>NC_090397.1:8204847-9404847 GCF_036365525.1 Heterodontus francisci
TATCACCCTTGCACAATAGGAAACTCCTCTGGGAAAGGCTGGAAACAAGGAATGTGGAATTCTCCTACAACTGAGTGACTTGAACTCCAACCAGTTTTCCTGGTCTTCAGTCAATTCTGGGATCAGGACACAACAATAATGTGAAAGTGACCCATCTTCCACTATATCTGACCCAGTTGGCCTTCTGCCTTAATTTCAGGCAAAGAAGTTCTCAGCCTTGACTCTCCTCTAATTTGGAAGGTTCTTAGCATGTAATCTCAACAGACACTTTGCGCTGAGGAGACACAAAACCAAGGCCCTGTCTGCCCCCTCAACTGATCCCGTAAAAGATCCCGTGACACTATTTGAGAGAGCAGGGGTGCTCTCCTTGCTTACCTGGTCACTATCCCACAAGCAACATCATAAAAACAGATTACCTGGTCTTTATCTCATTGCTCTTTATGGAAACTTGCTGCGCACAAATTGTCTGCTGCGTTTCTCATACTATAACAATGACTACACTTCAGAAGTACTTACTTGACAGTAAAGTATTTCGGGATGTCCTAAGGACATGAAAGGCACTATTATAAATTAAAGTTTTCTTTTGTTCTTATTTAACAAATGTGTACTACAATTCTGGATCTGTCACTCCAACAACTTTGCAGGTTGCAGAACAAGATGTGAGACACTCTTGAGACACGAGATCCAGTTGCAAGAATTGACCTGGGCCATTTGGCCCCTCTTTGACAGATGAACCTGTCTGATCATGGATGTCAGGAGCACATTTCAACATGAGGTGGTTGGAGTTCACTCCAAATTTCGAGATATCAGCATAGTAGTCATAGATATCCCAAGTAAAAAGGGTTCTTGCATACCTTTCCTCCATTTCCCCATAAAACATGGGTCAGTATTCCTGTATAATAGCTCGGCATATTTGTCCACTGCACTGCTGAGCTATACAGGTGAAGAAGATCCAAAGTTTGATTCCCAGTTTTATGCTGAATTAACTGATACCCTCAATAGAGGTGCAATGCTTGGCCTTCAGAGCTTTAGTTTGGGAAGGGAAATATAGGCTGGGATTCCTGCTCCTGAACACTCTGATAATCCCTGATTAAAGTGTGTGTAAATAATATCTATCGGTAGAAGACTGTGCCACAATTCAGTGTTGAGGACCAGATATGAATTATGGCCATTTAGACGAGGTACCAGATGGTGACTGGTATCCAGTGAACCTTAGCTCTCCAAGAGGAACGGCAGGGGCATGGAATAAAAAATTGAGAGGAGAAAACTCAAATAATTCTTGTACTGGCCAAAGCATGCTTCTCTGGTTATACGGTTGTCTCTATGAGGAGGCCCAGTCGGATCCTAAAAAGGCAAGAACTGATTCGGATGAATAGTCAGATCCAGCACTGTATACTTTCATTGACGGCATAGCTATTAATAGATTTACTTTGGGAGATTTAGAATTGCAGTAATTGGGTAGAGAAGAGATCACATTGCTGAACTCTTAAGGGCTATTTACTTTACTCTATTTACTTAGGGCTTATAGCACCAAGTAGGGATGGTTTGTCCAATGCTACTATCACAGTCGTAACTTGAATCCACCAGGGTGAGATATACCAATGATTTTTTTTTAATTCATGGGATGTGGGCATCACTGGCAAGACCAGCATTGTTGCCCATCCCTAATTACCCTTGAGAAGGTTGTGATGAGCTGCCTTTTGAACCACTACAGCCCATTAACTTTTCTGTAGCAGTTTGATATAACTGAGTGGCTTGCTTAGCCATGTCAGAGGGGCACTTAAAAATCCACCATTGCTGTGGGTCTGGAGTCACATCTGGGCCAAACCAGGTAAGGACAGCTGATTTCTTTCCCTAAAGGACATGAGTGAACCAGATGTATTTGTTTATGACAATCGATGATAGCTTCAAACTTTCAATTCCAGATTTTTATTAATTAATTGAATTTAAATTCCACCAGCTGCCATGGTGGGATTTGAACCCATCTCCCTCATTAGTTTGGGCCTCCGGACTACTAGTCCAGTGACATTACCACTACACCACAATCTCTCCTATCATGCCTAATGTTGGCAAGTTGGGACATATCACACATTAGAGTGGAAATTGACCACCCGGTGTGTGAATATTTTAAAGGGTGTCCCTTAGGTGGTTCTCCCTTGTCGGTTGATGGCAATTTCTATTTTCACATCCAGGTTGAATTTCTTGTAAAGAATGTGCCATTTCCACGCATTGACATCAATAACTTTGTTGAGCACAGGTTTACAAAAACACTTGTGAAATGGACTGTGAAACGTCAAAATCATGTTAATGTTTTCCATGAGTATCTGCATCATACTAATTGACTTTATTTAATGCAGGAACACCTACAGAGGAGACGTGGCCAGGAATATCTTCAAATGAGGAATTTAAGGCATACAGCTTTCCTAAATATAAGCCACAACCTGTGATAAATCATGCACCAAGGTACTGGTAGTCATACAATGGTTACAGCGCAGAAGGAGGCCATTCGGTCCGTCGTGTCTAAGCTGGCTCCCCAAGAGCAATTCACGTAGTTCCACTCCCTCGCCTTTTCCCTGTAGCCCTGTAAATGTTTTCTCTTCAGATAATTAGCCAATTCTCTTTTGAATGCCTCAATTGAATCTGCCTCCACCACACTCTAAGGCAGTGCATTCCAGATACTAACCACTTGCTGAGTAAAAATGTTTTTCCTCATGTTGCCTTTGCTTCTTTTGCCAATCACTTTAAATCGGTGTTCTCTGGTTCTAGATCCTTTGGCCAATGGGAACAGTTTCTCCCTATCGACTCTGTCCAGAGCCCTCATGATTTTGAACACCTCTATCATATCTCCTCTTAATCTTTTCTTCGAGGAGAACAGCCCCAGCTTCTCCAAACTATCCACGTAACTGAAGTTCTTCATCCTTGGAATCATTCTCATGATTCTTATCTGCACCCTCTCTAATGCTTTAACATCCAAGTGCAATGCACAGAACTGGACACAATACTCCAGTTGAGGTTGAACCAGTGTTCTATACAGGTTTATCATAACTTCCTTGTTCTTGAACTCTATGCCCCTATTTATAAAGTCCAGGATCCTTTATGCTTTATTAACTGCTTTCTCAACCTGCCCTGCAACCTTCAATGATTTATACACATATACTCCCAGGTCCCTCTGGTCCTGCACCCCCTTTAGAATTGTGCCCTTTAATTTATATTGCCTCTTCTCGTTCTTCCTACCAAAATGAATCACTTCCCATTTGTCTGCATTAAATTTCATCTGCAACTTGTCCACCCTTTCCACCAGCCTGCCTCTGTCCTCTTAAAGTTTATCACTATCCTCCTCACAGTTTATAATACTTCCAAGTTTTGTGTCTAATCTTCTTCCTTGGGAAAGATAGATACAAATGCATGGTGAATTGTGTTTATGAATCGGATCAGTTTAATTAAATATGAAATGAATTGTGATTTACATTGTGATAGTCAATGGAGATAAATTGTGCGAACCATGAAAGGTACAAGGAATTGGGAATTTACATCAAGTTAGTAGAGCATAGGCCAATTTAGATGCACTAAGGGAAAATGTCCATGTGTGGCAGATACCTTCAATGTGGATAAATACAGTGCAATGTAGTTAGGTCTGGTAAGCTCCCAAGTATGTGTATGCCATGCAGGATTGCCCATTAAATGTTGTGGCGCAGGAGCGGAACCTCGTATCATAGTGGATAAACACTGAAGGCCCGTGAGTAGTGCAACAAGAGCATTAATGACCTTGTGTAGCTTGTTGGTAAAACTCCATTCAAAATATCACAACTGTTTTTGAAACCTTGCCATTAAACAAACAGTGAACTGGGTAAAGGAATTTAGTGTTTTCAGTGTGAAGACAAAAGTTTGAAATTTAAAACTATCCATTTCTCTAAGTTGCTAAATGTCATGAATAATTGTAGAAGTAAGTTGGGCAGTGACAGGAGAACTTGACCTGATGCAAAAAAGCCATATTCAAGGAAGTTTAGAGTCGAATTATTTTCCACACAACGTAGTGGATATGTGGAATAGATTCCAAACTAAAGCAGTTAATGCTGTGTAGATTAACGCCTTTAAAAACAAGAAATATATGTATGAATTATATTGAAAGTTACAAAGGTTTTCATGGAACTTGATTTCAGTGCTGCTGGGAGCATGGATGAGTCATCTGAGGAATCCTGTAGTCAGAGTGGAATCATATAAGGTTTGAATGAATATACTTCATTGTTTTCAAGGAACATGGGAGTAATTGCACAGAGCTTGATCTTCTTATGGCTTTTACCTACATTTGATTCCTTCCCTTAATAGACTGGTTAGGTAGAATCTGTGGGTAATTTGTACATGTCTTACTTCTCCATAAGTGTGCCTGCCTATCTGCCTCACTCCTGGAGGCATTCATAAAGATGAACAACTATAAGGACAGGTGTGTGTGCTAATGTAACTCCTTCAGCTTGAGACTTGCTTTATCTTATAGATTGGACACTGAAGGAATTGATCTGTTATCCAGTTTTTTACAAGTAAGTTTTAATTCTTGTTGCATAATTGAAATGTTGATCATTGTTTCAACATAGATCAAAGTGATTTTTGCTTTCTTAAAAAAAAAAGTGATAGCTATCTAATGTCCTTTGCAGTACCAGGCCAAGAAGAGAATTTCTGCAGATGATGCCATGAAGCATCTTTACTTCAAAAGTCTTGGAACAAGGGCGCACACTCTACCTGATGGTAAATCATTCACTGCTTCATAATAAGCGGTAATCTTTTAAAAGACTTACTGTTAATTTCCCATGGTGTTACACACAGGATATCAAGACCAAATGTAGATTCCAGGTGAAGTTTTGGTTGGAGACTGAAAGATATTTCGATCAGATCGCACAAACATAATTAAATCTCCATTTTAAAGTCATGTATTCTGCCCTGAAATTTTTCATTCTAAATCTCTATATCCATACTTATAATGGAGATTGTCTTTGTAAACTTACAATTCTGTGATGACACTGTACTGCTGGTAGGATAGGGCTACACCAGGAAGGTGTAATGATAACAACAATTTACATAAGCAGGTTACCATTATAAATCTGGAGATAAGAATTTATAATGGAAGAGTTAATGGCAAGTATGTACAAACACAGGATAGCTTTTGCTCGCTCACTGTCTCTGCATCCTCTTCTGGTTCGGTCTCCCTCTTCTCTCCCAGAACGGTTGTTTTTCTTTACTTTCAGGTGGGAGGTGGTGTGTGATTTAACATGAAGTGGCAGACAAAGGAACTACAGGTTGCATTTGGAAGGGGGATTGTGGGAAAATGTGGCTCTGGGCAACTATAACTCACTGCTTCCATCATGTCCCCTACTCCTTCCCATTTCCCTTCCGGACACATCCTCTTCCATCTTGAAGCACCTGCTTAATGCGCATATCCTCCTCCATGCTTATTTGGACATTCAGTTCACTCTTAACCCATCAACCACTCCCACTAAGGGTGGATGAGGAGAGGCCAGAGACACCTCTCCCTAAACTACTACTCCCCTGTCCCCTACTTCCTATCTGGTTCCCTCAAAGATAATTTGGTTACTTTCAAAATTCTATTTTAAAGAAATTAAATTAAAATGTGGAAAAAACTGCCTCTCTGCTTTTCGTTCTCTTTGTGTCATTATCTGTCTCTATATCTAGGATGATGCCATTTAATTTATGATCAATAATTTTAAAGTGAGCATTTTTTTTGTTTGAGAATTTTTTGCTGTTTCTCTCACAAACAGAATTCCTATTCTGTTGCATTATTCAGATACAGTAACTTCTGATATTTTTGGCCTAAGACTGGCATTGTGTAGCTGAAAGATCTTTTCATTGTCCCTACCCCTTTGAATTAGGTGCCTCGGTTTTTTCGCTAAATGAAATTCAGTTGCAAAAGGATCCTGGCTACAGAACCTCATCATATCCAGAGACAGGTAGGATTTATTGTTTATAGAACTAAAATGGTACATTTGGAAAAAACTGCTGCACTTCACTCATCTACTTCTGCCCAAGAAACCAACCTGCACCTCTGTTTATATTGGTTCCAAACTTGAACCAACTAGTTGGGTGTGCATCACAGTAAGAGCACGTGACCCTCTTTTCCCCACACAGAATAACAACTTCTCACATGGCTATTTTTGCTTTTCCCCCACAGTTGGCAATTTTGAGAGATAGTGTTTAATTAAAGTGAAGCAGGACCCTTTAGCTTTCAGTGAAGTGTCTACTTTTAGTCCGCCTTTTTTTAATTCATTCCTGGGATGTGGGAGTCGCTGGCAAGGCCAGCATTTATTGCCCATCCTTAATTGTTGTAGAGAAGGTGGTGGTGAGCCACCTTCATACATCACTGCAATCCATGTGGTATTGGTCCACCCGCAGTGTGTTAGGGAGGGAGTTCCAGGATTTTGAGCCTGCAACAATGAAGGGACAGTAATATATTTCCAAGTCAGGATGGTGTGTGACATGGAGGGGAACTTACAGATGGTGCTGGTGTTCCCATGCGCCTGCTGCCCTTGTTCTTCTAGGTGGTAGATGTCACTGGTTTGGAAGGTGCTGTTGAAGGGTCTTGGCGCATTGCTGCAGCGCACCTTGTGGATGGTACACCCTGCTGCCACTGTGCATCGGTGATGATGCCCGTAAATGTTTAAGATCGTGGATAGGGTGTCAATCAAGCAGGCTGCTTTGACCTGAATGGTGTTGAGTTTCTTGAGTGTTGTTAGAGCTACACTCATCCAGGTAACTGGGGAGTATTCCCTCACACTCCTGACCTTGCAGATGGTGGACAGGCTTTAGGAAGTCAGGAGGTGAGTTGCTCGCTGCAGGACTCCCAGTCTCTGATATGCTCTTGTAGCCACAGTATTTGTGTGGCTGGTCTAGTTAAGCATCTGGTAAATTATGAATGTTGATGGTGGGAAATTCACTGTTGCTAATGCCGTTGGATGTCAATGGCAGGTGATTAGATTCTGTCTTGTTGGAAATGGTTATTGCCTGGCACTTGAGTGATGCAAATGTTACATGCCACTTACCAGCCCAAGCTTGAATGTTGTCCAGGTCTTACTGCATGTGGGCACAGACTACTTCATTATCTGAGGAGTTGCAAATGGAGCTGAATGCTGCAATCATCAGCGAACATCCCCACTTCTGACCTTATGATGGTCATTGAAGCAGCTGAAGATGGTTGTGCCTAGGACACTACCTTGAGGAAAACGTGGGGCTATGATAATTGGCCTCCAGTAACCACAACCATCTTCCTTTGTGCTAAGTATGACTCCAACCAGTGGCTCCTTGATGCCACACTTGATGTCAAGGGCAGTCTCTCTCACCTCACCTATGGAATTCTAGCTCTTTTGTCCATGTTTGTATCAAGGCTGTAATGAGGTTTGGAGCAGAGTGGTCCGATGGAACCCAAACGGAGAATTGGTGGCGACTTCCCCCACCGCCACCCCCGCACCCCCCCCCCCCCCAAAGCTTGGCGACGGGAGCAGGATTTAAATATTTAAATTAATAAATTACCTGCTCCCGTTGGCCATCCCACTGCCATAGTCCAGTTGGTTGCCGGGACTCCCACGCCTTCAGATCTCCATTCGGAGATCTGAGGCAGAACACTGGTTGGGAGGGGGGAAGTAGGTAAGTTTTCAGAGCCAGGGGTGCTGGTGCAGGAAAAACTAATGTGATTGGTGGGGAGAATGGTGGGAAGGGGTTGAACGTAAAATTTCATAAACTTTGTGGGGGGAAGGTTGGAATCGCAAGATATGTTTTTGGGAAGGGCAATTAATAAATTGTTTAGTCATTGGGGAGGGTGGGAGAGGGGCTTGAATCTTTTATTAAGTTTTTACTTTAATTTTGTTGTACATATAACTTGAAAGATTCAAATGCCATGGAAGGGCTTGAAGCCCTTTAAAAATGGCGTCGGTGCCTGCACAGTGGCGCCTGATGCATTGCCGGGGATGGAGCGCTTACCCACTCTACGTCATTGGGGGCGGTCTGCCCTGGCCAAGTAAATGAACTGCCACGCTAAATATCGCGGCCGTTCCGCGGAGTAAATCCCGCACGTGCGCCATGTAAAATGCAGCCCACTATTTTTGATTATAATTTTGGATGGGCAAACTACCCTGGTGTCGGCAGAAAGAGGCCCAGATGATTTTAATTTCCAGGCCTTATCTGCACGCTTCTGGTCAGTTGCTCACCTGGACTGGCACTAAATAGTTGGCTGGCAGGAGCAGAATGTTGGGTGAAAACAGCCCACTGCCAGGGTCCAAAAGAACAGACCCCAGCACTTAGCTAAGTTACAGGGAGGAGTTTTTGGGAGGGTGTCTTAATGGGTTATCCCAGTACAGGAGAGACCTAATGTTTCCTCATAGGACCCAATGGAGAACTTCTGCTACTCTTGGCTCCACGTGGATAATTAAAGAAAAAAAGTTTTGTGAGTGTCTCTCTTCTGGCCCTAACTCTTTCTCCTGCTAGGTTCACATGGTGCAAAAGCCGACAACATATTCTCCACTCAGGCCACTGGTTAAAATAGCAGTCACACCCCCATGATATTGGAGCTCGTTCTGCATAACTGAAAGAGGAATCCATCTGTTTTCAACAGGTGTCCCCAACTGTTCAGAAGAGCAGACTAAAATAAAATCTGAGGAAGGGGTGAGATATCAGTATTTTTGAATCAGTGAACTGGTGCCTTACCAAAAAAAAACCTATTGCATTGGATAGCAGAGGTCCCTTCAAACAGGTGCATCACCCAAGGGAGGCTATCTGGGCTTATTCCCAAATCCCTTTATAAGGGCTCAGGGCAAACAGTTGTTGCTATAAACCATAAAATATTTTGTGATTTAAAAAAAAAAATCATCTTTATTCATTAGCATTTTTTTCAATGTTCAATATTTTAAGCAAGGGTGATTTTAAGAGTGTGCAGTTCAAAACAATCCAGTATGTAGTATACTGATGTTTTTATACATAAATTGTCAGTTATTGTTCTCTGTGATCCCCCATGAATGCATCGTGAGGAAATAGAATGAGTACTGATAGCAGGAAAGTTGAAACTGGTTCTAATGCATCTCACTTTGTTTTCCAGCACATGGGAAAAACAGAAGACAGAGCATGCTGTTCTAGGCTTTCTTGCAAAATAAGACTTGAGTTCCATTGGCTTGCCATTTTACATAGCAGTTAACCCAGGATTTTGATTTGAAGACAATTTCCATGATTTAGAGTGGATCAGAACTTGAATGTCAACATGTCTCCTTTACTGCCCTTCTTGCGATGTAGTCTTTTCTTCTGATGTGTAGATTGTTTTATATTCGCAAGTCATAGTGAGACATTTGTGTGTGTATATATTTTATATATATATATATATATATGTAAAATATATATACCCCCACACACACGTATATGTGTGTGTATATATGCACACACATTTATAATATGTGTGTATACACACATACACATAAAGGAAAAATAGTTTATGGTTCACCTTTGCTGTTTTATAGCCAGTAGGTTACAGCTGCTGTTGTAACTTCAGCTGCAGTTTTGTGCAGTACTGGAAACAAAGTGCTTATTTATTGGGAATCATTGCTGCTAAATGACTACTGTCCATAAACCACATCATGGTGGTATAGTGGAAAATGTGAGTGGCTTGTAGCATGTTAATACATCTGTTTCTTCTAATAACTATTTCCAGAATTTTGCAGATTTTATGGTGACATTTAGTTACAAATGCTCTTGAATATTTAAATATTTGTAGGGCCTCACCTTTTAAAATATGATTGTAATGAATCTTGTACCATCTAAGTTCATAGTGTAGAACATTTAAATTTGTTCTGAAATCTTGTGTGACCAACAGACAAATGGATTAATGTTTTAAAAAGAATCTATTTAAGGAATTCAGCATCAAATCTGCCTTTTCATTACTAAGCAGCAAATTCATTTTTTTCCTTGTCCCCTTATGAAGATGTGGGAATTCAGAGGGTTCAATTTTGTATCTGATCTCTGATGTTACTTCTGCATCATTTTATAATGATTTCACTACAAACTTATGTATCTCAATGAGTATCATAAGTAGGCTTTTGTTAACAGTAAAAGTATTTGTACGTATGTTTGCCTTTCCAAATAATGGTTTTAGTGGACCTACATTTTAGGATTACTGTTAATATATAATTGTCGATATCAGATTTGTAGCAAATGCAAATAATCATTGACATTATTTCTAGACTTTTACTGTAAACTTATTCAGGGTCCTATCATTTTCATAAATTTCCATAGTTTGTTATTTAACAGTGTTAAGAATATTTTTTGTTTAATTTTATTTGTGAACTGTGATGATGGCATGTTGAAAAAACTGTTTACTTGTATTTTGTGTTACTTGTGACTGATTTAATTGGAATTTTGTAAGAAGGAAAAGGAAACAGATTCATTGGTAACATTGTACATTGGACCACTACTGCTCATCAAAATGATTCCAGGCTGAAATCTGTATATCTAACTAAAACTGCTGTGCTATTTCTGACTGACAGTACTATTTTTGAAAGTATAAATATTACATTGCATTCCTTGTTTTAACTGATCATAGTTTTTGCTTTCTTGTTGTTTCAAGTTTCTGAAACTAAAACGTTTCTACAGTCAATGACGATGATTGGTAAAATTCACTATAATCCCACTGACTCCCACAGCTACCTTGACTACACTTCTTCCCATTTCACTTCCTGTAAGGAAACTCTTCCATTCTCCCAGTTTCTCCATCTCCATTGGATCTATTCTGATTATGCCACTTTACGAACATATGAAGTAGGAGTAGGCCACTCGGCCCTTCGAGCCTGCTCCGCCATTCAATAAGTTCCGGGCTAAACTGATTACTCCACATTTCCACCTACCCCCGATAACCTTCCACCCCCTTGCTTATCAAGAATCTATCTCCCTCTGCCTTAAAAATATTCAAAGACTCTGCTTCCATCGCCTTTGTTCATATACAGGTACAGCAAGTAATAAAGAAGGCTAATGGAATGCTATCATTTATTACGAGAGGAATTGAAAATAAAAGTAAGGATATTATGCTTCAGTTATACAGGGCATTGGTGAGACCACATCTCGAATACTGTGTGCAGTTTTGGTCTCATTTAAGAAAGGATGTGAATGCGTTGGAGGCGGTTCAGAGGAGGTTGACTAGATTGATAGCTGGAATGAGCCGGTTGTCTTATGAGCAAAGGTTGGACAGACTGGGCTTGTTTTCACTGGAGTTTAGAAGAGTGAGGGGAAACTTGATTGAAGTATATAAGATCCTGAACGGTCTTGACAACGTGGATGTGAAAAGGATGTTTCCTCTTGTGGGGGAGTCCAGAACTCGGGGCACTGTTTTAAAATTAGGGGCCACCCTTTTAGGACCGAGATGAGGAGAAATATTTTCTCTGAGGCTTGTGCTACTTTGGAACACTCTGCCTCAGAAGGTGGTGGAGGTGGGGTCATTCAATAATTTTAAGGCAGAGGTAGATAGATTCTTGTTAGGCAAGGGAATCAAAGGTTAGATGGGAGTGTGGAATTTGAGACAAAACAGATCAGCCATGATCTTATTAAATGGCGGAGCAAGCTAGAGGGGCCAAGTGGCCTACTCCTGTTCCTAATTCATAGGTGCCTGATAAACTAATGAATAAAATCAGGGAATGTAGAGTCAGGGGACAAGTGGCAGAATGGATTGCTAACTGGTTTCAGGACAGAAAACAGAATGAGATTAAAGGATAGTTATTCAGAGTGGCAGAAGGTGGGATGTGGTGTTTCACTAGGATTAATGCTGGGACCACTCCTGTTCATAATTTGCATTAACGATTTGGATTTTGGAATCAAGAACATAATTTTTTAATTTGTGAATGACACCAAATTGGAGAGGACAGTCAATACTGGGGCGGACTGCAACAAATTACTGGAAGACACTAATAAACTTGCAGAATGAGAAAATAATTAGTAGATGAAGTTCAACATGGATAAGTGTGAGGTAGCACATTTTGGTATGACGAATAGGGAGGTCACTTATTACTTGGAAGATGCGAGTATCGATGGGGTAGAGGAACAAAAAGGGATCTTGGAGTACAAATACACCAATCACTAAAAGCTGTGTCACAGGTTAACATGACCATTAAAAAAGCAAACCAAGCTTTCTTTCTAGAGGGATAGAATTGAAAAGGAGAGAAGTTAGGCAGTTCTGGTCACCATTTATAGAAAGGATATAGAGGTACTGGAGAGAATGCAGAGAAGATTTACAAGGATAATACCAGAAATGAATGGGTATATATATCAAGAAAGGATGAACAGGCTGGGTCTGTTTTCTCTTGAAAAAAGAAGGCTGAGGGATGACCTAATAGAGGTGTTTAAAATTATGAAAGATTTTGATCGAGTGGAGAAAGAGATAATATTTCCTCTTGTGGGGAAGAGCATAACTAAGAGACCATAAATAGAAGATAAAATCCAATAGGGAATTCAGAAGGAACTTCTTTACCCAAAAAATGGGGAGAACGTGGAACTCAACCACAGTGAATGTTTGAAGTGAATAGCATAGATGCATTTAGGGGGAAGCAAGAGAAGCATATGAGGGAGAAAGGAATAGAGGGTTACAATGATTGATTTAGCTGAAGATAGGTGGGAGGAAGCTTGAGTGGAGCATATATGTGGCATAGATTGAATGGCCTATTTCTGTGCCATATATCCTATGTAATCCATATCACTGCTTCTGATAGGTTTTCCTTTTTCCACAACTGAGTATTCCACTGTACTGTGGTTGACGGGGTCTGCAACCATGTCTGTTCTATTTCCCCACACTTCTGCTCTCAGTTCTTGTCCTCCCTCCCAGAACCATGATAGGGTTCTGTTGCCCTCAGCTTCCACCCCACCAGTCTCCACATTCAACAGATCATCCTCTGCCATTTCTGTTCACCTCCAGGGTAATGCCACCACCAAACTAATTTTCCCCTCTCCTTTCAGCACTCTGAAGGGACTATTCCCTCAACACCCTGGTCCTTGCCTGTATCACCCGCAACACTGCCTTCCCTTCCTACGACACCTTCCCATGCAACACCTGTCCTTTTATGTACTTTCTTCATTCTCACAGTCCACTCCTTCCACATGAAATAGCGATTTACTTGTACCTATTTCAATTTCTTATACTGTATTTGCTTTTCACGATGCAGTCTCCTTTACACTGAGGAGACAAAATGCAGATTAGATGACTGCTTTGTGGAACACCTGCATTCAGTTCGTAAACGTGACCACAAGCTTCTGGTTGCATGTCATTTTAATTCTCTGCCCCACTGTTACTCTGATCTCTCTGTCTTCAGGCTCCTGCACTGTTGCACTGAAGCTCAACGTAAGCTTGAGGAACAGCACCTCATCTTTCGATTAAGCACTTTACAGCATTGAATTTCTGCTCCCATTTTTTCCAGACTGCAGGTGATGATTCTGCTATTTCTCATTTACACCACCTCTAGATCCATCTTTTGTTTCTTTCTTGCCCCACTACCATCTCCTTCTGCCTTGCACCATCATCCCTTTCGTCATTTAATCTGCCCTTTTGTTCTCCCCGAACTTCATCTTCCCCGCCACCACCACCTTTCCCTGCCTCTGTAGTTACTTAAAACCTGTCATGTCTTTTTCCATTTCTGACAAAAAGTCATTGACATAAAATATTAACACTGACCGGAATTGTACACACCTCCGGGACTGGGCTAGGAGGCGGAGGGGGCGTAAAATCCGATGGGGTGCCGTGCCTGTCACCTACCCGCCTCCATTTTCACAAGCAGCGGGGGAGGTAGCAGGCAGCTCGCCCACCCTTAGGTAAATTGAGGCCTTTACTGTCCGACTAATGGCCTCTTCCCACCCAGTGGCAGATGGGTACCTAGTAATACCTGGAAACTTCCTTGCAGGTGGATGAGGGCCCTCCTGATCGGGCACCCTGTGCCTCACAGAGGGCCCTCCTCCCCCCCCAACGGCACAGGCTGCCCCCGCAGAAAGAACCTTCCTCCCCACTGCCTTACACTGACCAACCCTTCCCCTTGCTGGGGCACAGCTGTTTGTCCCCGGCAAGACCCAACTCCCACTTACCTATTCGGAGGCTGATTTCCATGTTCCTCTTCTGGCTGGATGCAGTAGCAGCAGTGGCCACCAGCTTTGGTGGCGCTGCTGGGAGGGAAGCACTGCCGGCTCTCTGATTGGCCAGCAGCTCTTGGAGGGGCAGAAGCTCTGACTGCAGCCAATTAAGGGCCTGAGCCACACAAAATAGCAATGTGAGCTGCAGGCCTGGCAGAGGTGGGCTCACTCCCAGCTTTCCAGCCGGTGGGTGGGGCCTCATCGTTAAATTACAGCCACTGTTTCTCTCACCAGAGATGTGTGAAGGAAATTCGATGTCTTTCCTTCACTAAATCAAAGACAATAGAGTACATATTTATTATAAAGTGCTTCATTGGAAGAAAATCAAACAATCCTTGTCAAAGTGTTAGGCTCCTGTCATGATTGTGTCATTTTGCCATTCCCTCCTTCCCTTAAAAGGTTTCAGGAATTCCAATGCTTTTCCTTTTTAACAAAAAGAATGTTACTGCTATTTTTAAACCATTTTAATGGTGTATGAATGTCTAGAAAAATTACTAGAAATATTGCAAGATCTTGGTGGGAAGAAAATCTGCTATTTCCTCTATATTTCCATTTATTTTTTTATCTTGTTCTTCTAAATTCTTTTTTTATTGTGACCATTCATACTGCCCTCTCCTCCTATGTCACATATTGATTTCTCTTTGACAAGAGGGCAAGTAATTGTGGAAACTGCCACCTTCAGACTGAGATTATGGCCAGAATTTTACGCCCCCCCCAAACCCAAAGAGTGGGTTGGTGGTGGGGGAACGGGGGTCTGTAAAATGGAGTGGGAGGCTCAGGGGGGCCCTTCCCAACCCTCTGCTGCCATTTGACGCGGAGCGGCAGCAAAGAAGATTGGCCCACCCGCCCCAGGCCACTCGAAGCCCTTAAGTGGCCAGTTAACAGCCACTTAAGGGCCTCCACCCACCACCACAGGGATGTTACCCTCGGCCGGTCGGGCAGCCAAGGCCTAAGAAAAGCCGCCTGACAAAAGCAGGCGGCTTTCTGGCTGCCTTGTGCCCGATGCCCCAACCAACCCTAACACATCCCTCCAATCAACCACCCTTGCCTCGCCGGGCCCCCGGATCAGTCCCGGCCAGGCCACAAAAACTTAGCTTTCCCAGGGCGTCGTCCTCCTCCTGATTGATGTTGGGTAGCAGTCCCAGCAGTGGCCACTGCTCTCAGTGGTACTGCTGGGTCTGAGTTCCTGGCCCACTGATTGGCTGGCAGCTCCATTAGATGGGACTTCCTGCCTCAGTGAGGTGGAAGACCCGCCTCAGACCAATTAAGGGCCTGGGAACCGTAAAATGTGGTCCGGATCCCCAGGCCAGGCAGAGGCGGGATCACCACTGACATTCCAGACGATGGACAGCTCATGTCTGACGAAAGTAAAATTCCGGCCTATGACTTTTTTTCAGGAGTCCATGAGATTTTACCAGTCTTGAGCTACTCATTATTGCTTCATTATTCTGCACAAAACAAACCAGCGAAGTGTTTTTAATTGCTGTTGCTAATGAGTCAGCATTTGCCACATTTTTGCAGAGGAGGGTTTTTCTTCATTGTCTGGTAGAGTTTGTCATCTAATTTGCATGCGGACCCTACTGGTAGTGCAATATGGTAGCACATCTGCAAACTGAAGAGGCTTGTGTAATGATTTCTTAATGTTGCCTGATGCAACATAAATGAGATGAGTGGAGTACGGTTGGTTGAAGATCTCAAACAGGATAATTACAGCTTGTAGCAAATAAGAGACTTAAAACCAAAATGGACAGAGTGAGTAGAACGGATAAAAGAAGTGGTACAAATGGCTAAAGAAAGGGGCAAGTTGAAAGGAAGGGAGGTAGTTTATTTGTGCAATGGTTTTGATTATTTAGTATGAGGTAAACTCACCTTCAAAATCATGTAATGTAATATTTTATGACCATTAGTTTTCAACAGGAAAACTGAGAGAAAATTCTGTATTTGACAGTTCTTTCTGTAATATTTGTATCTTTTTTCCCTTTCATTAAGTTTCCTTTTGGTGTGGGTGCTTTAAGTGGAGAAAATTGTGTGTTTAGCCATTTAAGAATTTTTATTTGTTTTTCCTGGACACACATTTGAAGAGAACTAATTATGGTGAGAAAGCTGGGGAGGCAGCAACTGGAGAGGACAAAAAACTTTCACTGCATAAGAGGCAGGACATTAGACATCCCTTACTCACAAGTTCCATTTATAATCATAATGTTTCACGCATCACAACTGTGTGGGCTAGGCTTGGTGGACCAGGTGGTCTTTTCCCGCCCCTCGCTTTTGTTTCTAAACACAACTTTAATATGCTTATTTCTGACCACAACAATAATCACCCTGTATTTTAATGTTTGTTGGCCAGGGAGTAAACACAGTGCTTTAGTTCTCCAGCTGTTAGAACTGTGAAGGACTTGACAAGATGTCACTTTAAAAATACCACAGGTAAAGATGATGGGAAAAACAAAACAGAAGTGATGTGTTATTAAGTAGGGTGTAAACATACAGCACCAGAAGAAAATATGCATTTTAGACAACACAAGATTTGGAGTAGAATTACAGAACCTTACAGCACAAAACAGGGTCATTTGTCCCAACATGCCTTGGTCAGTTCCTTGAAACAGGTCTACAATTTAGACCTAGACCCCAGCTTTCTCGCCATAATTAGTTCAAAATGTACTTCATTTTCGGCAGCTCTTCGTACTAGTTGTATATGTTACTGTTTTCTTCCCATGGTGTAGTTTTCAGCCAATGGAATGACAGCAAATTGCATATACCATTATTCCAGTGTGACATCATAACTTCAGAGAATGATATAGCACACAAGGACATCATTCAGCTCATTGTGCCTGTGTCAGCTCTTTGGTAGAGCTATCCAATTAATTCCACCACCCTTCTCTTCCCCCATAGTCCTGTTAGTTTTTTCCTTCAAGTATTTAACCAATTCACTTTTGAATCTAGCTATTGAATCTACTTTCACCACCTTCCACCAGGCAGTAAAGAACACACTCTGTGTTTAAAAAAAAAAAAAAATCTTCATGTCACCTCTGATTCTTTTGCCAATCGCCTTAAATCTGCGTCTGGAAAGTTTCTCTATATTTATTCTGTCAAAACCATATCAAATCCCTTAACCTTCTCTGCACTGAGAACAATGCTAGCTTCTGTAGTCTCCACGTAACTGAAGTCCCTCATTCCTGATATGATTCTAGTAAATCTCTGCACCCTCTTCAAGGTCTTAACATCCTTCCTAACGTGCGGTGCCCAGAATTGAACACAATATTCCAGCAAAGGCCTAACTACTGTTTTGTAAAGGTTTAGTGCTCCATTTCTATATTAATAAAACCAAGGATTCCATATTTTTTAACAACCTCCTCTACTTATCTTGCCACCTTCAAAGATTTGTGTATGTTCACCTCCCAAGTGTCTCTTCCTGCCCTCCCTTTAAAATTGGTTGCCTCTCCTCATTTTCCTACCAAAATGAATCACTTCACACTTCCCTGCATTAAATTTCAACTGTCATGCATCTTCCGATTTCACCAATCTATGTCCTCCTGAAGTCTGATGCTAACACTGTTAGTGTCCGCTTCATTATTTACTACATTTTTGAGTTTGTACCATCTGCAAACTTTGAAATAATGCCCTGTATTTCCAAGTCCAGGACATTAAATCAAAAAGAGTAGCAGTCCTAATGCCAATGAAAATAGAGAATAATGGTTGGAAAATTATGGGCAAGGCACTCCTGAATTTCTGATTTGCATTACAATATGCAAAGTTCCTTCCCTGCCCAAGCGGTCCAAATTCATAAAATGACTCCATGGCCTAGTGTATATATTGATAATATATGTTCTTCCTTACTTCTCATTGGTGACTATCTAGCTCCATGTGTACACATCTGCCTAAGTAACTAGTAGATGCAGGAACATTCCCTTAGAGTAAATCTGGGCAGTTCACTGCTGTTCAAACCTTCTGCCTGATAGGAGCCTGATTCCAAATACAGCACCTCTCCCAGAAGATTAAATTAATAGATCCATTAAGACTACCTGGCATGGTTTAAACTTGGTGCAGCCTCCAAATAGTCTTTATGAGCTCCTAATGTATTCTGCCATATAAGCTAATCTCAGTTGCAAAACTCTCTTGCATAAATTAGTGAGAGTAGACATACTTCAGCAGTAGGCTGCCACTGTTCAATAAATGGTCAGCATCTTTCAGCATTTACTGCCATTCAACTTCATAACTGATGGTTCCTTTGTAATCTGGGAAATTAATTTGCACAGTTGATGTCCCTGAGGCACTTCCTCTCTCGGAAATGGTCTTTTTTTTGAATTTCAGGCTTCAACTACTAACGCAGTTGACCTTGTTGCAATACTAAACATGGGATCACAATGTGCTCATTTTCTAGAGGACCATTCATCATCTTGCATTCTTCCTCTGGAATTATTAATGATTTTGTCCCTTTGCCAAATGTAGATTTGATAGGACATCCCTGTCCAATTCAGTGTCTTGACAAAATTCCCTTCTATGTTCTATGCACCTAATTATATCATGATAGGGTCAGGAAAATCCAACAAATCTGTCTTTGGGATCAAGAAAGTTATGTTCATGTCTCTGTGCCTCCAAGCTTCTGCTAGCTCGAAGAATTTCCCATCTACTCTATGTTCCATGATCCTCTGCCATCTCTTACTGCAACCATTTCCCCCATCCCCAGGCAATAATTATCAGGTAGAAACTGCTTTCTCCCACCTTTTAGCTTGTCTTAGACTCACATGCTGCTGAACGCGTGCCCATATTTATGTTTATTACTCCTGCCGTTTCCTTTTGCTTTTACAATGTTTTGATGGTGAGCTATCCTGGCACCAATGAAAGCAGTCACTTTCTTCTATTATCTCCTGATGCCAGAGTACCTCATATTTTGTCACAGGGAAGCTGAGAGAAAGTAGCACAATGGTTATGTTACCAGACTAATCAAAGAATTGGCATTCAAATCTCACCATAGCAGTTTGGGAATTGGAATTCAATTAAGATAAATATATATGGAATAAAATATCAATTAATTGACAATTAAGCTGTCAAGATTGTTGGTAAAGCCCAATTAGTTCATGTTAATCCTTTAAAACAAAAATCTCAGAAATTCCCTCCCTGAGCTCTTTGCCTCTCTATGATGTACCTTAAAACCAACTCTTTGGAGAAGCTTTTGGCCATCTGTCCTAATATCTTATGTGGATTGGTGTCAAATTTTGTTAATGCTTGTTAAGTGCCTTAGGATATTTTATGTGAAAAGTGCTATATAAATGCAAGTTGTTGTTGTAGAAAAAGAAGTCTGCCATCCTTATGTCGGCTGGTACAGACATGCCTCAGTCCTATACCAACGTGGTTGACTTAACTGCCCTCTGAAGTGTGTTACCAAGCCTTACTCCAACTGAAATCTATGGGAATCATGGAAAACTGTCCAGTGGCCTGAAATCACACTTAGAACAAAGGAAGGTGGTTGTTAAAAGCCAATCATCTCAGACCCAGGACATCGCTGCAAGAGTTTCTCAGGGCAGCGTCTTGGGCCCGACTATCTTCACCTGTTTCATCAATTACTTTTTCTTCATCATAAAGTCATAAGTGAGCCTGTTCCTTGATCATTGATCAGCTCCATTTGCAATCCCCCAGATAATGAAGCAGTCCATGCCTGCAGGCAGCAAGTCCTGGAAAACAGTCAGGCTTGAGCTGATGTGTGACACAGATATTATTTGCCACTTGGCTCATCTCCAACAAGAGAGCGTCTAACCACTTTCTCCTGACATTATCATTGCCAACATCCCAACCAGTAACTCAACTGGACCAACCATATGCATGACCTGGCCACCAGAGCAGGTCAGAAGCTGGATATGCTGCTGAGAGTGGCTCTCCTCCTGACTCCCTAAAGCCTTTCCATCATCTACAAGGCGCAAGTCAGGAGTGTGATAAAATACTCTTCGCTTGCCTGGGTGAGTGCAACTACACTCAAGAAGCTCAACATCACTTAGGACAAAGCTGGAGGCTTGATTGGCACCCCATCTACTACAATAAACATCCATCCCCTCCACTATTGGTATATCATAACAGAAACATAGAAAATAGGAGAAGGAGTAGGCCATTTGGCCCTTCGAGCCTGCTCCGCCATTCAGTATGATCGTGGCTGATCATGCAACTCAATAACCTGTTCCCGCTTTCGCCCCATATCCTTTGATCCCTTTAAACCCAAGAGCTATATCTACTTGAAAACGTACAATGTTTTGGACTCAACTGCTTTCTGTGGTAGCGAATTCCACAGGTTCACCACTCTGTGTGAAGAAATTTCTCCTCATCTCAGTCCTGAAAGGTTTACCCCGTATCCTTAGACAATGACCCCTGGTTCTGGACTCCCCCACCATCGTGAACATCCTTCCTGCATCTACCCTGTCAAGTCCTGTTAGAATTTTATAGGTTTCGATGAGATCCCCCCCTCACTTCTGAACTCCAGCGAATACAATCCTAACCGACTCAATCTCTCCTCATACGTTAGTCCCGCCATCCCAGGAATCAGTCTGGTAAACCTTCACTGCACTCCCTCTATAGCAAGAACATCCTTCCTCAGATAAGGAGACCAAAACTGCACACAATACTCCAGGTGTGGCCTCACCAAGGCCCTGTATAATTGCAGCAAGACATCCTTGCTCCTGTACTCGAATCCTCTTGCTATGAAGGCCAACATACCATTTGTCTTTTTTTACTGCCTGTTGTACCTGCATGCTTATCTTCAGCGACTGGTGTACGAGAACATTCAGGTCTCGTTGCGTATTCCCCTCTCCCAGTTTATAGCCGTTCAGATAACCTGCCTTCCTGTTTTTGCTACCAAAGTAGATAACCTCACATTTATCCACATTATACTGCATCTGCCATGCATTTGCCCATTCGCTGAACTTGTCCAAATCACCCTGAAGCCTCTCTGTATCCTCCTCACAACTCACCCTCCCACCCAGTTTTGTGTTATCTGCAAATTTGGAGATATTACATTTAGTTCCCTCATCTAAATCATTAATATATATTGTGAATAGCTGGGGTCCTAGTACCAATCCCTGCGGTACCCCACTAGTCACTGCCTGCCATTCGGAAAAAGACCCATTTATCCCTACTCTTTGTTTCCTGTCTGCCAACCAATTTTCTATCCATCGCAATACACTCCCCCCAATCCCATGCATTTAATTTTCACGCTAATCTCCTATGTGGGACTTTGTCGAAAGTCTTCTGAAAGTCCAAATAAACCACATCCACTGGCTCCCCCTCATCAACTCTACAAGTTACATCCTCGAAGAATTCTAGTAGATTTGTCAAGCATGATTTCCCTTTCGTAAATCCATGCTGACTCTGTCCGATTTTACCACTGTTCTCCAAGTGCTCTGCTATAAAATCTTTGATAATGGACTCTAGATGTCAGGCTGACTGGTCTATAATTCCCTGCTTTCTCTCTACCTCCCTTTTTAAATCATGGGGTTACATTAGCTACCCTCCAATCTGTAGGAACTGTTCCAGAGCCTATAGAATCTTGGAAGATGACCACCAATGCATCCACTATTTCTAGGGCCACTTCCTTAAGTACTCTGGGATGCAGACCATCAGGCCCTGGGGATTTATCAGCCTTCAATCCCATCAATTTCCCCAACACCATTTCTCTACTAATACTGATTTCCTTCAGTTCTTCTTCTCTCACTAAACTCTTGTGTTCCACAACATTTCTGGTATGATATTTGGGTCCTCCTTTGTGAAGACAGAACCAAAGTATGCATTTAGTTGGTCAGCCATTTCTTTGTTCCCCATAATAAATTCCCCTATTGCTGACTGTAAGGGACCTACATCTGTCTTCACTAATCTTTTTCTCTTCACATACCTATAGAAACTTTTACAGTCAGTTTTTATGTTCCCCGCAAGTTTGCTCTCATACTCTATTTTCCCCTTATTAATCAATCCCTTGGTCCTCCATTGCTGAATTCTAAACTGCTCCCAATCCTCCGGTCTGTTATTTTTTCTGGCAAATTTGTATCCCTCTTCCTTGGATCTAATGCTATCTCTAATTTCCCTTGTAAGCCATGGTTTGGCTATCTTTCCCGTTTTACTTTTGTGCCAGACAGGAATAAACAATTGTTGCAGTTCATCCATGCGCTCTTTGAATGTTTGCCATTGCCTTTCCACCGTCGTCCCTTTAAGTAACGATTCCCTATCCATCATCGCCAACGCGCACCTCATATCTTCGTAGTTTCCTTTACTAAGATTCAGGACCCTCGTCTCTGAATCAACTATGTCACTTTCCATCTTGATGAAGAATTCTATCATATTATGGTCACTCATCCCCAAGGGGTCTCGCACAACTAGATTGTCAATTATTCCTCTCTCATTACACAATACCCAGTCTCGGATGGCCTGTTCTCTAGTTGGTTTCTCAACGTATTGGTCCTGAAAACCATTGCGTATACACTCCAAGAATTCCTCCTCTACGGTATTGTGACTAATTTGATTTGCCCAATCTATATGCCAATTAAAATCACCCATAATTACAGATGTTCCTTTATTGCATGCGTCTCTAATTTCCTGTTTAACGCCATTCCCAGCATCACCACTACAGTGTGAGGGTCTATATACAAGCCCCACTAACATTTTTTTGCCCCTTAGTGTTTCTCAGCTCTACCCATACAGATTCCACATCGTCAGAGCTAATATGGGCGGTGCAGTGGCGCAGTGGTTAGCACCGCAGCCTCACAGCTCCAGGGACCTGGGTTCGATTCCGGGTACTGCCTGTGTGGAGTTTGCAAGTTCTCCCTGTGTCTGCGTGGGTTTTCTCCGGGTGCTCCGGTTTCCTCCCACAAGCCAAAAGACTTGCAGGTTGATAGGTAAATTGGCCATTATAAATTGTCACTAGTATAGGTAGGTGGTAGGGAAATATAGGGACAGGTGGGGATGTTTGGTAGGAATATGGGATTAGTGTAGGATTGGTATAAATGGGTGGTTGATGTTCGGCACAGACTTGGTGGGCCGAAGGGCCTGTTTCAATGCTGTATCTCTAATCTAATCTAATCTCTCCTCACTAATTTCCTCTTTAACCAGCAATGCAACTCCACCGCCTTTTGCTTTTTGTCTGTCCTTCCTAAATACTGAATACCCCTGGATGTTCATTTCCCATCCCTGGTCACCTTGGAGCGATATCTCCGTAATCCTGACTATATCATACCCGTTTACATCTATTTGCGCGATTCAAAGGTCCCGACCCAGTGGCTCTCTCAGCTTGACTGTCCAGATTGGTGCAGAAACACTGCATCTCTTGAACAGGGAATCGGTCACCGATTGATGCATCAACGCGCCGTGGACTGCGAGATCCCAGACATACGTCCAGTGGATCCCTGGAAAGATCCAGAGGTGCAGAAGATCAGTGCCATGGTAACCTTCAGTGCCACTGACATTGGATGGCCACCACCTCATTTATCCACTTTATTGCGAATGCTCCATGTGTTCAGGCACAAAGCCTTAAGGCTTGTCTTTTTAACATTACTTGGCCCCTTCCCACTATTTTTCACTGTGGCCCTGTTTGATTCTGGCCCTTGATTTCTCTGCCTATCACTTCTTATTCCCCTAACTGTCTTTTGTTCTTGTCTTTGATCCCCCCTCCTCTGACTCCTTGCAAAGGTTCCCATCTCCCTGCCATTTTAGTTTAAACCCTCCCCAACCACTCTAGCAAATCCCCTAGGAAATCAGTCCCGGCCTGCCCAGGTGTGACCTGTCCAGTTTGTACTGGTCCCACCTCCCCCAGAACCGGTCCCAGGAATCTAAAACCCTCCCCCTCACACCATCTCCAGCCACGTATTCATCCGATATATCCTGCTATTTCTACTCTGACTATCACGTGGCACTGGAAGTAATCCTGAGATCACTACCTTTGAGGTCCTGCTTTTCAACTTACTTCCTGACTCCCTTTATTCTGCTTTTAGGACCGCATCCTTTTTTTTTAACCTATGTCGTTTGTACCAATGTGTACCACGACCACTGGCTGTTCACCCTCCCGCTTCAGAATGTCCTGTAACCGCCCTGAGACATCCTTGACCCGAGCACCAAGGAGGCAACATACCATCCAGGAGTCTCTTTTGCGGCCACCTCGAAAAATTCAATCAAGTTAGTTAGACACAATCTCCCCCTGACAAAGCCGTGCTGACTATCCCTGATTATTCCCTGCCTCTCCAAGTGGAGATTAATCCTGTCCCTCAGAATTTCTTCCAATAGTGTCCCTACCACTGATGTTAGACTCACTGGCCTGTAATTGCCTGGTTTATCCTTGCTACCCTTCTTGAATAATGGTACCACATTCGATGTCCTCCAATCCTCTGGTACCTCTCCTGTGGCCCGAGAGGATTAGAAAATTTGTGTCAGAGCCCCTGAAATCTCCTCCCTTGCCTCACATAACAGCCTGGGATACATCTCATCTGGGCCTGGGGATTTATCCACTTTTAAGCCCGCTTAAACAGCTAATACTTCCTCCCTTTCAATGCTAATATGTTCCAGTATATCACAATCCCCCTCCTTGATCTCTACACCTACATCGTCCTTCTCCATAGTGAACACAGATGAAACGTGATCATTTAAAACCTCACCTATATCCTCCGTCTCCACACGCACATTACCACTTTGGTCCCTAATGGGCCCTACTCTTTCCCTGGTTATCCTCTTGCCCTTAATATACTTATAAAATGCTAGGATTTTCCTTTATCGTGCCCGCCAGTGTTTTTTCATGTCCCCTCTTTGCTCTCCTAATTACTTTTTTAAGTACCCCCACCACCCCCACTTTCTATACTCCTCTAGTGCCTCCGCTGTTCTCAGCGCTCTGAGTCTGCTATAAGCCACCATTTTTTTCCTGATCCAATCCTCTATATCCCTTGACATCCAGGGTTCCCTGGACTTGTTGGTCCTACCCTTCACCTTAATGAGTACATGTTGGCTATGAGCTCTCACTATTTCCTCTTTGAATGACTCCCACTGGTCTGATGTAGACTTTCCTACAAGTAGCTGCTCCCAGTCCACTTTGGCAAGATCCTGTTTTATCATATTGAAATCAGCCTTCCCCTAATTCAGTACCTTTATTTCTGGTCCATATTTGTCCTTTTCCATAACTACTTTAAATCTTACAGAGTTATGGTCACTATCTCTGAAATGCTCCCCCACTGACACTTGCCCAGCTTCATTCCCTAGGATTAGGTCCAGTACTGTCCCTTCTCTTGTAGGACTTTCTACGTACTGGCTCAAAAAGCTCTCCTGTGTGCATTTTAAGAATTCTGCCTCCTTTAAGCCTTTTGCACTAAGACTTTCCCAGTTGATATTGGGGAAGTTGAAATCCCCTACAATTATTACCCTTTTATTTTTACGCCTCTCTGAGATTTGCCTACATATCTGCTCCTCTATCTCTCTCTGACTATTTGGAGGCCTGTAGTACACCCCCAGCCAAGTGACTGCCCCTTTTTTGTTTTTAAGTTCTACCCATATGGCCTCATTTGAGGAACCTTCTAAGATATCATCCCTCCTTACCCCAGTAATTGACTCCTTGATAAACAGTGCAATGCCACCTCCTCTTTTATCCCCTCCCCTATCACGCCTGAAGATTCTATACATTGGAATATTGAGCTGCCAGTCCTGCCTCTCCATGTCTCTGTGATAGCAAAAATATCATAATCCCATGTGCTAATCAATGCTCTCAATTCATCTGCCTTACTAGTAAGACTCCTTGCATTAAAATAGATGCAATCCAGCCTTGCATTTTTCACTTGTGCCTTAACAGGTCTATACTTGCTCTGCCTTCCAGACTGACTCGGTTTCTCTTCTATATTTGTCTGTGCATCACCTCCTGTGCCTCCACTCTATATCCCATCCCCCTGCCAAATTAGTTTAAAATCCCCCAACAGCACTAGCAAACCTCCCAGCAAGGATGTTGGTCCCGTTCCGGTTCAGGTGCAACCTGTCCAACTTGTACAGGTCATACCTTTGCCAGAAACAGACCCAGTGATCCAGGAAACTAAAGCCTTCCCTCCTGCACCATCTCCTCAGCCACGCATTCATCTGCTCTATCTTCCTATTCCTATATGCACTAGCACGTGGCACTGGGAGTAATCTGGAGATTACAACCTTTGAGGTCATGCTTTTTAATCTGCTACCTAGCTCCCTAAATTCTTGTTGCAGGACCTCATCACTCTTTCTACTTATGTCGTTGGTACCAATGTGTACCACGACCTCTGACTGTTCACCCTCCCCCTTCAGAATGTCCTGCAGCCACTCCGTGACATCCTTGACCCTCGCACCAGGGAGGCAACATACCATCCTGGAGTCATGTTTGCGGCCACAGAAACGCCTATCTTTACCCCTTATGATAGAATCCACTATCACTATAGCTCTCCCACACCTTTTCCTCCCCTCCTGTGCAGCTGAGCCACCTGTGGTGCTACAGACTTGGCTCTTGCTGCATTCCCCTGAGAAGCTATCTCCCCCAACAGTATTCAAAGCAGAATATCTGTTAGAGAGGGAGATGGACCCAGGGGCCTCCTGCATTACCTGCCTAGTTCTTCTACTCTGCCTAGCGGTCACCCATTCCCTTTCTGCCTGAGCAGTCTTTATCTGCGGTGTGACCACCTCCCTGTATGTGCTATCCACGATGATCTCAGCCTCGCGGATGCTCCCCAGTGTCCCCAGCCGCCGCTCCAGATCCGAAACATGGATTTTAAATAGCTGCAGCTGGAGACACTTCCTGCACACGTGTTCGCCCTGGACACTGGAAGTGTCCCTGACTTTCCACATTGCACAGGAGTAGTATTCCACATTGCCGAGCTGCCCTGCCATGACTTACCCTTAATTTATCCCTTTAAATTAGCCAAGAATTAAATTATTTACACTAGAGACCTTGAGTCTCTGGAACCAAACTGGTAAATCTCCTCTGAACCCTCTCAAGGACCCTCACATCCTTTCTAAAGTGTGGTGACCAGAACTGGATGCAACACTCTAGTTGTGGCCTAACCAGAGCTTTATAAAGTTTCAGGATAACTTCCCTGCTTTTGTACACTATCCCTCTATTTATGAAACCCAAGTTCCCATATACACTGAGGCAACATCCTCACTGTCTGCAACACCTCCAAGTTTGGTATCATTGGCACATCTTGAAACTTTACTCAGTATTCCAATATCCAAGTCATTTATATATACCAAAAAAAGGAGAAATTGTGATCATCTCCTGTTCATGCAGGTAACTTAGCTTCTGTTGGGAGGGATAGCAGATTGTCCATGCATTTCTAATAGGAGTTTCCTGCAAATTATAAGGTAGTATTAATTGATGAATGAGCTAGGCTTGTCTTACTGTTAAATTTTTAGTCTTGAAATAAATCTGTGTCAATGCTTAATCCAATTCGAATCGCTGTGCTGCTGAGCCAAGTATGTAATAAAATACAAGAAGGAGCCCCTCTTCATTGTATAATATTTTAAGAGTGATTAATGGGTTTGCTATGAAGCATATTTTTAGCATCAGGCACACTGAGTTAGGGCTAAATCCATGATATACGAAGAAAGGCATTTGAGGCCCTTGATATAATCAGAGAGTCCCCTTTTCCCATTTATTTTAGTATGTAGGGTAATCATATAGACAACACAACCTTACTGTGATACATACACTTCCTAACATTGTAATAGCTGCACTCTCATTCCGGTCTAGCCTGTACCATGGCTTTTTGTTAATGTAATTTTAACCTCCACTGCACTGCTGTTTCTTAATCTCCTTTGTTAGGGTAATTAGGCCACAGCTGAAGTACTGTGTACAGTTCTGGTCGCCACACTATAGGAAGGATGTGATTGCGCTGGAGATGGTGCAGAGGAGATTCACCAGGATGTTGCCTGGGCTGGAGCATTTCAGCTATGAAGAGAGACTGGATAAGCTAGGGTTATTTCCGTTAGAGCAGAGAAGGCTGAGGGGGGGGACCTGATTGAGGTATACAAAATTATGAGGGGCATTGAAAGGATAGATAGAAACTTTTTCCCTTAGTGGAAGGGTCAATAACCAGGGGGTATAGATTTAAGCTAAGGGGCAGGAGGTTTAGAGCAGATTTGAAAAAACAAAATTTCACCCAGAGGGTGGTTGGAATCTGGAACACACTGCCTGAAGTGGTGGTAGAGGCAGGAACCCGCACAACATTTAAGAAGTATTTAGATGAGCACTTAAATGCCATAACAAGGGGAGGCGGTGGCATAGTGGTATTGTCACTGGACTAGTAACCCAGAGACCCAGGGTATTGCTCTGGGGACATGGGTTCAAATCCCACCACAGTAGAAGGTGGAATTTGAATTCAATTAATAAATCTGGAATTAAAAAGATAGTCTAATGATGGCCATTGTCGATTGTTGTCAAAACCCATCTGGTTTACTCATGTCCTTTAGGGAAGGAAATCTGCTGCCCTTACCTGGTCTGGCCTACATGTGGCTCCAGACCCACAGAAATGTGGTTGACCCTTACATGCCCTCTGAAATGGCCTAGCAAGCCACTTAGTTGTACCTAACCGCTACAAAGTCAATAAAAACAGCACTGTGGGTGTACCTACCCCACATGGACTGCAGCGGTTCAAGAAGGCAGCTCACCACCACCTTCTCAAGGGCAATAAATGTTGGCCTGGACAGCAATGCCCACATCCCATGAATGAATTAAAAAAAATACAAGGCTACGGGCCAAGTGCTGGAAAATGGGATTAGAATAGATATGTGTGTGATGGCTGGTGAGGACACAATGGGCCCAAGTGCTGATTCTGTGCTGTATAACTCTATGAGTACCTTGAAGGGATGTGTTAGTTTTGACCTTCAGCTGGTTGAGGTTGAAGAGTTTGCCATCAGTGAGCACTAACTTGTGTATTGTCAGCATACTGTACTTCTATTACAGAAGTAGTTGATGTATTCAGCAAAGCATGGAACTTGCCCTGAACAGCAGGAAGACCAAAGTCCTCGACCAACCCACACCAAGGCCTATATTTTACGCACACCCCTGCAAGGTGGGATCGGAGGCAGGGGATGGGGCACAGGAGTATCCCGACGGGTGGTTGCAGGGGAGGGCCAATTGCCTCCCCGTCACCCAGCGATCTTCCTGGGGGCGGGATAGGTCGACGACACCCAGAGGCCAATTGAGGCCCTTAAGTGGCCTATTAATGGCCAATTAGGGGCCTCTGCCTGCCAGCATTGGGATCTTACCAGCGGTGGTGGTGGTGGTGGGTCCTCCGCCGTGCGAGGAGAACGCCCTGTAAAATCAGGTGCCCTCCCTGTGGGTTTGGTGGTGGGTCCCGCCTCCGTGGGCAATTTGTGGCCCACAGAGGACCCCCACCGGGAACTCATCCCCCGGACTGCAAGACCACCCCCCCCCCCCCCCCACATCCCCCCATTGCCAGGGCCTTCGGACTGGCCCCAGTGACCCCACCTCACCACCATTGGGCCTGGGTCTGAGGCTTCTGCAGTACCAACAGTGGCCACCGCTCCCAGTGCCACTGTCAACCTTCTGATTGGCCAGCAGCTCTTGGAGGCAGAATCCCTGTCTCTTTAAAATCTTTAAAAGGGACGGGGATCCCGTCTCCTAAAATTTTGACACAAAAAGACCAGAGGATCACTCCAGGGGCTGAGAAAATGCAGAGGCGGGGTTCCCCCCCCCCCCAACCCAACCCGTCTTTTTGGCCCAGTGCCAGGAGCCCCGCCTCCAGCACAAAATCCAGCCTCAATTGTATCAAATCCAATGCCTTCAATTGAGATTCATGGTGAAGGGCTCCAAACCCTCATTTCCCATATCTTGGATGCTATCTATCCCAAAAAGCTGGCATTGATGAATAGGTACAGCACCAAATCCAATATGCTAGCTCAGCCTATGCTAAATTACATACTCGAGTTTCTGAGAATGGTGATATCCAACCAAACACTGAACTCAATGTATATTGGGTAGTGAATCCTGTGGGATTTAAAGAACAAACCTGAGCATCCTCCAAGATACAGATATGTCAAGTACAGAGGTCATGATGATCTCACATCAGTTGAGATGGACAGGACACGTTGTCAGAATGCCAAACTCAAGACTGCCCAAACAAGTGCTCTATTCAGAACTATGCCAGGGAGCCCGTTCACACGGAAACCAAAGGAAATGTTTCAAAGACAATCTCAAAGCCTCCATGATGGTCTGCTTTATTAACATTAACTCATGGGAAGCAGATGCCCAATCATGACCAAAATGGCGATCAGCCATCAAAAATGGTATCAAGAAGCTTCCGATCAACTAGAGCAGCCAGTGAGAGAACGGTGAGAGACAGAAAGGGCAGCTGCTTGACCCAACCATCCGACACCAGCTCCACTAACTGACAACCGATGTCTCAATGTGCGAGAGCCTGCAAGGCTAAGATAGGGATCATAAACCATCTGTGTGTGAATCCACAGCCAACACTGATATCTCATTTCCACCAGCCATCCACAAGGAAGAATCACCCTCGACACGAGGGATTCCTGATTGATTGATTGACCTTCAAGGAACTGTCTAATTATCTTGGTGTCTTGAAAATAATTTGAAAACAGTTTGCTGAGAATCTGGCATTTATTGAATTCCGTTAATTACAAACTTGTAGCCAAAGTACAAATACATGGCAACCCTGCCTATAATACATATAAACTGCAATGCTTTTTATTTAAAAAACTTACACTGAAAATAACATCAATCTTACTTGCTAATACATAGTATCATGTCCTTTAACAGCCAATAATTGAAAACTGATACAAAGTTCCAATTATTTAATAATGCTAATAATCTGCCATTACAACAGGTTTACAGTTAATTTACAAGTTACATAAAACACTTAAGCATAAGTAGGCACAGCTGGTTAACATTCATCAAAAGCACAGTGCAAGGTACAGGAAAAGGTTATATATTTATTGCCAACTTCATTATAAAATGACGGGGAGAAAACTAATCAAAAAACACATGTAAAAGGGTATTTAATCCATACTTCATGAAATGACTCACAACTTTGTATCAATGATACAAGACCACTGATGCAAATTCAAGCTGAACATTGTCCTACATTTTGGCATTTAATTGGTCCCTTTTGCTCCTTCAATAAGGCAGTATCATGATTTCTGGGCATTGGATGAAAGCAGCAAGGGAGAAACCCCATCCAAACTGGGGATTGGAATTGGCATGTGTCCATTCACTAGGGTCGGAAACTGGAGGCAGAAAAATGGGACAAAATTAAAATTACATCACAATAGCATAACTGAACAGCCTAATGCTCAAGATTCTGGCTACAGAAAAGGAAACACATAGGAACATACAAAGCAAGAACAGGAAAAGACCTGCTGGTCCATGGAGTCTGTCTCATCCCATATGGTGTAACTTCCACACTCTGTCACCTTCTCCCTCCCCACCCCTGCAGCTACACAATCTCCTGTAATTGACACAAAAAGAGACTGATATGTTCTTACTAGTTTCTGTTTAATAATATGTGGTAAAAAGGAGCAAATGCTAGCTTAGCGTGGCTCCAATAGATCTGTTGCTACTAAATTCAGCAAGGTTCATGGCTAAAAGATAAAGATGAAAAATCATTATGGAAATGCTACAGCACCACCATTGGCAGGAGAGTGTAATTTCAGTGTGACAAGTTTACATCGGCAGTTTCTATTGCAAATGTGGACAGAGGCACTTATAATGATTTAAAATAAAGAATTGATTAGATCTCTGTGCAGAACAGAAGGCGGCCATTCTGCCCATTGTGTCTGTCAGCTCTTTGGTAGAGCTGTCCAATTAGCTCCACTCCCCTACTCTTTGGCAGAGCTGTCCAATTAGCTCCACTCCCCTACTCTTTGGTAGAGCTGTCCAATTAGCTCCACTCCCCTACTCTTTGGCAGAGCTGTCCAATTAGCTCCACTCCCCTACTCTTTGGTAGAGCTGTCCAATTAGCTCCACTCCCCTACTCTTTGGCAGAGCTGTCCAATTAGCTCCACTCCCCTACTCTTTGGCAGAGCTGTCCAATTAGCTCCACTCCCCTACTCTTTGGTAGAGCTGTCCAATTAGCTCCACTCCCCTACTCTTTGGCAGAGCTGTCCAATTAGCTCCACTCCCCTACTCTTTCCCCACAGCCCTGCAAATTTTCCCACTTCAAGTATTTATCCAACACCTTTTGAACATTATTATTGAATCTGTTTCCAACACCCCTTCAGGTAAAGTATCCCAGATCATAACAACTGACTGCATAGAAGAAATTCCATGTCAGTTATGGTTCTTTTGCACATTACCTTACATCTGCTTCCTCTTCTTGCCAAACCTGCTGTCACTAGAAACAGTTTTTATCAAAAGTATTCATGACTTTAAATACTGCTATTAAATCTCCTCTTAACCTTCTCCGCTCTAAAGAGAACAATCCCAGCTTCTCCAGTCTCTCCACATCCTTCTGAAAATGTAGTGGCCAGAATTGCACTCCAGCTGAGACCTAACCAGAGTTTTATAAAGCTTTAGCGTAACTTCCTTGCTTTCGTATTCTATGCCTCCATTTAGAAAGGCAAAGATCCTGTATGCCTTTTTAACAGCCTTCTGAATTTGTCCTTCCTGCACTGCTTTAAATTTGTACCATTTAGTTTACATTGCCTCATCTCATTCTTCTTACCAAAATGAATCATTTCCCACTTCCCAGAATTACATTTCATCTGCTATGAGTCTGCTCATTTCACCAGTCTGTCTATGTCTTCCTGCAGTCTATAACTATCCTCCTCACTGTTTACTACATTTCCAAGTTTTATGTCATCTGCAAACTTTGAAATAAGTCCTGTATTGGAGGCCTGCTACCCGACCCGAACCGGACGACGTGTTGGGTTTGGGTCAGGTCTGGCCCATCTTCTGGGTCTGGCATTTGGGCTCGGGTTGGGTCGGGCCGAGCCCAGGTCGAGTCGGGTCGGGTCGGGCCGGACACACGCGGTAAGTGCTTTACTGGTATGTACTGAAAATTAAAAACTTACCTGAGCTGGGAGTCCGGGACGAAACTGAGTCAGCACAGTGAGTGAGTGATGTCACTGTGGCAGTTCAGTGTCAGGTAGGTAAGTGAAGGGATGGTCGGGTCGAGTCGAGACGGGTTCGGGTCGGGCTTGGGCTCAGGGCAAAATCGGAGGGACTCGGGCTGGGTCGGGCTCAGGTCCACGGTGGGTCAGTTGGGTTCTTTTTTCCCAACCTGAGCAGGCCTCTATCCTGTATACCCAAGTCCAGATCATTTCGATATGTTATAAAGAGCAGTAATCCTGATACCTGGAGAATACCGCTGCAGATTTCCCTCCAATCTGCTTTCTGTCCCTTAGTCAATTTCATGTCCATGCAGTTACTGCCCTTTAATTCCATGGGCTTCAATTTTGCTAACAAGTTGATTATTGGTACATTATCAAACATCTTTTGAAAGTTCATAAACACACATTAACTGCATTACCCTCCCATTACTTCATCAAAGAACTCAATCAAGTTTGAACATCATCAAAAAGATTGTGCCTTTTTAGAGAATTACCCACATGGTACATCCAAAGCAATTTCCAGAATGTTGAGAAGTTTTCTCTTGCTTGAAGTAATTTGAATTTATACTGGGTGAGGGAAGGAATGTGCCATTAAATAAATTTGTGCTGTTTGCTCCTCAAATCCGGTGATGAAATTCACTGTGACTTATGGTGAAATAAACAATTTACACAGGAAGCTGCATCGCTATGGGAACCCATATGGGTCCTGGCGATGCCAAAAAGGTGTTGCTATGGAAACCCATGTAAGTCCTGGCTATGCCTGCCTTTTCGTGGGATATGTAGAAAATTCTTTGTTCCAGTCCTACTTGGTTCCTCCTTCCTCATCTCTTTTTTTGGTATATTGATGATTGTATTAGTGCCACTTCCTGTTCTTGCACCAAACTGGAAAATTTTATCAACTTTGCTTCAGATTTCCACCCTTCACCTTCACATGGTCCATCTCTGACTCTTCCCAGAGCTACCTTGACCACACTTCCTCACCCCGCTTCCAGTAAGGACTCTAACCCATTTTCCCAGTTTCACCATCTCCGTTGCATCCGTTCGGACGATGCAACCTTCAATTCCATTGTTTCCAATATATCTTCCTTTTACCCTAACTGAGGGTTCCCCTCCACCGTGGTTGACAGGATCTCGACCGTGTCTGTTCCATTTCCTGCACTTCTGTCCTAACTCCTACCCTGCCAGAATGAGAGGGTACTCCAAGACCTCACCTACTACTCCATCAGTATCCACATTCAACAGATCATTCTCCACCACTTCCAGTGCTTTGCCACCACCAAATATATCTTGCCCTCCCCTCCACTTTCAGCATTCCGAGGGACTGTTGCCTCCATATCACCTTGGTCTACTCTTTAATCACCTTCAACACTCCCTCCCCTTCCCACTGCACCTTTCCATACAAGCCCAGGAGATCAACATCTTCCCTTTCATAGGATCATAGGAAATAACAGCAAGAGTAGGCCATTCGGCCCACTGAGCCTGCTCCCCCATTCAAACAGTTCGTGTCTGATCATCTTCCTCTACGCCATTTTTCCCCACTATCCCCATATCCCTTGATCTCATTAGAATTCAGAAATCCATCGATTTCTATCTTGAACACAGTCAATGATTGAGCTTCCACGGCCCTCTGGGGTAGAGAATTCCAAAGATTCACCACCATCTGAGTAAAGAAATTCCTCCTCATCTCAGTCTTAAATGGCCTGCCCCTTATTCTGAGACTGTGTCCCCTGGTTCTAGACTTGCCAGCCAGAGGAAACATCCTATCTACATCTACCCCGTCACGCCCTGTGAGAATTTTATAAGTTTCAATTAGACCACTTCTCACTCTTCAAAACTCTACAGTTTCCTCAATCTCTCCTCCTAAAACAAGGGATCAGTCGAGTGAACCTCCATTGCACTCCCTCTTGTGGCAAGTATATCCTTCCTTAGATAAGGAGACCAAAACTGTACACAATACTCCAGCTGTGGTCTCACCAAGGCTCTATACAAATGTAGCAAGACGTCTTTACTCCTGCACTCAAATCCCCTTGCAATGAAGGCCAACATACCATTTGCCTTCCTAACTGCTTGTTGCACCTGCATGCGAGCTTTGAGGGACTCATGAACAAGGACACCCAGGTCTCTCTGGACATCAACACTTCCCAACCTCTCACCATTTAAGAAATACTCTTTCTGTTTTTTTCTACCAAAGTGGATCACTTCACACTTATTCACATTATATTCCATCTTCCATGTTCTTGCCCATTCACTTAGCCTATCCAAGCCCCCTTGCATCTTCCTCAGAACTTACATTCCCACCTAGTTTTGTATCATAAGAAAACTTGGAAATATTACATTTGGTCCCCACATCCAAATCATTTATCTAGATTGTAAACAACTGTTACCCCAACACTGATCCTTATGGTACCCCACTAGTAACATCCTGAGAATGACCCATTTATTCCTACTCTCTGCTTTCTGTCTGTTAACCAATTCTCAATCCATTGCAGTATATTACTCCCAATCCCGTGTGCTCTAATTTTGTTTACTAACCTCCTGTGTGGGACCTTATCAAAAGTCTTCTGAAAATCCAAATACACCACATCCACTGGTTCTTCTTTATCTATGCTACAAGTAACATACTCAAAAAACTCCAACAGATTGGTCAAACATGATTTCCCTTTTATAAATTCCATGTTGACTCTGCCCAATTTTACCATTATTTTCTAAGTGTCCAGTTATCACATCCTTTATAATAGATTCTAACATTTGCCTTACTCCTGACCTCAAACTAACAGGTCTGTAGTTCTCCGTTTTCTCTCTCACCCCCTTCTTAAATAGTGGGGTTACATTTGCTACTTTCCAGTCTGCAGGAACCCTTCCAGAATCTATAGAATTTTGAAAGATATCCACCAATGCATCCACTATCACTATAGCCAACTCCTTCAATATTCTGGGATGTAGCTCATCTGGTCCAGGAGATTTATCAACTTTTAATCCAATTAATTTTTCGAGTACTATCCCTTTATTGATACTAATTACTCAGTTCCTCATTTTTACAAGTCCCTTGGTTCCCCGGTATTTCTGGAAGATTTTCTGTGTCTTCCTCCGTGAAGACAGTCACAAAGTAATCATGGGTGGTTAATGGTTGGCACAGACTCGGTGGGCCAAAGGGCCTGTTTCAGTGCTGTATCTCTAAATCAAAAAAAAAAATCTCCCTGTCATTTCCTCCTTCTCTACCACAAACTCTCCTGTCTCCACCTGCAATGGACCCACATTCGTTCTTTTCCTTTTCAGATACCTGAAGAAGCTTTTACAGTCTGCCTTTATGCTTCCATCTTGCTTGCATTCATAATCCCTTTTCCCTTTCTTCATCAGTTCCTTGGTCCTCCTTTATTGGACTCTAAATTGCTACCAACCCTCGGGCTTACCACTTTTTCTGGCGACCTTATAAGCCACTTCCTTTGACCCAATCTTGAACTTCTTTTGTTTGCCATGGTTGATTCACCTTTCCTGTTGGGTTTTTGTGCCTTAGAGGAATGTATTTGTTGTAAACTGTGTCAGGCAAGCCCCCCACCTGCCAAGAATGAGGAAAATTAATTTTGCCACATGAACATTAAAATTGCAAGCCCCTGACTGGAAAGACATTTGCATAGTAACAGACAGTGTTGGAACAAGGGACCCAGTCCTTGCTTCCCCAATACACAGGAGTAGTGGCCAGACCAGTTTAGTCATGTGACTAGTTGGCTGTTGGTTTTTTGAACTTCCAACAAGGAATTTGAAATCAGAAGGCTGTTTTCTTCTGGACTGACAATACCTCTCTCCTGTCTGCTCTCATCTCACTCTCACCAGCTTCAGAAACCATTGAAGCCACATGAACCCCAAGAGAGAAAAGTCTCTTACAATGAACAAGGTTCGAGAAGAATACTGGGCCCCAACGAAAAGCAAGACTACTTACAAAAAGAATATACAGTGAGCTCAAAGCACAGTAAACAAGAAACTCTTCAGATATTGCCTCAAACCTCTCCATTTTATTTTTCTTCTCTTTTCTGTCCCTATTTGCATGTATGTATCGCGTGTGCATGCTAGCATGGGCGCATCGTATATCCGTAGGCATTAACCGTATTAGAGTTTAAGTTTAAAGTTTAATAAATTTCACTTTTCTTCTTTAAATCTAAGAAAACCTGTTTGTGCTCATTTCTTTGCCTTATAATTGGAAAGCTGGGAAGAAGGATTCACCAAAGGGGGAGCTCAAAACAGTGTGTTTAAAATTAAACCCTTTTACAATAAGAACAGGCGAAGACAGTAAAAGATCCCTAGACCTCTTTCTCACCTGGCCGTAACAACCGTGTAATACTTCTTTAAATACTAGCCATTGACTGTCTACCATTAAATCTTTTAATGTATTTTCCCAATCCACCATAGCCAACCTGCCCCTCATACCTACATAGTTCTCTTTGTTCAGAATGAACTATATCTCTTTCAAATTTAATGTAAAATTCTACCATATTGTGGTCACCATTTCCTAATGGCTCCTCTACAGCAAGGTTATTAATTAGCCCTTTGTTATTACATAATACTAAATCTAAAATAGTCCGATCCCTAGTTAGTTCTTCAACATACTGCTCCAGAAGCCCACCTCGTACACACTCCAGGAATTCATCCTCCACAGCATTAGTGCTAACTAGGTTTACCCAATCTATATGTAAATTGAAGTCGCCCATTATAACTGTATTGCCCATGCTACATGCAGCTTTAATTTCCTGATTTATACCAAGCCCTACATTACCACTACAGTTTGGTGGCCTATAAACAACTCCCACCAATGTTTGCTGCCCCTTGCTGTTTCTTAGCTCTACCCAAACTGATTCTACATCTTGCTCCTTCAATTTCAGATCCTCTCTCACTAATGTACTGATCTCATCCTTTATTAACAGCGTTACCCCACCTCCTTTTCCCTTCCGCCTATCCTTCCTAAATGATGAATATCCCTGAATATTCAGTTCCCAGTCCTGGTCACTCTGTAACCACGTCTCCGTTATGGCAATTAAATCATACCCATTTACCTGTATTTGTGCCTTCAAATCATCTACCTTGTTGCGAATGCTGCATGCATTCAGATAGACAGCCCTTAACTTTGTCTCAACATTATTCCTCATTCCGATCCTATTTGATGTTTGTCTTTGTCTTGTCTGCCTTCTAATTTCACTTACTACTTTTCTCCTTCCTTCCCAGCACTGAGCTTCTCAAACACTCCTTCCAGGTGAAACAGCAATTTACTTGTACTTCTTTCAATTTAGTATACTGTATGTGCTGCTCATGATGGGGTATCTACACTGGCGAAACCAAACGCAGATTGGGTGATCACTTTGTTGAACACCAACACAGTCTATAACTATGACCACGAGTTTCTGGTCACCTGTCATTTTAATTCTCTGCCCCACTCCCATGTGACCTCCCTGTCCTCACCGTCCGACACGGTTCCAATGAATATCAATGCAAGTTCATCTTTCTATTAGCCACTTTATAACCCTCCGGGCTCAACAATGAGTTCAACAATTTCAGATCATAACCACTGCTCCAATTTTTTTTCGGACAGCAGCTACTGGTGATGATTCTGCTATTTCACATTTATACCTCCTCTAGAAACATCTTTTGTTTCTCCACATCCCTTTATTATCCCCTTTTGCCTCACATCATCATCCCTTTTGTGATTTCATCTCTCCTGCCCTCCATCCAATCTCCGATCTTCCCTTGCGTTCTTTCCTCTCCTCCCCATCCCTTTTCACGCCTCTGTACTTGCTTGAAACCTGGTTAATGTTATCCAGTTCTGATGAAAGGTTACAGAAAACAAGACTTGCATTTATATAGCACCTTTCATGACCATAGGACGTCTCAAAGCACTTTACAGCCAATGATGTACTTTTGAGGTGTAGTCATTACTGTAATGTAGGAAACACAGCAGCCAATTTGTGCACAGCAAGCTCCCACAAATAGCAATGTGATAATGACCAGATAATCTGTTTTTACTGATGTTAACTAATAATATAAATATTGGCGAGGACACCAGGGGTAACACCCCTACTCTTCTTCAAAATAGCACCATGGGATCTTTTACACCAACCTGAGAGAGCAGATGGGACCTTGGTTTAATGTTTCAATTGAAAGACAGCACCTCCAACAGTGCAGTGCCCCCTCAGCACTGTACTGGAATGTCTGCCTTAATTTTTGGGCTTAAGCCCTGGTGTGGGTTTTGAACCCACAACCATCTTACTTAAGAGGTGAAAGAGTTACCAACTGAGTCACCGCTGACACCCATCAACCTGAAACATTAACTGTTTCTCTCTCCACTGTTGTTGCTTGAACTGCCAAGTGTTTTAGAGCATTTTCTATTTAGACAGGAAATGTGTTTGCTGTTGTAACAAACCCATGGTCTACATAACTTTCTCTAATGGTGAAATGAGATAGAAACATGGTAAAATAGGAGCAGGAGTAGGCCATTTGGCCCTTCGAGCCTGCACCGCCATTCAATACGATCATGGCTGATCATCCAAACTCAGTACCCTGTTCCCGCTTTCTCCCTGTATATCCCTTGATCCTATTAGTCCTAAGAACTTTATCTAACTCTTTCTTGAATACATGTAATGATTAGGCCTCAACTGCTTTCTGTGGTAGAGAATTCCACAGGCTCACCACTCTCTGGGTGAAGAAATCCCTCCTCATCTCAGTCCTAAAGGCTTACCCCATATCCTGTGACCCCTGGTCCTGGACTCCCCCACCACCGGGAACATCCTTCCTCCATCTAGTCTGTCCAGTCCTGTTAGAATTTTGTAGGTTTCTATGAGATGCATGTTAGTTGCTCAAAGCATTTCATATCTGCTCTTGACAGTAATATACGTTTTGCAACCTTGTGTAACTAACTGATCCCCTTCTTAATTGGAGGGACATGAATTTACAACTCCACTCTGAGGCAGTGCATTCCAGATCCGAACCACTCACTGTGTAAAAATGTTTTTCCTCATGTCACATTTGATTCTTTTGCCAATCACTTTAAATCTGTGTCCTCTGCTTCTCGACCCTTCTGCCAACGGGAGCAGTTTCTCTATCGACTCTGTCTGAACGCCTCATGATATTGAACATCTCAATCAAATCTCCTCTCTACCCTCTCTTCTGTAAGAAGAACCCAGCTTCGCTAATCAATCCATGTAACTGAAGTCCCTTATCACTGGAACCATTCTCAGAAATCTTTTTTGCACCTGCTCTAAAGTGCAGTGCCCAGAACTGGACACAATACTCCTGTTGAGACCGAGCTAGTGTTTTATAAAGGTTCATCATAACCTCTTTGCTTTTGTACTCTTATGTCTCGATTTATAAAGCCCAGGATCCCGTATGCCTTTTTAACTACATTCTCAACCTGCCCTGCCACCTTCAACGATTTGTGCACACATATTCTCAGAACTCAATATTTTATTTTTTATTATATTTGTAGAACAATTCCTCCTTGAAGTTGTCAATTATTATTTTTAATAATTGCAGCAAACATGGGAAACATGCAATAATAGTCTCACTACATTCTAATATTGAAAACTGTGCCACTTAACACAGTTCAATGGTTCAACTCAAACACTGATAAGTCGGATCTGATTCTTGAGTTGTTGCCTTATTTACAACTCCTTTGAACTTTGTCCAGGATCTCCAGCTGGCAAGAACTTGATAAAGCTCGTCATAACTGTAGCAGTGCTTCAGTATCAGACAACTCTGCAACTTAAATGATGCAGTCGTGAAACAAGTAGTTCTTGTTCTTACACTATTTATACATTTCCAACCCAAGTTCTGAACTATCGACTGTTTTCAAGAAAAGTTGTCAATAGATGAATTGCAAAGTTATAATCTATAATTGCCAACATCATAAACCTGAACATCAATCAAGGTTATTGCTTGCAATTAACACATAGTCGACACATCAAATTAAATAATAGAAATAACTAATTTTAATATTAATGTTTAATAATTAACACATACCTGAAATAAAGACCCTGGACCCTGTAGTCTGGCTGGACTTAAGGGAGCCACTGGACTTAGTGTACTCCAGAAGTGAATACTGGAGAGTAAGGGGCTTGGTGTCAACAGAATTCCACTAGGTGTCTATAACGACAAAAAAAAATTGTAATTAGACTGAGCAATAAGCCATCTTGTCAGCTGTGGCTCAGTGGCAGCTCTTTCAATTCTGAGTGAAGAGGTTGAAGTCCCACTCCTGAGACTTGAGCACAAAAATCTGGGTTGATACTCCAACGCAGTACTGAGGGAGCACTGCATTGTGTTGGAGGTGCTGGCTTTCAGGTGAGATGTTAAACCAAGGCCCCATCTGCTCTCTCAGGTGGATGTTAAAGATCCCATGGTCATTATCACATTGTTTGTGGGATCCTGCTGTGTGCAAATTGGCTGCTGCGTTTACTACATTCCAACAGTAACTACACTTCAAATATACTTAATTGGCTGTAAAGTGTTTTGGGAAGTCTTGAGGCCGTGAAAGGCACTATAGAAATGCAAGTCTTTCTTCTTTTTTTAAAGTCATGCAGAATTACATAATGCACCAGTCACAGCCATAATGCATCGAACAAATAATGTAAGTGGAAGAATTCTTTATCTCCGCACAAAATAATGAAGCTGTAAGATTCATATCAGCTTGGTTCAGCACTGCATGTTTAATTTTGGAACTGGGCTCTGTGTGTGTTATATATATTTGAGTATTGCCGAAGACAGAGACATTTTGTCGAAGCTTTTCATCTTGCACTCATCAGGACAATCCGCAAGAATACCAATGTAAGGGAAAGCAACAAATTTATACTGTATGAGAATAGAATGCTGATTGGTTGGCAAGTGGACTCTGATTGATAGAGACGTGGCCATGGAGAATGCACCAGCTTATGTTGACTGCCAAGCTTTGTTTGAAATTTACACAGCAAGTGGTTAGCATCTGGAATGCACTGCCTGAAAGTGTGGTGGGTGCAGATTCATTCGTGGCTTTCAAAACAGAATCGGATAAGGACATGAAGGGAAAGATTTGCAGGGAAAGGACTCAGCAGTGGGACTAGCTGTATTTCTCTTACAGCGAGGCGGCATGGGCTTGATCGGCCGGTGGCCTTCTGCAATGTAACCATTCTATGACTCTATAATGTTTAATGAGTTTTAAGGAGTAAATGTTGGCCTTCAAATAGTATCACGGGATCTTTGACATCCATCTGTGACAGCAGGGCCTTGGTTTAGTGTGTCACTTGAAAGATGGCACCTCCAACAGTGCGGCACTCCCTCAGTATGGCACTGAAGTGTCAGCCTGGATTATGTACAGAAGTCTCTGGAGTGGGTCTTGAACCCACAACCTCATGAATCTGGTGAACCTGCTACCACAGAGTCACAGCTGACATCCAGTAATATTTGAACCAGTTTATACACAAAATAATTCGATATAAAATGTATTTACAAAAGTAACGAGACGAATGATCCACTGGCACAAGATGGTAAATCTTTCTTCTAGAAGCCACAAGATGGGGGAAACAAAAATATTCATCGGATGCAGTTTGCAATGGTCTTCTGAGGTTTGGCCAGAAGCATGTTGTTGGGGGAAAGAGTAGAGGGAGCTCTATTCCTAGCCTGATTGTGCTCGAGCTAACCTTAGAGCCCCTGCTGCCGATAATGGGCGTGGAAAATCTGCAGTTGCAATACCTAGCACTAACATCCATCAGGTTGGAGAAAACAAAATTCACTCTTTTCAAAAAAAACCTGATCCGTAATCCAGGTGAAAAGACTTATAGAATCATTTACAGCACAGAAGGAGGCCATTCAGCCCACTGAGTCCATGCCAGCTCTCCGTGAAGCTATCCAGTCAGTTCTACTCCCCCATTCGATCCCCGTATCCCTGCAAGTCTATTTCTCTCAGGTGGCCATCATTCTTCTTCTTGACGTCATTGATTATCTCCGTTTCCATCACCCTTGTGATCAGCGAGTTCCAGGTCATTACCACCCGCTGTGTAAAAAAAACTTCCTCATATTCTCCCTGAATCTTTTGCCCAAAACTTTCCATCTGTGTCCCATAGTCCTTGTAGCGTTTGTTAATGGGAACAGCTTTTTCTGGTCTAACTTATCTAAGCCTGTCATAATCTTGTGAACTTCTATTAAATCTCCACTCAATCTCCTTTGTTCTAAGGAGAACAAGTGCAGCTTTTCCAACCTAACCTTGTAACTAAAATCCTCCATCCCTGGAAACCATTCTGGTAAATCTCCTCTGCACCTTCTCAAGGATCCTCACATCCTTCCTGAAGTGTGGTGACCAGAACTGGACTCAATACTCCTGTTGGGCCTAACCAGAGCTTTATAAAGGTTCAGCATCACTTGTAATTGTATTCACAGTCCATTCTGAAGATACGTATATTTTGAATCTAATGAATAGAAAATTGTATTAACTGATAAAATAAGGGAATTGTTTTTAAGATTTGCTTGCCATGCTTTTATGGCAATGTACACAATACCTATGAATCTGTGTAATTATCAGACCATGTGTTGGAAATTTAACTTACTTCAGACCCAATGTAATTTAAACATGCTGACCTGTGCAGTGAAGAAAGCTGGAGTGAGGGATCCTGAAGGAAGTGCTGGACTGTTGAGGGCAATCGAGCTGGCATCTGTGTTGGTTATGACTAAAGGAGGAGCTGGAATCTCGAGGCCTTTGGGTTTCTTAGCCTTTGGAAGATGGATGTGTCTCTGCTCAGCTGGACAAGGTGATTTGGCCTTCGAGCCTGATGAGAGGTTTAGGGGCTGAACAGATTGTTCAGAATCATAGGCATCAAGTTCGATAATGCAAGCCTTCTGGTATCCCGATGAGGAGGTGTTATTTGAGGATGATGAAGCAACTGGAGAATGAAGTGAAGCTAAAGGAGGTGATGCTTTAGAAGTAAGAGCTGTAAAGAAAGTTGATGCAACCATAGATTCTGGTGAAGGAGAAAGGGACGATGGAACTGAGACAACGGGCACAGTGACTGGTCTTTCATTTTTATTTGTTACAAATCTTATAACAGTCCTGACCTCCTCAGGTGTAGGTTTTCTTGCAAGTTTCTCATCTGGCTTTTCCATTTTGATTGACTTGAAAAAGTCTGACCTGTTCTGCAAAGAGTTAATGGTGAAAGAAGTATATAGGCCAGAGTGGATATAATCATTGCGACTGGGACTTCTGCTGGCAGATAATGTTATTTGCTGATGGTCTCTACTTTCTGAAATTGACTGAGTGTCACTATCCCTGAGCAAAACATTTTCCCTACTGGATTCCAGTGTGTGGGGATCCATTTTTAAAATGTCTGGAAATGAAACAAATTTGTAAACGAACTTCTGCCCAATCACCTTCTTAATAATATTCTGTGAAGGGAAAGAAAAAATAACTTTTATTAGATTGAGAACCATTTGGTATAATAATTAAACCAGATTTAAGTTAACATTGGAAATGCAGTTATCAAAAATGAAAGAAATTAGAGATAAATTGTACCATGAATACTGACTAAAGTATTTAGAGTGACAGAGGAAGAGTCAATCTCTGAGATTTTCCCAGTGATTCTCCCACTCCACCAAAGTAACTTAGGGCAAAATTCTGTTCCCATGTATAAAACAGGTTTCCACCAAACCTCTGTCAATGTTACTGCCTCAGAGTGGGGAGATCCCCCCCCCCCCAAGGAAATTCCCAACTCAGGTATTTGTCATCTTCTGTATTAGTTTGTTCTAATCCACCACGGCAATATTTTTAATCCACTCGATAGTAAGGATACCTACCTTGTAGGATCTTGGTCATTCTTCACGTGATAGCTTCCCTCATGTTGCTGGAACTTATCCAATCCTGACTGGTTCTGGGGAATCACTCTTTGCTTCGTGTCGACAACAACAGGACTGCCCATCATGTGACCTTCCTATTCCCGCCATGTACTCACCAGGACAAGCGCAATAGCTCAGCTCTTTTTGACCTACATCAATTCACAAATTACTTCCTTAAAAATTCCCTAATTGCAAAACACCAACAACCACCCAGGAATGCTGGGGTGGGGTTGGAGGGAAAAGAGGGGATGGAATGATGGGATCATGGTATGTAAGCGATGCTAGCATTTAAAAAATGACCAATGAGCCTACAAGGGAGACAATCTTGCTTTACTAGGCTTTCAGGCCTATCGCAGACATCACAGCAGTGAGATTGAACTATTACCAATTTAAGTGGGGAGTCTCTCATTAGAAAACCCAAAACCTGCTACCAAAACTGACCTGCCAAAAATATTAGCCCCGGCGTTAGTAAAATTTAAACAGTAATGTATGATAACAGGTGAGGGTACTCCATGTGGCTGCCTTACAGATATCATCTACACCTAAGCAAAACACAGGGAATTAGCCCTGGAACAAGGAGATTGACCCTTAAACAGATTCCTGTAGCATTTAACTATGGGTATTCATGGAAAAGAAACTCCGTTTCGCTTTATTACAGTAACAATCTTTGGCTATTTATACTAACTGGGATTGTAACAGAGAAACCTTACTCTGTATATCATCCACTGAAATATGACCCACACTGCCGGGCGAATTCTACTCCCCTTACAGATCAAATAATTCTCACAAGTTGAGTCACAGACATCAGACTGCAGTATTTACATCAAATTCATGAAAGAATAGTTGAAATAGAGAGAACATACATTCTCATACACTTGCCAGATTACTAAAACAATTAAGATGCAACTTAATTTTTCTCTAAACACTTTAGCCTGACTGACTGCTGAAATCAAAGATGTTGTGTGGGAGAGGAGATGGCCCCTTCAAACTCCAAATCCCACAAATCTGTCAATCACAAGGCTCCAGCCAACCAGTGACATATTTCTTTCTTCAAGTGACCCAGAAATGGCTTTCAATCCAAATTAATACTCTGACGTGATGTGGAACAAGGAGGTTTACAAACAGTTTGACTCGTCATGGTCCTTTGCCCTGTCAATGGAATAGAATGACACCATCAAGTAGCCATCTTTTCACAATAGCATGGGATGTCTGAAATTGTACATAACGAACCTCCCTCTGTACAACTGAATTACAGTTCAAATCACAATTCAGGAATTGCTTCCCGAGATCCAAAATGGGGCAAATGCCATGAATCTGTGGGCATAAAAATAAATGAGTAAACCCAATATCTGCTGCTTGGGGGTATGTGCTTGATGGTCCCAATTTTAAGAAAATTCTTAAAACTAATGCCTCAATAATCATGAGGGGCTCCCATAAATGATCTGTGTTTAAATCCCCAAGAAAGGTGAGATAACAAAATTGAAATAAATGGGTTACTATCTCTACAATTGCAAATCTGAGGTAATTTCCCTCCTCCAAGCTGCCCAAAACAATTCTTAAGCTGGACACCCACCTGGGTCAGGGTGCTCACTGAGATAACAGAAACCCACGGCTGAAAAGCTGGGACCTGTAATGCCATCTCCCGGAGCAGATACCTTCTTAATATGTGAAGATGGTGCGTTCAAAAGGACTATGGACCTGGGTGAAATCAGAATGAAAAGTCAACCTAGAAACTCCCTATATTTAGCATGTCTTGTTGCCTCGTCTGCCATGAGACAGCGAGAGAGGGAGAGAATGAGCGAGGGAGAGCCGGAGAGAGGTGGGGGTGGGTGGAGGTGGGAATGAAAGAGGGAGAAAGAGAGAGAGAGAGCGAGAGAGAATAATGGACCTGAAAGGTGTACTGGTCTGAGCAGTGCTATGCAGAACACTGGAGAAGTCAGAGTGAGGCGGTTGGCACCTGAATGTGGGACGCCACTCACTTTTCCTGCCCTGATTTCTTGCAGCACTGTATCCAGGAGCGAGGAACCACACTCCTGCAGCTCACCTCCTCAGTGACTTCCAACACACATGCTTGGTTTTAGAGGCAGGCTTCTTCCTACCGCCAGCTGGGATCAATATTTCTCTGGGTGACCTTATAGCACACGATCTCCAGGGATACCTCAAAGAACCAGGTGGGCAGCCTTCCCTCTTTGAGACTCCATCAATCCAGTTGTTGTCTCCCAGTTGTAGAACATTTCCCTTCTGTCCCTCACCAGGGTCCCTTTAAACACCGAGACTTGATCAATCAAGTGTGGATCTTGATCACACCCGTTTGCTCCAAATGGCCGGGAAACCCAGAATTGGGATGCTAATACTGTGGCTAAGGTCACATGGCTTGGCCATGTGAGCCGCATGGAAGATGGCAGGATCCCCAAAGACACATTGTACAGCGAGCTCGCCACTGGTATCAGACCCACTGGCCGTCCATGTCTCCGCTTTAAAGACATCTGCAAACGCGACATGAAGTCCTGTGACATTGATCACAAGTCGTGGGAGTCAGTTGCCAGCGTCCGCCAGAGCTGGCGGGCAGCCATAAAGGCGGGGCTAAAGTGTGGCGAGTCGAAGAGACTTAGTAGTTGGCAGGAAAAAAGACAGAGGCGCAAGGGAAGAGCCAACTGTGTAACAGCCCCAACAAACAAATTTCTCTGCAGCACCTGTGGAAGAGCCTGTCACTCCAGAATTGGCCTTTATAGCCACTCCAGGCGCTGCTTCACAAACCACTGACCACCTCCAGGCGCTTATAGATTTTAGATTAGGTTAGAGATACAGCACTGAAACAGGCCCTTCGGCCCACCGAGTCTGTGCCGAACATCAACCACCCATTTATACTAATCCTACACTAATCCCATATTCCCAACAAACATCCCCACTTGTCCCTATATTTCCCTACCACCTACCTATACTAGTGACAATTTATAATGGCCAATTTACCTATCAACCTGCAAGTCTTTTGGCTTGTGGGAGGAAACCGGAGCACCCGGAGAAAACCCACGCAGACACAGGGAGAACTTGCAAACTCCACACAGGCAGTACCCGGAATCGAACCCGGGTCCCTGGAGCTGTGAGGCTGCGGTGCTAACCACTGCGCCACCCTTATCCATTGTCTCTCGAGATAAGGAGGCCAAAGAAGAAGGTAAAGAGTGACGAAGAAACCCACTCCCCAAACATTTGGGTTTCTGACCCCCTGCTGGCCTCCCCACAGCAAGCAGGTCCAAAAGTTAAAATTCAGCCCCATATCTGGAAAGTCACCATACACAAAAGAGTGGACTGAATTCCACAAGTGATGAAGGCCAGCTTTGCCGGGGATGTGCCAAACTATCCCTGAACTGAGGAGCACAGTCCCAGCTCAATGTAATGATGGGTTTTGTTACTGGGAACTCACAGACTGTTTATACATGGGGAATATCTTTGTTTAGATGTTCCCTAATAAAGAGGAACGCCCTCCCCAGCTGCGGTTAACCTAAATCTTTGCCTCGAACAGACTGACCTCAGGTTGAAATCTGACCTCCTGTATGTTCAGCTGCTCCCAGCAAGGAGAAGGACACCCAACTTCAACAGTGAAATCCTGGTACACTTTAAAATTTGACTGATTAAAGGCACTGGAAAGTTACAGCACACGAGTTGAAATTCCACCAGTTCTTCCTGAAATTGGCCCGCAGGAACAAAATTCCAGATTGACAGATATCGGCAAGACCTCAGCAGCTGCCCCAGGGGATGCCAGATTCAGCACAGTGTGACTGGAATTTAAACATGCTTACTGGAGTTTTTATTTTGCTTTAGATCGGACATGTTATTAATTCCAAGTCTGACTAACTCAAATAGATGTAAATTTGGCAACTGGATTGACTGTGATTTTGGGACACACAATTACACCAATTCTAGCATCATTTACAACAGTAAACATGCTATCTTAGTCATTCACTGTTTTACACTTTCAGAGAGTTATACAGCACAGAAACAGGCTCAACACCAAACTCACGGTGAGTAGGGGATGGGCAATAAATTCCAGCCTTACCAGCGACCCCAAGAATGAATATTTTTTAAAAAGACACAAAGTACCCTGTTTGAAGCCAGGGTATCAAACTATCAGAATGGCTGCGTCAAGGGACAATGCCAGGATATCAGACTCCAGCTGGGGAAAACTGCCCAGTACTGGGTGGAACTTTTGGTTAAGAGCGAAACTTTTTTCTGGAGCAATCATTGGTGCAACAAGAAACCAACTCCTCACTCATTTGCATGAGAAACTCAGATACACGAACGCCTTTCTTTATTGTTCTGCAGACTCAGCTGACTGATTGCACAAGGAGACGGAATTCTATCAGCGTGGGATTTGTGCCTGAAATTCTTCCAGATTCGTTCTAGAGTTGTAGCAGGAAAGAGTCGGTTCCACCAAAGCTCAAACATGAGGAATGAACTGCAAGGGTCTGGCTGGGGAAGTCGAACAAAAGCAACACTGAGAACTTTCTCACAATGTAGGGAGGTGGAAGGACATAGAACTGATTTGTTCTCTTTCTACAGAGGAGAAGCTGGGATCACGTTGACAGCAGAGCAAAAAAATTAACTGACTCCTCACAACTAGACAAGGTTAAGTTTGGCCAAATTTGTCGAGTGTGCACACAGAAAGAGTTGAGATTGAAAATTGGTGACTACTTTTTTCCTCTACCATTCTCTGATCTGCTTTCTGCCCACTCTAAAAGCTCAGGTAGCCTGATATGGTACTCATGACTCCTGGATGAGATGATAGGAAATCTGCTCCAGCAGTACATTGATTTCTCAGACTGCTCTCATTCCTCTTCCTCTGTAACGAGTACTCTCTACTACGTTTGCAGTAAATTCAGACAAGTCTTTGTGCATCACTGTGGAAAAAATGTATCTACTGTTAGGATTTCAACTGTGGGTAGAATAGTAGTTATGTTACTGGAGTAGTAATCTAGAGGCCTGGACTTGGAGACAGGAGTGCAAATCCCAACAGGGCAGCTGGGGAATTTAAATACAATTAATTAAATAAATCTGGAATAAAAAGATGGTCTCAGTAATGATGACCATGAAACCAGCGGATTGTCTTAAAAACCTAACTGGTTCACTAATGTCCTTTAGGGAAGGAAATCTGCCGTCCTTACCCGACCTGGCCTACATGTGACTCCAGACCCACAGCAATGTGGGTGACTCTTAACTGCCCTTTGAAATGGCCTATGAAATGAAACCATTCAGTTGTTTCAAGGGCAATGAGTGATGGGCAACAAATGCTGGCCTGGCCAATGATGTCCACATCCTGCAAATGAATAAAAACTGCAGAGAGTAATTTTGGATTTCCAAATGAAAAGGAAGGCAGGTCACTTTGGAGCTTTCTTCTGTGTCTATCAAGGTGAGGAGTAAGTGTCAGCATTAAGCACTCCCAGGTGAGGTACAGCACAGATAGAAGAGGTTAAAGCCCCCCTAGTCCCAGTCACCCGTTTGGCATTCTTTTCTATTTCGCACACTAGCCACTGAGTGAGATTGCCAATCAATGCCAGTTATATGCTGTAGGGCCACGGACCCACCAGAGGGTCTGAGCCTGCCCACAGTCATTTCACACAATGACCCTTACAGCAGCACATAGAGGACACGTTTATCAAACTGGAGCTGGGTTTGAACCCTGGAACCAATGCTAACCTCCTGCACCAAGACCAACACCCATTTCAGCATCTGGGCTGGGTCATTATTACATAACAAGCTTTTCAGTTTCTCTAGAACTATATTCTAATCTATTTGCTCAGAACTTTTTCTTCAGTTTGCTAGTTTTAAGAATATTTCATTCTATTTAGGTTTTAATAAATGATTGGAGTTTAAATAGAAGTATGGCAGTGAAAAGGTTAAATTGGAAATGATTTTTAGCTCTCACATTTCTGAGGAAGACCTGCCTTCAGCCCTACCTTAATATTAACGTTTTTGACAGCACATTATATCATACACTTTTCTATTCACTCAGAGGTTAAAGAATCTCACCTGAAGAAAGGTTTCTGTTTGAATGTGATCTATTTTCAAGATTGCAACTATTAGTTTTCAAAAAAACAATCACTACAAGAACTCCCCTCTGCTGCTGTGTTACATTACCTCCAGTCACTCACCCAGTGACTTAAGGCAGACAGCAGAGGGCAGCAAATCTCATTGAAACATGACATTTTGCATGGGTTTGACTGGCTGGATGCTGAGAGGCGGTTTCCCCAATAGTGGAATCAAGAACATGGGGTCACAGTCTCAGAATAAGGGGCCATTCATTCAAGACTGAGATAAGGAGACATTTCTTCACTCAAAGCATTGTGAATCTTTGGAATTCTCTACCCCAGAGGGTTGTGGATGCTCCATTCATTGATTATATTTAAGGCTGAGATCAATAGATGTTTGGACACACAGGGAATTAAGGGATACGGGGATAAGGCGGGAAGGTGTAACTGATGTACAAAGCAAGGAAACCATCAAGTTCTCTTTTTCTTTGGAGCTCAGACTCCGCCTGAAAGATGCGTCTCCCTCTCTCTTTTAGAGTCATAGAGTTATACAGCACAGAAACAGGCCCTTTTCCAGGCCTTGATCCACCTTATGTGACTGACAGGGTATGTGACTAAACTACTCCCAGGATCTAACAAAGCTCCACCAAATTATGATGAAATGTTAATGGCTGATGAGGAAAGAACTCCCCCTTTGATTTATTCCTCCCCCTTGTGGGGAATAACCAAAGCACAATGCCAAAATTAGTAACTCACCGTCTGGAGGATCAGCAGTGAATTTCATTCCTGTTGGCATGTGCAGAAGCAGGCTCACATCCAAAATTAACTCATCTCCCATATACTGTACCCCCATTCCCCATCCCCGATATACTGTACCCCCATTCCCCATCCCCGATATACTGTACCCCCATTCCCCATCCCCGATATACTGTACCCCCATTCCCCATCCCCGATATACTGCACCCCCATTCCTCATCCCCGATATACTGTACCCCCATTCCCCATCCCCGATATACTGTACCCCCATTCCCCATCCCCGATATACTGTACCCCCATTCCCCATCCCCGATATACTGCACCCCCATTCCCCATCCCCGATATACTGTATCCCCATTCCTCATCCCCGATATACTGTACCCCCATTCCCCACCCCCGATATACTGTACCCCCATTCCCCATCCCCGATATACTGTACCCCCATTCCCCATCCCCGATATACTGTACCCCCATTCCCCATCCCCGATATACTGCACCCCCATTCCCCATCCCCGATATACTGTATCCCCATTCCTCATCCCCGATATACTGTACCCCCATTCCCCACCCCCGATATACTGTACCCCCATTCCGCATCCCCGATATACTGTATCCCCATTCACCACTCCCGATATACTGCACCCCCATTCCCCATCCCCGATATACTGTACCCCCATTCCCCATCCCCGATATACTGTATCCCCATTCACCACTCCCGATATACTGTATCCCCATTCACCACTCCCGATATACTGCACCCCCATTCCTCATCCCCGATATACTGTACCCCCATTCCCCACCCCCGATATACTGTACCCCCATTCCGCATCCCCGATATACTGTATCCACATTCACCACTCCCGATATACTGCACCCCCATTCCCCATCCCCGATATACTGTATCCCCATTCACCACCCCCGATATACTGCACCCCCATTCCCCATCCCCGATATACTGTATCCCCATTCCTCATCCCCGATATACTGTACCCCCATTCCCCACCCCCGATATACTGTACCCCCATTCCGCATCCCCGATATACTGTATCCCCATTCACCACTCCCGATATACTGCACCCCCATTCCCCATCCCCGATATACTGTATCCCCATTCACCACCCCCGATATACTGTACCCCCATTCCCCATCCCCGATATACTGTATCCCCATTCACCACTCCCAATATACTGTATCCCCATTCACCACTCCCGATATACTGCACCCCCATTCCCCATCCCCGATATACTGTATCCCCATTCACCACCCCCGATATACTGTACCCCCATTCCCCATCCCCGATATACTGTATCCCCATTCACCACCCCCGATATACTGTACCCCCATTCCCCATCCCCGATATACTGTATCCCCATTCAACCACTCCCGATATACTGTACCCCCATTCCCCATCCCCGATATACTGTATCCCCATTCACCACCCCCGATATACTGTACCCCCATTCACCACCCCCGATATACTGAACCCCCATTCCCCATCCCCGATATACTGTATCCCCATTCACCACTCCCGATATACTGTATCCCCATTCACCACCCCCGATATACTGTACCCCCATTCCCCATCCCCGATATACTGTATCCCCATTCACCACTCCCGATATACTGTACCCCCATTCCCCATCCCCGATATACTGTATCCCCATTCACCACCCCCGATATACTGTACCCCCATTCACCACCCCCGATATACTGAACCCCCATTCCCCATCCCCGATATACTGTATCCCCATTCACCACCCCCGATATACTGAACCCCCATTCCCCATCCCCGATATACTGAACCCCCATTCACCACCCCCGATATACTGTATCCCCATTCACCACCCCCGATATACTGTACCCCCATTCCCGATATACTGAACCCCCATTCACCACCCCCGATATACTGTACCCCCATTCCCCATCCCCGATATACTGCACCCCCATTCCCCATCCCCGATATACTGTACCCCCATTCCCCATCCCCGATATACTGTATCCCCATTCCCCATCCCCGATATACTGTACCCCCATTCCCCATCCCCGATATACTGCACCCCCATTCCCCATCCCCGATATACTGTACCCCCATTCCCCATCCCCGATATACTGTATCCCCATTCCCCATCCCCGATATACTGTACCCCCATTCCCCATCCCCGATATACTGTATCCCCATTCACCACTCCCAATATACTGTATCCCCATTCACCACTCCCGATATACTGCACCCCCATTCCCCATCCCCGATATACTGTATCCCCATTCACCACCCCCGATATACTGTACCCCCATTCCCCATCCCCGATATACTGTATCCCCATTCACCACCCCCGATATACTGTACCCCCATTCCCCATCCCCGATATACTGTATCCCCATTCAACCACTCCCGATATACTGTACCCCCATTCCCCATCCCCGATATACTGTATCCCCATTCACCACCCCCGATATACTGTACCCCCATTCACCACCCCCGATATACTGAACCCCCATTCCCCATCCCCGATATACTGTATCCCCATTCACCACTCCCGATATACTGTATCCCCATTCACCACCCCCGATATACTGTACCCCCATTCCCCATCCCCGATATACTGTATCCCCATTCACCACTCCCGATATACTGTACCCCCATTCCCCATCCCCGATATACTGTATCCCCATTCACCACCCCCGATATACTGTACCCCCATTCACCACCCCCGATATACTGAACCCCCATTCCCCATCCCCGATATACTGTATCCCCATTCACCACCCCCGATATACTGAACCCCCATTCCCCATCCCCGATATACTGAACCCCCATTCACCACCCCCGATATACTGTATCCCCATTCACCACCCCCGATATACTGTACCCCCATTCCCGATATACTGAACCCCCATTCACCACCCCCGATATACTGTACCCCCATTCCCCATCCCCGATATACTGCACCCCCATTCCCCATCCCCGATATACTGTACCCCCATTCCCCATCCCCGATATACTGTACCCCCATTCCCCATCCCCGATATACTGTATCCCCATTCCCCATCCCCGATATACTGTATCCCCATTCACCACCCCGATATACTGTACCCCCATTCCCCATCCCCGATATACTGCACCCCCATTCCCCACCCCCGATATACTGTACCCCCATTCACCACCCCCGATATACTGTACCCCCATTCCCCACCCCCGATATACTGTACCCCCATTCCCCACCCCCGATATACTGTACCCCCATTCCCCACCCCCGATATACTGTACCCCCATTCACCACCCCCGATATACTGCACCCCCATTCCCCACCCCCGATATACTGCACCCCCATTCCCCACCCCCGATATACTATACCCCCATTCCCCATCCCCGATATACTGTATCCCCATTCACCACCCCCGATATACTGTATCCCCATTCACCACCCCCGATATACTGTACCCCCATTCCCGATATACTGAACCCCCATTCACCACCCGATATACTGTACCCCCATTCCCCATCCCCGATATACTGCACCCCCATTCCCCATCCCCGATATACTGTACCCCCATTCCCCATCCCCGATATACTGTACCCCCATTCCCCATCCCCGATATACTGTATCCCCATTCACCACCCCCGATATACTGCACCTCCATTCCCCATCCCCGATATACTGCACCCCCATTCCCCATCCCCGATATACTGTACCCCCATTCCCCATCCCCGATATACTGTACCCCCATTCCCCATCCCCGATATACTGTATCCCCAATCACCACTCCCGATATACTGTATCCCCATTCACCACCCCCGATATACTGTACCCCCATTCCCCATCCCCGATATACTGCACCCCCATTCCCCATCCCCGATATACTATACCCCCATTCCCCATCCCCGATATACTGAACCCCCAATCCCCATCCCCGATATACTGTATCCCCATTCACCACCCCCGATATACTGTACCCCCATTCCCCATCCCCGATATACTGTATCCCCATTCACCACTCCCGATATACTGTATCCCCATTCACCACACCTGATATACTGAACCCCCATTCCCCATCCCCGATATACTGAACCCACATTTACCACCCCCGATATACTGTATCCCCATTCACCACCCCCCGATATACTGTATCCCCATTCACCACCCCCGATATACTGTACCCCCATTCCCCATCCCCGATATACTGTACCCCCATTCCCCATCCCCGATATACTGTACCCCCATTCCCCATCCCCGATATACTGTACCCCCATTCCCCATCCCCGATATACTGCACCCCCATTCCCCATCTCCGATATACTGTATCCCCATTCACCACCCCCGATATACTGGACCCCCATTCCCCATCCCCGATATACTGAACCCCCATTCACCACCCCCTATATACTGTACCCCCATTCACCACCCCCGATATACTGTACCCCCATTCCCCATCCCCAATATACTGTACCCCCATTCCCCATCCCCAATATACTGTATCCCCATTCACCATCCCCAATATACTGTACCCCCATTCCCCATCCCCGATATACTGTATCCCTATCCCCGATATACTGTATCCCCATTCACCCTCCCCGATATACTGTACCCCCATTCACCACTCCCGATATACTGTACCCCCATTCACCACCCCCGATATACTGTACCCCCATTCACCATCCCCGATATACTGTATCCCCATTCCCCATATACTGTATCTCCATTCACCATCCCAGATATACTGTACCCCCATTCACCATCCCCGATAAACTGTATCCCCATTCCCCATCCCCGATATACTGTATTCCCATTCACCACCCCCGATATACTGTACCCCAATTCACCATCCCCGATATACTGTACCCCCATTCACCATCCCCGATAAACTGTATCCCCATTCACCATCCCCGATATACTGTACCCCCATTCCCCATCCCCGATATACTGTATCCCAATCCCCGATATACTGTACCCCCATTCACCATCCCCGATATACTGTACCCCCATTCACCATCCCCGATATACTGTACCCCCATTCCCCATCCCCGATATACTGTATCCCCATCCCGATATACTGTACCCCCATTCCCCACCCCCGATATACTGTACCCTCATTCCAGATATACTGTACCCCCATTCACCATCCCCGATATACTGTACCCCCATTCACCATCCCCGATAAACTGTATCCCCATTCATCATCCCCGATATACTGTACCTCCATTCCCCATCCCCGATATACTGTATCCCCATCCTCGATATACTGTACCCCCATTCCCCATCCCCAATATACTGTACCCCCGTTCCCCATCCCCAATATACTGTATCCACATCCTCGATATACTGTACCCCCATTCCCCATCCCCAATATACTGTACCCCCGTTCCCCATCCCCAATATACTGTATCCCCTTCCTGATATATTGTACCCCCATTACCCATCCCCAATATACTGTATCCCCATTCTTCATTTCCGATTTACAGTACCCCGTTCCAAATATACTGTACCCCCATTCACCATCCCCGATATACTGTACCCCCATTCACCATCCCCGATATACTGTATCCCCATCCCCGATATACTGTACCCCCATTCACCATCCCCGATATACTGTACCCCCATTCAACATCCCCAATATACTGTATCCCCATTCACCATCTCCGATATACTGTACCCCCATCCCCGATATACTGTACCCCCATTCACCATCCCCAATATACTGTATCCCCATTCACCATCCCTGATATACTGTACCCCCATCCCCGATATACTGTACCCCCATTCACCATCCCCGATATACTGTATCCCCATTCACCATCCACAATATACTGTATCCCCATTCACCATCCCCGATATACTGTACCCCCATTCCCCATCCCCGATATACTGTATCCCTATCCCCGATATGCTGTATCCCCATTCACTATCCCCGATATACTGCATCCCCATCCTCGATATACTGTACCCCCATTCCCCATCCCCAATATACTGTACCCCCATTCACCATCCCCGATATACTGTATCCCCATTCACCATCCCCGATATACTGTACCCCCATTCACCATCCCCGATATACTGTACCCCCATTCCCCATCCCCGATATACAGTATCCCCATCCTCGATATACTGTATCCCCATCCCCAATATACCGTACCCCCGTTCCCCATCCCCAATATACTGTATCCCCATCCTCGATATACTGTACCCCCATTCTCCATCCCCAATATACTGTACCCCCATTCCCCATTCCCAAAATACTGTATCCCCACCCCCGATATACTGTACCCCCATTCCCCATCCCCTGTATACTGTCTCCCCATCCCCAATATACTGTACCCCCGTTCCCATCCCCAATATACTGTATCCCCTTCCTGATATATTGTACCCCCATTCCCCATTCCCAATATACTGTATCCCCATTCCTCATCCCCAATTTACAGTACCCCGTTCCAAATATACTGTACCTCATTCTCATCCCCAATATACACATACCTCCATCCCCTATCCCAAATCGATTGTACCCCCATTCCCCATAGACGGTACACGTCACCTATCTCCAATACACTGTACCCCATCCCGAATAGACTGTACCCACATTCCCCATCCAAATGTACTGTACGCCCATCCCCATATACTGTAAACCCCCCCAACTCCAATATGCTGTATCCCATTCCCAATATAAGATACCCACTCCCCCAATATCTGTACCCCTCATCCCCAATATATGGTACCCCTCATCCCCAATATATGGTACCCCCCCACCCTTCCCTAGTAGATGCATTGATTGTGATTTTCCAAAATTCCCTAGATTCTGGAAAGGTTCCATCAAATTGGAAAACAGCCACTGCAACTCATCTATTCAAGGAAGGAGGGAGACAGAAAGGAGGAAACTACAGGCCAGTTAGCCTAATATTTGTCATAGGGAAGATGCTAGAATCTATTATTGAGGAGGTTATAGCAAGGCACTTAGAAACTCTTTATGTGATCAGGCAGAGTCAATATAGTTTTGTGAAAGGAAAATCATGTTTGACTAATTTATTAGAGTTCTTTGAGGAAGTAACAAGCAACGTGGATAAAGGGGAGCCTGTCAATCTGGTGTACTTGGATTTCCAAGAGGCATTTGATAAGATGCCACATCAAAGGTTACTACACAAAGTAAGAGCTCATGATGTAGGGGGTAACATATTAGCATGGTAGAGGATTGGTTAGCTAACAGGAAACAGAGAGTAGGCATAACTGGGGCATTTTCAGGTTGGCAAGTGTAACTAATGGAGTACCACAGGGGTCAGTGCTGGGGCCTCAACTATTCATCATTTTTTTAATATTCATTCATGGGATGTGTGAGGCAAGTTTTTTACACAGAGGGTGCTGAGTGCCTGGAACTTGCTGCAAGGGGAGGTGGTGGAAGCAGATACGATAGCGACGTTTAAGAGACATCTTGACAAATATATGAATAGGAAGGGAATAGAGGGATACGGGCCCCGGAAGTGCAGAAGGTGTTAGTTTCGGCAGGCATCAAGATCGGCACAGGCTTGGAGGGCCGAATGGCCTGTTCCTGTGCTGTACTGTCCTTTGTTCTTTGTGAGTGTCACTGACCAGGCCAGCATTTATTGCCCATCCCTAATTGCCCTTGAGAAGGTGGTGATGAGCTGCCTTCTTGAACCGCTGCAGTCCATGTGAGGTAGGTACACACACAGTGTTGTTAGGAAGGGAGTTCCTGGAATTTGACCCAGCGACAGTGAAGGAACGGCGATATAGTTCCAAGTCAGGATGGTGTGTGACTTGGACGGGAACTTGCAGGTGTTGGTGTTCCCAAGCATCTGCTGCCCTTGTCCTTCTAGGTGGTAGAGGTCGCGGGTTTGGAAGGTGCTGTCTAAGGAGCCTTTGTGCGTTGCTGCAGTGCATCTTGTAGATGGTACACACTGCTGCCACTGTGCGTCGGTGGCGGAGGGAGTGAATGTTTGTGGATGGGGTGCCAATCAAGTGGGCTGCTTTGTTCTGGATGGTGTAGAGCTTCTTGAGTGTTGTTGGAGCTGCACCTGTCCAGGCAAGTGGAGAGTATTCCATCACACTCCTGACTTGTGCCTTGTAGATGGTGGACAGGCTTTGGGGAGTCAGGTGGTGAGTTACTCGCCTCAGGATTCCTAGCCTCTGACCTGCTCTTGTAGCCACGGTATTTATATGGCTACTCCAGTTCAGTTTCTGGTCAATGGTAGCCCCTAGGATGTTGATAGTGGTGGATTCAGCGATCGTAATTCCGTTGAATGTCAAGGGGAGATGGTTAGATTCTCTCTTGTTGGAGATGGTCATTGCCTGGCACTTGTGTGGCATGAATGCTACTTGCCACTTATCAGCCCAAGCCTGGATATTGTCCAGGTCTTGCTGCATTTCTACACGGACTGCTTCAGTATCTGAGCAGTCGCGAATGGTGCTGAACATTGTGCAATCGTCAGCGAACATCCCCACTTCTGACCTTATGATTGAAGGAAGGTCATTGATGAAGCAGCTGAAGATGATTGGGCCCAGGACACTACCCTGAGGAACTCCTGCAGTGATGTCCTGGAGCTCAGATGATTGACCTCCAACAACCACAACCATCTTCCTTTGTGCTAGGTATGACTCCAACCAGTGGAGAATTTTCCCGATTCCCATTGATCTCAGCTTTGCTAGGGCTCCTTGATGCCATACTCGGTCAAATGCTGCCTTGATGTCAAGGGCAGTCACTCTCGCCTCACCTCTTGAGCTCAGCTCTTTTGTCCATGTTTGAACCAAGGCTGTAATGAGGTCAGGAGCTGAGTGGCCCTGGTGGAACACAAACTGAGCGTTACTGCTAAGCAAGTGCCGCTTGATAACACTGTCGATGACATCTTCCATCACTTTATTGATGATTGAGAGTAGACTGATAGGGTGGTAATTGGCCGGGTTGGACTTGTCCTGCATTTTGTGTACAGGACATACCTGGGCAATTTTCCACATTGCAGGGTAGATGCCAATGTTGTAGCTGTACTGGAACAGCTTGGCTAGGGGCACAGCAAGTTCTGGAGCACAGGTCTTCAGTACTATTGCCGGAATATTGTTAGGGCCCATAGCTTTTGCAGTATCTAGTGCCTTCAGTCGTTTCTTGATATCACACGGAGTGAATCAAACTGGCTGAAGACTGGCACCTGTGATGCTGGGGACTTCAGGAGGAGGCCGAGATGGTTCATCAACTCAGCACTTCTGGCTGAAGATTGTTGCAAATGCTTCAGCCTTATCTTTCTCACTGATGGGCTGGGCTCCCCCATCATTGAGGATGGGGATATTTGTGGAGCCACCTCCTCCTGTCAGTTGTTTAATTGTCCACCACCATTCACGGCTGGATGTGGCAGGACTGCAGAGCTTAGATTTGATCCGTTGGTTATGGGATCACTTAGCTCTGTCTATTGCATGCTGCTTATGCAGTTTGTCATGCAAGTAGTCCTGTGTTGTAGCTTCACTAGGTTGACACCTCATTTTGATGTCTGCCTGGTGCTGCTCTGGCATGCCCTCCTGCACTGTTCACTGAGCCAGGTCACCTAATCTATATCAATGACTTGGATGAAGGGACAGAATTTATGGTTGCTAAATTTGCTAATGATACAAAGATAGGTCGGAGAGTAAGTTGTGAAGAGGACATAAGGAATCTGCAAAGGGATATAGATAGGTTAAGTGAGTGGGCAATGATCTGGCAGATGGAGTATAATGTGGGAAAATATGAACTTGCCCACTTTGGCTGGAAGAACAGTAAAACTGTATACTACTGAAATGGAGAGAGATGGCAGAACTCAGTGTACAAAGAGATCTGGGTGTCCTGGTACATGAATCACAAAGAGTTAGTATGCAGGTACAGCAAGTGATTAGGAAGGCAAAAGAAATGTTGTCGTTATTGTAAGGGGAATCGAATATAAAAGTAGGGAAATTTTCGTCAGTTGTACAGGGTGTTGGTGAGACCACATCTGGAATACTGTGTCCAGTTTGGACTCTTTATTCTTAAGAAAGAATAGAATTGCATTACAGGCAGTTCAAAGAAGGTTCACTCAACTGATTCCTGGGATGAAGGGGTTATCTTATGAGGAAAGATTGGACAGTTTGGGATTGTATCCATTGGAGTTTAGAAGGATGAGGGGTGATCTTACTGAGACATTTAAGATCCTGAGGGGGCTTGACAGGGTGAATGTTGAGAGGATATTTCCTCTTATCGGAGAGACTAGAATTAGGTGACAGTTTAAAAATTAGGGGTCTCCCATTTAAGATGGAGTTGAGAATTTTTTTCTCTTAGAGGGTCATTAGTCTGTGAACTCTCTTCCCCAGAGAGCAGTGGAGGCAGGTTCACTGCATATTCTTAAGGCTGAGCAAGATAAATTCTTGATTGACAAGGGAGTCAAAGGTTATAAGGAAAATAGAGTTGAGACCACTATCAAATCAGCCATGAACATATCAAATAACAGAGCAGGCTCAAGGGGCCGAATGGCCTACTTATGCTACTAATTCACATGTTCACATCTTCCCCAATAAACTGTACCCCCATCCCCAATAGGCCGTAGCTCCATCCCCCAATACACTGCAGCCCCGTCCCCCAATACACTGTATCTCTCTCCCCCCCAATATACTGTACTCCCGTCCCCAACATACTGTAGCCACGTCCCCAATATAGAGCAACCCCATCCCCAATACACTGCACCTCTCTCCCCCCAACACACTGTAGCCCTGTCCCGCAACATATTGTAGCCCTGTCCCGTCCCCAATATACTGCAGCCTCCGTCCCCAATATACTGTACCCTGTCCCCAATACACTGTAACCCCGTTCCCCCAATACACTGTACACCCATCTCCCAATATACTGTAACCTCCCCTCCTTAAATTTACTGTATCCCCGTCCAATATACTGTACCATTGTCACCAATATACTGTACACCCATCTCCCATCCCCAATATACTGTACCATTGTCCCCAATATACTGTACACCCATCTTCCATCCCCAATATACTGTACACCCATCTCCCATCCCCAATATACTGTACCATTGTCCCCAATATACTGTACACCCATCTCCCATCCCCAATATACTGTACCATTGTCCCCAATATACTGTACACCCATCTCCCATCCCCAATATACTGTACCATTGTCCCCAATATACTGTACACCCATCTTCCATCCCCAATGTACTGGACACCCATCTCCCATCCCCAATATACTGTACCATTGTCCCCAATATCCTGTACACCCACCTCCCATCCCCAATAATACTGTACCATTGTCCCCAATATACAGTACACCCATCTTCCATCCCCAATATACTGTACACCCATTTCTCATCCCCAATATACTATACCATTGTCCCCAATATACTGTACACCCATCTCCCATCCCCAATATACTGTACACCCATCTCTCATCCCCAATATACTGTACACCCATCTCCAATATACTATACCATTGTCCCCAATTTACTGTACACTCACCTCCCATCCCCAATATACTGTACACCCACCTCCCATCCCCAATACTGTACCATTGTCCCCAATATACTGTACACTCATCTCCAATATACTATACCATTGTCCCAAATATACTGTACACCCATCTCCCATCCCCAATATACAGTACACCCATCTCCCATCCCCAATATATTGTACACCCATCTCTCATCCCCAATATACTATACCATTGTCCCCAATATACTGTACACCCATCTCCAATATACTATACCATTGTCCCCAATATACTGTACACCCATCTCCCATCCCCAATATACTGTACACCCATCTCTCATCCCCAATATACTATACCATTGTCCCCAATATACTGTACACCCATCTCCCATCCCCAATATACTGTACACCCATCTCTCATCTCCAATATACTATACCATTGTCCCCAATATACTGTCCACCCATCTCCCATCCCCAATATACTGTACACCCATCTCCCATCCCCAATATACTGTACACCCATCTCTCATCTCCAATATACTGTACACCCATCTCCCATCCCCAATACACTGTACACCCATCTCCCATCCCCAATAAACTGTACCATTGTCCCCAATATACTGTAAAACCATCTTCCATCCCCAATATACTGTACACCCATCTCCCATCCCCAATATACTGTACCATTGTCCCCAATATACTGTAAAACCATCTTCCATCCCCAATATACTGTACACCCACCTCCCATCCCCAATATACTGTACCCCATCTTCCATCCCCAATACATTGTACACCCATCTCCCATCCCCAATATACTGTACCATTGTCCCCAATATACTGTAAAACCATCTTCCATCCCCAATATACTGTACACCCACCTCCCATCCCCAATATACTGTACCCCATCTTCCATCCCCAATACACTGTACACCCATCTCCCATCCCCAATATACTGTACCATTGTCCCCAATATACTGTAAAACCATCTTCCATCCCCAATATACTGTACACCCACCTCCTATCCCCAATATACTGTACCCCATCTTCCATCCCCAATACACTGTACACCCATCTCCCATCCCCAATATACTGTACCATTGTCCCCAATATCCTGTACACCCATCTCCCATCCCCAATATACTATACCATTGTCCCCAATATACTGTACACCCATCTCCCATCCCCAATATACTATACCATTGTCCCCAATATACTGTACACCCATCTCCCATCCCCAATATACTATACTATTGTCCCCAATATACTGCACACCCATCTCCCATCCCCAATATACTATACTATTGTCCCCAATATACTGCACACCCATCTCCCATCCCCAATATACTATACTATTGTCCCCAATATACTGTACACCCATCTCCCATCCCCAATATACTATACTATTGTCCCCAATATACTGTACACCCATCTCCCATCCCCAATATACTGTAAAACCATCTTCCATCCCCAATATACTGTACACCCACCTCCCATCCCCAATATACTGTACCCCATCTTCCATCCCCAATACACTGTACCCCATCTTCCATCCCCAATACACTGTACACCCATCTCCCATCCCCAATACACTGTACCATTGTCCCCAATATACTGTAAAACCATCTTCCATCCCCAATATACTGTATACCCACCTCCCATCCACAATATACTGTACCCCATCTTCCATCCCCAATACACTGGACACCCACCTCCCATCCCCAATATACTGTACCATTGTCCCCAATATACTGTACACCCATCTCCCATCCCCAATATACTGTACCACCAAACCTCGTCCTTCAAATTTCTTCGTGAAAATGCTCTGTTTTTGAACTGCTCGAATTCATAGCTTCCTACCTTCAGCTTGTACGTTGGAACATTTTATTTCATTAATAGATCAATGGTGGACAATGGTTTTCACATTCTGCTGTTCAATGAAGGAAAAGTACCTTATCATAATAATATCGGAGTGCTCGGCTCAGTTTATCATAATTCATGTTGGTTTTGTTTTTCCTTAGTCCCCAGAGTTTGGCAACCTCTTCCGCCTTAAGGAGTTTGAATTCCCCATCATTGGATGTCCAGCAGATCAGGTGTTCGTGCTTTTGGTCCAACAGTAACTGCAGCAGGAACTGCCACAGTGTGATGGCACTCTCCATACCTACAACAGACAAGTACATACACATTAGCCCTTCAGACCCCCTCTCACACCTGTCAGAGCTGGGAAATTCAAAAATACATCAGCGCAACAGAATAATAAAGCGTGCTTCTGAGCAAATTACACTCCTGAACCTGTTTTAGTCTTTCTTTATTCCTTCTACACGTCATCTTGCCTGTTTCTAAGAGAGGAGATTTACTGGAATTGGATCTAAACCGCTCAGGAGCTGCGTTACTCCATCTTGTGATTTATTGAAAGCTTCCTCACTCTAGTTTTGTCAGTCTGGGTCATCCTTCATTTCTGGTAAAGAATAGGCAGGCAATTTGTTACTAGCTCTTTGCTCGTGTCACCTTACAGTTAACTAGTAGGATGTGTATAAGAACTGCTGTGTGTGACCTGTCCATGCAATGCTCACTTTCCTTTTGACCTGTCCTCGTTGCCTCCTGTATGGCGCAGGCATTAAAAGTCTTCTATAAAACTCCACCCTAATATGGTCAACCCACTGCAACCCATTTAATGTCCTGGTGAGCATAGGAACATAACATAAGAAACAGGAGTAGGATTGGCTGTTCCAGCGCACGAGCCTGCTTCACAATTAAACACAATCATGGCTGATCTACTACCGCAGCTCCACTTTCCTGCCCATGCCCCATATCCATTGACTCCCTACGAGACCAAAATCTGTCTATCTCAGCCTTAAATATATTCAGCGATGGAGCATCCACAAGCCTCTGGGGTAGAGAATTCCAAAGATTCACAACCCCCCAAGTAAAGAGATTTCTCCTCATCTCAGTCTGAAATGATTGGCCCCTTATCCTGAGGTTGTGTCCCCATGTTCTAGATTCCCCAGCTAGTGGAAACTCTTCTCTCAGTGTCCACTCTATCCAGCCCCTTCAGAATATTGTATGTTTCAATGAGATCACCTCTCATTCTTCTAAACTCCAGAGAGTTAAGGCCCAATTTACACAGCCTGTCACCAGTGGACAACCCTCTCATCCCAGGAACCAATCCAGTGAACCTTTGCTGTACCACCTCCAATGAAAGTGCCCTTAATATGGAGGCCAAAGGCTGTTTTTTACAAGCTCGCCGCCGAGAGTTCAAAGATGGTGGCCTGCACGCGCGAGCTTTTACTCCGCGGAGCAGCCATGATATTAAATGCGGTGGCTCATTTACATGGCCGGGGCAGACCAATCCCCCAGATGACGTGGAGGGTCTGGCGTTCCATCCCCGGCAACAGCGTCTGGCACTACTGCACAGGTGCCAACACTATTTATAAAGGGCTTCCAGCCCTTACATTTAAATTTTTAAAAGGAATATGCACTTTAGATTTAAATTTAAAAATTAAAGAAATGTTTCTATCCCCTCTCCCACCCCCATATCCATTTAGTTCATTCCTTGCCCTCTCACCGCCCCCCCCAAAAATACTTACCTTGTGTACTTGAACATCCCCCTCCCCCATCAAAGTACATTAACTTTTACCTTCAACCCCTTCTCACCATCCTCTCCACCAATCGCAATAGGTTTCCCCGCTCCCCCCCCCAATCCTGCATTGAAAAACTGACCTGTTTCCCCCTCCTCACCAGTGACCCACATTGGATCTCCGAATGGAGATCCGGAGGCATGGCAGTACAGTCCGACACCATCAATATGGCACTGGAACAGACAGTGGGGGTGGGTAAGTATTTAATACATTGATTCACATTTTTTTGACTATGGTAATGTTGGTTTCATCGCCGAGCGGTGGGGGGGTCCGCCATGAGACCTCACCGCCGGCGGCAATATGGAGCCGGGCCTCTACCGGAGGCATTTTCCGGGACCACCCTTCCCCCCCCACCCCACCCACCGCCACGACCCCCGACATCGGGGGGCCTGTAAAATCCAGCCCCAAAATTGAGTCTTACCAAAGCCCTGTACGATGTTGCAGGACTCCCTTATTCCTGTACTCCAATCCCCTTTGCAACAAAGGCTAACATGCCATTTGTCTTCCTATTTGCTTGCTGTACCTGCATGTTAACTTTCTGTGTTCCCTGTATGAGTACATCCAAATCTCTCTGAACATCAACATTTACAAGTTTCACTCCTTTTAAAAAAAAATTCTGCCTTTCTATTCTTACAACCAAAGTGAATAACCTCACACTTCCCCAGATTATCAGAACATATGAATTAGGGGCAGGGGTAGGTTCCTCGAGCCTGCTCCACCATTTGATAAGATCGTGGTTGATGTGAAAGTGGTTTCAACTGCACTTTCCTGTCTGCCCCAAAACACTTGACTCCCTGGTCTATCAAGAATCTATCGATACTCCATCTCCCACCTAGTTTCCCTCTCATTTAACCTGTCTATATCCCCTTGCAGCTGCTTTGTGTCCTCACAGCTTACACTCTCACCTATCTATTTATCAGCCAATTTACATACTTTGTCTGTGATGGGTCTGTTTATCTAAGTCATTAATACAGATTGTAAATAGCTGAGGGTCCAGCACTGGTCATTGTGGCACTCCACTAATCACAGCCTGCCAACTGTTTATTCCTACTCTCTGCTTCCTGTCCATTAACCAATTCTCCATCCATGCTAATATATTGGAGGGTGAAGCCATGAGGCTTATTATAGCTGTCCCAATGCTAGATCCACATTTACTCCAATTTCCCTGCTCCCTTTAACGGTTTTCTTCAAGTCTTTATCTAAACCCTTCTTAAATGTGATTGAAGCTGAATCAATCACCACTTCTGAAAGTACATTCCATATTCTAATAATCCTTTGTGTGAAAGCACTTTTTTCTGGGCTCTCCTTAATGCACCCAGTGCCAATCCTAAATTGAACTCCCTCATTAAAGATTCAGTGACTGTGGTAAGCATCTTTCACCACTGACTTCTCAAATCATTTCATAATTTTGTTTGACCCCATTAGATCCCTCAACTTTCTCTGCTCGACTACACAGGTCTCAACTGTGGCTCAGTGGAAGCACTCTTACCACTGAGTCAGAAGGCAAATCCCACTCATGAGAATTCAGCACAACACCTAGGCTGACCCTCCAGTGCAGTACTGAGGGACTGCTGTAATGTCTTTCAGATGAGACATTAACCAGAGGCCCTGTCTGTCCTCTCAGGTGGATGTAAAAGATTCCATTACACTAATTGGAAGACGAGCAGGGGAGTTTGTGCTGGCCAATATTTATCTATTAATCAGCATAATTGAAACAGATTATCTGGTCATGATTATGTTTCTGTTTGTGGTTTCTTGCTGATGTGTTTTCTGTGTTACAAGAGTAACGACATTTCAAAAACAGTCCTTTAGCTGTAAAGCCCTTTGAGAGTCCTGAGATCATGCAAGTCACTGTATAAATGCAAGTTCTTTTTAGTCTTAGTTTTTCCCAGTCTCTATCATCCCTGGTATCACCCCAGTGAATCTACGTCACACTGTTTCTGTGGGTCTAATATTTTTTCTATAATGAGGTACCCGAACAACACATAGTATACGAACGCCTTACAGTATTCAGAGAGAGGAGACATTACCCTCATCAAGTGAACGCGGATTTTCATCCAGGACCTCAAGGTGAAAGCCACAACACCAACCAGTTTTAATTACTTGCATTTAACCTATGGAGATTATCCATAGAACTGCAAAAGTCTGCTTTAATTGTTACAAAGTGAAAATGAGCTGTAATCTAAAAATGGCTAGGATACAATCGGACATTACAATTAACATGTAAAAGCACAAACACTAATTCCACTTATTTTATGAATGTATTATTTAATTGAAGATTCTGAAAAACTCCTTTATCATATTCACTGTAAAATTAAAATTTAAAATAATAGGTTCCCAGCAATTTCCAGGCTATTGTCACCTCCAGACTCAACTATTCCAAATCACTCCTGGCCAGTATCCTATCCTCCGATAAACTTCAACTCATTCAAAACTCGCATGTCCAAATCCTACCCCATGCCAAGTCCCACTCACCCATCAGCTCTGTCCTTGCTGACCTACATTGGCTCCCAAACTCTCAACACCTCAAATTTAAAATTCTTATTCTTGTGTTTAAATCTCTCCAGGGCTTCATGCCTCCCTATCCTTAACCTCAAGATCCCTATAACCCTCCATTCTTCTGACTCTGGTATCTTGTTCATCCCTGCTCCCATTGCCCCATCATGAGCAGCCGTATAGTCCCAACTGTTTGGAATTCCCTCCCGAACCCCTTTACTTCTGAACCTCTCTCCCTCCTCTCCTTTAAAACCTCCTTAAAATCTACCTCTTTGACCAAGCTTTGGGTCACCTGTCCTAATATCTCCTTCTTTGGCTCGGCTTCCATTTTTGTCTGGTTATATCTCTCTGAAGTACTTTGGGGCATGTTTTGACATTAAAGGTGTTATAAAAATGCAAATTGTTGCTGAATTCTTTTCAAAAAGGGCAAAATCTGTCCAAAAAAAAAATTGTAATAGGTTCCTACTTTCTGTTAACGGGCTCCCGATCTTTACATGGTCTATTTGAGGGAGTAGATTTTTACATTTGCCACGACTTCATGAACATAGTCGGTGGTGCATAGCCCAAACTCCAAATCTTTTGATTATAACGTTTCCATTCCAACAGAAACAATCTGTATTTATATAGCACCTTTAATGTCATAAAATGTCCCAATGCACTTCACAGGACTGTTATAAAGCAACATCTGACACTGAGCTACATACAGTGATATTAGGGCAGATGCCCAAAAGCTTGGCCAAAGAGCTAGGTTTCAAGGAGCATCTTAAAGAAGGTAAAAGAGGAAGGGAGGCGAAGAGGAACAGAGGTTTAGGGAGGGCATTCCAGAGCTAATAGCATGGCTACCAAAGGTGGAGCAATTAAAATCAGGGATGCTGAAGAGGCCAGAATTAGAGGAACGCAGATATCTCGGGGAGTCTTGGGGCTGGAGGAGATTACAGAGATAGAGAGGGATGAGGCTATAGAGGGATTCAAAAGCAAGCCTGAGAATATGGAGGAGTTGCTTAACTGGGAGTCAATATAGATCAGCGAGCATAGGGGTGATAGAGTGAATGGGACTTGGTGTGAGGGTAGAAGATGTGATGGCAGTCAGGAATGTGTTGGAATAGTCAGTTCCAGAGGTAACAAAGACATGGATGCATAGTCCAGCAGCAGATGGAGTCGGGCAATGTTACAGAGGTGGAAACAGGCGATCTTAATAAAGATGTGAATATATCTCGGGGTCAAATATGACACCAAGGTTGCAAACAGTCAGACAGTTGCCAGGGACAGGGATGGAGTCAATGGCTAACAAGTGGAGTTTGTGGCAGGTCCAAAGACAATGGCTTTGGTCTCTCCAGTGTTGAATTGGAGGACATTCCTGTTCATCCAGTACTGAAGGTCGGATAGCAGTCTGATAATTTAGTGACAGTGGAGGAGTCAAGAGAGAGGTGGTGATGAGGTAGATCATGGTGTCAGCAAACTAACACTGTGCTTTCAGATTACTTCATAAAAACATAATAACAAGAAATAGGAGTAGCAGTAGACTATACAGCCCCACGAGCTTGCTCTTCCATCCAATATGATCTATGCCTCAACTCCACTTTCCTTCCCACTCCCCATATCCCTTGATTCCCTGGGAGACCAAAAATCTATCTCAGCCTTAAATATATTCAACAATGGAACATCCACAACCCTCTGGGGTAGAGAATGCCAAAGATTCACAACCCTTTGGGGTTAAGAAATTTCTCATCTCAGTCCTAAACGATTGTCCCCTCATCCTGAGAACGATGCCTTCGTATTATAGATTCCCCAGCCAGCTGAAACAACCTCTCAGTGTCTACCCTGTCAATACCCTGCAGAACGTTGTATACTTCTCATTCTTCTAAACTCCAGAGAGCATAGGCCCAATTTACTCAGTCTCTCATCATAAGACAACACTCAAATCCTAGGAAGCAAACTAATGAATCTTCGCTGTACTGCCTCCAATGGAGACCAAAACTGTGCACAGTACTCCAGGTGTGGTCTCACCAAAACCCTGTACAATTGTAGCAAGACTTCCTTATTCTTGTACTCCAATCCCCTTGCAATAAAGGCCAACAAGCCATCTGCCTTCCCAATTGCTTGCTGTACCTGTATGCTTTCTGTGTTCCTTATACAAGTACACCCAAGTCTCTCTGAGCATCAACATTTAAAAGTTTCATGCCTATTAAAAAATATTCTGTTTTTCTAGTCTTACTACCGAAGTGAATAACCTCTCACTTCTCCACATTATACTCCATCTGCTACCTTGTTGCCCACTCACTTAACCTATCTCTATCTCTTTGCAGTCTCTTTGTGTCCTCCTCACAGCTTACATCCCCACCTACCTTTCTATTACCAGCAAACTACTGGTTCCCCTTTTTCCATCTTCAAAAAAAATGTAATAGATTTGTCAAACATGATCTCCCTTTCGTAAAACTGCATTGACTTTGACCAATCGTACTATGATTCTCTAAGTACATTATTAAGACTTCCTTAATAACAGATTCCAGCATTTTCCCGGTGACTGATGTCAGGCTAACCGGCCTGTAGTTTCCTGTTTTCCCTCTCCCTCCTTTCTTGATAGCGGTGTTACATTTGCTGACTTCCAATCTGCAGGGACTGTTTTAGAATCTAGAGAATTTTTAAAAATAATAACTAGTGCATCCACTATCTCTGCAACAACCTCTTTTAGAACTGCAGGATCATCAGGTCCTGGGCATTTGGTGGCCTTTACTCCCTTACGTTTCTCAAATACTTTTTCTCTGCTGATATGAATTACTTTAAGTTCCGCACTCTTAGTAGTCCCTTGGGTATCCTCTATTTCTGATATGTAGTTTGTGGCTTCAACTGCGAAGACAGACACAAAATATTTGTTCAACACCTCTGCCGTTTCCTCATTCCCCATGATAATTTCTCCTGTACTAAGGGACCATCTTTTACTTTTAGCTACTCTCCTTGTTATATACTTGTAAAAGCTCTTACAATCTACTTTTATATTCCTGGCTAGTTTACTCTCATTCTATTTTTTCCCTTTTTATTATCTTTTCGTTGGCTCTTGCTGGTTTCTAAAACACCCAGCTGGATAATAGTTGACAGGCTTCAGTGGAGGACGGTGTAGTCAACCACATCAAAGGCTGCAGACAGGCCAAGAAGGGGAGGGACAGACTACCTTTGTTACACAGTCACATGGGATGTCATTTGGGACTTTGATAAGAACTGGTTCGGTTCTGTGGCAGGGACGAAAACCTGACTGGAGGGATTGAAACCGAGTTCTGGGAAAGATGGGCATGGAATTAGAGAGGTGACAACACGTTCAACAACTTGGCAGAGGAAAGGGAGGTTGGAGATGGGGTGACAGCTTACAAGGACGGGGGGGTCAAGGGTTGATTTTTTTTTGAGGGGGGAGGGGTGATGACACCAAATTTGAAGGCGAGAGAGATAGCACCTGAAGAGAGAGAAACATTAACAATATTGACTAACATGAGGACCAAGAGGGGAAGTTGGGTGATCAGTAGTTTAGTGGGAATAAGGTCGAGAGAGCAGGAGGTGGGTTTCATGAACAAAGTGAGCTTGGAGAGGACATGAGGGAGACAGGAGAGAAACTAGAGAAAGATACACGTTCAGGGCTAGAGTAGGGGGGATCTTTAGAGGACATTTGGCCCAGTGGGCTAGTGGGAGGGAGGGATGTGGCAGCGACAGTTGTTCAGATCTCAATTTTATTAACAAAGAAGTCTATGAGCTCCTCACACTTGCTGTTGGAGGTGAGGGTAGAGGAGACAAGGGAGAGGGATTTAAGAAGACCATTTGCAGTCGAGAAAAGAAGTCGGTGTTATCTTTGCATTTCAGGATGATCCTGGAGAAGTTGAGAAGTTTTAGCAGATGAGAGCAGGATCCAATGGTACTTTATGTGGTCCAGCAGGATCTGACAGTGAATGGCTTAACCAGTTGTCCACCATATCCATTCAAGTCTGCGCCCCTATGACTTAAGGGAATGATGATGAGGGCTGTACCAGGGCCAAGGTGAGCGAGAGTAATGGTTTTCCTGAAGACTACGGCATCAAAGGGGGAGCTGAGGGTGCGGTTGCAGAAATATCATGGTGAGTGGAGGGCCGAAGGCTAGACAGTTGGGATTTTGAAAATGCAGGTGTAAGTGAATTGACAGATAGTTTTTTGCCAGGGGAGGGCACAGAATGAGGTAGGGTTGGGGTATGGAAGAGGAATGTGGGTGGAGAGTGATACAAGGAAGTGATCAGAGATGGCCTTATCTATGATTGACACAATGGGAGTAGTGAGGCCACGTGGGATGGCAAGATCAAGGTGGTGGCACTGAATATGGGTTGTGGAGTTTACATGGAGGGAGAGATTAAGGGAGGGTAGGAGGCAGTGAACTCAGAGGACAAAGAGAATGATGAGATGAGACGGAAGTTGCTCAGCTGCAGAGGCTGAGGGAGGGAAGCAGTGAAGATATCTCAGTGAGAGAAATTTTTATCGTACTTGGGTGGGCAGTAGAGAAATAGAATTTTAAATGAGAGGTGAAAGAAGTGGAACAAGATGAGATGCTGAAAGGAGGGAAAAGTGCCAGAGGTGTAGGAGGACAAGCTAAGGCGAGATTTGGTGAGAGCCACACCGATAGGGCAAGTGTTGGAAGGTGTAGCCAGGTGGGGAGGCTTCGTTTACCGGGACGGTGTCATCACCCCTCAGACAGGTTTCCATCAAGGGCACGATGTCGATACAAGCATCCACAATAAACTCATGGAAGGTAAGGGCCTCGTTTACAAGTGAACGGACATTCTGGAGGGAGATGAGGAGCAGGACGGTGAGAGTTGATCCACTGGCAAGAGGCCACAGGGTCAGCAGTGGGATGGGTGAGCTGGATAGAAGGAGATTGACAAAATGACCCCCAGTGGGCATGCAGGGCAGGAGGTTTGGTGCGAGAGTCGGATAGTGCAGTTGCAGTTGTTTCTCATAACAAGCCAGAGCCAGTGAACCATTTGGAGGATACAAAAGAAGGTAGAGAGGGAAACTGTAGGCTTATCTAAGAGGGGGTCAAATCTGGGACTGAAACGAGAGAGTAGGAAGATCGAAGAGTACTGAACAGTCGGGACTTGGGGGGGCAGAGTATCTGAGGGTGGAGAAGTAAAAGAGGCATGAGGATAGAAGAGAGGATGTGGAGGAGGGGTAAAGAGAAAAGAAATAAAACAAACAGGAGGAAAAAAAAGTGGAGATAGAGGGATGACTCAAGTCCCTCAACTTCTGGGGTACAATCTTACATTTGCTCTGTAGATAGTGAAAGAATGTGTTCCAAAGGAGTTTGATTACAGTATCACTACAGATCGGAACCCACCAATTCTCCCAGTACATGGATATTATGTTTTACAGATGATGAGTTTGTTCAAACATCTTACTGGTCATAAACATATCAACTTCCAGAACAAACTATAATAAACCTATGGGGGGAATTTTATGCTCATTCCCCGCAGCGGTTTTGGAGATGGGGAGAGCATAAAATCCGGTGGCGGGGGGGAGGGGTGGAACCCATCACCATCCCGCCTCTGCCAAATTTAGTCTGGGGCAGGAAGGCCTGTGAATAATTAGCCCCAATTAAGGGTCTCTTCCCGCTGCAGCAGCAATTAGCCACGCAGCGGGTGGCCCTGTCGCTGCAAGGGAAACACTCACGAAAACTGTGCGGGCTGCTTCCTAGCTCCAGAGGGGAGAGGGGCCTCATTTAAAGGTACTTAGTACCTGAACTAAAGCCACCTCCCTGCCTTTGCTGCCGACCCCCGACAACCCCCACCCCACGAGACCCCTCCCACCCGCACCTACCTGAGGCCGGGCTCCAGTGCATTCCTCAGCCTCCGGTAGGTGCACCTGCAACAGTGGCCACTGCCTCTGATTGGCTGACAGCTCTACAAGGCGGGACTTCTGACGACAGGATCCTTGATCCTGTGGAAGGCCCGCTGCTGTCCATTTAAGTGCCTGATCTGCACTAAAGTCCGACAAAAAGACGATGCAGGGATCTCGGCATCGGTTTCTCCAGACATAAAGACTCCCACCGCCAGAATTAAGTTCACCCATGGGTCTGATTACAAATTGTATATACAGAATACCGAAGGTGAAATAATCATATATTCACAAAGTAGATACAGTCATGCAAACTACATTCATGGCTTCAGACTGCAACTGAAAACCAATCAGACCTGACAGCATCAATCCTCAGTCATAAGGATCCCCTCCCCCTACCGACTCCTCAACCCCACCACACTCCTCTTACCCCTCCCCCACCCACTCCCCTCCCCACCTTAATCCCCCATCCCTCCCCCACCCATTCACCATAGCGCTCTCACTTCCCTTCCCCTTACTCACTCCCTCTCCTCTCCCCATTCCCCTTCCTTACCCCACTTCCCATCCTTTCCCAACCACTCCTTTCTCCCCTATACCTCTTCCATCCACTCCCCTCACCTCTCCATCCTCTAACCACACCACTATCCTGTCCCCCATCCTTTCTCTACCCACTCCCCACCCCTCTCCTCCAATCACCATCTCCTTCGTTGGTGCAAGAGTAGGAGTGAGCATTAGATGAAACCAGGATCAGCAAAGGAGACACCAGCAAGGCAGGTAACCTATTTGGATAGAATAAAACAAGATAAATTCAACAGCCTTTTACCAAACTCCCAAAAGTTATCTTTAATCCTGTTAGCATAGGTAAAAATTATTGTTACAAGCCTGTTTGCAAAAGTCAGAACGAAAACATAAAAGTGCTTGGGTGCCCGTCCGTCCATGTACAGTCTGTATCCGCAGTACAGTAATCAGCCAGCCCGTCCATGTACAGTCTGTATCCCCAGAACAGTAATCAGTGAGTCTGTCCATCTACAGTCTGTATCTCCAGGAATCAGCCAGCCTCTCCATGTAGAATCTGTAACTACAGTACAGTACTCAGCCAGGCTGTCCAAGTACAGGCTGAATTCCCAGTTATCAGCAAGCCCGTCCATGTACAGTCAGTATCCCCAGTACAGTAATCAGCCAGCTCATCCATGTACTGTCTGTGACTGCAGTGCAGAACTCAGTCAGCCCGTCCATGAACAGTCTGTATCTCCAGGAGAGTATTCATCCAGCCCGTCCATGTACAGTCTGTATCCGCCGTACAGCAATCAGCAAACGCATCCATGTACAGTCTGTGTCGCAAGTACAGTACTCATCCAGTCCGTTAATAGACAGTCTGTAACCCCAGTAATCAGCCAGCCCGTGCATCTGCAGTCGGCAACCCCAGTACAGTACTCAGCCAGCCCGTCCATGTACTGTCTGATCCCCAGTACAGTAATCAGCCAGCCAGTTCATGTACAGTCTGTATCTCCAGTACAGTAATCAGCCAGCCCGTCCATGTACTGTCTGATCCCCAGTACAGTAATCAGCCAGCCCGTCCATCTACAGTCTGTATCTCCAGTACAGTAATCAGCCAGCCCATCCATGTACAGTCTGATCCCCAGTAATCAGCCAGCCAGTCCATGTACAGTCTGTATCTCCAGTACAGTAATCAGCCAGCCCATCCATGTACAGTCTGATCCCCAGTAATCAGCCAGCCAGTCCATGTACAGTCTGTATCTCCAGTACAGTAATCAGCCAGCCCATCCATGTACAGTCTGATCCCCAGTAATCAGCCAGCCCGTCCACGGACAGTCTGTATCTCCAGTACAGTAATCAGCCAGCCCGTCCACAGACAGTCTGTATCTCCAGTACAGTAATCAGCCAGCCCGTCCATGTACAGTCTGTATCTCCAGTACAGTAATCAGCCAGCCCGTCCATGTACAGTCTGTATCTCCAGTACAGTAATCAGCCAGCCCGTCCACGTACAGTCTGTATCTCCAGTACAGTAATCAGCCAGCCCATCCATGCACAGTCTGATCCCCAGTAATCAGCCAGCCAGTCCATGTACAGTCTGTATCTCCAGTACAGTAATAAGCCAACCCATCCATGAACAGTCTGATCCCCAGTACAGTAATAAGCCAGCCAGTCCATGTACAGTCTGTATCTCCAATAATCAGTCAGCCCGTCCATGTACAGTCTGTATCTCCAGTACAGTAATCAGCCAGCCCGTCCATGTACAGTCTGTATCTCCAGTACAGTAATCAGCCAGCCCATCCATGAACAGTCTGATCCCCAGTACAGTAATAAGCCAGCCAGTCCATGTACAGTCTGTATCTCCAATAATCAGTCAGCCCGTCCATGTACAGTCTGTATCTCCAGTACAGTAATCAGCCAGCCCGTCCATGAACAGTCTGTGTCTCCAGTAATCAGCCAGCCCGTCCACGGACAGTCTGTAACCCCAGTACAGTAATCATCCTGCCTGTAAATGTACAGTCTATATCTCCAGTACAGTAATCAGCCAGCCCGTCCATGTACAGTGTCTCCAGTCCACTGATCAGCTAGCCATTCCATGTACAGTCAGTGCCACCAGCACATTAATGAGCCAGCACGTCCATGTTACAGTCTGTCTCTCCAGCACAATAATCAGCCAGCCTGTCCCAGTACAGTCTGTATCTCCAGTACAGTAATCAGCCAGCCTGTGCATATACAGTCTGTATCTCCAGTAATCAGTCAGCCCATCAATGTACAGTCTGTATCTCCAGTAATCAGTCAGCCTGTCCATGTACAGTCTGTGTCTCCAGTACAGTAATCAGCCAGCCCGTCCATGTACAGTCTGTATCTGCAGTAATCAGTCAGCCTGTCCATGTACAGTCTGTGTCTCCAGTACAGTAATCAGCCAGCCCATCCATGTACAGTCTGTATCTCCAGTAATCAGCCAGCCCGTCCACGGACAGTCTGTAACCCCAGTACAGTCATCAGCCAGCCCGTCCATGTACAGTCTGTATCCCCAGTACAGTAATCAGCCAGACCATCCATGTACAGTCTGTGTCTCAGTAATCAGCCCACCCATCCATGTACAGTGTCTCCAGTCCACTGATCAGCTAGCCATTCCATCTACAGTCTGTGCCTCCAGCACAATAATCAGCCGCCTGTCCCTGTACAGTCTGTATCCCCAGGACAGTAATCAGCCAGCCCGTCCATGTGTAGTCTATATCCCCAGCACAATAATCAGCCAGCCAGCCCGATGTACAGTCTGTATCTCCAGGACTGTAATCAGCCAGCCCGTCCATGTACAGTCTGTATCCCCAGCACAATAATCAACCAGCACGTCCCTGTACAGTCTGTATCCCCAGTAATGAGCCACCCTGTCCATTTACCGTAGGTATCCCCAGTACAGTAATCAGCCAGTCCATCCATGTACAGTCTGTATCTCCAGTACAGTAAACAAGCAGCCAGTCCATGAACAGTCTGTGTCTCCAGTACAGTAATCAGCCAGCCGTTCCATGTACAATCTGTATCTCCAGTACAGTAATCAGCCAGCCTGTCCATGTACAGTCTGTATCCCCAGTACAGTAATCAGCCAGACCATCCATGTACAGTCTGTGTCTCAGTAATCAGCCCACCCATCCATGTACAGTGTCTCCAGTCCACTGATCAGCTAGCCATTCCATCTACAGTCTGTGCCTCCAGCACAATAATCAGCCGCCTGTCCCTGTACAGTCTGTATCCCCAGGACAGTAATCAGCCAGCCCGTCCATGTGTAGTCTATATCCCCAGCACAATAATCAGCCAGCCAGCCCGATGTACAGTCTGTATCTCCAGGATTGTAATCAGCCAGCCCGTCCATGTACAGTCTGTATCCCCAGCACAATAATCAACCAGCACGTCCCTGTACAGTCTGTATCCCCAGTAATGAGCCACCCTGTCCATTTACCGTAGGTATCCCCAGTACAGTAATCAGCCAGTCCATCCATGTACAGTCTGTATCTCCAGTACAGTAAACAAGCAGCCAGTTCATGAACAGTCTGTGTCTCCAGTACAGTAATCAGCCAGCCGTTCCATGTACAATCTGTATCTCCAGTACAGTAATCAGCCAGCCTGTCCATGTACAATCTGTATCTCCAGTACAGTAATCAGCCAGCCCGTCCATGTACTGTCTGTGTCTCCAGTACAGTAATCAGTCAGCCCGTCCATGTACAGTCTGTATCTCCAGTACAGTAATCAACCAGCCTGTCCTTGTCCACTCTTCATCTCCAGTACAGTAAACAGGCAGCCCGTCCATTTATCGTCGGTATCCCCAGTACAGTAATCAACCAAACCATCCCTGTGCGCTCTGTGTCTCCAGTACAGTAATCAGCCAGCCCGTCCATGTACAGTCTGTATCTGCAGTACAGTAATCAGAGAGCCCGATGTACAGTCTGTATCTCCAGTACAGTAAACAGGCAGCCAGTCCATTTGAAGTCTGTGTCTCCGGTACAGTAATCAGCCAGCCCGTCCATGTACAATCTGTACCTCCAGTAGAGTAATCTGCCAGCCCGTCCATGTACAGTCTGTATCTCCAGTACAGTAATCAACCAGCCAGTCCATGTACAATCTGTACCTCCAGTAGAGTAATCAGCCAGCCCGTCCATGTACAGTCTGTATCTCCAGTACAGTAATCAGCCAGACCGTCCATGTACAGTCTGTATCTCCAGTATGGTAATCAGCCAGCCCGTCCATTAACAGTCTGTATCTCCAGTACAGTAATCAACCAGCGTCTCCTTGTCCACTCTTCATCTCCAGTACAGAAAACAGCCAGCCAGTCCATTTACCGTCGGTATCCCCAGTACAGAAATCAACCAAACCGTCCCTGTGCGGTCTGTGTCGTCAGTACAGTAATCAGTCAGCCCGTCCATGTACAGTCTGTATCTGCAGTACAGTAATCAGCCAGCCAGTCCATGAACAGTCTGTATCGCCAGTACAGTAATCAGCCAGCCCGTCCATGCAGTCTGTGTCTCCAGTACAGTAATCAGCCAGCCTGTCCATGTACAATCTGTATCTCCAGTACAGTATCTAGCCAACTCGTCCATGCACAGTCTGTGTCTCCAGTACAGTAATCAGCCAGCCTGACCATGTACAATCAGTATCTCCAGTACAGTAATCAGCCAGCCCGTCCGTGGACAGTCTGTATCTACAGTACAGTAATCAGCCAGCCTGTCCATGTGCAGTCTGTATCTGCAGTACAGCAATCAGCCAACCCGTCCATGTACAGTCTGTATCTGCAGTACAGTAATCAGCCAGCCTGTCCATGTGCAGTCTGTATCTGCAGTACAGCAATCAGCCAACCCGTCCACGTACAGTCAGTATCTCCAGTAAATTAATCAGCCAACCCGATGTACAGTCTGTATCTACAGTAATCAGGCAGCCCGTCACTGTACAGTCTGTAACCCCATTACAGTAATCAGCCTGCCAGTCCATGTACAGTCAGTATCGCCAGTACAGTAATCAGTCAGCCCGTTCATGTACAGTCTGTATCCCCAGTACAGTACTCAGCAAGCCCGTCCATGTACAGTCTGTAACTCCAGTACAGTAATCAGGCAGCCGGTCCATGTACAGTCTGTATCTCCAGTACAGTAATCAGCCAGCCCGTGCATGTACAGTCTGTATCTCCAGTACAGTAATCAGGCAGCCGGACCATGTACAGTCTGTATCTCCAGTACAGTAATCAGCCAGCCCGTCCATGTACAGTCTGTATCTCGTACAGTAATCAGGCAGCCGGTCCATGTACAGTCTGTATCTCCAGTACAGTAATCAGGCAGACGGTCCATGTACAGTCTGTATCTCCAGTACAGTAATCAGCCAGCCCGTGCATGTACAGTCTGTATCTCCAGTACAGTAATCAGGCAGCCGGACCATGTACAGTCTGTATCTCCAGTACAGTAATCAGCCCGCCCGTCCATGTACAGTCTGTATCTCCAGTACAGTAATCAGGCAGCCGATTCATGTACAGTCTGTAACCAAACTACATTAATCAACCAGCCGGTCCATGTACAGTCTGTATCACCAGTAATCAGTCAGCCCATCCATGTACAGTCTGTATCTCCAGTAATCAGGCAGCCGGTCCATGTACAGTCTGTATCCCCAGGACAGTAATCAGCCAGCCCGTCCATCTACAGTCTATATCTCCAGTAATGAGCCAGCCCGTCCATGTGCAGTCTGTAACTCCAGTACAGTAATCAGAGAGCCCGATGTACAGTCTGTCTCCAGTACAGTAATCAGCCAGCCCGTCCATGTACAGTCTGCATCCCCAGTAATCAGCCAACCCGTCCCTGTACAGTCTGTAACCCCATTACAATAATCAGCCAGCCCGTTCATGCACAGTCTGTATCCCCAGCACAGTAATCAACCAGCCTGTCCATGTACAGTCTGTATCTCCAGTACAGTAATCAACCAGCCTGTCCATGTTCAGTCTGTATCTCCAGTACAGTAATCAGCCAGACCATCCATGAACAGTCTGTGTCTCCAGTACAGTAATCAGCCAGCCGGTCCATGAACAGTCTGTGTCTCCAGTACAGTAATCAGCCAGCCCGTCCATGTACAATCTGTATCCCCAGCACAGTAATCAACCAGCCTGTCCATGTACAGTCTGTATCTCCAGTACAGTAATCAGCCAGCCTGTCCACATACACTCTGTAACCCCAGTAATGTAATCACCCAGCCCGTCCATGTACAATCTGTATCCCCAGCACAGTAATCAACCAGCCTGTCCATGTACAGTCTGTGTCTCCAGTACAGTAATCAGCCAGCCTGTCCACATACACTCTGTAACCCCAGTAATGTAATCACCCAGCCCGTCCATGTACAGTCTGTATCTCCAGTACAGTAATCAACCAGCCGGTCCATGAACAGTCTGTGTCTCCAGTAATCAGTCAGCCCGTCCATGTACAGTCTGTATCACCAGTAATCAGTCAGCCCATCCATGTACAGTCTGTATCTCCAGTAATCAGGCAGCCGGTCCATGTACAGTCTGTATCCCCAGGACAGTAATCAGCCAGCCCGTCCATCTACAGTCTGTATCTCCAGTAATGAGCCAGCCCGTCCATGTGCAGTCTGTAACTCCAGTACAGTAATCAGAGAGCCCGATGTACAGTCTGTCTCCAGTACAGTAATCAGCCAGCCCGTCCATGTACAGTCTGCATCCCCAGTAATCAGCCAGCCCGTCCCTGTACAGTCTGTAACCCCATTACAATAATCAGCCAGCCCGTTCATGCACAGTCTGTATCCCCAGCACAGTAATCAACCAGCCTGTCCATGTACAGTCTGTATCTCCAGTACAGTAATCAACCAGCCTGTCCATGTTCAGTCTGTATCTCCAGTACAGTAATCAGCCAGCCCGTCCATGAACAGTCTGTGTCTCCAGTACAGTAATCAGCCAGCCGGTCCATGAACAGTCTGTGTCTCCAGTACAGTAATCAGCCAGCCTGTCCATGTACCATCTGTATCTCCACAACAGTAATCAGCCAGCCCGTCCATGTACAATCTGTATCCCCAGCACAGTAATCAACCAGCCTGTCCATGTACAGTCTGTATCTCCAGTACAGTAATCAGCCAGCCTGTCCACATACACTCTGTAACCCCAGTAATGTAATCACCCAGCCCGTCCATGTACAATCTGTATCCCCAGCACAGTAATCAACCAGCCTGTCCATGTACAGTCTGTATCTCCAGTACAGTAATCAGCCAGCCTGTCCACATACACTCTGTAACCCCAGTAATGTAATCACCCAGCCCGTCCATGTACAGTCTGTAACCCCAGTACAGTAATGATTCAGCCTGTCCATGTACAGTCTGTATCGCCAGTACAGTAATCATCCAGCCTGTCCATGTACAGCCTGTATTCCCAGTACAGTAATCAGCCAACTCGTCCATGCACAGTCTGTGTCTCCAGTACAGTAATCAGCCAGCCTGTCCTTGTCCACTCTTCATCTCCAGTACAGTAAACAGGCAGCCCGTCCATTTATCGTCGGTATCCCCAGTACAGTAATCAACCAACCGGTCTATGAACAGTCTGTGTCTCCAGTACAGAAATCAGCCAGCCTGTCCATGTACAATCAGTATCTCCTCAACAGTAATCAGCCAGCCCGTCCATGTACAGACTGCATCTCCAGTACAGTAATCAGCCAGCCTGTCCTTGTCCACTCTTCATCTCCAGTACAGTAAACAGGCAGCCCGTCCATTTATCGTCGGTATCCCCAATACAGTAATCAACCAACCGGTCTATGAACAGTCTGTGTCTCCAGTACAGAAATCAGCCAGCCTGTCCATGTACCATCTGTATCTCCACAACAGTAATCAGCCAGCCCGTCCATGTACAATCTGTATCCCCAGCACAGTAATCAACCAGCCTGTCCATGTACAGTCTGTATCTCCAGTACAGTAATCAGCCAGCCTGTCCACATACACTCTGTAACCCCAGTAATGTAATCACCCAGCCCGTCCATGTACAGTCTGTAACCCCAGTACAGTAATGATTCAGCCCGTCCATGTACTGTGTGTATCCCCAGTACAGTAATCAGCCAGCCTGCCCATGTACAATCTTTATTTCGAGTACCGTAATCAGCCCCCCCTGTCCATGTACAGTCTGTATTCCCAGTACAGTAATCAGCCAGCCTGTCCATGTACAGTCTGTATCGCCAGTACAGTAATCAGCCAGCCTGTCCATGTACAGTCTGTATTCCCAGTACAGTAATCAGCCAGCCTGTCCATGTACAGTCTGTATTCACAGTACAGTAATCAGCCAGCCTGTCCATGTACAGTCTGTATCGCCAGTACAGTAATCATCCAACCTGTCCATGTACAGTCTGTATTCACAGTACAGTAATCAGCCAGCCTGTCCATGTACAGTCTGTATCGCCAGTACAGTAATCATCCAGCCCATCCATGTACAGTCTGTATCTGCAGTACAGTAACCAGCCAGCCTGTCCATGTACAGTCTGTATTCCCAGCACAGTAAGCAGCCAGCCTGTCCATGTACAATCAGTATCTCCAGTACAGTAATCAGCCAGCCCGTCCATGTACAATCTGTATCTCCAGTACAGTAAACAGCCAGCCCATCCATGTACAGTCTGTATCTGCAGTACAGTAATCAGCCAGCCTGTCCAAGTACAGTCTGTATCTGCAGTACAGTAAACAGCCAGCCTGTCCATGTACAGTCTGTATCTGCAGTACAGTAATCAACCAGCCAGTCCATGTACAATCTGTATCTCCAGTACAGTAATCAACCAGCCCATCCATGTACAGTCTGTATCTGCAGTACAGTAATCAGCCAGCCTGTCCATGTACAGTCTGTATCTGCAGTACAGTAATCAGCCAGCCTGTCCATGTACAGTCTGTATCTGCAGTACAGTAATCAACCAGCCAGTCCATGTACAATCTGTATCTCCAGTACAGTAAACAGCCAGCCCATCCATGTACAGTCTGTATCTGCAGTACAGTAATCAACCAGCCAGTCCATGTACAATCTGTATCTCCAGTACAGTAATCAACCAGCCCATCCATGTACAGTCTGTATCTGCAGTACAGTAATCAGCCAGCCTGTCCATGTACAGTCTGTATCTGCAGTACAGTAATCAGCCAGCCTGTCCATGTACAGTCTGTATCTGCAGTACAGTAATCAACCAGCCAGTCCATGTACAATCTGTATCTCCAGTACAGTAATCAGCCAGCCCATCCATGTACAGTCTGTATCTGCAGTACAGTAATCAGCCAGCCTGTCCATGTACAGTCTGTATCTGCAGTACAGTAATCAGCCAGCCTGTCCATGTACAGTCTGTATCTGCAGTACAGTAATCAACCAGCCAGTCCATGTACAATCTGTATCTCCAGTACAGTAATCAACCAGCCCATCCATGTACAGTCTGTATCTCCAGTACAGTTATCAGCCAGCTCATCCATGTAGTCTGTATCTCCGGTACTGTAATCAGACAGCCCATCCATGTACTGTCTGTATCCCCAGTAATCAGCCAGTCCGTCCATTTACCGTCTGTATCTCCAGTACAGTAATCAACCAGCCTGTCCATTTAAAAAAAAAATAACTTTATTTAAGACCAGATAAATCAACAAAAACTCAAATTAAAATGCCATTTTCGGTGTCAATGATGCACTCCAGTCCCTGCGGTGCCCACCGGTCGCGGAAGGCCTCAAGCGTATCGGCGGACACCGCATGCTCCTTCTCCAGGGACACCCGGGCGCGAACGTAACCGCGGAAGAGGGGCAGGCAATCGGAGGGGACGGAAGCCCCGACGGCCCGCAACCTGGACCTGTGAATTGCCACCTTGGCCAGGCCCAGGAGAAGACCGACGAGGAGATCCTCCTCCCGGCCCAAGCCCCTCCGCACCGGGTGCCCAAAGATCAGGAGCGTGGGACTGAAGTGCAGCCAGAATTTGAGGAGCAGCCCCTTCAGAAACTCAAAGAGGGGCTGCAACCTCGCACACTCTGTATAAACATGGAACACGGACTCATCCAGGCCGCAGAAAGTACAGGCAGCCTGGGAGTCCGTGAACCTACTTAAAAGTCTATTGCACGGGACTGCTCTGTGCAGCACCCTCCACCCCAGGTCCCCGATGTAAAGGGGGAAGACTCCCGCGTAGAGAGACCTCCATCGGGGTTTCACCTCGCCGCCAGATGGCAACGCGGACCTCCAGGGCGTGTCCGGCCTTCTGACGAGGGCGAGGAAGTGGAGAGTTTGCAGGAGCAGCACGTACAGGAAACCCCTCCGCACCGGCTGGAATGGCACGGAGGGCATTTCCGAGAGGCGGCTCAGGTTGTGCGGGACCGGCTCCCGAGGAGGGTTTCGGGGCCTGGGTCCGATGAGCAGTTCCGGCCGAGCGGGGGTGAGCTCGGCCGGGATCGCTCCAGCCTGACCATGTACAGTCTGTATCTCCAGGACAGTAATCAGCCAGCCCGTCCATGTACAGTCTGTATCTACAGTAATCAGCCAGCCCGTTCATGTACAGTCTGTAACCCCAGTACAGTAATCAGCCAAACCGTTCATGTACACACTGTATCTCCAGTACAGCAATCAGCCAGCACGTCCACGTACAGTTTGAATGTGCAGTACAGTAATTAAACAGCTCGATCATGTACGCTCTGTATCGCCAGTTCAGTAATCAGCCAGCCCATCAATGTACAGTCTGTATCCCCAGTAATCAGCCAGCCTGTCCATGTACAGTCTGTATTCCCGGTAATCGGCCAGCCCGTCCATGTACAGTCTGTCTCTCAAGTACAGTAATCAGCCAGCCCGTCCATGTACAGTCTGTATCTCCAGTACAGTAATCAGCCAGACCGTCCCTGTACAGTCTTTAAAGCCAGTACAGTACTCAGCGAGCCCATCCATGTACAGGCTGTATCTCCAGTAATCAACCAGCCCGTCCATGTACAGTCTGCATCCCCAGTACAATAATCCACCAGCCCATCCATGTACAGTCTGAAACCCCAGTACAATACTCAGCCAGCCTGTCCATGTACAGTCTGCATCCCCAGTAATCAGCCAGCCCCTCCATGTACAGTCTGTAACCCCAGTACAGTAATCAGCCAGCCCCTCCAAGTACAGTCTGTAACCCCAGTACAGTAATAAGCCAGCCCGTACATCTACAGTCTCTACCTCCAATACAGTAATCAGCCAGCCCGTACATGTACACTCTGTATCTCCGTTACAATAATCAGCCAGCCTATCCACATACACTCTGTAACCCCAGTACAGTAATGATTCAGCCCGTCCATGTACAGTCTGTATCCCCAGTACCGTAATCAGCACCCCCTGTCCATGTACAGTCTGTATTCCCAGTAATCAGCCAGCCTGTCCATGTACTGTCTGTATCCACAGGACAGTAATCAGCCAACCCGTCCATGTACAGTCTGCATCACCAGTAAGCAGCCAACCCCTCCATGTACAGACTGTATCTCCAGTACAGTAAACAGCCAACCCGTACATGTACAGTCAGTATCCCCAGTAATCAGCCAGCCTGTCCATGTACTGTCGGTATCCCCAATACAGTCATCAGCCAGCCCGTCCATGTACAGTCTGCATCCCCAGTACAGTAATCAGCCAGCCCGTCCATGTACAGTCTGCATCCCCAGTACAGTAATCAGCCAGCCTGTCCATGTACTGTCTGCATCCCAGTACAGTAATCAGCCAACCCGTCCATGTACAGTCTGTATTCCCAGTAATCAGCCAGCCCGTCCATGAACAGTCTGTATCTCCAGTACAGTAATCAGCCAGCCGGTCTATGAACAGTCTGTGTCTCCAGTACAGTAATCAGCCAGCCCGTCCATGTACAGTCTGTATCTCCAGTACAGTAATCAGCCAGCCCGTCCATGTACAGTCTGTATCTCCAGTACAGTAATCAGCCAGCCGGTCTATGAACAGTCTGTGCCTCCAGTACAGTAATCAGCCAGCCCGTCCATGTACAGTCTGTATCTCCAGGACAGTAATCAGCCAGCCGGTCTATGAACAGTCTGTGTCTCCAGTACAGTAATCAGCCAGCCGGTCTATGAACAGTCTGTGTCTCCAGTACAGTAATCAGCCAGCCCGTCCATTAACAGTCTGTATCTCCAGTACAGTAATCAGCCAGCCGGTCTATGAACAGTCTGTATCCCCAGTAATCAGCCAGCCAGTCCATGTACAGTCTGTATCTCCAGGACAGTAATCAGCCAGCCCGTCCATTAACAGTCTGTATCTCCAGTACAGTAATCAACCAGCGTCTCCTTGTCCACTCTTCATCTCCAGTACAGAAAACAGCCAGCCAGTCCATTTACCGTCGGTATCCCCAGTACAGAAATCAACCAAACCGTCCCTGTGCGCTCTGTGTCTCCAGTACAGTAATCAGCCAGCCCGTCCATGTACAGTCTGTATCTGCAGTACAGTAATCAGAGAGCCCGATGTACAGTCTGTATCTCCAGTACAGTAAACAGGCAGCCAGTCCATTTGAAGTCTGTGTCTCCGGTACAGTAATCAGCCAGCCCGTCCATTTACCATCGGTATCCCCAGTACAGTAATCAGCCAGCCCGTCCATGTACAGTCTGTATCTCCAGTACAGTAATCAGCCAGCCGGTCTATGAACAGTCTGTGTTTCCAGTACAGTAATCAGCCAGCCCGTCCATGTACAGTCTGTATCTCCAGTACAGTAATCAGCCAGCCCGTCCATGTACAGTCTGTATCTCCAGTCCAGTAATCAGCCAGCCGGTCTATGAACAGTCTGTGTCTCCAGTACAGTAATCAGCCAGCCCGTCCATGTACAGTCTGTATCTCCAGTACGGTAATCAGCCAGCCGGTCTATGAACAGTCTGTGCCTCCAGTACAGTAATCAGCCAGCCCGTCCATGTACAGTCTGTATCTCCAGGACAGTAATCAGCCAGCCGGTCTATGAACAGTCTGTGTCTCCAGTACAGTAATCAGCCAGCCGGTCTATGAACAGTCTGTGTCTCCAGTACAGTAATCAGCCAGCCCGTCCATTAACAGTCTGTATCTCCAGTACAGTAATCAGCCAGCCGGTCTATGAACAGTCTGTATCCCCAGTAATCAGCCAGCCAGTCCATGTACAGTCTGTATCTCCAGGACAGTAATCAGCCAGCCCGTCCATTAACAGTCTGTATCTCCAGTACAGTAATCAACCAGCGTCTCCTTGTCCACTCTTCATCTCCAGTACAGAAAACAGCCAGCCAGTCCATTTACCGTCGGTATCCCCAGTACAGAAATCAACCAAACCGTCCCTGTGCGGTCTGTGTCTCCAGTACAGTAATCAGTCAGCCCGTCCATGTACAGTCTGTATCTGCAGTACAGTAATCAGAGAGCCCGATGTACAGTCTGTATCTCCAGTACAGTAATCAGCCAGCCCGTCCATGTACAGTCTGTATCTCCAGTACAGTAATCAGGCAGCCGGTCCATGTACAGTCTGTATCTCCAGTACAGTAATCAGGCAGACGGTCCATGTACAGTCTGTATCTCCAGTACAGTAATCAGCCAGCCCGTGCATGTACAGTCTGTATCTCCAGTACAGTAATCAGGCAGCCGGACCATGTACAGTCTGTATCTCCAGTACAGTAATCAGCCCGCCCGTCCATGTACAGTCTGTATCTCCAGTACAGTAATCAACCAGCCGGTCCATGAACAGTCTGTGTCTCCAGTAATCAGTCAGCCCGTCCATGTACAGTCTGTATCACCAGTAATCAGTCAGCCCATCCATGTACAGTCTGTATCTCCAGTAATCAGGCAGCCGGTCCATGTACAGTCTGTATCCCCAGGACAGTAATCAGCCAGCCCGTCCATCTACAGTCTGTATCTCCAGTAATGAGCCAGCCCGTCCATGTGCAGTCTGTAACTCCAGTACAGTAATCAGAGAGCCCGATGTACAGTCTGTCTCCAGTACAGTAATCAGCCAGCCCGTCCATGTACAGTCTGCATCCCCAGTAATCAGCCAGCCCGTCCCTGTACAGTCTGTAACCCCATTACAATAATCAGCCAGCCCGTTCATGCACAGTCTGTATCCCCAGCACAGTAATCAACCAGCCTGTCCATGTACAGTCTGTATCTCCAGTACAGTAATCAACCAGCCTGTCCATGTTCAGTCTGTATCTCCAGTACAGTAATCAGCCAGCCCGTCCATGAACAGTCTGTGTCTCCAGTACAGTAATCAGCCAGCCGGTCCATGAACAGTCTGTGTCTCCAGTACAGTAATCAGCCAGCCTGTCCATGTACCATCTGTATCTCCACATCAGTAATCAGCCAGCCCGTCCATGCACAGTCTGTATCCCCAGCACAGTAATCAACCAGCCTGTCCATGTACAGTCTGTATCTCCAGTACAGTAATCAGCCAGCCTGTCCACATACACTCTGTAACCCCAGTAATGCAATCACCCAGCCCGTCCATGTACAATCTGTATCCCCAGCACAGTAATCAACCAGCCTGTCCATGTACAGTCTGTATCTCCAGTACAGTAATCAGCCAGCCTGTCCACATACACTCTGTAACCCCAGTAATGTAATCACCCAGCCCGTCCATGTACAGTCTGTAACCCCAGTACAGTAATGATTCAGCCTGTCCATGTACAGTCTGTATCGCCAGTACAGTAATCATCCAGCCTGTCCATGTACAGCCTGTATTCCCAGTACAGTAATCAGCCAACTCGTCCATGCACAGTCTGTGTCTCCAGTACAGTAATCAGCCAGCCTGTCCTTGTCCACTCTTCATCTCCAGTACAGTAAACAGGCAGCCCGTCCATTTATCGTCGGTATCCCCAGTACAGTAATCAACCAACCGGTCTATGAACAGTCTGTGTCTCCAGTACAGAAATCAGCCAGCCTGTCCATGTACAATCTGTATCTCCTCAACAGTAATCAGCCAGCCCGTCCATGTACAGACTGCATCTCCAGTACAGTAATCAGTCAGCCCGTCCATGGACAGTCTGTATCTCCAGTACAGTAATCAACCAGCCTGTCCTTGTCCACTCTTCATCTCCAGTACAGTAAACAGGCAGCCCATCCATTTATCGTCGGTATCCCCAGTACAGTAATCAACCAAACCATCCCTGTGTGGTCTGTGTCTCCAGTACAGTAATCAGCCAGCCCGTCCATGTGCAGTCTGTATCTGCAGTACAGTAATCAGCCTGCCTGTCCATGTCGAGTCTGTATCTCCAGTACAGTAAACAGGCAGCCAGTCCATTTGAAGTCTGTGTCTCCGGTACAGTAATCAGCCAGCCCGTCCATTTACCATCGGTATCCCCAGTACAGTAATCAGCCAGCCCGTCCATGTACAGTCTGTATCTCCAGTACAGTAATCAGCCAGCCGGTCTATGAACAGTCTGTGTTTCCAGTACAGTAATCAGCCAGCCCGTCCATGTACAGTCTGTATCTCCAGTACAGTAATCAGCCAGCCCGTCCATGTACAGTCTGTATCTCCAGTCCAGTAATCAGCCAGCCGGTCTATGAACAGTCTGTGTCTCCAGTACAGTAATCAGCCAGCCCGTCCATGTACAGTCTGTATCTCCAGTACGGTAATCAGCCAGCCGGTCTATGAACAGTCTGTGCCTCCAGTACAGTAATCAGCCAGCCCGTCCATGTACAGTCTGTATCTCCAGGACAGTAATCAGCCAGCCAGTCTATGAACAGTCTGTGTCTCCAGTACAGTAATCAGCCAGCCGGTCTATGAACAGTCTGTGTCTCCAGTACAGTAATCAGCCAGCCCGTCCATTAACAGTCTGTATCTCCAGTACAGTAATCAGCCAGCCGGTCTATGAACAGTCTGTATCCCCAGTAATCAGCCAGCCAGTCCATGTACAGTCTGTATCTCCAGGACAGTAATCAGCCAGCCCGTCCATTAACAGTCTGTATCTCCAGTACAGTAATCAACCAGCGTCTCCTTGTCCACTCTTCATCTCCAGTACAGAAAACAGCCAGCCAGTCCATTTACCGTCGGTATCCCCAGTACAGAAATCAACCAAACCGTCCCTGTGCGGTCTGTGTCTCCAGTACAGTAATCAGTCAGCCCGTCCATGTACAGTCTGTATCTGCAGTACAGTAATCAGAGAGCCCGATGTACAGTCTGTATCTCCAGTACAGTAATCAGCCAGCCAGTCCATGTACAGTCTGTATCTCCAGTACAGTAAACAGGCAGCCAGTCCATGAACAGTCTGTATCGCCAGTACAGTAATCAGCCAGCCCGTCCATGCAGTCTGTGTCTCCAGAACAGTAATCAGCCAGCCTGTCCATGTACAATCTGTATCTCCAGTACAGTAATCAGCCAGCCCGTCCATTAACAGTCTGTATCTCCAGTACAGTAATAAGCCAGCCCGTCCCTGTACAGTCTGTATCTCCAGTACAGTAATCAGCCAGCCCGTCCCTGTACAGTCTGTATCTCCAGTACAGTAAACAGGCAGCCAGTCCATGAACAGTCTGTATCTCCAGTACAGTAATCAGCCAGCCAGTCCATGTACAGTCTGTATCTCCAGTACAGTAAACAGGCAGCCAGTCCATGAACAGTCTGTATCGCCAGTACAGTAATCAGCCAGCCTGTCCATGTACAATCTGTATCTCCAGTACAGTAATCAGCCAACTCGTCCATGCACAGTCTGTGTCTCCAGTACAGTAATCAGCCAGCTTGACCATGTACAATCAGTATCTCCAGTACAGTAATCAGCCCGCCCGTCCATGTACAGTCTGGATCTCCAGTACAGTAATCAGGCAGCCGGTCCATGTACAGTCTGTATCTCCAGTACAGTAATCAGGCAGCCGGTTCATGTACAGTCTGTAACCAAACTACATTAATCAGCCAGCCTGTCCATGTACAGTCTGTATCTCCAGTACAGTAATCAACCAGCCGGTCCATGAACAGTCTGTGTCTCCAGTAATCAGTCAGCCCGTCCATGTACAGTCTGTATCACCAGTAATCAGTCAGCCCATCCATGTACAGTCTGTATCACCAGTAATCAGTCAGCCCATCCATGTACAGTCTGTATCTCCAGTAATCAGTCAGCCCGTCCATGGACAGTCTGTATCACCAGTAATGAGCCAGCCCGTCCATGTACAGTCTGTGTCTCCAGTACAGTTATCAGCCAGCCCGTCCATGTCCAGTCTGTATCTCCAGTACAGTAATCAACCAGCCTGTCCTTGTCCACTCTTCATCTCCAGTACAGTAATCAACCAGCCTGTCCTTGTCCACTCTTCATCTGCAGTACAGTAATCAACCAGCCTGTCCTTGTCCACTCTTCATCTCCAGTACAGTAATCAGGCAGCCAGTCCATGTACAGTCTGTATCCCCAGGACAGTAATCAGCCAGCCCGTCCATCTACAGTCTGTATCTCCAGTAATGAGCCAGCCCGTCCATGTGCAGTCTGTAACTCCAGTACAGTAATCAGAGAGCCCGATGTACAGTCTGTCTCCAGTACAGTAATCAGCCAGCCCGTCCATGTACAGTCTGTGTCTCCAGTACAGTAATCAGCCAGCCCATCCATGTACAGTCTGCATCCCCAGTAATCAGCCAGCCTGTCCCTGTACAGTCTGTAACCCCATTACAATAATCAGCCAGCCCGTTCATGAACAGTCTGTGTCTCCAGTACAGTAATCAGCCAGCCCGTCCATGAACAGTCTGTGTCTCCAGTACAGTAATCAGCCAGCCTGTCCATGTACCATCTGTATCTCCACAACAGTAATCAGCCAGCCCGTCCATGTACAATCTGTATCCCCAGCACAGTAATCAACCAGCCTGTCCATGTACAGTCTGTATCTCCAGGACAGTAATCAGCCAGCCGGTCTATGAACAGTCTGTGTCTCCAGTACAGTAATCAGCCAGCCGGTCTATGAACAGTCTGTGTCTCCAGTACAGTAATCAGCCAGCCCGTCCATTAACAGTCTGTATCTCCAGTACAGTAATCAGCCAGCCGGTCTATGAACAGTCTGTATCCCCAGTAATCAGCCAGCCAGTCCATGTACAGTCTGTATCTCCAGGACAGTAATCAGCCAGCCCGTCCATTAACAGTCTGTATCTCCAGTACAGTAATCAACCAGCGTCTCCTTGTCCACTCTTCATCTCCAGTACAGAAAACAGCCAGCCAGTCCATTTACCGTCGGTATCCCCAGTACAGAAATCAACCAAACCGTCCCTGTGCGCTCTGTGTCTCCAGTACAGTAATCAGCCAGCCCGTCCATGTACAGTCTGTATCTGCAGTACAGTAATCAGAGAGCCCGATGTACAGTCTGTATCTCCAGTACAGTAAACAGGCAGCCAGTCCATTTGAAGTCTGTGTCTCCGGTACAGTAATCAGCCAGCCCGTCCATTTACCATCGGTATCCCCAGTACAGTAATCAGCCAGCCCGTCCATGTACAGTCTGTATCTCCAGTACAGTAATCAGCCAGCCGGTCTATGAACAGTCTGTGTTTCCAGTACAGTAATCAGCCAGCCCGTCCATGTACAGTCTGTATCTCCAGTACAGTAATCAGCCAGCCCGTCCATGTACAGTCTGTATCTCCAGTCCAGTAATCAGCCAGCCGGTCTATGAACAGTCTGTGTCTCCAGTACAGTAATCAGCCAGCCCGTCCATGTACAGTCTGTATCTCCAGTACGGTAATCAGCCAGCCGGTCTATGAACAGTCTGTGCCTCCAGTACAGTAATCAGCCAGCCCGTCCATGTACAGTCTGTATCTCCAGGACAGTAATCAGCCAGCCGGTCTATGAACAGTCTGTGTCTCCAGTACAGTAATCAGCCAGCCGGTCTATGAACAGTCTGTGTCTCCAGTACAGTAATCAGCCAGCCCGTCCATTAACAGTCTGTATCTCCAGTACAGTAATCAGCCAGCCGGTCTATGAACAGTCTGTATCCCCAGTAATCAGCCAGCCAGTCCATGTACAGTCTGTATCTCCAGGACAGTAATCAGCCAGCCCGTCCATTAACAGTCTGTATCTCCAGTACAGTAATCAACCAGCGTCTCCTTGTCCACTCTTCATCTCCAGTACAGAAAACAGCCAGCCAGTCCATTTACCGTCGGTATCCCCAGTACAGAAATCAACCAAACCGTCCCTGTGCGGTCTGTGTCTCCAGTACAGTAATCAGTCAGCCCGTCCATGTACAGTCTGTATCTGCAGTACAGTAATCAGAGAGCCCGATGTACAGTCTGTATCTCCAGTACAGTAATCAGCCAGCCCGTCCATGTACAGTCTGTATCTCCAGTACAGTAATCAGGCAGCCGGTCCATGTACAGTCTGTATCTCCAGTACAGTAATCAGGCAGACGGTCCATGTACAGTCTGTATCTCCAGTACAGTAATCAGCCAGCCCGTGCATGTACAGTCTGTATCTCCAGTACAGTAATCAGGCAGCCGGACCATGTACAGTCTGTATCTCCAGTACAGTAATCAGCCCGCCCGTCCATGTACAGTCTGTATCTCCAGTACAGTAATCAACCAGCCGGTCCATGAACAGTCTGTGTCTCCAGTAATCAGTCAGCCCGTCCATGTACAGTCTGTATCACCAGTAATCAGTCAGCCCATCCATGTACAGTCTGTATCTCCAGTAATCAGGCAGCCGGTCCATGTACAGTCTGTATCCCCAGGACAGTAATCAGCCAGCCCGTCCATCTACAGTCTGTATCTCCAGTAATGAGCCAGCCCGTCCATGTGCAGTCTGTAACTCCAGTACAGTAATCAGAGAGCCCGATGTACAGTCTGTCTCCAGTACAGTAATCAGCCAGCCCGTCCATGTACAGTCTGCATCCCCAGTAATCAGCCAGCCCGTCCCTGTACAGTCTGTAACCCCATTACAATAATCAGCCAGCCCGTTCATGCACAGTCTGTATCCCCAGCACAGTAATCAACCAGCCTGTCCATGTACAGTCTGTATCTCCAGTACAGTAATCAACCAGCCTGTCCATGTTCAGTCTGTATCTCCAGTACAGTAATCAGCCAGCCCGTCCATGAACAGTCTGTGTCTCCAGTACAGTAATCAGCCAGCCGGTCCATGAACAGTCTGTGTCTCCAGTACAGTAATCAGCCAGCCTGTCCATGTACCATCTGTATCTCCACATCAGTAATCAGCCAGCCCGTCCATGCACAGTCTGTATCCCCAGCACAGTAATCAACCAGCCTGTCCATGTACAGTCTGTATCTCCAGTACAGTAATCAGCCAGCCTGTCCACATACACTCTGTAACCCCAGTAATGTAATCACCCAGCCCGTCCATGTACAATCTGTATCCCCAGCACAGTAATCAACCAGCCTGTCCATGTACAGTCTGTATCTCCAGTACAGTAATCAGCCAGCCTGTCCACATACACTCTGTAACCCCAGTAATGTAATCACCCAGCCCGTCCATGTACAGTCTGTAACCCCAGTACAGTAATGATTCAGCCTGTCCATGTACAGTCTGTATCGCCAGTACAGTAATCATCCAGCCTGTCCATGTACAGCCTGTATTCCCAGTACAGTAATCAGCCAACTCGTCCATGCACAGTCTGTGTCTCCAGTACAGTAATCAGCCAGCCTGTCCTTGTCCACTCTTCATCTCCAGTACAGTAAACAGGCAGCCCGTCCATTTATCGTCGGTATCCCCAGTACAGTAATCAACCAACCGGTCTATGAACAGTCTGTGTCTCCAGTACAGAAATCAGCCAGCCTGTCCATGTACAATCTGTATCTCCTCAACAGTAATCAGCCAGCCCGTCCATGTACAGACTGCATCTCCAGTACAGTAATCAGTCAGCCCGTCCATGGACAGTCTGTATCTCCAGTACAGTAATCAACCAGCCTGTCCTTGTCCACTCTTCATCTCCAGTACAGTAAACAGGCAGCCCATCCATTTATCGTCGGTATCCCCAGTACAGTAATCAACCAAACCATCCCTGTGTGGTCTGTGTCTCCAGTACAGTAATCAGCCAGCCCGTCCATGTGCAGTCTGTATCTGCAGTACAGTAATCAGCCTGCCTGTCCATGTCGAGTCTGTATCTCCAGTACAGTAAACAGGCAGCCAGTCCATTTGAAGTCTGTGTCTCCGGTACAGTAATCAGCCAGCCCGTCCATTTACCATCGGTATCCCCAGTACAGTAATCAGCCAGCCCGTCCATGTACAGTCTGTATCTCCAGTACAGTAATCAGCCAGCCGGTCTATGAACAGTCTGTGTTTCCAGTACAGTAATCAGCCAGCCCGTCCATGTACAGTCTGTATCTCCAGTACAGTAATCAGCCAGCCCGTCCATGTACAGTCTGTATCTCCAGTCCAGTAATCAGCCAGCCGGTCTATGAACAGTCTGTGTCTCCAGTACAGTAATCAGCCAGCCCGTCCATGTACAGTCTGTATCTCCAGTACGGTAATCAGCCAGCCGGTCTATGAACAGTCTGTGCCTCCAGTACAGTAATCAGCCAGCCCGTCCATGTACAGTCTGTATCTCCAGGACAGTAATCAGCCAGCCGGTCTATGAACAGTCTGTGTCTCCAGTACAGTAATCAGCCAGCCGGTCTATGAACAGTCTGTGTCTCCAGTACAGTAATCAGCCAGCCCGTCCATTAACAGTCTGTATCTCCAGTACAGTAATCAGCCAGCCGGTCTATGAACAGTCTGTATCCCCAGTAATCAGCCAGCCAGTCCATGTACAGTCTGTATCTCCAGGACAGTAATCAGCCAGCCCGTCCATTAACAGTCTGTATCTCCAGTACAGTAATCAACCAGCGTCTCCTTGTCCACTCTTCATCTCCAGTACAGAAAACAGCCAGCCAGTCCATTTACCGTCGGTATCCCCAGTACAGAAATCAACCAAACCGTCCCTGTGCGGTCTGTGTCTCCAGTACAGTAATCAGTCAGCCCGTCCATGTACAGTCTGTATCTGCAGTACAGTAATCAGAGAGCCCGATGTACAGTCTGTATCTCCAGTACAGTAATCAGCCAGCCAGTCCATGTACAGTCTGTATCTCCAGTACAGTAAACAGGCAGCCAGTCCATGAACAGTCTGTATCGCCAGTACAGTAATCAGCCAGCCCGTCCATGTACAGTCTGCATCCCCAGTAATCAGCCAGCCCGTCCCTGTACAGTCTGTAACCCCATTACAATAATCAGCCAGCCCGTTCATGCACAGTCTGTATCCCCAGCACAGTAATCAACCAGCCTGTCCATGTACAGTCTGTATCTCCAGTACAGTAATCAACCAGCCTGTCCATGTTCAGTCTGTATCTCCAGTACAGTAATCAGCCAGCCCGTCCATGAACAGTCTGTGTCTCCAGTACAGTAATCAGCCAGCCGGTCCATGAACAGTCTGTGTCTCCAGTACAGTAATCAGCCAGCCTGTCCATGTACCATCTGTATCTCCACATCAGTAATCAGCCAGCCCGTCCATGCACAGTCTGTATCCCCAGCACAGTAATCAACCAGCCTGTCCATGTACAGTCTGTATCTCCAGTACAGTAATCAGCCAGCCTGTCCACATACACTCTGTAACCCCAGTAATGTAATCACCCAGCCCGTCCATGTACAATCTGTATCCCCAGCACAGTAATCAACCAGCCTGTCCATGTACAGTCTGTATCTCCAGTACAGTAATCAGCCAGCCTGTCCACATACACTCTGTAACCCCAGTAATGTAATCACCCAGCCCGTCCATGTACAGTCTGTAACCCCAGTACAGTAATGATTCAGCCTGTCCATGTACAGTCTGTATCGCCAGTACAGTAATCATCCAGCCTGTCCATGTACAGCCTGTATTCCCAGTACAGTAATCAGCCAACTCGTCCATGCACAGTCTGTGTCTCCAGTACAGTAATCAGCCAGCCTGTCCTTGTCCACTCTTCATCTCCAGTACAGTAAACAGGCAGCCCGTCCATTTATCGTCGGTATCCCCAGTACAGTAATCAACCAACCGGTCTATGAACAGTCTGTGTCTCCAGTACAGAAATCAGCCAGCCTGTCCATGTACAATCTGTATCTCCTCAACAGTAATCAGCCAGCCCGTCCATGTACAGACTGCATCTCCAGTACAGTAATCAGTCAGCCCGTCCATGGACAGTCTGTATCTCCAGTACAGTAATCAACCAGCCTGTCCTTGTCCACTCTTCATCTCCAGTACAGTAAACAGGCAGCCCATCCATTTATCGTCGGTATCCCCAGTACAGTAATCAACCAAACCATCCCTGTGTGGTCTGTGTCTCCAGTACAGTAATCAGCCAGCCCGTCCATGTGCAGTCTGTATCTGCAGTACAGTAATCAGCCTGCCTGTCCATGTCGAGTCTGTATCTCCAGTACAGTAAACAGGCAGCCAGTCCATTTGAAGTCTGTGTCTCCGGTACAGTAATCAGCCAGCCCGTCCATTTACCATCGGTATCCCCAGTACAGTAATCAGCCAGCCCGTCCATGTACAGTCTGTATCTCCAGTACAGTAATCAGCCAGCCGGTCTATGAACAGTCTGTGTTTCCAGTACAGTAATCAGCCAGCCCGTCCATGTACAGTCTGTATCTCCAGTACAGTAATCAGCCAGCCCGTCCATGTACAGTCTGTATCTCCAGTCCAGTAATCAGCCAGCCGGTCTATGAACAGTCTGTGTCTCCAGTACAGTAATCAGCCAGCCCGTCCATGTACAGTCTGTATCTCCAGTACGGTAATCAGCCAGCCGGTCTATGAACAGTCTGTGCCTCCAGTACAGTAATCAGCCAGCCCGTCCATGTACAGTCTGTATCTCCAGGACAGTAATCAGCCAGCCGGTCTATGAACAGTCTGTGTCTCCAGTACAGTAATCAGCCAGCCGGTCTATGAACAGTCTGTGTCTCCAGTACAGTAATCAGCCAGCCCGTCCATTAACAGTCTGTATCTCCAGTACAGTAATCAGCCAGCCGGTCTATGAACAGTCTGTATCCCCAGTAATCAGCCAGCCAGTCCATGTACAGTCTGTATCTCCAGGACAGTAATCAGCCAGCCCGTCCATTAACAGTCTGTATCTCCAGTACAGTAATCAACCAGCGTCTCCTTGTCCACTCTTCATCTCCAGTACAGAAAACAGCCAGCCAGTCCATTTACCGTCGGTATCCCCAGTACAGAAATCAACCAAACCGTCCCTGTGCGGTCTGTGTCTCCAGTACAGTAATCAGTCAGCCCGTCCATGTACAGTCTGTATCTGCAGTACAGTAATCAGAGAGCCCGATGTACAGTCTGTATCTCCAGTACAGTAATCAGCCAGCCAGTCCATGTACAGTCTGTATCTCCAGTACAGTAAACAGGCAGCCAGTCCATGAACAGTCTGTATCGCCAGTACAGTAATCAGCCAGCCCGTCCATGCAGTCTGTGTCTCCAGAACAGTAATCAGCCAGCCTGTCCATGTACAATCTGTATCTCCAGTACAGTAATCAGCCAGCCCGTCCATTAACAGTCTGTATCTCCAGTACAGTAATAAGCCAGCCCGTCCCTGTACAGTCTGTATCTCCAGTACAGTAATCAGCCAGCCCGTCCCTGTACAGTCTGTATCTCCAGTACAGTAAACAGGCAGCCAGTCCATGAACAGTCTGTATCTCCAGTACAGTAATCAGCCAGCCAGTCCATGTACAGTCTGTATCTCCAGTACAGTAAACAGGCAGCCAGTCCATGAACAGTCTGTATCGCCAGTACAGTAATCAGCCAGCCTGTCCATGTACAATCTGTATCTCCAGTACAGTAATCAGCCAACTCGTCCATGCACAGTCTGTGTCTCCAGTACAGTAATCAGCCAGCTTGACCATGTACAATCAGTATCTCCAGTACAGTAATCAGCCCGCCCGTCCATGTACAGTCTGGATCTCCAGTACAGTAATCAGGCAGCCGGTCCATGTACAGTCTGTATCTCCAGTACAGTAATCAGGCAGCCGGTTCATGTACAGTCTGTAACCAAACTACATTAATCAGCCAGCCTGTCCATGTACAGTCTGTATCTCCAGTACAGTAATCAACCAGCCGGTCCATGAACAGTCTGTGTCTCCAGTAATCAGTCAGCCCGTCCATGTACAGTCTGTATCACCAGTAATCAGTCAGCCCATCCATGTACAGTCTGTATCACCAGTAATCAGTCAGCCCATCCATGTACAGTCTGTATCTCCAGTAATCAGTCAGCCCGTCCATGGACAGTCTGTATCACCAGTAATGAGCCAGCCCGTCCATGTACAGTCTGTGTCTCCAGTACAGTTATCAGCCAGCCCGTCCATGTCCAGTCTGTATCTCCAGTACAGTAATCAACCAGCCTGTCCTTGTCCACTCTTCATCTCCAGTACAGTAATCAACCAGCCTGTCCTTGTCCACTCTTCATCTGCAGTACAGTAATCAACCAGCCTGTCCTTGTCCACTCTTCATCTCCAGTACAGTAATCAGGCAGCCAGTCCATGTACAGTCTGTATCCCCAGGACAGTAATCAGCCAGCCCGTCCATCTACAGTCTGTATCTCCAGTAATGAGCCAGCCCGTCCATGTGCAGTCTGTAACTCCAGTACAGTAATCAGAGAGCCCGATGTACAGTCTGTCTCCAGTACAGTAATCAGCCAGCCCGTCCATGTACAGTCTGTGTCTCCAGTACAGTAATCAGCCAGCCCATCCATGTACAGTCTGCATCCCCAGTAATCAGCCAGCCTGTCCCTGTACAGTCTGTAACCCCATTACAATAATCAGCCAGCCCGTTCATGAACAGTCTGTGTCTCCAGTACAGTAATCAGCCAGCCCGTCCATGAACAGTCTGTGTCTCCAGTACAGTAATCAGCCAGCCTGTCCATGTACCATCTGTATCTCCACAACAGTAATCAGCCAGCCCGTCCATGTACAATCTGTATCCCCAGCACAGTAATCAACCAGCCTGTCCATGTACACTCTGTAACCCCAGTAATGTAATCACCCAGCCCGTCCATGTACAGTCTGTAACCCCAGTACAGTAATGATTCAGCCCGTCCATGTACTGTGTGTATCCCCAGTACAGTAATCAGCCAGCCTGCCCATGTACAATCTTTATTTCGAGTACCGTAATCAGCCCCCCCTGTCCATGTACAGTCTGTATTCCCAGTACAGTAATCAGCCAGCCTGTCCATGTACAGTCTGTATCGCCAGTACAGTAATCAGCCAGCCTGTCCATGTACAGTCTGTATTCCCAGTACAGTAATCAGCCAGCCTGTCCATGTACAGTCTGTATTCACAGTACAGTAATCAGCCAGCCTGTCCATGTACAGTCTGTATCGCCAGTACAGTAATCATCCAGCCTGTCCATGTACAGTCTGTATTCACAGTACAGTAATCAGCCAGCCTGTCCATGTACAGTCTGTATCGCCAGTACAGTAATCATCCAGCCCATCCATGTACAGTCTGTATCTGCAGTACAGTAACCAGCCAGCCTGTCCATGTACAGTCTGTATTCCCAGCACAGTAAGCAGCCAGCCTGTCCATGTACAATCAGTATCTCCAGTACAGTAATCAGCCAGCCCGTCCATGGACAGTCTGTATCTCGAGTACCGTAATCAGCCCCCCCTGTCCATGCACAGTCTGTATCTGCAGTACAGTAATCAGCCAGCCCATCCATGTACAGTCTGTATCTGCAGTACAGTAATCAGCCAGCCTGTCCATGTACAGTCTGTATTCCCAGTACAGTAATCAGCCAGCCTGTCCATGTACAGTCTGTATCGCCAGTACAGTAATCAGCCAGCCTGTCCATGTACAGTCTGTATTCCCAGTACAGTAATCAGCCAGCCTGTCCATGTACAGTCTGTATTCACAGTACAGTAATCAGCCAGCCTGTCCATGTACAGTCTGTATCGCCAGTACAGTAATCATCCAGCCTGTCCATGTACAGTCTGTATTCACAGTACAGTAATCAGCCAGCCTGTCCATGTACAGTCTGTATCGCCAGTACAGTAATCATCCAGCCCATCCATGTACAGTCTGTATCTGCAGTACAGTAACCAGCCAGCCTGTCCATGTACAGTCTGTATTCCCAGCACAGTAAGCAGCCAGCCTGTCCATGTACAATCAGTATCTCCAGTACAGTAATCAGCCAGCCCGTCCATGGACAGTCTGTATCTCGAGTACCGTAATCAGCCCCCCCTGTCCATGCACAGTCTGTATCTGCAGTACAGTAATCAGCCAGCCCATCCATGTACAGTCTGTATCTGCAGTACAGTAATCAGCCAGCCTGTCCATGTACAGTCTGTATTCCCAGCACAGTAAGCAGCCAGCCTGTCCATGTACAATCAGTATCTCCAGTACAGTAATCAACCAGCCAGTCCATGTACAATCTGTATCTCCAGTACAGTAATCAACCAGCCCATCCATGTACAGTCTGTATCTGCAGTACAGTAATCAGCCAGCCTGTCCATGTACAGTCTGTATCTGCAGTACAGTAATCAGCCAGCCTGTCCATGTACAGTCTGTATCTGCAGTACAGTAATCAGCCAGCCTGTCCATGTACAGTCTGTATCTGCAGTACAGTAATCAACCAGCCAGTCCATGTACAATCTGTATCTCCAGTACAGTAATCAACCAGCCCATCCATGTACAGTCTGTATCTCCAGTACAGTTATCAGCCAGCTCATCCATGTAGTCTGTATCTCCGGTACTGTAATCAGACAGCCCATCCATGTACTGTCTGTATCCCCAGTAATCAGCCAGTCCGTCCATTTACCGTCTGTATCTCCAGTACAGTAATCAACCAGCCTGTCCATTTAAAAAAAAAATAACTTTATTTAAGACCAGATAAATCAACAAAAACTCAAATTAAAATGCCATTTTCGGTGTCAATGATGCACTCCAGTCCCTGCGGTGCCCACCGGTCGCGGAAGGCCTCAAGCGTATCGGCGGACACCGCATGCTCCTTCTCCAGGGACACCCGGGCGCGAACGTAACCGCGGAAGAGGGGCAGGCAATCGGAGGGGACGGAAGCCCCGACGGCCCGCAACCTGGACCTGTGAATTGCCACCTTGGCCAGGCCCAGGAGAAGACCGACGAGGAGATCCTCCTCCCGGCCCAAGCCCCTCCGCACCGGGTGCCCAAAGATCAGGAGCGTGGGACTGAAGTGCAGCCAGAATTTGAGGAGCAGCCCCTTCAGAAACTCAAAGAGGGGCTGCAACCTTGCACACTCTGTATAAACATGGAACACGGACTCGTCCAGGCCGCAGAAAGTACAGGCGGCCTGGGAGTCCGTGAACCTACTTAAAAGTCTATTGCACGGGACTGCTCTGTGCAGCACCCTCCACCCCAGGTCCCCGATGTAAAGGGGGAAGACTCCCGCGTAGAGAGACCTCCATCGGGGTTTCACCTCGCCGCCAGATGGCAACGCGGACCTCCAGGGCGTGTCCGGCCTTCTGACGAGGGCGAGGAAGTGGAGAGTTTGCAGGAGCAGCACGTACAGGAAACCCCTCCGCACCGGCTGGAATGGCACGGAGGGCATTTCCGAGAGGCGGCTCAGGTTGTGCGGGACCGGCTCCCGAGGAGGGTTTCGGGGCCTGGGTCCGATGAGCAGTTCCGGCCGAGCGGGGGTGAGCTCGGCCGGGATCGCTCCAGCCTGACCATGTACAGTCTGTATCTCCAGGACAGTAATCAGCCAGCCCGTCCATGTACAGTCTGTATCTACAGTAATCAGCCAGCCCGTTCATGTACAGTCTGTAACCCCAGTACAGTAATCAGCCAGCCCGTCCGTTTACAGTTAGTATCCCCAGTACAGTAATCAGCCAAACCGTTCATGTACACACTGTATCTCCAGTACAGCAATCAGCCAGCCCATCAATGTACAGTCTGTATCCCCAGTAATCAGCCAGCCTGTCCATGCACAGTCTGTATTCCCGGTAATCGGCCAGCCCGTCCATGTACAGTCTGTCTCTCAAGTACAGTAATCAGCCAGCCCGTCCATGTACAGTCTGTATCTCCAGTACAGTAATCAGTCAGACCGTCCCTGTACAGTCTTTAAACCCAGTACAGTACTCAGCGAGCCCATCCATGTACAGGCTGTATCTCCAGTAATCAACCAGCCCGTCCATGTACAGTCTGCATCCCCAGTACAATAATCCACCAGCCCGTCCATGTACAGTCTGAAACCCCAGTACAATACTCAGCCAGCCTGTCCATGTACAGTCTGCATCCCCAGTAATCAGCCAGCCCCTCCATGTACACTCTGTAACCCCAGTACAGTAATGATTCAGCCCGTCCATGTACAGTCTGTATCCCCAGTACCGTAATCAGCACCCCCTGTCCATGTACAGTCTGTATTCCCAGTAATCAGCAAGCCTGTCCATGTACTGTCTGTATCCACAGGACAGTAATCAGCCGGCCCGTCCATCTACAGTCTGTACCTCCAATACAGTAATCAGCCAGCCTGTCCATGTACAATCTGTATTTCGAGTACCGCAATCAGCCAGCCCATCCATGAACAGTCTGTATCTCCAGTACAGTAATCAGCCAACCCGTCCATGTACAGTCTGCATCACCAGTAAGCAGCCAGCCCCTCCATGTACAGACTGTATCTCCAGTACAGTAAACAGCCAACCCGTACATGTACAGTCAGTATCCCCAGTAATCAGCCAGCCTGTCCATGTACTGTCGGTATCCCCAATACAGTCATCAGCCAGCCCGTCCATGTACAGTCTGCATCCCCAGTACAGTAATCAGCCAGCCTGTGCATGTACAGTCTGCATCCCCAGTACAGTAATCAGCCAGCCCGTCCATGTACAGTCTGCATCCCCAGTACAGTAATCAGCCAGCCTGTCCATGTACTGTCTGCATCCCAGTACAGTAATCAGCCAACCCGTCCATGTACAGTCTGTATTCCCAGTAATCAGCCAGCCCGTCCATGAACAGTCTGTATCTCCAGTACAGTAATCAGCCAGCCGGTCTATGAACAGTCTGTATCCCCAGTAATCAGCCAGCCAGTCCATGTACAGTCTGTATCTCCAGGACAGTAATCAGCCAGCCCGTCCATTAACAGTCTGTATCTCCAGTACAGTAATCAACCAGCGTCTCCTTGTCCACTCTTCATCTCCAGTACAGAAAACAGCCAGCCAGTCCATTTACCGTCGGTATCCCCAGTACAGAAATCAACCAAACCGTCCCTGTGCGGTCTGTGTCTCCAGTACAGTAATCAGTCAGCCCGTCCATGTACAGTCTGTATCTGCAGTACAGTAATCAGAGAGCCCGATGTACAGTCTGTATCTCCAGTACAGTAATCAGCCAGCCCGTCCATGTACAGTCTGTATCTCCAGTACAGTAATCAGGCAGCCGGTCCATGTACAGTCTGTATCTCCAGTACAGTAATCAGGCAGACGGTCCATGTACAGTCTGTATCTCCAGTACAGTAATCAGCCAGCCCGTGCATGTACAGTCTGTATCTCCAGTACAGTAATCAGCCAGCCTGTCCATGTACAGTCTGCATCTCCAGTACAGTAATCAGCCAACCCGTCCATGTACAGTCTGTATTCCCAGTAATCAGCCAACCCGTCCATGTACAGTCTGTATCTTCAGTACAGTAATCAGCCAACCCGTCCATGTACAGTCTGTATCCCCAGTAATCAGCCAGCCCGTCCATGTACAGTCTGTGTCTCCAGTAATCAGCCAGCCCGTCCATGTACAGTCGGTGTCTCCAGTACAGTAATCAGCAAACCCGTCCATGTACGGTCTGTATCTCCAGTACAGTAATCAGCAAACCCGTCCATGTACAGTCTGTGTCTCCAGTAATCAGCCAGCCCGTCCATGTACAGTCTGTATCTCCAGAACAGTAATCAGCCAGCCCGTCCATGTACAGTCTGTATCTCCAGAACAGTAATAAGCCAGCCTGTCCATGTACAGTCTGTCACCCCAGTACAGTAATCAGCCAGCCTGTCCATGTACAGTCTGCATCCCCAGTAATCAGCCAGCCCGTCCATGTACAGTCTGTAACCCCAGTACAGTAATCAGCCAGCCTGTCCATGTACAGTCTGCATCCCCAGTAATCAGCCAGCCCCGCCATGTACAGTCTGAAATCCCAGTACAATACTCAGCCAGCCTGTCCATGTACAGTCTGCATCCCCAGTAATCAGCCAGCCCCTCCATGTACAGTCTGTAACACCAGTACAGTAATCAGCCAGCACCTCCATGTACAGTCTGTAACCCCAGTACAGTAATCACCCAGCCCCTCCAAGTACAGTCTGTAACCCCAGTACAGTACTCAGCGAGCCCATCCATGTACAGGCTGTATCTCCAGTAATCAGCCAGCCCCTCCATGTACAGTCTGTAACACCAGTACAGTAATCAGCCAGCCCCTCCATGTACAGTCTGAAACCCCAGTACAATACTCAGCCAGCCTGTCTATGTGCAGTCTGTATCCCCAGTAATCCACCAGCCCGTCCATCTACAGTCTGCACCTCCAATACAGTAATCAGCCAGCCCGTACATGTACACTCTGTATCTCCGTTACAATAATCAGCCAGCCTGTCCATGTACAGTCTGTATCGCAGTGCAGTACTCATCCAGCCCGTTCAGGTACAGTCTGTAACCCCAGTACAGTAACCAACCAGCCCATCCATGTACTGTAGGTATCTCCAATACAGTAATCAGCCAGACCGTCCCTGTACAGTCTTTAAACCCAGTACAGTACTCAGCGAGCCCATCCATGTACAGGCTGTATCTCCAGTAATCAACCAGCCGGTTCATGTACAGTCTGCATCCCCCGTACAATAATCCACCAGCCCCTCCATGTACAGTCTGAAACCCCAGTACAATACTCAGCCAACCCCTCCATGTACAGTCTGTAACCCCAGTACAGTAATCAGCCAGCCCCTCCAAGTACAGTCTCTACCTCCAATACAGTAATCAGCCAGCCCGTACATGTACACTCTGTATCTCCGTTACAATAATCAGCCAGCCCGTCCATGTACAGTCTGGATCTCCAGTAATCAGCAAACCCGTCCATGTACAGTCTGTATCTCCAGTACAGTAATCAGCAAACCCGTCCATGTACAGTCTGTGTCTCCAGTACAGTAATCAGCAAACCCGTCCATGTACAGTCTGTATCCCCAATAATCAGCCAGCCCGTCCATGTACAGTCTGTATCCCCAGTAATCAGCCAGCCCGTCCATGTACAGTCTGTATCTCCAGAACAGTAATCAGCCAGCCTGTCTATGTGCAGTCTGTAACCCCAGTACAGTAATCAGCCAGCCCCTCCAAGTACAGTCTCTACCTCCAATACAGTAATCAGCCAGCCCGTCCATGTACAGTCTGTAACCCCAGTACAGTAATCAGCCAGCCCGTCCATCTACAGTCTGCACCTCCAATACAGTAATCAGCCAGCCCGTACATGTACACTCTGTATCTCCGTTACAATAATCAGCCAGCCCGTACATGTACACTCTGTATCTCCGTTACAATAATCAGCCAGCCTGTCTATGTGCAGTCTGTATCCCCAGTACAATAATGAGCCAGGCTGTCCATGTACCGTCTGCATCCCCAGTAATCAGCCAGCCCCTCCATGTACAGTCTGTAACCCCAGTACAGTAATCAGCCAGCCCCTCCATGTACAGTCTGTAACCCCAGTACAGTAATCAGCCAGCCCCTCCAAGTACAGTCTGTAACCCCAGTACAGTAATCAGCCAGCCCCTCCAAGTACAGTCTGTAACCCCAGTACAGTAATCAGCCAGCCCCTCCATGTACAGTCTGTAACCCCAGTACAGTAATCAGCCAGCCCCTCCAAGTACAGTCTGTAACCCCAGTACAGTAATGATTCAGCCCGTCCATGTACAGTCTGTATCGCAGTGCAGTACTCATCCAGCCCGTTCAGGTACAGTCTGTAACCCCAGTACAGTAACCAACCAGCCCATCCATGTACTGTAGGTATCTCCAATACAGTAATCAGCCAGACCGTCCCTGTACAGTCTTTAAACCCAGTACAGTACTCAGCGAGCCCATCCATGTACAGGCTGTATCTCCAGTAATCAACCAGCCGGTCCATGTACAGTCTGCATCCCCACTACAATAATCCACCAGCCCGTCCATGTACAGTCTGTATCTCCAGTAACGTCCCCATCAAACACTCCCAGGACAGATACAGCACTGGGATTGGCTGCTCTCTGATTTGGGAGCCTGAGTGTTGAGAGCCTCAACGAGGTGCAGCTGAGAGTGCTGGTGGCAGTTGGAGGTTGCAGAGGTGGAGAGAGGAGCTGCACTGAGCAAGGGAGAGCAGCTCCAAACAAGCAGAGGAAAACTCCAACAACAGTCTCCATTAAAGAGAAGAAAGAGACATTTTTTGGAAACAAGGCTTTGTCTGGAGGTGGGTGCTGAACACCAGTAATTTACTTTGGACTGTTGGGGGAGGAACAAGTGGCTGGAACAACAAGGGGTGGGGCTGCCAATTCAACAGGAGTCTGTGCTGCTGCAAAAGCACACAGGGAAGCTCCCTCCCCACCCCAATTACCAAGCCTGGGTCAGCTGAAGCTGCCCAGCTAAACAGACGGAAGGGGATAGATAGTGCCTGGGCAGCTTCAGCTGACCCAGGTGAAGACGACTCCCCCCCCCCCCCAACCAGAAGACCGGAAGACCAACTTCAAAGACTGTTTGTTTTAAGTGTACTGTGAGCACCACCTCCAGAAAGCAAGTCATCCCTTTCAGCCTGCCTTTGCCTCTCCTCTCTTACCTCAGCCTCTCCACTAACCTGTTGTTTGTTTGTTTGTCTTTTCAAATTTTTCTGTGAGTCGCTGTTATTTAGTGTGCAAGTCCACAATTTGGGGTGAGTTTAGCTCTTAGACCCATGGCAAGCCCTTCATCACCGGTGGCGGGGCCCTCTACTACCTACGCAGCTGCAGCTTCTGTGGCTGCCCACGTGGCCCCGTCACCCTTTAAATTATTGACATGCAGCCATGGGATGAAGAGCTATCCCCACCCCAACATGTCTATTGAGGCCTGCGTTAAGGCAATGGCCGTGGTTGTCGGCCCCTCGGCCATTGTTGCGGCCTCAAAGATGTATGGGAAGGCTGTGTTCTTTTTGAAGACCGAGCGGGCGGTGTCCCTGGCCCTGAGTAAAGGGCTCACTGTGGGGGGGACCTTCCTGCCAGTGGACCCTCTGGGGGCCACTGCGCATCGGATAATGTTGTCCAACGTCCCACCCTTCATTCCCAGTGAGCTCCTCCTCCCCCACCTGCACCATCTGGGGGAGGTGAGGTCGGGGATCACCCCAGTCCGGCTTGGTCTTCGGGAGCACAGCCTCCAACATGTCTACTCCTTCCGCCGCCAGTTATTTATGCAGCTGGCACGGGAGGAGGACACGGAGGGCCAATTTAATGTGGAGTTCCAGGGGACGGCCTACCGCGTCTTTTGGACCTCGGACGGGGCGCGGTGCCACGTCTGCAAGGGGGTGGGGCATGTTCGTAAGAACTGCCCCAACCTCCCGGCCGCCAGCTCCACCTCGGCGGCCCAGAGTGGTTCCACAGCACCTCCTCCCACTCCCCCCGCACATCCAACAGACACCGCTCAGTCGGTTCCGGAGGCTGTGGTTTTCACAGCCTGGAGTCCGGAACTTCTGTCTCCCCTGGACCACTCATTGGCCTGGGGACGGAGGTGGAGGGGGGTCCTGAACCGCTGGTGCCTACAGGCTCCAGTTTCACAATCGAACCCAGAGAGGACTCCTCCGCCATCGATCCTGGGGGTGGGATCGTGGCGGAGGCGGGACCAGCTGGCGCGGCCGGGACGTCCGCCCCACAGTGTGTGGTGGATGTGTCGGCCGCTGGCGGTGACGACCCGGAGGAGGATGGGGATTTGGTGCGGGGCACGGAGGATGATCTTGATTCCATCACCAGTGAGGTGGTGGAGTCCCTCGTGCCTCCCACCGAATCTCCTCTCATCCCCACGGCGGAACTCCGGGATTTCCTCGCGGCTTGCAGAGGTTGCCGCAATAAAGTTCAGCTGGCCCTCGACCGTTGGTCGAATCTGGCGCTGATCATACAGTCCGTCCGTGCCGCCCTTAAGATAGCGGGCAAGCGTGCGGACGTGAAACTGGTTGAGAGGCGCCGTTTTAATGTGTTCCTCAATGGGTTGCTGGGGGAGTGGAGGGCCAGGTGCACTTCCACTCCCTCCTCACAGTGAGGTGTTGGTGAAGGGTTTTAAGTACCTTTGACATGAAGATAACCATAGCCAGCCTCAACATCAACGGCAGCAGAGGGGCTCACCGCAGATTTCACAATCTCTCAGTCCTTAGGGAAGGGAGATACGCGGTGAGCTTTCTGCAGGAAACCCACACCGTTCCGGGAGACGAAGCCACCTGGCTCCTGGAGTGGCAGGGTGGGGTCTACATGAGTCACCTCACCCCTATTTCTAGTGGGGTGGCTATCTTGTTGGCCCCAACTTTTCAGCCGGAGATCTTGGGGGTCAAGGAGCTAGTGCCGGGCCGCTTGCTCCACCTCGCCGTTCGCCTGGGTAGCGTGCTGCTCCACTTTGTGAACGTGTACGCACCCAGGCCCGGCGCGTTGCAAACGCGCTTCTTTGAAGAAGTGTCCGCTCTCTTGAGCTCCATCGATAGCGGCGAGTGCATCATCCTCGGGGGGGATTTTAACTGCACCCTCGAGGTGGGGGATCGCTCCGGTCCCCAGCGCGGCCAAGCGTCGGTGGAGAAGTTGAGGGGACTGATCAGCTCCCTTAACTTGGTGGACGTCTGGCGGAATCTCCATCCCGACTCCAGCGCCTTCACGTGGAGGTCTGGAGGAGGGGGGTCGCGAATCGACCGCCTCTACATTTCGCAGGCGTACGTCTCCCGCGTTTCGGCGGCCTCCATGCGGCTGGTGCCGTGCTTGGACCACCGCCTGGTGTGGGCGGAGTTTACTGCGCTCCGCACGCGGGCGGGGTCCGCGTACTGGCACTTTAACAACCGGCTGCTGGAGGACGTGCGATTTCGGGACTCGTTCTGTCGATTCTGGGCCGACTGGAGAAGGAAGCAGGGGGGCTTCCCCTCCTTGAGGCGATGGTGGGATGTGGGCAAGACTCACATCCGCGTCTTCTGTCAGGAGTACACGAAGGGGTCGACCAAGAGGCGGGAAGCCGAGATCGGGCGCCTTGAGAGGGAGGTGCTCGACTTGGAGTCCCGCCTCGGTCATGCCGTCGTGGACCCGGCTCTGTGGCAGGCGTACAAAGAGAAGAAGGGCGCGCTGAGGGACCTGCAGCTCATAGGGTCCCGAGGCGCGTACGTGAGGTCGCGGATCCAGATCCTGGAAGATTTGGACCGCGCCTCTCCCTTCTTCTACTCGCTGGAAAAATGGCGGGGTGTCCGTAAGCAGCTCGTCGAGCTGCTGGCCGACGACGGATCCTCCATCACGGATCCGGAGGGAATGGGCCTCCTGGTCCGGACTTATTACAGTGCGTTGTTCTCTCCGGATCCGTCCAGTGAGGATGCGTGCAGAGTTTTGTGGGAGGACCTGCCGCAGGTCAGCCCGGAGGGCGCCGAAGGATTGGAGGCTCCGCTCACGTTGGCGGAGCTGACTGGCGCCCTCCACCAGCTCTCGAGGGGCAAATCCCCAGGGCTGGATGGGTTGACCGTGGAGTTCCTCAGGGCGTTCTGGGACGTCCTGGGGGACGATTACGCACGGGTCCTGGGGGAAAGCCTGGCGACCGGGGAGATGCCCCTCTCGTGGCACAGGGCGGTCATCGTCCTGCTGCCGAAGAGGGGCGATCTCCGCCTGCTTAAAAACTGGCGTCCGGTCTCCTTCCTCAGCACGGATTATAAGATCTTTGCCCGGGCTATGTCTACCCGCCTGGGCTCCGTGCTGGCCCACATGATCCACCCCGACCAGTCCTACACGGTCCCGGGCCGGTCCATCCAGGACAACATCCACCTGGTCCGGGACCTGATCCATCTTTCCCAGAGGACTGGTCAGTCGGTCGCCTTTCTCTCCCTTGATCAGGAGAAGGTGTTCGACAGGGTGGATCACGATTACCTTTTCGAGACTCTGCGCGCTTTCGGACTCGGGCCGCATTTTGTGGCCCGGGTCCGACTTTTATATGCCGCCGCAGAGTGTCTAGTCAAAGTTAACGGGTCCTTGACGGCGCCCCTTCGCTTTGGGAGAGGAGTGTGTCAGGGGTGCCCCATGTCCGGCCAATTGTATACCATCTGCGTGGAGCCCTTCCTGTGCCTGCTTCGCAGGAGGTTGACGGGATTGGCTCTGCGCGAGCCGGCCATGCGAGTCGTCCTCTCGGCTTACGCCGACGACGTGCTCCTCGCAATCACAGATCCCGTTGACTTGCGGAGGATGCGCGACTGCCAGCAGACCTTTTCTGCCGCGTCCTCCGCAAGGATCAATTGGGAGAAATGTTCCGGACTCCTGGTTGGTCAGTGGCGGGTGGACTCCCTGCCGGAGGAGATGACACCTTTTGCGTGGAGCACCACGCACCTCCTCTATCTGGGAGTCCACCTTAGCCCCGCTGAGGAAGCCTGGCCGGCAAACTGGCAGGAGTTGGAGGCGAAAGTCACCGCTCGGCTGGGGCGCTGGACAGGACTGCTCCGAGTGCTTTCCTACAGGGGCCGAGCGTTGGTCATAAACCAACTGGTGGCCTCCATGCTGTGGTACCGGTTGGTCACTTTGGCCCCGCCCCCTGTATTTGCCACCAAGATCCAGAAGAAACTCGTCGATTTCTTCTGGGGCAAGAGGAAACACTGGGTCTCTGCCGCGGTCCTGAGTCTCCCGATCGAGGAGGGCGGTCAGTCGCTGGTGTGCGTCCGCACCCAGGCTGCGACTCTTCGCCTTCGGACCCTGCAGAGATACCTGTACGTCGAGCGTCCTCCCAGATGGTGTGCGCTGGCGACGTATTTTTTCCGCCAGTGTCACTGCCTTCAAGACGACACGCAGCTCCCGGTGGAGTCCGTTAGCCACGCCTCTCTGAGGGAGTTGCCTGTCTTTTACCGGGATCTTTTCCGAGTCTGGAACATGGTCGCCTCCAGTCAGGGCGCTCCCCCGCCGGCGGAGGAGAGCGCCTCGGCTGTCCGGGCGGCCGACTCCGGGGACGGTCCGGCGGGCGGAGGAGTAGCCGAAACCCCCGGGACGTCCCTCACTGCGGGTGGCGAGGGGGCTCGGGAGTGCGGAGCGATCCCGGCCGAGCTGACCCCCGCTCGGCCGGAACTGCTCATCGGACCCAGGCCCCGAAACCCTCCTCGGGAGCCGGTCCCGCACAACCCGAGCCGCCTCTCGGAAATGCCCTCCGTGCCATTCCAATCGGCGCGGAGGGGTTTCCTGTACGGGCTGCTCCTGCACACTCTCCACTTCCTCGCTCTCGTCAGCCGGCCGGACACGCCCTGGCGGTCCGCGTTGCCATCTGGCGGCGAGGTGAAACCCCGATGGAGGTCTCTCTACGCGGGAGTCTTCCCCCTTTACATCGGGGACCTGGGGTGGAGGGTGCTGCACAGAGCAGTCCCGTGCAATAGGCTTTTAAGTAGGTTCACGGACTCCCAGGCCACCTGTACTTTCTGCGGCCTGGACGAGTCCGTGTTCCACATTTATACGGAGTGTGCGAGGTTGCAGCCCCTATTTGAGTATCTGAAGGGGCTGCTCCTCAAATTCTGGCTGCACTTCAGTCCCACGCTCCTGATCTTTGGGCACCCGGTGCGGAGGGGCTTGGGCCGGGAGGAGGATCTCCTCGTCGGTCTGCTCCTGGGACTGGCCAAGGTGGCAATTCACAGGTCCAGGTTGCGGGCCGTCGGGGGGTCCGTCCTCCCCGATTGCCTGCCCCTCTTCCGCGGTTACGTTCGTGCCCGGGTGTCCCTGGAAAAGGAGCATGCGGTGTCCGCCGGTACGCTTGAGGCCTTCCGCGAGCGGTGGGCACCGCAGGGACAGGAGTGCATTGTCGACGCCGAGAATGGCATTTTAATTTGAGTTTTTTGTTTATTTATCTGGTTTTAATAAAGTTATTTTAAAAATATAAGTGTGTATATAAAGGGGGCCTGAGGAATAAAGGCCCCCTTGACAAAAAAAAACGGGGGGTTAGATACAGAGTAAAGCTCCCTGAAAAAAAAAAGTACAATAATCAGCCAGCCCGTCCAGGTACAGTCTGTATCCCCAGTAATCCACCAGCCCGTCCATGTACAGTCTGTAACCCCAGTACAGTAATGATTCAGCCCGTCCATGTACTGTGTGTATCCCCAGTACAGTAATCAGCCAGCCTGTCCATGTACAATCTGTATTTCGAGTACCGTAATCAACCCCCACTGTCCATGTACAGTCTGTATTCCCAGTACCGTAATCAGCCAGCCTGTCCATGTACAGTCTGTATTCCCAGTACAGTAAGCAGCCAGCCTGTCCATGTACAGTCTGTATCCCCAGTACAGTAATCAGCCAGCCTGTCCATGTACAGTCTGTATTTCGAGTACCGTAATCAGCCACCCCTGTCCATGTACAGTCTGTATTCCCTTAACAGTAAGTAGCCAGCCTGTCCATGTACAGTCTGCATTCCCAGTACAGTAATCAGCCAGCCTGTCCATGTACAGTCTGTATCTCGAGTACCGTAATCAGCCACCCCTGTCCATGTACAGTCTGTATCCCCAGTACAGTAATCAGCCAGCCCGTCCATGTACAGTCTGTGTCTCCAGTGCAGTAATCAGCCAGCCTGTCCATGTACAGTCTGTATCGCAGTGCAGTACTCATCCAGCCCGTTCAGGTACAGTCTGTAACCCCAGTACAGTAACCAACCAGCCCATCCATGTACTGTAGGTATCCCCAATACAGTAATCAGATAGACCGTCCCTGTACAGTCTTTAAACCCAGTACAGTACTCAGCGAGCCCATCCATGTACAGGCTGTATCTCCAGTAATCAACCAGCCGGTCCATGTACAGTCTGCATCCCCAGTACAATAATCCACCAGCCCGTCCATGTACAGTCTGTATCCCCAGTAATCAGCCAGCCCCTCCATGTACAGTCTGAAACCCCAGTACAATACTCAGCCAGCCTGTCCATGTACAGTCTGCATCCCCAGTAATCAGCCAGCCCCTCCATGTACAGTCTGAAACCCCAGTACAATACTCAGCCAGCCTGTCCATGTACAGTCTGCATCCCCAGTAATCAGCCAGCCCCTCCATGTACAGTCTGTAACCCCAGTACAGTAATCAGCCAGCCCCTCCATGTACAGTCTGTAACCCCAGTACAGTAATCAGCCAGCCCCTCCAAGTACAGTCTGTAACCCCAGCACAGTAATCAGCCAGCCCGTACATGTACAGTCTGTATCTCCAGTACAGTAATCAGCCAGCCTGTCCACATACACTCTGTAACCCCAGTAATGTAATCAGCCAGCCCATCCATCTACAGTCTGTACCTCCAATACAGTAATCAGCCAGCCCGTACATGTACACTCTATCTCCGTTACAGTAATCAGCCAGCCTGTCCATGTACAATCTGTATTTCGAGTACCGTAATCAGCCCCCCCTGTCCATGTACAGTCTGTATTCCCAGTACAGTAATCAGGCAACCCATCCATGTACAGTCTGTATCTCGAGTCTCGTAATCAGCCCCTCCTGTCCATGTACAATCTGTATCTCCAGTACAGTAATCAGCCAGCCCATCCATGAACAGTCTGTATCTCCAGTACAGTAATCAGACAGCCTGTCCATCCACAGTCTGTATCTCGAGTACCGTAATCAGCCACCCCTGTCCATGTACAGTCTGCATCCCCAGTACAGTAATCAGCTAGCCTGTCCATCTACAGTCTGTATCTCAAGTACCGTAATCAGCCCCCGCCGGTCCATGTACAGTCAGTATCCCCAGTAATCAGCCAGCCCGTCCATGTACAGTCTGTGTCTCCAGTGCAGTAATCAGCCAGCCTGTCCATGTACAGTCTGTATCGCAGTGCAGTAACCAACCAGCCCATCCATGTACTGTCGGTATCCCCAGTACAGTATTCAGCCAGCCTGTCCATGTACAGTCTGTAACCCCAGTACAGTAATCAGCCAGCCTGTCCATGTACAGTCTGTAACCCCAGTACAGTAATCAGCCAGCCTGTCCATGTACAGTCTGTAACCCCAATACAGTAATCTGCCCGCCTGTCCATGTACACGCCAACCAAAAAGTGGCAGAGGAGTGCATGACATCCCTTCATGTTTGTACAATCAAGATCTAAGTGTCTTGCCAGACTTTTGACATTATTCAAATACGTAAATAAATCACCTCTTATTAAATCATTAGTTGCAAGACAAGGAACCTCCAAAGACAGTGTCAGAATAACAACCATTGACTTACTCCTGGAATTCCCTGCCTAAACCTCTCCAGCTCCTGCTCCTCCTTTAAGATGCTGCTTAAAACTAACTTTTTTGACCAAGCCTTCGCTCACCCGTCCTAATGTCTCATTGTCTCGGTGTCAATTGTTGTCTGATTATGCTCCTGTGAGGCACCTTGGGACATTTTATTACGCTAAAAACCCGATATAAATATAACTTGCCGCTGTATAAATGCAAGTTGTTGTTATCACACGCGCTATATTGGCAGCTGTTTTCAGTGTTAACTGACTCCCTCTGTGTAACTCTGGCCTTTTATACGCAACCTGCCATTCAAATTGTGATGGCAAAGCACTCAAAAATAAAATTATGATCTATAACCCAGTAAAACTCAAAGCAGCTCCAGCAAGCTGCCCAGTCTACTTTCAAGAAGGACTTTCCATCTCAGACTGCAAATTGCTATAAAACTCCAATCAAGTGACAAGTAACAAGTGGATCAAGTAACATTTAACTGAGAACCTGCACAGCGATTTACAGGACTTTGCAGTCACAGATACAGATTTTCCCCCAGCTCTGGATTTCACGGATTATTCAATATCTTATCAATTTATTGGCTTCGTAAGAAGTGATGGAACAACAGCTGCATCTGATATCATCTGAATTACAGCTATTCCTCAACCTTGAAAACTCCCAGATCGCTTCATCAAACTGAGTCTCTAACTATTGTGTATTGCACTGTGGAGAGCCACTGGACCAGTGTGTATCAGAAAAGTGTCAAGAGATGTATCTCCATGGTGCCAGCTGTAGCGCAATGGAGGCACTCATCTCTGCGTCAGGAGGTTCAAGTCCCACATCAGGCATGTGAGCTCAAAATCTAGGCTAACACTCTGCTGCAGCACTAAGAAAGATAAAGAATTTATATAACGCCTCTCACAGCGTCACATGTCCCAAAGCACTTTTAGAGCCAATTAGGTACTTTTGAAGTATTGGACTGAGTGTTATATTCCAGAAAGGCAGTTAGTGAAGGATAATCCTGGAGCCAATCTATACTTAGTCTTCCATTTAAGTTAAACATTACAGGCAGGCATCTCCAAACTCAACCACAGCACAATTTCAATAATTGTCTCTTCATATGTGCTCCAGTGAAAACCCCAGTTAATGCCCAGCAATTATTGAAATTGTGCTGTGGTTGAGTTTGGAGATGCCTGCCTGTAATGTTTAACTTATCTGCATACAATTAAACACAATTAACATACAATTAATACTGAGGGAGTGCTGCACTGCCAGGAGATGCCATCTTTTTGATGAGATTTTAAACCGAGGCCCTGTCTGCTCTCTCAGGTGGATGCAAAAGATCCCATGGCACTGTTGGAAGAAGAGCAGGAGAGACACAAAATCTGTATATATCCCTGAAGGGCAAGAGATCCACTTGTGTAATGAGACAACCTTGGCCAACAAGGGAAGTGAAAGACAGTATAAAACTGGAAAAAAAGGCTTATCAAAAAGCAAAGATCATAGACTGGGATTCCACAGACTGTGAGAGAAATAAAGAACAGGACAGGGCTACAAAGAAGGTAGTAAGGGCTGCAAAAAGGGAATAGGAGTAAAAAAAAAGCCTGCAGGGGTATCAAGGACAACACGAAAGGGTTTTACAAATATATTAACAGACAGAGTGGCTAAGAGTAATGTGGGCCCCTTAATGACAGACACAGGTGAAACTGTGACGGGAAATCAGGAAATGACAGACTTACTAAATAGTTATTCTGTTTCGGTCTTCACAGTAGAGGGTCAGGATAAAACAGTCGGGATATATGGCAAATTAAAAATAAACCAAGGGAGGAACTCACTAGATTCAACGTAAATTAAAGAATGGTAAAAGTCAAACTAATGAGATTAAAGATGGACAAATGCCCAGGACCCAATGGTTTCCATCTCAAGATATTAAAAGTAGGTGAGGAAATGATTGATGCATTAGTCATGATCTTACAATACACTCAATTCAGCAACTGACCGTATGGATTGGGAAACTGCCACAGTCACTCCATCATTTAACAAGTGTTGCCGAGATAAATTAGGAAATTATACACCTATTAATCTAACATCCGTTGTGGAAAATTACTAGAATCTGTTGATAGGGACAGAATGATGAGCATTTGGACAAATATGATCTGATCAGAGAGCCAACATGGATTTGTAAAGGATACATCGAGAGGAATTTTATGCTCTCCCCTGCGGCGGGTTTGGAGGTTGGGAGAACATGTGGTCGGGTGGGATGATGGCGGGGCCTGTGAATGGCTTTCCCACTCCATCACCAATTGAGGCCCTTAAGTGGGCAATTAATGTCCAATTAAGGGCTCATCCACCACAATTAGCCCAGCGGTGGCCTGGTCTGTCGCCACATGGGAAGCGCAGCAAGAAAAACTGTGCGTGTTGCTTACTGGCTCCAGGGAGGGTTCCCTCGTAAAAGTGCCTAAACGAGAGACCTGGCATCAGGAAGGGAGGGGGGAGTCCTGCTGAGGGCCGCTCCCCTGTCCTTGCTTCCGACCCCCTCCCCCGGGATCCCCACCCCACAAGTCCCCACCTGCTTGACCTACCTCTGGCTTGGGTCCAGTGCTGCTCCTAGGCCTAGAGTGAGTGTTCCACCGACAGCAGCCACCACCTCCACGATGTCACTGCTTAGTTAACGAGCTGTCGGCCTTTGATTGGCCAGAAGCTCTCAAATGGCAGGACTTCTGTCGCCAGGGTTCTTGATCCCATGGAAACCCACCGCTGTCCAGTTAGTGCCTAATTGGCACTTGATATGGCGGGCCTCCCACAGAAAGGGTGACGCAGGGTTCTTGTTGGCGCTTTTGCCAGAAGTTGAAACCCCTGTCACCTGAATAAAATCCCAGCCATGTCTAACGAAACTAGTTGAATTTTTTGAGGAGGCAGCTAACGTGCTCCATAAGGGAATGTCTATTTATATGGACTTCCAGAAGGCATTTGATAATATTCCACAGAACAGACTGTTAACAAAAATGAGAGTGCATGGAATTGGAGGCAGCCAATTGGCTAGGACAGGGAATTGGTTGGAGATAGGAGAGAGAGATTCGAGATAATGATATGTACTCAAACTGGCAGAATGTGACCAGTGGGGTGGAATTTTATGCTCTCCCAAGCAGTTGGTTTGGGGGCGGGGAAAGCATAAAATCAGGTGTGATGGTGGCTGGTTGGGGTTCCCACTACACTCCCACCTCCGTCAAAACTTAGTCCTGTGACTGGCCCTCCCGACCCGCCGTCAATTGAGGCCGTTAACTGGGTAATTAACCCCAAATTAAGGGCCTCTTCTCACCGCAGCCGCAATTAGCCATGCAGCGGATGACCCTGATGCCGCACGGGAAGCACAGCATGGAAAACTGCTTCCCTGCTCTGGTAGGGGGGTTGGGGAGGGGGGCCCTCGTTTAAATGCACTTAGTGCCTGAATGAGAGACCTGGCATGGTGAAGGGGGGTGCCCGCTGAGAGCCAACATCCCTGCCCTTGCTGCCGACTCCCCCTACCCCTCCCACCTACAACCCCACCCCTGATGTACCCGAGGCCTGGTTCCAGTGAAGCTCCTCAGCTTCCGGTAGGCACTCCTCCAGCAGCAGCCAACGCCGCCACGATGGCGCTGCTGCTGCAAGGCCCCTGATTGGCCGGCAGCTCTCCAAGGGCAGGACTTCCAGTGATGGGATCCTTGATCCATGGAAGGCCCGGCGCTGTCCACATAAGTGCCAGACTGGCACTAGATTCAGCCGGCCTTCCAGAGAAGAGGTAATGCAGGGATCTCAGTGTCGTTTTTCCCGGACGTTGAGTCCCCCGCTGCCAGGATAAAACTCCCCCATGGTGTCTCCCAAGGATCTGTACTAGAGCCTCAGCTTTTCATTGTAATTTGTAAAGACTTATGAAGGAATAGGTAACAATATGTCCAAGTTTCCTAATGACACTAAGTTAGGTGGCACAGTAAATAGATGGGAGCAGAAAGTTGCAAAGGGATTTTGATAGATTAAATGAGTGGACAAAACTGTTGCAGATGGAGTTTGATGTGGAGAAGTGTGAGGTCATCCACTTTGGACCCAAGAAAGATAGACCGGAGTATTTTCAAAATGTTGAGAAGCTAAGAACTGTGGAGGAGCAGAGAGATTTAGGTGTTCATGTACAGAAATCACTAAAAACTAATGAACAGGTACAAAAAATAATTTAAAAGGCTAATGGAATGTTGGTGTTGTCATGCAGGCCTATTAATTTCGATACATGGACATTAAATTTCAAACTATTGTTGAAGTGAAGAAAGGACTTGCTTTAAAAAATTGCCAGATCTTGGCTGGAAAGACATTTTCATATTAACAGACAGTGTTTGGAAGGACAAAGGACCATTCCCTGACACATTCAATGGACTTTTGATCACCAGACATTGAAGGTGGGGAAGCTCATATTCCAGGTTGACTACTAAGATGGCCAAATACACAAACGGACATGGTCAAACCAGCTAATCACATGATTAACCTGCTGGGCAACCTGAGTTTTTTGAATTTGTACAGACAGTTTGGGCAGAAAGCAGAATGCCCCTGGACTGAGAAGATCTCTCCTGGCTGGCTCACCACAGCCTCTCCTGTCTGTCTGCTCCCATCTCTTTCTCACGGAACTCCAAATCCACTGAAGACACATGAACCCCAAGAGAAAAAAGTCTCCTAAAGCGAACAAGGTTTAAGAAGAATACTGGGCCCCAACAAAAAGCACGATCTACCAACAATAAAGGACACTACAGTGAGCTCGAAGAACCGTAACACAAAAAACTGCCTCAGATATTGCCTCAAACCTTTCCTTTATTTCTTCTGTTTTCTTTCTGTCTCTATCTGCATGTGTGTATCACGTGTGCGTGCTACCATGGGCATGTTGTGTATCCGTAGGCGTTAACTGAATTAGAGTTTAAGTTTAATAAAATTTCACTTTTCTTCTTTAAACCTGAGAAAACCAGTTGTGCTGTTTTCTTTGCCTTATAATTGGAAAGCGGTGAAAAAAGGATTCACCAAGGAGGAGCTAAAAACAGTGTGTTTAAAAATAAAACCCTGTTGCAGTAAGACCAGCTGAAGGCTGAAAGGGAACCCTAGACCTCTTTCTCACCTGATTGTAACAGCGTTAATCTCAAGGGGTCTGGAATACAAAGGGGTAGAAGTTATGTTACAGCTGTACAGAGGTCTTGTTAAACCCTTTCAGGACTGCATTCTGTTCCGGGCACAGCACCTCAGGAAAAATGCATTGGCCGTGGAGGGGCTGCAGTGCAGGTTCACCAGAATGATACTGGGGCTAAAAGGGGTAAATTATGAGGACATCTTTTGCATATGGAAGATTAAGGGGTGATCTAATTAAGGGGTTTCAGATGATTAAAGGAATTGATAGGGTAGAGAGAGAGAAACTATTTCCTCTGGTGGGACAGTTCAGATCAAGGGGGCATAACCTTAAAATCAGAGATGGGCTGTTCGGGGGTGATATCAGGAAGCACATCTCGACACAAAGGGTAGTGGAAATCTGGAACTCCCTCCCCTAGCTCAGGGGGTCAATTGAAAATGTCAAAACTGAGATCAATGGGATAAGGCAAGGGTTTTCGAACCAAGGTCTACAGATCAGCCATGATCTCACTGAAAGACTGAGGTACGACCTCCTCCTGCTCCTATGTTCCTAAGAAGGGAGATATATAAAGGCAAGTAATCTTGCTTTTTATTAGACTTTCACTAAATTTCACTTTCTAATAAAGCCCCACAGTAACCTGAGGATGTACTTCATTGTGGAGTTTGGGAAAGAGAACAGTAAGGGCAGAGCCTTGGCTTCATTAGCTGGGATGAGAGTTTATGACACTACCCATCTGAGACTGGTAACTAGAGGGCAGAGCACAGTCAGCAAGACCCAAATCTCTGCATTGTGGGTGACGCCACACACTCTGCCTGCCACAAAGGGCCTCAGTGTATGCATGCTGCACTCCCCTTGCCGCACCAGCTGGTTTTAATATTAGGATAGACCAGGTGACAGCATCTACTTTCTCTTATCATGAGAAAGACTCAGTACTAAGTTTTATAAAGTGCCTTGGAACATTTTCTAAACCTGGTGTCACGGCAGACTTGAGATATACTGCACCTGGTGTCAAGCTCAAGTTGTATGAGGTGTCCTCCTGCAGGGAATCTCACAGCTTGACTTTCAACAACAACCTGCCTTTATATAGCACCTATAATGTATAAAACATACCAAGGCGCTTCACAGGAGTATCAGAAAAAAATGAACACTGAGCCTAAGAAGGAAATATTGGGGGATGGTCAAAGAGCTGATTTTTAGGGAGGATCATAACTGAGGACAGAGAGGTGGAGAGACAGAGGGGGTTGGGGGGAATTCCAGACTGTGGGGCCTAGACAGCTGAAACCACGGCTGCCAACTGTTGGGCAAAGGAAGTGAAAAGAGAATTCCCTCCACCTCGCTCTCCCCCTTTAAAGACACTTGTTAAAAACTACCTCTGACCATATATTTGGTGGCCTGTCCTAATATTTCCATATGTCGCTCAGTGTCAATTTATGTTTAACAACACGCCTGTGAAGTGTTTTGGGATGTTTTACTCAAGGTGCTATGTAAATGCAAGTTCATAAGGTCAGAGTCAGATGAATACAGAGTTTGAGGTTCAGGTTTCAGATAATGACTGCCAGTTTTGCGATGATGCACAAAACGCCATTTGATGTTAAAGAATAACTATATAGCAATAACCACTGCTATGTCCAGACTGGCCAAGAGGGTGTGGGAAAATGGCGCACTGACATGGAACACAAAAGTCCGAGTGTATCAGGCCTGTGTCCTCAGTACCTTGCTCTATGGCAGCGAGGCCTGGACAACGTATGTCTGCCAAGAGCGACGTCTCAATTCATTCCATCTTCGCTGCCTCCGGAGAATACTTGGCATCAGGTGGCAGGACCGTATCTCCAACACAGAAGTCCTCGAGGCGGCTAACATCCCCAGCTTATACACCCTACTGAGTCAGCGGCGCTTGAGATGGCTTGGCCATGTGAGCCGCATGGAAGATGGCAGGATCCCCAAAGACACATTGGCACCAACGACATAGGTAGGAAGAGAGATGGGGATTTAAGGCAGAAATTCAGGGAGCTAGGGTGGAAGCTTAGAGCGAGAACAACCAGAGTTGTTATCTCTGGGTTGTTGCCCGTGCCACGTGCTAGCGAAGAGAGGAATAGGGAGAGAGAGGAGTTGAACACGTGGCTGCAGGGATGGTGTAGGAGGGAGGGTTTTGGTTTCCTGGATAATTGGGGCTCTTTCTGGGGTAGGTGGGACCTCTACAAACAGGATGGTCTTCACCTGAACCAGAGGGGTACCAATATCCTGGGGGGGAGATTTGTTAGTGCTCTTCGGGGGGGTTTAAACTAAATCAGCAGGGGAATGGGAACCTAAATTGTAGTTCCAGTGTACAGGCTGTTGAGAGTAGTGAGGTAGGGGATAAGGTTACAGGGACGCAAGAGGGCACTGGCAAGCAAGAACTTGGTTTAAAGTGTGTCTACTTCAACGCCAGGAGCATCCGGAATAAGGTGGGTGAGCTTGCAGCATGGGTTGGTACCTGGGATCCTGATGTTGTGGCCATTTCAGAGACATGGGTAGAGCAGGGGCAGGAATGGATGTTGCAGGTTCCGGGATTTAGATGTTTCAGTAAGAACAGAGAAGAGGGTAAAAGAGGGGGGGGTGTGGCATTGTTAATCAAGGAAAGTATTACAGCGGCAGAAAGGATGTTTGAGGACTCGTCTACTGAGGTAGTATGGGCCGAGGTTAGAAACAGGAGAGGAGAGGTCACCCTGTTGGGAGTTTTCTATAGACCTCTGAATAGTTCCAGAGATGTAGAGGAAAGGATAGCGAAGATGATTCTCGACAGGAGCGAGAGTAACAGGGTAGTGGTTATGGGGGACTTTAACTTTCCAAATATTGACTGGAAATACTATAGTTCGAGTACTTTAGATGGGTCTGTTTTTGTCCAGTGTGTGCAGGAGGGTTTTCTGACACAGTATGTGGACAGGCCAACCAGGGGCGATGCCACATTGGATTTGGTACTGGGTAATGAACCCGGCCAGGTGTTCGATTTAGATGTAGGTGAGCACTTTGGCGATAGTGATCACAATTCGGTTAGGTTTACCTTAGCGATGGGCAGGGACAGGTATATACCGCAGGGCAAGAATTATAGCTGGGGGAAAGGAAATTATGACGCGATTAGGCAAGATTTAGGATGTGTAGGATGGGGAAGGAAACTGCAGGGGATGGGCACAAACGAAATGTGGAGCTTATTCAAGGAGCAGCTAATGCGTGTCCTTGATAAGTATGTACCTGTCAGGCAGGGAGGAAGTTGTCGAGCAAGGGAGCCGTGGTTTACTCAAGAAGTTGAAGCGCTTGTCAAGAGGAAGAGGGCGGCTTATGTTAGGATGAGACGTGAAGGCTCAGTTAGGGCGCTTGAGAGTTACAAGCTAGCCAGGAAGGATCTAAAAGGAGGGCTAAGAAGAGCAAGGAGAGGACACGAGAAGTCATTGGCGGATAGGATCAAAGAAAACCCTAAGGCTTTCTATCGGTATATCAGGAATAAAAGAATGATAAGAGTTAGAACAGGGCCAATCAAGGATAGTAGTGGGAAGTTGTGTGCGGAATCAGAGGAGATAGGGGAAGCGTTAAATGAATATTTTTCGTCAATATTTACAGTAGAGAAAGAAAATGTTGCCGAGGAGATTACTGAGATACAGCCTACTAGGCTAGATGGGATTGAGATTCACAAGGAGGAGGTGTTAGCAATTTTGGAAAGAGTGAAAATAGATAAGTCCCCTGGGCCAGATGGGATTTATCCTAGGATTCTCTGGGAAGACAGGGAGGAGATTGCAGAGCCGTTGTTGTTGAGCTTTATGTCGTCATTGTCGACAGGAGTAGTGCCGGAGGACTGGAGGATAGCAAATGTTGTCCCCTTGTTCAAGAAGGGGAGTAGAGACAGCCCTGGTAATTATAGACCTGTGAGCCTTACTTCGGTTGTGGGTAAAATGTTGGAAAGGGTTATAAGAGATAGGATTTATAATCATCTTGAAAAGAATAAGTTCATTTGCGATAGTCAGCACGGTTTTGTGAAAGGTAGGTCGTGCCTCACAAACCTTATGGAGTTTTTCGAGAAGGTGACCAAACAGGTGGATGAGGGTAAAGCCGTGGATGTGGTGTATATGGATTTCAGTAAGGCGTTTGATCAGGTTCCCCACGGTAGGCTATTGCAGAAAATATGGAAGTATGGGGTTGAAGGTGATTTAGAGCTTTGGATCAGAAATTGGCTAGCTGAAAGAAGACAGAGGGTGGTGGTTGATGGCAAATGTTCATCCTGGAGTTTAGTTACTAGTGGTGTACCGCAAGGTTCTGTTTTGGGGCCACTGCTGTTTGTCATTTTTATAAATGACCTGGATGAGGGTGTAGAAGGGTGGGTTAGTAAATTTGCGGATGACACGAAGGTCGGTGGAGTTGTGGACAGTGTCGAAAGGTGTTGTAGGGTACAGAGGGACATAGATAGGCTGCAGAGCTGGGCTGAGAGATGGCAAATGGAGTTTAATGCGGAGAAGTGTGAGGTGATTCACTTTGGAAGGAGTAACAGCAATGCAGAGTACTGGGCTAATGGGAAGATTCTTGGTAGTGTAGATGAGCAGAGAGATCTTGGTGTCCAGGTACATAAATCCCTGAAAGTTGCTACCCAGGTTAATAGGGCTGTTAAGAAGGCATATGGTGTGTTAGCTTTTATTAGTAGGGGGATCGAGTTTCGGAGCCACGAGGTCATGATGCAGCTGTACAAAACTCTTGTGAGGCCGCACCTTGAGTATTGCGTGCAGTTCTGGTCACCGCATTATAGGAAGGATGTGGAAGCTTTGGAAAGGGTGCAGAGGAGATTTACTAGGATGTTGCCTGGTATGGAAGGAAGGTCTTACGAGGAAAGGCTGAGGGACTTGGGGTTGTTTTCGTTAGAGAGAAGGAGGAGGAGAGGTGACTTAATAGAGACATACAAGATAATCAGAGGGTTAGATAGGGTGGATAGTGAGAGTCTTTTTCCTCGGATGATGATGGCAAACACGAGGGGACATAGCTTTAAGTTGAGGGGTGAAAGATATAGGACAGATGTCAGAGGTAGTTTCTTTACGCAGAGAGTAGTAGGGGCGTGGAACGCCCTGCCTGCAACAGTAGTAGACTCGCCAACTTTAAGGGCATTTAAGTGGTCATTGGATAGACATATGGATGAAAATGGAATAGTGTAGGTCAGATGATCGGCGCAACATCGAGGGCCGAAGGGCCTGTACTGCGCTGTAATGTTCTAATTCTAATTCTAATTGTACAGCGAGCTCGCCACTGGTATCAGACCCACCGGCCGTCCATGTCTCCGCTTTAAAGACGTCTGCAAACGCAACATGAAATCCTGTGACATTGATCACAAGTCGTGGGAGTCAGTTGCCAGTGATCGCCAGAGCTGGCGGACAGCCATAAAGGCGGGGCTAAAGTGTGGCGAGTCGAAGAGACTTAGCAGTTGGCAGGAAAAAAGACAGAAGCGCAAGGGGAGAACCAACTGTGTAACAGCCCCGACAAACAAATTTTTCTGCAGCACCTGTGGAAGAGCCTGTCACTCTAGAATTGGCCTTTATAGCCACTCCAGGCGCTGCTTCACAAATCACTGACCACCTCCAGGCGCTTACCCATTGTCTCTCGAGATAAGGAGGCCAAAGAAGGCTATAACGTATAGCAGCCTGAATATATTTATTATGGGTAAATCTTTATGGCAAATGTAAAATGGAGTCCTGAATCTAACCTATGTGTAGTAAGAGGGAAAAAGGGAGGCCCTCAGTGGCCCTGCCAACCTGTTACCCAACTTCCACTCTGCCCCACAGTCACTCCCAATAAAACAAACATCTAACTTTAATCAGGCTCACTCAGCTACATGAACAGAATCACTGTATCAATGCGTATTCCTGCAAATACTAGGACTGTAAGTAAAGCAATGCAAATTACTGGAAAAAATTAAGAGTACAAATCTAAAAATGAGGAAATTGCACAGTATGAGAGTGGAGAGAGTAGTAAACAGACTCCTCACTTCTGAATCTTGAGTTTGAATGCAGATCAGATGAATATAGATAGTCTGAGATGAAATGGATTTTTGGAGCCGCATTGCCAAGCCTCGGGGATGACTTGACTTTGTGCGATAGTGTAAAATGGGTGATAATGAATCGGCAGCATGTTTTAAACCTCTCCCCATTTTTATTCCATTGAAGTCACGAATGCACAAAATCAAAAATACCCCTGTAAAATAGTCCATAAAAGTACTCAACATTCAGCATTAAACTGGGAACTTATTCAACAAAGCTATAATTATGGGAACCAGGGCAGTCATATTGCGACAGATGGGGATGCTTCTTGAGGTTGCATATACCCAATTAGGGTATATGTTTTAGGCATTAAAGCATTAACTGCAAGGACTGCAGGGCGAAACTCTGGGCTGCAAGAATTGCCCCACTCCCCTGGGGTCTGTCCTTCCAATGAAATTAATGGGTGGAAAATCCAGTGGGATCTACATGATCCCACACCCATTCCACTCCGTCAGATTTCCCACTGTGGAGGATTTTTAAAGAAAACTGAATCCATAGTTTGGGCAGACTACATCAAGTTTGACACTGCATCATGTGAAACTGGAATTGGAAACAAAAAGATTCCAAGATTTTTTTGATACTGTGAGAATGAATTCCAGTCATGTAGTCAGTGTAAATCAGGTGTGAATGGACTCCAGCTAAAAGCCTCAAGTCAATGGCTGTACAACCAGAGGCAAACTGACTCTTCGCAAAAGGCTGCGGGATTCTTCGGAATTCTCTAGTGTTAATTGTGTTTAATCATGGGCAGGTGGAGGGTGTTAATTAGGGTCTTACTTGAGTATATATAAGGATACACTTAGTGAAAGTGGGAGAAGGTTTGAGTGAGGAGCTGCATGTCATACAGTCATAGAGATACAGCACTGAAACAGGCCCTTCGGCCCACCAAGTCTGTGCCGAACAACAAACACTTATTTATACTAATCCTACATTAATCTCATATTCCCTACCACATCCCCACCATTCTCCTACCACCTACCTATACTAGGGGCAATTTACAATGGCCAATTTACCTATCAACCTGCAAGTCTTTAGCTGTGGGAGCAAACCGGAGCACCCGGAGGAAACCCACGCGGTCACAGGGAGAACTTACAAACTCCGAACAGGCAGTACCCAGAACTGAACCCCGGGTCACTGGAGCTGTGAGGCTGCAGTGCTAACCACTGCACCACCCTAACCCTTTTGCTTTTTAAAATAAGGAGGCAATGTCACTATCTCCGAAGTTAAGGAGGTGGTGGGCGGTCGCCTCCTCGGAGCAGACATAATGTACAACAATGGACGGTCACCCAATCCTTCCTGTCATCCATCATGGAGGTCTTAGATGACAGCATGCGGAGGAGTCTGGACAAACCACTAACCCTGGATGAGCTGACGAAGGCCTTCGAGACGAGTAAAATTCCCAGAAGCGATGGCTTACCGGTTGAGTTGTATTCGGCCCTGTGGGACTGGGTCGGCCCGGACCTGCTGGAAGTATACGAGAGTATGCTCCTGGCCGGCAGCATGTCAGAATCCATGAGGAAAGGCATCATCACCCTCATCTACAAGTGGAAGGGGGAGAGGGCAGAAATCAGAAATTGGCGGCCCATCTCACTGCTTAATGTTGACTACAAGATTCTGTCCAAAGTCATAGCCACTCGAGTCAAGTCTGCTCTGGAGTTGGTGATCCACCCTGATCAGACCTGTACTGTACCCGGCAGGAAAATCTCTGATAGTCTCACGCTACTCAGGGATATGATCACCTATGTACGGGACAGGGGGGTGGACACCTGCCTCATCAGCCTGGACCAGGAGAAGGCTTTTGACAGGATATCGCACACATACATGATGGACGTGCTCTCCAAAATGGGGTTTGAGGAGGGAATCTGCAATTGGACCAAACTACACAAACATCAGTAGCGCAGTCTCAATCAATGGGTGGGAATCAGAAAGTTTCCCAATCCCATCTGGAATCAGACAGGGCTGTCCTCTCTTCCCTGTCTTGTTTGTTTGGTGTATCGAACCTTTTGCTGAGTCCAGTAGGAAGGATGCAGGCATAAGAGGGGTGACAATCCCAGGCAGTGGAGGCACCCAGGTCAAAGCCTCCCTGTACATGGATGACGTCGTCGTCTTCTGCTCAGATCCGCTGTCCGTTCGCAGACTGATGAGCATCGGTGATCAGTTCGAACTGGGTTTGGGAGCCAAAGTTAACCACGACAAGAGCGAGGCCATGTTCTTTGGGAACTGGGCTGACCGATCCATTGTCCCCTTCACCGTTAGGTCAGATTACCTGAAGGTGCTGGGGATATAGTTCGGAGGGGCCGGGGTGTGCACCAAAACCTGGAAGGAGCGAGTAGCCAGGGTACAACATAAACTGAACATATGGGAGCAATGATCTCTCTCCATTGTGGGTAAGAACCTGGTCATCAGGTGTGAGGCGCTCACGTTGTTACTGTACGCGGCACAGGTCTGGCCCATATACCACTCCTGCGCTGTGGCGGTCACCCGAACCATTTTCCGCTTTACCTGGAGATTGAAAATGGATCAGATCAGGAGGGAGACAATGTTCAAACCTCTGGATAAAGGGGGAAAAACGTATCCAATGTCACCCTTATCCTGATGACCACCTTCGTGTGCGGCTGCATCAAGCTGCACTGGAACCCCAGTACACAAACACCAAGTGTCACTACTTGCTGAGATTCTGTCTGTCCCCAGTGTTTCGAAGGATGGGTCTGGTCACATTGCCGCAGAACGCTCTATCCAGTTGGACTGTGCCGTAACACCTATCCTTCGTGGAAAAGTTTATGTAGAAAAACACCTTTGACCACCAATCCATCAGGCAGTGGTCTGCACGGAATGTCCTCAAGGCCCTACAGGAAAAGGAGATGGTGGATCCTGTCGGATGGTTCCCTGAGCAGACCGTCAAAGTGATTTGGCAGAATGCCTCATCACCAGAACTTTCAAACAAGCACCACGCCTGGAGTCTCGCCCCCTCCGCACGCTGCCCTCGAGGTGGCTGTGGTGGGGAAGAGACTGTTGCCCACCTCCTTCCGAAATGTGCCTTTGCAAAGCAGGTGTGGAAAGAGATACAGTGGTTTTTGTCGAGGTCCATCCCAAGCAGCTCTGTAACACAGGAGTCTGTGCTCTACGGGCTGTTCCCAGGGACGCACACCGAGACAAACATCAACTGCTGCTGGAGGACCATCAATTCGGTGAAAGACGCCCTTTGATCTGCCCGAAACGTGCTGGTCTTCCAGCACAAAGAGTTGTCCACGACCAAGTGTTGCAGACTGGCACATTCCAAGGTCCAGGACCATGTGCTGAGGGACGCACTAAAGCTTGGGGCAGCCGCAGCAAAGGCTCAATGGGGAAAGGCCACTGTGTAAGGTCCTCCCGTCATAGTGAACCAAGGGGCTGGGACCCGTGAACCCCCCCCCACCCCCCACCCCGCCCCGGGCTGTATGCACCAAAATGTTTTTTGTTATGTAATGCCAATGTATATTGCATTTAAAATGAAATGGCAATAATCGTGAGGCACTTCATGTTTTGTGTATTGAAGAAATCTGATCTCTATTGTACTTTCCGAAATGTGAAATTTGAATTGTTTTGTAACGTATCCTTGCAAATCTTTATGAATAAAGTATATTTTTGGTAAAAAGAAACTTTGTAAAATAATTGCAAGACTGAGTAACGATCGGTTCCAGCATAATCCTTCAACAAGAAGCTTTCTGGAGTATAACATACAGGACTCTCCACCTGGTGAGTGCTCCCTCGCCCCCGACCTTTCGTCATCGCAACCCCCTCCCCCTACTCGAGTACAACATGACTTATCTCTCCCTTTAACCGACAGCCAGCATGGATGGGATATGGGCCGGGAAAAACCGTACAAGGTTTCCAGTTAAACTAGCCCATTGCATAGGGGGCAGTGAGTCACCATGGCAACTCTAGGGTGATGCTGTGTTCAGGCTAAGATCCAAATTAGGAGGAAGGTCAACGTGTATGTCCTTTGGGAGGGTGTTGAAAAGTGTACAGCAAGGTGTGATTAAACAATGGTAGCTTTTGATATACACATTTTAATGGACATCCCCTGGCATTAAGCAAGACATTTCATACTCCAGGTAATGTCCCATGATGATTTGAAGTTCAATAGCGTAGTTTTATTTCTACTTTAACATTTGGTAAAAAAGGAGTTTCTCAGTCAGGTACCAACAGACTCTAGTGGAAGTGGCAAGGTTCTGCTGTCAAAGCAGAGTGTTTCCCCGCATCAGAGGAGAGATTGCTGGAGGCAGAGGCAGTTGTATATTATATATATTTAGAAATAATTTTCTGCTCCTAAAGTACAACAATGGTGTCCAAAGTTTTGTCTCTGTCACTGCACAGGTGGAGGCCTTGCAGTCAAATCAAATTTAAATCTCTATAGTCATTAAAATGCATGGATCTCACTTTTGTGATACTAACAGATCTTGTTGTTCTCATTTAAGGATTAACATGAGCTACAGCCTTTTCAAAAGCTCCAGCCTGCAAAATACACACAGGACAAACCAACGGATTAGAGCTGGAAACACAAAGCGACCTGACTGGCTTGGGTTTTGAGCAGGGTCGGACCGGCCATGCAGAAAATCGAGAGTGCCCTGTGAATGGCTCCAGACTGCTGTAGATTCAGTCTCCTCCAGCCCTTTACTGAGAGAATCCCAAAGAATCTCACATCTGTTTCGGACAGCCAGTCCACAGCTGGCTTTGAGAGCCACATTAGACAGTAGTGTTGCAGATTGAACAACCCTAAACCCTAAGGACTAGACCTGAGCCCTGCTCTCTGTAGAGAAGCTGGGTCACGAAAGCTTTGTTTAATAAAAGCAAAATACTGCAGATGCTGGAAATCTGAAATAAAAACAAGAAATGCTGGAAATACTCAGCAGGTCTGGCAGCAGAAGCAGAGAGAGAAGCAGAGTTAACGTTTCAGGTCAGTGACCCTTCTTCAGAACTGGCAAATATTAGAATGTAAAAGGTTATAAGCAAGTAAAGCGGGGGTGGGGCAAGAGATAACAAAGGAGAAGGTGTAGATAGGACAAGGTCACAGAATAGCTGACCAGAAGGTCATGGAGCAAAGGCAAACAATATGTTAATGGTCTGCTGAAAGACAAAATATTAGTACAGATAGGCTGTTAATGGACTGAAAATTGAACAGCCGCAAGTACAAACATGACAAAAAAAGTGGGTAAGCAAACTGAACAAACTAAGATGAAATAAAATAAAGTAAACAAAAATAAATATTAAAAAGAAAAAGAAAAAAATAACTAAAAATAAAAGTAAAATGGGGGGCTGTCATGCTCTGAAATTATTGAACTCAATGTTCAGTCCAGCAGGCTGTAATGTGCCTGATCGGTAGATGAGATGCTGTTCCTCGAGCTTGCATTGATGTTCACTGGAACACTGCAGCAATCCCAGGACAGAGATGTGAGCATGAGAGCAGGGGGGGAGTGTTGAAATGGCAAGCAACCGGAAACTCCGGGTCCTGCTTGTGGACTGAGCAGAGAAGTTCCGCAAAGCGGTCACCCAGTCTGCGCTTGGTCTCCCCAATGTAGAGGAGACCACATTGTGAGCAGCGAATACAGTATACTACATTGAAAGAAGTACAAGTAAATCGCTGCTTCACCTGAAAGGAGTGTTTGGGGCCTTGGATAGTGAGGAGGGAGGAGGTAAACGGGCAGGTATTACACCTCCTGCGATTGCAGGGGCAGGTGCCATGGGAAGGGAACGAGGTGGTGGGGGTAATGGAGGAGTGGACCAGGGTGTCATGGAGCGAACGATCCCTTTGGAATGATAACAGGGGAAGGGAGGGGAAGATGCATTTGGTAGTGGCATCACGCTGGAGGTGGCGGAAATGGCGGAGGATGATCCTTTGGATATGGAGGCTGATGGGGTGGAAAGTGAGGAGACGGGGAACCCTGTCACGGTTCTGGGAGGGAGGGGAAGGGGTGAGGGTAGAGGTGCGGGAAATGGGCCGGACACGGTTGAGGGCCCTGTCAACCACAGTGGGGGGGAATCCTCAGTTGAGGAAAAAGGAAGACATATCAGAAGCACTGTCATGGAAGGTAGCATCATCAGAGCAGATGCATCGGAGACGGAGAAACTGGGAGAATGGAATGGAGTCCTTACAGGAGGCAGGGTGTGAAGAAGTGTAGTCGAGGTAGCTGTGGGTGTCGATGGGCTTATAATGGATATTAGTAGACAACCTATGCCCAGAGATGGAGATAGAGAAGTCGAGGAAGGGAAGGGAAGTGTCAGAGATGGACCATGTAAAGGTGAGAGAAGGGTGGAAATTAGAAGCAAAGTTGATAAAGTTTTCTAGTTCAGGGCAGGAGCAGGAAACAGCACCGATACAGTCATCAATGTATCAGAAAAAGAGTTGGGGGAGGGGGCCTGAGTAGGACTGGAACGAGGAATGTTCGACATATCCCACAAAAAGACAGACATAACTAGGACCCATGCGGGTACCCATAGCGACACCTTTTACTTGAAGGAAGTGAGTGGAGTTGAAGGAGAAGCTGTTCAATGTGAGAACAAGTTCAGCCAGGCGGAGGAGGGTGGTAGTGGATGGGGACTGGTTGGGCCTCTGTTCAAGGAAGAAGCGGAGAGCCCTCAAACCATGCTGGTGGGGGATGGAGGTGTAGAGAGATTGGACGTCCATAGTGAAGAGGAGGCGGTTGGGGCCAGGAAACTGGAAATTGTCAAAATGACGTAGGGCGTCAGAAGAGTCACGGATGTAGGTGGGAAGAGACTGGACCAGCGGAGAAAAGATAGAGTCTAGATAGGAAGAAATAAGTTTAGTGGGGCAGGAGCAGACTGAAACAATGGGTCTGCCGGGACAGTCCTGTTTGTGGATTTTGGGAAGGAGGTAGAAGTGGGCTGTCCGGGGTTGTGGGACTATGAGGTTGGAAGCTGTAAAGGGAAGATCTCCAGAGGAGATGAGATCAGTGACGGTCCTGTGGACAGGAGCTTGATGTTCGGTTGTGGGGTCATGGTCCAGAGGGAGGTAGGAAGAAGTGTCTGAGAGTTGGCGTTGAGCTTCTGCAAGGTAGAGGTCGATACGCCATACAACAACAGCACCACCCTTGCCTGCAGGTTTGATGACCATGTTGGGGTTAGACCTGAGAGAATGGAGTGCCTCAAGTTCAGAGGGGGACAGGTTGGAGTGAGTGAGGGGGCAGAGAAATTGAGATGACCAATATCGCGCCGACAGTTTTAAATTAAAAGATCAAGAGCGGGTAAGAGGCCAGGGGGAGGGGTCCAGTTAGAATACGAATGCTGGAGGCGGATGAATGGGAAAGCTTTGTCCTAATCTAGTTGTCAGCTGTGGCTCGGAGGTAGCTCTCTCACCTCAGAGTCAGATGGTCGTGATTCAAATCCCACTCCAGAGGCTTGAGCAGAGTATCTAGGCTGACACTCCTGGTGCAGTGCTGAGGGAGTGCTGCAATGTCAGAGGTGTATCATCTTGATGAGACATTAAACCGAGGCTTCGTCCACTCTCTCAGATGAATGTAAAAGATCCCATGGTACCATTCAAAGAAGAGCAAAAAGTTCTCCCCCCACCCCCCCCACCCGGTGTCCTGACCAATAATTATCCCTCAAACAATATCACTAAAACAAATTATCCAGTAATTATCAAATTGCTGTGTTTCCTACAAAACAACAGTGACTACTCTTCAAAAATACTTCATTGGTTGCAAAGCGCTTTGGGACAGCTACCTTCAGTGTCCCCCAAGGATCCATCCTTGGCCCCCTCCTATTTCTCACCTACATGCTACCCTCACAGCATCACCTGAAAACACAATGTTAGTTTTCACATGTATGCTGTCAATTCCCAGCTCTACCTCATCATCACCTCTCAAAACTCCTCCACTGTTGTTAAATTACCAGACTATTCATCTGACATCCAGTATCTGGATCAGCAGAAATTTCCTCCAATTAAACACTGGAAAGATTACAAACTCCTTTCACTAACCACTGACTCCATCCCTCTCCCGGCAACTGTCTGAGGCCAAACCAGTCTGTTCACAACCTTGGTGTCATATATGACCCTGAGATGACCTTCCAACCACATTTTCATGCCATCACGAAGACCACCTATTTCCACCTCTGTAACATCGCCTGACCACCTCTGCCTCAGCGTATCTACTGCTGAAACCCTCATCCGTACCTTTGTTACTTCGAGACTGACCATTTCAAAGTACTCCGACCAGTTTCCAGTGTTCTCTCCACCATAAACTTGAGGTCATCCAAAACTCCGCTGCCTGTGTTTTAACTCACACCAAGTCCCCTTCCCCATATCACCCCTACGCTCGCTGCCAAACATTGGCTCCCAATCGAGCAATGCCTCAATTATAAAATTCTCATCCTTGTTTTCAAATCCCTCCATGGCCTCGCCCCCTCCCTATCTCTGTAATCTCCTCCAGCCCCGCAACCCTCTGAGATAGCTGCACTCCTCGAATTCTGGCCTCTGAAGCATTCCTGATTTTAATTGTTCCACTATTGGTGGTCGTGTCTTCAGTTGCCTCGGCCCTAAGCTCTGGAATTCCTTCCCTAAACCTCTCCGCTTCTCTGCCTCATTTTTCTTGCTACTTATACCTGGTCAAAGCAAAGCCTGCAGGTGGAGTGAGCTGCTGCCCATTCTACACAAAGGAAGCACCATTGGCAGCTCTTTATTCTGAGGCCTCTGTGCGACCCTCAGTGTCTTTAGCTCAGTTGTCAACTCTTTTAGTTTCTGGAATTGACCGTTGGAATCTGTGAAGTGATAGTGATTTGGATCTTGACTTGTGGGATAGTATACAACAGGTGAGAGTCAGTCAGCAGCTCATGTTTTTTTCTGGTGCAGCAGCTTTGACAGAAGCGGAGGTGCGGAGGGAACTTGCAGCTGGGAGGTCAGTTTCAGTGCAAGTTAAAGTTAATTCCCTTTTGTTTTCGGAGGACCAGGGGACTGCTGTGTAAGTGAAAACTATATATTTGGGCGGTGGCTGTACCCGAGACACTACACGTGTAGTGTCTCCCACCCACCCTCCTCCTCTAACCAAAAAAAAAAAGGACTCTGGTGTGTTGATAAGGTAAGCTTTTTATTTAAAAAGTTCTGTCCGTCGGATTGCTAAGCGAACAAGTTTTGACTTTTTTTTTTGGTTTTTCAGTAGATTTGTTGGGAATTTAGTATAGTGGGAATGGAGGTTAAGTATGTTCCTCCTGCAGAATGTGGGAGGTAAGGGTCGCCAAGAGTGTCCCTGCTGACTGCATCTGCGGGAAGTGCACCCAACTCCAGCTCCTTGAGAACCGCGTTAGGGAATTGGAGCTGGAGCTGGAGCTGGATGAACTTCGGATCATTCGGGAGGCGGAGGGGGTTATTGAGAGGAGTTATGGGGAGGTAGTCACACCTCAGGTAAAAGAAGTAGGTAGATGGGTTACCGTCAGGGGAAGGAGAGGGAATCAGCAGGCAGTGCAGGGATCCCCTGTGGCCGTTTCCCTCAACAACAGGTATACCGTTTTGGATACTGTTGCGGGGGACGACTTACCAGGGGTAAGCAATGGGGTACAGGTCTCTGGCACAGAGTCTGTCCCTGTTGCTCAGAAGGGAAGGGGGAAGAGGAGCAGAGCATTAGTCATTGGGGACTCCATAGTTAGGGGAACAGATAGGAGGTTCTGTGGGAACGAGAGAGACTCACGGTTGGTGTGTTGCCTCCCAGGTGCCAGGGTTCGTGATGTCTCGGATCGTGTTTTTGGGATCCTTAAGGGGGAGGGGGTGCAGCCCCAAGTCGTGGTCCACATAGGCACCAACGACATAGGTAGGAAGAGAGATGGGGATTTAAGGCAGAAATTCAGGGAGCTAGGGTGGAAGCTTAGAGCGAGAACAAACAGAGTTGTTATCTCTGGGTTGTTGCCCGTGCCACGTGCTAGCGAAGCGAGGAATAGGGAGAGAGAGGAGTTGAACACGTGGCTGCAGGGATGGTGTAGCAGGGAGGGTTTTGGTTTCCTGGATAATTGGGGCTCTTTCTGGGGTCGGTGGGACCTCTACAAACAGGATGGTCTTCACCTGAACCAGAGGGGTACCAATATCCTGGGGGGGAGATTTGCTAGTGCTCTTCGGGGGGGTTTAAACTAATTCAGCAGGGGAATGGGAACCTAAATTGTAGTTCCAGTGTACAGGATGTTGAGAGTAGTGAGGTCAGGGATAAGGTTACAAGGACGCAAGAGGGCACTGGCAAGCAAGAAGTGTGTCTACTTCAATGCCAGGAGCATCCGGAATAAGGTGGGTGATGTTGCAGCATGGGTTGGTACCTGGGATCTCGATGTTGTGGCCATTTCGGAGACATGGGTAGAGCAGGGACAGGAATGGATGTTGCAGGTTCCGGGATTTAGATGTTTCAGTAAGAACAGAGAAGATGGTAAAAGAGGGGGGGGGGGTGTGGCATTGTTAATCAAGGAGAGTATTACAGCGGCAGAAAGGACGTTTGAGGACTCGTCTACTGAGGTAGTATGGGCTGAGGTTAGAAACAGGAGAGGACAGGTCACCCTGTTGGGAGTTTTCTATAGACCTCCGAATAGTTCCAGAGATGCAGAGGAAAGGATAGTGAAGATGATTCTCGACAGGAGTGAGAGTAACAGGGTAGTTGTTATGGGGGACTTTAAACTTTCCAAATATTGACTGGAAATACTATAGTTCGAGTACTTTAGATGGGTCAGTTTTTGTCCAGTGTGTGCAGGAGGGTTTTCTGACACAGTATGTAGACAGGCCAACCAGGGGCGAGGCCACATTGGATTTGGTACTGGGTAATGAACCCTGCCAGGTGTTAGATTTAGATGTAGGTGAGCACTTTGGTGATAGTGATCACAATTCGGTTAGGTTTACCTTAGCGATGGGCAGGGACAGGTATATACCGCAGGGCAAGAATTATAGCTGGGGGAAAGGAAATTATGACGCGATTAGGCAAGATTTAGGATGCGTAGGATGGGGAAGGAAACTGCAGGGGATGGGCACAAACGAAATGTGGAGCTTATTCAAGGAGCAGCTACTGCGTGTCCTTGATAAGTATGTACCTGTCAGGCAGGGAGGAAGTTGTCGAGCGAGGGAGCCGTGGTTTACTAAAGAAGTTGAAGCGCTTGTCAAGAGGAAGAAGAAGGCTTATGTTCGGATGAGACGTGAAGGCTCAGTTAGGGCGCTTGAGAGTTACAAGCTAGCCAGGAAGGATCTAAAGGGAGAGCTAAGAAGAGCAAGGAGAGGACACGAGAAGTCATTGGCGGATAGGATTAAGGAAAACCCTAAGGCTTTCTATAGGTATATCAGGAATAAAAGAATGACTAGAGTTAGAACAGGGCCAATCAAGGATAGTAGTGGGAAGTTGTGTGTGGAATCAGAGGAGATAGGGGAAGCGTTAAATGAATATTTTTCGTCAGTATTTACAGTAGAGAAGGAAAATGTTGTCGAGGAGAATACTGAGATTCAGACTACTAGGCTAGATGGGATTGAGGTTCACAAGGAGGAGGTGTTAGCAATTTTGGAAAGTGTGAAAATAGATAAGTCCCCTGGGCCAGATGGGATTTATCCTAGGATTCTCTGGGAAGACAGGGAGGAGATTGCAAAGCCTTTGTCCTTGATCTTTATGTCATCATTGTCGACAGGAATAGTGCCGGAAGACTGGAGGATAGCAAATGTTGTCCCCTTGTTCAAGAAGGGGAGTAGAGACAGCCCTGGTAATTATAGACCTGTGAGCCTTACTTCGGTTGTGGGTAAAATGTTGGAAAAGGTTATAAGAGATAGGATTTATAATCATCTTGAAAAGAATAAGTTCATTAGCGATAGTCAGCACGGTTTTGTGAAGGGTAGGTCGTGCCTCACAAACCTGATTGCGTTTTTCGAGAAGGTGACCAAACAGGTGGATGAGGGTAAAGCAGTGGATGTGGTGTATATGGATTTCAGTAAGGCGTTTGATAAGGTTCCCCACGGTAGGCTATTGCAGAAAATACGGACGTATGGGGTTGAAGGTGATTTAGAGCTTTGGATCAGAAATTGGCTAGCTGAAAGAAGACAGAGGGTGGTGGTTGATGGCAAATGTTCATCCTGGAGTTTAGTTACTAATGGTGTACCGCAAGGATCTGTTTTGGGGCCACTGCTGTTTGTCATTTTTGTAAATGACCTGGATGAGGGTGTAGAAGGGTGAGTTACTAAATTTGCGGATGACACGAAGGTCGGTGGAGTTGTGGATAGTGCCGAAGGATGTTGTAGGGTACAGAGGGACATAGATAGGCTGCAGAGCTGGGCTGAGAGATGGCAAATGGAGTTTAATGCGGAAAAGTGTGAGGTGATTCACTTCGGAAGGAGTAACAGGAATGCAGAGTACTGGGCTAATGGGAAGATTCTTGGTAGTGTAGATGAGCAGAGAGATCTTGGTGTCCAGGTACATAAATCCCTGAAAGTTGCTACCCAGGTTAATAGGGCTGTTAAGAAGGCATATGGTGTGTTAGCTTTTATTAGTAGGGGGATCTCGAGTTTCGGAGCCACGAGGTCATGCTGCAGCTGTACAAAACTCTGGTGAGGCCGCACCTGGAGTATTGCGTGCAGTTCTGGTCACCGCATTATAGGAAGGATGTGGAAGCTTTGGAAAGGGTGCAGAGGAGATTTACTAGGATGTTGCCTGGTATGGAGGGAAGGTCTTACGAGGAAAGGCTGAGGGACTTGAGGTTGTTTTCGTTGGAGAGAAGGAGGAGGAGAGGTGACTTAATAGAGACATATAAGATAATCAGAGGGTTAGATAGGGTGGATAGTGAGAGTCTTTTTCCTCGGATGGTGATGGCAAACACGAGGGGACATAGCTTTAAGTTGAGGGGTGATAGATATAGGACAGATGTGAGAGGTAGTTTCTTTAGTTAGAGAGTAGTAAGGGCGTGGAACGCCCTGCCTGCAACAGTAGTAGACTCGCCAACTTTAAGGGCATTTAAGTGGTCATTGGATAGACATATGGATGAAAATGGAATAGTGTAGGTCAGATGGTTTCACAGGTCGGCGCAACATCGAGGGCCGAAGGGCCTGTACTGCGCTGTAATGTTCTAATTCTAATGTTGCATCTCTTGCCATTTTTATTTCAAATTGAGGTAAATGGGAGAGATATAAAACGGGCCGTCGACTCACTATCACCTCATTATAGACTATCGCACAAAGTCAAAGTGGCCCCATTCCCTCACCCATGTACACTCATTATAATCAGGAAGTCTACAAGAGACCATTTCCTCCTAAAGTCTTGCCGGCTGTGTAAGAAATATATTCTAAAGTAGATATGTTATCCCCTGGGGCCTGAGTATTGTTTTCAAGTGCCTGTATCATCGTAACTTGCTCATTTTTTCTGCTTAAGAACATAACACATGAAGATAAGAATCAGGAGTAGGCCATTCAGCCCCTCGAGCCTGCTCCACCATTCAATAAGATCATGGCTGGTCTGAATGTGGCCTCAATTCCACTTTCCAGTCAGCCACTCATAACCCTTGACTCCCTTGTCAATCAAAAATCTGTCTAACTCAGCCTTGAATATATTCAATGACCCAGCCTCCACTGCTCTCTGGGGAAGAGAATTCCAAAGATTAATGACCGTTTGAGAAGAAATTCCTCCTCATCTCCGTCTTAAATGGGAGACTCCTTATTCTGAAACTGTGCCCCTGAGTTTTAGGTTCCTCTGTCAGCATCTACCCTGTCACGTCCCCTCAGAACCAATGTTTCAATAAGATCATCTCTCATTCTTCTAAACTCCAATGAGTATAGGCTTCTTTGTAATTACCATACTTGTAAATAAATCTATTAGTTACAGGCTAAAAGTAACAGTCTGACAGTGGGTATGTGCAGTCTTCAGGAATTGATCAGATTGTTGTGGGCACCTCTTATGTTCTCTGATGCACCAAATTATAAATTGAGGGTTACAGTACATCATAGGATCATAGGAAATAGGAGCAGGAGTAGGCCATTCGGCCCATTGAGCCTGCTCCAATATTCAAACAAATCGTGGCTGATCATCTACCTCTATGCCATTTTTCCCCACTATTCCCATATTCCCTGATGTCGTTAGTATCCAGAAATCTATCGATCTCTATCTTGAACATGCTCAATGATTGAGCTTCCACAGCCCTCTGGGGTAGAAAATTCCAAAGATTCACCACCATCTGAGTGACGAAATTCCTCCTCATCTCACTCTTAAATGGCCTACCCCTTATTCTGAGACTGTGTCCCCTGGTTCTAGACTCAGCAGGCAGAGGAAACATCCTATCCACATCCACCCTATCACGCCCTGTAAGAATTAAAATGGATAAATCAGGTGCTGCTGGTTACAAATTGATATTCAGACCAACAGCACAATATAACCAGTGCCCAAACAGCTCGTATCTCTATCGTGCCTTTAATGTGTAAAACATCCCAAGGTGCTTCACAGGATTGTTATCAAACAAAAATTGACATCAGTACTAAATCACCACTAAAATCGCACTTGGTCTACCTGATCATGCCATAGAATTATGCTATTATATATTATTATGCAAAAAATTTTCCATTTTTAGGTGCAATTTTTTTGCTTTCTTTGTTTGTTCTTAATCACCTTTTGTAGTGAGAAACTTAGATGAAGGGCAGTGTCGCAGATCCTTGACGTTTAAAAGAGAAGAGAAGGCAAGGTAAGGTAAGTAGTAACTCAGGAAGTAGTGTTTAGATGACTGAAATTCAGCCAAGTGTGTGAACAGTTAACTGATCACTTCTAGATATCCCACGAGATTAGTTTGTGATAGAAACACAAAGTGCTGGAAATATTCAGCAGGTCTGGCAGCATCTGTGGAGAGAGAAACAGAGTTAACGTTTCAGGCCCGTGACACAGGGTTCCACTGACAGGTCACCGACCTGAAACGTTAACTCTGTTTCTCTCTCCACAGATGCTGCCAGACCTGCTGAGTATTTCCAGCATTTTCTGTTTTTATTTCAGGTTTCCAGCATCTGCAGTATTTTGCTTCTGGATTAGTCTGTGTTTTTTTTTTTAATTATTGGTTTGTGGGATGTGGGCATCGCTGGCTAAGCCACCATTTGTTGCCCATCCCTAACTGCCCTTGAACTGCGTGGCTTGCTCGGCCAGTTCAGAGGGCAGTTAAGAGTCAACCACATTGCTGATGGTCTGGAGTCAGGTAGGCCAGACTAGGTAAGGACGACAGATTTCCTTCCCTAAAGGACATTAGTGAACCAGATGCATTTTTACAACAATCGATGCTAGTTTCGTGGTCAGCATTACACTAATTTTTTAATTCCAGATTGAATTCAAATTGCACCTTTCTTGATCCCTTTGTGACTGAACTGCAGATTCTATCCAGCAGGTATGAGATTTTGTTACATATAATCACAAAGTTACTGCTTTAACATTAAAAGTTGCATCATGTTATACAGTAGAGATTAAAAGAAAAAACATGATGGAAATACATAGTAGGTACCCCAGCATGTAAAATGAGAAAAGGCAGGTTAAAGTCTCACAGAGGTGCCTCCACTCTGTACTTCCAACATTTCCAGATTTTCCCTCATCAGTAAAGTGCCTCAGGCATTGCCCAGTTAGTTGCTGAATACAAGCTTGTTCTTTCAGACACAAAATGAGTGGGAGACTCCAGAAACCTGCTCCACAGAGCCATCCAGTGGACAGAACTTGCATCACATTGTGACAATTGACAGCAGAAACAAATGAAAAATGTTGATTTAAAAAAGACCAAAGGTTGTAACAAGTAATAAGGTTCATGGCTACAAAGTGTGTGCCTCATCCAATATTGTTAATGATAGTAATCAATCTCCCCTTGTGTTACACACAGGAAGTCAAGCCCGATTTTAGTGATCAACAGGGCTGCAGTGCCACCATTGGCAGGAAGATGTAATTACAGTGTGACAAGTTTACATAGTTTCATTATAAATGTGGGCACAGGAATTTATAATGGGAAAAATCGACAGGAACATATACAGATGTAACATTTAAAATATATTCGAGCGAGATATAGATATAACCCACTGCCAACAGATGTTAAATTTCTGAAACATGTCCAATACATATGGACTGAATTATTCAGGTATTAGTATAATTACCCAGCCAATTATCTACGTCAGCTAATTTTTATTTTCTTGTGTGCAAAACTAATAAAGTTATTTGTGAACTAAATTTTCTACTGGGGAAAAGATCAGTGTGACCCATGAATTGACGAATTTTTGATTTCTTTGCATGTTTTGTCACTCACAGGATTTAGGTAGTAGTTTCCTGAAGGCACTTCCTGCAGATTGCAGGCTGTTCAATAAACTGTGAAACTGTCTAATTGTGAACTTCCTTTCATTATACTTCACAGCATTGCAAAGGAAAATTGCAGAAAGGGGAGAGATAATTTTGTGCAAACTAAATTTTAAAGGCTCACGTTCTTCAGTTTCCTTTATCAAATTCACTCAATAGTCTCAGACTATTCCTGCTCCTCGTCAGTTCAAAGATTCGTTAATGCTGCATTTCAGTAGATGTTTATGTAAGATTTAGATCAGAGCAACGATGACATATATCAAACCCCCCGCACTAAACTTTCTAATGCTCACTTGCACAGGAAGATCCAAAGTGAATGTCATATCTGAGTAAGCATTGCTTTTAATAGTATGTACTGGTGTCCTGGCCCGTATTTCTCTCTCAAATAGATCATCTGGTCATTTATCTCTTTGCTGTTAGTGGGATCTTACTATGCAGAGGGTCAGAGATGGCCTTGCGGGGATCCAGTGTTTGGGGGTCCAGATTTACTTGGAGTTTTTGACTGTGTAATGGATGGACTGCATGGCCCTGACACCAGGAAGGATCCCCACAGACCAGCCCTGCAGTAACAGAATGCATTAAGCTGCCAGCTGAGCCTACCTGGACTGAGCAATGCTGCCAGGGACAGAGGCTGATCACAGGGACTGGATCCACTCAAGGCCCAATAACCCCTCCTTGCTGTGTATAAATCCACGTTTCCTACATTACAACACTGACAACACTTCATTGACTTTGAAGTGCTTTGAGATGTCCTGACGATGAGAATGGCGTTATAAAAATGCAAGTTCTCTCTTCCTTCCTATTTAATTGTTCCAGCAGTGGATTACTGTGCATATCTTGATGTATAATCAACAAGCGTTGATAATAGTGAAAGCACAACTCCTGAGCTACACACTCATGTCACACAGCAGAAAGCTGTCAGCATTTGGTAGACACTAATCTTTGGGCACATCGGATCATTCATTGCAAGGCCAGCTACAGATCAAAAAGAGGTGACCCTGCATGAGTGACAGTGACTGACAGCCACTGCTGAGTTATTAAGTAAATGGTACTGAGGGACATGGCGTGACGGTGGGTAAATGCAGTTGAGGTACAGTTCAGCCATGATCTGATTGAATGGTGGAACAGGCTGGAGGGGCTGAATGGCCTCCTCCATATTACAGGAGGTACAGACCAGTCTAGGTCTGGTAGCTGTCAACATTGTACAAATAATAAACAGAAAGCTGGGGGAAGCCCAGCATCATTTACTTTCTTCCACACACACACATTCTATACTGACTGTACAAAACAGCAGTGTGGCTGAGCGGAAAGACTTTAATGAGATTTAGGTGCAATATGTGCAGACATTGCTAAATCGTGACTAAATCCGCTCTCTCTGCTGCAGCGAATGGAAAATTCAGGGAGCGCCACACACATCCTGCGTGGAGCATCACATTACATACAGACTACAAACTTCAAACTCCCCCCAGCCACAGCCCCTGGGCAGCACACAGGAGCTGGTGAGCAAAGAGTTAACCTCACTGCCCCTTGCAACTTGGAGACCAAGAGACTCTTTGTTTCCACTCGTGACTCACTCCCAGTATGTTGCTGCCAGTTTTAAACCGGAAGCTCAAAGCAATTAAGTCTTTGCTGTTTCTAGACAGGCGAGGAACCATGTAGAAAGCAGCCTCCCCAATTCCACTCACTTTCCCTAAACCCCACTCACTGCTCGTTAAACCCCAGACTTTCCCTGACCCCACTTACTGCTCCATAAACCCCACACACTTTCCCTAAGCCCCAAACAACGCTCCATAAAAGCAACTCACTCTTCCTTAAACCCCACACATTCCCTAAGCCCCAAACACTGCTCCAGAAACCCCACTCACTGCGACAGAAACCCCACTCACTGCGACAGAAACCCCACTCACTGCGACAGAAACCCCACGCACTGCTCCAGAAAACCCACGCACTGCTCCAGAAAACCCACGCACTGCTCCAGAAAACCCCACTCACTGTTCCAGAAAACCCCACTCACTGCTCCAGAAAACCCCACTCACTGCTCCAGAAAACCCCACGCACAGCTCCAGAAAACCCCACGCACTGCTCCAGAAAACCCACGCACTGCTCCAGAAAACCCCACGCACTGCTCCAGAAAACCCCACTCACTGCTCCAGAAAACCCCACTCACTGCTCCAGAAAACCCCACTCACTGCTCCAGAAAACCCCACTCACTGCGACAGAAACCCCACTCACTGCGACAGAAACCCCACTCACTGCGACAGAAACCCCACTCACTGCGACAGAAACCCCACTCACTGCTCCACAAACCCCACTCACTGCTCCACAAACCCCACTCACTGCTCCACAAACCCCACTCACTGCGACAGAAACCCCACTCACTGCGACAGAAACCCCACTCACTGCGACAGAAACCCCACTCACTGCTCCACAAGCCCCACTCACTGCTCCACAAGCCCCACTCACTGCTCCACAAGCCCCACTCACTGCGACAGAAACCCCACTCACTGCGACAGAAACCCCACTCACTGCTCCACAAACCCCACTCACTGCGACAGAAACCCCACTCACTGCTCCACAAACCCCACTCACTGCGACAGAAACCCCACTCACTGCGACAGAAACCCCACTCACTGCTCCACAAACCCCACTCACTGCGACACAAACCCCACTCACTGCGACACAAACCCCACTCACTGCGACACAAACCCCACTCACTGCGACACAAGCCCCACTCACTGCGACACAAGCCCCACTCACTGCGACACAAGCCCCACTCACTGCGACACAAGCCCCACTCACTGCTCCACAAGCCCCACTCACTGCGACAGAAACCCCACTCACTGCGACAGAAACCCCACTCACTGCGACAGAAACCCCACTCACTGCGACAGAAACCCCACTCACTGCGACAGAAACCCCACTCACTGCGACAGAAACCCCACTCACTGCGACAGAAACTCCACTCACTGCGACAGAAACTCCACTCACTGCGACAGAAACCCCACTCACTGCGACAGAAACCACACTCACTGCGACAGAAACCCCACTCACTGCGACAGAAACCACACTCACTGCGACAGAAACCCCACTCACTGCGACAGAAACCCCACTCACTGCGACAGAAACCCCACTCACTGCTCCACAAACCCCACTCACTGCGACAGAAACTCCACTCACTGCGACAGAAACTCCACTCACTGCGACAGAAACTCCACTCACTGCGACAGAAACCCCACTCACTGCGACAGAAACCCCACTCACTGCGACAGAAACCCCACTCACTGCGACAGAAACCCCACTCACTGCGACAGAAACCCCACTCACTGCGACAGAAACCCCACTCACTGCGACAGAAACTCCACTTACTGCGACAGAAACTCCACTCACTGCGACAGAAACCCCACTCACTGCGACAGAAACCCCACTCACTGCGACAGAAACCCCACTCACTGCGACAGAAAACCCACTCACTGCGACAGAAAACCCACTCACTGCGACAGAAAACCCACTCACTGCGACAGAAACCCCACTCACTGCGACAGAAACCCCACTCACTGCGACAGAAACCCCACTCACTGCGACAGAAACCCCACTCACTGCGACAGAAACCCCACTCACTGCGACAGAAACCCCACTCACTGCGACAGAAACCCCACTCACTGCGACAGAAACCCCACTCACTGCGACAGAAACCCCACTCACTGCTCCACAAACCCCACTCACTGCTCCACAAACCCCACTCACTGCGACAGAAAACCCACTCACTGCGACAGAAAACCCACTCACTGCGACAGAAAACCCACTCACTGCTCCACAAACCCCACTCACTGCTCCACAAGCCCCACTCACTGCTCCACAAGCCCCACTCACTGCTCCACAAGCCCCACTCACTGCTCCACAAGCCCCACTCACTGCGACAGAAACCCCACTCACTGCGACAGAAACCCCACTCACTGCGACAGAAACCCCACTCACTGCGACAGAAACCCCACTCACTGCGACAGAAACCCACTCACTGCGACAGAAACCCACTCACTGCGACAGAAACCCACTCACTGCTCCAGAAACCCACTCACTGCTCCAGAAACCCACTCACTGCTCCAGAAACCCACTCACTGCTCCAGAAACCCACTCACTGCTCCAGAAAACCCACTCACTGCGACAGAAACCCCACTCACTGCTCCACAAACCCCACTCACTGCTCCACAAACCCCACTCACTGCGACAGAAAACCCACTCACTGCGACAGAAAACCCACTCACTGCGACAGAAAACCCACTCACTGCGACAGAAAACCCACTCACTGCGACAGAAAACCCACTCACTGCGACAGAAAACCCACTCACTGCGACAGAAAACCCACTCACTGCGACAGAAAACCCACTCACTGCTCCTCAAACCCCACTCACTGCTCCTCAAACCCCACTCACTGCTCCTCAAACCCCACTCACTGCTCCTCAAACCCCACTCACTGCTCCTCAAACCCCACTCACTGCTCCACAAACCCCACTCACTGCTCCACAAACCCCACTCACTGCTCCACAAACCCCACTCACTGCTCCACAAACCCCACTCACTGCTCCAGAAAACCCACTCACTGCTCCAGAAAACCCACTCACTGCTCCAGAAAACCCACTCACTGCTCCAGAAAACCCAAACACTGCTCCACAAACCCCACTCACTGCGACAGAAAACCCCACTCACTGCTCCACAAACCCCACTCACTGCTCCACAAACCCCACTCACTGCTCCACAAACCCCACTCACTGCTCCACAAACCCCACTCACTGCTCCACAAACCCCACTCACTGCTCCAGAAAACCCACTCACTGCTCCACAAACCCACTCACTGCTCCACAAACCCCACTCACTGCTCCACAAACCCCACTCACTGCTCCACAAACCCCACTCACTGCTCCACAAACCCCACTCACTGCTCCACAAACCCCACTCACTGCTCCACAAACCCCACTCACTGCCCCAGAAACCCCACTCACTGCCCCAGAAACCCCACTCACTGCCCCAGAAACCCCACTCACTGCCCCAGAAAACCCACGCACTGCACCAGAAACCCCACGCACTGCACCAGAAACCCCACGCACTGCACCAGAAACCCCACGCACTGCACCAGAAACCCCACGCACTGCTCCAGAAACCCCACGCACTGCTCCAGAAACCCCACTCACTGCTACAGAAACCCCACTCACTGCTACAGAAGGGCGGCACAGTGGCGCAGTGGTTAGCACCGCAGCCTCACAGCTCCAGCGACCCGGGTTCAATTCCGGGTACTGCCTGTGTGGAGTTTGCAAGTTCTCCCTGTGTCTGCGTGGGTTTCCTCCAGGTGCTCCGGTTTTCTCCCACATGCCAAAGACTTGCAGGTTGATAGGTAAATTGGCCATTAGAAATTGCCCCTAGTATAGGTAGGTGGTAGGGAAAATATAGGGACAGGTGGAGATGTGGTAGGAATATGGGATTAGTGTAGGATTAGTATAGATGGGTGGTTGATGGTCGGCACAGACTCGGTGGGCCGAGAGGCCTGTTTCAGTGCTGTATTTCTAAACTAAACTAAACCCCACTGCTACAGAAACCCCACGCACTGCTCCAGAAAACCCTATGCACTGCTCCAGAAAACCCTACTCACTGCTACAGAAACCCCACTCACTGCTACAGAAACCCCACTCACTGCTCCACAAACCCCACATTGCTCCACAAACCCCACTCACTGCTACACAAACCCCACTCACTGCTACACAAACCCCACATTGCTCCACAAACCCCACTCACTGCTCCACAAACCCCACATTGCTCCACAAACCCCACTCACTGCTACAGAAACCCCACTCACTGCTACAGAAACCCCACATTGCTCCAGAAACCCCATACTGTTCCCCAATCTCCCTGAACCCACACACTGCTCCCGAAACCCCATACACTCACCCCAAAGCCCACACACCCCAGTGAACCTGATGCATCCCCCCACCCAAACCTCCCGCAACATTTAACTGGGATTCGCTTGGGTCCCCCCCCCCCCTCCCAAAGACTGTAGACAAATGCAAAGTGAAATTTTCAATGCAGCTCCTCCTCCCTCTGTCCAACTCACTTGCTCGACAATTTTCTCCTTCCCCAGGCCCAGAAACTTGTACCTTCCCCACCCCCCAATCTTACAGCAAACTTTCAGAGACAGAGACATTCAGCCAGACACTATCACTTTGCCCCCACTGTAACTTGGTGCAGGACTCTCTCTGTCTGGGACAGGGTGCTGCCGAGCCCAGCTCAGTACTGGGGCACAGTCGTGGTGTTCACCTACCCGAGAGTTGCAGCCTTTTGTTATTGTGTGTGGATTAGTTACCCCTCCGATCCGATCAGCGATGCAAACTGCTTCTTTTTTCCATGCTGACACACGTCTGAAATGTTCTGCTGCTGTAACTGGATCCTCCTGAGCAGGAAGCTGGATCAGGCAGACAAGAGCTCCGGATTACTTCCTTTCCGCATTATTCCCCAGGCACTTTGCAGTCTGTGTAAACAAGTCTTTCCCCTTCTCCTCTCTGCCCAGTGTCCACACTCAGCACTCCCACCTTCACTTGACGTCAGGACCTTCCCACTAAGGCCCAACATCACCAGGGAGGAGTCTGCCACCCAGATGGTCCTCCCTTTCACCAAAGTCTTTCAACAACCGCCAGACAGAGCAACATGTTCTCTGTCTGCAGTGTCACCCATGTGTTAATAGACACAGACTGTTGAGAGAATCCTTATTTCCCTCAGAAACTGGAAGCTCACAGAGCTGCAAGTCTTTGTTTTAACCCTTGGACAGACAGAAAAGGTTGAAACAAAAGCTCTAGGTGCCCCAATGATGTTCATCCACTGCTGACTGGAACAACAAAGAAACCCAGCCTATCCTCAGCCTGGGCACCTGTCATCACATGAACAGGATAAAAACCATTGTAAATCATGACCTCACCCCCTCGCTGCATCACAGCCACACTGCGACCAACTTTCACTTTGATTTAAAACAAAGTGTGTAACTCTTCTGATGTGTAATCTTACTCACCTGTCACCCGTAAACCTGCTGGCTTACACTGTTGTTGTGGGAGCATTTTAAGAGGCTGTAAGTGAAAGGTCACCAGAGGAAGTGATATCATTGGCACACAGAGTTGTGGGTGTAGCCCGACAGAGTCAGATGTGTGTTGATGTGCTCTTCTAGTAGCTGTGTGTATATATATATCTGTTCTAGTTTAAGTTACAATAAAGTTGTTATTATTGCCATAGAGGGAATGCAACAAAGGTTCACTGGACTTGTTCCCGGTATGGTGGGACTGTCCTATGAAGAGAGATTGGGGAAACTGGGTCTGTATTCTCTAGAGTTTCAGAGAATGAGAGGTGATCTCATTGAGACCTGCAAAATACTGAAAGGGATAGACAGGGTAGATGCAGGTAGGGTGTTTCCCCTGGTGGGAGAGTCGAGAACCAGGGAACACAATTTCAAAATAAGGAGAAAGCCACTTAGGACTGAGATGAGGAGAAATGTCTTTACTCAGAGGGTTGTGAATCTTTAGAATTCTCTACCCCAAAGGGCTATGGAAGCTCCGTCATGTTTAAAGCAGAGATTGACAGATTTATAAATACCAATGACATAAAGGGATATGGGAATAGTGTGGGAAAAAGGCATTGATGTGGATGATCAGCCATGATCGTATTGAATGGCGCAGCAGGCTCAATGGGCTGAATGGCCTACTCCTGTTCCTATAATGGGAACAACATTTACCAGTCCATTTTAAAATCACACTGACATCTGGATAGGTGTTGGAGAAGATACGTCAGGGTTACTGTCCTCCCTCATTGTCAATGGCACTGTCTGACTCAGGGTTACTGTCCTCCCTCATTGTCAATGGCACTGTCTGACTCAGGGTTACTGTCCTCCCTCATTGTCAATGGCACTGTCTGACTCAGGGTTGCTGTCCTCCCTCATTGTCAATGGCACTGTCTGACTCAGGGTTGCTGTCCTCCCTCATTGTCAATGGCACTGTCTGACTCAGGGTTATTGTCCTCCCTCATTGTCAATGACACTGCCTGACTCAGGGTTGCTGTCCTCCCTCATTGTCAATGGCACTGCCTGACTCAGGGTTGCTGTCCTCCCTCATTGTCAATGGCACTGCCTGACTCAGGGTTGCTGTCCTCCCTCATTGTCAATGGCACTGTCTGACTCAGGGTTGCTGTCCTCCCTCATTGTCAATGGCACTGTCTGACTCAGGGTTGCTGTCCTCCCTCATTGTCAATGGCACTGTCTGACTCAGGGTTACTGTCCTCCCTCATTGTCAATGGCACTGTCTGACTCAGGGTTGCTGTCCTCCCTCATTGTCAATGGCACTGCCTGACTCAGGGTTGCTGTCCTCCCTCATTGTCAATGGCACTGTCTGACTCAGGGTTGCTGTCCTCCCTCATTGTCAATGGCACTGTCTGACTCAGGGTTGCTGTCATCCCTCATTGTCAATGGCACTGTCTGACTCAGGGTTACTGTCCTCCCTCATTGTCAATGGCACTGTCTGACTCAGGGTTACTGTCCTCCCTCATTGTCAATGGCACTGTCTGACTCAGGGTTGCTGTCCTCCCTCATTGTCAATGGCACTGTCTGACTCAGGGTTGCTGTCCTCCCTCATTGTCAATGGCACTGTCTGACTCAGGGTTGCTGTCCTCCCTCATTGTCAATGGCACTGTCTGACTCAGGGTTACTGTCCTCCCTCATTGTCAATGGCACTGTCTGACTCAGGGTTGCTGTCCTCCCTCATTGTCAATGGCACTGTCTGACTCAGGGTTGCTGTCCTCCCTCATTGTCAATGGCACTGTCTGACTCAGGGTTACTGTCCTCCCTCATTGTCAATGGCACTGTCTGACTCAGGGTTACTGTCCTCCCTCATTGTCAATGGCACTGTCTGACTCAGGGTTACTGTCCTCCCTCATTGTCAATGGCACTGTCTGACTCAGGGTTACTGTCCTCCCTCATTGTCAATGGCACTGTCTGACTCAGGGTTACTGTCCTCCCTCATTGTCAATGGCACTGTCTGACTCAGGGTTACTGTCCTCCCTCATTGTCAATGGCACTGTCTGACTCAGGGTTACTGTCCTCCCTCATTGTCAATGGCACTGTCTGACTCAGGGTTACTGTCCTCCCTCATTGTCAATGGCACTGTCTGACTCAGGGTTACTGGCCCATTTATTGGTTTGGGCCTATTCTGCAGATCCTCTATTGGTTCAGTTAGTCAATCATTAATTCGCTGCATGATGAGGAATCTCCATCCTTTGCTGCAGCCCGTGGTATTATCATGATTTGTCTCAATCAGTTGATGTTGGAACATGGTGAGAAAATCTTATTTTTATTTATTTTAATTTTATTTAGAGATGCAGCACTGAAACAGGCCCTTCGGCCCACTGAGTCTGTGCCGACCAACAACCACCCATTTATACTAACCCCACAGTAATCCCATATTCCCTACCACCTACCTACACTACGGGCAATTTACAATGGCCAATTTACCTATCACCTGTAAGTCTTTGGCTGTGGGAGGAAACCGGAGCACCCGGCGAAAACCCACGCGGTCACAGGGAGAACTTGCAAACTCCACACAGGCAGTATCCAGAATCGAACCCAGGTCTCTGGAGCTGTGAGGCTGCGGTGCTAACCACTGCGCCGCTAACCACTGCACCACTGTGCTGCCTATGAAAATGCTAGGTACTTACTTGGGCTGGCTCAGCTAAAGTTCCTGCTAATTTAGTTCTGCTTCCCTGGCTTGTGAGTGGTCATGCAGATACTTTGGAGATTCCCAGATTTATTGTCCTCATGGTTTCTAGTTGATAGAGCTGGTCACATGTGGCGATCGAAGGGTTTAGTGTTTTGCCCTCAGGACAACCCTCTGATCTGGTCCCAACCATCAGCTCTGCTTTGGCTTCTTGTTCCTTTCATCATTCCCATTTCATTCTTCCCTCGCACAGTCTTCACTTCTCTGATTTCTCAGGACACTTATTCAGATTCTTCAGGTCTTTCTCATCTCCACACATCACAATAATTAATTGTTAAAAATTCACAAATAGTAAATAACATTGACACCAACATTTTAAACCCCATAGATTTTTGTACCATTATCCATCTGTAGTAATTTTCCCACAGCTATATTACCATATGAAGCCAATATATTGAATCCTGGAACAAACAATAATGAGCCAGCCATGTAATATTTTACTTAAGGCATTATTTTCTAGGTAAAGAATGAAAGCTTAGCTGAAGCATCATTATACATTTAAAATTACACTACGAACACTATTTCACAATTGCTTTTCTTAATGAGGCTATTTGTGCGGGGAAGGAGTTGTGAGCCATAGCTTCAGGGATTATAATCAGGGCAAATTGTTTTCACATTTTGTTTTTTCTGAGTTTGCTAAAAAAAACTATTGGAAGTGAATTTTTAAGATGGTCAATGCACTCCCAGCTGAGTGGGCAAAGATCTGGCAAATGGAGTATAATGTGGGAAAGTGGGAAATTGTCCACTTTGGCAGGAAGAATAAAAAAGAAGCATATTATCTAAATGGTGAGAGATTGCAGAGCTCTGAGATGCAGAGGGATCTGGGTGTCCTAAAGCATGAATTGCAAAAGGTTAGTATGCAGGAAAAGCAAGTAATTAGCAAAGCTAATAGAATGTTATCGTTTATCGTGAGGGGAATTGAATACAAAAGTAGGGAGGTTATGCTTCAGCTATACAGGGCATTAGTGAGACCACATCTGGAATACTGTGTACAGTACTGGTCTCCTTGTTTAAGGAAAGATGTAAATGCATTGGAGGCAGTACAGAGAAGGTTTACTAGACTAATACCTGGAATGGGCGGGCTGTCTTATGAGGAAAGATTGGACAGACTAGGTTTGTATCTGCTGGAGTTTAGAAGAGTAAGAGGCAACTTGATTGAAACATATAAGATCCTGAGGGATCTTGATAGGGTGGATGTGGAAAGGATGTTTCCCCTTGTGGGAGTATCTAGAACTAGAGGTCATTGTTTAAAAATAAGGGGTCGCCCATTTAAGACAGAGATGAGGAGACATTTTTTTTCTCTGAGGGTTGAGAGTCTTTGGAATTCTCTTCCTCAAAAGATTCTCGATAAACAAGGGGGTGGAAGGTTATCGGGGGTAGGTGGAAATGTGGAGTAATCAGTTCAGCCATGAACTTATTGAATGGCAGAGCAGACTCAAGGGTTTGAGTGGCCTCCTCCTGCTCCTAATTTGTATGTTCGTATGCAAGGAAGAACCCAACTGCCTTCCTGTGAAAGAACATCTTATGTTGGGAACTTAAGCAAGAAAGTATGGGAACAAATCTGGAACTAATGACTCACTAGCACAAGATATTAGGGGACCAACGCACTTCCACATGCGCAATTCATGTGCAGATTATCACCTTGGCCAGCGTCAGACTGTTAACAACAGTGGCAGGACTGACAATGCACGAGATATCTGCTCCCCTCCAATTCTGCCCTCTTGTCAATCCCCAACTCCCTTCACTCCACCATTGGCAGCCATGCCTTCAGCTGTCTCGGCTCTAAGCTTTGGAATTCCCTCCTTAAACTTCTCAACCTCTCTCGCCTCCTCCTTTAAGAAGCTCCTGTAAACCTGTTCCTTTGGCCAAGCTTCTGGTCACCTATCTGAAAATCTCCTTATATGTGTTCGTGTTGAATATTATCTCATTACTCTCCTGTGAAGCATCTTGTGACATTTGTACTGTGTTAAAGGCACTACGTAAATGCAAGTTATTACGTGTGAATCGAAGTGTGAGTGAATGAATTTGATTATTGAGCCGATTGGAATGTCACACTCAAGGTGCAACCTGCTCATCTAATTAGCTATTTCTGCAGATACACCATTCATTCTAATCTCCTGGTATTTGAATTAAAGCTGAAGGGGAGTGTTTAGAGCAGCTCACTGAGCCTAGCACAGCTTTCTTTCTGAATAACTCTCAACAGCTAACACTTACAGGCAAATTCGCCACAGCAAAAACTCAGGTGTATTAATTTTACAGCATAAGATTGACTTCCTGTTAATGGATTAGCTAGGGCCTAGACGTCAATTCACCCATATGACTCTACCGCTAACACACTTACGTTTCCTAAGAAGGGCCTAATTACATATATGGGGCATGATGGCGTTGGTAAAACTACAGGTCATTGTGATGTTGAATAGCACTGCAGCATTTAAAATGCTATAGCTGCTTTGCTTTGTTCTGGTCTCCATATTATAAAATGATACAGAGGCACTGGAGATGTTGCATAAAGGATTTACTAAAATAATACAAGAATTAAGAGATTATACCTCTCAGGAAAGGTTGAACAGGCTGCAGGGTGACCTGAGAGAGATCTTTAAAATTATGAAGTGATTCAATGGAGTAGAGAAGATGTTTCCATTTGTGAGGGAGCTCAAAACTAGGGGCCATAAACGTAAGATCGTCACTAATAAATCCGATAGGGAATTCAGGAGAAAGTTCTTTAGCCAGAGAGTGGTTAAAATGTGAAACTTGTTACCACAAGGAGGCATAGATGCACTGAAAGGGGAAGAAGTACAAGTACAATAAGTCCATGAGGGAGAAAGGTTATTCCAGTGGAGTTACACAAAGGGGGGAGGGAGGAGGCTGGTGTGCAGCCTAAACACTGGCATCAACTAGATGGGTTGAATTACCTGTTCCTGTGCTGTAAATACGATGTACTTCTCTGATTTAAGGGTCAGATGTCATTCAATGAATGCAGCAGCTGAAAATGTCCAAGGAATGGACTACATGGGGTGAGGTCAGCCTCAGGATGGGGTCCATGGTCTCTGATCCATTAGTCAATATCTTACCAATAGAACTGAGAACAGGAAACGACATCAGAGGTTCGTCCAAACACGAAGGAATGAGATTGCTGAGGCAGAGAGTCCAGTCTCCATCACCTAAGGAGCCGACAATGCAGGAAGAAGCTTCATGACTTCATAATGTCGTCCAAAGTAAGTGAAGACAGTGTTTTCCATGCACAGCCTGTAACACTGAGGTTCACAGGAACAGGAGTAGGCCATTCAACCCCTCGCACTTGTTTTTTTTTCTCAATTAATTGACAGGATGCGGGAGTCACTGGCAAATAACATTTGTTGCCCATCCTTAATTGCCTTTGAGAAGGTGGTGGTGAGCTGCCTTCTTGAACCGCTGCAGTCCATGCGGTGTAGGTACACCCACAGTGCTGTTAGGGAGGGAGTTCCAGGATTTTGAGCCAGTGATGAAGGAATGACGGTAAATTTCCAGGTCAGGATGACGTGTGACATTCCCATGCAGCTGTTGCCCTTGTCGTTCCAGGCTGTAGAGGGTATGGGTCTGGAAGGTGTGATTAAAATTGGGGCTGCTAAAGAGGCCAGTGTTTGATTAGTGCAGATATCTCAGAGGGTTGTGGGTTTGGAGGAGATTTAACACTGAGTCATATTAGGAGATATTAGGGTCAGATGGCCAAAAGCTTGTTCAAAGCAGTAGATTTTAAGGAATGTCTTTAAGGAGGAAAGTGAGGTGGAGAAGCAGAGAGGTATAGGGAGGGAATTCCAGAATCTAGAGCCGAGGCAGCTGAAGGCACAGCCACCAATGGTGGAGCAATTAAAATCAGGGGCCAGACTTAGAGGAGGGTAGATATTTCAGAGGGTTGTAAGGGCTGGAGGAGATTACAGAGATAGGGAGGGGCGAGGCCATGGAGGGATTTGAAACAAGGATGAGAATTTTAAAATGGAGTCGTTGCTTAACCGGGAGTCAATGTAGGTTGTAGTATAAGGGTACCAAAGGGTTAATCTTGAGACAATGTAAAGATTACTGCCCCCCATGATGATGTAAGAGATCATGTGGGAGAAACTTGAGAACAGTTACAGCGTGGCCTTTGAAGGAGACACACAGGCTAGTGTGGAGTGTATATAGTTACCATACAAATTAGATTAATGTTTAAACATTACAGTCGAAGAACCTCTCTGGCTAGACTCTATATAGTGGCAGCATACAGAATCAGATATATAACATGGTGAATAGCACTGGGATCGAAGTCCTTTACCCAGGAGAGAAAATCTGAAGCAACATCATCCTTCAGCCAGAAGAGAAGAAACTTTAAAACAAGTAGCAGAAGAGAAAAAGCAAACTACAGACCGTAGAAAGCGGAGAAAAGCTCCACAGAACGGAAGCGTGGCTGAAAAGCAAGTGATCGGGTGAGTCATTGTGCTGACAATTGAGAAATACCAGTAAAAAAAAAATGTCTTTGAAGAGCTTAAAAAATTAATTTTCTAAAGCTTCCTTGTGAGCGAGAGAAAAAAAAGGGGGAAACCTAGTCCCTCACTTGGGCTGAACGTGAGGGCAAAGAGCAGGAAAACCCTGCAAAGCGCGCAAACTGAAAAAAGTTCAATAGTAAAAACGGTGCGGGAAATCCCTGAACACAGCAGAGTCTCCACTGATGCAGCTAAGCTGAAGAGAAAAAAATCATTAAAGCAATCAAGCTTGAATAAAATAAATAAACTCCAGCTAAAAAAAAAGTTACTGGAACTGTATATCAAACAGCTCTGTCAAGTCCAGTAGGCTTCCATGTAAACATTTCAGAAAGAAAGGGGGAGTCCCAACCAGAAGCCTATAAAAAAACAAACAGGGAACACTGTAAAGCACCTCCTACACTCCATCAAAGCAAGCTAGGCTGAAAAAAGTGTTTCTTAAAGAGGAACATACTAAAAAGTCTCTTTTTTTTAATGGATTCAAAAGTCATGAGGGATCCAATCAGACTCAAAACTGGGTACCATGGAGGAAAAGGTTCCTCAGAAACAGAATTGCATCAAAATTGGACAGCAGGTCTGAAACAGTGCAAGTGAATATATTATCATATTTAAGGCTGTGTTTGCTGACAATGCAACCACTAGGTTCTACAGTACTAGCACATGTGCAAATGCAGCATCTTCCACTGAAATGTCACTGCGACGTTCAGGAAGCTGCCAGGATTAAAGATGGCGCCGCTCAATTTATCACAGACAAACAAGACAGAACTCTGGTATGATACTGCCACTGAAATTTGGAATGTAAAGTCAACATTTACATGGTGAAGTTTATGGAGGAAGTAACTGTGAATTTCTGCCCCACACCTGCCTCCATTCTGTAATCTCCCATTCTCCCAATCCACACATTCACACTCGCTACAACCTTGCCGTTTCCCCCCCTCCTGCAGCCGCTCGCTCCAGACCTCGCCACTGCCGCCAGCTTCCCCTTCCCTCAGCCGATCATTTCCCACTCCTCGCTTCCCTCTCCCCCCCCACCACTCCGCTCTCAGGCCACTCGCTCCCTGCTTCTCCCACCCCGCTCTCTGCTCTCCCCCCCCAATCTTCAGCCGCTCGCTCCCCACTTTCCCCCCACCCTCCGTCCAGAAGCTCGCTCTAGGCCATGCTCCTCAAACGTGGGAGCGAGTGGCCGAGAGGAGAGACGTGGCACGGCCTGGAGCTAGCGTCTGGAGGAGGTGGGAGGGGTGTTGGACAGCGGGGAGCAAGCGGCTGGAGAGTGGGATGCGGGGGGGAGCGGGGAGCGAGCGGCTGGAGAGTGGGGAGAGGGAAGTGGGGAGCGAGCAGCTGGAGAGCGAGGAAGGAAGGGGAAGCGAGGAATGGGGAGCGAGGGGCCAGAGAGCGGGATTCCGGGGGGGGCGGGTGGGAACAGGGAGCGAGTGGCCGGAGAGTGGGATGTGGGGGGGAGTGGGAAGCGAGGAATGGGGAGCGAGCGGCCAGAGAGCGGGATTCCGGGGGCGGCGGGTGGGAACAGGGAGCGAGTGGCCGGAGAGTGGGATGCGGGGGGGAGTGGGGAGTGAGGAATGGGGAGCGAGCGGCCAGAGAGCGGGATTCCGGGGGGGGCGGGTGGGAACAGGGAGCGAGTGGCCGGAGAGTGGGATGTGGGGGGGAGTGGGAAGCGAGGAATGGGGAGCGAGCGGCCAGAGAGCGGGATTCCGGGGGGGGCGGGTGGGAACAGAGAGCGAGCGGCCGGAGAGTGGGATGTGGGTGGGGGAGCGGGGAGTGAGCGGCCGGAGAGCGAGGAGTGGGTGGGAAGTGAGGAACAGGGAGTGAGTGGCTAGAGAGCGGGGGAAAGTGTCAGGCCAGTGGAGGGGAGCAAGTAGCTGATGACGTCTTCCTGCACATGCACCAATTAGTCCTGGAAAGATGCAGGCTGTGGATGCGCAGCATCTCACTGAGAGCAGGAGACCATTTGCGCATGTGCGCAGCTTGGAGTGCTTTGATGACATCAGCTGGCCGTTGCGTTGTCAGGAGCCACTTTGTATATTTAATTGGTGCTGTCGCTGATGATATAATAGCAAGACAATGTACTGAGGAAACATCAGCCAAATTCGACAAAGTCTTAAACGTTTGTGATTCCTTCTTCAATTTGCGCTGCAATAACAGACCAATGCTGGGAGGTGAGAAAAGACCTTGGTTTCGAAAACCTGCTGTATCTGTTCACTCCTTCACCAGAGGGCTGAACAAGAGGCACTAGGAAACATAGTATACTTGGCGGGGGGGGGGGGGGCGGAGGGGGTGAAGAATCCTGCCCTGGGCTGCAAAAACTTCCCACGAGTGTGAACAATGTCCCACCAAGAGAGCAGAATGCTTTTATTGCACAAAACTAAAGGCATTTCAGTAAGATGTGCCAAAATAAAATCTTGACTTGTGTCTGTGCCAGCCATCAAGCACATATCTATTCTAATCCCATTTTCCAGCACTTGGCCAGTAGTCCTGTATGCTATGGCGCTTCAAGTGCTCACTTAAATATTTCTTAAATGTTGTGAGGGTTCCTGCCTCTACCACCTCTTCAGGCAGTGCGTTCCAGATTCCAACCACCCTCTGGATGAAAACATTTTTCCTCAAATCCCCTCTAAACCTCCTGCACCTTAACTTAAATCTATGCCCCCTGGTTATTGATCCCTCCACTAATGGAGAAGGTTTCTTCCCATCTATCCTATGGGCGGCACAGTGGCGCAGTGGTTAGCACCGCAGCCTCACAGCTCCAGGGACCCGGGTTCGATTCCGGGTACTGCCTGTGTGGAGTTTGCAAGTTCTCCCTGTGTCTGCGTGGGTTTTCTCCGGGTGCTCCGGTTTCCTCCCACAAGCCAAAAGACTTGCAGGTTGATAGGTAAATTGGCCATTATAAATTGTCACTAGTATAGGTAGGTGGTAGGGAAATATAGGGACAGGTGGGGATGTTTGGTAGGAATATGGGATTAGTGTAGGATTAGTATAAATGGGTGGTTGATGTTCGGCACAGACTCGGTGGGCCGAAGGGCCTGTTTCAGTGCTGTATCTCTAATCTAATCTAATCTAATCCTATCAATGCCCCTCATAGTCTTGTACACCTCAATCAGGTCCCACCTTGGCCTTCTCTGCTCCAAGGAAAACAAGCCTAGCCTATCCAGTCTCTCTTCATAGCTGAAATGCTCCAGCCCAGGCTACATCCTGGTGAATCTCCTCTGCACCCTCTCCAGTGCAATCACATCCTTCCTTTAGTGTGGTGCCCAGAACTGTACACAGTACTCCAGCTGTGGCCTAACTAGCGTTTTATACAGCTCCATCATAATCTCCCTGCTCTTATATTCGTTGCGTCGGCTAATAAAGGCAAGTATCCCATATGCCTTCCTAACCGCCTTATCTACCTGTACTGCTGCCTTCAAGTAATCTATGGACAAGTACACCAAGGTCCCTCTAACCCTCTGTACATCCTCGGGTCCTACCATCCATTGTATATTCCCTTGCCTTGTTAGTCCTCCCAAAATGCATCACCTCACACTTCTCAGGATTAAATTCCATTTGCCACTGCTCCGCCCATCTTACTCGCCCATCTTACTCACCCATCTATATCACCCTGTAATCTAAGGCTTTCCTCCTCACTATTTAAGACACCACCAATTTTCATGTCATCTGTGAACTTAGAGATCATACCTCCTATATTCACGTCTAAATCATTAATGTTCACTACAAACAGCAAGGGTCCCAGCACCGATCCCTGCAGTACACCACTGGTCACAGGCTTCCACTCACAAAAACAACCCTCGACCATCACCCTCTGCCTCCTGCCACGAAGCCAATTTTGGATTCAATTTGCCAAATTGACCTGTATCCCATGGGCTCTGACCTTCTTAACCAATCTCCCATACGGGACCTTATCAAAAGTCCATGTAGACTACATCAACTGCCTTATCCTCAACTACCCATCTAGTCACCTCCTCGGAAAATTCAATCGTTTGTTAGACACGATCTCCTCCTGACAAAGTCATGCTGATTATCACCGATTATTCCCTGCCTCTCCAAGTGGAGATTAATCCTGTCCCTCAGAATTTTTTCCAATAGTTTCCCTACCACTGTTGTTAGACTCACTGGCCTATAATTACCTGGTTTATCCCTGCTGCCCTTCTTGAATAATGGTACCACATTCGATGTCCTCCAATCCTCTGGTACCTCTCCTGGGGCCAGAGAGGATCTGAAAATTTGTGTCAGAGCCCCTGCAATCTCCTCCCTTGCCTCACATATAACAGCCTGGGATACATCTCATCTGGGCCTGGGCCCACTTTTAAGCCTGCTAAAACAGCTAATACCTCCTCCCTTTCAATGCTAATTTGTTCAGGTATATCACAATCCCCCTCCCTGATCTCTACACCTACATCGTCCTTCTCCATAGTGAACACAGATACAAAGTAATCATTTTAAACCTCACCTATGTCCTCCGGCTCCACACACAGATTACCACTTTGGTCCCTAATGGGCCTTACTCTTTCCCTGGTTATCCTCTTGCCCTTAATATACTTATAAAATGCCTTGGGGCTTTGCTTTATCTTGCCTGCCAGTGTTTTCTCATGTCCCCTCTTCGCTCTCCTAATTACTTTTTTGAGTAACCCCCTACCCTTTCTATACTCCTCTATTGCCTCCACTGTTTTCAGCGCTCTGAATCTGCCATAAGCCTCCTTTTTTTACCTTATCCAATCCTCTATATCCCTTGACATCCAGGGTTCCCTGGACTTGTTGGTCCTACCCTTCACCTTTACAGGAACATATTGCTCCTGAACTCTCACTATTTCCTTTTTGAATGACTCCCACTGGTCTGATGTAGATTTTCCTACAAGTAGCTGCTCCCAGTCCATTTGGTCAGATCCTGTTTTATCATATTGAAATCAGCCTTCCCTAAATTCAGTACTTTTATTTCCGGTCCCTCTTTGTCCTTTTCCATAACTATCTTAAATCTTACAGAGTTATGGTCATTATACCCGAAATGCTCCCCCACTGACACTTCTACCACTTGTCCGGCTTCATTCCCTAGGATTAGGTCCAGTACTACCCCTTCTCTTGTAGGACTTTCTACGTACTGGCTCAAAAAGCTCTCCTGTATGCACTTTAAGAATTCCACCCCCTTTAAGCCTTTTGCACTAAGACTATCCCAGTTGATATTGGGGAAGTTGAAATCCTTGACTATTATTACCCTATTACGTTTACAACTCTGAGATTTGCCTACATATCTGCTCCTCTATTTCTCCCTGACTATTTGGAGGCCTGTAGTACACAAACAGCCAAGTGATTGCCCCCTTTTTGTTTTTAAGTTCTACCCATATGGCCTCGTTTGAAGAACTTTCTAAGATATCATCCCTCCTTACTGCAGTAATTGACTCCTTGATCAACAGTGCAATACCACCTCCTCTTTTATACCCTCTCCTGTCACACCTGAAGATTCTATACCCTGGGATACAAGAGCTTGTATTGACTTTCATCTTATAAAGAAAGTTGAAGAAGATAAACACGAAAAATCCAGGAGCCAAGACAAAGGAAGAGTCCCCCAACCTGACCTGAGCACTGCAGAGAGTCTGGATTCCAGCTTTCATGAGTGGGAACAGTTTCTCTCTATCTACTCTGTCCAGACCCTTCATGATTTTGAATACCTCTATCAAATCACCTCTCAGCCTTCTCCTCCAAGGAAAACAGTCCTAAACTTCTCCAATCCATCTTCATAACTGAAACTCCTCATCCCTGGAACCATTCTTGTGAATCTTTTCTGTACTCTCTCCAATGCTCTCACGTCTTTCCTAAGGTGCGGTGCCCAGAACTGGACACAATACTCCAGCTGAGGCCAAATTCGTGTCTTAGAGAAGTTCAACATAACTTCCTTGCTCTTATACTGTATGCCTCTATTAATAAAGCCCAGGACACTGTATGCTTTATTAACTGCTCTCTCAACCTGTCCTGCCACCTTCAATGACTTATGCACATATACATCCATGTCCCTCTGCTCCTGCACCCCCTTTAGAATTGTATCCTTTATTTTATATTCCTATCAAAATGAATCATTCACATTTCTCTGCATTGAACTTCATCTGCCACCTGTCTGCATATTCCACCTGTCTATGTCCTTTTGAAGTTCTACACTATCCTCCTCACAGTTCACAATGCTTCCAAGTTTCGTATCAGCTGTAAACTTTGAAATTGTGCTCCAAGGTCTAGGTCATTAATATGTATCAGGAAGAGTAAGGGTCCCAACACTGATCCTTGGAGAACTCCACTACAAACCTTCCTCCAGCCCGAAAAACATCCATTAACCACTAACGGACCTCTCCAGCGGTCCCACTAGGTCCATAGTAATCCTTTTGAAGGGCAACTCAAATATGGGAGAGAGACTAATGAAGCGTGCTAGTTTGGTCAGTTCCACATATCTGACACTCTAGACAGGAGGTATGGAACCAGGGTACCTATTCATTCATCCCTGGCCAGAAGAACCACCTCAACAACCATTTGAGTCTTCTCTATCCTCAGGTGACCTCCAAATAGGTGCCTGTGGGCCAAGTCAAGGCCTGTCCTCCTATTTGGCACCAACAATTACTCCATTTCCTCTCAATACCCCAGAGTCTGTGTAATTCTTTACAGTGTAAGATGGCCCAGGGCCTTTTGTTTTACCTGCAGTGGGGTACCTATTTATCACCACTACCTCTTGCATTACATTGTGTTGGTCTGGATCACTTATCTGTTCCTGGTGAAAGACAGAAGTCCACACATCCAGTGCCAGGTAATTTTTCCTGTCCTCCTTGAGAAGTTGATCAATGGAGCTCTTCTCTTCCACCTCGTAGCAGGCCCTGGGTCTCCGCCCCCCTCCACCCCACCCCCCCACCCCCAACAGTGCCTCTGGGCTGGAGAGGCCAAGGGAACACACCTCATTTTTAGGTATGTCTGGTGCTGCTCCTGGTATGCACTCCTCATTGAACCGGGTTGATCCCCTAGCTTGATGGTAATGGGAGAGTGGTAAATGCCTGGCCATGAGGTTACAGATTGTGTTTGAATACAATTCTGCTGCTGCTGATGGTCCTCAACATGCCATATTAGATTTAGTATTAATGAGCCAGACTTAGCTAGCAGCCTAATGGTGTATGAAATTGTATCTAATAACAATCATAATATGCTGGAGTTCAACATAGTGTTTGAAAAGGAGAAACGTGAAACAACTACTGATATTCTAGATTTAGGTAGAGCTGACTTCAATATGATAAGTTAGAGACTGTCCACAGTAAACTGGGCAAATCTGTTCATGGGTAAAATGACAGAAGATCACTGGGAGGTGTTCAGGAAATAATTTAATGTGATACAGAACCAGTTTATATCCCTGAGGGGCAAGCGCTCTACCTGTCAAAACAAACAGTCATGGATTATTATAGAGGTAAAAGACAACATAAAACTAAAAGAAAAAGCATACAAAAATACAAAACAAAGCACAGATCCTGACAAATGGGAAAGATACAAAGAACAGCAAAGGGTGACAAGACAGATAGTAAAAGTGTCAAAAAGGGAGTATGAAAAGAAACTTGCAAGAATATCAAAATCAACACATCACACTTTCACTATTATATTAGGAAAAATATTTACGAGCAATGTGGGCTCCTTGAAAACTAATAACAGTGATATTGCCAATGAAAATAAGGAAATGGCAGATATGTTTTTCTTCATGTCATCTTTGGTTCTTTTGTCTTCCACCAATGGGAACAGTTTCTCTCTATCTACTCTGCCAGACCCCTCATGATTTTGAACGCCTCTATCAAATTCCTTTCAACCTTCTTCTCTCTAAGGAGAACAGTCCCAGCTTCTCCAATCTATCCATGTAACTCTCACATTGCCGGAACCATTCTTGTAAATCTTTTCTGCACCATCTGCAATGCCTTCACATCCTTCCTAAAGTGTTGTGCCCAGAATTAGACACAGTACTTCAGTTGAGGTCAATCCAGTTTTATTATGATCCACCGTAACTTCTTTGCTTTTGAACTCTATGCCTCTACTTATAAAGCCCAGAATCCTGTATGCCTTATTAACTGCTTTCTCAACCTACCCTACCACCTTCAACGATTTGTGCAGATCGCAAGTCCTAGGTCTCTCTGCTCCTGCATCCCCTTTAGAATTGTATCCTTTATTTTATATTGCCTCTCCTTGTTCTTCTGACCAAAATGCATCACTTCACACTTTTCTGCATTAAATTTCATCTGCCACTTGTCTGCCCATTCCACCAACCTGCCTATGTCTTCTTGATGTTTATCACTATCCTCCTCACAGTTTGCAATACTTGCAAGTTTTGTGTCATCTGCAAATTTTGAAGTTGTGCCCTGTACACCCAAGCCTATGACATTAATATAGACCAAGAAAAGCAGGGGTCCTAATGCAGACACCTGGGGAAACCCACTATGTACCTTCCTCCAGTCTGAAAAACAACCATTCACCACTATGCTAATATAAAAGCAAAATACTGCAGGTGCTGGAAATCTGAAATAAAAACAAGAAATGCTGGAAATACTCAGCAGGTCTGGCAACATCTGTGGAGAGAGAAGCAGAGTTAATGTTTCAGGTCTGTGACTCTTCATCAGAACTGGCAAAGGTTAGAAATGTAATAGGTTTTAAGCAAATAAAGTGGGGGTGGGGCAAGAGATGACAAAAGTGAAGGTGTTAATAGGACAAGGTTACAGAGAATAACTGACCATTCACCACTACTCTCTGTTGTCTGTCACACAGCTAACTTTGTATCCATGCTGCCACTGCCTTTTATTCCATGGGATGCAACTTTACTGACAAGCCTGTTATATGGCACTTCATCAAACGCCTTTTGGAAGTCCATGTAGTATAAGGATGTAAAAGGTTAATACTAGGGACAGTGAGAGAGACCCCTTTCACTGTACAAGCAATGATGTAACACTCACATGAGATAGACTTGGGAAGAAGAAGGTATAGCAACACAAAGGATGCCAGCTTAGGTGGCTTGTGGAGAGTGTATATAGTAACTGTAAATAGTAAAGAATTGTTAGTTAACCTGAACCGGAGTCTAAGACTTTCTCTAGAATGCCCTACAATGCTACTAATACAAACACAACAACGCAATATGGTGGCAATGGTAAAACAATTGTATACAGTGGCGAAAGTGACCAGGAGAATTTGATGATGTCCTTACCTTTGGAAGAAACACCAGATGAACAACAGGGAAATTTAAAGATATATACTGGCCCGGTACAGTAAGAAAACTACTTACCTGCAGAAGAAGCTGTGGAGATCTCTGCAGCTGTGGTGAGTCAGAGCACAGAAATACAGGCTGCACCACTGAACAGAAGCATAGTGGCCTGCAAGTTGAATCCAGCAATTGGGTGAGTCACAATACCAATGGTCGGGGTTTGCATTAAAAGCCTTTGAAAAACTTGCAATACTTTTCTAAAGCCATTGCACTCAGAAAGTAAAAAAAAGTGATGAAAACCCCAATCCTTCACTTGGGCTGAACACGAGAGCGTAGAGCAAGAAACCCCTTAAAAGTACCCCAGAAACAGCAGGTACAGTTCCTGTAAGGCAAGCAAGTCTGAAAAAAATCAAACAAACTACATTTCTCAATGAAAGGGGAAAACCCTAGAAAAGCCTATTAAAACAGTGGGGAACTCTCGAAAACAGCTGGGGACCTCCGTTAAAGCAATCAAGCTGGAAAAAAACAAACAAGCAGAATTTCTTAAAGAAAGGGGAACATCCTAAAAAGACTATTGAGAAAGCAACACGAGGGCGTAGAGCAGGAAACCCCTTAAAAGCGCAGGAACTCCTGAGAAATCCAGGAAACCCCCGGAAACAGCAGGGACAGTTCCTTTAAGGCAAGCAAGCCTGAAAAAAAACCAAACAAACTGCCTGCCCATCACAGACTGTTTATCAAACTTGCCTAGAGACTTTGAGTGGCACCTGATTATTCGACTCTGGGACACCTCACCTCGCTGGAAAAATAACAGCAGGACTTACAACCCTGTTATTTTATTATTCCAAAGTAACAGCTCTAATTTTAAAAAAAAATTTTCAACCGGCTAACCATTTGTTTTTAAATGTAAGTGTGTGTGCATGAGAGTGAGGAGGAATAAGAAGTTATAGAGTCTTTTCATACATAGATTTGTCTCAATATTGTTTAAGCTTTAGTTTATTAATAAATAGTTAATTTGTTGTTGTTTAAAGATACCTGAACAAAGAACAAAGAACAGTACAGCACAGGAACAGGCCATTCGGCCCTCCAAGCCTGCACCGATCATGATGCCTGTCTAAACTAAAACCTTCTGCATTTCCGGGTCCGTATCCCTCTATTCCCATCCTATTCTTGTATTTGTCAAGATGCCTCTTAAACGTTGCTATCTTACCTGCTTCCATCACCTCCCCCGGCAGCAGGTTCCAGGCATCCACCACCCTCTGTGTAAAAAACTTGCCTCGCACATCCCCTCTAAACTTTGCCCCTCACACCTTAAACCTATGTCCCCTAGTAACTGACTCTTCCACCCTGGGAAAAAGCTTCTGACTATCCACTCTGTCCATGCCACTCATAACTTTGTAAACCTCCAGCAGGTCACCCCTCCACCTCCGTCATTCCAGTGAAAACAATCCAAGTTTATCCAACCTCTCCTCATAGCTAATACCCTCCAGACCAGGCAACATCCTGGTAAACCTCTTCTGTACCCTCTCCAAAGGTTTGGTGTGTTTTATTCTGGGGGTTAATAAAGTGATTAATTTGGCTAATTTTCTGGTAGGTGGGAAACTTTAATAATATGCTGTGACCTATGGAGCAGTGGGACTGAATTGACAGTGCATTACTCCTGCCTTGGTCGCAAAACAAGGCAGAATGAGGTTTGAGAACCATAAAATCTTTACTCAATAATTTTTTTTTTACTCATTCACGGGATGCGGGCGTCACTGGCTAAGCCAGCATTTATTGCCCTTGAGAAGGTGGTGGTGCGCTGCCTTCTTGAACTGCTACAGTCCATGTGGGGTAGGTACACCCAGAGTGCGGTTAGGAAGGGAGTTCCAGGATCTTGACCCAGCGACAGTGAAGGAACGGCGATATAATTCCGAGTCAGGATGGTCAGTTCCCATGCATTTGCTGCCCTTGTCCTTCTAGTTGGTAGAGGTTTGAAAGGTACTGTCAAAGAAGCCTTGGTGAGTTGCTGCAGTGCATCTTGTAGATGGTACACGCAGCTGCCACTGTGCATCGGTGGTGGAGGGAGTGAATGTTTGTGGATGGGGTGCCAATCAAGCGGGCTGCTTTGTTCTGGATGGTGTCGAGCTTCTTGAGTGTTGTTGGAGCTGTACCCATCCAGGCAAGTGGAGAGTATTCCATCACACTCCTGACTTCTGCCTTGTAGATGGTGGACAGGCTTTGGTGAGTCAGGAGGTGAGTTACTCACCGCAGGATTCCAAGCCTCTGACCTGCTCTTATAGCCACGGTATTTATATGGCTACTCCAGTTCAGTTTCTGGTCAATGGTAGCCCCTAGGATGTTGATAGTGGGGGATTCAGCGATGGTAATGCCATTGAATGTCAAGGGGAGATGGTTAGGTTCTCTCTTGTTGGAGATGGTCATTGCCTGGCACTTGTGTGACACGTATGTTACTTGCCACTTATCAGCCCAAGCCTGGATATTGTCCAGGTCTTGTTGCATTTCTACACAGACTGCTTCAGTATTTGAGGAGTTGCAAATGGTGCGGAACATTGTGCAATCATCAGCGAACATCCCCACTTCTGACCTTATGATTGAAGGAAGGTCATTGATGAAGCAGCTGAAGATGGTTGGGTCGAGGACACTACCCTGAGGAACTCCTGCAGTGATGTCCTGGAGCTCAGATGATTGACCTCCAACAACCACAACCACCTTCCTTTGTGCTAGGTATGACTCCAACCAGCGGAGAGTTTTCCCCCTGATTCCCATTGACTTCAGTTTTGCTCCTTGGTGCCATACTCGGTCAAATGCTGCCTTGATGTCAAGGGCAGTCACTCTCACCTCACCTCTTGAGTTCAGCTCTTTTATCCATGTTTGAACCAAGGCTGTAATGAGGTCAGGAGCTGAGAGGCCCTGGCGGAGCCCAAACTAAGCATCACTGAGCAGGTTATTGCTAAGCAAGTGCCGCTTGATGGCACTGTTGATGACACCTTCCATCACTCTACTGATGATTGAGAGTCGGCTGATGGGGTGGTAATTGGCCGGGTTGGACTTGTCCTGATTTTTGTGTACTGGACATACCTGGGCAATTTTCCAAATTGCCAGGTAAATGCCAGTGTCGTAGCTGTACTGGAACAGCTTGGCGAGCGGCGCGGCAAGTTCTGGAGCACAGGTCTTCAGTACTATTGCCGGAATATTGACAGGGCCCATAACCCTTGCAGTATCCAGTGCCTTCAGTCGTTTCTTGATATCACGTGGAGTGAATCGAATTGGCTGAAGTCTGGCATCTGTGACGCTGGGGACTTCAGGAGGAGGCCGAGATGGATCATCAACTCGGCACTTCTGGCTGAAGATTGTTGCAAATGCTTCTGCCTTATCTTTCGCACTAATTTGCTGGGCTCCCCCATCATTGAGGATGGGGATATTTGTGGAGCCACCTCCTCCAGTTAGTTGTTTAATTGTCCACCACGATTCATGGCGGGATATGGCAGGAATGCAGAGCATAGATCTGATCCGTTGGTTATGGGATTGTTTAGCTCTGTCTATCGCCTGCTGCTTACGCAGTTTGGCACACAAGTTGTAGCTTCACCAGGGTGACACCTCATTTTGAGGTATGCCTGGTGCTGCTCCTGGCATGCCCTCCTGCACTCTTCATTGAACTAGGGTTGGTCTCCTGGCTTGATGGTAATGGTAGAGTGCGGGATATGCCGGACCATGAGGTTACAGATAGTGGTTGAGTACAATTCTGCTGCTGCTGATGGCCCACAGCACCTCATGGATGCCCAGTTTTGCATTGCTAGATCTGTTCGAAATCTATCCCATTTGCCACACAACACGATGGACAGTATCCTCAATGTGAAGATGGGACTTTGTCTCCACAAGGACTGTGGTCACTCCTACCAGTACAGTCATGGACAGATGCATCTGCAGTAGGCAGATTAGTGAAGACGAGGTCAAGTATGTTCCCTCACCACCTGCTGCAGACCCAGTCTAGCAGCTATGTCCTTTCGGACTTGGCCAGCTCGGTCAGTAGTGGTGCTACCAAGCTACTCTTGGTAATGGACATTGAAGTCCCCCACTCAGCGTACATTCTGTGCCCTTTCCACCCTCAGTACTTCCTCCAAGTGATGTTCAACATGGAGGAGTACTGACTCATCAGCTGAGGGAGGGTGGTAGGTGGTAATCAGCAGGAGGTTTCCTTGCCCATGTTGGACCTGGTGCCATGAGACTTCATGGGGTCCAGAGTTGATGTTGAGGACTTCCAGGACAAATCTCTCCCTACTGTATACAACTATGCCGCCACCTCTGTTGGGTCTGTTCTGCCGGTGGGACAGGACATACCCGGGGATGTGATGGCAGTGTCTTGGACATTGTCTGTAAGGTATGATTCCGTGAGTATGACTATGTCAGGCTGTTGCTTGACTAGTCTGTGGGACAGCTCTCCCAACTTTGACACAAGCCCCTAGATGTTAGTAAGGAGGACTTTGCAGGGTCGACAGGGCTGGGTTTGCTGTAGTCGTTTCCGGTGCCTAGGTCGGTGCTGGGTGGGCCGTCCGGTTTCATTCCTGTGAAGCTCTTCCTGTCTCATTCCTAGTTTATCGTTCAACGCCACTGCTGTGTGGATTATCACCAGCAGAATTACTAATAGGGAGGAAATCAAGAACACAGCTTCCAGTATTGCCTCAACAATTAATTCCTGGATTGAAGACTCAAGACTATGAGGAAGTTTGAGAAAGAGAAAACTTCTACAGATAGAAACAAACCCAGAATTACAATAGGAGGTTTTGAGCGAGAAGCTTACCCAAATTAAACAATGGTCAAAAAGTTTGGATACGTGTCCTGGAACGAGAAGGTACAGTAATCAATAAACATGAGGACTATCAGCGATCGTATGTTATATCACTGAATGAAGGTAACATATGAAGGAATCATTCCTATTCTACAAAAGCAACAGCCAGTAATCTACGTGCAAGATCCAGATGAAGATGAACAAACTGAACTGAACGAAATACTACAACCCATAGAAACGACAAAGCAAGTCAGCAATCCAGACTTCCTACAAAAACTACTGATTGTCCCAGACAGATTACAACCAGATCATGGAGAGTTGTCACACGTCTGATGAGACTGAATCTGTAAAGTCAGAGACTTGAGGGAGAGAGAGAGTCGTAGAGAAATCATAAATATATATATGTTTGGAAAAATGTTGGATAAAGACTTGGGGGCAGATGTAGTATAAAGATGTAAAGGGTTAATACCAAAGACAGTGAGAGACCCCTCCCACTGTACAAGTGATGATGTAACAGTCACTGCACGAGCCACATCTAAACATATCCTACTCTGACCGGCTACATCCACAACTCCCTGGTCATGTGTATCACGATATCACTTCCTCCGGTGACCTTCAATTACAGCTTCTTAAGGTGGTCCACTCTTAAGGTTGTTGCACAACACCAACCACACTCTAATCCCTACCTTCCCAATCCACTCTGCAATCTCCGACCCCCTCACAATTACCCATGATCCTTCAACCACACTCTACCCTGATCTTCCTCAATCCACTCTGCGATCTCTGACTGCGTCACATCATGACCCCACCTCCCATCATGCTGTACTTTTGATCCACTCAACACACCCCATGATCTCTGATCCCACATCACAGACTCCCTTCATTTCCTCCTGACCACCCCCTCTCTCTCTCTGCTATCTATCCCACCTTCGATCTCCTCCCCCCCAGATCCACCCCATGATCGCTGACCACACGATCACACGATCACATCCAACCATGCTCTACCCTCTCCCCTGACGATCTCCACCCTAACAACCATGAAACCTGCCTGTTCCTGGGCTACGACTTACTCCAGAGTGTTCCAGGTCTAATAGGCAGCCTAGCCTGTGAATCTGGCTGGCTTCCGGGCAGGGAATTTGCTCAAAAAAACAGATTCATCCTGGAGCTAAAACTGTGAAATCCCATCCTAATACCTGTGTTTTTCTATCTTCGCAGATGCTGCCTGGCGTGCTGAGTGTTCCCAGCATTTTCTGTTTTTACCTCAGATTTCCAGCAACTGCGGTATTTTGCTTTTGTTTCAGTTTCCATTTTTACCAGAATTTGGGAATGTTGGGAAATAAAAAGGAAAAGCAAATTATCGGGGTAGTTTTATCATCACCCACCAGCCACTCATTGTCAAGGCCACCACATGAATAATGGTCACTTGCGGGAGGTGCTACAGAGAAGACATTCATCGAAGTGTAGAAGAGGGCAATTATACAAAACCATAATCCTAATAAGGAGTCAACACCTTCAGGAGAGGGTGGTTGAGAAAAATGATCAAAATATAAGCAAAAATTCGCTTAAAAGCTCTCCCCTCAGATGATGTACACAGTCTAGTTATATTCATGAACATTCTTTCAAAGTTAATCTCCCTGTGGTATTGCACAGAGAGTATGGCCTCTATTTTTCATGGTTGCTGCTTCCCTCTTGTCTCTGCCAGGATGCTATTTGCACAATGCAGCTCCTGGCAAAGCCTGCATTATCTCCACCTAAAACAAGAAGTGTGAAGCTGCAAGATGGGCCCTGCAGTCGTGTTATTTAAAGGGCCAGGCACCCTGATTGCAGGTATGTTAACATTTTGGGACCTTTTTCCATTGCAAAGTGTCTGAAGGTAATCTGGTGTTGTGGTGAATTCCTGCATTTTCCAGAGATTGTTGCCACATCCTCACAGTGGGAGCAGCAGAGTAGAAGCATATAAAGATTGTAACAGGTAGGGGGACAGAAGCTGCAGTGCCTCTGAGTCTACAGCACGACAGGAAGATGGAGCAGAGGCTGTGAAAAGAGCGAGCTCCACACCATGCACTCTGCCAAATTGGATTTGGACTCCTCCACGCTCCTTGATAGTGACAAGAGGCTGTCTGACAGGTCAGTCTGTGCACCCAGCATCTCGGTCTGCTTGCTCAGTCAGCGCTCTCCTGAATGCCACACCTGAGTCCTCTACAGCAGTACTTGGCTGCCACCTTGCCCTCTGGGGAGGGTAAATTAACCAACTTTTACCCCCTGGCCTGATAGCAGCTCACTCATGCCTGGCAACTCACCACGTGCTGATCCCAACCCTATATTAGTCTCCAATGTAAGTGCAGTGGCGTCTTGCTTGTGCAGCCAGCAGTTTTTGGGTGTTTGAAAGCAGGAACCCAGAAGGGAAAAGTTGGTGTGATGGAAGGGGGTGGGGGTGGGGGTGGGAAGCAGGAGGTCCATACCATCTGCAGCTTGTTCATCATGGCAGATATCAGGATGAGGGTGAGCTGGGAGTTGAGAAGAGGCATAAGACAAGAACATGGCATCATCCTCAATGTTCTCAGCAATGCTGGATGTTACAGACTCTGTCGTAGCCGGTACCATGATGTAGAGAACCATCTCCTCTGTAGGGCTCAGGAAATGCAGGTGTCATTTCATGTGAAGATGCATTCACTGACGTTGACACCTGCATGATGTAATTAGATCTCTTGTGGCACTGCTGCTAGGTCCTCGGGTCCAGACTCCTGGAGTTGACCTTCCTGGCCATCGGCTCCCATTCCCTTCTGAGGCTGGTCCTTGAGGGTTTCCTGGCCCTCCTCCAGGACCATGGTGTCTCTCCACCTGACCACCTGCACCACTAACACATCCAGCGCTGCATCCATCACTATGGATTCTCTGACTGTTCTGGTGTTCACTTTCCAAGAATTTCCATTGCAGCAATCTTTTTATGCAGCTTCCCTTCAAGAGACAGCCTGCCTTTAAGAAAGAGCTGTACCATGTGGTCAGTAAACAATGCTGCCTGGACCTCCTGTGTGCTGAGCTCACTGGCAGTGTTATGGAGCAGAAAGCAGCATGGGAGGTGCACCAGCTAATGCCACACTTATTCAGATGAGGTGGGTACATGGATTTTTTGTGCTGCCCACTTCGATCTGAACAGGTGTGGGAATGTCATGATTCACGACCCCTGCACCTGAAAATTGGGGCAAATTAATTTCTAGCCCCAAGTTCTAAACTCTCCAGCCAGGGGAAACAGTCTCTCAGCATTTACACAGTCATACCCTCTAAAGAGTTCTAAACTCCAGAGAATATCAGCCCATTCTACTCAATCTCTCCTCATAGGACAGCCTTTCATCTCAGAAATCAATCTTGTGAACCTTTGTTGCACACCTCTAAGGCAAGTCTAGCTTCCCTTAGGTAAGGAGACCAAAACTACACAGTGCTCTAGATGTGGTCTCACCACGACCCTATATAATTGCCATACAACCTCCTTACTCTTGTACTCCAGCCTCTTCAAATAAAGGCTAACATTTGCCTTCCTAATTGATTGCTGTACTTGCATGTTAACTTTCTGTGATTCATTTACAAGGACACCCAAATCCCTCTGAATACCAACATTTCCCAGTCTCTCACCACTTAAAAAATTATTCTGCTTTTCCATTTTTCCTACCAAAGCAGATAACTCTACACTACTCCACATTATACTCCATCTGCCACCTTCTTGCCCAATCACTTAACCTGTCTATATCGCTTGGCATCCTGTGTGTCCTCCTCAGAGCTTATTTTCCCACCAACTTTGCATCGTCAACATCCTTGGATACATTACACTCAGCCCCCTATCTAAGTCATCAATATAGATTGTAAATAGCTGAGGCCCAAGCACTGATCCTTGTGGTTTCCCACTAGTAACAGCCTGCCAACCAGAAAATGACCTGTTTATTCCTACTCTCTGTTTTCTGTCCATTAACCAATCCTCAATTCATTCTAATATATTACCTCCCATTCCATGAGCCTGAATCTAATGTATCATCCGCTTATGGGGCATCGTATCAAATGTCTTTGAAAATCCAAATATACTACATCCACTGGTTCCCCCTTACCTACCCTGCTAGTTACAACCTCAAAAAACTCTAATAGATTATTTAAACATGATTTCCCTTTCATAAAACCATGTGGTCTCTTCCTTATGTTTTTCCCAGTGCCCTGTTACCATGTCCCTAATAGTAGATTCTAGCATTTTCCCCACTACTGATGTCAGGTTAACTGGCATATAGTTTCCTGTTTTCTCTCTCCCTCCTTTCTTGAACTGTGGGGTTACATTTGCTAACTTCCAATCTACGGCAACTGTTCCAGAATCTAGGGAATTCTGGAAGATCAAAACCAGCACATCCACTATCTCTGTAACTACCTCTTTTAAAACCCTAGGATATAGGCAATCAGGTCCAGGGGATTTGTTGGATTTTTGTCCCATTAATATCTCCAGTACTTTTTCTTTGCTCATATGAATTACTTTATGTTCCTCATTCTCGTTAGACCTTTAGTTTCCAAAGCTGTATGGCAGGACAAAAATTATTTTTTTCTCCCTTACCTGTCGGCAACCAACCAGATCGAGAGGCTGTCAGGTGGGAAAGCCTTGATTGGTCAGTCAACAGCTGAGGAGTGAAGAGGAGGGGAAGGGGGATTGTGGATGGATGATCTTTCCAGGTAAGGGGATCAGATTGTGATGGGGGTGTTGATTGTGGGAAGGTTTGCTTGAGGGACCTGGGAATACTCCTGACCCACAAGCAGCAGTGGAAAGGCACTTACCTGCTGGATCCGATCCTTCTCACCTCCCTTCAGCTGTTGGTTTTGCTGAGCCCTGGGAAAATAATGTTGGAGACATTAAATAGAAAGTTAAGTAAAATTTAATGCAGAAAGACCTCATTAACATCTTGTGTAGACATCAATTGTTGCAATAACCACCCACCCACTTGCGGTAATTAAAAATCTGAATTCTGCAAGTAGTTTACTTGCAGGTATCCAAACACACCTCAGATAAAACCAGAAGTGAGCACATTGTGATCTAAAAATGATTTATTTTAATTTTCAACCTGCCTCCAACCCATCCATTCTTGGGGGTTAAAACTCCCCCCTAGTGTTCTGAGACTTGGGAGAAAAGATTCAACGGCTCAAAATTTTCTTATTAGATTAAAAACCATTAAAAATCAAGAAAACTGGATAGAAATATGGGGAGAGTTTTGGGCAGAAGCAGAATCAGCTGTATGGCTCAATGAGTTATAAACTGAGTGTGATCTGAGGTAGAGCTTTGTCACAGCTTTTACAGAATATGCACAAAGGCAGTTGAACGAATTCAGAAGGAAACGGATGTGTTCCTGATTAAGGAAAGAGAGGAAGGATACAGGATTCGATGTAGGGTGGGGAACAGATAGAATCTGAAACTCAGGTCCACAATAGATATTTCAGCTAGAGTAATCTGGGCGGGCGGCAATGTTTTTTTCTCATTCGAACCTTGGTCTTGAACAATATTTTTAAATAACATGGCAGATAAACACAGCAATGTGGTCGACTCTTAGTTGCCCTTTGAAATGGCCTAGCAAGCCATTCAATTGTATTCAAGAGGCTAGCTCATCACCACCTTCTCAAGGGCAGTTAAGGGATGGGCAATAAATGCTGGTCTTGCCCAGTAAATGCTCAAATCCCAAGACTGAATTTAAAAAAAAAAGATTTAATTCCAGATTTCTTTCAACACAGTTTCAGATGCAAAATTCATTGTTTTAACCACTGTGAAAATGCAGAAAGTCTTTAGTGCAGTTTCGACAATATAATCTTCATACTTGGAAAGAAAAATTTGCAGGGCTACCAGGAAAGAGAAGGGGAGTGGCACTAATTGGATAAATCTTTCACAGGCACGATGGGCCGAATAGCCTCCTTTCATGCTGCATGATTCTACGACCTACTACCAGGTGTACAGATTTGTTATTTTTTACTCAGCAGTTCTTTTGGTCACTTAACACTCTGGATTGAGAATATCATTAACATAAACCTTGTACATAAACCACAGCGAAATTGTAGGCTCATAGTTCACAAAATGTCCCTGATACATCTTTCCTAAAATGTATTTCAGATTTAAGTATGAATGCAAACATCAAATGTCAGAGGTAGTTCATCACAATTACATTTTCTTTTCTGAATTTGACACGATTATGAATTTTGTAATCACACCAGCCAGTGAAAATTGGATTGATGCACATGAGTTGCCTGCCAATATAATCTGCAGTGATGATATTCTTTCCTTCTTTCTATTCCCTTGTTACGCATGTTAACAAAATCCTCCCTTGATTTCCAGTTTAACTCTGAACTTCCTCATCCTTTTCTATATTGCCACAAAAGAATGGGACAAAGCAGCAATAACAAAGGAACAGTGCTGGGGATTTAATCAGCCGTCCTCTTTCCTTTGGATATCCTTGGGGTTTAAGTGAAATTGGCAAGTGCAACTTGCTGATATATCCGCTCTGCCTTCTCAGTCTCTGTGCAGAAAAACTTTGATGTTTTGTACCTCAGATTCATTTATAACTCAACATTTAAGATTAACAAAACATTTGATAAGCAGACTGAAGTATTCCAACTGCACAAAAAGATTTTTTTATTACAAAGTGCTATTCCACCGTAAGAAATAGCTGCCTAATTTAAATACAGAGACAACAATGACACCTGGAGCAAGCTTTCCACTATAAATCCAGAAGCAGTTTGGAGGAAATCTTACTATAAGTATACATAACAATCAAATAGTAACGTTTTTAACAAAAGCAAAATAGTGCAGATGCTGGAAATTTGAAATAAAAACAGAAAGTGCTGGAAATACTCAGCAGGTCAGGCAGCATCTGTGGAGAGAGAAGTAGAGTTAACGTTTCAGGTCTGTGACCTTTCATTAGAACTGACAAAGGTGAGAAAAGAATTAGGTTTTAAGCAAGTGAAGGGTCGGGGGTGGGGAGGGGTGGAGGTTAGTGGGGAAGAGAACAAAAGGGAAGGTTTGTGATAGGGCAGAGGGAAGGAGGGATTAAATAACAAAGCTGTCCTGGGACAAAGGCAAAGAGTGTGTTAATGCTTGTAGTGAAAGACAAAACATTAGACTAGAGAGAGTGTTAATGGCAGATTAATGAACAGCTGTCTACATGAAAAACAGAAAAAGAAAATAAAATGTAAAAATATTTTTTAAAAAGGCCAGTCATGCTCTGAAATTATTGAACTCAATGTTCAGTCTGCAAGGCTTTAGAGTGCCTCATCGAAAGATCAGGTGCTGCTTCTCGAGCTTGCGTTGATGTTCACTGGAACACTGGAGCAGGCCAAGGACAGAAATTTGGGCATGAGAGCAGGGGGATGGGAAAGGGAGGGGGTGTTGAAATGGCAAGCGACTGGAAGCTCGGGGTCATGCTTCGGATTGAGCAGAGGTGTTCCACAAAACGGTCACCAATCTACATTTGATCTCCCCAGTGTAGAGGAGCAGCCAATACAGTATACTAAATTGAAAGAAGTACAAGTAAATCGCTGCTTCACCTGGGAGGAGTGTTTGGGGCCTTGGATGGTGAGGAGAGAGGAGTTAAAAGGGCAGGTAAACTTCCTTTGCAACAATTTTCAGCCAGAAGTGCCAAGTTGATGATCCATCTCGGCCTCCTCCTGAAGTTCCCAGCATCACAAATGCCAGTCTTCAGCCAATTCGATTCACTCCGCGTGATATCAAGAAATGACTAAAGGAACGGGATACTGCAAAGACCCTGACAACATTCCGGCAATAGTACTGAAGATCTGTGCTCCAAAACTTGCCCCGCCCCTAGCCAGGCTGTTCCAGTAGAGCTACAACACTGGCATCTACCCAGGTATGTCCTGTACACAAAAAGCAGGACAAGTCCAACCCGGCCAATTACCGCCCATCAGTCTAACGTGATGGAAGGTGTCGTCAACAGTGCCATCAAGTGGCACTTGCTTAGCAATAACCTGCTCGGTGATGCTCAGTTTGGGTTCCGCCAGGGCCACTCAGCTCCTGACCTCATTACAGCCTTGGTTCAAACATGGACAAAAGAGCAGAACTCAAGAGGTGAAGTGAGAGTGACTGCCCTTGACATCAAAGCAGCATTTGACCGAGTGTGGCATCAAGGAGCCCTAGCAAAACTGAGGTCAATGGGAATCAGGGGGAAAACTCTCTGCTGGTTGGAGTCATACCTAGCGCAAAGGAAGATGGTTGTGGTTGTTGGAGGTCAATCACCTCAGGTCCAGGACATCACTGCAGGAGTTCCTCAGGGTAGTGTCCTAGGCCCAACCATCTTCAACTGATTCATCAATGACCTTCCTTCAATCATAAGGTAAGAAGTGTGAATGTTCGCTGATGATTGCACAATGTTCAGCAGCATTCGCGACTCCTAAGATACTGAAGCAGTCCGTGTAGAAATGCAGAAATACCTGGACAATATCCAGGCTTGGGCTGATAAGTGGCAAGTAACATTCACGCCACACAAGTGCCAGGCAATAACCATCTCCAACAAGAGAGAATCTAACCATCTCCCCTTGACATTCAATGGCATTACCATCGCTGAATCCCCCACTATCAACATCCTGGGGGTTACCATTGACCAGAAACTGAACTGGAGTAGCCGTATAAATACCATGACTGCAACAGTAGGTCAGAGGCTAGGAATCCTGCAGCGAATAACTCACCTCCTGACTCCCCAAAGCCTGTCCACCATCTACAAGGCAGAAGTCAGGAGTGTGATGGAATACTCTCCACTTGCCTGGATGGGTGCAGCTCCAACAACACTCAAAAAGCTCAAAACCATCCAGGACCATGCAGGGCACTTGATTGGCACCCCATCTACAAACATTCACTCCCTCCATCACCAATGCACAGTGGCAGCAGTGTGTACCATCTACAAGATGCATTGCAGCAATGCACCAAGGCTCCTTTGACAGCACCTTCCAAATCCACAGCCTCTATCACATAGAAGGACAAGGGCAGCAGATGCATGGGAACACCACCACCTGCAAGTTCCCCTCCAAGTCACACACCATCCTGACTTGGAACTATATCGCCGTTCCTTCACTGTCGCTGGGTCAAAATCCTGGAACTCCCTTCCTAACAGCACTGTGGGTCTACCTACCCCATATGGACAGCAGAGGTTCAAGAAGGCAGCTCACCACCACCTTCTCAAGGGCAATTTGGGATGGGCAATAAATGCTGGCCTGGGCAGCGATGCCCACATCCCATGATTGAATACAAAAAGAAGATGCAGCTGGCGGAGCTTGTGGCAATCCCCTCATGTGCACCCTACCCCAATGACAGGCACTATGGGCATCTCAGCTGCCAGGACACACTCTCGAGCAGTCTGTCTCTACATCTGCTTCAGCCACAATGGGAGGGTCCGTAGGAGCTCGCGTGAGAGGACAGAGAAGTGATGGTGACATCACTTTCGGGTTCACTTGGGTGCAGCTCGTAACGATTCTGTCGAATGCATGCACTTTAATGGAATAAAATGGGTAATGGTTAGACCAGGGCACACATTTTGGCCAGAGAGCCACATCTGTGTATGGAAATTGTATGGAGGGGGGCCATAATGCTCAGAAAATAAACAATTAAAATGAAAGTAAATTTTGGTACAAATAAACATAAAACCTTTATTATTATGGTAATTATAGCATCATAAATATGCATTACAGAAAGCGAACACACCCACTTTTTCACACCCTCTTAGCTTAATGTGAACAATGCTCCACCCTCAGGCTTAAGTAATTAAGCACAGTGAACATTGATCAGTGAACAGACTAATACAATCAAACACCGATCAATTAAACCATTGAACACTACAGACTGCAGCAGGGGATATGCCTCGGCGGTCACGGTCAGCAAGCAGAGTTCAAAGCTTGCAAGGTTTGAGTGGTTTCACCAGTTTAATATTCAGGTTTCCAATAGGTGGATTAAAAATCATCATTCGACAGAGCACGTTTTCATGACAACATCCAGTCCAGCCCTCAATCATCTCCAGGTCAGCAGTAGGTCCTTCTGTCGGGCCACTGTCCTCTGTAAACTGCACCAAGTCAGCAGAAATCAGAGGGTTTATTTCCATTGTGCTGCCCTCTCAGTGGTGTTCCACGTGTGCCCCCCTCCTCTCACATGGCGGCCGCACTCTTGTGAAATGCCACCGACCACTGGCTAACTTGTTTTAAAATACTTCCTGTGGTCTTTGAACACCCTGGTGCAGCTGTGGGTCATGGACAGGGTGAGAAGCTCCTGTGGGCCAGATGTGGCCCATGGGACATAGTTTGCCCACCCCTGGTTTAGACCCTTCGTGTGTGTCATGTCAATATTATTAGGACATTTTAACATCAGCACAAGGTGCTGCCTGTGTGAGAAAACTGTGAGTGGCCTGGACCACTGGCCAGTGGAGACATAATGGCTGCATAATGACTACCGGACACCAGGAGATGTGTATGTGCTGTTGGAATCTTGACAGTGGACAAAAATGCTGAGAGAGACGTCCGCATGGGACGAGTCCACTCTAGGATCTGCCGTCTTCAGGAAAAGTGTTCCTGGATCAGGATGTCCCAGGATTCCCTGATATCATGGTCAGCGTGTTTCCCTCTCAATGGAAGCTCTGGATGGCCTGGCAAAGCAGCCTGATGACCCTCAACAACCTCCTCCTCCTCCTCCGAGGCAGAGTGCTCATCCTCATGGTCCTCCTCCTGTTCCATTCCTCTCTGCGGAAACATGTTGTGCCGAGCACAGCAGACCATCACGATGTAGGAAACCCTTGAAAGGGGCGTTTTGGAGACGGCACCTGACCGGTCAAGGCACCGGAATCACATCTTCAAGAGACTGATGGCGTGCTCAATGGTGGCCCTTGTGGTGAGATGGCGGCAGTTGGATCACTCCCGTGCCTCCATTGTGGGGTTTTGTATAGGGGTCAGCAGCCATCTCTTCAAAGGATATCCCTCATCAGCCAGGAGTCATCCACGGAGACTGGTGGCATGAACAGCTGCCAGGAAACCCAGTGCACAACTGAAGGGACTGCTGTGATAGTCACACACCAGCTGAATGTTGTGGGAATGGAACCCTTTTCTGTTGATAAAAACTCCGGGCTGCTCCGCTGGGGCCCTGACGACCTCATGGGTGCAGTCGATCACGCTCTGCACCTGAGGAAATCCTGCCATGGAGGCAAACCCCAGGGTTGTCTGTGCCTGACTGGCCACATCTGTGGTGAATGTGATGTAGATGGATGCCCTCTCGAACAGGACATCCTATACCTGAGTGAAACTGCTGTGGGTGGCTACCTGCGATATCGTAAACAGCTCCGCAGCTGACCCCTGAAACAAGCTCGACCTGAAAATTCAAGGCCATTGTCTCCTTGACAGCAGCTGGCAGTGGGGGCTCCACCTGCTCCTTGGGGCCTGAGGTCCTCCTGCAGTTGGGCACACAGATCAGCCACCACCTGTCTCGACAGGCCCAGCCATTGGCAGCACTGCTGCTCAGAGATGTCCATGAAGCTGAGCCTTTGGAGGTACACTCTATGCTATGGGTAGGGCCTTCTTGCCCCTCCTGCCCCTCGCCCAGTATCTCTGCGCCCCTCTACACCAGGGGATTGCCTTTGTTGCTGAGGCCATTGCTCCATTCCACTGCTAAGTTGGTGGCTTGTAAGATTATGGTGAGCCCTTCAGCTATTTCCATCCCCATTTCGTTTAGCAACCTGGGATGCAAACCTCCAGACCAGGTGACTTATCTACCTTGAGCATAACCAGCCTTTTTAGTACCCCCTCTCTCAGTTTTTACCCTATCCATTGCCTCTACTTTCTCCGCTTCTAGTGATATTTTGTCAGATTTCACTTCCTTAGTGGACACTGATACAAAGTACTCCTTAAGTATAAAAGTAAACTACTGTGGATGCTGGAAATCTGAAACAAACACAGAAAGTGCTAGAAATACTCAGTAGGTCTGGCAGCATCTGTGGAGAGAGAAGCAGAGTTAATGTTTCAGGTCTGAAATTCTAATCTCATTCTATCTTTGCCAGTCCAATTTTCCTCTTCACCTCCCCTCTCAACTTATTGTATATGGCCTGGTTCTCACTTGAAGAATTCACCTGAAACAACACTGCCATGTCTTCCCTAGTCAGCACTGGCACTCCACCTCCCTTTTTCCTTCTCTGTCTTTTCTGAACACTTTATATATCCTTGTATATTAAGTGCCCAGTCCTCGCCATTTTTAAGTCACATTTCCGTTCTTGCCACTACATTATATTCCCATACTGCTATTTGTGCCTGTAGTTCACCAACCTGATTCACCACACGTTGTGCATTTACACACATGCGTTGTAATCCTGTCTTGGCATTCCTCATAGTCCTTCTCAGTCCACTCCCATCTAATACGGAACTATTCCCTTCTCTAGTACTAACACTCTCACATTATGCACTTTATTCCTCTCTTCTACTTCTATATGCTGGTGCCCAACCCCCTGCCAAATTAGTTGAAACCCTCCCCAACCGCCTCCCCACGAGGACATTGGTCCCAGGCCTGTTGAGGTGCAGCCTGTCCATTTGAATAGGTGCCTCTGCACCAGAACTGGTCCCAATGCCCCAAGAATCGGAAGCCCTCCCTCCTGCACCATGTTCCGATCCTCGCATTGATCCTCCCAGAATCACAGAATTGTTACAGCACAGATGGAGGCCATTCGGCCCATCATGTCTGCACCAGCTCTCCAAATGAGCAATTTACCTAGTGCCATTCCCCTGCTTTCTCCCTGTAACCCTGCACATTCTTCCTTTTCAGATAACGGTCTAATTCCCTTTTGAATGCTTCAATTGAACCTGCCTCCACCAAGCTCTCAGGCAGCACATTCCAGACCTTAACCACTCGCTGCGTGAAAACGTTTTTCCTCATGTCACTTTTGCTTCTTTTATCAATTACTTTAAATCTGTGCCCTCTCGTGAATCTTTTCGGCACTCTCTCCAATACTTTGTATAGATATGAAAAAATATTGATAAGACCGGCAGCAAAGTAATTTGTGAGTGAAATTGTTGAATCAAGCACCTTTCCTTTCTTACCATCCTGCTGCTGGAGAATGCAAGGCTGAACTGGGTGTTTAAAGGCTGTACAAGTCTTCTTACAGTTCGGCTACTTATGTCTGGTTTATGTCGGGTTTACACCAGTGACTACACCAATGGGTATCAAATGAGATAACCCAGGAAACCTCCATGTAAGTTCCCCTACAGTCCACCAATGAGCACACCAACCCTTCCAAAGATGCAGCACTTCAAGGCAGTTCCCTCCAAATAGACTGAGATGTGACTGATTCTTTCCTTTGAGTTATATTTGTGGTCGGAGGTGGAGGAGGTGTTTGCCCTCTTGATAGTTTACAGTTACAGGAGAGGAGAGATCACTAAAAGTAACAATTCTTTAAGTGTATGCTTCATTTCCTTCCTTCAATTTATAAGGTGTAATTCCGCCGTCTGAAGTGATTCTGAGCCACAGACCAGGAATATCCTCAGAGCCTCTCCCCCTTCACCCCGTTACCTTCACCAGATCACTGATTCAGCCCTGCCTCTCCAGCCATAGATCAGGAGCAGCTCCGAGGAAATTCCCGGCCATTCAAACCCAGGCCTGAATTGAATCAGGAAAGGTTTCTACACTGGAGGACCAGCCAATGATCCTTGATGAAAGTGCATGTGTTTGGCTGTCATTGGAAGGCTGGCTCCAGTTTCATCGTGGAGTCCCTCTGAGCTGAGCAACCTGTTAACAACTCAAGTCCAACTCATACAACACACACTCTTTGAGGTGTCGGAGGGATGATACCATCTGTAACCAAAACACAACATGCAGAAAGGAAGAGGTGAGAAGGAAAACAAATAAATCAATCAAAATTACAGGGCTAAGAATTGGTCTGCGTAGTGCCCATAAAACAGACACAACTCTGACAAATTTAGCATTGGGGTACTCAAACACAATCTAACCATGTGCTCGGTCCACTGTGATATTCACCTAGCTCATTTCTTAGTGTTAGGCCCCTTGCATGTGTTAATGTGGTGCCTACACCCGCTGAGCCCTTCACAGGTTTCCAATAAGCCGAGCAGGATTGGGACTCCTCAGCAGGTCTTGGTGACCAATGCACTGACTGCCATTTATTTGTTCGATTGTTGGGCAGCCAGATTATCTGGAATGTGCTTCCTAAAAGGAAGCAGATTCAACAGCAACATTCTGATGCAAATTGGATGCATACTTGAAAAGGAGAAATGTGCTGAGCTATGGAGAGAAAGCAGTAACTGGGATTAATTGGATAGCTCTTTCAAAGAGCTGGCATGGGCATGATGGGCCGAATGGCCTCCGTCTGTGCTGTAAAAGTCATGATTCTGTTTATGACTATTGCTAATAGTCATTCGTTGATTTAATGCAATATTTGTTACACCAACAGTGACCCAGTGAACTTGAAATAGACTTGGTATTATAATAAGCTTCAAAGCCTGGATCAGAGATGGGAAACATGTTAGAGCCTGAGTTCCTTATAACCTTAATGTAGAGATAAGCTTGAGCTGAGACTGATGTAAGACACTCGGTTCAGCTCAGTTCCCAGTATAAGATGTGCCAGCAAACATTCCAAACCTCTGCCAGGTTTGGCTCCTCAGCTAAATTTAGCTCAATGATCTAACTCAAACAAATTAAGAATTTGGAAAGAAGCACAAGTACACGCATGTAGTATTCTGTGCAATTGGGGCCAGAGTGATCTCTTGAACTAGCTTCAGTCCACTGGTGGGGAGACGGGGGCAGGTGGTGGAGAGGAATTTCACAGATTTATTTTTCCTTGCAAATTGGCCTGGGTTGCTATCTGGTTTCTTGCCACTCCTAGGAGTGCTCATGGTTGTACATGGAGTCACGAGTTGTGATTCCACACTTGTATATGGCAGGCTGGATGAACCAGGGGGTTTTCCCCCATCGATCATTGTATATTTGCAGGACTATTGAAAGTGGTTTGACCTCTAGTACTAACACTCTCACATTATGCACTTTATTTCTCTTTTCTACTTCTATATGCTGGTGCCCACCCCCCCCCCAGCCAAATTAGTTTAAACCCTTCCTCAGAGCCCCTCCCCCCTTCACCCCGATAACTTCACCGAATCACTGACTCAGCCCTGCCTCTCCAGCCATAGATCAGGAGCAGCTCCGAGGAAATTCCCAGCCGTTCAAACCCAGGGACTATGGGAGTAGTACAGTCTCTGGCACCTCCACTGGTTTCCTGCTGTGACTACAGGAGAATACTCACAGAACACCTGGAGAATCAATGGGAATGGTCGTTTCCAATGTCCTGCTGGCTGTTTGGTGCTCTCCTTCCTGGGACGATCAGTGGAGCTCTTGAGGAATATTAGCCTGTACAAGCTTAGCCCGGGCGTGAAGAGGCTTTACTTGCACACCAGAGTTAAACGTTATGTAAGTTGGGTGTCGTGGCTCAACTTGACCCTGCAGCGAAGTGGAGTGGGTCTCACTCCACCAGGGGATCTCACTCTGCTTCACTCCACTGTCAAACCAGATCCTGACTCTAGATCCAGTCTGCACTTTCACTACAACTAGAGTGCAGCCTCAGCATGACTGTCCAATGTCTCTTTGAAGTTTGAAACTAGGAGAGAAATTCAAGTCAAACCAACAAAAACATGAATTGATTTGATTCAATTACGTTCCCCCATCACCAATATAAAAGGACTATGTAAAAACTGGGCAAGAAAATCTGCTTTAACTGTTTCTGCCACCAACTATTTACGAGTTCAAAGTTATGTACCTCTCCTGTGCTTAAAGTACTTGGACTAATTTTATTTTAAATCATCAAGTTAATACGTCTCCATTCACTAGACTTTTACACAACTGCACATTTGCATTTTGCCAATCTTCCCTGGGAATATTGTGCCCACATGTTGTGTTAATGTTTGGGATATTTGCAGAGGGCTGTTACTGCAAGAAGCTAACCCTGTCAATTCAAAGGAAGGAGTAGATTGGGAAGCTGTGCTGAATATTAAGTCATGGATGCGCCAAGCAGCAGGCATCTGCTGTTCATTAACCTTTGCTGATCTTAAAGTCTGAATTGCAGGAACGCTAACTTCCTGTTTTGGTTGTAGATGGTGTATGGATCACACGCCATGAGAGTTGGCCTGCTTTCTTACAGTTGACTCTTGCTTCTTTTTCATCCACATGACAACATGGCAGGAAATACAGTTCACCTTCTCTGCTCAGAGCACACATCCAGTCTGAGTGAGGCTCCCAGGACTAAAGTGAAAATAAGATTGAGATTTGCTGGTTTAAAATGCACACAGAGATGGATCTCTTTTGTGGACAGAAGGGGGAGCAGGGCAGTATTGCTTGAACTGAGGCTTTGTCCCTCCGATCTCACCGTGACTGTCTGATCTCACTGTGTCTGTCTGATCTCACTGTGTCTGTCTGATCTTGTTGTGTCTGTCTGATCTCGCCGTGTCTGTCTGATCTCACTGCGTCTGTCTGACCTCACTGCGTCTGTCTGATCTTGTTGTGTCTGTCTGATCTCACTGTGCCTGTCTGATCTTGTTGTGTCTGTCTGATCTCGTCGTGTCTGTCTGATCTTGTTGTGTCTGTCTGATCTCGCCGTGTCTGTCTGATCTCACTGTGTCTGTCTGATCTTGTTGTGTCTGTCTGATCTCGTCGTGTCTGTCTGATCTCACTGCGTCTGTCTGACCTCACTGCGTCTGTCTGATCTTGTTGTGTCTGTCTGATCTCGCCGTGTCTGTCTGATCTCACTGTGCCTGTCTGATCTCACTGTGCCTGTCTGATCTTGTTGTGTCTGTCTGATCTCGCCGTGTCTGTCTGATCTCACTGTGTCTGTCTGATCTTGTTGTGTCTGTCTGATCTCGTCGTGTCTGTCTGATCTCACTGCGTCTGTCTGACCTCACTGCGTCTGTCTGATCTTGTTGTGTCTGTCTGATCTCGCCGTGTCTTTCTGATCTCGCCGTGTCTGTCTGATCTCGTCGTGTCTGTCTGATCTTGTTGTGTCTGTCTGATCTCGCCGTGTCTGTCTGATCTCACTGTGTCTGTCTGATCTTGTTGTGTCTGTCTGATCTCGTCGTGTCTGTCTGATCTCACTGCGTCTGTCTGACCTCACTGCGTCTGTCTGATCTTGTTGTGTCTGTCTGATCTCGCCGTGTCTGTCTGATCTCACTGTGCCTGTCTGATCTCACTGTGCCTGTCTGATCTTGTTGTGTCTGTCTGATCTCGCCGTGTCTGTCTGATCTCACTGTGTCTGTCTGATCTTGTTGTGTCTGTCTGATCTCGTCGTGTCTGTCTGATCTCACTGCGTCTGTCTGACCTCACTGCGTCTGTCTGATCTTGTTGTGTCTGTCTGATCTCGCCGTGTCTTTCTGATCTCGCCGTGTCTGTCTGATCTCGTTGTGTCTGTCTGATCTCACTGCGTCTGTCTGATCTCACTGCGTCTGTCTGATCTTGTTGTGTCTGTCTGAACTTTCTGTGTCTGTCTGATCTCGTTGTGTCTGTATGATCTCGCCGTGTCTGTCTGAACTTTCTGTGTCTGTCTGTTCTCGCTGTGTCTGTCTGAACGTTCTGTGTCTGTCTGATCTCGCTGTGTCTGTCTGAACTTTCTGTGTCTGTCTGATCTCGCCGTGTCTGTCTGATCTCGTTGAGTCTGTCTGATCTCGTCGTGTCTGTCTGAACTTTCTGTGTCTGTCTGTTCTCGCTGTGTCTGTCTGATCTCGCTGTGTCTGTCTGAACTTTCTGTGTCTGTCTGATCTCGTTGTGCCTGTCTGATCTCGTTGTTTCTATCTGATCTCGCCGTGTCTGTCTGAACTTTCTGTGTCTGTCTGAACTTTCTGTGTCTGTCTGATCTCACCATGTCTGTCTCATCTCGTCGTGTCTGTCTGATCTCGCTGTGTCTGTCTGAACTTTCTGTGTCTGTCTGATCTCGGCGAATCTGTCTGAACTTTCTGTGTCTGTCTGATCTCGCCGTGTCTGTCTGATCTCGCCGTGTCTGTCTGATCTCGACGTGTCTGTCTAATCTCGCCGTGTCTGCCTGATCTCGCCATGTCTGTCTGATCTCGCCGTGTCTGTCTGATCTCACTCTGTCTCTCTGATCTCGCTGTGTCTCTGGACTCGCTGTGTCTCTCTGGACTCGCTGTGTCTGTCTGATCCCGTTGTGTCTGTTTGATCTCGCTGTGTCTGTCTGATCTTGCCGTGTCAGTCTGATCTCGCTGTATCTGTCTGATCTTGCTGTCTCTGTCTGATCTCGCTGTATCTGTCTGATCTTGCTGTCTCTGTCTGATCTCGCTGTATCTGTCTGATCTTGCTGTCTCTGTCTGAACTCACTGTGTCGCTCTGGACTCGCCGTGGCTGTCTGATCTCGCCGTGTCTGTCTGATCTCACTCTGTCTGTCTGATCTCACTGTGTCTGTCTGATCTCACTCTGTCTGATCTCGCTGTATCTGTCTGATCTTGCTGTCTCTGTCTGAACTCACTGTGTCGCTCTGGACTCGCTGTGGCTGGCTGATCTCGCCGTGTCTGTCTGATCTCACTCTGTCTGTCTGATCTCACTGTGTCTGTCTGTTCTCACTCTGTCTGATCTCGCCGTGTCTGTCTGATTTCGCCGTGTCTGTCTGATCTCACTCTGTCTGTCTGATCTCACTGTGTCTGTCTGTTCTCACTCTGTCTGATCTCGCCATGTCTGTCTGATTTCGCCGTGTCTGTCTGATCTCGCCGTGTCTGTCTGAACTCACTGTGTCTGTCTGATCTCACTCTGTCTGTCTGATCTCACTGTGTCTGTCTGTTCTCACTCTGTCTGATCTGCCGGGACTGTCTGATCTCGTTGTGTCTGTCTGATCTTGCCGTGTCTGTCTGATCTCGCTGTGTCTCTCTGGACTCGCTGTGTCTGGCTGATCTGCCGGGACTGTCTGATCTCGTTGTGTCTGTCTGCTCTCGCTGTGTCTGTCTGATCTCGCTGTGTCTCTCTGGACTCGCTGTGTCTGTCTGATCCCGTTGTGTCTGTCTGATCTCGCTGTGTCTCTCTGGACTCGCTGTGTCTGTCTGATCTGCCGGGACTGTCTGATCTCATTGTGTCTGTCTGATCTCGCTGTGTCTCTCTGGACTCGCTGTGTCTCGCTGATCTGCCGAGACTGACTGATCTCGCTGTGTCTGTCTGATCTCGCAACGTCTGTCTGATCCCGTTGTGTCTGTCTGATCTCGCCGTGCCTGTCTGATCTCACTGTGTCTGTCTGATCTCGTTGTGTCTGTCTAATCCCGTTGTGCCTGTCTGATTTTGCCGTGTCAGTCTGATCTCGCTGTGTCTGTCTGATCTTGTTGTGTCTGTCTGATTTCGTTGTGTCAATCTGATCTCGCTGTATCTGTCTGATCTCGTTGTGTCTGTCTGATCCCGTTGTGCCTGTCTGATTTTGCCGTGTCAGTCTGATCTCGCTGTGTCTGTCTGATCTCGTTGTGTCTGTCTGATTTCGTTGTGTCAGTCTGATCTCGCTGTGTCTGTCTGATCTCGTTGTGTCTGTCTGATTTCGTTGTGTCAATCTGATCTCGCTGTATCTGTCTGATCTCGCTGTATCTGTCTGATCTCGTTGTGTCAGTCTGATCTCACTGTGTCTGTCTGATCGCGTTGTGTCTGTCTGATCTCGCCGTGTCAGTCTGATCTCGTTGTGTCTGTCTAATTTCGTTGTGTCAGTCTGATCTCGTTGTGTCAGTCTGATCTTGTTATGTCAGTCTGATCTCGTTGTGTCAGTCTGATCTCGTTGTGTCTGTCTGAACTTTCTGTGTCTGTCTGATCTCGCTGTGTCTGTCTGATCTCGCTGTGTCTCTCTGGACTCGCTGTGTCTGTCTGATCTCGCTGTCTCTGTCTGATATCGCTGTATCTGTCTGATCTCGCTGTGTCTCTCTGGACACGCTGTGTCTGGCTGATCTGCCGGGACTGTCTGATCTCGTTGTGTCTGTCTGATCTCGCTGTGTCTGTCTGATCTCGCTGTGTCTCTCTGTACTCGCTGTGTCTGTCTGATCTCGCTGTCTCTGTCTGATCTCGTTGTGTCTCTCTGTACTCGCTGTGTCTGTCTGATCTCGCTGTCTCTGTCTGATCTCGTTGTGTCTGTCTGATCTCGCCGCGTCAGTCTGATCTCGCTGTATCTGTCTGATCTCGTTGTGTCAGTCTGATCTCGCTGTGTCGGTCTGATCTCTTTGTGTCTGTCTGATCTCGCCGTGTCAGTCTGATCTCGCTGTATCTGTATGATCTTGCTGTCTCTGTCTGATCTCGCTGTATCTGTCTGATCTTGCTGTCTCTGTCTGAACTCACTGTGTCGCTCTGGACTCGCTGTGGCTGTCTGATCTCACCGTGTCTGTCTGATCTCACTCTGTCTGTCTGATCTCACTGTGTCTGTCTGATCTCACTCTGTCTGATCTCGCCGTGTCTGTCTGATTTCGCCGTGTCTGTCTGATCTCGTTCAGTCTGTCTGATCTCGCCGTGTCTGTCTGTTCTCGCTGTGTCTGTCTGAACTTTCTGTGTCTGTCTGATCTCGTTGTGTCTGTATGATCTTGCCGTGTCTGTCAGAACTTTCTGTGTCTGTCTGTTCTCGCTTTGTCTGTCTGAACGTTCTGTGTCTGTCTGATCTCGCTGTGTCTGTCTGATCTCGTTGAGTCTGTCTGATCTCGTCGTGTCTGTCTGAACTTTCTGTGTCTGTCTGTTCTCACTGTGTCTGTCTGTTCTCGCTGTTTCTGTCTGACCTCGCCGTGTCTGTCAGAACTTTCTGTGTCTGTCTAATCTCGTTGAGTCTGTCTGTTCTCGCTGTGTCTGTCTGAACTTTCTGTGTCTGTCTGATCTTGTTGTGCCTGTCTGATCTCGCTGTTTCTATCTGATCTCGCCATGTCTGTCTGAGCTTTCTGTGTCTGTCTGAACTTTCTGTGCCTGTCTGATCTCGTCGTGTCTGTCTGAACTTTCTCTGTCTCGCTGATCTGCTGGGACTGTCTGATCTCGTTGAGCCTGTCTGATCTAGTTATGTCTGTCTGATCCCGTTGTGTATGTCTGATCTCGCCGTGCCTGTCTGATCTCACTGTGTCTGTCTGATCTCGCTGTGTCTGTCTGATCTCGTTGTGTCAGTCTGATCTCGCTGTATCTGTCTGATCTCGTTGTGTCAGTCTGATCTCACTGTGTCTGTCTGATCTGGTTGTGTCAGTCTGATCTCACTGTGTCTGTCTGATCTCGCCGTGTCAGTCTGATCTCACTGCGTCTGTCTGATCTCGCTGTGTCTGTCTGATCGCGTTGTGTCTGTCTGATCTCGCTGTGTCAGTCTGATCTCGTTGTGTCTGTCTGATCTTGTTGTGTCAGTCTGATCTCACTGTGTCTGTCTGATCTCGTTGTGTCAGTCTGATCTCACTGTGTCAGTCTGATCTCTCTGTATCTGTCTGATCTGCCGGGACTGTCTGATCTCGTTGTGTCTGTCTGATCCCGTTGTGTCTGTCTGATCTCGCTGTGTCTGTTTGATCTCGCTTTGTCTGTCTGATCTCGCTGTGTCTGTCTGATCTCGCTGTGTCTCTCTGGACTCGCTGTGTCTGTCTGATCTGCCGGGACTGTCTGATCTCATTGTGTCTGTCTGATCTCGCTGTGTCTCTCTGGACTCGCTGTGCCTCGCTGATCTGCCGGGACTGACTGATCTCGCTGTGTCTGTCTGATCCCGTTGTGTCTGTTTGATCTCGCTGTGTCTGTCTGATCTCGCTGTGTCTCTCTGGACTCGCTGTGTCTCGCTGATCTGCCGGGACTGTCTGATCTCTTTGTGTCTGTCTGATCTCGCAGCGTCTGTCTGATCCCGTTGTGTCTGTCTGATCTCGCCGTGCCTGTCTGATCTCACTGTGTCTGTCTGATCTCGTTGTGTCTGTCTGATCCCGTTGTGCCTGTCTGATTTTGCCGTGTCAGTCTGATCTCGCTGTGTCTGTCTGATCTCGTTGTGTCTGTCTGATCTCGCTGTATCTGTCTGATTTCGTTGTGTCAATCTGATCTCGCTGTATCTGTTTGATCTCGTTGTGTCAGTCTGATCTCACTGTGTCTGTCTGATCTCGTTGTGTCAGTCTGATCTCACTGTGTCTGTCTGATCTCGCCGTGTCAGTCTGATCTCGTTGTGTCTGTCTGATCGCATTGTGTCTGTCTGATCTCGCCGTGTCAGTCTGATCTCGTTGTGTCTGTCTGATCTCACTGTGTCTGTCTGATCTCGTTGTGTCAGTCTGATCTCACTGTGTCTGTCTGATCTCGCTGTGTCTGTCTGATCTCGCCGTGTCTGTCTGATTTCGCCGTGCCTGTCTGTTCTCGCCGCGTCTATCTGATCTCGCCATGTCTGTCTGATCTCGCCGTGTCTGTCTGATTTCGCCGTGCCTGTCTGTCTGATCTCGCTGTGTCTATCTGATCTCGCCGTATCTGCCTGATTTCGCCGTGCCTGTCTGTTCTCGCTGTGTCTGTCTGATTTCGCCGTGCCTGTCTGTTCTCGCCGCGTCTGTCTGATTTCGCCGTGCCTGTCTGTCTGATCTCGTTGTGTCTGTCTGATCTCGCGGTGTCTGTCCGATCTCACCGTGCCTGTCTGTTCTCGCCATGTCTGTCTGATCTCGCCATGTCTGTCTGATCTCACTGTGTCTATCTGATTTCGCTGTGTCTGTCTGATCTCGCTGTGTCTGTCTGTTCTCACCATGTCTGTCTGATCTCGCCGTGTCTGTCTGATCTCGCCGTGTCTGTCTGTTCTCGCTGTGTCTGTCTGATCTCGCCGTGTCTGTCTGTTCTCGCCGTGTCTGTCTGATCTCGCCGTTTCTGTCTGTTCTCGCCGTGTCTGTCTGACCTCGCCGTGTCTGTCTGTTCTCGCCGTGTCTGTCTGATCTCGCCGTTTCTGTCTGTTCTCGCCGTGTCTGTCTGTTTTCACCGTGTCTATCTGATTTCGCCGTGCCTGTCTGTTCTCGCCATGTCTGTCTGATCTCGCCATGTCTGTCTGATCTCGCTGTGTCTGTCTGATCTCGCTGTGTCTGTCTGATCTCGCCGTATCTGTCTGATTTCGCCGTGCCTGTCTGTTCTCGCCGCGTCTATCTGATCTCGCCATGTCTGTCTGATCTCACTGTGTCTATCTGATTTCGCTGTGTCTGTCTGATCTCGCCGTGTCTGTCTGTTCTCACCATGTCTGTCTGATCTCGCCGTGTCTGTCTGATCTCGCCGTGTCTGTCTGTTCTCGCCGTGTCTGTCTGATCTCGCCGTGTCTGTCTGTTCTCGCCGTGTCTGTTTGATCTCGCTTTGTCTGTCTGATCTCGCTGTGTCTGTCTGATCTCGCTGTGTCTCTCTGGACTCGCTGTGTCTGTCTGATCTGCCGGGACTGTCTGATCTCATTGTGTCTGTCTGATCTCGCTGTGTCTCTCTGGACTCGCTGTGCCTCGCTGATCTGCCGGGACTGACTGATCTCGCTGTGTCTGTCTGATCCCGTTGTGTCTGTTTGATCTCGCTGTGTCTGTCTGATCTCGCTGTGTCTCTCTGGACTCGCTGTGTCTCGCTGATCTGCCGGGACTGTCTGATCTCTTTGTGTCTGTCTGATCTCGCAGCGTCTGTCTGATCCCGTTGTGTCTGTCTGATCTCGCCGTGCCTGTCTGATCTCACTGTGTCTGTCTGATCTCGTTGTGTCTGTCTGATCCCGTTGTGCCTGTCTGATTTTGCCGTGTCAGTCTGATCTCGCTGTGTCTGTCTGATCTCGTTGTGTCTGTCTGATCTCGCTGTATCTGTCTGATTTCGTTGTGTCAATCTGATCTCGCTGTATCTGTCTGATCTCGTTGTGTCAGTCTGATCTCACTGTGTCTGTCTGATCTCGTTGTGTCAGTCTGATCTCACTGTGTCTGTCTGATCTCGCCGTGTCAGTCTGATCTCGTTGTGTCTGTCTGATCGCGTTGTGTCTGTCTGATCTCGCCGTGTCAGTCTGATCTCGTTGTGTCAGTCTGATCTCACTGTGTCTGTCTGATCTCGTTGTGTCAGTCTGATCTCACTGTGTCTGTCTGATCTCGCTGTGTCTGTCTGATCTCGCCGTGTCTGTCTGATTTCGCCGTGCCTGTCTGTTCTCGCCGCGTCTATCTGATCTCGCCATGTCTGTCTGATCTCGCCGTGTCTGTCTGATTTCGCCGTGCCTGTCTGTCTGATCTCGCTGTGTCTATCTGATCTCGCCGTATCTGCCTGATTTCGCCGTGCCTGTCTGTTCTCGCCGTGTCTGTCTGATTTCGCCGTGCCTGTCTGTTCTCGCCGCGTCTGTCTGATTTCGCCGTGCCTGTCTGTCTGATCTCGTTGTGTCTGTCTGATCTCGCGGTGTCTGTCCGATCTCACCGTGCCTGTCTGTTCTCGCCATGTCTGTCTGATCTCGCCATGTCTGTCTGATCTCACTGTGTCTATCTGATTTCGCTGTGTCTGTCTGATCTCGCTGTGTCTGTCTGTTCTCACCATGTCTGTCTGATCTCGCCGTGTCTGTCTGATCTCGCCGTGTCTGTCTGTTCTCGCTGTGTCTGTCTGATCTCGCCGTGTCTGTCTGTTCTCGCCGTGTCTGTCTGATCTCGCCGTTTCTGTCTGTTCTCGCCGTGTCTGTCTGACCTCGCCGTGTCTGTCTGTTCTCGCCGTGTCTGTCTGATCTCGCCGTTTCTGTCTGTTCTCGCCGTGTCTGTCTGTTCTCACCGTGTCTATCTGATTTCGCCGTGCCTGTCTGTTCTCGCCATGTCTGTCTGATCTCGCCATGTCTGTCTGATCTCGCTGTGTCTGTCTGATCTCGCTGTGTCTGTCTGATCTCGCCGTATCTGTCTGATTTCGCCGTGCCTGTCTGTTCTCGCCGCGTCTATCTGATCTCGCCATGTCTGTCTGATCTCACTGTGTCTATCTGATTTCGCTGTGTCTGTCTGATCTCGCCGTGTCTGTCTGTTCTCACCATGTCTGTCTGATCTCGCCGTGTCTGTCTGATCTCGCCGTGTCTGTCTGTTCTCGCCGTGTCTGTCTGATCTCGCCGTGTCTGTCTGTTCTCGCCGTGTCTGTTTGATCTCGCTTTGTCTGTCTGATCTCGCTGTGTCTGTCTGATCTCGCTGTGTCTCTCTGGACTCGCTGTGTCTGTCTGATCTGCCGGGACTGTCTGATCTCATTGTGTCTGTCTGATCTCGCTGTGTCTCTCTGGACTCGCTGTGCCTCGCTGATCTGCCGGGACTGACTGATCTCGCTGTGTCTGTCTGATCCCGTTGTGTCTGTTTGATCTCGCTGTGTCTGTCTGATCTCGCTGTGTCTCTCTGGACTCGCTGTGTCTCGCTGATCTGCCGGGACTGTCTGATCTCTTTGTGTCTGTCTGATCTCGCAGCGTCTGTCTGATCCCGTTGTGTCTGTCTGATCTCGCCGTGCCTGTCTGATCTCACTGTGTCTGTCTGATCTCGTTGTGTCTGTCTGATCCCGTTGTGCCTGTCTGATTTTGCCATGTCAGTCTGATCTCGCTGTGTCTGTCTGATCTCGTTGTGTCTGTCTGATCTCGCTGTATCTGTCTGATTTCGTTGTGTCAATCTGATCTCGCTGTATCTGTCTGATCTCGTTGTGTCAGTCTGATCTCACTGTGTCTGTCTGATCTCGTTGTGTCAGTCTGATCTCACTGTGTCTGTCTGATCTCGCCGTGTCAGTCTGATCTCGTTGTGTCTGTCTGATCGCGTTGTGTCTGTCTGATCTCGCCGTGTCAGTCTGATCTCGTTGTGTCAGTCTGATCTCACTGTGTCTGTCTGATCTCGTTGTGTCAGTCTGATCTCACTGTGTCTGTCTGATCTCGCTGTGTCTGTCTGATCTCGCCGTGTCTGTCTGATTTCGCCGTGCCTGTCTGTTCTCGCCGTGTCTATCTGATCTCGCCATGTCTGTCTGATCTCGCCGTGTCTGTCTGATTTCGCCGTGCCTGTCTGTCTGATCTCGCTGTGTCTATCTGATCTCGCCGTATCTGCCTGATTTCGCCGTGCCTGTCTGTTCTCGCTGTGTCTGTCTGATTTCGCCGTGCCTGTCTGTTCTCGCCGCGTCTGTCTGATTTCGCCGTGCCTGTCTGTCTGATCTCGTTGTGTCTGTCTGATCTCGCGGTGTCTGTCCGATCTCACCGTGCCTGTCTGTTCTCGCCATGTCTGTCTGATCTCGCCATGTCTGTCTGATCTCACTGTGTCTATCTGATTTCGCTGTGTCTGTCTGATCTCGCTGTGTCTGTCTGTTCTCACCATGTCTGTCTGATCTCGCCGTGTCTGTCTGATCTCGCCGTGTCTGTCTGTTCTCGCTGTGTCTGTCTGATCTCGCCGTGTCTGTCTGTTCTCGCCGTGTCTGTCTGATCTCGCCGTTTCTGTCTGTTCTCGCCGTGTCTGTCTGACCTCGCCGTGTCTGTCTGTTCTCGCCGTGTCTGTCTGATCTCGCCGTTTCTGTCTGTTCTCGCCGTGTCTGTCTGTTCTCACCGTGTCTATCTGATTTCGCCGTGCCTGTCTGTTCTCGCCATGTCTGTCTGATCTCGCCATGTCTGTCTGATCTCGCCGTGTCTGTCTGATCTCGCTGTGTCTGTCTGATCTCGCCGTATCTGTCTGATTTCGCCGTGCCTGTCTGTTCTCGCCGCGTCTATCTGATCTCGCCATGTCTGTCTGATCTCACTGTGTCTATCTGATTTCGCTGTGTCTGTCTGATCTCGCCGTGTCTGTCTGTTCTCACCATGTCTGTCTGATCTCGCCGTGTCTGTCTGATCTCGCCGTGTCTGTCTGTTCTCGCCGTGTCTGTCTGATCTCGCCGTGTCTGTCTGTTCTCGCCGTGTCTGTCTGATCTCGCCGTTTCTGTCTGTTCTCGCCGTGTCTGTCTGTTCTCACCATGTCTATCTGATTTCGCCGTGCCTGTCTGTTCTCGCCATGTCTGTCTGATCTCGCCATGTCTGTCTGATCTCGCTGTGTCTGTCTGATCTCGCCGTGTCTGTCTGATTTCGCCGTGCCTGTCTGTTCTCGCCGCGTCTATCTGACCTCGCCATGTCTGTCTGATCTCGCTGTGTCTGTCTGATCTCGCCGTGTCTGTCTGTTCTCACCATGTCTGTCTGTTCTCGCCGTGTCTGCCTGATCGCGCTGTGTCTGTCTGATCTCGCCGTGTCTGTCTGTTCTGACCATGTCTGTCTGATCTCACTGTGTCTATCTGATTTCGCTGTGTCTGTCTGATCTCGCCGTGTCTGTCTGTTCTCACCATGTCTGTCTGATCTCGCCGTGTCTGTCTGATCTCGCCGTGTCTGTCTGATCTCGCCGTGTCTGTCTGTTCTCGCCGTGTCTGTCTGATCTTGCCGCTTCTGTCTGTTCTCGCCGTGTCTGTCTGTTCTCACCGTGTCTATCTGATTTCGCCGTGCCTGTCTGTTCTCGCCATGTCTGTCTGATCTCGCCATGTCTGTCTGATCTCGCCGTGTCTGTCTGATCTCGCTGTGTCTGTCTGATCTCGCTGTGTCTGTCTGATTTCGCCGTGCCTGTCTGTTCTCGCCGCGTCTATCTGATCTCGCCATGTCTGTCTGATCTCGCCATGTCTGTCTGATCTCGCCATGTCTGTCTGATCTCGCTGTGCCTGTCTGATCTCGCCGTGTCTGTCTGATCTCGCTGTGTCTGTCTGATCTCGCCGTGTCTGTCTGATTTCGCCGTGCCTGTCTGTCTGATCTCGCTGTGTCTATCTGATCTCGCCGTGTCTGTCTGATTTCGCCGTGCCTGTCTGTTCTCGCCGTGTCTGTCTGATCTCGCCGTGTCTGTCTGTTCTCGCCGTGTCTGTCTGATCTCGCCGTTTCTGTCTGTTCTCGCCGTGTCTGTCTGTTCTCACCGTGTCTATCTGATTTCGCCGTGCCTGTCTGTTCTCGCCATGTCTGTCTGATCTCGCCATGTCTGTCTGATCTCGCCGTGTCTGTCTGATCTCGCTGTGTCTGTCTGATCTCGCCGTGTCTGTCTGATTTCGCCGTGCCTGTCTGTTCTCGCCGCGTCTATCTGATCTCGCCATGTCTGTCTGATCTCACTGTGTCTATCTGATTTCGCTGTGTCTGTCTGATCTCGCCGTGTCTGTCTGTTCTCACCATGTCTGTCTGATCTCGCTGTGTCTGTCTGATCTCGCCGTGTCTGTCTGTTCTCGCCGTGTCTGTCTGATCTCGCCGTTTCTGTCTGCTCTCGCCGTGTCTGTCTGTTCTCACCGTGTCTAACTGATTTCGCCGTGCCTGTCTGTTCTCGCCATGTCTGTCTGATCTCGCCATGTCTGTCTGATCTCGCCGTGTCTGTCTGATCTCGCTGTGTCTGTCTGATCTTGCCGTGTCTGTCTGATTTCGCCGTGCCTGTCTGTTCTCGCCGCGTCTATCTGATCTCGCCATGTCTGTCTGATCTCGCTGTGTCTGTCTGATCTCGCCGTGTCTGTCTGTTCTCACCATGTCTGTCTGTTCTCGCCGTGTCTGTCTGATCGCGCTGTGTCTGTCTGATCTCGCCGTGTCTGTCTGTTCTCACCATGTCTGTCTGATCTCACTGTGTCTATCTGATTTCGCTGTGTCTGTCTGATCTCGCCGTGTCTGTCTGTTCTCACCATGTCTGTCTGATCTCGCCGTGTCTGTCTGTTCTCGCTGTGTCTGTCTGATCTCGCCGTGTCTGTCTGATCTCGCCGTGTCTGTCTGTTCTCGCCGTGTCTGTCTGATCTCGCCGTTTCTGTCTGTTCTCGCCGTGTCTGTCTGTTCTCACCGTGTCTATCTGATTTCGCCGTGCCTGTCTGTTCTCGCCATGTCTGTCTGATCTCGCCATGTCTGTCTGATCTCGCCGTGTCTGTCTGATCTCGCTGTGTCTGTCTGATCTCGCCGTGTCTGTCAGATTTCGCCGTGCCTGTCTGTTCTCGCCGCGTCTATCTGATCTCGCCATGTCTGTCTGATCTCACTGTGTCTATCTGATTTCGCTGTGTCTGTCTGATCTCGCCGTGTCTGTCTGTTCTCACCATGTCTGTCTGATCTCGCTGTGTCTGTCTGATCTCGCCGTGTCTGTCTGTTCTCGCCGTGTTTGTCTGATCTCGCCGTTTCTGTCTGCTCTCGCCGTGTCTGTCTGTTCTCACCGTGTCTAACTGATTTCGCAGTGCCTGTCTGTTCTCGCCATGTCTGTCTGATCTCGCCATGTCTGTCTGATCTCGCCGTGTCTGTCTGATCTCGCTGTGTCTGTCTGATCTTGCCGTGTCTGTCTGATTTCGCCGTGCCTGTCTGTTCTCGCCGCGTCTATCTGATCTCGCCATGTCTGTCTGATCTCGCTGTGTCTGTCTGATCTCGCCGTGTCTGTCTGTTCTCACCATGTCTGTCTGTTCTCGCCGTGTCTGTCTGATCGCGCTGTGTCTGTCTGATCTCGCCGTGTCTGTCTGTTCTCACCATGTCTGTCTGATCTCACTGTGTCTATCTGATTTCGCTGTGTCTGTCTGATCTCGCCGTGTCTGTCTGTTCTCACCATGTCTGTCTGATCTCGCCGTGTCTGTCTGATCTCGCCGTGTCTGTCTGATCTCGCCGTGTCTGTCTGTTCTCGCCGCGTCTGTCTGATCTTGCCGCTTCTGTCTGTTCTCGCCGTGTCTGTCTGTTCTCACCGTGTCTATCTGATTTCGCCGTGCCTGTCTGTTCTCGCCATGTCTGTCTGATCTCGCCATGTCTGTCTGATCTCGCCGTGTCTGTCTGATCTCGCTGTGTCTGTCTGATCTCGCTGTGTCTGTCTGATTTCGCCGTGCCTGTCTGTTCTCGCCGCGTCTATCTGATCTCGCCATGTCTGTCTGATCTCGCCATGTCTGTCTGATCTCGCCATGTCTGTCTGATCTCGCTGTGCCTGTCTGATCTCGCCGTGTCTGTCTGATCTCGCTGTGTCTGTCTGATCTCGCCGTGTCTGTCTGATTTCGCCGTGCCTGTCTGTCTGATCTCGCTGTGTCTATCTGATCTCGCCGTGTCTGTCTGATTTCGCCGTGCCTGTCTGTTCTCGCCGTGTCTGTCTGATCTGGCCGTGTCTGTCTGTTCTCGCCGTGTCTGTCTGATCTCGCCGTTTCTGTCTGTTCTCGCCGTGTCTGTCTGTTCTCACCGTGTCTATCTGATTTCGCCGTGCCTGTCTGTTCTCGCCATGTCTGTCTGATCTCGCCATGTCTGTCTGATCTCGCCGTGTCTGTCTGATCTCGCTGTGTCTGTCTGATCTCGCCGTGTCTGTCTGATTTCGCCGTGCCTGTCTGTTCTCGCCGCGTCTATCTGATCTCGCCATGTCTGTCTGATCTCACTGTGTCTATCTGATTTCGCTGTGTCTGTCTGATCTCGCCGTGTCTGTCTGTTCTCACCATGTCTGTCTGATCTCGCTGTGTCTGTCTGATCTCGCCGTGTCTGTCTGTTCTCGCCGTGTCTGTCTGATCTCGCCGTTTCTGTCTGCTCTCGCCGTGTCTGTCTGTTCTCACCGTGTCTAACTGATTTCGCCGTGCCTGTCTGTTCTCGCCATGTCTGTGTGATCTCGCCATGTCTGTCTGATCTCGCCGTGTCTGTCTGATCTCGCTGTGTCTGTCTGATCTTGCCGTGTCTGTCTGATTTCGCCGTGCCTGTCTGTTCTCGCCGCGTCTATCTGATCTCGCCATGTCTGTCTGATCTCGCTGTGTCTGTCTGATCTCGCCGTGTCTGTCTGTTCTCACCATGTCTGTCTGTTCTCGCCGTGTCTGTCTGATCGCGCTGTGTCTGTCTGATCTCGCCGTGTCTGTCTGTTCTCACCATGTCTGTCTGATCTCACTGTGTCTATCTGATTTCGCTGTGTCTGTCTGATCTCGCCGTGTCTGTCTGTTCTCACCATGTCTGTCTGATCTCGCCGTGTCTGTCTGTTCTCGCTGTGTCTGTCTGATCTCGCCGTGTCTGTCTGATCTCGCCGTGTCTGTCTGTTCTCGCCGTGTCTGTCTGATCTCGCCGTTTCTGTCTGTTCTCGCCGTGTCTGTCTGTTCTCACCGTGTCTATCTGATTTCGCCGTGCCTGTCTGTTCTCGCCATGTCTGTCTGATCTCGCCATGTCTGTCTGATCTCGCCGTGTCTGTCTGATCTCGCTGTGTCTGTCTGATCTCGCCGTGTCTGTCAGATTTCGCCGTGCCTGTCTGTTCTCGCCGCGTCTATCTGATCTCGCCATGTCTGTCTGATCTCACTGTGTCTATCTGATTTCGCTGTGTCTGTCTGATCTCGCCGTGTCTGTCTGTTCTCACCATGTCTGTCTGATCTCGCTGTGTCTGTCTGATCTCGCCGTGTCTGTCTGTTCTCGCCGTGTTTGTCTGATCTCGCCGTTTCTGTCTGCTCTCGCCGTGTCTGTCTGTTCTCACCGTGTCTAACTGATTTCGCCGTGCCTGTCTGTTCTCGCCATGTCTGTCTGATCTCGCCATGTCTGTCTGATCTCGCCGTGTCTGTCTGATCTCGCTGTGTCTGTCTGATCTTGCCGTGTCTGTCTGATTTCGCCGTGCCTGTCTGTTCTCGCCGCGTCTATCTGATCTCGCCATGTCTGTCTGATCTCGCTGTGTCTGTCTGATCTCGCCGTGTCTGTCTGTTCTCACCATGTCTGTCTGTTCTCGCCGTGTCTGTCTGATCGCGCTGTGTCTGTCTGATCTCGCCGTGTCTGTCTGTTCTCACCATGTCTGTCTGATCTCACTGTGTCTATCTGATTTCGCTGTGTCTGTCTGATCTCGCCGTGTCTGTCTGTTCTCACCATGTCTGTCTGATCTCGCCGTGTCTGTCTGATCTCGCCGTGTCTGTCTGTTCTCGCTGTGTCTGTCTGATCTCGCCGTGTCTGTCTGATCTTGCCATTTCTGTCTGTTCTCGCCGTGTCTGTCTGTTCTCACCGTGTCTATCTGATTTCGCCGTGCCTGTCGGTTCTCGCCATGTCTGTCTGATCTCGCCATGTCTGTCTGATCTCGCCGTGTCTGTCTGATCTCGCTGTGTCTGTCTGATCTCGCCGTGTCTGTCTGATTTCGCCGTGCCTGTCTGTTCTCGCCGCGTCTGTCTGATTTCGCCGTGCCTGTCTGTCTGATCTCGTTGTGTCTGTCTGATCTCGCGGTGTCTGTCCGATCTCACCGTGCCTGTCTGTTCTCGCCATGTCTGTCTGATCTCGCCATGTCTGTCTGATCTTGCCGTGTCTGTCTGATCTCACTGTGTCTATCTGATCTCGCCGTGCCTGTCTGATCTCACTGTGTCTATCTGATCTCACGGTGTCTGTCTGATCTCGCCATGTCTGTCTGATCTCGCGGTGTCTGTCCGATCTCACCGTGCCTGTCTGTTCTCGCCATGTCTGTCTGATCTTGCCATGTCTGCCTGATCTTGCCGTGTCTGTCTGATCTCACTGTGTCTATCTGATCTCACCGTGCCTGTCTGATCTCACTGTGTCTATCTGATCTCACGGTGTCTGTCTGATCTCGCCATGTCTGTCTGATCTTGCGGTGTCTGTCCGATCTCACCGTGCCTGTCTGTTCTCGCCATGTCTGTCTGATCTCGCCATGTCTGTCTGATCTTGCCATGTCTGTCTGATCTCACTGTGTCTGTCTGATCTCGCCGTGTCTGTCTGATCTCGCTGTGTCTGTCTGTTCTCGCCGTGTCTATCTGATTTTGCCGTGTCTGTCTGATCTTGCCGTGTCTGTCTGATCTCACTGTGTCTGTCTGATCTCGCCGTGTCTGTCTGATCTCGCTGTGTCTGTCTGATCTCGCCGTGTCTATCTGATTTTGCCGTGCCTGTCTGTTCTCGCCATGTCTGTCTGTTCTCGCCATGTCTGTCTGATCTCGCTGTGTCTGTCTGATCTCGCCGTGTCTATCTGATCTCGCCGTGTCTGTCTGATCTCGCTGTGTCTGTCTGATCTCGCCGTGTCTATCTGATTTTGCCGTGCCTGTCTGTTCTCGCCGTGTCTGTCTGATCTCGTTGTGTCTGTCTGATCTCGTTGTGTCTGTCTGATCTCGCCATGACTGTCTGATCTCGCCTTGTCTGTCTGATCTCGCCTTGTCTGTCTGATCTCGCTGTGTCTGTCTGATTTCGCCGTGTCTGTCTGATCTCGCCATGTCTGTCTGATCTCGCCTTGTCTGTCTGATCTCGCTGTGTCTGTCTGATTTCGCCGTGTCTGTCTGTTCTCACCATGTCTGTCTGATCTCACTGTGTCTATCTGATTTCGCTGTGTCTGTCTTATCTCGCCGTGTCTGTCTGATCTCGCCGTGTCTGTCTGTTCTCACCGTGTCTGTGTGATCTCGCCGTGTCTGTCTGATCTCGCCGTGTCTGTCTGATCTCGCCGTGTCTGTCTGTTCTCGTCGTGTCTGTCTGTACTCGTCGTGTCTGTCTGTTCTCGCCATGTCTGACTGATCTCGCCGTGTCTGTCTGATCTCACTGTGTCTGTCTGATCTCACTGTGTCTGTCTGATCTCGCCGTGTCTGTCTGTTTTCGCCGTGTCTGTCTGATCTCGCCGTGTCTGTCTGTTCTCGTCATGTCTGACTGATCTCACCGTGTCTGTCTGATCTCACTGTGTCTGTTTGATCTCACTGTGTCTGTCTGATCTCGCCGTGTCTGTCTGTTCTTGCCGTGTCTGTCTGATCTCGCCGTGTCTGTCTGTTCTCGCCGTGTCTGTCTGTTCTCGCCGTGTCTGTCTGATCTCGCCGTGTCTGTCTGTTCTCGCCGTGTCTGTCTGATCTCGCCGTGTCTGTCTGATCTCGCTGTGTCTGACTGTTCTCGCCGTGTCTGTCTGATCTCGCCGTGTCTCTCTGATCTCGCTGTGTCTGTCTGATCTCGCCGTGTCTCTCTGATCTCGCTGTGTCTATCTGATCTCGCCGTGTCTCTCTGATCTCGCTGTGTCTGTCTGATCTCGCCATGTCTGTCTGATTTCGCCATGTCTCTCTGATCTCGCTGTGTCTATCTGATCTCGCTGTGTCTGTCTGATTTCGCCATGTCTCTCTGATCTCGCTGTGTCTCTCTGATCTCGCTGTGTCTATCTGATCTCGCTGTGTCTGTCTGATTTCGCCATGTCTCTCTGATCTCGCTGTGTCTCTCTAATCTCGCCGTGCCTGTCTGTTCTCGCCGCGTCTATCTGATTTCGCCGTGTCTGTCTGATCTCGCTGTGTCTGTCTGATCTCGCCGTGTCTGTCTGATCTCGCTGTGTCTGTCTGATTTCGCCGTGCCTGTCTGATCTCGCCATGTCTGTCTGATCTCGCCGTGTCTGTCTGATTTCGCCGTGTCTGTCTGATCTCGCCATGTCTGTCTGATCTTGCCGTATCTGTCTGATCTCGCTGTGTCTGTCTGATCTCGCTGTGTCTGTCTGATTTCGCCGTGCCTGTCTGTTCTCGCCGCGTCTATCTGATTTCGCCGTGTCTGTCTGATCTCGCTGTGTCTGTCTGATCTCGCCGTGTCTGTCTGATCTCGCTGTGTCTGTCTGATCTCGCCATGTCTGTCTGATTTCGCCGTGCCTGTCTGATCTCGCCATGTCTGTCTGATCTCGCCGTGTCTGTCTGATTTCGCCGTGTCTGTCTGATCTCGCCATGTCTGTCTGATCTTGCCGTGTCTATCTGATCTCGCTGTGTCTGTCTGATCTCGCTGTGTCTGTCTGATCTCGCTGTGTCTGTCTGATCTCGCCGTGTCTGTCTGTTCTCGCCGCGTCTATCTAATCTCGCCGTGTCTATCTGATTTCGCCGTGTCTGTCTGATCTCGCCGTGTCTGTCTGATCTCGCTGTGTCTGTCTGATCTCGCCGTGTCTGTCTGATCTCGCCGTGTCTGTCTGATCTCGCTGTGTCTGTCTGATCTCGCCGTGTCTGTCTGATCTCGCTGTGTCTGTCTGATCTCGCCATGTCTGTCCGATTTCGCCGTTCCTGTCTGATCTCGCCATGTCTGTCTGATCTCGCCATGTCTGTCTGATTTCGCCGTGTCTGTCTGATCTCGCCATGTCTGTCTGATCTTGCCGTGTCTGTCTGATCTCACTGTGTCTGTTTGATCTCACCGTGTCTGTCTGATCTCGCCGTGTCTGTCTGTTCTCACCATGTCTGTCTGATCTCACTGTGTCTATCTGATTTCGCTGTGTCTGTCTTATCTCGCCGTGTCTGTCTGATCTCGCCGTGTCTGTCTGTTCTCACCGTGTCTGTGTGATCTCGCCGTGTCTGTCTGATCTCGCCGTGTCTGTCTGATCTCGCCGTGTCTGTCTGTTCTCGTCGTGTCTGTCTGTTCTCGCCATGTCTGACTGATCTCGCCGTGTCTGTCTGATCTCACTGTGTCTGTCTGATCTCACTGTGTCTGTCTGATCTCGCCGTGTCTGTCTGTTTTCGCCGTGTCTGTCTGATCTCGCCGTGTCTGTCTGTTCTCGTCATGTCTGACTGTTCTCGCCATGTCTGACTGATCTCGCCGTGTCTGTCTGATCTCACTGTGTCTGTCTGATCTCGCCGTGTCTGTCTGATTTCGCCGTGTCTGTCTGATCTCGCCATGTCTGTCTGATCTTGCCGTGTCTGTCTGATCTCGCTGTGTCTGTCTGATCTCGCTGTGTCTGTCTGATCTCGCTGTGTCTGTCTGTTCTCGCCGTGTCTGTCTGTTCTCGCCGCGTCTATCTAATCTCGCCGTGTCTATCTGATTTCGCTGTGTCTGTCTGATCTCGCCGTGTCTGTCTGATCTCGCTGTGTCTGTCTGATCTCGCTGTGTCTGTCTGATCTCGCCGTGTCTGTCTGATCTCGCTGTGTCTGTCTGATCTCGCCGTGTCTGTCTGATCTCGCCGTGTCTGTCTGATCTCGCCGTGTCTGTCCGATTTCGCCGTGCCTGTCTGATCTCGCCATGTCTGTCTGATCTCGCCTTGTCTGTCTGATTTCGCCGTGTCTGTCTGATCTCGCCATGTCTGTCTGTTCTTGCCGTGTCTGTCTGATCTCGCTGTGTCTGTCTGATCTCGCCGTGTCTGTCTGATCTCGCTGTGTCTGTCTGATTTTGCCGTGCCTGTCTGTTCTCGCCGTGTCTGTCTGATCTCACTGTGTCTGTCTGATCTCGCCGTGTCTGTCTGATCTCGCCGTGTCTGTCTGATCTCGCTGTGTCTGTCTGTTCTCGCCATGTTTGTCTGTTCTCGTCGCGTCTAACTAATCTCGCCGTGTCTATCTGATCTCGCTGTGTCTGTCTGTTCTCGCCATGTCTGTCTGATCTCGCCGTGTCTGTCTGATCTCGCCGTGCCTGTCTGTTCTCGCCGTGTCTGTCTGATCTCGCCGTGTCTCTCTGATCTCACTGTGTCTATCTGATTTTGCCATGTCTGTCTGATCTCGCTGTGTCTGTCTGTTCTCGCCGTGTCTGTCTGATCTCGCCGTGTCTGTCTGTTCTCGCCGTGTCTATCTGATTTCGCCGTGTCTGTCTGATTTCGCCTTGTCTCTCTGATCTCGCCGTGTCTATCTGATTTTGCCATGTCTGTCTGATCTCGCTGTGTCTGTCTGTTCTCGCCGTGTCTGTCTGATCTCGCCGTGTCTGTCTGTTCTCGCCGTGTCTATCTGATTTCGCCATGTCTCTCTGATCTCGCCGTGTCTGTCTGATCTTGTCGTGTCTGTCTGATCTCGCCGTGTCTGTCTGATCTCGCCGTGTCTGTCTGATCTCGCTGTGTCTGTCTGATCTCGCCGTGTCTGTCTGATCTCGCTGTGTCTGTCTGATCTCGCCATGTCTGTCTGATTTCGCCGTGCCTGTCTGATCTCGCCATGTCTGTCTGATCTCGCCGTGTCTGTCTGATTTGGCCGTGTCTGTCTGATCTCGCCATGTCTGTCTGATCTCGCCGTGTCTGTCCGATCTCGCTGTGTCTGTCTGATCTCGCCGTGTCTGTCTGATCTCGCTATGTCTGTCAGATCTCTCCGTGTCTGTCTGATCTCGCTGTGTCTGTCTGTTCTCGCCGTGTCTGTCTGTTCTCGCCGCGTCTATCTAATCTCGCCGTGTCTATCTGATCTCACTGTGTCTGTCTGTTCTCGCCGTGTCTGTCTGATCTCGCCGTGTCTGTCTGATCTCGCCGTGCCTGTCTGTTCTCGCCGTGTCTATCTGATCTCGCCGTGTCTGTCTGTTCTCGCCGTGTCTGTCTGATCTCGCCGTGTCTGTCTGATCTCGCCGTGTCTATCTGATTTCGCCGTGTCTGTCTGATTTCGCCATGTCTATCTGATCTCGCTGTGTCTGTCTGATCTCGCCGTGTCTGTCTGATTTCGCCATGTCTCTCTGATCTCGCTGTGTCTATCTGATCTCGCTGTGTCTGTCTGATTTCGCCGTGTCTGTCTGATCTCGCCGTGTCTGTCTGATCTCGCCGTGTCTGTCTGTTCTCGCTGTGTCTGTCTGATCTCGCCGTGTCTGTCTGATCTTGCCATTTCTGTCTGTTCTCGCCGTGTCTGTCTGTTCTCACCGTGTCTATCTGATTTCGCCGTGCCTGTCGGTTCTCGCCATGTCTGTCTGATCTCGCCATGTCTGTCTGATCTCGCCGTGTCTGTCTGATCTCGCTGTGTCTGTCTGATCCCGCCGTGTCTGTCTGATTTCGCCGTGCCTGTCTGTTCTCGCCGCGTCTGTCTGATTTCGCCGTGCCTGTCTGTCTGATCTCGTTGTGTCTGTCTGATCTCGCGGTGTCTGTCCGATCTCACCGTGCCTGTCTGTTCTCGCCATGTCTGTCTGATCTCGCCATGTCTGTCTGATCTTGCCGTGTCTGTCTGATCTCACTGTGTCTATCTGATCTCGCCGTGCCTGTCTGATCTCACTGTGTCTATCTGATCTCACGGTGTCTGTCTGATCTCGCCATGTCTGTCTGATCTCGCGGTGTCTGTCCGATCTCACCGTGCCTGTCTGTTCTCGCCATGTCTGTCTGATCTTGCCATGTCTGCCTGATCTTGCCGTGTCTGTCTGATCTCACTGTGTCTATCTGATCTCACCGTGCCTGTCTGATCTCACTGTGTCTATCTGATCTCACGGTGTCTGTCTGATCTCGCCATGTCTGTCTGATCTCGCGGTGTCTGTCCGATCTCACCGTGCCTGTCTGTTCTCGCCATGTCTGTCTGATCTCGCCATGTCTGTCTGATCTTGCCATGTCTGTCTGATCTCACTGTGTCTGTCTGATCTCGCCGTGTCTGTCTGATCTCGCTGTGTCTGTCTGTTCTCGCCGTGTCTATCTGATTTTGCCGTGTCTGTCTGATCTTGCCGTGTCTGTCTGATCTCACTGTGTCTGTCTGATCTCGCCGTGTCTGTCTGATCTCGCTGTGTCTGTCTGATCTCGCCGTGTCTATCTGATTTTGCCGTGCCTGTCTGTTCTCGCCATGTCTGTCTGTTCTCGCCATGTCTGTCTGATCTCGCTGTGTCTGTCTGATCTCGCCGTGTCTATCTGATCTCGCCGTGTCTGTCTGATCTCGCTGTGTCTGTCTGATCTCGCCGTGTCTATCTGATTTTGCCGTGCCTGTCTGTTCTCGCCGTGTCTGTCTGATCTCGTTGTGTCTGTCTGATCTCGTTGTGTCTGTCTGATCTCGCCATGACTGTCTGATCTCGCCTTGTCTGTCTGATCTCGCCTTGTCTGTCTGATCTCGCTGTGTCTGTCTGATTTCGCCGTGTCTGTCTGATCTCGCCATGTCTGTCTGATCTCGCCTTGTCTGTCTGATCTCGCTGTGTCTGTCTGATTTCGCCGTGTCTGTCTGTTCTCACCATGTCTGTCTGATCTCACTGTGTCTATCTGATTTCGCTGTGTCTGTCTTATCTCGCCGTGTCTGTCTGATCTCGCCGTGTCTGTCTGTTCTCACCGTGTCTGTGTGATCTCGCCGTGTCTGTCTGATCTCGCCGTGTCTGTCTGATCTCGCCGTGTCTGTCTGTTCTCGTCGTGTCTGTCTGTACTCGTCGTGTCTGTCTGTTCTCGCCATGTCTGACTGATCTCGCCGTGTCTGTCTGATCTCACTGTGTCTGCCTGATCTCACTGTGTCTGTCTGATCTCGCCGTGTCTGTCTGTTTTCGCCGTGTCTGTCTGATCTCGCAGTGTCTGTCTGTTCTCGTCATGTCTGACTGATCTCACCGTGTCTGTCTGATCTCACTGTGTCTGTTTGATCTCACTGTGTCTGTCTGATCTCGCCGTGTCTGTCTGTTCTTGCCGTGTCTGTCTGTTCTCGCCGTGTCTGTCTGTTCTCGCCGTGTCTGTCTGATCTCGCCGTGTCTGTCTGTTCTCGCCGTGTCTGTCTGATCTCGCCGTGTCTGTCTGATCTCGCTGTGTCTGTCTGTTCTCGCCGTGTCTGTCTGATCTCGCCGTGTCTCTCTGATCTCGCTGTGTCTGTCTGATCTCGCCGTGTCTCTCTGATCTCGCTGTGTCTATCTGATCTCGCCGTGTCTCTCTGATCTCGCTGTTTCTGTCTGATCTCGCCATGTCTGTCTGATTTCGCCATGTCTCTCTGATCTCGCTGTGTCTATCTGATCTCGCTGTGTCTGTCTGATTTCGCCATGTCTCTCTGATCTCGCTGTGTCTCTCTGATCTCGCTGTGTCTATCTGATCTCGCTGTGTCTGTCTGATTTCGCCATGTCTCTCTGATCTCGCTGTGTCTCTCTGATCTCGCTGTGTCTGTCTGATTTCGCCGTGCCTGTCTGTTCTCGCCGCGTCTATCTGATTTCGCCGTGTCTGTCTGATCTCGCTGTGTCTGTCTGATCTCGCCGTGTCTGTCTGATCTCGCTGTGTCTGTCTGATCTCGCCATGTCTGTCTGATTTCGCCGTGCCTGTCTGATCTCGCCATGTCTGTCTGATCTCGCCGTGTCTGTCTGATTTCGCCGTGTCTGTCTGATCTCGCCATGTCTGTCTGATCTTGCCGTGTCTGTCTGATCTCGCTGTGTCTGTCTGATCTCGCTGTGTCTGTCTGATTTCGCCGTGCCTGTCTGTTCTCGCCGCGTCTATCTGATTTCGCCGTGTCTGTCTGATCTCGCTGTGTCTGTCTGATCTCGCCGTGTCTGTCTGATCTCGCTGTGTCTGTCTGATCTCGCCATGTCTGTCTGATTTCGCCGTGCCTGTCTGATCTCGCCATGTCTGTCTGATCTCGCCGTGTCTGTCTGATCTCGCCGTGTCTGTCTGATCTCGCCATGTCTGTCTGATCTTGCCGTATCTATCTGATCTCGCTGTGTCTGTCTGATCTCACTGTGTCTGTCTGATCTCGCTGTGTCTGTCTGATCTCGCCGTGTCTGTCTGTTCTCGCCGCGTCTATCTAATCTCGCCGTGTCTGTCTGATCTCGCTGTGTCTGTCTGATCTCGCTGTGTCTGTCTGATCTCGCTGTGTCTGTCTGATCTCGCCGTGTCTGTCTGATCTCGCCGTGTCTGTCTGATCTCGCTGTGTCTGTCTGATCTCGCCGTGTCTGTCTGATCTCGCTGTGTCTGTCTGATCTCGCCATGTCTGTCCGATTTCGCCGTGCCTGTCTGATCTCGCCATGTCTGTCTGATCTCGCCGTGTCTGTCTGTTCTCGCCGTGTCTGTCTGATCTCGCCGTGTCTGTCTGATCTCGCTGTGTCTGTCTGTTCTCGCCGTGTCTGTCTGATCTCGCCGTGTCTCTCTGATCTCGCTGTGTCTGTCTGATCTCGCCGTGTCTCTCTGATCTCGCTGTGTCTATCTGATCTCGCCGTGTCTCTCTGATCTCGCTGTTTCTGTCTGATCTCGCCATGTCTGTCTGATTTCGCCATGTCTCTCTGATCTCGCTGTGTCTATCTGATCTCGCTGTGTCTGTCTGATTTCGCCATGTCTCTCTGATCTCGCTGTGTCTCTCTGATCTCGCTGTGTCTATCTGATCTCGCTGTGTCTGTCTGATTTCGCCATGTCTCTCTGATCTCGCTGTGTCTCTCTGATCTCGCTGTGTCTGTCTGATTTCGCCGTGCCTGTCTGTTCTCGCCGCGTCTATCTGATTTCGCCGTGTCTGTCTGATCTCGCTGTGTCTGTCTGATCTCGCCGTGTCTGTCTGATCTCGCTGTGTCTGTCTGATCTCGCCATGTCTGTCTGATTTCGCCGTGCCTGTCTGATCTCGCCATGTCTGTCTGATCTCGCCGTGTCTGTCTGATTTCGCCGTGTCTGTCTGATCTCGCCATGTCTGTCTGATCTTGCCGTGTCTGTCTGATCTCGCTGTGTCTGTCTGATCTCGCTGTGTCTGTCTGATTTCGCCGTGCCTGTCTGTTCTCGCCGCGTCTATCTGATTTCGCCGTGTCTGTCTGATCTCGCCGTGTCTGTCTGATCTCGCCGTGTCTGTCTGATCTCGCTGTGTCTGTCTGATCTCGCCATGTCTGTCTGATTTCGCCGTGCCTGTCTGATCTCGCCATGTCTGTCTGATCTCGCCGTGTCTGTCTGATTTCGCCGTGTCTGTCTGATCTCGCCATGTCTGTCTGATCTTGCCGTATCTATCTGATCTCGCTGTGTCTGTCTGATCTCGCTGTGTCTGTCTGATCTCGCTGTGTCTGTCTGATCTCGCCGTGTCTGTCTGTTCTCGCCGCGTCTATCTAATCTCGCCGTGTCTGTCTGATCTCGCTGTGTCTGTCTGATCTCACTGTGTCTGTTTGATCTCACCTTGTCTGTCTGATCTCGCCGTGTCTGTCTGTTCTCACCATGTCTGTCTGATCTCACTGTGTCTATCTGATTTCGCTGTGTCTGTCTTATCTCGCCGTGTCTGTCTGATCTCGCCGTGTCTGTCTGGTTCTCACCGTGTCTGTGTGATCTCGCCGTGTCTGTCTGATCTCGCCGTGTCTGTCTGATCTCGCCGTGTCTGTCTGTTCTCGTCGTGTCTGTCTGTTCTCGCCATGTCTGACTGATCTCGCCGTGTCTGTCTGATCTCACTGTGTCTGTCTGATCTCACTGTGTCTGTCTGATCTCGCCGTGTCTGTCTGTTTTCGCCGTGTCTGTCTGATCTCGCCGTGTCTGTCTGTTCTCGTCATGTCTGTCTGATCTTGCCGTGTCTGTCTGATCTCGCTGTGTCTGTCTGATCTCGCCGTGTCTGTCTGATCTCGCTGTGTCTGTCTGATTTTGCCGTGCCTGTCTGTTCTCGCCGTGTCTGTCTGATCTCACTGTGTCTGTCTGATCTCGCCGTGTCTGTCTGATCTCGCTGTGTCTGTCTGTTCTCGCCATGTTTGTCTGTTCTTGTCGCGTCTAACTAATCTCGCCGTGTCTATCTGATCTCGCTGTGTCTGTCTGTTCTCGCCATGTCTGTCTGATCTCGCCGTGTCTGTCTGATCTCGCCGTGCCTGTCTGTTCTCGCCGTGTCTGTCTGATCTCGCCGTGTCTCTCTGATCTCACTGTGTCTATCTGATTTCGCCATGTCTGTCTGATCTCGCTGTGTCTGTCTGTTCTCGCCGTGTCTGTCTGATCTCGCCGTGTCTGTCTGTTCTCGCCGTGTCTATCTGATTTCGCCGTGTCTGTCTGATTTCGCCTTGTCTCTCTGATCTCGCCGTGTCTATCTGATTTTGCCATGTCTGTCTGATCTCGCTGTGTCTGTCTGTTCTCGCCGTGTCTGTCTGATCTCGCCGTGTCTGTCTGTTCTCGCCGTGTCTATCTGATTTCGCCATGTCTCTCTGATCTCGCCGTGTCTGTCTGATCTTGCCGTGTCTGTCTGATCTCGCCGTGTCTGTCTGATCTCGCCGTGTCTGTCTGATCTCGCTGTGTCTGTCTGATCTCGCCGTGTCTGTCTGATCTCGCTGTGTCTGTCTGATCTCGCCATGTCTGTCTGATTTCGCCGTGCCTGTCTGATCTCGCCATGTCTGTCTGATCTCGCCGTGTCTGTCTGATTTGGCCGTGTCTGTCTGATCTCGCCATGTCTGTCTGATCTCGCCGTGTCTGTCTGATCTCGCTGTGTCTGTCTGATCTCGCCGTGTCTGTCTGATCTCGCTATGTCTGTCAGATCTCGCCGTGTCTGTCTGATCTCGCTGTGTCTGTCTGTTCTCGCCGTGTCTGTCTGTTCTCGCCGCGTCTATCTAATCTCGCCGTGTCTATCTGATCTCACTGTGTCTGTCTGTTCTCGCCGTGTCTGTCTGATCTCGCCGTGTCTGTCTGATCTCGCCGTGCCTGTCTGTTCTCGCCGTGTCTATCTGATCTCGCCGTGTCTGTCTGTTCTCGCCGTGTCTGTCTGATCTCGCCGTGTCTGTCTGATCTCGCCGTGTCTATCTGATTTCGCCGTGTCTGTCTGATTTCGCCATGTCTATCTGATCTCGCTGTGTCTGTCTGATCTCGCCGTGTCTGTCTGATTTCGCCATGTCTCTCTGATCTCGCTGTGTCTATCTGATCTCGCTGTGTCTGTCTGATTTCGCCGTGTCTGTCTGATCTCGCCGTGTCTGTCTGATCTCGCCGTGTCTGTCTGTTCTCGCTGTGTCTGTCTGATCTCGCCGTGTCTGTCTGATCTTGCCATTTCTGTCTGTTCTCGCCGTGTCTGTCTGTTCTCACCGTGTCTATCTGATTTCGCCGTGCCTGTCGGTTCTCGCCATGTCTGTCTGATCTCGCCATGTCTGTCTGATCTCGCCGTGTCTGTCTGATCTCGCTGTGTCTGTCTGATCTCGCCGTGTCTGTCTGATTTCGCCGTGCCTGTCTGTTCTCGCCGCGTCTGTCTGATTTCGCCGTGCCTGTCTGTCTGATCTCGTTGTGTCTGTCTGATCTCGCGGTGTCTGTCCGATCTCACCGTGCCTGTCTGTTCTCGCCATGTCTGTCTGATCTCGCCATGTCTGTCTGATCTTGCCGTGTCTGTCTGATCTCACTGTGTCTATCTGATCTCGCCGTGCCTGTCTGATCTCACTGTGTCTATCTGATCTCACGGTGTCTGTCTGATCTCGCCATGTCTGTCTGATCTCGCGGTGTCTGTCCGATCTCACCGTGCCTGTCTGTTCTCGCCATGTCTGTCTGATCTTGCCATGTCTGCCTGATCTTGCCGTGTCTGTCTGATCTCACTGTGTCTATCTGATCTCACCGTGCCTGTCTGATCTCACTGTGTCTATCTGATCTCACGGTGTCTGTCTGATCTCGCCATGTCTGTCTGATCTTGCGGTGTCTGTCCGATCTCACCGTGCCTGTCTGTTCTCGCCATGTCTGTCTGATCTCGCCATGTCTGTCTGATCTTGCCATGTCTGTCTGATCTCACTGTGTCTGTCTGATCTCGCCGTGTCTGTCTGATCTCGCTGTGTCTGTCTGTTCTCGCCGTGTCTATCTGATTTTGCCGTGTCTGTCTGATCTTGCCGTGTCTGTCTGATCTCACTGTGTCTGTCTGATCTCGCCGTGTCTGTCTGATCTCGCTGTGTCTGTCTGATCTCGCCGTGTCTATCTGATTTTGCCGTGCCTGTCTGTTCTCGCCATGTCTGTCTGTTCTCGCCATGTCTGTCTGATCTCGCTGTGTCTGTCTGATCTCGCCGTGTCTATCTGATCTCGCCGTGTCTGTCTGATCTCGCTGTGTCTGTCTGATCTCGCCGTGTCTATCTGATTTTGCCGTGCCTGTCTGTTCTCGCCGTGTCTGTCTGATCTCGTTGTGTCTGTCTGATCTCGTTGTGTCTGTCTGATCTCGCCATGACTGTCTGATCTCGCCTTGTCTGTCTGATCTCGCCTTGTCTGTCTGATCTCGCTGTGTCTGTCTGATTTCGCCGTGTCTGTCTGATCTCGCCATGTCTGTCTGATCTCGCCTTGTCTGTCTGATCTCGCTGTGTCTGTCTGATTTCGCCGTGTCTGTCTGTTCTCACCATGTCTGTCTGATCTCACTGTGTCTATCTGATTTCGCTGTGTCTGTCTTATCTCGCCGTGTCTGTCTGATCTCGCCGTGTCTGTCTGTTCTCACCGTGTCTGTGTGATCTCGCCGTGTCTGTCTGATCTCGCCGTGTCTGTCTGATCTCGCCGTGTCTGTCTGTTCTCGTCGTGTCTGTCTGTACTCGTCGTGTCTGTCTGTTCTCGCCATGTCTGACTGATCTCGCCGTGTCTGTCTGATCTCACTGTGTCTGCCTGATCTCACTGTGTCTGTCTGATCTCGCCGTGTCTGTCTGTTTTCGCCGTGTCTGTCTGATCTCGCAGTGTCTGTCTGTTCTCGTCATGTCTGACTGATCTCACCGTGTCTGTCTGATCTCACTGTGTCTGTTTGATCTCACTGTGTCTGTCTGATCTCGCCGTGTCTGTCTGTTCTTGCCGTGTCTGTCTGTTCTCGCCGTGTCTGTCTGTTCTCGCCGTGTCTGTCTGATCTCGCCGTGTCTGTCTGTTCTCGCCGTGTCTGTCTGATCTCGCCGTGTCTGTCTGATCTCGCTGTGTCTGTCTGTTCTCGCCGTGTCTGTCTGATCTCGCCGTGTCTCTCTGATCTCGCTGTGTCTGTCTGATCTCGCCGTGTCTCTCTGATCTCGCTGTGTCTATCTGATCTCGCCGTGTCTCTCTGATCTCGCTGTTTCTGTCTGATCTCGCCATGTCTGTCTGATTTCGCCATGTCTCTCTGATCTCGCTGTGTCTATCTGATCTCGCTGTGTCTGTCTGATTTCGCCATGTCTCTCTGATCTCGCTGTGTCTCTCTGATCTCGCTGTGTCTATCTGATCTCGCTGTGTCTGTCTGATTTCGCCATGTCTCTCTGATCTCGCTGTGTCTCTCTGATCTCGCTGTGTCTGTCTGATTTCGCCGTGCCTGTCTGTTCTCGCCGCGTCTATCTGATTTCGCCGTGTCTGTCTGATCTCGCTGTGTCTGTCTGATCTCGCCGTGTCTGTCTGATCTCGCTGTGTCTGTCTGATCTCGCCATGTCTGTCTGATTTCGCCGTGCCTGTCTGATCTCGCCATGTCTGTCTGATCTCGCCGTGTCTGTCTGATTTCGCCGTGTCTGTCTGATCTCGCCATGTCTGTCTGATCTTGCCGTGTCTGTCTGATCTCGCTGTGTCTGTCTGATCTCGCTGTGTCTGTCTGATTTCGCCGTGCCTGTCTGTTCTCGCCGCGTCTATCTGATTTCGCCGTGTCTGTCTGATCTCGCTGTGTCTGTCTGATCTCGCCGTGTCTGTCTGATCTCGCTGTGTCTGTCTGATCTCGCCATGTCTGTCTGATTTCGCCGTGCCTGTCTGATCTCGCCATGTCTGTCTGATCTCGCCGTGTCTGTCAGATTTCGCCGTGTCTGTCTGATCTCGCCGCGTCTGTCTGATTTCGCCGTGCCTGTCTGTCTGATCTCGTTGTGTCTGTCTGATCTCGCGGTGTCTGTCCGATCTCACCGTGCCTGTCTGTTCTCGCCATGTCTGTCTGATCTCGCCATGTCTGTCTGATCTTGCCGTGTCTGTCTGATCTCACTGTGTCTATCTGATCTCGCCGTGCCTGTCTGATCTCACTGTGTCTATCTGATCTCACGGTGTCTGTCTGATCTCGCCATGTCTGTCTGATCTCGCGGTGTCTGTCCGATCTCACCGTGCCTGTCTGTTCTCGCCATGTCTGTCTGATCTCGCCATGTCTGTCTGATCTTGCCGTGTCTGTCTGATCTCACTGTGTCTATCTGATCTCGCCGTGCCTGTCTGATCTCACTGTGTCTATCTGATCTCACGGTGTCTGTCTGATCTCGCCATGTCTGTCTGATCTCGCGGTGTCTGTCCGATCTCACCGTGCCTGTCTGTTCTCGCCATGTCTGTCTGATCTTGCCATGTCTGCCTGATCTTGCCGTGTCTGTCTGATCTCACTGTGTCTATCTGATCTCACCGTGCCTGTCTGATCTCACTGTGTCTATCTGATCTCACGGTGTCTGTCTGATCTCGCCATGTCTGTCTGATCTTGCGGTGTCTGTCCGATCTCACCGTGCCTGTCTGTTCTCGCCATGTCTGTCTGATCTCGCCATGTCTGTCTGATCTTGCCATGTCTGTCTGATCTCACTGTGTCTGTCTGATCTCGCCGTGTCTGTCTGATCTCGCTGTGTCTGTCTGTTCTCGCCGTGTCTATCTGATTTTGCCGTGTCTGTCTGATCTTGCCGTGTCTGTCTGATCTCACTGTGTCTGTCTGATCTCGCCGTGTCTGTCTGATCTCGCTGTGTCTGTCTGATCTCGCCGTGTCTATCTGATTTTGCCGTGCCTGTCTGTTCTCGCCATGTCTGTCTGTTCTCGCCATGTCTGTCTGATCTCGCTGTGTCTGTCTGATCTCGCCGTGTCTATCTGATCTCGCCGTGTCTGTCTGATCTCGCTGTGTCTGTCTGATCTCGCCGTGTCTATCTGATTTTGCCGTGCCTGTCTGTTCTCGCCGTGTCTGTCTGATCTCGTTGTGTCTGTCTGATCTCGTTGTGTCTGTCTGATCTCGCCATGACTGTCTGATCTCGCCTTGTCTGTCTGATCTCGCCTTGTCTGTCTGATCTCGCTGTGTCTGTCTGATTTCGCCGTGTCTGTCTGATCTCGCCATGTCTGTCTGATCTCGCCTTGTCTGTCTGATCTCGCTGTGTCTGTCTGATTTCGCCGTGTCTGTCTGTTCTCACCATGTCTGTCTGATCTCACTGTGTCTATCTGATTTCGCTGTGTCTGTCTTATCTCGCCGTGTCTGTCTGATCTCGCCGTGTCTGTCTGTTCTCACCGTGTCTGTGTGATCTCGCCGTGTCTGTCTGATCTCGCCGTGTCTGTCTGATCTCGCCGTGTCTGTCTGTTCTCGTCGTGTCTGTCTGTACTCGTCGTGTCTGTCTGTTCTCGCCATGTCTGACTGATCTCGCCGTGTCTGTCTGATCTCACTGTGTCTGCCTGATCTCACTGTGTCTGTCTGATCTCGCCGTGTCTGTCTGTTTTCGCCGTGTCTGTCTGATCTCGCAGTGTCTGTCTGTTCTCGTCATGTCTGACTGATCTCACCGTGTCTGTCTGATCTCACTGTGTCTGTTTGATCTCACTGTGTCTGTCTGATCTCGCCGTGTCTGTCTGTTCTTGCCGTGTCTGTCTGTTCTCGCCGTGTCTGTCTGTTCTCGCCGTGTCTGTCTGATCTCGCCGTGTCTGTCTGTTCTCGCCGTGTCTGTCTGATCTCGCCGTGTCTGTCTGATCTCGCTGTGTCTGTCTGTTCTCGCCGTGTCTGTCTGATCTCGCCGTGTCTCTCTGATCTCGCTGTGTCTGTCTGATCTCGCCGTGTCTCTCTGATCTCGCTGTGTCTATCTGATCTCGCCGTGTCTCTCTGATCTCGCTGTTTCTGTCTGATCTCGCCATGTCTGTCTGATTTCGCCATGTCTCTCTGATCTCGCTGTGTCTATCTGATCTCGCTGTGTCTGTCTGATTTCGCCATGTCTCTCTGATCTCGCTGTGTCTCTCTGATCTCGCTGTGTCTATCTGATCTCGCTGTGTCTGTCTGATTTCGCCATGTCTCTCTGATCTCGCTGTGTCTCTCTGATCTCGCTGTGTCTGTCTGATTTCGCCGTGCCTGTCTGTTCTCGCCGCGTCTATCTGATTTCGCCGTGTCTGTCTGATCTCGCCATGTCTGTCTGATCTCGCCGTGTCTGTCTGATCTCGCTGTGTCTGTCTGATCTCGCCATGTCTGTCTGATTTCGCCGTGCCTGTCTGATCTCGCCATGTCTGTCTGATCTCGCCGTGTCTGTCTGATTTCGCCGTGTCTGTCTGATCTCGCCATGTCTGTCTGATCTTGCCGTGTCTGTCTGATCTCGCTGTGTCTGTCTGATCTCGCTGTGTCTGTCTGATTTCGCCGTGCCTGTCTGTTCTCGCCGCGTCTATCTGATTTCGCCGTGTCTGTCTGATCTCGCTGTGTCTGTCTGATCTCGCCGTGTCTGTCTGATCTCGCTGTGTCTGTCTGATCTCGCCATGTCTGTCTGATTTCGCCGTGCCTGTCTGATCTCGCCATGTCTGTCTGATCTCGCCGTGTCTGTCAGATTTCGCCGTGTCTGTCTGATCTCGCCATGTCTGTCTGATCTTGCCGTATCTATCTGATCTCGCTGTGTCTGTCTGATCTCGCTGTGTCTGTCTGATCTCGCTGTGCCTGTCTGATCTCGCCGTGTCTGTCTGTTCTCGCCGCGTCTATCTAATCTCGCCGTGTCTGTCTGATCTCGCTGTGTCTGTCTGATCTCGCTGTGTCTGTCTGATCTCGCTGTGTCTGTCTGATCTCGCCGTGTCTGTCTGATCTCGCCGTGTCTGTCTGATCTCGCTGTGTCTGTCTGATCTCGCCGTGTCTGTCTGATCTCGCTGTGTCTGTCTGATCTCGCCATGTCTGTCCGATTTCGCCGTGCCTGTCTGATCTCGCCATGTCTGTCTGATCTCGCCGTGTCTGTCTGATTTCGCCGTGTCTGTCTGATCTCGCCATGTCTGTCTGATCTTGCCGTGTCTGTCTGATCTCACTGTGTCTGTTTGATCTCACCGTGTCTGTCTGATCTCGCCGTGTCTGTCTGTTCTCACCATGTCTGTCTGATCTCACTGTGTCTATCTGATTTCGCTGTGTCTGTCTTATCTCGCCGTGTCTGTCTGATCTCGCCGTGTCTGTCTGTTCTCACCGTGTCTGTGTGATCTCGCCGTGTCTGTCTGATCTCGCCGTGTCTGTCTGATCTCGCCGTGTCTGTCTGTTCTCGTCGTGTCTGTCTGTTCTCGCCATGTCTGACTGATCTCGCCATGTCTGTCTGATCTCACTGTGTCTGTCTGATCTCACTGTGTCTGTCTGATCTCGCCGTGTCTGTCTGTTTTCGCCGTGTCTGTCTGATCTCGCCGTGTCTGTCTGTTCTCGTCATGTCTGACTGTTCTCGCCATGTCTGACTGATCTCGCCGTGTCTGTCTGATCTCACTGTGTCTGATCTCGCCGTGTCTGTCTGATTTCGCCGTGTCTGTCTGATCTCGCCATGTCTGTCTGATCTTGCCGTGTCTGTCTGATCTCGCTGTGTCTGTCTGATCTCGCTGTGTCTGTCTGATCTCGCTGTGTCTGTCTGATCTCGCCGTGTCTGTCTGTTCTCGCCGCGTCTATCTAATCTCGCCGTGTCTATCTGATTTCGCTGTGTCTGTCTGATCTCGCCGTGTCTGTCTGATCTCGCTGTGTCTGTCTGATCTCGCTGTGTCTGTCTGATCTCGCCGTGTCTGTCTGATCTCGCCGTGTCTGTCTGATCTCGCTGTGTCTGTCTGATCTCGCCGTGTCTGTCTGATCTCGCTGTGTCTGTCTGATCTCGCCATGTCTGTCCGATTTCGCCGTGCCTGTCTGATCTCGCCATGTCTGTCTGATCTCGCCTTGTCTGTCTGATTTCGCCGTGTCTGTCTGATCTCGCCATGTCTGTCTGATCTTGCCGTGTCTGTCTGATCTCGCTGTGTCTGTCTGATCTCGCCGTGTCTGTCTGATCTCGCTGTGTCTGTCTGATTTTGCCGTGCCTGTCTGTTCTCGCCGTGTCTGTCTGATCTCACTGTGTCTGTCTGATCTCGCCGTGTCTGTCTGATCTCGCTGTGTCTGTCTGTTCTCGCCATGTTTGTCTGTTCTCGTCGCGTCTAACTAATCTCGCCGTGTCTATCTGATCTCGCTGTGTCTGTCTGTTCTCGCCATGTCTGTCTGATCTCGCCGTGTCTGTCTGATCTCGCCGTGCCTGTCTGTTCTCGCCGTGTCTGTCTGATCTCGCCGTGTCTCTCTGATCTCACTGTGTCTATCTGATTTCGCCATGTCTGTCTGATCTCGCTGTGTCTGTCTGTTCTCGCCGTGTCTGTCTGATCTCGCCGTGTCTGTCTGTTCTCGCCGTGTCTATCTGATTTCGCCGTGTCTGTCTGATTTCGCCTTGTCTCTCTGATCTCGCCGTGTCTATCTGATTTTGCCATGTCTGTCTGATCTCGCTGTGTCTGTCTGTTCTCGCCGTGTCTGTCTGATCTCGCCGTGTCTGTCTGTTCTCGCCGTGTCTATCTGATTTCGCCATGTCTCTCTGATCTCGCCGTGTCTGTCTGATCTTGTCGTGTCTGTCTGATCTCGCCGTGTCTGTCTGATCTCGCCGTGTCTGTCTGATCTCGCTGTGTCTGTCTGATCTCGCCGTGTCTGTCTGATCTCGCTGTGTCTGTCTGATCTCGCCATGTCTGTCTGATTTCGCCGTGCCTGTCTGATCTCGCCATGTCTGTCTGATCTCGCCGTGTCTGTCTGATTTGGCCGTGTCTGTCTGATCTCGCCATGTCTGTCTGATCTCGCCGTGTCTGTCCGATCTCGCTGTGTCTGTCTGATCTCGCCGTGTCTGTCTGATCTCGCTATGTCTGTCAGATCTCTCCGTGTCTGTCTGATCTCGCTGTGTCTGTCTGTTCTCGCCGTGTCTGTCTGTTCTCGCCGCGTCTATCTAATCTCGCCGTGTCTATCTGATCTCACTGTGTCTGTCTGTTCTCGCCGTGTCTGTCTGATCTCGCCGTGTCTGTCTGATCTCGCCGTGCCTGTCTGTTCTCGCCGTGTCTATCTGATCTCGCCGTGTCTGTCTGTTCTCGCCGTGTCTGTCTGATCTCGCCGTGTCTGTCTGATCTCGCCGTGTCTATCTGATTTCGCCGTGTCTGTCTGATTTCGCCATGTCTATCTGATCTCGCTGTGTCTGTCTGATCTCGCCGTGTCTGTCTGATTTCGCCATGTCTCTCTGATCTCGCTGTGTCTATCTGATCTCGCTGTGTCTGTCTGATTTCGCCGTGTCTGTCTGATCTCGCCGTGTCTGTCTGATCTCGCCGTGTCTGTCTGTTCTCGCTGTGTCTGTCTGATCTCGCCGTGTCTGTCTGATCTTGCCATTTCTGTCTGTTCTCGCCGTGTCTGTCTGTTCTCACCGTGTCTATCTGATTTCGCCGTGCCTGTCGGTTCTCGCCATGTCTGTCTGATCTCGCCATGTCTGTCTGATCTCGCCGTGTCTGTCTGATCTCGCTGTGTCTGTCTGATCTCGCCGTGTCTGTCTGATTTCGCCGTGCCTGTCTGTTCTCGCCGCGTCTGTCTGATTTCGCCGTGCCTGTCTGTCTGATCTCGTTGTGTCTGTCTGATCTCGCGGTGTCTGTCCGATCTCACCGTGCCTGTCTGTTCTCGCCATGTCTGTCTGATCTCGCCATGTCTGTCTGATCTTGCCGTGTCTGTCTGATCTCACTGTGTCTATCTGATCTCGCCGTGCCTGTCTGATCTCACTGTGTCTATCTGATCTCACGGTGTCTGTCTGATCTCGCCATGTCTGTCTGATCTCGCGGTGTCTGTCCGATCTCACCGTGCCTGTCTGTTCTCGCCATGTCTGTCTGATCTTGCCATGTCTGCCTGATCTTGCCGTGTCTGTCTGATCTCACTGTGTCTATCTGATCTCACCGTGCCTGTCTGATCTCACTGTGTCTATCTGATCTCACGGTGTCTGTCTGATCTCGCCATGTCTGTCTGATCTCGCGGTGTCTGTCCGATCTCACCGTGCCTGTCTGTTCTCGCCATGTCTGTCTGATCTCGCCATGTCTGTCTGATCTTGCCATGTCTGTCTGATCTCACTGTGTCTGTCTGATCTCGCCGTGTCTGTCTGATCTCGCTGTGTCTGTCTGTTCTCGCCGTGTCTATCTGATTTTGCCGTGTCTGTCTGATCTTGCCGTGTCTGTCTGATCTCACTGTGTCTGTCTGATCTCGCCGTGTCTGTCTGATCTCGCTGTGTCTGTCTGATCTCGCCGTGTCTATCTGATTTTGCCGTGCCTGTCTGTTCTCGCCATGTCTGTCTGTTCTCGCCATGTCTGTCTGATCTCGCTGTGTCTGTCTGATCTCGCCGTGTCTATCTGATCTCGCCGTGTCTGTCTGATTTCGCTGTGTCTGTCTGATCTCGCCGTGTCTATCTGATTTTGCCGTGCCTGTCTGTTCTCGCCGTGTCTGTCTGATCTCGTTGTGTCTGTCTGATCTCGTTGTGTCTGTCTGATCTCGCCATGACTGTCTGATCTCGCCTTGTCTGTCTGATCTCGCCTTGTCTGTCTGATCTCGCTGTGTCTGTCTGATTTCGCCGTGTCTGTCTGATCTCGCCATGTCTGTCTGATCTCGCCTTGTCTGTCTGATCTCGCTGTGTCTGTCTGATTTCGCCGTGTCTGTCTGTTCTCACCATGTCTGTCTGATCTCACTGTGTCTATCTGATTTCGCTGTGTCTGTCTTATCTCGCCGTGTCTGTCTGATCTCGCCGTGTCTGTCTGTTCTCACCGTGTCTGTGTGATCTCGCCGTGTCTGTCTGATCTCGCCGTGTCTGTCTGATCTCGCCGTGTCTGTCTGTTCTCGTCGTGTCTGTCTGTACTCGTCGTGTCTGTCTGTTCTCGCCATGTCTGACTGATCTCGCCGTGTCTGTCTGATCTCACTGTGTCTGTCTGATCTCACTGTGTCTGTCTGATCTCGCCGTGTCTGTCTGTTTTCGCCGTGTCTGTCTGATCTCGCCGTGTCTGTCTGTTCTCGTCATGTCTGACTGATCTCACCGTGTCTGTCTGATCTCACTGTGTCTGTTTGATCTCACTGTGTCTGTCTGATCTCGCCGTGTCTGTCTGTTCTTGCCGTGTCTGTCTGATCTCGCCGTGTCTGTCTGTTCTCGCCGTGTCTGTCTGTTCTCGCCGTGTCTGTTTGATCTCGCCGTGTCTGTCTGTTCTCGCCGTGTCTGTCTGATCTCGCCGTGTCTGTCTGATCTCGCTGTGTCTGTCTGTTCTCGCCGTGTCTGTCTGATCTCGCCGTGTCTGTCTGATCTCGCCGTGTCTGTCTGATCTCGCCGTGTCTCTCTGATCTCGCTGTGTCTATCTGATCTCGCCGTGTCTCTCTGATCTCGCTGTGTCTGTCTGATCTCGCCATGTCTGTCTGATTTCGCCATGTCTCTCTGATCTCGCTGTGTCTATCTGATCTCGCTGTGTCTGTCTGATTTCGCCATGTCTCTCTGATCTCGCTGTGTCTCTCTGATCTCGCTGTGTCTATCTGATCTCGCTGTGTCTGTCTGATTTCGCCATGTCTCTCTGATCTCGCTGTGTCTCTCTGATCTCGCTGTGTCTGTCTGATTTCGCCGTGCCTGTCTGTTCTCGCCGCGTCTATCTGATTTCGCCGTGTCTGTCTGATCTCGCTGTGTCTGTCTGATCTCGCCGTGTCTGTCTGATCTCGCTGTGTCTGTCTGATCTCGCCATGTCTGTCTGATTTCGCCGTGCCTGTCTGATCTCGCCATGTCTGTCTGATCTCGCCGTGTCTGTCTGATTTCGCCGTGTCTGTCTGATCTCGCCATGTCTGTCTGATCTTGCCGTGTCTGTCTGATCTCGCTGTGTCTGTCTGATCTCGCTGTGTCTGTCTGATTTCGCCGTGCCTGTCTGTTCTCGCCGCGTCTATCTGATTTCGCCGTGTCTGTCTGATCTCGCTGTGTCTGTCTGATCTCGCCGTGTCTGTCTGATCTCGCTGTGTCTGTCTGATCTCGCCATGTCTGTCTGATTTCGCCGTGCCTGTCTGATCTCGCCATGTCTGTCTGATCTCGCCGTGTCTGTCTGATTTCGCCGTGTCTGTCTGATCTCGCCATGTCTGTCTGATCTTGCCGTGTCTATCTGATCTCGCTGTGTCTGTCTGATCTCGCTGTCTCTGTCTGATCTCGCTGTGTCTGTCTGATCTCGCCGTGTCTGTCTGTTCTCGCCGCGTCTATCTAATCTCGCCGTGTCTATCTGATTTCGCCGTGTCTGTCTGATCTCGCCGTGTCTGTCTTATCTCGCTGTGTCTGTCTGATCTCGCTGTGTCTGTCTGATCTCGCTGTGTCTGTCTGATCTCGCCGTGTCTGTCTGATCTCGCCGTGTCTGTCTGATCTCGCTGTGTCTGTCTGATCTCGCCGTGTCTGTCTGATCTCGCTGTGTCTGTCTGATCTCGCCATGTCTGTCCGATTTCGCCGTGCCTGTCTGATCTCGCCATGTCTGTCTGATCTCGCCGTGTCTGTCTGATTTCGCCGTGTCTGTCTGATCTCGCCATGTCTGTCTGATCTTGCCGTGTCTGTCTGATCTCACTGTGTCTGTTTGATCTCACCGTGTCTGTCTGATCTCGCCGTGTCTGTCTGTTCTCACCATGTCTGTCTGATCTCACTGTGTCTATCTGATTTCGCTGTGTCTGTCTTATCTCGCCGTGTCTGTCTGATCTCGCCGTGTCTGTCTGTTCTCACCGTGTCTGTGTGATCTCGCCGTGTCTGTCTGATCTCGCTGTGTCTGTCTGATTTTGCCGTGCCTGTCTGTTCTCGCCGTGTCTGTCTGATCTCACTGTGTCTGTCTGATCTCGCCGTGTCTGTCTGATCTCGCTGTGTCTGTCTGTTCTCGCCATGTTTGTCTGTTCTCGTCGCGTCTAACTAATCTCGCCGTGTCTATCTGATCTCGCTGTGTCTGTCTGTTCTCGCCATGTCTGTCTGATCTCGCCGTGTCTGTCTGATCTCGCCGTGCCTGTCTGTTCTCGCCGTGTCTGTCTGATCTCGCCGTGTCTCTCTGATCTCACTGTGTCTATCTGATTTCGCCATGTCTGTCTGATCTCGCTGTGTCTGTCTGTTCTCGCCGTGTCTGTCTGATCTCGCCGTGTCTGTCTGTTCTCGCCGTGTCTATCTGATTTCGCCGTGTCTGTCTGATTTCGCCTTGTCTCTCTGATCTCGCCGTGTCTATCTGATTTTGCCATGTCTGTCTGATCTCGCCGTGTCTGTCTGTTCTCGCCGTGTCTATCTGATTTCGCCATGTCTCTCTGATCTCGCCGTGTCTGTCTGATCTTGCCATGTCTGTCTGATCTCGCCGTGTCTGTCTGATCTCGCCGTGTCTGTCTGATCTCGCTGTGTCTGTCTGATCTCGCCGTGTCTGTCTGATCTCGCTGTGTCTGTCTGATCTCGCCATGTCTGTCTGATTTCGCCGTGCCTGTCTGATCTCGCCATGTCTGTCTGATCTCGCCGTGTCTGTCTGATTTGGCCGTGTCTGTCTGATCTCGCCATGTCTGTCTGATCTCGCCGTGTCTGTCTGATCTCGCTGTGTCTGTCTGATCTCGCCGTGTCTGTCTGATCTCGCTATGTCTGTCAGATCTCGCCGTGTCTGTCTGATCTCGCTGTGTCTGTCTGTTCTCGCCGTGTCTGTCTGTTCTCGCCGCGTCTATCTAATCTCGCCGTGTCTATCTGATCTCGCTGTGTCTGTCTGTTCTCGCCGTGTCTGTCTGATCTCGCCGTGTCTGTCTGATCTCGCCGTGCCTGTCTGTTCTCGCCGTGTCTATCTGATCTCGCCGTGTCTGTCTGTTCTCGCCGTGTCTGTCTGATCTCGCCGTGTCTGTCTGATCTCGCCGTGTCTATCTGATTTCGCCGTGTCTGTCTGATTTCGCCATGTCTATCTGATCTCGCTGTGTCTGTCTGATCTCGCCGTGTCTGTCTGATTTCGCCATGTCTCTCTGATCTCGCTGTGTCTATCTGATCTCGCTGTGTCTGTCTGATTTCGCCATGTCTCTCTGATCTCGCTGTGTCTCTCTGATCTCGCCGTGTCTGTCTGTTCTCGCCGTGTCTGTCTGATCTCGCCGTGTCTGTCTGTTCTCGCCGTGTCTGTCTGATCTCGCCGTGTCTGTCTGATCTCGCCGTGTCTGTCTGTTCTCGCCATGTCTCTCTTATCTCGCTGTGTCTGTCTGATTTCGCCGTGTCTGTCTGTTCTCGCCGTGTCTGTCTGATCTCGCCGTGTCTGTCTGATCTCGCCGTGTCTGTCTGATCTCGCCGTGTCTCTCTGATCTCACTGTGTCTATCTGATTTCGCCATGTCTGTCTGATCTCGCTGTGTCTGTCTGTTCTCGCCGTGTCTGTCTGATCTCGCCGTGTCTGTCTGTCCTCGCCGTGTCTATCTGATTTCGCCGTGTCTGTCTGATTTCGCCATGTCTCTCTGATCTCGCTGTGTCTGTCTGATCTCGCCGTGTCTGTCTGATCTCGCTGTGTCTGTCTGATCTCGCCGTGTCTGTCTGATCTCGCCGTGTCTGTCTGATCTCGCTGTGTCTGTCTGATCTCGCCGTGTCTGTCTGATCTCGCTGTGTCTGTCCGATCTCGCCATGTCTGTCTGATTTCGCCGTGCCTGTCTGATCTCGCCATGTCTGTCTGATCTCGCCGTGTCTGTCTGATTTCGCCGTGTCTGTCTGATCTCGCCATGTCTGTCTGATCTTGCCGTGTCTGTCTGATCTCGCTGTGTCTGTCTGATCTCGCCGTGTCTGTCTGATCTCGCTGTGTCTGTCTGATTTTGCCGTGCCTGTCTGTTCTCGCCGTGTCTGTCTGATCTCACTGTGTCTGTCTGATCTCGCCGTGTCTGTCTGATCTGGCTATGTCTGTCTGTTTTCGCCATGTCTGTCTGTTCTCGCCGCGTCTATCTAATCTCGCCGTGTCTATCTGATCTCGCTGTGTCTGTCTGATCTCGCCGTGTCTGTCTGATCTCGCCGTGTCTGTCTGATCTCGCCATGTCTGTCTGATCTCGCCGTGTCTGTCTGATTTCGCCGTGTCTGTCTGATCTCGCCATGTCTGTCTGATCTTGCCGTGTCTGTCTGATCTCACTGTGTCTGTTTGATCTCACCGTGTCTGTCTGATCTCGCCGTGTCTGTCTGTTCTCACCATGTCTGTCTGATCTCACTGTGTCTATCTGATTTCGCTGTGTCTGTCTTATCTCGCTGTGTCTGTCTGATCTCGCCGTGTCTGTCTGATCTCGCCGTGTCTGTCTGATCTCGCTGTGTCTGTCTGATCTCGCCGTGTCTGTCTGATCTCGCTGTGTCTGTCTGATCTCGCCATGTCTGTCCGATTTCGCCGTGCCTGTCTGATCTCGCCATGTCTGTCTGATCTCGCCGTGTCTGTCTGATTTCGCCGTGTCTGTCTGATCTCGCCATGTCTGTCTGATCTTGCCGTGTCTGTCTGATCTCACTGTGTCTGTTTGATCTCACCGTGTCTGTCTGATCTCGCCGTGTCTGTCTGTTCTCACCATGTCTGTCTGATCTCACTGTGTCTATCTGATTTCGCTGTGTCTGTCTTATCTCGCCGTGTCTGTCTGATCTCGCCGTGTCTGTCTGTTCTCACCGTGTCTGTGTGATCTCGCCGTGTCTGTCTGATCTCGCCGTGTCTGTCTGATCTCGCCGTGTCTGTCTGTTCTCGTCGTGTCTGTCTGTTCTCGCCATGTCTGACTGATCTCGCCGTGTCTGTCTGATCTCACTGTGTCTGTCTGATCTCACTGTGTCTGTCTGATCTCGCCGTGTCTGTCTGTTTTCGCCGTGTCTGTCTGATCTCGCCGTGTCTGTCTGTTCTCGTCATGTCTGACTGTTCTCGCCATGTCTGACTGATCTCGCCGTGTCTGTCTGATCTCACTGTGTCTGTCTGATCTCGCCGTGTCTGTCTGATTTCGCCGTGTCTGTCTGATCTCGCCATGTCTGTCTGATCTTGCCGTGTCTGTCTGATCTCGCTGTGTCTGTCTGATCTCGCTGTGTCTGTCTGATCTCGCTGTGTCTGTCTGATCTCGCCGTGTCTGTCTGTTCTCGCCGCGTCTATCTAATCTCGCCGTGTCTATCTGATTTCGCTGTGTCTGTCTGATCTCGCCGTGTCTGTCTGATCTCGCTGTGTCTGTCTGATCTCGCTGTGTCTGTCTGATCTCGCCGTGTCTGTCTGATCTCGCCGTGTCTGTCTGATCTCGCTGTGTCTGTCTGATCTCGCCGTGTCTGTCTGATCTCGCTGTGTCTGTCTGATCTCGCCATGTCTGTCCGATTTCGCCGTGCCTGTCTGATCTCGCCATGTCTGTCTGATCTCGCCTTGTCTGTCTGATTTCGCCGTGTCTGTCTGATCTCGCCGTGTCTGTCTGATCTCACTGTGTCTGTCTGATCTCGCCGTGTCTGTCTGATCTCGCTGTGTCTGTCTGTTCTCGCCATGTCTGTCTGTTCTCGCCGCGTCTATCTAATCTCGCCGTGTCTATCTGATCTCGCTGTGTCTGTCTGTTCTCGCCATGTCTGTCTGATCTCGCCGTGTCTGTCTGATCTCGCCGTGCCTGTCTGTTCTCGCCGTGTCTGTCTGATCTCGCCGTGTCTCTCTGATCTCACTGTGTCTATCTGATTTCGCCATGTCTGTCTGATCTCGCTGTGTCTGTCTGTTCTCGCCGTGTCTATCTGATCTCGCCGTGTCTGTCTGTTCTCGCCGTGTCTATCTGATTTCGCCGTGTCTGTCTGATTTCGCCATGTCTCTCTGATCTCGCTGTGTCTATCTGATTTCGCCATGTCTGTCTGATCTCGCTGTGTCTGTCTGATCTTGCCGTGTCTGTCTGATCTCGCCGTGTCTGTCTGATCTCGCCGAGTCTGTCTGATCTCGCTGTGTCTGTCTGATCTCGCCGTGTCTGTCTGATCTCGCTGTGTCTGTCTGATCTCGCCGTGTCTGTCTGATCTCGCTGTGTCTGTCTGATCTCGCCATGTCTGTCTGATTTCGCCGTGCCTGTCTGATCTCGCCATGTCTGTCTGATCTCGCCGTGTCTCTCTGATCTCGCTGTGTCTATCTGATCTCGCCGTGTCTCTCTGATCTCGCTGTGTCTGTCTGATCTCGCCATGTCTGTCTGATTTCGCCATGTCTCTCTGATCTCGCTGTGTCTATCTGATCTCGCTGTGTCTGTCTGATTTCGCCATGTCTCTCTGATCTCGCTGTGTCTCTCTGATCTCGCTGTGTCTATCTGATCTCGCTGTGTCTGTCTGATTTCGCCTTGTCTCTCTGATCTCGCTGTGTCTCTCTGATCTCGCTGTGTCTGTCTGATTTCGCCGTGCCTGTCTGTTCTCGCCGCGTCTATCTGATTTCGCCGTGTCTGTCTGATCTCGCTGTGTCTGTCTGATCTCGCCGTGTCTGTCTGATCTCGCTGTGTCTGTCTGATCTCGCCATGTCTGTCTGATTTCGCCGTGCCTGTCTGATCTCGCCATGTCTGTCTGATCTCGCCGTGTCTGTCTGATTTCGCCGTGTCTGTCTGATCTCGCCATGTCTGTCTGATCTTGCCGTGTCTGTCTGATCTCGCTGTGTCTGTCTGATCTCGCTGTGTCTGTCTGATTTCGCCGTGCCTGTCTGTTCTCGCCGCGTCTATCTGATTTCGCCGTGTCTGTCTGATCTCGCTGTGTCTGTCTGATCTCGCCGTGTCTGTCTGATCTCGCTGTGTCTGTCTGATCTCGCCATGTCTGTCTGATTTCGCCGTGCCTGTCTGATCTCGCCATGTCTGTCTGATCTCGCCGTGTCTGTCTGATTTCGCCGTGTCTGTCTGATCTCGCCATGTCTGTCTGATCTTGCCGTGTCTATCTGATCTCGCTGTGTCTGTCTGATCTCGCTGTCTCTGTCTGATCTCGCTGTGTCTGTCTGATCTCGCCGTGTCTGTCTGTTCTCGCCGCGTCTATCTAATCTCGCCGTGTCTATCTGATTTCGCCGTGTCTGTCTGATCTCGCCGTGTCTGTCTGATCTCGCTGTGTCTGTCTGATCTCGCTGTGTCTGTCTGATCTCGCCGTGTCTGTCTGATCTCGCCGTGTCTGTCTGATCTCGCCGTGTCTGTCTGATCTCGCTGTGTCTGTCTGATCTCGCCGTGTCTGTCTGATCTCGCTGTGTCTGTCTGATCTCGCCATGTCTGTCCGATTTCGCCGTGCCTGTCTGATCTCGCCATGTCTGTCTGATCTCGCCGTGTCTGTCTGATTTCGCCGTGTCTGTCTGATCTCGCCATGTCTGTCTGATCTTGCCGTGTCTGTCTGATCTCACTGTGTCTGTTTGATCTCACCGTGTCTGTCTGATCTCGCCGTGTCTGTCTGTTCTCACCATGTCTGTCTGATCTCACTGTGTCTATCTGATTTCGCTGTGTCTGTCTTATCTCGCTGTGTCTGTCTGATCTCGCCGTGTCTGTCTGATCTCGCCGTGTCTGTCTGATCTCGCTGTGTCTGTCTGATCTCGCCGTGTCTGTCTGATCTCGCTGTGTCTGTCTGATCTCGCCATGTCTGTCCGATTTCGCCGTGCCTGTCTGATCTCGCCATGTCTGTCTGATCTCGCCGTGTCTGTCTGATTTCGCCGTGTCTGTCTGATCTCGCCATGTCTGTCTGATCTTGCCGTGTCTGTCTGATCTCACTGTGTCTGTTTGATCTCACCGTGTCTGTCTGATGTCGCCGTGTCTGTCTGTTCTCACCATGTCTGTCTGATCTCACTGTGTCTATCTGATTTCGCTGTGTCTGTCTTATCTCGCCGTGTCTGTCTGATCTCACCGTGTCTGTCTGTTCTCACCGTGTCTGTGTGATCTCGCCGTGTCTGTCTGATCTCGCCGTGTCTGTCTGATCTCGCCGTGTCTGTCTGTTCTCGTCGTGTCTGTCTGTTCTCGCCATGTCTGACTGATCTCGCCGTGTCTGTCTGATCTCACTGTGTCTGTCTGATCTCACTGTGTCTGTCTGATCTCGCCGTGTCTGTCTGTTTTCGCCGTGTCTGTCTGATCTCGCCGTGTCTGTCTGTTCTCGTCATGTCTGACTGTTCTCGCCATGTCTGACTGATCTCGCCGTGTCTGTCTGATCTCACTGTGTCTGTCTGATCTCGCCGTGTCTGTCTGATTTCGCCGTGTCTGTCTGATCTCGCCATGTCTGTCTGATCTTGCCGTGTCTGTCTGATCTCGCTGTGTCTGTCTGATCTCGCTGTGTCTGTCTGATCTCGCTGTGTCTGTCTGATCTCGCCGTGTCTGTCTGTTCTCGCCGCGTCTATCTAATCTCGCCGTGTCTATCTGATTTCGCTGTGTCTGTCTGATCTCGCTGTGTCTGTCTGATCTCGCTGTGTCTGTCTGATCTCGCCGTGTCTGTCTGATCTCGCCGTGTCTGTCTGATCTCGCTGTGTCTGTCTGATCTCGCCGTGTCTGTCTGATCTCGCTGTGTCTGTCTGATCTCGCCATGTCTGTCCGATTTCGCCGTGCCTGTCTGATCTCGCCATGTCTGTCTGATCTCGCCTTGTCTGTCTGATTTCGCCGTGTCTGTCTGATCTCGCCATGTCTGTCTGATCTTGCCGTGTCTGTCTGATCTCGCTGTGTCTGTCTGATCTCGCCGTGTCTGTCTGATCTCGCTGTGTCTGTCTGATTTTGCCGTGCCTGTCTGTTCTCGCCGTGTCTGTCTGATCTCGCCGTGTCTATCTGATTTCGCCGTGTCTGTCCGATTTCGCCGTGCCTGTCTGATCTCGCCATGTCTGTCTGATCTCGCCTTGTCTGTCTGATTTCGCCGTGTCTGTCTGATCTCGCCGTGTCTGTCTGATCTCACTGTGTCTGTCTGATCTCGCCGTGTCTGTCTGATCTCGCTGTGTCTGTCTGTTCTCGCCATGTCTGTCTGTTCTCGCCGCGTCTATCTAATCTCGCCGTGTCTATCTGATCTCGCTGTGTCTGTCTGTTCTCGCCATGTCTGTCTGATCTCGCCGTGTCTGTCTGATCTCGCCGTGCCTGTCTGTTCTCGCCGTGTCTGTCTGATCTCGCCGTGTCTCTCTGATCTCACTGTGTCTATCTGATTTCGCCATGTCTGTCTGATCTCGCTGTGTCTGTCTGTTCTCGCCGTGTCTATCTGATCTCGCCGTGTCTGTCTGTTCTCGCCGTGTCTATCTGATTTCGCCGTGTCTGTCTGATTTCGCCATGTCTCTCTGATCTCGCTGTGTCTATCTGATTTCGCCATGTCTGTCTGATCTCGCTGTGTCTGTCTGATCTTGCCGTGTCTGTCTGATCTCGCCGTGTCTGTCTGATCTCGCCGAGTCTGTCTGATCTCGCTGTGTCTGTCTGATCTCGCCGTGTCTGTCTGATCTCGCTGTGTCTGTCTGATCTCGCCGTGTCTGTCTGATCTCGCTGTGTCTGTCTGATCTCGCCATGTCTGTCTGATTTCGCCGTGCCTGTCTGATCTCGCCATGTCTGTCTGATCTCGCCGTGTCTCTCTGATCTCGCTGTGTCTATCTGATCTCGCCGTGTCTCTCTGATCTCGCTGTGTCTGTCTGATCTCGCCATGTCTGTCTGATTTCGCCATGTCTCTCTGATCTCGCTGTGTCTATCTGATCTCGCTGTGTCTGTCTGATTTCGCCATGTCTCTCTGATCTCGCTGTGTCTCTCCTATCTCGCTGTGTCTATCTGATCTCGCTGTGTCTGTCTGATTTCGCCATGTCTCTCTGATCTCGCTGTGTCTCTCTGATCTCGCTGTGTCTGTCTGATTTCGCCGTGCCTGTCTGTTCTCGCCGCGTCTATCTGATTTCGCCGTGTCTGTCTGATCTCGCTGTGTCTGTCTGATCTCGCCGTGTCTGTCTGATCTCGCTGTGTCTGTCTGATCTCGCCATGTCTGTCTGATTTCGCCGTGCCTGTCTGATCTCGCCATGTCTGTCTGATCTCGCCGTGTCTGTCTGATTTCGCCGTGTCTGTCTGATCTCGCCATGTCTGTCTGATCTTGCCGTGTCTATCTGATCTCGCTGTGTCTGTCTGATCTCGCTGTCTCTGTCTGATCTCGCTGTGTCTGTCTGATCTCGCCGTGTCTGTCTGTTCTCGCCGCGTCTATCTAATCTCGCCGTGTCTATCTGATTTCGCCGTGTCTGTCTGATCTCGCCGTGTCTGTCTGATCTCGCTGTGTCTGTCTGATCTCGCTGTGTCTGTCTGATCTCGCTGTGTCTGTCTGATCTCGCCGTGTCTGTCTGATCTCGCCGTGTCTGTCTGATCTCGCTGTGTCTGTCTGATCTCGCCGTGTCTGTCTGATCTCGCTGTGTCTGTCTGATCTCGCCATGTCTGTCCGATTTCGCCGTGCCTGTCTGATCTCGCCATGTCTGTCTGATCTCGCCGTGTCTGTCTGATTTCGCCGTGTCTGTCTGATCTCGCCGTGTCTGTCTGATCTTGCCGTGTCTGTCTGATCTCACTGTGTCTGTTTGATCTCACCGTGTCTGTCTGATCTCGCCGTGTCTGTCTGTTCTCACCATGTCTGTCTGATCTCACTGTGTCTATCTGATTTCGCTGTGTCTGTCTTATCTCGCTGTGTCTGTCTGATCTCGCCGTGTCTGTCTGATCTCGCCGTGTCTGTCTGATCTCGCTGTGTCTGTCTGATCTCGCCGTGTCTGTCTGATCTCGCTGTGTCTGTCTGATCTCGCCATGTCTGTCCGATTTCGCCGTGCCTGTCTGATCTCGCCATGTCTGTCTGATCTCGCCGTGTCTGTCTGATTTCGCCGTGTCTGTCTGATCTCGCCATGTCTGTCTGATCTTGCCGTGTCTGTCTGATCTCACTGTGTCTGTTTGATCTCACCGTGTCTGTCTGATCTCGCCGTGTCTGTCTGTTCTCACCATGTCTGTCTGATCTCACTGTGTCTATCTGATTTCGCTGTGTCAGTCTTATCTCGCCGTGTCTGTCTGATCTCGCCGTCTCTGTCTGTTCTCACCGTGTCTGTGTGATCTCGCCGTGTCTGTCTGATCTCGCCGTGTCTGTCTGATCTCGCCGTGTCTGTCTGTTCTCGTCGTGTCTGTCTGTTCTCGCCATGTCTGACTGATCTCGCCGTGTCTGTCTGATCTCACTGTGTCTGTCTGATCTCACTGTGTCTGTCTGATCTCGCCGTGTCTGTCTGTTTTCGCCGTGTCTGTCTGATCTCGCCGTGTCTGTCTGTTCTCGTCATGTCTGACTGTTCTCGCCATGTCTGACTGATCTCGCCGTGTCTGTCTGATCTCACTGTGTCTGTCTGATCTCGCCGTGTCTGTCTGATTTCGCCGTGTCTGTCTGATCTCGCCATGTCTGTCTGATCTTGCCGTGTCTGTCTGATCTCGCTGTGTCTGTCTGATCTCGCTGTGTCTGTCTGATCTCGCTGTGTCTGTCTGATCTCGCCGTGTCTGTCTGTTCTCGCCGCGTCTATCTAATCTCGCCGTGTCTATCTGATTTCGCTGTGTCTGTCTGATCTCGCTGTGTCTGTCTGATCTCGCCGTGTCTGTCTGATCTCGCCGTGTCTGTCTGATCTCGCTGTGTCTGTCTGATCTCGCCGTGTCTGTCTGATCTCGCTGTGTCTGTCTGATCTCGCCATGTCTGTCCGATTTCGCCGTGCCTGTCTGATCTCGCCATGTCTGTCTGATCTCGCCTTGTCTGTCTGATTTCGCCGTGTCTGTCTGATCTCGCCATGTCTGTCTGATCTTGCCGTGTCTGTCTGATCTCGCTGTGTCTGTCTGATCTCGCCGTGTCTGTCTGATCTCGCTGTGCCTGTCTGATTTTGCCGTGCCTGTCTGTTCTCGCCGTGTCTGTCTGATCTCACTGTGTCTGTCTGATCTCGCCGTGTCTGTCTGATCTCGCTGTGTCTGTCTGTTCTCGCCATGTTTGTCTGTTCTCGTCGCGTCTAACTAATCTCGCCGTGTCTATCTGATCTCGCTGTGTCTGTCTGTTCTCGCCATGTCTGTCTGATCTCGCCGTGTCTGTCTGATCTCGCCGTGCCTGTCTGTTCTCGCCGTGTCTGTCTGATCTCGCCGTGTCTCTCTGATCTCACTGTGTCTATCTGATTTCGCCATGTCTGTCTGATCTCGCTGTGTCTGTCTGTTCTCGCCGTGTCTGTCTGATCTCGCCGTGTCTGTCTGTTCTCGCCGTGTCTATCTGATTTCGCCGTGTCTGTCTGATTTCGCCTTGTCTCTCTGATCTCGCCGTGTCTATCTGATTTTGCCATGTCTGTCTGATCTCGCTGTGTCTGTCTGTTCTCGCCGTGTCTGTCTGATCTCGCCGTGTCTGTCTGTTCTCGCCGTGTCTATCTGATTTCGCCATGTCTCTCTGATCTCGCCGTGTCTGTCTGATCTTGCCGTGTCTGTCTGATCTCGCCGTGTCTGTCTGATCTCGCCGTGTCTGTCTGATCTCGCTGTGTCTGTCTGATCTCGCCGTGTCTGTCTGATCTCGCTGTGTCTGTCTGATCTCGCCATGTCTGTCTGATTTCGCCGTGCCTGTCTGATCTCGCCATGTCTGTCTGATCTCGCCGTGTCTGTCTGATTTGGCCGTGTCTGTCTGATCTCGCCATGTCTGTCTGATCTCGCCGTGTCTGTCTGATCTCGCTGTGTCTGTCTGATCTCGCCGTGTCTGTCTGATCTCGCTATGTCTGTCAGATCTCGCCGTGTCTGTCTGATCTCGCTGTGTCTGTCTGTTCTCGCCGTGTCTGTCTGTTCTCGCCGCGTCTATCTAATCTCGCCGTGTCTATCTGATCTCACTGTGTCTGTCTGTTCTCGCCGTGTCTGTCTGATCTCGCCGTGTCTGTCTGATCTCGCCGTGCCTGTCTGTTCTCGCCGTGTCTATCTGATTTCGCCGTGTCTGTCTGTTCTCGCCGTGTCTGTCTGATCTCGCCGTGTCTGTCTGATCTCGCCGTGTCTATCTGATTTCGCCGTGTCTGTCTGATTTCGCCATGTCTATCTGATCTCGCTGTGTCTGTCTGATCTCGCCGTGTCTGTCTGATTTCGCCATGTCTCTCTGATCTCGCTGTGTCTATCTGATCTCGCTGTGTCTGTCTGTTCTCGCCGTGTCTGTCTGATCTCGCCGTGTCTGTCTGTTCTCGCCGTGTCTGTCTGATCTCGCCGTGTCTGTCTGATCTCGCCGTGTCTGTCTGTTCTCGCCATGTCTCTCTGATCTCGCTGTGTCTGTCTGATTTCGCCGTGTCTGTCTGTTCTCGCCGTGTCTGTCTGATCTCGCCGTGTCTGTCTGATCTCGCCGTGTCTGTCTGATCTCGCCGTGTCTCTCTGATCTCACTGTGTCTATCTGATTTCGCCATGTCTGTCTGATCTCGCTGTGTCTGTCTGTTCTCGCCGTGTCTGTCTGATCTCGCCGTGTCTGTCTGTCCTCGCCGTGTCTATCTGATTTCGCCGTGTCTGTCTGATTTCGCCATGTCTCTCTGATCTCGCCGTGTCTGTCTAATCTCGCTGTGTCTGTCTGATCTCGCCGTGTCTGTCTGATCTCGCCGTGTCTGTCTGATCTCGCTGTGTCTGTCTGATCTCGCCGTGTCTGTCTGATCTCGCTGTGTCTGTCTGATCTCGCCATGTCTGTCCGATTTCGCCGTGCCTGTCTGATCTCGCCATGTCTGTCTGATCTCGCCGTGTCTGTCTGATTTCGCCGTGTCTGTCTGATCTCGCCATGTCTGTCTGATCTTGCCGTGTCTGTCTGATCTCGCTGTGTCTGTCTGATCTCGCCGTGTCTGTCTGATCTCGCTGTGTCTGTCTGATTTTGCCGTGCCTGTCTGTTCTCTCCGTGTCTGTCTGATCTCACTGTGTCTGTCTGATCTCGCCGTGTCTGTCTGATCTGGCTATGTCTGTCTGTTTTCGCCATGTCTGTCTGTTCTCGCCGCGTCTATCTAATCTCGCCGTGTCTATCTGATCTCGCTGTGTCTGTCTGTTCTCGCCATGTCTGTCTGATCTCGCCGTGTCTGTCTGATCTCGCCGTGCCTGTCTGTTCTCGCCGTGTCTGTCTGATCTCGCCGTGTCTCTCTGATCTCACTGTGTCTATCTGATTTCGCCATGTCTGTCTGATCTCGCTGTGTCTGTCTGTTCTCGCCGTGTCTGTCTGATCTCGCCGTGTCTGTCTGTTCTCGCCGTGTCTATCTGATTTCGCCGTGTCTGTCTGATTTCGCCATGTCTCTCTGATCTCGCTGTGTCTATCTGATTTCGCCATGTCTGTCTGATCTCGCTGTGTCTGTCTGATCTTGCCGTGTCTGTCTGATCTCGCCGTGTCTGTCTGATCTCGCCGAGTCTGTCTGATCTCGCTGTGTCTGTCTGATCTCGCCGTGTCTGTCTGATCTCGCTGTGTCTGTCTGATCTCGCCGTGTCTGTCTGATCTCGCTGTGTCTGTCTGATCTCGCCATGTCTGTCTGATTTCGCCGTGCCTGTCTGATCTCGCCATGTCTGTCTGATCTCGCCGTGTCTGTCTGTTCTCGCCGTGTCTGTCTGATCTCGCCGTGTCTCTCTGATCTCACTGTGTCTATCTGATTTCGCCATGTCTGTCTGATCTCGCTGTGTCTGTCTGTTCTCGCCGTGTCTGTCTGATCTCGCCGTGTCTGTCTGTCCTCGCCGTGTCTATCTGATTTCGCCGTGTCTGTCTGATTTCGCCATGTCTCTCTGATCTCGCTGTCTATCTGATTTTGCCATGTCTGTCTGATCTCGCTGTGTCTGTCTGTTCTCGCCGTGTCTGTCTGATCTCGCCGTGTCTGTCTGTTCTCGCCGTGTCTATCTGATTTCGCCATGTCTCTCTGATCTCGCCGTGTCTGTCTGATCTTGCCGTGTCTGTCTGATCTCGCCGTGTCTGTCTGATCTCGCCGAGTCTGTCTGATCTCGCCGTGTCTGTCTGATCTCGCCGTGTCTGTCTGATCTCGCTGTGTCTGTCTGATCTCGCCGTGTCTGTTTGATCTTGCTGTGTCTGTCTGATCTCGCCATGTCTGTCTGATTTCGCCGTGCCTGTCTGATCTCGCCATGTCTGTCTGATCTCGCCGTGTCTGTCTGATTTCGCCGTGTCTGTCTGATCTCGCCATGTCTGTCTGATCTTGCCGTGTCTGTCTGATCTCGCAGTGTCTGTCTGATCTCGCCGTGTCTGTCTGATCTCGCTGTGTCTGTCTGATTTTGCCGTGCCTGTCTGTTCTCGCCGTGTCTGTCTGATCTCACTGTGTCTGTCTGATCTCGCCGTGTCTGTCTGATCTCGCTGTGTCTGTCTGTTCTCGCCATGTCTGTCTGTTCTCGCCGCGTCTATCTAATTCGCCGTGTCTATCTGATCTCGCTGTGTCTGTCTGTTCTCGCCATGTCTGTCTGATCTCGCCGTGTCTGTCTGATCTCGCCGTGCCTGTCTGTTCTCGCCGTGTCTGTCTGATCTCGCCGTGTCTGTCTGTTCTCGCTGTGTCTGTCTGATCTCGCCGTGTCTGTCTGATCTCGCCGTGTCTATCTGATTTCGCCGTGTCTGTCTGATTTCGCCATGTCTATCTGATCTCGCTGTGTCTGTCTGATCTCGCCGTGTCTGTCTGATTTCGCCATGTCTCTCTGATCTCGCTGTGTCTATCTGATCTCTCTGTGTCTGTCTGATTTCGCCATGTCTCTCTGATCTCGCTGTGTCTCTCTGATCTCGCTGTGTCTGTCTGATCTCGCCGTGTCTGTCTGATTTCGCCGTGCCTGTCTGTTCTCGCCGCGTCTATCTGATTTCGCCGTGTCTGTCTGATCTCGCTGTGTCTGTCTGATCTCGCCGTGTCTGTCTGATCTCGCTGTGTCTGTCTGATCTCGCCATGTCTGTCTGATTTCGCCGTGCCTGTCTGATCTCGCCATGTCTGTCTGATCTCGCCGTGTCTGTCTGATTTCGCCGTGTCTGTCTGATCTCGCCATGTCTGTCTGATCTTGCCGTGTCTTTCTGATCTCGCTGTGTCTGTCTGATCTCGCCGTATCTGTCTGATCTCGCTGTGTCTGTCTGATCTCGCTGTGTCTGTCTGATCTCGCCGTGTCTGTCTGTTCTCGCCTCGTCTATCTAATCTCGCCGTGTCTATCTGATTTCGCCGTGTCTGTCTGATCTCGCCGTGTCTGTCTGTTCTCGTTGTGTCTGTCTGTTCTCGCCATGTCTGACTGATCTTGCCGTGTCTCTCTGATCTCGCTGTGTCTGTCTGTTCTCGTCGTGTCTGTCTGTTCTCGCCATGTCTGACTGATCTCGCCGTGTCTGTCTGATCTCACTGTGTCTGTCTGATCTCACTGTGTCTGTCTGATCTCGCCGTGTCTGTCTGTTTTCGCCGTGTCTGTCTGATCTCGCCGTGTCTGTCTGTTCTCGTCATGTCTGACTGTTCTCGCCATGTCTGACTGATCTCGCCGTGTCTGTCTGATCTCACTGTGTCTGTCTGATCTCGCCGTGTCTGTCTGATTTCGCCGTGTCTGTCTGATCTCGCCATGTCTGTCTGATCTTGCCGTGTCTGTCTGATCTCGCTGTGTCTGTCTGATCTCGCTGTGTCTGTCTGATCTCGCTGTGTCTGTCTGATCTCGCCGTGTCTGTCTGTTCTCGCCGCGTCTATCTAATCTCGCCGTGTCTATCTGATTTCGCTGTGTCTGTCTGATCTCGCCGTGTCTGTCTGATCTCGCTGTGTCTGTCTGATCTCGCTGTGTCTGTCTGATCTCGCCGTGTCTGTCTGATCTCGCCGTGTCTGTCTGATCTCGCTGTGTCTGTCTGATCTCGCCGTGTCTGTCTGATCTCGCTGTGTCTGTCTGATCTCGCCATGTCTGTCCGATTTCGCCGTGCCTGTCTGATCTCGCCATGTCTGTCTGATCTCGCCTTGTCTGTCTGATTTCGCCGTGTCTGTCTGATCTCGCCGTGTCTGTCTGATCTCACTGTGTCTGTCTGATCTCGCCGTGTCTGTCTGATCTCGCTGTGTCTGTCTGTTCTCGCCATGTCTGTCTGTTCTCGCCGCGTCTATCTAATCTCGCCGTGTCTATCTGATCTCGCTGTGTCTGTCTGTTCTCGCCATGTCTGTCTGATCTCGCCGTGTCTGTCTGATCTCGCCGTGCCTGTCTGTTCTCGCCGTGTCTGTCTGATCTCGCCGTGTCTCTCTGATCTCACTGTGTCTATCTGATTTCGCCATGTCTGTCTGATCTCGCTGTGTCTGTCTGTTCTCGCCGTGTCTATCTGATCTCGCCGTGTCTGTCTGTTCTCGCCGTGTCTATCTGATTTCGCCGTGTCTGTCTGATTTCGCCATGTCTCTCTGATCTCGCTGTGTCTATCTGATTTCGCCATGTCTGTCTGATCTCGCTGTGTCTGTCTGATCTTGCCGTGTCTGTCTGATCTCGCCGTGTCTGTCTGATCTCGCCGAGTCTGTCTGATCTCGCTGTGTCTGTCTGATCTCGCCGTGTCTGTCTGATCTCGCTGTGTCTGTCTGATCTCGCCGTGTCTGTCTGATCTCGCTGTGTCTGTCTGATCTCGCCATGTCTGTCTGATTTCGCCGTGCCTGTCTGATCTCGCCATGTCTGTCTGATCTCGCCGTGTCTCTCTGATCTCGCTGTGTCTATCTGATCTCGCCGTGTCTCTCTGATCTCGCTGTGTCTGTCTGATCTCGCCATGTCTGTCTGATTTCGCCATGTCTCTCTGATCTCGCTGTGTCTATCTGATCTCGCTGTGTCTGTCTGATTTCGCCATGTCTCTCTGATCTCGCTGTGTCTCTCCTATCTCGCTGTGTCTATCTGATCTCGCTGTGTCTGTCTGATTTCGCCATGTCTCTCTGATCTCGCTGTGTCTCTCTGATCTCGCTGTGTCTGTCTGATTTCGCCGTGCCTGTCTGTTCTCGCCGCGTCTATCTGATTTCGCCGTGTCTGTCTGATCTCGCTGTGTCTGTCTGATCTCGCCGTGTCTGTCTGATCTCGCTGTGTCTGTCTGATCTCGCCATGTCTGTCTGATTTCGCCGTGCCTGTCTGATCTCGCCATGTCTGTCTGATCTCGCCGTGTCTGTCTGATTTCGCCGTGTCTGTCTGATCTCGCCATGTCTGTCTGATCTTGCCGTGTCTATCTGATCTCGCTGTGTCTGTCTGATCTCGCTGTCTCTGTCTGATCTCGCTGTGTCTGTCTGATCTCGCCGTGTCTGTCTGTTCTCGCCGCGTCTATCTAATCTCGCCATGTCTATCTGATTTCGCCGTGTCTGTCTGATCTCGCCGTGTCTGTCTGATCTCGCTGTGTCTGTCTGATCTCGCTGTGTCTGTCTGATCTCGCTGTGTCTGTCTGATCTCGCCGTGTCTGTCTGATCTCGCCGTGTCTGTCTGATCTCGCTGTGTCTGTCTGATCTCGCCGTGTCTGTCTGATCTCGCTGTGTCTGTCTGATCTCGCCATGTCTGTCCGATTTCGCCGTGCCTGTCTGATCTCGCCATGTCTGTCTGATCTCGCCGTGTCTGTCTGATTTCGCCGTGTCTGTCTGATCTCGCCGTGTCTGTCTGATCTTGCCGTGTCTGTCTGATCTCACTGTGTCTGTTTGATCTCACCGTGTCTGTCTGATCTCGCCGTGTCTGTCTGTTCTCACCATGTCTGTCTGATCTCACTGTGTCTATCTGATTTCGCTGTGTCTGTCTTATCTCGCTGTGTCTGTCTGATCTCGCCGTGTCTGTCTGATCTCGCCGTGTCTGTCTGATCTCGCTGTGTCTGTCTGATCTCGCCGTGTCTGTCTGATCTCGCTGTGTCTGTCTGATCTCGCCATGTCTGTCCGATTTCGCCGTGCCTGTCTGATCTCGCCATGTCTGTCTGATCTCGCCGTGTCTGTCTGATTTCGCCGTGTCTGTCTGATCTCGCCATGTCTGTCTGATCTTGCCGTGTCTGTCTGATCTCACTGTGTCTGTTTGATCTCACCGTGTCTGTCTGATCTCGCCGTGTCTGTCTGTTCTCACCATGTCTGTCTGATCTCACTGTGTCTATCTGATTTCGCTGTGTCAGTCTTATCTCGCCGTGTCTGTCTGATCTCGCCGTCTCTGTCTGTTCTCACCGTGTCTGTGTGATCTCGCCGTGTCTGTCTGATCTCGCCGTGTCTGTCTGATCTCGCCGTGTCTGTCTGTTCTCGTCGTGTCTGTCTGTTCTCGCCATGTCTGACTGATCTCGCCGTGTCTGTCTGATCTCACTGTGTCTGTCTGATCTCACTGTGTCTGTCTGATCTCGCCGTGTCTGTCTGTTTTCGCCGTGTCTGTCTGATCTCGCCGTGTCTGTCTGTTCTCGTCATGTCTGACTGTTCTCGCCATGTCTGACTGATCTCGCCGTGTCTGTCTGATCTCACTGTGTCTGTCTGATCTCGCCGTGTCTGTCTGATTTCGCCGTGTCTGTCTGATCTCGCCATGTCTGTCTGATCTTGCCGTGTCTGTCTGATCTCGCTGTGTCTGTCTGATCTCGCTGTGTCTGTCTGATCTCGCTGTGTCTGTCTGATCTCGCCGTGTCTGTCTGTTCTCGCCGCGTCTATCTAATCTCGCCGTGTCTATCTGATTTCGCTGTGTCTGTCTGATCTCGCTGTGTCTGTCTGATCTCGCCGTGTCTGTCTGATCTCGCCGTGTCTGTCTGATCTCGCTGTGTCTGTCTGATCTCGCCGTGTCTGTCTGATCTCGCTGTGTCTGTCTGATCTCGCCATGTCTGTCCGATTTCGCCGTGCCTGTCTGATCTCGCCATGTCTGTCTGATCTCGCCTTGTCTGTCTGATTTCGCCGTGTCTGTCTGATCTCGCCATGTCTGTCTGATCTTGCCGTGTCTGTCTGATCTCGCTGTGTCTGTCTGATCTCGCCGTGTCTGTCTGATCTCGCTGTGCCTGTCTGATTTTGCCGTGCCTGTCTGTTCTCGCCGTGTCTGTCTGATCTCACTGTGTCTGTCTGATCTCGCCGTGTCTGTCTGATCTCGCTGTGTCTGTCTGTTCTCGCCATGTTTGTCTGTTCTCGTCGCGTCTAACTAATCTCGCCGTGTCTATCTGATCTCGCTGTGTCTGTCTGTTCTCGCCATGTCTGTCTGATCTCGCCGTGTCTGTCTGATCTCGCCGTGCCTGTCTGTTCTCGCCGTGTCTGTCTGATCTCGCCGTGTCTCTCTGATCTCACTGTGTCTATCTGATTTCGCCATGTCTGTCTGATCTCGCTGTGTCTGTCTGTTCTCGCCGTGTCTGTCTGATCTCGCCGTGTCTGTCTGTTCTCGCCGTGTCTATCTGATTTCGCCGTGTCTGTCTGATTTCGCCTTGTCTCTCTGATCTCGCCGTGTCTATCTGATTTTGCCATGTCTGTCTGATCTCGCTGTGTCTGTCTGTTCTCGCCGTGTCTGTCTGATCTCGCCGTGTCTGTCTGTTCTCGCCGTGTCTATCTGATTTCGCCATGTCTCTCTGATCTCGCCGTGTCTGTCTGATCTTGCCGTGTCTGTCTGATCTCGCCGTGTCTGTCTGATCTCGCCGTGTCTGTCTGATCTCGCTGTGTCTGTCTGATCTCGCCGTGTCTGTCTGATCTCGCTGTGTCTGTCTGATCTCGCCATGTCTGTCTGATTTCGCCGTGCCTGTCTGATCTCGCCATGTCTGTCTGATCTCGCCGTGTCTGTCTGATTTGGCCGTGTCTGTCTGATCTCGCCATGTCTGTCTGATCTCGCCGTGTCTGTCTGATCTCGCTGTGTCTGTCTGATCTCGCCGTGTCTGTCTGATCTCGCTATGTCTGTCAGATCTCGCCGTGTCTGTCTGATCTCGCTGTGTCTGTCTGTTCTCGCCGTGTCTGTCTGTTCTCGCCGCGTCTATCTAATCTCGCCGTGTCTATCTGATCTCACTGTGTCTGTCTGTTCTCGCCGTGTCTGTCTGATCTCGCCGTGTCTGTCTGATCTCGCCGTGCCTGTCTGTTCTCGCCGTGTCTATCTGATTTCGCCGTGTCTGTCTGTTCTCGCCGTGTCTGTCTGATCTCGCCGTGTCTGTCTGATCTCGCCGTGTCTATCTGATTTCGCCGTGTCTGTCTGATTTCGCCATGTCTATCTGATCTCGCTGTGTCTGTCTGATCTCGCCGTGTCTGTCTGATTTCGCCATGTCTCTCTGATCTCGCTGTGTCTATCTGATCTCGCTGTGTCTGTCTGTTCTCGCCGTGTCTGTCTGATCTCGCCGTGTCTGTCTGTTCTCGCCGTGTCTGTCTGATCTCGCCGTGTCTGTCTGATCTCGCCGTGTCTGTCTGTTCTCGCCATGTCTCTCTGATCTCGCTGTGTCTGTCTGATTTCGCCGTGTCTGTCTGTTCTCGCCGTGTCTGTCTGATCTCGCCGTGTCTGTCTGATCTCGCCGTGTCTGTCTGATCTCGCCGTGTCTCTCTGATCTCACTGTGTCTATCTGATTTCGCCATGTCTGTCTGATCTCGCTGTGTCTGTCTGTTCTCGCCGTGTCTGTCTGATCTCGCCGTGTCTGTCTGTCCTCGCCGTGTCTATCTGATTTCGCCGTGTCTGTCTGATTTCGCCATGTCTCTCTGATCTCGCCGTGTCTGTCTAATCTCGCTGTGTCTGTCTGATCTCGCCGTGTCTGTCTGATCTCGCCGTGTCTGTCTGATCTCGCTGTGTCTGTCTGATCTCGCCGTGTCTGTCTGATCTCGCTGTGTCTGTCTGATCTCGCCATGTCTGTCCGATTTCGCCGTGCCTGTCTGATCTCGCCATGTCTGTCTGATCTCGCCGTGTCTGTCTGATTTCGCCGTGTCTGTCTGATCTCGCCATGTCTGTCTGATCTTGCCGTGTCTGTCTGATCTCGCTGTGTCTGTCTGATCTCGCCGTGTCTGTCTGATCTCGCTGTGTCTGTCTGATTTTGCCGTGCCTGTCTGTTCTCTCCGTGTCTGTCTGATCTCACTGTGTCTGTCTGATCTCGCCGTGTCTGTCTGATCTGGCTATGTCTGTCTGTTTTCGCCATGTCTGTCTGTTCTCGCCGCGTCTATCTAATCTCGCCGTGTCTATCTGATCTCGCTGTGTCTGTCTGTTCTCGCCATGTCTGTCTGATCTCGCCGTGTCTGTCTGATCTCGCCGTGCCTGTCTGTTCTCGCCGTGTCTGTCTGATCTCGCCGTGTCTCTCTGATCTCACTGTGTCTATCTGATTTCGCCATGTCTGTCTGATCTCGCTGTGTCTGTCTGTTCTCGCCGTGTCTGTCTGATCTCGCCGTGTCTGTCTGTTCTCGCCGTGTCTATCTGATTTCGCCGTGTCTGTCTGATTTCGCCATGTCTCTCTGATCTCGCTGTGTCTATCTGATTTCGCCATGTCTGTCTGATCTCGCTGTGTCTGTCTGATCTTGCCGTGTCTGTCTGATCTCGCCGTGTCTGTCTGATCTCGCCGAGTCTGTCTGATCTCGCTGTGTCTGTCTGATCTCGCCGTGTCTGTCTGATCTCGCTGTGTCTGTCTGATCTCGCCGTGTCTGTCTGATCTCGCTGTGTCTGTCTGATCTCGCCATGTCTGTCTGATTTCGCCGTGCCTGTCTGATCTCGCCATGTCTGTCTGATCTCGCCGTGTCTGTCTGTTCTCGCCGTGTCTGTCTGATCTCGCCGTGTCTCTCTGATCTCACTGTGTCTATCTGATTTCGCCATGTCTGTCTGATCTCACTGTGTCTGTCTGTTCTCGCCGTGTCTGTCTGATCTCGCCGTGTCTGTCTGTCCTCGCCGTGTCTATCTGATTTCGCCGTGTCTGTCTGATTTCGCCATGTCTCTCTGATCTCGCTGTCTATCTGATTTTGCCATGTCTGTCTGATCTCGCTGTGTCTGTCTGTTCTCGCCGTGTCTGTCTGATCTCGCCGTGTCTGTCTGTTCTCGCCGTGTCTATCTGATTTCGCCATGTCTCTCTGATCTCGCCGTGTCTGTCTGATCTTGCCGTGTCTGTCTGATCTCGCCGTGTCTGTCTGATCTCGCCGAGTCTGTCTGATCTCGCCGTGTCTGTCTGATCTCGCCGTGTCTGTCTGATCTCGCTGTGTCTGTCTGATCTCGCCGTGTCTGTTTGATCTTGCTGTGTCTGTCTGATCTCGCCATGTCTGTCTGATTTCGCCGTGCCTGTCTGATCTCGCCATGTCTGTCTGATCTCGCCGTGTCTGTCTGATTTCGCCGTGTCTGTCTGATCTCGCCATGTCTGTCTGATCTTGCCGTGTCTGTCTGATCTCGCAGTGTCTGTCTGATCTCGCCGTGTCTGTCTGATCTCGCTGTGTCTGTCTGATTTTGCCGTGCCTGTCTGTTCTCGCCGTGTCTGTCTGATCTCACTGTGTCTGTCTGATCTCGCCGTGTCTGTCTGATCTCGCTGTGTCTGTCTGTTCTCGCCATGTCTGTCTGTTCTCGCCGCGTCTATCTAATTCGCCGTGTCTATCTGATCTCGCTGTGTCTGTCTGTTCTCGCCATGTCTGTCTGATCTCGCCGTGTCTGTCTGATCTCGCCGTGCCTGTCTGTTCTCGCCGTGTCTGTCTGATCTCGCCGTGTCTGTCTGTTCTCGCTGTGTCTGTCTGATCTCGCCGTGTCTGTCTGATCTCGCCGTGTCTATCTGATTTCGCCGTGTCTGTCTGATTTCGCCATGTCTATCTGATCTCGCTGTGTCTGTCTGATCTCGCCGTGTCTGTCTGATTTCGCCATGTCTCTCTGATCTCGCTGTGTCTATCTGATCTCTCTGTGTCTGTCTGATTTCGCCATGTCTCTCTGATCTCGCTGTGTCTCTCTGATCTCGCTGTGTCTGTCTGATCTCGCCGTGTCTGTCTGATTTCGCCGTGCCTGTCTGATCTCGCTGTGTCTGTCTGATCTCGCCGTGTCTGTCTGATCTCGCTGTGTCTGTCTGATCTCGCCATGTCTGTCTGATTTCGCCGTGCCTGTCTGATCTCGCCATGTCTGTCTGATCTCGCCGTGTCTGTCTGATTTCGCCGTGTCTGTCTGATCTCGCCATGTCTGTCTGATCTTGCCGTGTCTTTCTGATCTCGCTGTGTCTGTCTGATCTCGCCGTATCTGTCTGATCTCGCTGTGTCTGTCTGATCTCGCTGTGTCTGTCTGATCTCGCCGTGTCTGTCTGTTCTCGCCTCGTCTATCTAATCTCGCCGTGTCTATCTGATTTCGCCGTGTCTGTCTGATCTCGCCGTGTCTGTCTGTTCTCGTTGTGTCTGTCTGTTCTCGCCATGTCTGACTGATCTTGCCGTGTCTCTCTGATCTCGCTGTGTCTGTCTGTTCTCGCCGTGTCTGTCTGATCTCACTGTGTCTGTCTGATCTCGCCGTGTCTGTCTGATCTCGCTGTGTCTGTCTGATCTCACTGTGTCTGTCTGATCTCGCCGTGTCTGTCTGTTCTCGCCATGTTTGTCTGTTCTCGTCGCGTCTAACTAATCTCGCCGTGTCTATCTGATCTCGCTGTGTCTGTCTGTTCTCGCCATGTCTGTCTGATCTCGCCGTGTCTGTCTGATCTCGCCGTGCCTGTCTGTTCTCGCCGTGTCTGTCTGATCTCGCCGTGTCTCTCTGATCTCACTGTGTCTATCTGATTTCGCCATGTCTGTCTGATCTCGCTGTGTCTGTCTGTTCTCGCCGTGTCTGTCTGATCTCGCCGTGTCTGTCTGTTCTCGCCGTGTCTATCTGATTTCGCCGTGTCTGTCTCATTTCGCCTTGTCTCTCTGATCTCGCCGTGTCTATCTGATTTTGCCATGTCTGTCTGATCTCGCTGTGTCTGTCTGTTCTCGCCGTGTCTGTCTGATCTCGCCGTGTCTGTCTGTTCTCGCCGTGTCTATCTGATTTCGCCATGTCTCTCTGATCTCGCCGTGTCTGTCTGATCTTGCCGTGTCTGTCTGATCTCGCCGTGTCTGTCTGATCTCGCCGTGTCTGTCTGATCTCGCTGTGTCTGTCTGATCTCGCCGTGTCTGTCTGATCTCGCTGTGTCTGTCTGATCTCGCCATGTCTGTCTGATTTCGCCGTGCCTGTCTGATCTCGCCATGTCTGTCTGATCTCGCCGTGTCTGTCTGATTTGGCCGTGTCTGTCTGATCTCGCCATGTCTGTCTGATCTCGCCGTGTCTGTCTGATCTCGCTGTGTCTGTCTGATCTCGCCGTGTCTGTCTGATCTCGCTATGTCTGTCAGATCTCGCCGTGTCTGTCTGATCTCGCTGTGTCTGTCTGTTCTCGCCGTGTCTGTCTGTTCTCGCCGCGTCTATCTAATCTCGCCGTGTCTATCTGATCTCACTGTGTCTGTCTGTTCTCGCCGTGTCTGTCTGATCTCGCCGTGTCTGTCTGATCTCGCCGTGCCTGTCTGTTCTCGCCGTGTCTATCTGATCTCGCCGTGTCTGTCTGTTCTCGCCGTGTCTGTCTGATCTCGCCGTGTCTGTCTGATCTCGCCGTGTCTATCTGATTTCGCCGTGTCTGTCTGATTTCGCCATGTCTATCTGATCTCGCTGTGTCTGTCTGATCTCGCCGTGTCTGTCTGATTTCGCCATGTCTCTCTGATCTCGCTGTGTCTATCTGATCTCGCTGTGTCTGTCTGATTTCGCCATGTCTCTCTGATCTCGCTGTGTCTCTCTGATCTCGCCGTGTCTGTCTGTTCTCGCCGTGTCTGTCTGATCTCGCCGTGTCTGTCTGTTCTCGCCGTGTCTGTCTGATCTCGCCGTGTCTGTCTGATCTCGCCGTGTCTGTCTGTTCTCGCCATGTCTCTCTGATCTCGCTGTGTCTGTCTCATTTCGCCGTGTCTGTCTGTTCTCGCTGTGTCTGTCTGATCTCGCCGTGTCTGTCTGTTCTCGCCTCGTCTATCTAATCTCGCCGTGTCTATCTGATTTCGCCGTGTCTGTCTGATCTCGCCGTGTCTGTCTGATCTCGCTGTGTCTGTCTGATCTCGCCGTGTCTGTCTGATCTCGCTGTGTCTGTCTGATCTCGCCGTGTCTGTCTGATCTCGCCGTGTCTGTCTGATCTCGCTGTGTCTGTCTGATCTCGCCGTGTCTGTCTGATCTCGCTGTGTCTGTCTGATCTCGCCATGTCTGTCCGGTTTCGCCGTGCCTGTCTGATCTCGCCATGTCTGTCTGATCTCGCCGTGTCTGTCTGATTTCGCCGTGTCTGTCTGATCTCGCCGTGTCTGTCTGATCTCGCTTTGTCTGTCTGATCTCGCCATGTCTGTCTGTTCTCGCCGCGTCTATCTAATCTCGCCGTGTCTATCTGATCTCGCTGTGTCTGTCTGTTCTCGCCATGTCTGTCTGATCTCGCCGAGTCTGTCTGATCTCGCCGTGCCTGTCTGTTCTCGCCGTGTCTGTCTGATCTCGCCGTGTCTGTCTGATCTCGCCGAGTCTGTCTGATCTCGCCGTGTCTGTCTGATCTCGCCGTGTCTGTCTGATCTCGCTGTGTCTGTCTGATCTCGCCGTGTCTGTTTGATCTCGCTGTGTCTGTCTGATCTCGCCATGTCTGTCTGATTTCGCCGTGCCTGTCTGATCTCGCCATGTCTGTCTGATCTCGCTGTGTCTGTCTGATTTCGCCGTGTCTGTCTGATCTCGCCATGTCTGTCTGATCTTGCCGTGTCTGTCTGATCTCGCTGTGTCTGTCTGATCTCGCCGTGTCTGTCTGATCTCGCTGTGTCTGTCTGATTTTGCCGTGCCTGTCTGTTCTCGCCGTGTCTGTCTGATCTCACTGTGTCTGTCTGATCTCGCCGTGTCTGTCTGATCTAGCTGTGTCTGTCTGTTCTCGCCATGTCTGTCTGTTCTCGCCGCGTCTATCTAATTCGCCGTGTCTATCTGATCTCGCTGTGTCTGTCTGTTCTCGCCATGTCTGTCTGATCTCGCCGTGTCTGTCTGATCTCGCCGTGCCTGTCTGTTCTCGCCGTGTCTGTCTGATCTCGCCGTGTCTGTCTGTTCTCGCCGTGTCTGTCTGATCTCGCCGTGTCTGTCTGATCTCGCCGTGTCTATCTGATTTCGCCGTGTCTGTCTGATTTCGCCATGTCGATCTGATCTCGCTGTGTCTGTCTGATCTCGCCGTGTCTGTCTGATTTCGCCATGTCTCTCTGATCTCGCTGTGTCTATCTGATCTCTCTGTGTCTGTCTGATCTCGCTGTGTCTGTCTGATCTCGCCATGTCTGTCTGATCTCGCCGTGTCTGTCTGATCTCGCTGTGTCTGTCTGATCTCGCCATGTCTGTCCGATTTCGCCGTGCCTGTCTGATCTCGCCATGTCTGTCTGATCTCGCCGTGTCTGTCTGATTTCGCCGTGTCTGTCTGATCTCGCCGTGTCTGTCTGATCTCGCTTTGTCTGTCTGTTCTCGCCATGTCTGTCTGTTCTCGCCGCGTCTATCTAATCTCGCCGTGTCTATCTGATCTCGCTGTGTCTGTCTGTTCCCGCCATGTCTGTCTGATCTCGCCGTGTCTGTCTGATCTCGCCGTGCCTGTCTGTTCTCGCCGTGTCTGTCTGATCTCGCCGTGTCTCTCTGATCTCACTGTGTCTATCTGATTTCGCCATGTCTGTCTGATCTCGCTGTGTCTGTCTGTTCTCGCCGTGTCTGTCTGATCTCGCCGTGTCTGTCTTTTCTCGCCGTGTCTATCTGATTTCGCCGTGTCTGTCTGATTTCGCCATGTCTCTCTGATCTCGCTGTGTCTATCTGATTTCGCCATGTCTGTCTGATCGCACTGTATCTGTCTGTTCTCGCCGTGTCTGTCTGATCTCGCCGTGTCTGTCTGTTCTCGCCGTGTCTATCTCATTTCGCCATGTCTCTCTGATCTCGCCGTGTCTGTCTGATCTTGCCGTGTCTGTCTGATCTCGCCGTGTCTGTCTGATCTCGCCGAGTCTGTCTGATCTCGCCGTGTCTGTCTGATCTCGCCATGTCTGTCTGATCTCGCTGTGTCTGTCTGATCTCGCCGTGTCTGTCTGATCTCGCCGTGTCTGTCTGATCTCGCCATGTCTGTCTGATTTCGCCGTGCCTGTCTGATCTCGCCTTGTCTGTCTGATCTCGCCGTGTCTGTCTGTTCTCGCCGTGTCTGTCTGATCTCGCCGTGTCTCTCTGATCTCACTGTGTCTATCTGATTTCGCCATGTCTGTCTGATCTCGCTGTGTCTGTCTGTTCTCGCCGTGTCTGTCTGATCTCGCCGTGTCTGTCTGTCCTCGCCATGTCTATCTGATTTCGCCGTGTCTGTCTGATTTCGCCATGTCTCTCTGATCTCGCTGTGTCTATCTGATTTCGCCATGTCTGTCTGATCTCGCTGTGTCTGTCTGTTCTCGCCGTGTCTGTCTGATCTCGCCGTGTCTGTCTGTTCTCGCCGTGTCTGTCTGATTTCGCCGTGTCTGTCTGATTTCGCCTTGTCTCTCTGATCTCGCCGTGTCTATCTGATTTTGCCATGTCTGTCTGATCTCGCTGTGTCTGTCTGTTCTCGCCGTGTCTGTCTGATCTCGCCGTGTCTGTCTGTTCTCGCCGTGTCTATCTGATTTCGCCATGTCTCTCTGATCTCGCCGTGTCTGTCTGATCTTGCCGTGTCTGTCTGATCTCGCCGTGTCTATCTAATTCGCCGTGTCTATCTGATCTCGCTGTGTCTGTCTGTTCTCGCCATGTCTGTCTGATCTCGCCGTGTCTGTCTGATCTCGCCGTGCCTGTCTGTTCTCGCCGTGTCTGTCTGATCTCGCCGTGTCTGTCTGTTCTCGCCGTGTCTGTCTGATCTCGCCGTGTCTGTCTGATCTCGCCGTGTCTATCTGATTTCGCCGTGTCTGTCTGATTTCGCCATGTCGATCTGATCTCGCTGTGTCTGTCTGATCTCGCCGTGTCTGTCTGATTTCGCCATGTCTCTCTGATCTCGCTGTGTCTATCTGATCTCTCTGTGTCTGTCTGATCTCGCTGTGTCTGTCTGATCTCGCCATGTCTGTCTGATCTCGCCGTGTCTGTCTGATCTCGCTGTGTCTGTCTGATCTCGCCATGTCTGTCCGATTTCGCCGTGCCTGTCTGATCTCACCATGTCTGTCTGATCTCGCCGTGTCTGTCTGATTTCGCCGTGTCTGTCTGATCTCGCCGTGTCTGTCTGATCTCGCTTTGTCTGTCTGTTCTCGCCATGTCTGTCTGTTCTCGCCGCGTCTATCTAATCTCGCCGTGTCTATCTGATCTCGCTGTGTCTGTCTGTTCCCGCCATGTCTGTCTGATCTCGCCGTGTCTGTCTGATCTCGCCGTGCCTGTCTGTTCTCGCCGTGTCTGTCTGATCTCGCCGTGTCTCTCTGATCTCACTGTGTCTATCTGATTTCGCCATGTCTGTCTGATCTCGCTGTGTCTGTCTGTTCTCGCCGTGTCTGTCTGATCTCGCCGTGTCTGTCTGTTCTCGCCGTGTCTATCTGATTTCGCCGTGTCTGTCTGATTTCGCCATGTCTCTCTGATCTCGCTGTGTCTATCTGATTTCGCCATGTCTGTCTGATCGCACTGTGTCTGTCTGTTCTCGCCGTGTCTGTCTGATCTCGCCGTGTCTGTCTGTTCTCGCCGTGTCTATCTCATTTCGCCATGTCTCTCTGATCTCGCCGTGTCTGTCTGATCTTGCCGTGTCTGTCTGATCTCGCCGTGTCTGTCTGATCTCGCCGAGTCTGTCTGATCTCGCCGTGTCTGTCTGATCTCGCCATGTCTGTCTGATCTCGCTGTGTCTGTCTGATCTCGCCGTGTCTGTCTGATCTCGCCGTGTCTGTCTGATCTCGCCATGTCTGTCTGATTTCGCCGTGCCTGTCTGATCTCGCCTTGTCTGTCTGATCTCGCCGTGTCTGTCTGTTCTCGCCGTGTCTGTCTGATCTCGCCGTGTCTCTCTGATCTCACTGTGTCTATCTGATTTCGCCATGTCTGTCTGATCTCGCTGTGTCTGTCTGTTCTCGCCGTGTCTGTCTGATCTCCCCGTGTCTGTCTGTCCTCGCCGTGTCTATCTGATTTCGCCGTGTCTGTCTGATTTCGCCATGTCTCTCTGATCTCGCTGTGTCTATCTGATTTCGCCATGTCTGTCTGATCTCGCTGTGTCTGTCTGTTCTCGCCGTGTCTGTCTGATCTCGCCGTGTCTGTCTGTTCTCGCCGTGTCTATCTGATTTCGCCGTGTCTGTCTGATTTCGCCTTGTCTCTCTGATCTCGCCGTGTCTATCTGATTTTGCCATGTCTGTCTGATCTCGCTGTGTCTGTCTGTTCTCGCCGTGTCTGTCTGATCTTGCCGTGTCTGTCTGTTCTCGCCGTGTCTATCTGATTTCGCCATGTCTCTCTGATCTCGCCGTGTCTGTCTGATCTTGCCGTGTCTGTCTGATCTCGCCGTGTCTGTCTGATCTCGCCGTGTCTGTCTGATCTCGCTGTGTCTGTCTGATCTCGCCGTGTCTGTCTGATCTCGCTGTGTCTGTCTGATCTCGCCATGTCTGTCTGATTTCGCCGTGCCTGTCTGATCTCGCCATGTCTGTCTGATCTCGCCGTGTCTGTCTGATTTGGCCGTGTCTGTCTGATCTCGCCATGTCTGTCTGATCTCGCCGTGTCTGTCTGATCTCGCTGTGTCTGTCTGATCTCGCCGTGTCTGTCTGATCTCGCTATGTCTGTCAGATCTCGCCGTGTCTGTCTGATCTCGCTGTGTCTGTCTGTTCTCGCCGTGTCTGTCTGTTCTCGCCGCGTCTATCTAATCTCGCCGTGTCTATCTGATCTCACTGTGTCTGTCTGTTCTCGCCGTGTCTGTCTGATCTCGCCGTGTCTGTCTGATCTCGCCGTGCCTGTCTGTTCTCGCCGTGTCTGTCTGATCTCGCCGTGTCTGTCTGATCTCGCCGTGTCTATCTGATTTCGCCGTGTCTGTCTGATTTCGCCATGTCTATCTGATCTCGCTGTGTCTGTCTGATCTCGCCGTGTCTGTCTGATTTCGCCATGTCTCTCTGATCTCGCTGTGTCTATCTGATCTCGCTGTGTCTGTCTGATTTCGCCATGTCTCTCTGATCTCGCTGTGTCTCTCTGATCTCGCCGTGTCTGTCTGTTCTCGCCGTGTCTGTCTGATCTCGCCGTGTCTGTCTGTTCTCGCCGTGTCTGTCTGATCTCGCCGTGTCTGTCTGATCTCGCCGTGTCTGTCTGTTCTCGCCATGTCTCTCTGATCTCGCTGTGTCTGTCTGATTTCGCCGTGTCTGTCTGTTCTCGCCGTGTCTGTCTGATCTCGCCGTGTCTGTCTGATCTCGCCGTGTCTGTCTGATCTCGCCGTGTCTCTCTGATCTCACTGTGTCTATCTGATTTCGCCATGTCTGTCTGATCTCGCTGTGTCTGTCTGTTCTCGCCGTGTCTGTCTGATCTCGCCGTGTCTGTCTGTCCTCGCCGTGTCTATCTGATTTCGCCGTGTCTGTCTGATTTCGCCATGTCTCTCTGATCTCGCTGTGTCTGTCTGATCTCGCCGTGTCTGTCTGATCTCGCTGTGTCTGTCTGGTCTCGCCGTGTCTGTCTGATCTCGCCGTGTCTGTCTGATCTCGCTGTGTCTGTCTGATCTCGCCGTGTCTGTCTGATCTCGCTGTGTCTGTCTGATCTCGCCATGTCTGTCCGATTTCGCCGTGCCTGTCTGATCTCGCCATGTCTGTCTGATCTTGCCGTGTCTGTCTGATTTCGCCGTGTCTGTCTGATCTCGCCATGTCTGTCTGATCTTGCCGTGTCTGTCTGATCTCGCTGTGTCTGTCTGATCTCGCCGTGTCTGTCTGATCTCGCTGTGTCTGTCTGATTTTGCCGTGCCTGTCTGTTCTCGCCGTGTCTGTCTGATCTCACTGTGTCTGTCTGATCTCGCCGTGTCTGTCTGATCTCGCTATGTCTGTCTGTTTTCGCCATGTCTGTCTGTTCTCGCCGCGTCTATCTAATCTCGCCGTGTCTGTTTGATCTTGCTGTGTCTGTCTGATCTCGCCATGTCTGTCTGATTTCGCCGTGCCTGTCTGATCTCGCCATGTCTGTCTGATCTCGCCGTGTCTGTCTGATTTCGCCGTGTCTGTCTGATCTCGCCATGTCTGTCTGATCTCGCCGTGTCTGTCTGATCTCGCTGTGTCTGTCTGATCTCGCCGTGTCTGTCTGATCTCGCTGTGTCTGTCTGATTTTGCCGTGCCTGTCTGTTCTCGCCGTGTCTGTCTGATCTCACTGTGTCTGTCTGATCTCGCCGTGTCTGTCTGATCTCGCTGTGTCTGTCTGTTCTCGCCATGTCTGTCTGTTCTCGCCGCGTCTATCTAATTCGCCGTGTCTATCTGATCTCGCTGTGTCTGTCTGTTCTCGCCATGTCTGTCTGATCTTGCCGTGTCTGTCTGATCTCGCTGTGTCTGTCTGATCTCGCCGTGTCTGTCTGATCTCGCTGTGTCTGTCTGATTTTGCCGTGCCTGTCTGTTCTCGCCGTGTCTGTCTGATCTCACTGTGTCTGTCTGATCTCGCCGTGTCTGTCTGATCTCGCTATGTCTGTCTGTTTTCGCCATGTCTGTCTGTTCTCGCCGCGTCTATCTAATCTCGCCGTGTCTATCTGATCTCGCTGTGTCTGTCTGTTCTCGCCATGTCTGTCTGATCTCGCCGTGTCTGTCTGATCTCGCCGTGCCTGTCTGTTCTCGCCGTGTCTGTCTGATCTCGCCGTGTCTCTCTGATCTCACTGTGTCTATCTGATTTCGCCATGTCTGTCTGATCTCGCTGTGTCTGTCTGTTCTCGCCGTGTCTGTCTGATCTCGCCGTGTCTGTCTGTCCTCGCCGTGTCTATCTGATTTCGCCGTGTCTGTCTGATTTCGCCATGTCTCTCTGATCTCGCCGTGTCTATCTGATTTCGCCATGTCTGTCTGATCTCGCTGTGTCTGTCTGATCTTGCCGTGTCTGTCTGATCTCGCCGTGTCTGTCTGATCTCGCCGAGTCTGTCTGATCTCGCTGTGTCTGTCTGATCTCGCCGTGTCTGTCTGATCTCGCTGTGTCTGTCTGATCTCGCCGTGTCTGTCTGATCTCGCTGTGTCTGTCTGATCTCGCCATGTCTGTCTGATTTCGCCGTGCCTGTCTGATCTCGCCATGTCTGTCTGATCTCGCCGTGTCTGTCTGTTCTCGCCGTGTCTGTCTGATATCGCCGTGTCTCTCTGATCTCACTGTGTCTATCTGATTTCGCCATGTCTGTCTGTTCTCGCCATGTCTGTCTGATCTCGCCGAGTCTGTCTGATCTCGCCGTGTCTGTCTGATCTCGCCGTGTCTGTCTGATCTCGCTGTGTCTGTCTGATCTCGCCGTGTCTGTTTGATCTTGCTGTGTCTGTCTGATCTCGCCATGTCTGTCTGATTTCGCCGTGCCTGTCTGATCTCGCCATGTCTGTCTGATCTCGCCGTGTCTGTCTGATTTCGCCGTGTCTGTCTGATCTCGCCATGTCTGTCTGATCTCGCCGTGTCTGTCTGATCTCGCTGTGTCTGTCTGATCTCGCCGTGTCTGTCTGATCTCGCTGTGTCTGTCTGATTTTGCCGTGCCTGTCTGTTCTCGCCGTGTCTGTCTGATCTCACTGTGTCTGTCTGATCTCGCCGTGTCTGTCTGATCTCGCTGTGTCTGTCTGTTCTCGCCATGTCTGTCTGTTCTCGCCGCGTCTATCTAATTCGCCGTGTCTATCTGATCTCGCTGTGTCTGTCTGTTCTCGCCATGTCTGTCTGATCTCGCCGTGTCTGTCTGATCTCGCCGTGCCTGTCTGTTCTCGCCGTGTCTGTCTGATCTCGCCGTGTCTGTCTGTTCTCGCTGTGTCTGTCTGATCTCGCCGTGTCTGTCTGATCTCGCCGTGTCTATCTGATTTCGCCGTGTCTGTCTGATTTCGCCATGTCTATCTGATCTCGCTGTGTCTGTCTGATCTCGCCGTGTCTGTCTGATTTCGCCATGTCTCTCTGATCTCGCTGTGTCTATCTGATCTCTCTGTGTCTGTCTGATTTCGCCATGTCTCTCTGATCTCGCTGTGTCTCTCTGATCTCGCTGTGTCTGTCTGATCTCGCCGTGTCTGTCTGATTTCGCCGTGCCTGTCTGATCTCGCCGTGTCTGTCTGATCTCGCTGTGTCTGTCTGATCTCGCCATGTCTGTCTGATTTCGCCGTGTCTGTCTGATTTCGCCATGTCTCTCTGATCTCGCTGTGTCTATCTGATCTCTCTGTGTCTGTCTGATTTCGCCATGTCTCTCTGATCTCGCTGTGTCTCTCTGATCTCGCTGTGTCTGTCTGATCTCGCCGTGTCTGTCTGATCTCGCTGTGTCTGTCTGATCTCGCCGTGTCTGTCTGATCTCGCTGTGTCTGTCTGATCTCGCCATGTCTGTCTGATTTCGCCGTGCCTGTCTGATCTCGCCATGTCTGTCTGATCTCGCCGTGTCTGTCTGATTTCGCCGTGTCTGTCTGATCTCGCCATGTCTGTCTGATCTTGCCGTGTCTTTCTGATCTCGCTGTGTCTGTCTGATCTCGCCGTATCTGTCTGATCTCGCTGTGTCTGTCTGATCTCGCTGTGTCTGTCTGATCTCGCCGTGTCTGTCTGTTCTCGCCTCGTCTATCTAATCTCGCCGTGTCTATCTGATTTCGCCGTGTCTGTCTGATCTCGCCGTGTCTGTCTGATCTCGCTGTGTCTGTCTGATCTCGCCGTGTCTGTCTGATCTCGCTGTGTCTGTCTGATCTCGCCGTGTCTGTCTGATCTCGCCGTGTCTGTCTGATTTCGCCGTGTCTGTCTGATCTCGCCATGTCTGTCTGATCTTGCCGTGTCTGTCTGATCTCGCTGTGTCTGTCTGATCTCGCCGTGTCTGTCTGATCTCGCTGTGTCTGTCTGATTTTGCCGTGCCTGTCTGTTCTCGCCCTGTCTGTCTGATCTCACTGTGTCTGTCTGATCTCGCCGTGTCTGTCTGATCTAGCTGTGTCTGTCTGTTCTCGCCATGTCTGTCTGTTCTCGCCGCGTCTATCTAATTCGCCGTGTCTATCTGATCTCGCTGTGTCTGTCTGTTCTCGCCATGTCTGTCTGATCTCGCCGTGTCTGTCTGATCTCGCCGTGCCTGTCTGTTCTCGCCGTGTCTGTCTGATCTCGCCGTGTCTGTCTGTTCTCGCCGTGTCTGTCTGATCTCGCCGTGTCTGTCTGATCTCGCCGTGTCTATCTGATTTCGCCGTGTCTGTCTGATTTCGCCATGTCGATCTGATCTCGCTGTGTCTGTCTAATCTCGCCGTGTCTGTCTGATTTCGCCATGTCTCTCTGATCTCGCTGTGTCTATCTGATCTCTCTGTGTCTGTCTGATCTCGCTGTGTCTGTCTGATCTCGCCATGTCTGTCTGATCTCGCCGTGTCTGTCTGATCTCGCTGTGTCTGTCTGATCTCGCCATGTCTGTCCGATTTCGCCGTGCCTGTCTGATCTCGCCATGTCTGTCTGATCTCGCCGTGTCTGTCTGATTTCGCCGTGTCTGTCTGATCTCGCCGTGTCTGTCTGATCTCGCTTTGTCTTTCTGTTCTCGCCATGTCTGTCTGTTCTCGCCGCGTCTATCTAATCTCGCCGTGTCTATCTGATCTCGCTGTGTCTGTCTGTTCCCGCCATGTCTGTCTGATTTCGCCATGTCTGTCTGATCTCGGCCTTGTCTATCTGATCTCGCTGTGTCTGTCTGATCTCGCCGTGTCTGTCTGATCTCGCCGTGTCTGTCTGATTTCGCTGTGTCTGTCTGATCTCGCCGTGTCTGTCTGATCTCGCTGTGTCTGTCTGATCTCGCCATGTCTATCCGATTTCGCCGTGCCTGTCTGATCTCGCCATGTCTGTCTGATCTTGCCGTGTCTGTCTGATTTCGCCGTGTCTGTCTGATCTCGCCGTGCCTGTCTGTTCTCGCCGTGTCTGTCTGATCTCGCCGTGTCTCTCTGATCTCACTGTGTCTATCTGATTTCGCCATGTCTGTCTGATCTCGCTGTGTCTGTCTGTTCTCGCCGTGTTTGTCTGATCTCGCCGTGTCTGTCTGTTCTCGCCGTGTCTATCTGATTTCGCCGTGTCTGTCTGATTTCGCCATGTCTCTCTGATCTCGCTGTGTCTATCTGATTTCGCCATGTCTGTCTGATCGCACTGTGTCTGTCTGTTCTCGCCGTGTCTGTCTGATCTCGCCGTGTCTGTCTGTTCTCGCCGTGTCTATCTGATTTCGCCATGTCTCTCTGATCTCGCCGTGTCTGTCTGATCTTGCCGTGTCTGTCTGATCTCGCCGTGTCTGTCTGATCTCGCCGAGTCTGTCTGATCTCGCCGTGTCTGTCTGATCTCGCCATGTCTGTCTGATCTCGCTGTGTCTGTCTGATCTCGCCGTGTCTGTCTGATCTCGCCGTGTCTGTCTGATCTCGCCATGTCTGTCTGATTTCGCCGTGCCTGTCTGATCTCGCCTTGTCTGTCTGATCTCGCCGTGTCTGTCTGTTCTCGCCGTGTCTGTCTGATCTCGCCGTGTCTCTCTGATCTCACTGTGTCTATCTGATTTCGCCATGTCTGTCTGATCTCGCTGTGTCTGTCTGTTCTCGCCGTGTCTGTCTGATCTCGCCGTGTCTGTCTGTCCTCGCCGTGTCTATCTGATTTCGCCGTGTCTGTCTGATTTCGCCATGTCTCTCTGATCTCGCTGTGTCTATCTGATTTCGCCATGTCTGTCTGATCTCGCTGTGTCTGTCTGTTCTCGCCGTGTCTGTCTGATCTCGCCGTGTCTGTCTGTTCTCGCCGTGTCTATCTGATTTCGCCGTGTCTCTCTGATCTCGCCGTGTCTGTCTGATCTTGCCGTGTCTGTCTGATCTCGCCGTGTCTGTCTGATCTCGCTGAGTCTGTCTGATCTCGCCGTGTCTGTCTGATCTCGCCGTGTCTGTCTGATCTCGCTGTGTCTGTCTGATCTCGCCGTGTCTGTTTGATCTCGCTGTGTCTGTCTGATCTCGCCATGTCTGTCTGATTTCGCCGTGCCTGTCTGATCTCGCCATGTCTGTCTGATCTCGCCGTGTCTGTCTGATTTCGCCGTGTCTGTCTGATCTCGCCATGTCTGTCTGATCTTGCCGTGTCTGTCTGATCTCGCTGTGTCTGTCTGATCTCGCCGTGTCTGTCTGATCTCGCTGTGTCTGTCTGATTTTGCCGTGCCTGTCTGTTCTCGCCGTGTCTGTCTGATCTCACTGTGTCTGTCTGATCTCGCCGTGTCTGTCTGATCTCGCTGTGTCTGTCTGTTCTCGCCATGTCTGTCTGTTCTCGCCGCGTCTATCTAATCTCGCCGTGTCTATCTGATCTCGCTGTGTCTGTCTGTTCTCGCCATGTCTGTCTGATCTCGCCGTGTCTGTCTGATCTCGCCGTGCCTGTCTGTTCTCGCCGTGTCTGTCTGATCTCGCTGTGTCTGTCTGTTCTCGCCGTGTCTGTCTGATCTCGCCGTGTCTGTCTGATCTCGCCGTGCCTGTCTGTTCTCGCCGTGTCTGTCTGATCTCGCCGTGTCTCTCTGATCTCACTGTGTCTATCTGATTTCGCCATGTCTGTCTGATCTCGCTGTGTCTGTCTGTTCTCGCCGTGTTTGTCTGATCTCGCCGTGTCTGTCTGTTCTCGCCGTGTCTATCTGATTTCGCCGTGTCTGTCTGATTTCGCCATGTCTCTCTGATCTCGCTGTGTCTATCTGATTTCGCCATGTCTGTCTGATCGCACTGTGTCTGTCTGTTCTCGCCGTGTCTGTCTGATCTCGCCGTGTCTGTCTGTTCTCGCCGTGTCTATCTGATTTCGCCATGTCTCTCTGATCTCGCCGTGTCTGTCTGATCTTGCCGTGTCTGTCTGATCTCGCCGTGTCTGTCTGATCTCGCCGAGTCTGTCTGATCTCGCCGTGTCTGTCTGATCTCGCCATGTCTGTCTGATCTCGCTGTGTCTGTCTGATCTCGCCGTGTCTGTCTGATCTCGCCGTGTCTGTCTGATCTCGCCATGTCTGTCTGATTTCGCCGTGCCTGTCTGATCTCGCCTTGTCTGTCTGATCTCGCCGTGTCTGTCTGTTCTCGCCGTGTCTGTCTGATCTCGCCGTGTCTCTCTGATCTCACTGTGTCTATCTGATTTCGCCATGTCTGTCTGATCTCGCTGTGTCTGTCTGTTCTCGCCGTGTCTGTCTGATCTCGCCGTGTCTGTCTGTCCTCGCCGTGTCTATCTGATTTCGCCGTGTCTGTCTGATTTCGCCATGTCTCTCTGATCTCGCTGTGTCTATCTGATTTCGCCATGTCTGTCTGATCTCGCTGTGTCTGTCTGTTCTCGCCGTGTCTGTCTGATCTCGCCGTGTCTGTCTGTTCTCGCCGTGTCTATCTGATTTCGCCGTGTCTCTCTGATCTCGCCGTGTCTGTCTGATCTTGCCGTGTCTGTCTGATCTCGCCGTGTCTGTCTGATCTCGCTGAGTCTGTCTGATCTCGCCGTGTCTGTCTGATCTCGCCGTGTCTGTCTGATCTCGCTGTGTCTGTCTGATCTCGCCGTGTCTGTTTGATCTCGCTGTGTCTGTCTGATCTCGCCATGTCTGTCTGATTTCGCCGTGCCTGTCTGATCTCGCCATGTCTGTCTGATCTCGCCGTGTCTGTCTGATTTCGCCGTGTCTGTCTGATCTCGCCATGTCTGTCTGATCTTGCCGTGTCTGTCTGATCTCGCTGTGTCTGTCTGATCTCGCCGTGTCTGTCTGATCTCGCTGTGTCTGTCTGATTTTGCCGTGCCTGTCTGTTCTCGCCGTGTCTGTCTGATCTCACTGTGTCTGTCTGATCTCGCCGTGTCTGTCTGATCTCGCTGTGTCTGTCTGTTCTCGCCATGTCTGTCTGTTCTCGCCGCGTCTATCTAATCTCGCCGTGTCTATCTGATCTCGCTGTGTCTGTCTGTTCTCGCCATGTCTGTCTGATCTCGCCGTGTCTGTCTGATCTCGCCGTGCCTGTCTGTTCTCGCCGTGTCTGTCTGATCTCGCTGTGTCTGTCTGTTCTCGCCGTGTCTGTCTGATCTCGCCGTGTCTGTCTGATCTCGCCGTGTCTATCTGATTTCGCCGTGTCTGTCTGATTTCGCCATGTCTATCTGATCTCGCTGTGTCTGTCTGATCTCGCCGTGTCTGTCTGATTTCGCCATGTCTCTCTGATCTCGCTGTGTCTATCTGATCTCGCTGTGTCTGTCTGATTTCGCCATGTCTCTCTGATCTCGCTGTGTCTCTCTGATCTCGCTGTGTCTGTCTGATCTCGCCGTGTCTGTCTGATTTCGCCGTGCCTGTCTGTTCTCGCCGCGTCTATCTGATTTCGCCGTGTCTGTCTGATCTCGCTGTGTCTGTCTGATCTCGCCGTGTCTGTCTGATCTCGCTGTGTCTGTCTGATCTCGCCGTGTCTGTCTGATCTCGCTGTGTCTGTCTGATCTCGCCGTGTCTGTCTGTTCTCGCCGCGTCTATCTAATCTCGCCGTGTCTATCTGATTTCGCCGTGTCTGTCTGATCTCGCCGTGTCTGTCTGATCTCGCTGTGTCTGTCTGATCTCGCCGTGTCTGTCTGATCTCGCCGTGTCTGTCTGATTTCGCTGTGTCTGTCTGATCTCGCCGTGTCTGTCTGATCTCGCTGTGTCTGTCTGATCTCGCCATGTCTATCCGATTTCGCCGTGCCTGTCTGATCTCGCCATGTCTGTCTGATCTTGCCGTGTCTGTCTGATTTCGCCGTGTCTGTCTGATCTCGCCGTGTCTGTCTGATCTCGCTGTGTCTGTCTGATCTCGCCGTGTCTGTCTGATCTCGCTGTGTCTGTCTGATTTTGCCGTGCCTGTCTGTTCTCGCCGTGTCTGTCTGATCTCACTGTGTCTGTCTGATTTCGCCGTGTCTGTCTGATCTCGCTGTGTCTGTCTGTTCTCGCCATGTCTGTCTGTACTCGCCGCGTCTATCTAATCTCGCCGTGTCTATCTGATCTCGCTGTGTCTGTCTGATCTCGCCGTGTCTGTCTGATCTCGCTATGTCTGTCAGATCTCGCCGTGTCTGTCTGATCTCGCTGTGTCTGTCTGTTCTCGCCGTGTCTGTCTGTTCTCGCCGCGTCTATCTAATCTCGCCGTGTCTATCTGATCTCACTGTGTCTGTCTGTTCTCGCCGTGTCTGTCTGTTCTCGCCGTGTCTATCTGATCTCGCCGTGTCTGTCTGTTCTCGCCGTGTCTGTCTGATCTCGCCGTGTCTGTCTGATCTCGCCGTGTCTATCTGATTTCGCCGTGTCTGTCTGATTTCGCCATGTCTATCTGATCTCGCTGTGTCTGTCTGATCTCGCCGTGTCTGTCTGATTTCGCCATGTCTCTCTGATCTCGCTGTGTCTATCTGATCTCGCTGTGTCTGTCTGATTTCGCCATGTCTCTCTGATCTCGCTGTGTCTCTCTGATCTCGCCGTGTCTGTCTGTTCTCGCCGTGTCTGTCTGATCTCGCCGTGTCTGTCTGTTCTCGCCGTGTCTGTCTGATCTCGCCGTGTCTGTCTGATCTCGCCGTGTCTGTCTGTTCTCGACATGTCTCTCTGATCTCGCTGTGTCTGTCTGATTTCGCCGTGTCTGTCTGTTCTCGCCGTGTCTGTCTGATCTCGCCGTGTCTGTCTGATCTCGCCGTGTCTGTCTGATCTCGTCGTGTCTCTCTGATCTCACTGTGTCTATCTGATTTCGCCATGTCTGTCTGATCTCGCTGTGTCTGTCTGTTCTCGCCGTGTCTGTCTGATCTCGCCGTGTCTGTCTGTCCTCGCCGTGTCTATCTGATTTCGCCGTGTCTGTCTGATTTCGCCATGTCTCTCTGATCTCGCTGTGTCTGTCTGATCTCGCCGTGTCTGTCTGATCTCGCTGTGTCTGTCTGATCTCGCCGTGTCTGTCTGATCTCGCCGTGTCTGTCTGATCTCGCTGTGTCTGTCTGATCTCGCCGTGTCTGTCTGATCTCGCTGTGTCTGTCTGATCTCGCCATGTCTGTCCGATTTCGCCGTGCCTGTCTGATCTCGCCATGTCTGTCTGATCTCGCCGTGTCTGTCTGATTTCGCCGTGTCTGTCTGATCTCGCTGTGTCTGTCTGATTTTGCCGTGCCTGTCTGTTCTCGCCGTGTCTGTCTGATCTCACTGTGTCTGTCTGATCTCGCCGTGTCTGTCTGATCTCGCTATGTCTGTCTGTTTTTGCCATGTCTGTCTGTTCTCGCCGCGTCTATCTAATCTCGCCGTGTCTATCTGATCTCGCTGTGTCTGTCTGTTCTCGCCATGTCTGTCTGATCTCGCCGTGTCTGTCTGATCTCGCCGTGCCTGTCTGTTCTCGCCGTGTCTGTCTGATCTCGCCGTGTCTCTCTGATCTCACTGTGTCTATCTGATTTCGCCATGTCTGTCTGATCTCGCTGTGTCTGTCTGTTCTCGCCGTGTCTGTCTGATCTCGCCGTGTCTGTCTGTTCTCGCCGTGTCTATCTGATTTCGCCGTGTCTGTCTGATTTCGCCATGTCTCTCTGATCTCGCTGTGTCTATCTGATTTCGCCATGTCTGTCTGATCTCGCTGTGTCTGTCTGATCTTGCCGTGTCTGTCTGATCTCGCCGTGTCTGTCTGATCTCGCCGAGTCTGTCTGATCTCGCTGTGTCTGTCTGATCTCGCCGTGTCTGTCTGATCTCGCTGTGTCTGTCTGATCTCGCCGTGTCTGTCTGATCCCGCTGTGTCTGTCTGATCTCGCCATGTCTGTCTGATTTCGCCGTGCCTGTCTGATCTCGCCATGTCTGTCTGATCTCGCCGTGTCTGTCTGTTCTCGCCGTGTCTGTCTGATCTCGCCGTGTCTCTCTGATCTCACTGTGTCTATCTGATTTCGCCATGTCTGTCTGATCTCGCTGTGTCTGTCTGTTCTCGCCGTGTCTGTCTGATCTCGCCGTGTCTGTCTGTCCTCGCCGTGTCTATCTGATTTCGCCGTGTCTGTCTGATTTCGCCATGTCTCTCTGATCTCGCTGTCTATCTGATTTTGCCATGTCTGTCTGATCTCGCTGTGTCTGTCTGTTCTCGCCGTGTCTGTCTGATCTCGCCGTGTCTGTCTGTTCTCGCCGTGTCTATCTGATTTCGCCATGTCTCTCTGATCTCGCCGTGTCTGTCTGATCTTGCCGTGTCTGTCTGATCTCGCCGTGTCTGTCTGATCTCGCCGAGTCTGTCTGATCTCGCCGTGTCTGTCTGATCTCGCCGTGTCTGTCTGATCTCGCTGTGTCTGTCTGATCTCGCCGTGTCTGTTTGATCTTGCTGTGTCTGTCTGATCTCGCCATGTCTGTCTGATTTCGCCGTGCCTGTCTGATCTCGCCATGTCTGTCTGATCTCGCCGTGTCTGTCTGATTTCGCCGTGTCTGTCTGATCTCGCCATGTCTGTCTGATCTTGCCGTGTCTGTCTGATCTCGCTGTGTCTGTCTGATCTCGCCGTGTCTGTCTGATCTCGCTGTGTCTGTCTGATTTTGCCGTGCCTGTCTGTTCTCGCCGTGTCTGTCTGATCTCACTGTGTCTGTCTGATCTCGCCGTGTCTGTCTGATCTCGCTGTGTCTGTCTGTTCTCGCCATGTCTGTCTGTTCTCGCCGCGTCTATCTAATTCGCCGTGTCTATCTGATCTCGCTGTGTCTGTCTGTTCTCGCCATGTCTGTCTGATCTCGCCGTGTCTGTCTGATCTCGCCGTGCCTGTCTGTTCTCGCCGTGTCTGTCTGATCTCGCCGTGTCTGTCTGTTCTCGCTGTGTCTGTCTGATCTCGCCGTGTCTGTCTGATCTCGCCGTGTCTATCTGATTTCGCCGTGTCTGTCTGATTTCGCCATGTCTATCTGATCTCGCTGTGTCTGTCTGATCTCGCCGTGTCTGTCTGATTTCGCCATGTCTCTCTGATCTCGCTGTGTCTATCTGATCTCTCTGTGTCTGTCTGATTTCGCCATGTCTCTCTGATCTCGCTGTGTCTCTCTGATCTCGCTGTGTCTGTCTGATCTCGCCGTGTCTGTCTGATTTCGCCGTGCCTGTCTGTTCTCGCCGCGTCTATCTGATTTCGCCGTGTCTGTCTGATCTCGCTGTGTCTGTCTGATCTCGCCGTGTCTGTCTGATCTCGCTGTGTCTGTCTGATCTCGCCATGTCTGTCTGATTTCGCCGTGCCTGTCTGATCTCGCCATGTCTGTCTGATCTCGCCGTGTCTGTCTGATTTCGCCGTGTCTTTCTGATCTCGCTGTGTCTGTCTGATCTCGCCGTATCTGTCTGATCTCGCTGTGTCTGTCTGATCTCGCTGTGTCTGTCTGATCTCGCCGTGTCTGTCTGTTCTCGCCTCGTCTATCTAATCTCGCCGTGTCTATCTGATTTCGCCGTGTCTGTCTGATCTCGCCGTGTCTGTCTGATCTCGCTGTGTCTGTCTGATCTCGCCGTGTCTGTCTGATCTCGCTGTGTCTGTCTGATCTCGCCGTGTCTGTCTGATCTCGCCGTGTCTGTCTGATCTCGCTGTGTCTGTCTGATCTCGCCGTGTCTGTCTGATCTCGCTGTGTCTGTCTGATCTCGCCATGTCTGTCCGATTTCGCCGTGCCTGTCTGATCTCGCCATGTCTGTCTGATCTCGCCGTGTCTGTCTGATTTCGCCGTGTCTGTCTGATCTCGCCGTGTCTGTCTGATCTCGCTTTGTCTGTCTGTTCTCGCCATGTCTGTCTGTTCTCGCCGCGTCTATCTAATCTCGCCGTGTCTATCTGATCTCGCTGTGTCTGTCTGTTCTCGCCATGTCTGTCTGATCTCGCCGAGTCTGTCTGATCTCGCCGTGCCTGTCTGTTCTCGCCGTGTCTGTCTGATCTCGCCGTGTCTGTCTGATCTCGCCGTGTCTGTCTGATCTCGCCGAGTCTGTCTGATCTCGCCGTGTCTGTCTGATCTCGCCGTGTCTGTCTGATCTCGCTGTGTCTGTCTGATCTCGCCGTGTCTGTTTGATCTCGCTGTGTCTGTCTGATCTCGCCATGTCTGTCTGATTTCGCCGTGCCTGTCTGATCTCGCCATGTCTGTCTGATCTCGCTGTGTCTGTCTGATTTCGCCGTGTCTGTCTGATCTCGCCATGTCTGTCTGATCTTGCCGTGTCTGTCTGATCTCGCTGTGTCTGTCTGATCTCGCCGTGTCTGTCTGATCTCGCTGTGTCTGTCTGATTTTGCCGTGCCTGTCTGTTCTCGCCCTGTCTGTCTGATCTCACTGTGTCTGTCTGATCTCGCCGTGTCTGTCTGATCTAGCTGTGTCTGTCTGTTCTCGCCATGTCTGTCTGTTCTCGCCGCGTCTATCTAATTCGCCGTGTCTATCTGATCTCGCTGTGTCTGTCTGTTCTCGCCATGTCTGTCTGATCTCGCCGTGTCTGTCTGATCTCGCCGTGCCTGTCTGTTCTCGCCGTGTCTGTCTGATCTCGCCGTGTCTGTCTGTTCTCGCCGTGTCTGTCTGATCTCGCCGTGTCTGTCTGATCTCGCCGTGTCTATCTGATTTCGCCGTGTCTGTCTGATTTCGCCATGTCGATCTGATCTCGCTGTGTCTGTCTGATCTCGCCGTGTCTGTCTGATTTCGCCATGTCTCTCTGATCTCGCTGTGTCTATCTGATCTCTCTGTGTCTGTCTGATCTCGCTGTGTCTGTCTGATCTCGCCATGTCTGTCTGATCTCGCCGTGTCTGTCTGATCTCGCTGTGTCTGTCTGATCTCGCCATGTCTGTCCGATTTCGCCGTGCCTGTCTGATCTCGCCATGTCTGTCTGATCTCGCCGTGTCTGTCTGATTTCGCCGTGTCTGTCTGATCTCGCCGTGTCTGTCTGATCTCGCTTTGTCTGTCTGTTCTCGCCATGTCTGTCTGTTCTCGCCGCGTCTATCTAATCTCGCCGTGTCTATCTGATCTCGCTGTGTCTGTCTGTTCCCGCCATGTCTGTCTGATTTCGCCATGTCTGTCTGATCTCGCCGTGTCTATCTGATCTCGCTGTGTCTGTCTGATCTCGCCGTGTCTGTCTGATCTCGCCGTGTCTGTCTGATTTCGCTGTGTCTGTCTGATCTCGCCGTGTCTGTCTGATCTCGCTGTGTCTGTCTGATCTCGCCATGTCTATCCGATTTCGCCGTGCCTGTCTGATCTCGCCATGTCTGTCTGATCTTGCCGTGTCTGTCTGATTTCGCCGTGTCTGTCTGATCTCGCCGTGCCTGTCTGTTCTCGCCGTGTCTGTCTGATCTCGCCGTGTCTCTCTGATCTCACTGTGTCTATCTGATTTCGCCATGTCTGTCTGATCTCGCTGTGTCTGTCTGTTCTCGCCGTGTTTGTCTGATCTCGCCGTGTCTGTCTGTTCTCACCGTGTCTATCTGATTTCGCCGTGTCTGTCTGATTTCGCCATGTCTCTCTGATCTCGCTGTGTCTATCTGATTTCGCCATGTCTGTCTGATCGCACTGTGTCTGTCTGTTCTCGCCGTGTCTGTCTGATCTCGCCGTGTCTGTCTGTTCTCGCCGTGTCTATCTGATTTCGCCATGTCTCTCTGATCTCGCCGTGTCTGTCTGATCTTGCCGTGTCTGTCTGATCTCGCCGTGTCTGTCTGATCTCGCCGAGTCTGTCTGATCTCGCCGTGTCTGTCTGATCTCGCCATGTCTGTCTGATCTCGCTGTGTCTGTCTGATCTCGCCGTGTCTGTCTGATCTCGCCGTGTCTGTCTGATCTCGCCATGTCTGTCTGATTTCGCCGTGCCTGTCTGATCTCGCCTTGTCTGTCTGATCACGCCGTGTCTGTCTGTTCTCGCCGTGTCTGTCTGATCTCGCCGTGTCTCTCTGATCTCACTGTGTCTATCTGATTTCGCCATGTCTGTCTGATCTCGCTGTGTCTGTCTGTTCTCGCCGTGTCTGTCTGATCTCGCCGTGTCTGTCTGTCCTCGCCGTGTCTATCTGATTTCGCCGTGTCTGTCTGATTTCGCCATGTCTCTCTGATCTCGCTGTGTCTATCTGATTTTGCCATGTCTGTCTGATCTCGCTGTGTCTGTCTGTTCTCGCCGTGTCTGTCTGATCTCGCCGTGTCTGTCTGTTCTCGCCGTGTCTATCTGATTTCGCCATGTCTCTCTGATCTCGCCGTGTCTGTCTGATCTTGCCGTGTCTGTCTGATCTCGCCGTGTCTGTCTGATCTCGCTGAGTCTGTCTGATCTCGCCGTGTCTGTCTGATCTCGCCGTGTCTGTCTGATCTCGCTGTGTCTGTCTGATCTCGCCGTGTCTGTTTGATCTCGCTGTGTCTGTCTGATCTCGCCATGTCTGTCTGATTTCGCCGTGCCTGTCTGATCTCGCCATGTCTGTCTGATCTCGCCGTGTCTGTCTGATTTCGCCGTGTCTGTCTGATCTCGCCATGTCTGTCTGATCTTGCCGTGTCTGTCTGATCTCGCTGTGTCTGTCTGATCTCGCCGTGTCTGTCTGATCTCGCTGTGTCTGTCTGTTCTCGCCGTGTCTGTCTGATCTCGCCGTGTCTGTCTGATCTCGCCGTGTCTATCTGATTTCGCCGTGTCTGTCTGATTTCGCCATGTCTATCTGATCTCGCTGTGTCTGTCTGATCTCGCCGTGTCTGTCTGATTTCGCCATGTCTCTCTGATCTCGCTGTGTCTATCTGATCTCTCTGTGTCTGTCTGATTTCGCCATGTCTCTCTGATCTCGCTGTGTCTCTCTGATCTCGCTGTGTCTGTCTGATCTCGCCGTGTCTGTCTGATTTCGCCGTGCCAGTCTGTTCTCGCCGCGTCTATCTGATTTCGCCGTGTCTGTCTGATCTCGCTGTGTCTGTCTGATCTCGCCGTGTCTGTCTGATCTCGCTGTGTCTGTCTGATCTCGCCATGTCTGTCTGATTTCGCCGTGCCTGTCTGATCTCGCCATGTCTGTCTGATCTCGCCGTGTCTGTCTGATTTCGCCGTGTCTTTCTGATCTCGCTGTGTCTGTCTGATCTCGCCGTATCTGTCTGATCTCGCTGTGTCTGTCTGATCTCGCTGTGTCTGTCTGATCTCGCCGTGTCTGTCTGTTCTCGCCTCGTCTATCTAATCTCGCCGTGTCTATCTGATTTCGCCGTGTCTGTCTGATCTCGCCGTGTCTGTCTGATCTCGCTGTGTCTGTCTGATCTCGCCGTGTCTGTCTGATCTCGCTGTGTCTGTCTGATCTCGCCGTGTCTGTCTGATCTCGCCGTGTCTGTCTGATCTCGCTGTGTCTGTCTGATCTCGCCGTGTCTGTCTGATCTCGCTGTGTCTGTCTGATCTCGCCATGTCTGTCCGATTTCGCCGTGCCTGTCTGATCTCGCCATGTCTGTCTGATCTCGCCGTGTCTGTCTGATTTCGCCGTGTCTGTCTGATCTCGCCGTGTCTGTCTGATCTCGCTTTGTCTGTCTGTTCTCGCCATGTCTGTCTGTTCTCGCCGCGTCTATCTAATCTCGCCGTGTCTATCTGATCTCGCTGTGTCTGTCTGTTCTCGCCATGTCTGTCTGATCTCGCCGAGTCTGTCTGATCTCGCCGTGCCTGTCTGTTCTCGCCGTGTCTGTCTGATCTCGCCGTGTCTGTCTGATCTCGCCGTGTCTGTCTGATCTCGCCGAGTCTGTCTGATCTCGCCGTGTCTGTCTGATCTCGCCGTGTCTGTCTGATCTCGCTGTGTCTGTCTGATCTCGCCGTGTCTGTTTGATCTCGCTGTGTCTGTCTGATCTCGCCATGTCTGTCTGATTTCGCCGTGCCTGTCTGATCTCGCCATGTCTGTCTGATCTCGCTGTGTCTGTCTGATTTCGCCGTGTCTGTCTGATCTCGCCATGTCTGTCTGATCTTGCCGTGTCTGTCTGATCTCGCTGTGTCTGTCTGATCTCGCCGTGTCTGTCTGATCTCGCTGTGTCTGTCTGATTTTGCCGTGCCTGTCTGTTCTCGCCCTGTCTGTCTGATCTCACTGTGTCTGTCTGATCTCGCCGTGTCTGTCTGATCTAGCTGTGTCTGTCTGTTCTCGCCATGTCTGTCTGTTCTCGCCGCGTCTATCTAATTCGCCGTGTCTATCTGATCTCGCTGTGTCTGTCTGTTCTCGCCATGTCTGTCTGATCTCGCCGTGTCTGTCTGATCTCGCCGTGCCTGTCTGTTCTCGCCGTGTCTGTCTGATCTCGCCGTGTCTGTCTGTTCTCGCCGTGTCTGTCTGATCTCGCCGTGTCTGTCTGATCTCGCCGTGTCTATCTGATTTCGCCGTGTCTGTCTGATTTCGCCATGTCGATCTGATCTCGCTGTGTCTGTCTGATCTCGCCGTGTCTGTCTGATTTCGCCATGTCTCTCTGATCTCGCTGTGTCTATCTGATCTCTCTGTGTCTGTCTGATCTCGCTGTGTCTGTCTGATCTCGCCATGTCTGTCTGATCTCGCCGTGTCTGTCTGATCTCGCTGTGTCTGTCTGATCTCGCCATGTCTGTCCGATTTCGCCGTGCCTGTCTGATCTCGCCATGTCTGTCTGATCTCGCCGTGTCTGTCTGATTTCGCCGTGTCTGTCTGATCTCGCCGTGTCTGTCTGATCTCGCTTTGTCTGTCTGTTCTCGCCATGTCTGTCTGTTCTCGCCGCGTCTATCTAATCTCGCCGTGTCTATCTGATCTCGCTGTGTCTGTCTGTTCCCGCCATGTCTGTCTGATTTCGCCATGTCTGTCTGATCTCGCCGTGTCTATCTGATCTCGCTGTGTCTGTCTGATCTCGCCGTGTCTGTCTGATCTCGCCGTGTCTGTCTGATTTCGCTGTGTCTGTCTGATCTCGCCGTGTCTGTCTGATCTCGCTGTGTCTGTCTGATCTCGCCATGTCTATCCGATTTCGCCGTGCCTGTCTGATCTCGCCATGTCTGTCTGATCTTGCCGTGTCTGTCTGATTTCGCCGTGTCTGTCTGATCTCGCCGTGCCTGTCTGTTCTCGCCGTGTCTGTCTGATCTCGCCGTGTCTCTCTGATCTCACTGTGTCTATCTGATTTCGCCATGTCTGTCTGATCTCGCTGTGTCTGTCTGTTCTCGCCGTGTTTGTCTGATCTCGCCGTGTCTGTCTGTTCTCACCGTGTCTATCTGATTTCGCCGTGTCTGTCTGATTTCGCCATGTCTCTCTGATCTCGCTGTGTCTATCTGATTTCGCCATGTCTGTCTGATCGCACTGTGTCTGTCTGTTCTCGCCGTGTCTGTCTGATCTCGCCGTGTCTGTCTGTTCTCGCCGTGTCTATCTGATTTCGCCATGTCTCTCTGATCTCGCCGTGTCTGTCTGATCTTGCCGTGTCTGTCTGATCTCGCCGTGTCTGTCTGATCTCGCCGAGTCTGTCTGATCTCGCCGTGTCTGTCTGATCTCGCCATGTCTGTCTGATCTCGCTGTGTCTGTCTGATCTCGCCGTGTCTGTCTGATCTCGCCGTGTCTGTCTGATCTCGCCATGTCTGTCTGATTTCGCCGTGCCTGTCTGATCTCGCCTTGTCTGTCTGATCTCGCCGTGTCTGTCTGTTCTCGCCGTGTCTGTCTGATCTCGCCGTGTCTCTCTGATCTCACTGTGTCTATCTGATTTCGCCATGTCTGTCTGATCTCGCTGTGTCTGTCTGTTCTCGCCGTGTCTGTCTGATCTCGCCGTGTCTGTCTGTCCTCGCCGTGTCTATCTGATTTCGCCGTGTCTGTCTGATTTCGCCATGTCTCTCTGATCTCGCTGTGTCTATCTGATTTTGCCATGTCTGTCTGATCTCGCTGTGTCTGTCTGTTCTCGCCGTGTCTGTCTGATCTCGCCGTGTCTGTCTGTTCTCGCCGTGTCTATCTGATTTCGCCATGTCTCTCTGATCTCGCCGTGTCTGTCTGATCTTGCCGTGTCTGTCTGATCTCGCCGTGTCTGTCTGATCTCGCTGAGTCTGTCTGATCTCGCCGTGTCTGTCTGATCTCGCCGTGTCTGTCTGATCTCGCTGTGTCTGTCTGATCTCGCCGTGTCTGTTTGATCTCGCTGTGTCTGTCTGATCTCGCCATGTCTGTCTGATTTCGCCGTGCCTGTCTGATCTCGCCATGTCTGTCTGATCTCGCCGTGTCTGTCTGATTTCGCCGTGTCTGTCTGATCTCGCCATGTCTGTCTGATCTTGCCGTGTCTGTCTGATCTCGCTGTGTCTGTCTGATCTCGCCGTGTCTGTCTGATCTCGCTGTGTCTGTCTGATTTTGCCGTGCCTGTCTGTTCTCGCCGTGTCTGTCTGATCTCACTGTGTCTGTCTGATCTCGCCGTGTCTGTCTGATCTCGCTGTGTCTGTCTGTTCTCGCCATGTCTGTCTGTTCTCGCCGCGTCTATCTAATCTCGCCGTGTCTATCTGATCTCGCTGTGTCTGTCTGTTCTCGCCATGTCTGTCTGATCTCGCCGCGTCTGTCTGATCTCGCCTTGCCTGTCTGTTCTCGCCGTGTCTGTCTGATCTCGCTGTGTCTGTCTGTTCTCGCCGTGTCTGTCTGATCTCGCCGTGTCTGTCTGATCTCGCCGTGTCTATCTGATTTCGCCGTGTCTGTCTGATTTCGCCATGTCTATCTGATCTCGCTGTGTCTGTCTGATCTGGCCGTGTCTGTCTGATTTCGCCATGTCTCTCTGATCTCGCTGTGTCTATCTGATCTCGCTGTGTCTGTCTGATTTCGCCATGTCTCTCTGATCTCGCTGTGTCTCTCTGATCTCGCTGTGTCTGTCTGATCTCGCCGTGTCTGTCTGATTTCGCCGTGCCTGTCTGTTCTCGCCGCGTCTATCTGATTTCGCCGTGTCTGTCTGATCTCGCTGTGTCTGTCTGATCTCGCCGTGTCTGTCTGAACTCGCTGTGTCTGTCTGATCTCGCCGTGTCTGTCTGATCTCGCTGTGTCTGTCTGATCTCGCCGTGTCTGTCTGTTCTCGCCGCGTCTATCTAATCTCGCCGTGTCTATCTGATTTCGCCGTGTCTGTCTGATCTCGCCGTGTCTGTCTGATCTCGCTGTGTCTGTCTGATCTCGCCGTGTCTGTCTGATCTCGCCGTGTCTGTCTGATTTCGCTGTGTCTGTCTGATCTCGCCGTGTCTGTCTGATCTCGCTGTGTCTGTCTGATCTCGCCATGTCTATCCGATTTCGCCGTGCCTGTCTGATCTCGCCATGTCTGTCTGATCTTGCCGTGTCTGTCTGATTTCGCCGTGTCTGTCTGATCTCGCCGTGTCTGTCTGATCTCGCTGTGTCTGTCTGATCTCGCCGTGTCTGTCTGATCTCGCTGTGTCTGTCTGATTTTGCCGTGCCTGTCTGTTCTCGCCGTGTCTGTCTGATCTCACTGTGTCTGTCTGATTTCGCCGTGTCTGTCTGATCTCGCTGTGTCTGTCTGTTCTCGCCATGTCTGTCTGTACTCGCCGCGTCTATCTAATCTCGCCGTGTCTATCTGATCTCGCTGTGTCTGTCTGTTCTCGCCATGTCTGTCTGATCTCGCCGTGTCTGTCTGTTCTCGCCGTGTCTATCTGATTTCGCCGTGTCTGTCTGATTTCGCCATGTCTCTCTGATCTCACTGTGTCTATCTGATTTCGCCATGTCTGTCTGATTTCGCTGTGTCTGTCTGTTCTCGCCGTGTCTGTCTGATCTCGCCGTGTCTGTCTGTTCTCGCCGTGTCTATCTGATTTCGCCGTGTCTGTCTGATTTCGCCATGTCTCTCTGATCTCGCTGTGTCTATCTGATTTCGCCATGTCTGTCTGATCTCGCTGTGTCTGTCTGTTCTCGCTGTGTCTGTCTGATCTCGCCGTGTCTGTCTGTTCTCACCGTGTCTATCTGATTTCGCCATGTCTCTCTGATCTCGCCGTGTCTGTCTGATCTTGCCGTGTCTGTCTGATCTCGCCGTGTCTGTCTGATCTCGCTGTGTCTGTCTGATCTCGCCGTGTCTGTCTGATCTCGCTGTGTCTGTCTGATCTCGCCGTGTCTGTCTGATCTCGCTGTGTCTGTCTGATCTCGCCATGTCTGTCTGATTTCGCCGTGCCTGTCTGATCTCGCCATGTCTGTCTGATCTCGCCTTGTCTGTCTGATTTCACCGTGTCTGTCTGATCTCGCCATGTCTGTCTGATCTTGCCGTGTCTGTCTGATCTCGCTGTGTCTGTCTGATTTTGCCGTGCCTGTCTGTTCTCGCCGTGTCTGTCTGATCTCACTGTGTCTGTCTGATCTCGCCGTGTCTGTCTGATCTCGCTGTGTCTGTCTGTTCTCGCCATGTCTGTCTGTCTCGCCGTGTCTATCTAATCTCGCCGTGTCTATCTGATCTCGCTGTGTCTGTCTGTTCTCGCCATGTCTGTCTGATCTCGCCGTGTCTGTCTGATCTCGCCGTGCCTGTCTGTTCTCTCCGTGTCTGTCTGATCTCGCCGTGTCTGTCTGTTCTCGCCGTGTCTGTCTGATCTCGCCGTGTCTGTCTGATCTCGCCGTGTCTATCTGATTTCGCCGTGTCTGTCCGATCTCGCCATGTCTCTCTGATCTCGCTGCGTCTATCTGATTTCGCCATGTCTGTCTGATCTCGCCGTGTCTGTCTGATCTCGCTGTGTCTGTCTGATCTCGCTGTGTCTGTCTGATCTCGCCGTGTCTGTCTGTTCTCGCCGCGTCTATCTAATCTCGCCGTGTCTATCTGATTTCGCCGTGTCTGTCTGATCTCGCCGTGTCTGTCTGATCTCGCTGTGTCTGTCTGATTTCGCTGTGTCTGTCTGATCTCGCTGTGTCTGTCTGATCTCGCCGTGTCTGTCTGATCTCGCTGAGTCTGTCTGATCTCGCCGTGTCTGTCTGATCTCGCCGTGTCTGTCTGATCTCGCTGTGTCTGTCTGATCTCGCCGTGTCTGTTTGATCTCGCTGTGTCTGTCTGATCTCGCCATGTCTGTCTGATTTCGCCGTGCCTGTCTGATCTCGCCATGTCTGTCTGATCTCGCCGTGTCTGTCTGATTTCGCCGTGTCTGTCTGATCTCGCCATGTCTGTCTGATCTTGCCGTGTCTGTCTGATCTCGCTGTGTCTGTCTGATCTCGCCGTGTCTGTCTGATCTCGCTGTGTCTGTCTGATTTTGCCGTGCCTGTCTGTTCTCGCCGTGTCTGTCTGATCTCACTGTGTCTGTCTGATCTCGCCGTGTCTGTCTGATCTCGCTGTGTCTGTCTGTTCTCGCCATGTCTGTCTGTTCTCGCCGCGTCTATCTAATCTCGCCGTGTCTATCTGATCTCGCTGTGTCTGTCTGTTCTCGCCATGTCTGTCTGATCTCGCCGCGTCTGTCTGATCTCGCCGTGCCTGTCTGTTCTCGCCGTGTCTGTCTGATCTCGCTGTGTCTGTCTGTTCTCGCCGTGTCTGTCTGATCTCGCCGTGTCTGTCTGATCTCGCCGTGTCTATCTGATTTCGCCGTGTCTGTCTGATTTCGCCATGTCTATCTGATCTCGCTGTGTCTGTCTGATCTCGCCGTGTCTGTCTGATTTCGCCATGTCTCTCTGATCTCGCTGTGTCTATCTGATCTCGCTGTGTCTGTCTGATTTCGCCATGTCTCTCTGATCTCGCTGTGTCTCTCTGATCTCGCTGTGTCTGTCTGATCTCGCCGTGTCTGTCTGATTTCGCCGTGCCTGTCTGTTCTCGCCGCGTCTATCTGATTTCGCCGTGTCTGTCTGATCTCGCTGTGTCTGTCTGATCTCGCCGTGTCTGTCTGATCTCGCTGTGTCTGTCTGATCTCGCCGTGTCTGTCTGATCTCGCCGTGTCTGTCTGATCTCGCTGTGTCTGTCTGATCTCGCCGTGTCTGTCTGTTCTCGCCGCGTCTATCTAATCTCGCCGTGTCTATCTGATTTCGCCATGTCTGTCTGATCTCGCCGTGTCTATCTGATCTCGCTGTGTCTGTCTGATCTCGCCGTGTCTGTCTGATCTCGCCGTGTCTGTCTGATTTCGCTGTGTCTGTCTGATCTCGCCGTGTCTGTCTGATCTCGCTGTGTCTGTCTGATCTCGCCATGTCTATCCGATTTCGCCGTGCCTGTCTGATCTCGCCATGTCTGTCTGATCTTGCCGTGTCTGTCTGATTTCGCCGTGTCTGTCTGATCTCGCCGTGTCTGTCTGATCTCGCTGTGTCTGTCTGATCTCGCCGTGTCTGTCTGATCTCGCTGTGTCTGTCTGATTTTGCCGTGCCTGTCTGTTCTCGCCGTGTCTGTCTGATCTCACTGTGTCTGTCTGATCTCGCCGTGTCTGTCTGATCTCGCTGTGTCTGTCTGTTCTCGCCATGTCTGTCTGTACTCGCCGCGTCTATCTAATCTCGCCGTGTCTATCTGATCTCGCTGTGTCTGTCTGTTCTCGCCATGTCTGTCTGATCTCGCCGTGTCTGTCTGTTCTCGCCGTGTCTATCTGATTTCGCTGTGTCTGTCTGATTTCGCCATGTCTCTCTGATCTCACTGTGTCTATCTGATTTCGCCATGTCTGTCTGATTTCGCTGTGTCTGTCTGTTCTCGCCGTGTCTGTCTGATCTCGCCGTGTCTGTCTGTTCTCGCCGTGTCTATCTGATTTCGCCGTGTCTGTCTGATTTCGCCATGTCTCTCTGATCTCGCTGTGTCTATCTGATTTCGCCATGTCTGTCTGATCTCGCCGTGTCTGTCTGTTCTCGCCGTGTCTGTCTGATCTCGCCGTGTCTGTCTGTTCTCACCGTGTCTATCTGATTTCGCCATGTCTCTCTGATCTCGCCGTGTCTGTCTGATCTTGCCGTGTCTGTCTGATCTTGCCGTGTCTGTCTGATCTCGCCGTGTCTGTCTGATCTCGCTGTGTCTGTCTGATCTCGCCGTGTCTGTCTGATCTCGCTGTGTCTGTCTGATCTCGCCGTGTCTGTCTGATCTCGCTGTGTCTGTCTGATCTCGCCGTGTCTGTCTGATCTCGCTGTGTCTGTCTGATCTCGCCGTGTCTGTCTGATCTCGCCGTGTCTGTCTGATCTCGCTGTGTCTGTCTGATCTCGCCGTGTCTGTCTGATCTCGCTGTGTCTGTCTGATCTCGCCATGTCTGTCTGATTTCGCCGTGCCTGTCTGATCTCGCCATGTCTGTCTGATCTCGCCGTTTCTGTCTGATTTCGCCGTGTCTGTCTGATCTCGCCATGTCTGTCTGATCTTGCCGTGTCTGTCTGATCTCGCTGTGTCTGTCTGATCTCGCCGTGTCTGTCTGATCTCGCTGTGTCTGTCTGATTTTGCCGTTCCTGTCTGTTCTCGCCGTGTCTGTCTGATCTCACTGTGTCTGTCTGATCTCGCCGTATCTGTCTGATCTCGCTGTGTCTGTCTGTTCTCACCATGTCTGTCTGATCTCGCCGTGTCTGTCTGATCTCGCCGTGCCTGTCTGTTCTCGCCGTGTCTGTCTGATCTCGCCGTGTCTGTCTGTTCTCGCCGTGTCTGTCTGATCTCGCCGTGTCTGTCTGATCTCGCCGTGTCTATCTGATTTTGCCGTGTCTGTCTGATTTCGCCATGTCTCTCTGATCTCGCTGTGTCTATCTGATTTCGCCATGTCTGTCTGATCTCGCTGTGTCTGTCTGTTCTCGCCGTGTCTGTCTGATCTCGCTGTGTCTGTCTGTTCTCGCCGTGTCTATCTGATTTCGCCGTGTCTGTCTGATTTCGCCATGTCTCTCTGATCTCGCTGTGTCTATCTGATTTCGCCATGTCTGTCTGATCTCGCTGTGTCTGTCTGTTCTCGCCGTGTCTGTCTGATCTCGCCGTGTCTGTCTGTTCCCGCCGTGTCTATCTGATTTCGCCATGTCTCTCTGATCTCGCCGTGTCTGTCTGATCTTGCCGTGTCTGTCCGATCTTGCCGCGTCTATCTGATTTCGCCGTGTCTGTCTGATCTTGCTGTGCCTGTCTGTTCTCGCCGTGTCTATCTGATTTTGCCGTGCCTGTCTGTTCTCGCCATGTCTGTCTGATTTCACCATGTCTCTCTGATCTCGCCGTGTCTGTCTGATCTTGCCGTGTCTGTCTGATCTCGCCATGTCTGTCTGATCTTGCCGTGTCTGTCTGATCTCACTGTGTCTGTCTGATCTCACTCTGTCTGTCTGGACTGACTGTGTTGTCTGATCTTGTTGCATCTGCTTGAGCTCTCACAGCAATTTCAGGTAGACAGAGTGAGAGCAGAGAGAATCTGTGTCTGTCTGAAATCGTACTGCGTCCATCAGGACTCGCACCTTGTCGTTCTGAACTCACATTGTGTCTAAACTCACATTGTTGTCTGTCTGGGTTCACGCTGTGTCTATCTGGACTCTTGCTGTGTCTGTCTCAACTCACATATTGTCCGTCTCGACTCATGTTGCATATCTCTGGACTCTCATTGCGTCTGGCTGAACTCACACTGCGCCTGTCTGAACTCACACTGCGCTTGGCTGAACACACACCGTGTCTGTCTGGTCTCACACCATGTCTGTCTGTTCTCACACTGTGTCTTTCTGGTCTCACACCGTGTCTGTCTAGTCCCACCCCGTGTCTATCTGGTCTGACACCGTGTCTGTCAGGTCTCACACCATGTCTGTCTGGTCTCACACCGTGTCTGTCTGAACTCACACCGTGTCTGTCTAGTCTCACCCCGTGTCTGTCTGGTCTCACACCATGTCTGTCTGGTCTCACCCCGTGTCTGTCTGGTCTCACACCATGTCTGTCTGGTTTCACACTGTGTCTGTCTAGTCTCACCCCGTGTCTGTCTGGTCTCACACCATGTTTGTCTGGTCTCACACCGTGTCTGTCTGGTCTCACACTGTGTCTGTCTGGTCTCACACTGTGTCTGTCTAGTCTCACCCCGTGTCTGTCTGGTCTCACACCATGTCTGTCTTCTCCCACACCGTGTCTGTCTGGTTTCACACTGTGTCTGTCTAGTCTCACCCCGTGTCTGTCTGGTCTCACACCGTGTCTGTCTGGTCTCACACCGTGTCTGTCTAGTCTCACACTGTGTCTGTCTAGTCTCACACTATGTCTGTCTGGTCTCACACTGTGTCTGTGTGGTCTCACACTGCGTCTGTCTAGTCTCACACTATGTCTGTCTGGTCTCACACTGTGTCTGTGTGGTCTCACACTGCGTCTGTCTAGTCTCACACTATGTCTGTCTGGTCTCACACTGTGTCTGTCTAGTCTCACACTATGTCTGTCTGGTCTCACACTGCGTCTGTCTAGTCTCACCCCGTGTCTGTCTGGTCTCACACCATGTCTGTCTGGTCCCACACTGTGTCTGTCTGGTCTCACACCGTGTCTGTCTGGTCTCACACTGTGTCTGTCTGGTCTCACACTGTGTCTGTCTAGTCTCACACTATGTCTGTCTGGTCTCACGCCATCTCTGTCTGGTCTCACACTGTGTCTGTCTAGTCTCACACTATGTCTGTCTGGTCTCACGCCATCTCTGTCTGGTCTCACACTGTGTCTGTCTAGTCTCACACTATGTCTGTCTGGTCTCACGCCATCTCTGTCTGGTCTCACACTGTGTCTGTCTGATCTCACACTGTGTCTGTCTAGTCTCACACCGTGTCTGTCTGGTCTCACACTGTGTCTGTGTGGTCTCACACTGTGTCTGTCTTGTCTCACACTGTGTCTGTCTGGTCTCACACTGTGTCTGTCTGGTCTCACACTATGTCTGTCTGGTCTCACAGTGTGTCTGTCTGGTCTCACACTGTGTCTGTCTGGTCTCACATTGTGTCTGTCTAGTCTCACACTGTGTCTGTCTGGTCTCACACTGTGTCTGTCTAGTCTCACACTGTGTCTGTCTGGTCTCACACTGTGTCTGTCTGGTCTCACACTATGTCTGTCTGGTCTCACACTATGTCTTTCTGGTCTCACATTGTGTCTGTCTAGTCTCACACTGTGTCTGTCTGGTCTCACACTGTGTCTGTCTGGTCTCACACTGTGTCTGTCTAGTCTCACACTGTGTCTGTCTAAAATCTCCTCGGTTGCTACCTCTTTCCACTGGATCACATTCCATTTCTCCTTGTGCCCAATCACCAAACTAGTCCTAGTTTTTTCATTGTACTCATTCACTGTCAAATTTGCTCCTGGAAATGAGACAAAGAATTGATCCACCTATTTATGTGTCACCCATGGTTGAATTGTTAACTCTCTTGTCTCTGCATCAGAAGATTGTGGGCTCGAGCCCCATTTCAGAGAATTGAGCACAAAATCCCATAATCCAGGTGATACTCCAATGGAGTACCGAGGGAGTGCTGCACTGTTGAAGATGCTGTCTTCCAGTTGGCCTTGTCTGCATTCTGAGGTGGATGTAAAAGATCCCATGGTCTTATTGTAAAGAAGAGCAGGGGAGTTCTCCCTGATGGAAATACTGAGCAGATCTGGCAGCATCCATGGAGAGAGAAACAGAGTTAGTGTTTCAAGTCTTTTTCTTAATATGTTCATTCCCAGGATGTGGGCATCACTGGCGAGACCAGCATTTATTGCCCATCCTGAATTGCCCTTGACAAGGTGGTGGTGAGCTGTCTTCTTGAACCGCTGCAGTCCATGTGGGGTAGGTACACTCACAGTGCTGTTAGGAAGGGAGTTCCAGGATTTTGACCCAGCGCCAGTGAAGGAACGGCGATATAGTTCCAAGTCAGGATGGTGTGTGACTTGGAGGGGAACTTGCAGGTGGTGGTGTTCCCATGCATTTGCTGCCCTTGTCCTTCTAGTTGGTAGAGGTCGCGGGTTTGGAAGGTGCTGTCTAAGGAGCCTTGGTGCGTTGCTGCAGTGCATCTTGTAGATGGTACACACTGCTGCCACAGTGCGTCAGTGGTGGAGGGAGTGAATGTTTGTGGATGGGGTGCCAATCAAGTGGGCTGCTTTGTCCTGGATGGTGTTGAACTTCTTGAGTGTTGTTGGAGCTGCACCGATCCTGGCAAGTGGAGATTATTCCATCACACTCCTGACTTGTGCCTTGTAGATGGTGGACAGGCTTTGGGGAGTCAGGAGGCGAGTTACTCGCCGCAGGATTCCTAGCCTCTGACCTGCTCTTGTATCCACGGTATTTATATGGCTACTCCAGTTCAGTTTCTGGTCAATGGTAACCCCCAGGATGTTGATAGTGGGGGATTCAGTGATCGTAATGCCATTGAATGTTAAGGGGAGATGGTTAGATTCTCTCTTGTTGGAGATGGTCATTGTCTGGCACTTGTGTGGCACGAATGTCACTTGCCACTTATCAGCCCAAGCCTGGATATTGTCCAGGTCTTGCTGCATTTCTACACAGACTGCTTCAGTATCTGAGGAGTCACGAATGGTGCTGAATATTGTGCAATCATCAGCGAACATCCCCACTTCTGACCTTATGATTGAAGGAAGGTCATTGATGAAGCAGCTGAAGATGGTTGGGCCTAGGACACTATCCTGAGGAACTCCTGAGAAATGTCCTGGGACTGAGATGATTGGCCTCCAACCACCACAACCATCTTCCTTTGCAGTAGGTATGACTCCAACCAGCGGAGGGTTTTCCCCCTGATTCCCATTGACTCCAGTTTTGCTAGGGCTCCTTGATGCCATACTCGGTCAAATGCTGCCTTGATGTCAAGGGCAGTCACTCTCACCTCACCTCTTGAGTTCAGCTCTTTTGTCCACGTTTGAACCAAGGCTGCAATGAGGTCAGGAGCTGAGTGGCCCTGGCGGAACCCAAACTGACCATCTATGAGCAGGCTATTGCTGAACAAGTGCCGCTTGATGGCACTGTTGACGCCACCTCCCATCACTTTACTGATGATTGAAAGTAGACTGATGGGGTGGTAATTGGCCGGGTTGGATTTGTCCTGTTTTTTGTGTACTGGAGATAACTGGGCAATTTTCCACATTGCCGGGTAGATGTCAATGTTGTAGCTGTACTGGAACAGCTTGGCGAGGAGCATGGCTAGTTCTGGAGCACAGGTCTTCAGTACTATTGCCGGAATATTGTCAGGGCCCATAGCCTTTGCAGTATCCAGTGCTGATTGTTGCAAATGCTTCAGCCTTATCTTTTGTACTGATGTGCTGGGCTCCCCGATCATTGAGGATGGGGATATTTGTGGAGCCACCTCCTCCATTTAATTGTTTAATTGTCCACCACCATTCAAGACTGGACATTGCAGGACTGCAGAGCTTAGATCTGATCCATTGGCTATGGGATTGATTAGCTCTGTCTATCGCATGCTGCTTACGGTGTTTGGCGCACAAGTAGTTCTGGGTTGCAGCTTCACCAGGCTGACACCTCATTTTTAGTTATACCTGGTGCTGCTCCTGGCATGCCCTCCTGCATTCCTCATTGAACCAGGGTTGGTCGCCTGGCTTGGTGGTAATGGTAGAGTTGGGAATATGCCAGGCCATGAGGTTACAGATTGTGTTTGAGTACAATTCTGCTGCTGCTGATGGACCACAGCGCCTCATGGATGCCCAGTTTTGCATTGCTAGATCTGTTCGGAACCTATCCCATTTAGCACGGTGGTAGTGCCACACAACACGATGGAGGGTATCCTCAATGTGAAGACTTTGTCTCCACAAGGACTGTGCGGTGGTCACTCCTACCAGTACTGTCATGGACAGATGCATCTGCGGCAGGCAGATTGATGAATACAAGGTCGAGTATGTTTTTCCCTCTTGTTGGTTCCCTCACCACCTGCCGCAGACCCAGTCTAGCAGATATGTCCTTTAGGACTCGGCCAGCTCGGTCAGTAGTGGTGCTACCGAGCCACTCTTGGTGATGGACATTAAAGTCCCCCACCCAGAGTACATTCTACCCCCTTGCCACCCTCAGTGCTTCCTCCAAGTAGTTTTCAACATGGAGGAGTACTGACTCATCAGCTGAGGAGGGTGCAGTAGGTGGTAATCAGCAGGAGGTTTCCTTGCCCATGTTGAACCTGATACCATGAGACTTCATGGGTCCGGAGTCGATGTTGAGGACTCCCAGGGCAACACCCTCCCTACTGTCTACTACTGTGCCGCCACCTCTGCTGGGTCTGTCCTGCCGGTGGGACAGGACATACCCAGGGATAGTGATTGCAGTCTCTGGGACATTGTCTGTAAGGTATGATTCCGTGAGTATGACTATGTCAGGCTGTTGCTTGATTAGTCTGTGGGACAGCTCTCCCAACTTTGGCACAAGCCCCCAGATGTTAGTAAGGAGGACTTTGCAGGGTCGACAGGGCTGGGTTGATGACCTTTCAGCAAAATATTCTGATAAAACAGCATTTTCTATTTTTATTTCAGATTTCCTGCAATTGCAGTGTTTTGCTTTGTATTTGAGTTCTCTCTGGTGTCCTGGACAATATTTATCCCTCAACCAACATCATTAAAAACAGCCTAACTGGTCATTAACTCACTGCTGTTTGTGGGAGCTTGCTGTGTGCAAATTGACTGCCACGTGCCATTCATTACAATAATGGCTACACTTTAAAATAAATTATTTAATTGGTTGTAATGCACTTTGGGTCATCCTAAGGTCATGAAAGGTGCTACATAAATGCAAGTCTTTCTTCCTTGTTTTGATGATGTTTTAGTGAATTTACACTTCACAATCAGAGAATCTAAAAGTGCTGATTTTCTGAATTCAGTATTACCAGGGAACATGCGAGGGACTTTCTCTGTCTACCATTGCCACAAGTGCAAATACCCCTTCCTCTAACTCTTGATCCTTAGTACAGGTGTGAGGAGACATGGGCAGAAAAGGGTTAATTCATATTACAAAAGAACTGCAGAGTTTGAACAATGGAATCCCATGCAGTTTCCTTTTGCACTGAAATGCTTAAAACTAGCTCCCAAGAAAGATAAGCACCTGCTAGTTATATATCCCAGAGTGAGAAAGAGCCTGTCCGTGATACAGTGTGGTACGGTGCAAGACTTAATGAAGTGGGTCTGGTGACCACAGATGAGGAAGATAAGATGTATGGGGAAGTGAGAGGAAATAGTATCATAAGATGAAATCGTCTCACCCAAGTCAATCCATTGTATAACTTTACCAATGTTCATACAAATGCACCTTGGTGTTTAAAGAGGCAATTGAATTCCTAATAGGACATTTAGAATAGTTTACTAAGAGTTCCAAAAAATATAAAAAGGTGGAATTGTGACAAGAATTTGGATTTGATCTGGGAAGTTTGAGCTCAAGGACTGTATGCTTAATGGCCCTTCTACCCCGAATCAGATTTATTTGATTTGTAAATACTTCACCTTATTTGGAGAATTAAACTTTGAAAAAGTGACACTTTGCTTGTAAGTGTTATTGTCATTGAATGAGCTCGTAGAAAGATAGTGAGCTAAAGTAAACAAAACCACTGGTTTGATCTGTTAGAGTGTTGGGAAAACATTTACCATTTAAAAATACTCTTCAGGGTTGGTGAAGTGAAGCAAGAATGTGTTTTCACTAATTGTAATTCACCATAACTTCATGTTCTCCTCTCCATCTGATGATCAATGATTCTCACCATAACGCCATATCTTTTCCTGCTCCCCACCAGTGAATGAGATTTGCAACACATGCCAGCTCCTCGCTCGACTCACATTTTTTTAAAGTTCAAACATGGATTGTTGCAGCAGAGCTCTCAGTGTAACCAGGTCCACCATTGAACACCAATAGACTTGCCCCTGCTGACAGGAGTCTGGGACAAGTATCTGAATGATAGAAGATGGCTGGAAACAGGGAGTAGGGGTTAAAGATAATTACTCAGATTGTCAAATGGTGGGAAATGGTGTCTCACAAGGATCAGTGCTGGAATCACTGTTGCTCACCATTTTCATGAATGATTTGGACTTAGCAATCGTAAGTACAATTTCAAAATTTGCGGATGAGACCAACTTGGAGGGTGTAGTTAATAGAGAGAAGCAAAAAGGACTGTGACAAAATAAAGGAAGAGATTAATAAACTTGCAGAATGAGTATCTAATTGGCAATATAATATAATATAGACAACTGCGAGGATAATACATTTTGGTAAGAAGAATAAAGAGATAGCATACTCCTTGGAAAATAAATATCAAAATTGGGTCGAGGAACAGTGGAATCGGGGTATAGTTACACAAATCACTAATAGTAACAACTCAGGTTAATACGGCTATAAAAAAGCACTGGGATTTACTTCTAAAGGGATAGAATTGAAAAGCTTGTTAAACTTGTATCGAACTTTGGTTAGCCCACACTTGGATACTGTGAACAGTTCTGGTCTCCATATTATAAAAAGGATATAGGGGCACTCAATAAGGTGCCAAAATGATTTCCTAGATTGATATCAGAACTGAGAAGTTGTACCTGTCAGGAAAGATTAAACAGTCTGGGGCTGCTTTCCATAGAAAAGAGAAGACTGATGGGGTGACCTGATAAAGGTCTTCAAGATTATGAAAGGGTTTGATAAGGTAGACGTAAGGAAGATGTTTCCACTCACAGGCGAGACTAGAACTAGGTGCCATAAAGATAAGCTAAGCACTAGGGGTGGCACAGTGGCACAGCAGTTAGCACCACAGCCTCACAGTTCCAGCAACCTGGGTTCTGTTCTGGGTACTGCCTGTGTGGAGTTTGCAAGTTCTTCCTGTGACTGTGTGGGTTTCCTCCTGGTGCTCTGGTTTCCTCCCACATGCCAAAGACTTGCAGGTTGATAAGTAAATTGGTCATTGTAAAAATTGTCCCTAGTGTAGGTAGGAGAATTGAGGAAAAAAAAAGTGAGGATGTGAGAGGGAAAATGGGATTAATGTAGGATTAGTGTAAATGGGTGGTTGTTGGTTGGTGTGGACTTGGTAGGCCAAAGGGCCTGTTTTGGTGCTGTATGACTCTATGAATAATAAACCTAATTGGGAAATCAGGAAGAACTTCTTTACCCAGAGAGTGGTGAGAATGTGGAACTTGCTACCACAGGAAATAGTTGAGGCGAATAGTATAGATGCAGTTAAGAGGAAGCTAGGTAAGCACATGAGGGAGAAAGGAATAGAAGTTTATGTTGATGGGTGAGATGAAGAGGGGTGAGAAGAGGGTTATGTGGCGCATAAACAATAGCATGGACCAGTTGGGCTGAATGGCCTGTTTCTGTGTTAGGAATATTTTACCGGATAATATTTTGTCTTACTTAAACGGAAACAAAAGGATGCAGATGGAAAATGAAAGCGATCTGGGGGTCCTAACTGACAATAAATTGGAACTATCGTAACAATGCTCAGTAGCTGTGAGTAAAGCAAAACAGATGTCGGGATAGAGTAAAAGGTCAACATCGAGCTGGAATAATGAGGTCATCCCGCCACTTTGTAATAAATTGAAGCTGTCCCAACAATCTTTGGCGGCAGTGAGTAAAGCAAATCAGATGTTGGAATGTATGAAAAGGTCAACACTGAGCTGAAATAGTGAGGTGATCCTGCCACTTTATAAATCATTGGTGCAACAGCATTTAGAATAGTGTGTACTGTTCTGGTCACTGAGATGGGTCACCGAAAGGATAATGCAGCTAATGAAAGAATACAGAAAAGAGAAACCAGAATGATTGAGGGGTAGAGGGATTGGATTATGTAAACCGTGTGTGTCCTGACTGAAAAGAGAAAGTTGAGAGATGGTTGTTGTTTTTAGGATTTTAAAGGGACTGGATAATGTAAACCATGACAAAACATTTCACCTTGTCCAGAAGAGTAGAACCAGAGGATAACGGTCTGCTTGTAAGGATGTAAATTCAAAATTAATTGATTTTAACCCCCCCCCCCAGCTCTTTCACCACATGATAGGCAGGAAAGGGCCTGGTCACAGGGGAGTTATCCCTGGTATCCTGGCCAACATTCATCCCTCAAGCAACCCCTTCCAAAAGCATATTATCTGCTTATTATCACATTGCTGTTTGTGGGAGCTTGCTGTGCGCAAGTTGGCTGCTGTGTTTCCCAAATTACAACAGTCACTGCGCTTTAAAAATACCTCATTATAAAGTGGTGTCACCTTGTTAATGGAATTTACAGAGAAGTTACCTTCCATTGTTTATTGAGTAAAACATTCTACTAGTCCTCACCAAAATGATCAAACGTTTCATAAGTATAGGATTTCTGAGTTTGAGCTTATTCCAATCAGGTAGAAAGGTGTTTAGGGGTCCCTCTCAGCCTTCACCTGGTCTTACTGTAACAGGGTTTTAATTTTAAACTCACTGTGTTTTTAGCTTCCCCCTTGGTGAATCCTTGTTCACCGCTTTCCAATTATAAGGCAAAGAAACCAGCACAAACAGGCTTTCTTAGGTTTAAAGAAGAAAAGTTGAAATTTATTAAACTTAAACTGTAATTTGGTTAACGCCTACGGATACACGCGCGCCCCACACTAGCATGTATGCGCGCAAATAGAGACAGAAAAGAACAGAAGAAAAATAAAGTGGAAAGGTTTGTGGCAATATCTGAAGAGTTGTTGTTACAGTTCTTTGAGCTCACTGTAGAGTCCTTGATTGTAGATAGATATTGCTTTTTGTTGGTGCCCAGTATTCTTCTTAAACCTTGTTCACTGTAGGAAACTTTTCTGTTTAGGGGTTCATGTGTCTTCAGTGGATTCAGAGGTTTGTGAGAAAGAGATGGGAGCAGACAGGAGAGATCTTCTCAGTTCAGGAGCAAACAGACACTCTGCCCAAACTGTTTGTACAAATTTAAAAAAACTCAGGTTGTCCAGCAGGTTAGTCATGTGGCTAGCTGGCTTGACCATGTCCATTTGTGTATTCGGCCATCTTAGCAGAAAAGCTGGAATACGAGCTCTCCCACCTTCAACGTCTGGTAATCAAAAGTCCATTGTGCGTTGAATGTCAGGGAATGGCTGCTTTGTCCTTCCAAACACCGTATGTTAATATGCAAATGTCTTTTCCAGCCACAGCTGATCTGTTCAACAAGTCCTCCCATCACTCCAGTAACAGTTTAAAATCAATGTTCATGACAAAATTAATGTGCCTCATTCTTGGCAGGTGAGGTCCTAGTGTGACAGAGCTGTATTTGCACTGAGAAAGATGACATACAAAAAATAAGAACGCTAATATAATTTTATTCTCCTTCATTTATGCTCTCTTTCTCTTCGGAACAGAATTCAGGATCACTGGGCTAAGATATCAGGGACACATGAAGCAAATCTGAGAAATGTTTTGAACTGAGTGTTCCTCTTCAAACCCATTTTTCAGCCCCAGCTTGTGTATTCCGATATAGCACTACACCCACTTCCAGAACGAGTGACTTCAATTGAAAGAAAAATTGGTCTGGTGTATAAGTGGTGGGTGTGTAACGAGGCGGGGGGTGGTGGGGTGGGGGGGGTGGTGGTAACAGGCAGGTGTGTAATGGGCTGGTGTATAATGGGCAGGTGTATAACAGGTAGCTGAGGAACAGGCGGGTGTGTAATGGCGAGTGTATTATGGGTGGGTGAATCATAGGTGGGTGTGTAATATGTGGGTGTATAATGGGTGGGTGTGTAATGAAGGTGAACGATGGGTGGGTGCGTAATTAGCAGGTGTATAACAGGCAGGTATGTAACAGTCAGGTATGTAACAGGCAGGTGTGTAGAGGACAGCTGTATAATGAACAAGTGTGTATTGGACAGGTCTGTAATGGGTGGGTGTATAATGGAAAGGTGTGCAATGAGCATGTGTGTAACGGGCAGGTATGTAATGGGCAGGTGTATAACAGACAGGAGTGTATAAGACAGCTGTATAATGGGCATGTCTGTTACGGGCGGGTGTATAACAGGAAGGTGTGTAATGGGCAGGTGTATGACGGGTAGGTGTGTAACAGGCGGGCATATAATGGGAAGGTAAGTAACGAGTGTTCGTATAATGGGCGAGTGTGTATGAGATAGCTGTATAACGAGCGAGTGTGTAATGGGCAGGTCTGCAATAGGCAGGCATATAACGAGAAGGTGTGTAACAGCAGATATATACAGCAGGAAGATGTGTAACGGACAGATATGTAACAATCGGCTGTGAAAGATGCAGTTGTACATTGGGGAGGTGAATAACCGGTGATTGTATAACAAGTGGCTCTGTAATGGGTGACAGTATTGCAGGCAAGTGTGTAACAGGCAGGTATGTAATGGGGGTGTGCATAGCAAGCAGGTGTGTCCAGTGTATAACAGACAACATGTATAATATCCTGGAGTGTAATTGGCGGCTGTGTAACAGCGGGTACGTAATCGGTAGGTTTATAATGGGTGGTTGTATAACGAGTGGGTGTATAACAGGCAGGTTTGTAAAGGGTGGATGTGTAACGGGTATGTGTGTAATGGATGGGAGTATAAATGGTGGGAGTATAACGGGCTGATGCATAACCTGCCGGTGTGTAATGGGAGGGTGTGCAATAGGTAGGTGTACAACTGACCAGTATAGAACAGGTTGTGCATGTAAATGGTGGGTATATAATAGGATGGTGTGTAATGGGTGGGTGTGTAACAGCCAGTGTATAATAGATGGTTTGTAATGGGTGGATGTGTAATGAGCAGGTGTGTAACAGGCGGCTGTATAACTGGAAGGTGTATAATCACGTATGTATAGCAGATGGGTGTGTAGCGGGCAGGTGTGTAACGAGAGGATGTATTGACTTGTATTAACTGGCAGGAGTAATGGGTGGATGTATAACTGGTGGGTTTGTAACAGGCGGATGTATACCTGGCGAGGATGTAACGGGAGGATGTATAACTAGCAGGACGTAATGGGCAGATGTAAAACTGATGGGGGTGTAATGGGAGGATGAAGAACTGGTGGGCATGTAACAGGCATATGTATAACTGGCGGGGTGTAATAGGCAGATGTGTAACTGGCAGGTTGTAACGGGCAAAATGTATAAGTGGTGAGCTTGTAATGGGAGGATTTATAACTGGCAGAGGTGTAATGCGCAGAATGTATAAGTGGTGGGTTTGTAATGGGAGGATGTATAACTGGCAGGGGTGTATCGGGCAGATTTTGTAAGTGGTGAGTTTGTAACGGGCGGATGAAAAACTGGTGGGGATGTAACAGGAGGATGTATAACCGGCGGGGATGTAACGGACAGATGTATAACTGGCAGGGGAGTAACGGGAGGATGTATAACTGGTGGGGGTGTAACAGGAGGATGTATAACTGGTGGGGGCTAACGGGAGGATGTATAACCAGCAGGGTGTAATGGGAGGATGAATAACTGGCGGGGTTATAACCGAAGTATGTATAATTGGCGGGGTTGTAACAGGCAGATGAATAACTGGCGGGGGTGTAACAGGCGGATGTATAACTGGTGGCAGTGCTACAGGTGGATGAATAACTAGCGGGGGTGGAACGGGAGGATGTATAACTGGTGGGGGTGTAACGGGTAGATGAATAACTAGCGGGGGTGTAATGGGTGGATGTATAACTGGTGGGGGTGTAACGGATAGATGAATAACTAGCGGGGGTGTAACAGGAGGATGTATAACTGGTGACGGTATTACGGGTGGATGACTAACTGGCAGTTGTGTAACGAGCAGATGTATAACTGGCAGGGGTGTAATGAGAGGATGTATAACTGGCAGGCGTGTAATGAGAGGATGTATAATGGCAGAGGTGTAATGGGTGGATGTATAACTGGCGAGGGTGTAACAGGAGGATGTACATCTGGCAGGGGTGTAATGGGTGGATGTATAATGGCAGAGGTGTAATGGGTGGATGTATAACTGGCGAGGGTGTAACAGGAGGATGTATAACTGGCGAGGGTGTAACGGGAGGATGTACAACTGGCAGGGGTGTAATGAAAGGATGTATAATGGCAGAGGTGTAATGGGTGGATGTATAATGGCAGAGGTGTAATGAGTGGATGTATAATGGCAGTAGTAGACTCGCCAACTTGAAGGGCATTTAAGTGGTCATTGGATAGACATATGGATGAAAATGGAATAGTGTAGGTCAGATGGTTTCACAGGTCGGCGCAACATCGAGGGCCGAAGGGCCTGTACTGAGCTGTAATGTTCTAATTCTAAAGAAAAAAAAAAGGTGTAATGGGTGGATGTATAATGGCAGAGGTGTAATGAGAGGATGTATAATGGCAGAGGTGTAATGGGTGGATGTATAATGGCAGAGGTGTAATGGGTGGATGTATAACTGGCGAGGGTGTAACGGGAGGATGTACAACTGGCAGGGGTGTAATGAGAGGATGTATAATGGCAGAGGTGTAATGAGAGGATGTACAACTGGCTGGGGTGTAATGAGAGGAAGGATAACTGGCAGAGGTGTAATGGGTGGATGTATAATGGCAGAGGTGTAATGGGTGGATGTATAACTGGCGAGGGTGTAACAGGAGGATGTATAACTGGTGAGGGTGTAACGGGAGGATGTACAACTGGCAGGGGTGTTATGAGAGGATGTATAATGGCAGAGGTGTAATGAGAGGATGTATAATGGCAGAGGTGTAATGAGAGGATGTATAATGGCAGAGGTGTAATGGGTGGATGTATAATGGCAGAGGTGTAATGGGTGAATGTATAACTGGCGAGGGTGTAACAGGAGGATGTACAACTGGCAAGGGTGTAATGAGAGGATGTATAACTGGCAGAGGTGTAATGGGTGGATGTATAACTGGCGGGGGTGTAATGAGAGGATGTATAACTGGCAGAGGTGTAATGGGTGGATGTATAACTGGTGGGGGTGTAACGGGTAGATGAATAACTAGCGGGGGTGTAACGGGAGGATGTATAACTGGTGGGGGTGTAACGGGTAGATGAATAACTAGCGGGGGTGTAACGGGAGGATGTATAACTGGTGGGGGTGTAACGGGTAGATGAATAACTAGCGGCGGTGTAACAGGAGGATGTATAACTGGTGACGGTATTACGGGTGGATGACTAACTTGCAGTTGTGTAACGAGCAGATGTATAACTGGCAGGGGTGTAATGAGAGGATGTATAACTGGCAGGCGTGTAATGAGAGGATGTATAATGGCAGAGGTGTAATGGGAGGATGTATAACTGGCGAGGGTGTAACAGGAGGATGTACAACTGGCAGGGGTGTAATGGGTGGATGTATAATGGCAGAGGTGTAATGGGTGGATGTATAACTGGCGAGGGCGTAACAGGGGGATGTAAAACTGGCAGGGGTGTAATGAGAGGATGTATAATGGCAGAGGTGTAATGGGTGGATGTATAATGGCAGAGGTGTAATGGGTGGATGTATCATGGCAGTAGTAGACTCGCCAACTTTGAGGGCATTTAAGTGGTCATTGGATAGACATATGGATGAAAATGGAATAGTGTAGGTCAGATGGTTTCACAGGTCGGCGCAACATCGAGGGCCGAAGGGTCTGTACTGCGCTGTAATGTTCTAATTCTAAAGAAAAAAAAAGGTGTAATGGGTGAATGTATAATGGCAGAGGTGTAATGGGTAGATGTATAATGGCAGAGGTGTAATGAGAGGATGTATAATGGCAGAGGTGTAATGGGTGGATGTATAATGGCAGAGGTGTAATGGGTGGATGTATAACTGGCGAGGGTGTAACAGGAGGATGTATAACTGGCGAGGGTGTAACGGGAGGATGTATAACTGGCGAGGGTGTAACGGGAGGATGTACAACTGGTAGGGGTGTAATGAGAGGATGTATAATGGCAGAGGTGTAATGAGAGGATGTATAATGGCAGAGGTGTAATGGGTGGCTGTATAATGGCAGAGGTGTAATGGGTGGATGTATAATGGCAGAGGTGTAATGGGTGGATGTATAACTGGCAGAGGTGTAATGGGTGGATGTATAACTGGCGAGGGTGTAACAGGAGGTTGTATAACTGGTGAGGGTGTAACAGGAGGATGTACAACTGGCAGGGGTGTAATGAGAGAATGTATAACTGGCAGAGGTGTAATGGGTGGATGTATAATGGCAGAGGTGTAATGGGTGGATGTATAACTGGCGCGGGTGTAACAGGAGGATGTATAACTGGCGAGGGTGTAACGGGAGGATGTACAACTGGCAGGGGTGTAATGAGAGGATGTATAACTGGCAGAGGTGTAATGGGTGGATGTTTAACTGGCAGAGGTGTAATGGGTGGATGTACAACTGGCGAGGGTGTAATGGGTGGATGTATAACTGGCAGAGGTGTAATGAGAGGATGTATAACTGGCAGAGGTGTAATGGGTGGATGTATAACTGGCGAGGGTGTAACGGGAGGATGTACAACTGGCAGGGGTGTAATGAGAGGATGTATAACTGGCAGAGGTGTAATGGGTGGATGTATAACTGGCGAGGGCGTAACGGGAGGATGTATAACTGGCAGGGGTGTAATGAGAGGATGTATAACTGGCAGAGGTGTAACGGGAGGATGTACAACTGGCAGGGGTGTAATGAGAGGATGTATAACTGGCAGAGGTGTAATGAGAGGATGTATAACTGGCAGAGGTGTAATGGGTGGATGTACAACTGGCAGGGGTGTAATGAGAGGATGTATAACTGGCAGAGGTGTAGTGGGTGGATGTATAATGGCAGAGGTGTAATGGGTGGATGTATAACTGGCGAGGGTGTAACGGGAGGATGTACAACTGGCAGGGGTGTAATGAGAGGATGTATAACTGGCAGAGGTGTAATGGGTGGATGTACAACTGGCAGAGGTGTAATGAGAGGATGTATAACTGGCAGAGGTGTAGTGGGTGGATGTATAATGGCAGAGGTGTAATGGGTGGATGTATAACTGGCGAGGGTGTAACGGGAGGATGTACAACTGGCAGAGGTGTAATGAGAGGATGTATAACTGGCAGAGGTGTAATGGGTGGATGTACAACTGGCAGGGGTGTAATGAGAGGATGTATAACTGGCAGAGGTGTAGTGGGTGGATGTATAACTGGCGAGGGTGTAACGGGAGGATGTATAACTGGCGGGGGTGTAACGGGAGGATGTACAACTGGCAGGGGTGTAATGAGAGGATGTATAACTGGCAGAGGTGTAATGGGTGGATGTATAACAGGCAGAGGTGTAATGGGTGGATGTATAACTGGCGAGGGTGTAACGGGAGGATGTACAACTGGCAGGGGTGTAATGAGAGGATGTATAACTGGCAGAGGTGTAATGGGTGGATGTATAACTGGCGAGTGTGTAACGGGAGGATGTACAACTGGCAGGGGTGTAATGAGAGGATGTATAACTGGCAGAGGTGTAATGAGAGGATGTATAACTGGCGAGGGTGTAACGGGAGGATGTACAACTGGCAGGGGTGTAATGGGTGGATGTATAACTGGCGCGGGTGTAATGAGAGGATGTATAACTGGCGAGGGTGTAACGGGAGGATGTATAACTGGCAGGGGTGTAATGGGTGGATGTATAATGGCAGAGGTGTAACGGGAGGATGTACAACTGGCAGAGGTGTAACGGGAGGATGTGTAACTGGTGGGGCTGTAACGGGAGGATGTGCAACTGGCGGGGCTGTAATGGGAGGATGTATAACTGGCAGTTGACTTGCTATCCCAGTATTCTGTTCATGTCGAAGTTGGAAATGTCTACCACTGATCCTGCCAATTCTTCAATTTCACCAATCAAGTTGTTTTTAAACTGCGTACTAGCTGCAATGCAGCATGTCTCTGCACAGACCTTATACCAAGAGTGCAGTGTGAAAGAGGCATCGCTGGCAAAACCACCCAGTCAGACAGCATGTGCAGTGAGGATAGCAAAGGAGTTGATGCAAACCGTGACCAAACAATCGTCTTCATGTTAAAATAAACTAACAGCCAATTCTCAGTTCAATAAGAAATTCTTCTTTTGGGCCTCCTTATCTCGAGAGACAATGGATACGCGCCTGGAGGTGGTCAGTGGTTTGTGAAGCAGCGCCTGGAGTGGCTATAAAGGCCAATTCTGGAGTGACAGGCTCTTCCACAGGTGCTGCAGAGAAATTTGTTTGTTGGGGCTGTTGCACAGTTGGCTCTCCCCTTGCGCCTCTGTCTTTTTTCCTGCCAACTACTAAGTCTCTTCGACTCGCCACAATTTAGCCCTGTCTTTATGGCTGCCCGCCAGCTCTGGCGACTGCTGGCAACTGACTCCCACGACTTGTGATCAATGTCACACGATTTCATGTCGCGTTTGCAGACGTCTTTATAACGGAGACATGGACGGCCGGTGGGTCTGATACCAGTGGCGAGCTCGCTGTACAATGTGTCTTTGGGGATCCTGCCATCTTCCATGCGGCTCACATGGCCAAGCCATCTCAAGCGCCGCTGACTCAGTAGTGTGTATAAGCTGGGGGTGTTGGCCGCTTCAAGGACTTCTGTGTTGGAGATATAGTCCTGCCACCTGATGCCAAGTATTCTCCGAAGGCAGCGAAGATGGAATGAATTGAGACGTCGCTCTTGGCTGGCATACGTTGTCCAGGCCTCGCTGCCGTAGAGCAAGGTACTGAGGACACAGGCCTGATACACTCGGACTTTTGTGTTCCGTGTCAGTGCGCCATTTTCCCACACTCTCTTGGCCAGTCTGGACATAGCAGTGGAAGCCTTACCCATGCGCTTGTTGATTTCTGCATCTAGAGACAGGTTACTGGTGATAGTTGAGCCTAGGTAGGTGAACTCTTGAACCACTTCCAGAGCGTGGTCGCCAATATTGATGGATGGAGCATTTCTGACATCCTGCCCCATGATGTTCGTTTTCTTGAGGCTGATGGTTAGGCCAAATTCATTGCAGGCAGACGCAAACCTGTCGATGAGACTCTGCAGGCATTCTTCAGTGTGAGATGTTAAAGCAGCATCGTCAGCAAAGAGGAGTTCTCTGATGAGGACTTTCCGTACTTTGGACTTCGCTCTTAGACGGGCAAGGTTGAACAACCTGCCCCCTGATCTTGTGTGGAGGAAAATTCCTTCTTCAGAGGATTTGAACGCACGTGAAAGCAGCAGGGAGAAGAAAATCCCAAAAAGTGTGGGTGCGAGAACACAGCCCTGTTTCACACCACTCAGGATAGGAAAGGGAATAATAAGAAATACTTGCATTGAACAGCACTTTTCACATCCTCAGAATGTCTCAAATGCTTTGCAGCCAACAAGATACTTTAGAAGGCTTGTAATGTAGGAAACGCAGCAACCAATTTGTGCACAGCAAGCTCCCACAAATAGCGATGTGATCATGACCAGACAGTCTGTTTTTCAGTAATGTGAGTTGAGGGATAAATATTATCCAAGATATCTGAGGATAACTTCCCTGCTTCTCCTGAAATACCGCCATGAGATCTTTTACATTCACTTCAGAGGGCAGAAGGAGCCTCAGGTTAATATCTCATCCAAATGACTGCAACAGTGCGGCACTCCTTCAGTCCTGCCCCGGAGAGTGTCAGCCTGGATTTTGTACTCAAGGCTCTGGAGTGGGACTCAGAGGCAAGAACTGCTCCCAATTGAGCCAAGGCTGACACTCAAATTTCAGCTAGGCTACTTTTCCATAGACAAAGTATTTATTCACTAAATGAACAGATTATGTCCATAGTATCGTATATGATAGTGACTTGAATTTTCATATCTCACAATTATAAACAGACATTGTGGCTTTATTATTGCTGGATCTTGGGATGTCGGGAATGCTGGCACAGCTTTATTTGTTGCTGATTCCCAGTAGCCCTGAGAAGGGGTTGGTATTCCTTCTTTTTAAAGCATGAAGGTTGCCTGATGAATTTGGTATGATGTCAGTAGGCCCCCACTGCCATTTTGGGATGAGCCGGGTGGAATTGGAGCTGTGTGGAGTTAGAGCCGGACAGAGTTTGAGGCGAGTGGAGTTAGAGGCGGGTGCGGTTAGAGGCGGGCGGGGTTAGAGGCGGGCAGGGTTAGTGACGGGTGCGGTTAGAGGTGGGCGGGGTGAGCGGCGGGTGGTGTTAGAGGTGGGCAGGGTTAGAGGTGGGCAGGGTTAGAGGCGGGCAGGGTTAGAGGCGGGCAGGGTTAGTGGCGGGTGCGGTTAGAGGTGGGCGGGGTGAGCGGCGGGTGGTGTTAGAGGTGGGCAGGGTTAGAGGTGGGCGGGGTTAGAGGTGGGCGGGGTTAGAGGTGGGTGGGGTGAGAGGCGGGTGGTGTTAGAGGTGTGCGGGGTTAGAGGTGGGCGGGGTTAGAGGTGGGCGGAGTTAGAGGTGGGTGGGGTGAGAGGCAGGTGGTTTTAGAGGTGGGCGGGGTTAGAGGTGGGCGGGGTGAGAGGTGGGCGGGGTGAGAGGCGGGTGGTGTTAGAGGTGGGCGGGGTGAGAGGCGGGTGATGTTAGAGGTGGGCGGGGTTAGAGGTGGGCGGAGTTAGCGGTGGCACCTAATGCCCAGAATCAGTTGACGCTTCATCTGAAGAGGTGACAGGTGGGTTTCCTGTTATGTTAGTGGGTCCAGAAGGAGAAGCCCCTCTCCCCACCCTGCCTCACCTACTCTCTTGGGATGCTCTGCCTTTCCTTTCCACCCAAGATCTGAGCCTCCCCTTGCCAGGGCCCACCTTCCTCTGGTCCGGAAGATCTGGAGCCTATGGTCTGCCCCAGGGTATTCGATATTCAACTACACCACTGCCAGTCCTCAAACTGGGCCAGGCCTCTTAACAGGACTATCAGCTACAAACCACTGACCAGCTGCCCAAACTCCGCATGGAGGGAGGGAGGGGGTAGATAGTCTACTCCAATATCTCAGGACTGAGGTTCCCATCATGGCCTAATGAGTGATGGCATTGCCACTGTAGCCAGAGTTGACAGAACCTGGCTTGATTCTTGGATGGTGCTGAACTAGTTGCTTTCAATCAATTAGCTGTCGAATGCTACAGTTCACCTCAGTACCCGGTCAGGAAGGTGCTTCTTACTGGGGGCTGCACACAGGTGAGATGCATTCCACAGCTGAATAGCCCACTAACACGCAGGCTGATAAATTGGTTGACACCAGAGCCACTTTTTAAGCCAAAGCATCCAATATGGCGGGTGACAGGTGTGCACAAGTTCCATGCTGGAACTGCCCGCCATATAGATAATGGCAGAAACTGAGGCGTCCATAGTCCACGTCTGAAAATAGGAAAATAGGAGACCTAATGCTTGTTTGACACCCTCATCCCAAAATTGGGTTTCCCTGTGAGCAGAGGGTGATGGCCAGTTCATCAGTCTAGTTTAAATTTCTCAGCCTCACAGATCATGCTCACGCATGAAGAATGGTCAATAGTGAGAGGCAGCAGAGGTTAGCCAGTGGGCATGGGCCTCGACCCCAGTGAGATGCAGCAAAGGTTAGCCAGTGGCCATGGGCTTGGACCCCAGTGAGTGGCAGCAGAGGTTAGCCAGTGGCCATGGGCTTGGACCCCAGTGAGTGGCAGCAGAGGGTGGCCAGTGGCCATGGGCCTCAACCCCAGTGAGTGGCAGCAGAGCTTAGCCAGTGGCCATGGGCTTCGACCCCAGTGAGTGGCAGCAGAGGTTAGCCAGTGGCCATGGGCTTTGACCCCAGTGAGTGGCAGCAGAGGTCAGCCAGTGGCCATGGGCTTGGACCCCAGTGAGTGGCAGCAGAGGTTAGCCAGTGGCCATGGGCTTTGACCCCAGTGAGTGGCAGCAGAGGTTAGCCAGTGGCCATGGGCTTGGACCCCAGTGAGTGGCAGCAGAGGTTAGCCAGTGGCCATGGGCCTCGACCCCAGTGAGATGCAGCAAAGGTTAGCCAGTGGCCATGGGCTTGGACCCCAGTGAGTGGCAGCAGAGGTTAGCCAGTGGCCATGGGCTTTGACCACAGTGAGTGGCAGCAGAGGTTAGCCAGTGGCCATGGGCTTGGACCCAGTGAGAGGCAGCAGAGGTTAACCAGTGGCCATGGGCCTCGACCCCAGTGAGTGGCAGCAGAGGTTAGCCAGTGGCCATGGGCTTTGACCACAGTGAGTGGCAGCAGAGGTTAGCCAGTGGCCATGGGCTTGGACCCCAGTGAGTGGCAGCAGAGGGTGGCCAGTGGCCATGGGCCTCAACCCCAGTGAGTGGCAGCAGAGCTTAGCCAGTGGCCATGGGCTTCGACCCCAGTGAGTGGCAGCAGAGGTTAGCCAGTGGCCATGGGCTTTGACCCCAGTGAGTGGCAGCAGAGGTTAGCCAGTGGCCATGGGCTTGGACCCCAGTGAGTGGCAGCAGAGGGTGGCCAGTGGCCATGGGCCTCAACCCCAGTGAGTGGCAGCAGAGCTTAGCCAGTGGCCATGGGCTTCGACCCCAGTGAGTGGCAGCAGAGGTTAGCCAGTGGCCATGGGCTTTGACCCCAGTGAGTGGCAGCAGAGGTCAGCCAGTGGTCATGCGCTTCGACCCCAGTGAGTGGCAGCAGAGGTTAGCCAGTGGCCATGGGCTTCGACCCCAGTGAGTGGCAGCAGAGGTTAGCCAGTGGCCATGGGCTTGGACCCAGTGAGAGGCAGCAGAGGTTAGCCAGTGGCCATGGGCTTCGACCCCAGTGAGTGGCAGCAGAGGTTAGCCAGTGGCCATGGGCCTAAACCCAGTGAGAGGCAGCAGAGGTTAGCCAGTGGCCATGGGCTTGGACCCAGTGAGAGGCAGCAGAGGTTAACCAGTGGCCATGGGCCTCGACCCCAGTGAGTGGCAGCAGAGGTTAGCCAGTGGCCATGGGCCTCGACCCCAGTGAGTGGCAGCAGAGCTTAGCCAGTGGCCATGGGCCTGAACCCAGTGAGAGGCAGCAGAGGTTAGCCAGTGGCCATGGGCTAGAACCCAGTGAGAGGCAGCAGAGGTTAGTCAGTGGCCATGGGCCTGAACCCAGTGAGAGGCAGCAGAGGTTAGCCAGTGGCCATGGGCCTCGACCCCAGTGAGTGGCAGCAGAGGTTAGCCAGTGGCCATGGGCTTGGACCCAGTGAGAGGCAGCAGAGGTTAGCCAGTGGCCATGGGCTTGGACCCAGTGAGAGCCAGCAGAGGTTAGCCAGTGGCCATGGGCTTCGACCCCAGTGAGTGGCAGCAGAGGTTAGCCAGCGGCCATGGGCCTGAACTCAGTGAGAGGCAGCAGAGGTTAGCCAGTGGCCATGGGCTTGGACCCAGTGAGAGGCAGCAGAGGTTAGCCAGTGGCCATGGGCCCCGACCTCAGTGAGTGGCAGCAGAGGTTAGCCAGTGGCCATGGGCCTCGACCCCAGTGATAGGCAGCAGAGGTTAGCCAGTGGCCATGGGTTTGGACCCAGTGAGAGGCAGCAGAGGTTAGCCAGTGGCCATGGGCTTGGACCCAGTGAGAGGCAGCAGAGGTTAGCCAGTGGCCATGGGCCTCGACCCCAGTGAGTGGCAGCAGAGGTTAGCCATTGGCCATGGGCTTCGACCCCAGTGAGAGGCAGCAGAGGTTAGCCAGTGGCCATGGGACTGAACCCAGTGAGATGCAGCAGAGGTTAGCCAGTGGCCATGGGCCTTGACCCCAGTGAGAGGCAGCAGAGGTTAGCCAGTGGCCATGGGCCTCGACCCCAGTGAGAGGCAGCAGTTAGCCAGTGGCCATGGGCTTGGACCCAGTGAGAGGCAGCAGAGGTTAGCCAGTGGCCATGGGCTTGGACCCAGTGAGAGGCAGCAGAGGTTAGCCAGTGGCCATGGGCCTCCTCCCCAGAGTGGCAGCAGAGGCTAGCCAGTGGCCATGGGCCTGAACCCAGTGAGAGGCAGCAGAGGTTAGCCAGTGGCCATGGGCCTCGACCCCAGTGAGTGGCAGCAGAGGTTAGTCAGTGGCCATGGGCTTGGACCCAGTGAGAGGCAGCAGAGGTTAGCCAGTGGCCATGGGCTTGGACCCAGTGAGAGCCAGCAGAGTTTAGCCAGTGGCCATGGGCTTCGACCCCAGTGAGTGGCAGCAGAGGTTAACCAGTGGCCATGGGCTTGGACCCAGTGAGAGGCAGCAGAGGTTAGCCAGTGGCCATGGGCCCCGACCTCAGTGAGTGGCAGCAGAGGTTAGCCAGTGGCCATGGGCCTCGACCCCAGTCATAGGCAGCAGAAGTTAGCCAGTGGCCATGGGTTTGGACCCAGTGAGAGGCAGCAGAGGTTAGCCAGTGGCCATGGGCTTGGACCCAGTGAGAGGCAGCAGAGGTTAGCCAGTGGCCATGGGCCTCGACCCCAGTGAGTGGCAGCAGAGGTTAGCCATTGGCCATGGGCTTCGACCCCAGTGAGAGGCAGCAGAGGTTAGCCAGTGGCCATGGGCCTGAACCCAGTGAGATGCAGCAGAGGTTAGCCAGTGGCCATGGGCCTTGACCCCAGTGAGAGGCAGCAGAGGTTAGCCAGTGGCCATGGGCCTCGACCCCAGTGAGAGGCAGCAGAGGTTAGCCAGTGGCCATGGGCTTGGATCCAGTGAGAGGCAGCAGAGGTTAGCCAGTGGCCATGGGCTTGGACCCAGTGAGAGGCAGCAGAGGTTAGTCAGTGGCCATGGGCCTCCTCCCCAGAGTGGCAGCAGAGGCTAGCCAGTGGCCATGGGCCTGAACCCAGTGAGAGTCAGCAGAGGTTAGCCAGTGGCCATGGGCCTCGACCCCAGTGAGTGGCAGCAGAGGTTAGTCAGTGACCATGGGCTTGGACCCAGTGAGAGGCAGCAGAGGTTAGCCAGTGGCCATGGGCTTGGACCCAGTGAGAGCCAGCAGAGTTTAGCCAGTGGCCATGGGCTTCGACCCCAGTGAGTGGCAGCAGAGGTTAGCCAGTGGCCATGGGCCTGAACCCAGTGAGAGGCAGCAGAGGTTAGCCAGTGGCCATGGGCTTGGACCCAGTGAGAGGCAGCAGAGGTTAGCCAGTGGCCATGGGCCTCGACCCCAGTGAGAGGCAGCAGAGGTTAGCCAGTGGCCATGGGCCTCGACCCCAGTGAGAGGCAGCAGAGGTTAGCCAGTGGCCATGGGTTTGGACCCAGTGAGAGGCAGCAGAGGTTAGCCAGTGGCCATGGGTCTTGACCCCAGTGAGAGGCAGCAGAGGTTAGCCAGTGGCCATGGGTCTTGACCCCAGTGAGAGGCAGCAGAGGTTAGCCAGTGGCCATGGGCCTGAACCCAGTGAGAGGCAGCAGAGGTTAGCCAGTGGCCATGGGCCTTGACCCCAGTGAGTGGCAGCAGAGGTTAGCCAGTGACCATGGGCTTGGACCCCAGTGAGAGGCAGCAGATGTTAGCCAGTGGCCATGGGCTTGGACCCCAGTGAGAGGCAGCAGAGGTTAGTCAGTGGCCATGGGTCTTGACCCCAGTGAGAGGCAGCAGAGGTTAGTCAGTGGCCCTGGGTCTTGACCCCAGTGAGTGGCAGCAGAGGTTAGCCAGTGGCCATGGGTCTTGACCCCAGTGAGAGGCAGCACTTTCAGGAGAGCAGGGGAGATAACTGGCAAAAAGGTTATGAGCTAACTACAGAGCAAAGTAATTGAAGATTGTCTGGAAAGTAATGGTTCTATGGAAGTGTCATTGATCAGGAATGCAACTGGTCAAAGGTGACTATTATTGGATTAGATTGATATTTTGCAGCTTTGATTGATTTACCTTGAGGAAGAATGTGATCCTGTTCAAGGAATGTTTTCTTATCCTTGATAAATAGTTTGTACTCCCCTTACATGTGTAAGGGGAGAGAATGACCTTTTCTCATTTGATAAGCAAAATAGGAAAGCATTGGTTAGGATTTGACCTTTCACATTTCAACATGAACTGTACACCACCTGGGGTTGGAAACTACCCAGGTTTGCCCTGATGTTTCCAGGAATTAAAGATTAATTTCCAGGGCACTGCTGCCAGTGACTCAGGAGAAAATTCAGGTGAATTAAAATTTTTTTTTTTCATTTTCTTTGAACACTTGAATTTTTTAGTGACAAATATATTGGCAATGAGGAGAATCTTGATAAAACTTTGGTTAGGCTCAACTAGAGTACTGCATCCAGTTCTGGTCACCACACTTCAGGAAGAATGTGAGGGTCCTTGAGAGGGTGCAGAGGAGATTTACTAGAATGGTTCCAGAGACGGGGATTTTAGTTACAAGATTAGGTTGGAAAAGCTGAGGTTACTCTCCTTAGAGCAAAGGAGATTGAGGGGCGATTTGATAGAGGTGTACAAGATTATGACAGGTTTAGATAAGTTAGACAAGGAAAAACTGTTCTCATTAACTAATGGGACAAGGACTAGGGGGACACAGATTGAAGGTTTTGGGTAAGGGATGCAGGGGAAATATGAGGAAGAACATTTTTACGCAGTGGGTAGTTACCCACAAAGATGGTGAACGCGGAGACAATCAATGATGTCAAAAGGAAATTGGATGGCCATATGAAAGAAATAGACTTGCAGGGCTACGGGAATCGAACAGGTGGTGGGACTGACTGGATAGCTCTGTGGACAGCCAGCATGGACACGATGGGCCAAATGGCCTCCTTCTGTGCCATAAACATAGGAAATAGGAGCAGAAGTAGGCCATTCGACCCATTGAGCCGACTCTGCCATTTAAACAGATCATGGCTGATCATCTACCTCCATGCCATTTTCCCCCACGAATAGGAACATAGGAATGACTCGATGACTCTATAGATCACTCTATAAGTTCTGTTTGTGTGATAGTCAAGAATCATCCAATTGGGTAATGAAAGGTTTGATGCTTTCCAATTGGTGTAGGAGGGCATACATCCAAGCCTACAGACCGCTACAGCCAGCAATCAGGGGAAGAGAGCCAACTACAGATTCTGCCTTCAGGAAAACACTGCATGAAGCAAGCCAGCCAAAATACACTTTGACCAACTAAGAACTTCAAGAATACAGCTTCAGCCGAGGACTACTGCACCACCCACTTTACAGACTGCATTTAAGTTCCATTTATTCTGGACTTTCATCCAACCACCAAATCAATTTTCCCTCCTGTAATCTACTTGTGTGTGTGTGATTCTCATGTGAATGTATGTGTGAATGTGTAGCATATTTTTTAGTATTTTAAAATCAGGTTAGAGTGTTAAGTATAATAAAATTACCTCTTTCTTGTTTAAACTCAAGAAAATCTGTCCGATTGTGTGCTAAGCACAACCACAGTTTAAAAGGAATTAACCCTGTTGCAGTCAAATAAGAGGAGGGACAAAAGGGAAGCCTGAGACCCCCTCCTGACCTGGCCATAACAATGTATTTACAGATTTAAATAGTTAAAACAGCATTAAAAAGTAGGCAAATAACTCACTGATTAGAAATAGTCCACGAGAAATCAATTTACCTATTCAAGATTTAGTTCTTTTATTGGCTAATAACTATTGTTACAACCTCAGTGAGACCATTAAAAATATGATATATGAACCCCCAGATCAATATAAAGAATTGCACAACAAGATTTCACAGTTTAAGACCTTTATTATAACAGCTAAAGAAATCCCAATTAACTAAATAGTACTTTGTAAGTAGCTGATACCCCAAACTACAAAGAAAGGTATCACACCATCCTTATACAGTCCTCTTTGATGGTGAAATCCTTCTGGTTAAAAGTTCCACACTCCCCTGTAGTTGCAATGGGTTGGATCTCCCAGAACTTTCTCAAAATCAATGTCCTCTTTGCTCACTTTTCTGAGCACTTTTGACCTGGACGTCTGTGAATAAAGCAATTTTTGGTGATCCTGCTGGACTTTTACTGCTCCGCAAAATTCAACTTTGAAAACAGGCTCCAGTCTTCACAGCCTTTCCCTGGATCAGTCTTCTCTGAGAGCAGGTCTTCCCTCTCTCTCTCTATCCAGGCTGACACCGCTGCTTGTCTTCCTTTCTTACAGCCTGCTCTCATGCCGCCACCACTGGTCTTCTGTACCTACAGCCTTCAGAAATATCCCTATCGTCAACGATAGGGGAGCCCAGCATATCAGTGCAAACAAGAGAGAATCTAACCGTCTCCCTTGACATTCAATGGCATTACCATCGCTGAGACCCCCCACTATCAACATCCTGGGGGTTACCATTGACCAGAAACTGAACTGGAGTAGCCATATAAATACCATAGCTACAAGAGCAGGTCAGAGGGCGGGAATCCTGCGGCAAGTAATTCACCTCCTGACTCCCCAAAGCCTGTCCACCATCTACAAGGCACAAGTCAGGAGTATGATGGAATACTCACCACTTGCCTGGATGGATGCAGCTCCAACAACACTCAGGAGAAAGCAGCCCGCTTGATTGGCACCCCATCTACAAACATTCACTCCCTCCACCACCGATGCACAGTAGCAGCAGTGTGTACCATCTACAAGATGCACTGCAGCAACGCACCAAGGCTCCTTAGACAGCACCTTCCAAACCCGCGACCTCTACCACCTAGAAGGACAAGGGCAACAGATGCTTGGGAACATCACCACCTGCAAGTTCCCCTCCTAGCCACACACCATCCTGACTTGGAACTATATCTCTGTTCCTTCACTGTCGCTGGGTCAAAATCCTGGAACTCCCTTCCCAACAGCACTGTGGGTGTACCTACCCCACATGGTCTGCAGCAGTTCAAGAAGGCAGCTCACCACCACCTTCTTAAGGCCAATTAAGGATGGGCAATAAATGCTGGCCTGGCCAGTGACGCCCACATTGCATGAATGAATAAAAAAAAAAGAATGGTTCCAGGGATGAGGGGCTGCAGTTATGTGGATAGATTGGAGAAGCTGTGGTTGTTCTCCTTAGAAAAGAGAAGGTTGAGAGGAGATTTGATAGTAGTGTTCAAAATCATGAGGCGTCTGGACAGAGTAGATAGAGAGAAACCGTTCCTATTAGCGGATGAGTTGAGGACCTGAGGACACCAATTTAAAATAATTGGCAAAAGAACCAAAGGTGACATGAGGAAAAACTTTTTTACACAATGAGTGGTTAGGATCGGGAATGCACTGCCTGAGAGTGTGTTGGAGATAGATTCATTCATGCCTTTCAAAAAGGAATTAGAAAAGCACCTAAATGAAAATAAAATTGCAGGGCTATGGGGAAAGGGCAAGAGAGTGGGACTAGCTAAATTGTTCTTGTAAAGAGTTGGCTTGATTTCAATGGGCCAAATGGCCTCTTTCTGTGCTGTAACCGTTCTATGATTCTAGGCATCACATTTTTATTTTTCATTCCAATAAGATCTTTAAGGTCATAAAAATAATATCGTTTCAACAGGGAGGATCAGTAATACCCCCGTCTCAAAATCCCCAAACAGTCCCTCCAACATTATGTATCCTTGACCAGTTGCATTCCTGACCAATGGCGCTTCCAAAGCTTTTAATTTTTATTGGAGATTTTTAAAAACTTTTTCTTTCTGTTTCTTTCATTTCTCGCTCTCTCTTGTAATTACAATCTTTCTTTCCCCCTCTTTATTTCATTTTCTAGACCTGATTTGGCATTGAATTCATGACATTCCAAATGAGACAACCGTGTTCAGACTCTGTGCTTCTCACTACCATTCTTCAATCTGATTATTGAAGGGGACTCACGGAGCTGAATTTTATAAGGCCGCCCCTGAAATTGGCAGTGGGTGAAAAATATGGCGGCCCACTCGTGTAGACCATACACCAAATAGCCACTGGGATTCCAAGCACGGCAGCTCATTTAAATAGCCAGGGCAGACTACCCCTGATCACATGGCGGGGGCAGGCTGTCTGTCCCCGGCAATAGCGACAGCTGCTTGTGCACAGGCGCTGACGCCATTTTTTAAAGGGCTGACAGCCCTACCTGCAAATTTAAATATTTAAAGTTAAATGGAATTTTAAAAAATACATTTCTTTTGCCCCTCTCCCGCCCCCCCAATAACAATGAAATTATTTGCCCTTCCCCCCCCAAATTCTTACCTTTACCATCTGACCTTCTCCCCCCGAACTGCACAAATTTTCACCTACAACCCTTCCCACCATCCTCGACAACCATGATGCTAATTTGACCTCATTACCTCCCCCCTTCCCGCATTGATGAACTTACCTCACATCACCACCGCCCCCCCTCCCCCCCCGCCGCCTCATTTTCCCGGACGGGGATCTGGAGTCGTTGCAGTGTAGGCCACCAGCCTGAGGATCGCAGCGGGACATCAGGAGGCGATGTGAGCTTAATTAATTCAGCTTTATTAATTTATTTAAATATTTAAATTGTGGTCCCCCATCGCTGAGAGGCGGGGGTTGGGGGCGGGGCCACCACGAGGCCTCGCCACCGCTGGTAATGTTGGGCTGGGCCCTGCCGGCATCAAGGTCCGTGGTGAGCCCCATCCATCCAGCCCACAGTTGCTTGCCCTGTTAACACATTTCCCAGATGCTCTGATAGGAGCTTTTCAGCTGGTTGACTGACAGTAATGGGCCATGCAAAAGCCTATAAAAAGTCTACAAGCAAATGTAGGTCTAAAGAGCAGCTAGCTCCCCTCAGAGCAAGCTCTGGCCTGTATCTCCTTATGTGGCTTAGTGTCCAATTGTTTGTCTGATGCCGCTCCTGTGAAGACCATTTGGGGCATTTTACTATCGTTAAAGACGCTATATAAATTCATGTTGTTGTAGGAGCAGAAACCTGAATCCGGAGAAGTTGAAGAACCTGAAAATAATGACAGAGGGTTGACACCTCCTGAAGTCAAAACTCAAAGTGGAATAAAGGATTTATTGCAAACCTCAGAGAGACCAGCGGGGGGCAGCAAAAAGACACATTTTCAAAAAACATTTGATTTTCTTTCTGATGGAAGCCATAGAATTCAGTGCATTGACATTGCTGCAGTAACACACATACACGTTACATTAATCTGCTTACATTTGTCGAGCTAAGTTAAGAAATTAATACATCTTAATCAGAGATGGAAAATCTAATGATAAGTTTCTGAGACTGAGAAAATGCCATTTCATTCAAGGGGCAGGAAAGAAAGAAGCTCAATTTCTGTTGCACCTTTCACATCCACAGCATGTTCCCAAGTGCTTCACATTACTTTTTAATGTGTATTCACTTTTATGTAGATCAAACAGAATGGCCAATTGCACACAGCAAAGTCCCACAGACAACTGTGCAATAAATGACCAATTGATCCATCCATTTTAGTGATGTTGGTTCAGGGATATATGTTGCCCAGGACATCAGAACACCCCCACTCTTCTTTTAATAGTGTTGTGGGATCTTTTACATCCACCTGAGAGGATAGACATCTTAACATCTCATCTGAAATACAGCACCTCTGCCAGGAATTACTCCCTCAGTACTGCACTGGAATGTCAGCCTAGATTATGTCCTGGAGTGGGGCTTGAACCCATAGCCTGCTAATAATAGGAGATGGGAGTACCACCACTGAGCCATGGCTGTTACTAGCAAGCTAAAAGGATGATGGGTTTCAATGCTTTCTTTAACATTCAGCATTGGATAGGCCAGTATCTTTCAGCTAATGGAGCACCAATGATGCAACATGTCCAATTCAAAGAGAAATTCAGGTTGTCAAAGGGGTACAAAAGTGCCAGGCTGTGTTACCTGCCTGGTGCCAGGGTTCAGGACATCTGCTCAGGGCTGGAGAGGAACTTGCAGTGGGAGGGGGAGGATCCAGTTGTTGTGGTCCATGTGGGTACCAATGACGTGGATAGGATGAGGAAAGAAGTTCTGCTGAGGGAGTATGAGCAGCTCGGGGCTAAATTAAAAAGCAGATATCAAAGGTAATAATCTCTGGGTTATTACCTGATCCATGAGCGGCACAGTGGAGCAGTGATTAGCACCGCAGCCTCACAGCTCCAGCGACCCGGGTTCAATTCTGGGTACTGCCTGTGTGGAGTTTGCAAGTTCTCCCTGTGTCTGCGTGGGTTTTCTCCGGGTGCTCCGGTTTCCTCCCACAAGCCAAAAGACTTGCAGGTTGGTAGGTAAATTGGCCATTATAAATTGTCACTAGTATAGGTAGGTGGTAGGGAAATATAGGGACAGGTGGGGATGTGGTAGGAATATGGGATTAGTGGAGGATTAGTATAAATGGGTGGTTGATGGTCGGCTAAAAACTAAACAAATTGGCGTAGAGTAACTAAGATTAGAGAGTTAAATGCGTGGTTCAATGATTGGTGTGGAAGAAATGGGTTTCGATTCCTGGGGCATTGGGACCAGTACTGGGGAAAGTGGGAGCTGTACCATTGGAATGGTCTACACCTGAACTGTGCTGGGACCAGTGTTCTGGTGAGTCGTATAACTAGGGCGGTAGAGAGGGCTTTAAACTAAATAGTGGGGACGAGGGATCAAGTGAGGGAAGATGTGATAATTTAAAGAGAGAGGAGAAGGCAAGAGAGCAAGATAGCAATAAGGATAATGATAATTAGGGTGTGACAGGAAGGGACAGTGCGTACAAACTTAAGAATGAACCAGCAGATAAGACTAGAAGTTGTGAACTAACAGAGTAGGGGGAGGGTTCGGGAGCGGTGAGATTTAGAAATCCAAAGAGAAAGGCCAAGGCATTGGAACAGCGTAGCATTGTGGGTAAAGACAAGCAGAATGGGACAGGAAGCGACAGAGAGTTTAACAGAAATTGTACATCAGCAAATAAGGTCATTGAAGGGAAAAGAAACAAAAAAATAAAAGTAAAGTTTCTTTATCTGAATGCTTGAAGCATCTGCAATAAGATAGATGAACCAGTGGCACAAATAGAGATACATGATTTGAATCTAATCACCATTACAGAGATATGGTTACATGGTGATCAAGGTTGGGAAATAAATATTCCAGGGTACACAATATTTCGGAAAGACAGACAGAGTAGCAAAGGAGGAGGGGTAGCACTGATAGTAAAGGATGACATAAGGACATTCTTGAGAAAGGATCTGGCCTCAGAAGATCATGAATTAGAATCAGTAAGGGTGGAAATAAGGAATAGCAAGAATCAGAAAACACTGGTGGGAGTAGTTTATAGCCCACTGATAGTAGTTATACCATTGGACAGAGCCAGAAATTATTGGAGCTTGTAACAAAGGCAATGTAATAATTGTACAGGACTTTAATCTTCATATAAACTGGAACAATGAAATTGGCAGGAGTGGTCTAGAAGATGAATTTGTAGAAAGTTTTCCGGACAGTTTCTTGGAGCAGTATGTTGTGGAACCAACTAGGGATAAAGCTATCTTAGAACATAGAACATAGAACATTACAGCGCAGTACAGGCCCTTCAGCCCTCGATGTTGCGCCGACCTGTGAAACCATCTGACCTACACTATTCCATTTTCATCCATATGTCTATCCAATGACCACTTAAATGCCCTTAAAGTTGGCGAGTCTACTACTGTTGCAGGCAGGGCGTTCCACGCCCCTACTACTCTCTGAGTAAAGAAACTACCTCTGACATCTGTCCTATATCTATCACCCCTCAACTTAAAGCTATGTCCCCTCGTGTTTGCCATCACCATCCGAGGAAAAAGGCTCTCACTATCCACCCTGTCCAACCCTCTGATTATCTTATATGTCTCTATTAAGTCACCTCTTCTCCTCCTTCTCTCTAACGAAAACAACCTCAAGTCCCTCAGCCTTTCCTCGTAAGACCTTCCCTCCATACCAGGCAACATCCTAGTAAATCTCCTCTGCACCTTTTCCAAAGCTTCCACATCCTTCCTATAATGCGGTGACCAGAACTGCACGCAATACTCCAGGTACGGCCGCACCAGAGTTCTGTACAGCTGCAGCATGACCTCGTGGCTCCTAAACTCGATCCCCCTACTAATAAAAGCTAACACACCATATGCCTTCTTAACAGCTCTATTAACCTGGGTGGCAACTTTCAGGGATTTATGTACCTGGACACCAAGATCTCTCTGCTCATCTACACTACCAAGAATCTTCCCATTAGCCCAGTATTCTGCAATCCTGTTACTCCTTCCGAAGTGAATCACCTCACACTTTTCCGCATTAAACTCCATTTGCCATCTCTCAGCCCAGCTCTGCAGCCTATCTATGTCCCTCTGTAACCTACAACATCCTTCGGCACTATCCACAACTCCACCGACCTTCGTGTCATCCGCAAATTTACTAACCCACCCTTCTACACCCTCATCCAGGTCATTTATAAAAATGACAAACAGCAGTGGCCCCAAAACAGATCCTTGCGGTACACCACTAGAAACTATACTCCAGGATGAACATTTACCATCAACCACCACTCTCTGTCTTCTTTCAGCTAGCCAATTTCTGATCCAAAGCACTAATTCACCTTCAATCCCATACTTCTGTATTTTCTGCAATAGCCTACCGTGGGGAACTTTATCAAACGCCTTACTGAAATCCATATACACCACATCCACGCTTTACCCTCATCCACCTGTTTGGTCACCTTGTCAAAAAACTCAATAAGGTTTGTGAGGCACGACCTACCCTTCACAAAACCGTGCTGACTATCGCTAATGAACTTATTCTTTTCAAGATGATTATAAATCCTATCTCTTATAACCTTTTCCAACATTTTACCCACAACCGAACTAAGGCTCACAGGTCTATAATTACCAGGACTGTCTCTACTCCCCTTCTCGAACAAGGGGACAACATTTGCTATCCTCCAGTCTTCCGGCACTATTCCTGTCGACAATGACGACATAAAAGTCAAGGACAAAGGCTCTGCAATCTCCTCCCTGGCTTCCCAGAGAATCCTAGGATAAATCCCATCTGGCCCAGGGGACTTATCTATTTTCACACTTTCCAAAATTGCTAACACCTCCTCCTTGTGAACCTCAATCCCATCTAGCCTAGTCGTCTGTATCTCAGTATTCTCCTCGACAACATTTTCTTTCTCCACTGTAAATACTGACGAAAAATATTCATTTAACGCTTCCCCTATCTCCTCCGATTCCACACACAACTTCCCACTACTATCCTTGATTGGCCCTAACCTATCTCTAGTCATTCTTTTATTCCTGATATACCTATAGAAAGCCTTAGGGTTTTCCTTGATCCTAACCGCCAATGACTTCTCGTGTCCTCTCCTTGCTTTTCTTAGCTCTCCCTTTAGATCCTTCCTGGCTAGCTTGTAACTCTCAAGCGCCCTAACTGAGCCTTCACGTCTCATCCTAACATAAGCCTTCTTCTTCCTCTTGACAAGCTCTTCAACTTCTTTAGTAAACCACGGCTCCCTCGCTCGACAACTTCCTCCCTGCCTGACAGGTACATACTTATCAAGGACACACAGTAGCTGCTCCTTGAATAAGCTCCACATTTCGATTGTGCCCATCCCCTGCAGTTTCCTTCCCCATCCTACGCATCCTAAATCTTGCCTAATCGCATCATAATTTCCTTTCCCCCAGCTATAATTCTTGCCCTGCTGTATATGCCTGTCCTTGCCCATCGCTAAGGTAAACCTAACTGAATTGTGATCACTATCACTAAAGTGCTCACCTACATCTAAATCTGACACCTGGCCGGGTTCATTACCCAGTACCAAATCCAATGTGGCATCGCCCCTGGTTGGCCTGTCTACATACTGTGTCAGAAAACCCTCCTGCACACACTTGACAAAAACAGACCCATCTAAAGTACTCGAACTATAGTATTTCCAGTCAATATTTGGAAAGTTAAAGTCTCCCATAACCACTACCCTGTTACTCTCGCTCCTGTCAAGAATCATCTTTGCTATCCTTTCCTCTACATCTCTGGAACTATTTGGAGGTCTATAGAAAACTCCCAACTCCCAACAACCTCTCCTCTCCTGTTTCTAACCTCGGCCCAGACTACCTCAGTAGACGAGTCTTCAAACGTCCTTTCTGCCGCTGTAATACTTTCCTTGATTAACAATGCCACACCCCCCCCTCTTTTACCATCTTCTCTGTTCTTAGTGAAACATCTAAATCCCGGAACCCGCAACATCCATTCCTGTCCCTGCTCTACCCATGTCTCTGAAATGGCCACAACATCGAGATCCCAGGTACCAACCCATGCTGCAAGCTCACCCACCTTATTCCGGATGCTCCTGGCGTTGAAGTAGACACATTTTAAACCAAGCTCTTGCTTGCCAGTGCCCTCTTGTGTCCTTTTTACCTTATCCCTGACCTCACTACTCTCAACATCCTGTACACTGGCACTACAATTTAGGTTCCCATCCCCCTGCTGAATTAGTTTAAACCCCCCCGAAGAGCACTCGCAAATCTGCCCCCCAGGATATTGGTACCCCTCTGGTTCAGGTGAAGACCATCCTGTTTGTAGAGGTCCCACCTACCCCCGAAAGAGCCCCAATTATCCAGGAAACCAAAACCCTCCCTCCTACACCATCCCTGCAGCCACGTGTTCAACTCCTCTCTCTCCCTTTTCCTCACTTCGCTAGCACGTGGCACGGGCAACAACCCAGAGATAACAACTCTGTTTGTTCTCGCTCTAAGCTTCCACCCTCGCTCCCTGAATTTCTGCCTTAAATCCCCATCTGTCTTCCTACCTATGTCGTTGGTGCCTATGTGTACCACAACTTGGGGCTGCTCCCCCTCCCCCTTGAGGATCCCAAAAACACGATCCGAGACATCACGTACCCTGGCACCTGGGAGGCAACACACCAACCGTGAGTCTCTCTCGTTCCCACAAAACCTCCTATCTGTTCCCCTAACTATGGAGTCCCCAATGACTAATGCTCTGCTCCTCTTACCCCTTCCCTTCTGAGCAACAGGGACAGACTCTGCGCCAGAGACCTGTATCCCATTGCCTACCCCTGGTAAGTCGTCTCCCCCAACAGTATCCAAAACGGTATACGTGTTGTTGAGGGAAACGGCCACAGGGGATCCCTGCACTGCCTGCTGGTTCCCTCTCCTTCCCCTGACGATAACCCATCTACCTTCTTCTTTTACCTGAGGTGTGACTGCCTCCCGATAACTCCTCTCAATAATCCCCTCCGTCTCCCGAATGATCCGAAGTTCCTCCAGCTCCAGCTCCAGTTCCCTCACGCGGTCCTCGAGGAGCTGGAGCTGGGTGCACTTCCCGCAGATGCAGTCAGCAGGGACACCCTTGGCGATCCTTACCTCCCACATTCTGCAGGAGGAACATTCAACTGCCTTAACCTCCATTCCCACTATTCTAAATTCCCAAGTTTTTAACCAATCACACGATAAAACAAGAAGAGAAATAGAAAAAGCCTTACCTTACCTACACACAACCGAGTCCTTTTTTTTGGTAAGAGGAGGAGGGCGGGTGGGAGACACTACAAGAGTAGTGTCTCGGGTTCAGAAACAGCCCAAATATATAAGTTTCTACTTACCCAGCATTCCCTGCTCCACCGAAACTCCCGATGAAATTGACTTCCCAGCTGTTCACTCCTCGCTCGCAATGCCTGTGCTCCTGGAAAAGCTGCACAACGAAAATCTTAGATCTAGTATTGTGTAATGAAGCAGGGTTAATTAGCAATGCGATAGTAAAAGATACACTAGGAAACAGTGATCTTAATACCATTGAATTCCATGTTAAGTTTGAAAGTGACATGCTCCAATCACAAACAAGAATCTTACATTTAAATAAAGCCAATTATGTAGGCATGATGGGAGAACTAGCTAAGGTAAATTGAGTAAATAGACTGAAAGGTATGGTGGTAAATGAACAATAGGAAAGCTTTAAAGAAACAACTCAAAATGTTCAATAAAAATACATTCCTTTGAAAAAAGTACTCAGCAAGAAAGGCCAATCTGTGGCTCATTCAGGAAGTTGAAGATAGTATTAGATTAAAACAAGAGACTTAAAATGTTGCAAAAAAGAGTAGCAAGTCTGTGGATTGGGTGTGTTTTAGAAACCAGCAGAGGGCCACCAAAAAGCTGATAAAACAAAAGGAAAAAATAGAATGAGAGTAAACTAGCCAGTAATATAAAAACAGATTGTAAGAGTTTTTATTGGTATTTATATATATATCAAAAGGAAGAGAGTAGCTAAAGTAAACATTGGTCCCTTAGAAGCAGAGACAGGAAAGATCATCATGGGGAATGAGGAAATGGCAGAAGCATTGAACAAATATTTTGTAAGAGCGAAATACTGCAGATGCTGGAACTCTGAATTGAGAACAGAGAGTGCTGGAAATACTCAGCATGTCTGGCAGCATCTGTGTAGAGAGAAACAGGGTTAACGGTTCAGGTCTGTGGCCTTTCATCAGAACTGGCAAAAGTTAGAAATGGAACGGTCTTTAAGCAAGTGAAAGGGGAGGGGCAAAGAAGAACAAGAGGAAAGACTGTGATAGGACGGAGGGGGAGAGATTAAATGACAGGTGTCATGGAACAGAATGCAAATGGAGTGCTAAGTAGCTATAGTGAAAGACAAAGCATGAGTCCAGAGAGAGTGCTAATGGCAGAGTAATGAACAGGTCTGTTCGAAAGCAAAAACGTGAAAAATAAGTTTAAGACTGGAACATGGTGAAAAATAGATAAAATAAAACTAATAAATAAACAAAAATAATGGGGCTGAAATTATTGAACTCAGTGTTGAGTCCAGAAGGCTGTAGAGTGCCTAATTGGAAGATGAGTTGCTGTTCCTCGAGCTTGCGTTGATGTTCACTGGAACACTGCAGCAGAACGAGTGCAGAAATGTGGGCATGAGAACAAGGTGGTGAATTAAAATGGCAAGCAACCGGAAGCTCGGGATGGTACTTGTGGACCAGGTGGAGGTGTTCCTCAAAGCGGTCACCCAATCTTGGTGGCACGCAATCTTGGTGGTTATACCGGCATCATGCCACAGATTTTCAGGCAATTATCTTCGGAATGCCTTTGCACCGCAGCCTCACAGCTCCAGTGACCCGGGTTCGGTTCTGGGTACTGCCTGTGCGGAGTTTGCAAGTTCTCCCTGTGACCGCGTGGGTTTTCTCCGGGTGCTCGGTTTCCTCCCACAGCCAAAGACTTGCAGGTTGATGGGTAAAATGGCCATTGTAAATTGCCCCTAGTATAGGTAGGTGGTAGGGGAATATAGGGACAGGTGCGGATGTGGTAGGAATATGGGATTAGTGTAGGATTAGTATAAATGGGTGTTTGATGGTCGGCACAGACTCGGTGGGCCGAAGGGCCTGTTTCAGTGCTGTATCTCAAAATAAAATCTGTGTTTAGTCTCCCCAATGTAGGGACCACACTGTGAGCAGCAAATACAGTATACGTAATTGAAAGTAAATTGCTGCTTCACTTGGAAGGAGTGTTTTGGGGCCTTGGATGGCGAGGAGGGAGGAGGTAAAAGGGCAGGTATTGCACCTTCTGCGATTGCTTGAGAAGGTGCCGTTGGAAAGGGACGAGGAGTACGGGGTGATGGAGGATTGGAGCTTGGTATCGCAGAGGGAACGGTCCCTTTGAAATACTGACAGGGAGGGAAAGGGAAGATGTGTTTGGTAGGTGGCAGAAGGCTGGTGGGGTGGAAAGTGAGAACAAGGGGAACCCTGTCGCGGTTCTGGGAGGGAGGCATAGAGCTATAGAGTTTTTACAGCACAGAAATAGGCCCTTCGGCCCAACGCGCCTGCGCCGACCATCAAACACCCGTCCTAACTAATCCCACTTCCCCGCACTTGGCCCGAAGCATTGTATGTTATGGCGTTTCAAATGCTCATCTTAATACTTCTTAAATGTCGTGAGTGTTCCTGCCTCTACCACCCCTTCAGGCAGTGTGTTCCAGATTCCAACCACCCTCTGGGTGAAAAGATTCCTCCGCAACACCCCTCTAAACCTCCTGCCCTTACCTTAAATCTATGCCCCCTAGTTATTGATCTCTCCGCTCAGGGAAAAAGTTTCTTCCTATCTATCCTATCAATGCCCCTCATAATTTTGTATACCTCAATCAGGTCCCCCCTCAGCCTTCTCTGCTCTAATGAAAACAACCCTAGCCTATCTAGTCTGTCTTCATAGCTGAAATGCTCCTGCCCAGGCAACATCCTGGTGAATCTCCTCTGCACCCTCTCCAGTTCAATCACATCCTTCCTATAGTGTGGTGACCAGAACTGTACTCCAACTGTGGCCTAACCAGCATTTTATATAGCTCCATCGTAACCTCTCTGCTCTTATATTCTATGCCTCGGCTAATAAAGGCAAGTATCCCGTATGCCTTCCTAACCACCTTATCTAACTGTGCTGCTGCCTTCAGTGATCTATGGACAAGCACCCCAAGGTCCCTCTGACCCTCTGTACTCCCTAGAGTCCTACCGTCCATTTTATATTCCATTGCCTTGTTAGTCCTCCCAAAGTGCATCACCTCACACTGAACAGGATTAAATTCCACTTGCCACAGCTCCGCCCATCTTACCAGCCCATCTATATCGTCCTGTAAACTAAGGCTTTCCTCCTCACTATTTACGACACCACCAATTTTTGTGTCATCTGCGAAGTTACTAAACATACCTCCTATATTCACGTCTAAATCATTAATGTACACTACAAACAGCAAGGGTCCCAGCACCGATCCCTGCGGTACACCACTGGTCACAGGCTTCACTCGCAAAAACAACCCTCGACCATTACCCTCTGCCTCCTGCCACTAAGCCAATTTTGCATCCAATTTGCCAAATTACCCTGGATCCCATGGACTCTTAACCTTCTTAACCAATCTCCCATGCAGGACCTTATCAAAAGCCTTACTGAAGTCCATGTAGACTACATCAACTGCTTTACCCTCATCTACACATTTTGTCACCGCCACGAAAAATTCAATCAAGTTAGTTAGACACGATCTGCCCCTGACAAAGCCATGCTGACTATCCCTGATTAATCCCTGATTAATCTGTGGAGATTAATTCTGCCCCTCAGAATTTTTTCCAATAGTTTCCCAACCACTGACGTTAGACTCACCGGCCTGTAATTACCTGATTTCTCCCTGCTACCCTTCTTGAATAATGGTACCACATTTGCTCTGGCACCTCTCCCGTGGCCCAAGAGGATTTGAAATTTGTGTCAGAGCCCCTGCAATCTCCTCCCTTGCCTCACATATAACAGCCTGGGATACATCTCATCTGGGCCTGGGGATTTATCCGCTTTTAAACCTGCTAAAACTGCTAATACTTCCTCCCTTTCAATGCTAATATATTTAAGTATATCACAATCCCCCTCCCTGATCTCTACACTTACGTCGTCCTTCTCCATAGTGAACACAGATGAAAAGTAATCATTTAAAACCTCACCTATGTCCTCCAGCTCCACACACAGATTGCCACTTTGGTCCCTAATGGGGCTTACTCTTTCCCTGGTTATCCTCTTGCCCTTAATATACTTATAAAATGCCTTAGGATTTTCCTTTACCTTGCCCGCCAGTGTTTTCTCATGTCCCCTCTTCGCTCTCCTAATTACTTTTTTAAGTACCCCCCTACACTTTCTATACTCCTCTATTGCCTCCGCTGTTTTCAGTGCTCTGAATCTGTCATAAGCCTCCTTTTTTCCTGATCCAATCCTCCATATCCCTTGACATCCAGGGTTCCCTGGACTTGATGGTCCGACCCTTCACCTTAATGGGTACATGTTGGCTCTGAACCCTCACTATTTCCTCCTTGAATGACTCTCACTGGTCTGATGTCGACTTTGCTCCAAGTAGCTGCTCCCAGTCCACTTTGGCCAGATCCTGTTTTATCATATTGAAATCGGCCTTCCCCCAATTCAATAACTTTATTTCTGGTCGATTTTTGTCCTTTTCCATAACTACCATAAATCTTACAGAGTTATGGTCACTATCCCCAAAATGCTTCCCCACTGACACTTCTACCACTTGTCCGGCTTCATTCCCTAGGATTAGGTCCAGTACTGTCTGTTCTCTTGTTGGACATTCTCCGTACTGGCTCAAAAAGCTCTCCTGTATGCATTTTAAGAATTCCGCCACCTTTATTTTTACACCTCTCTGAGATTTGCCAGTGGGTTACTTTGCATAGAAAGGCCTGTGGGTTACTTTCCCAAAAAACTAAATTGACACCAAAAGAGATACTCAACAGTGGAAAAGGAAACCCTGGGCTTAAACATTTTGAAGTAAATGTCCACCACAACTACAGAGAGACACTGGTATATACTGATCATAATCCCCTAGCCTTTGTGGAAAAATTCAAAAACCAGAATGCCAGACTATTTTGATGGTGTTTATTATTGCAACCCTATCACTTAATGATTATCCACATTGCGGAGAAAAATAACGTAATTACTGATGCTTTGTCTAGAATTTAAATTTGCTTTGAGTTATCTGAGTACAAAGGTGGTACAAAGCAGAACTATTAGTTACAGGTAAAGAGTGAATGAGAATGAGTTTGTAAATGTGTTTTAATTTTTTTTCATCTTCTGTTTTTTTCCACACTTTGTAATGAAACGCATTTAAAAATGACGTTTCATTCCTCCAAGGATGGAGATGTTATGAAAGTACTTTCATTTTTAAATATTTTTTGAGGACTCGTGGTTAAAAATGGTGGAAATGGATTCATTCGGACAACTGAAGAGATTCCACAGATGTTGGACTTTGTTTTTTTAAAGGGACTTTGGGACTTGGTTTAAAAACACTCTTACTGGAAGTCACATGTTTTCAGCTAAGTAAACAACAGGAGCCATGATGACTGGGGGAGTTGTTTACAGAGAAGTGACATGTCAAGATTTATGGTGGTCAAGAATTAGTTTCGTTTTGGATATTGTTTGAGTCAGTTAGGGGTCAGTTTGCTAAGAGAGAAGACACCAGTTCATCTTTTCTCCCCCTTTCTGAGAAACCCTGAGAATTCAGTGTGATAGCTGAAACCCCTGATGCCGCATTTCTCCTGGAAAGCCTGCCAGACTAATCCTCGACATCACCTGAAGAGAACTGCTCCAAAAAGATCCCAGTGACAGCCATCTATGTGTATTTGGGATGCCAGAATAAAGAGACAACTGATGTTATTCCAGGTCTTCTCCTTTTTCTTCAAGAATGAACAAGTATTTGGCCAAAGTATTTTTTGGTCTTTTTTGTAAAGAGATCTCTGCAGAGAAAACGTCTTTATTTTTCTTTAACCGGTGTGTGTGTGTGTGTGTGTGTGTGTGTGTGTGTGTGTGTGTGTGTGTGTGTGTGTGTGTGTGTGTGTGTGTGTGTGTGTGTGTGTGTGTAATTTAAAAGGGAACTTTCATATTTCAATCTGTGTGTTAATGCTTTGCATCTTTACAGAATAAGTCTTATTTTATAATAAATTAATTTATTAAAGAAACCTGGTTGGTGGATTTTATTCTGAAATAAAAATAGAGTATATAATTGGCTGTATGGGTAACTGTGTAAACATATTAAATATATGTTGGGACCGGTGGAGAAGTGGAACTAGAGAAAGACAGTGCACTCCTCCTGCCTCGGTCGTAATAGTAGAATGTTCAGGATGATGGCCAAGAAGTGAGATCCATGGACCAGCAGAATGAGGTGAAAGAGTGGAAAGTAAGAAAATGCAGTACAAGTAATGAAAGTGTGTCCCAAAGTGACTGCTGCATCAGAAAAGGATCACGTACTGGAGAAACAGCCTCCCATAGTATGAGAGGGAGATCTCACAACAGACCCAACAGCCATAAAAGTAGAAGTAGAGCCTGTAACTTGAATAGAATCGACAGTGAAATAAAGGGCACAGAACACTCGGAATAGAACTAGAAGTCCTCATGATGGTGAAGTTTTGATGGCTGCCAATAAACTTGTGGATAAACTAATAAGAGAGGCAAATCAAAGGGAGTTAGATAGTTGGAGAGAGTTTGGAGTTTATTCTGAGATACCAGATAAGGATCAACCAACTTTGTCACATAGGTGGATTTGTACAGAAAACGTCCTTGCAGATGCGACTCATAAGACTAAAACAAAGGTAGTAGCTAGGGTTTTAGAAGATCAACTGGGTGATGAAAAAGTAATCTTAAAATTCTTTTTGATTCTTTTGGCCACATATTCATAGGAGTGCAGATCAATCAACATAAAAGCTGCATTTCTGTAGGACGACAGTTTTCAGAGAGAAGTGTTTCTGAAACCACCCAAAGAGGCAGCAAATGCAGAAGAATAACTATGGAACCTAAACAAATGCATCTTTGGTCTGAATGACATTTCCAGGGTCTTGTATTTTTCAGTGAGATCTGCTTCGAAGGCGCAGGAGTTCAGGCCGATGGCTGGAATATCGCCGTGGGATGGCTGTCGCTAGCAGGTAAGTCATTATTTTTTAATTGTAATATCATTTGCATATTCAGATTAAGGCTCCGCTACCGAGTGGCGGGGGTGGGGCGTGGGGTGGGGGGGTTCTGCACTGAGGCTTCATCGCCGCCAGTAAATGCAGCAGGGCCATCCCGGCATCAGGGGCCATGGCGGGCCTCTTCCGGAAGAATTTTCCAGGCCCCCTCGCCACAACCCCGACGTCGGAGGGCTAGTAAAATTCAGCCCAAGTTTTTTTTTAACTCTGTCATGGGATGTATGCATCGCTGGCTAGGCCAGCATTTATTGCCCATCCCTAACTGCCCTTGAGACGGTGGTGGTGAGCTGCCTTCTTGAACCGCTGCAGTCCATCTGGTGCGGGTACACCCACAGAGCTGTTAGGAAGGGAGTTCCAGGATTTTGACCTAGTGACGGTGATACATTTCCAAGTTAGGATGATGTGTGGCTTGGAAGACAACTTGCAAGTGGTGATGTCCCCATGTGTCTGCTGTCCTTGTCCTTCTAGGTGGAAAAGGTCCCTGGTTTGGAAGGTGCCGTCAAAGGAGGCATTGTGAGTTGCTGCAGTGCACCTTGTATGGTACACACTGCTGCCACTGCACGTCGGTGGTGGAGGGAGTGCCGATCAAGCAGCTGCTTTGTCCTGGATGGTGTCGACATTCCTGTGTGTTGTTGGGGCCGCATTCATCCAGGCAAGTGGAGAGTATTCCATCACACTCCTCACTCGTACCTTACTTTAGGAAATCAGGAGGTGAGTTACTCGCCACAGAATTCCCAGCCTCTGACCTCCTCTTGTAGCCACAGTATTTGTACGGCGGATCATAGGAGCAAGAGTAGGCCATTCATGTTAAACTCCAGAAAGCTTGTTATAGAAGGATAATGCTGGAGCCTATATTTACTCAGTTTCACATTTATTGTGCAGAATAAAAGGATTACATACATGTAGCTCCTCACACAAATCCCTCCCCCAGTCCCAGCGAGTGTCTACTTTTAAGTGCTCAGCTAAAACCCCAATTAATCCCTTCACCTGCATATAATCACACAATTAACAGACTCCCTTCTTTCTTTTACAATACAACTTAGATTAACACACTTAAAGAATATTTCAAAATAAATCAAAATTAAATTCCATATTGGGTACCAAGTTCTCACATTGTGAGCTGTCCCTCATCCATCACCTCCAACAATCTCTTTGTACTCGCATGTCTCTTTGTGAAACAATCGGATAGCTGATGACTTGCATCTACCCATTTCAGTTTGGAGATTTCCTTTCTCTCAGCACTTGTTTCAATCCAGCAAGGTCAATACGTAGTCTTTTCTCACTCACACTTTTTGTAGAATGTACATTGTCCCACAAATAATGATTATCCACATAACATTCAATGAGTATCCTATCTTCAGTATGTCTCTTGTTCAGAATTTCATCCAAAATGTTTGACAAATAGATCTTTATACTCACTGCCTCCACATGACCCAGCGTTTCCGCAGCTTTTAACAACCCGTTTTATTTTCTTAGCTTCCCAAGCTAAAGGACAACATTTCCCATTTTCATCCATCAGAAATATTATGAAGCCAGCTGCACTCGAATACCCATCAGCAAGATTAGCATGTGAAGCATCACTAAAAAATATTAGCTTCATGTTCTTTGGGTCAGCCAAGGTTGGGAACTGCAGTACGCATTTCTCCAGAGTAAGTTTTCTCAATGTTTTATTTGCCCTTAAAACATTCTCAACTTTCAGATGCTTCATCATTGTGCTTAACTCCGGCACATCAAAACTAACATCAGGCCTAGTCTGAGTGTACAACCAGTTCAATTGACCAATCAAGCTTCGCAATTGCTCAGTCTCTGCTTTAGATATATCATCATCTTCCTGTGATGATCTCACACAATTAACCAGGATGGGAGTAACACACCCTAAATAGGATTGTTGATTTAAAGTTACTCCAGACTTAGTCTGCTTAATATCTAAACCAATATATTTAAAGGCCCCGCAAGCCTGACTCCCAATCTTAAATTCTGTCCTAATCTTAATAAAATTTTTCTCAAAATCCGCAGGACCACCCCATAAGAAATCATCAACATGCATCATGGAGATACCTGAAAGTTTCCCTTTATACCAATAAAACATCGCAGGATCTGCTTTTAGTTGAATACAACCAATTTTCAACAAAACAGATCTCACCGAGAAATACCACAGCTTTGAAGCATCATTAATGCCAAAGACGCATTTGTTCAGTTTCCATAATTTTTCTTCTGCATCTGCTGCCTCTTTAGGTGGTTTCAGAAACACTTCTCCCTGAAAAGTATCACCCTGCAGAAATGCAGCTTTTATGTCAATGGATCTACATTCCCATGAATATGTGGCCAAAAGAGCAAAAAAGATTTTCAAGATTACTTTTCCAGCTGTGGGAGAGTCTACTCTATCACCCAGTCTCTCTTCAAAACCCCTCGTAACTAACATAAAAGCAAAATACTGCGGATGCTGGAAATCTGAAACAAAAACAAGAAATGCTGGAATCACTCAGCAGGTCTGGCAGCATCTGTGGAAAGAGAAGCAGAGTTAACGTTTCGGGTCAGTGACCCTTCTTCGGAACTGACAAATATTAGAAAAGTCACAGATTATAAGCAAGTGAGGTGGGGGTGGGGCAAGAGATAACAAAGGAGAAGGTGCAGATTGGACCAGGCCACATAGCTGACCAAAAGGTCACGGAGCAAAGGCAAACAATATGTTAATGGTGTGTTGAAAGACAAAGCATTAGTACAGATTAGGTGTGTAACTAACCTAAATCGTGAAGGATTTTTTCAGTACAAATCCCTCTATGTGACGAGGCCGGCTGTCCTATCTGGTACCTGAGAATAAACACCAAACTCTCTCCAACTCTCTAATTCCTTATGTTTTGCTTCTCTTAGTTTATCCTCAAGTTTATTGGCAGCCTCTAAAACTTCATGATCATGAGGACTTCTGCTTCTAGCTCTATTCTGAGACTGCCCTTCCGCCTTCTTTTTATTGTGGAATCTGTTCAAACTACAGCCTCTATTAGCACTTTGATGTCTTTCGGAACTACTGCTAGAAAATCTCTCTCGCACTTTATTAGGGGCTCTTTCTCCAATATGGATCACTTCCTTACACAAAAGTCACTGCCAGACCCACAATCAAAACTTGCACTGCGCTTTCTTACCCTCCACTCTTTCACCCCATTTTGCCAGTCCATGGCTCTGGCTTCTTGCCCATCATTTTGAACATTTAACCAATATTTAAATTTGCCTGTAGATTTTCCTGCACGCCCCACAATTGTTGCATCCCTCCATTTATCAGACCCCTCTGGAATATATGACGCCCAAGTACCTACTGGAGGCGATTGGCCTTTGGATGTGATAGCTCTTTCCTGAGTATCATGATCGGTTACATTCCTATCCAACTCTTGATCTACCTGTGCCTCAGGACCTTCATCACAAAACACATGAGGTTTTGAGGTACAAGGTGCCTCTTCTCCCTCTATCAGCTGCTCAGATTCTGAGATTTTGTAATCAACCCTGATTAATCATGAAGAATGAAGCTGAACAGTTTGATTTCCATGCTTGATAGCTACTGTTTTACCATCCCGACCGATTACCTTACCAGGGCCCTTCCATTCGCCATGGCCCTCTCTTTTATCATAGACCAAATCTCCTGAATAAAATTCCACCTCAGATGACCTTATATGATGCCTCAGAGCTCTGTGAATTTTCTCAGAGACCTCAGCCTTGATGAAAACCCATCTCCCTGCATGTAAAGCATTCAAATGTGGAGAAAAATGGAACTAATTGTAGTACCTTTGAGCAGGAGGACTGTCGCACAGTACAGAAGGCAATTTGGAGTGAATCCAGATAACACTGTAACCAGTCAGTTCCACATACTGTCGATGTAAAAGCATTATACAGTACCGCACCGTTCAATGAATCCACAACCAACACATTCACCATAGAATTAAAACTCCTTGTGACTAGTACAATTTGTTCAGATTCATCAGTATCTTCCTCTTCTGCCTCAGAATTTTCTGAACATGTGTTATTTCGAAGACTCTGCCCCTCCGTTAAGGGCAGGTAATTGCATAATGATACTTTGAGTCACATATGAAGCACCTATTAACTTGGGCATTCCTAGGATTCACTCGCCTATGATTGCTCTTCCGATTCTGTCTTCTACTGTAATAGTCAGACCTGCTAAAGGTGCTTTCGTTCTTATTCCTCCTGTCTTTAACTCTTCCATTGTTCTTGTGCCTGTTTCCAGTATATGGATTATTTCTAAATCTAGTAAACATTGAATCCTCCATTCTTTGTGTCAGCGCAGAGTGTTCCACTTGTTCTACCAGGACTGCAGGAAATGATTGTTTCCGCAGGAAGTTTTTAAGGCCGCGGACATTTGGTCCAACAGGGAGTCTTTGTCCAAGAACTGAACCCCAGTTAGAACCAAGAGCCTGTCCATATGTGACACCTTAGCACAATCTAGCAATTTAAAAGCTAGCACTGAACCAGGGATCTCCAAATTGAATTTCCTCAATCTTTTATACAGTCTGTTAAAGTCCATGATATATTCCTCCATTGAATAACCATCTGTTTTCCGAAGTCTGACATTCAATAGGTCACCTTTCTTGTAAATTTCATCCAAGAATCCTAACAGAAAATCCAACCCTTCGTCAGTATCCAACTGACAAGCATCCAGTTCACAAAAACACTTTTCTTCTGATTTTACTTTTGGTAGGAAGTGACAACACTAAGGCCATACCTTGTTTCCTCTTTGGTAGAGATGTAACCCGTGTCCACATATCTACTTCGTTCTTCCACTGGTCATATGGTTTAGACTCCGAGAACTCCGAATTACTCCGAGGGTAATCATACCCTAACAATTTGCACTTGCTTTCTGCCATATTTTTCACAATGGCCCTTGAGACTTTAGTTTTCTATCCAAAAAAAAAATGCTTTAGGCAACCATCCTCCGCTACCATGTTAAACTCTGGAAAGTTTGTTATAGAAGGATAAGGCTGATATATTTACTCAGTTTCACATTTATTGTGCAGAATAAAAGGATTACAAACATGTAGATCCTCACAAAAATCCCTCCCCCAGTCCCAGTGAGTGTCTGCTTTTAAGTGCTCAGCTAAAACCCCAATTAATTCCCTTCACCGACATATAAACACACAACTTGAGCCTCCCATCATTCAATTGGATCATGGCTGATCATCTACCTCAACACCACTTTCCCACACTATCCCTTGATGTCATTATTATCCAGATATCTATTGATTTCTGTTTTGAACAGGCTCTATGATTGAGCTTCCACAGCCCCCTAGGGTAGAGAATTCCAAAGATTCAACACCCTCTGAGTGAAGGAATTCCTCCTCATCTCAGTCTTACATGGCCTACCCCTTATTCTGAGATTATGGCTGAATTTTATAAGTTATAAGATGGATGTCCACCAAAGCTACTAAGTATCATCACCTCATTCCATGACAATATGAAAGGCACAATTCAGCATAGCGGTGCCTCATCAGACCCCTTTCCTATCCTGAGTGGTGTGAAACAGGGCTGTGTTCTCGCACCTACACTGTTTGGGATCTTCTTCTCCCTGCTGCTCTCATATGAGTTCAAGTCTTCAGAAGAAGGAATTTTCCTCCACACAAGATCAGGGGGCAGGTTGTTCAACCTTGCCCGTCTTAGAACGAAGACCAAAGTACGGAAAGTCCTCATCAGGGAACTCCTTTTTGCTGACGATGCTGCATTAACATCCCACACAGAAGAGTGTCTGCAGAGACTCATCGACAGGATTGTAAATTGCCCATTATAAAATGCCCCTAGTGTAGGTAGGTGGTAGGAGAATGGTGGGGATATGTTAGGGAATATGGGATTAATGTAGGACTAGTCTAAATGGGTGGTTGTTGGTCGGCACAGACTCGGTGGGCCAAAGGGCCTGTTTCAGTGCTGTATCTCTCTATGATCTATGATCTATGATTGCGGCTGCCTGCAACGAATTTGGCCTAACCATCAGCCTCAAGAAAACGAACATCATGGGACAGGACATCAGAAATGCTCCATCCATCAATATCGGCGACCACGCTCTGGAAGTGGTTCAAGAGTTCATCTACCTAAGCTCAACTATCACCAGTAACCTGTCTCTTGAAGCAGAAATCAACAAGCGCATGGGAAAGGCTTTCACTGCTATGTCCAGACTGGCCAAGAGAGTGTGGGAAAATGGCGCACTGACACAGAACACAAAAGTCCTAGTGTTTCAAGCCTGTGTCCTCAGTACCTTGCTCTACGGCAGCGAGGCCTGGACAACGTATGTCAGCCAAGAGCGACGTCTCAACTCATTCCATCTTCGCTGCCTCCGGAGAATACTTGGCATGAGGTGGCAGGACCGTGTCTCCAACACAGAAGTCCTCGAGGCAGCCAACATCCCCAGCATATACACACTACTGAGTCAGCGGTGCTTGAGATGGCTTGGCCATGTGAGCTGCATGGAAGATGGCAGGATCCCCAAAGACACATTGTACAGCGAGCTCGTCACTGGTATCAGACCCATCGGCCGTCCATGTCTCCGCTTTAAAGACGTCTGCAAACGCGACATGAAATCCTGTGACATTGACCACAAGTCGTGGGAGTCAGTTGCCAGTGATCGCCAGAGCTGGTGGACAGCCATAAAGGCTAAAGAGTGGCGAGTCGAAGAGACTTAGCAGTTGGCAGGAAAAAAGACAGAAGTGCAAGGAGAGAGCCAACTGTGTAACAGCCCTGACAACCAATTTTATCTACAGCATTTTATCTACAGCGCCTGTGGAAGAGTCTGTCACTTTAGAATTGGCCTTTATAATGCCACTCCAGGCACTGCTCCACAAACCACTGACCACCTCCAGGCGCTTACCCATTGTCTCTCGAGACGAGGACGCCAAAGAAGAAGATAAGATGGCTGTCGTTACCAGGTAAGTCATTATTCTTTAATTGTAATATAATTTGCATATTCAGATGAAGACTCTGCCGCTGAGCGGCGGTGGGGCGGGGGTGCTGCATCAAGCTTTGCCGCCGCCGGTAAAATGCGCAGGGCCTTCCTGGCATCGGGGATCATAGCGGGTGTCTCCCGGAAGAGTTTTCCGGGCCCCCTTGGGCCCATTCGCGGCAGCATGCTTGAAGGAAGGCGTGGAGCACGCGTGACCTGTGCCCCGTTGAGCCCCCGTGATGGATGGCATAGAGGGGGTGGCTGCTTCGTCCCCGGCAATGGCATCCGGTGTCACCACGCAGGCACCAAAGCCATTTTAAGGAGCATCAAGCCATACATTTTAATTGAAATTTTTAAAGTGACGTGTTAAAACATTAAAGTGTAAGCTTTATTATCAGTGCAAATGCCCTCTCCCACCCCCACCCCCCCCGAATGGGAACGTTATATCTGAATAGCCCTTTCCAGACAAAAATATTCAAAATTACATTCCGACCTTTCCCCCCCGACCTTTCACTACTTTACCCCTCAACCCCTTCCCAGCATGCCCCCCCACCAATCGCCTAGGATTCTGCTGCTCCCCTCCCCCCACCCAGAAAATTTCACTCCTCTCCCCTCCCCACCTGTGTCAACGCCTCTGAACTCCGAACAGAGTTCGGAAGGCACGGGAGTTCCGGCCAGCGGCTGGAATATCGGCACGGGATGGCTGTCGCTACCAGTTAAGTAATTATTATTTAATTTTAATATTATTTGCATATGAAAATAAAGGCCCTGCTGCCGTCGGTTGGGTGGGCCGCACCGAGGCCTCGCCGCCACTGGTAAACTGCGGAGGGGCCTTCCCGGCGACAGGGGTCATGGCAGGCTTCTCCCAGAAGAATTTTACAGGCCCCCCCAGCCATGACCTCCAATGCAGGATGGCTTGTAAAATTCAGCCCTATGTCCCCTGGTTCTAGATTCACCACCCGGGGAAACATCCTATCTATATCAATCCTGTCACGCCTTGTAAGAATTTTGTAAGTTTCAATGATATCAACTCTCGTTCTTTGAAACTCGAGAGAATACAGGCCCAGTTTCCTCAATTTCTCCTCCTAAGATAATCTTGCCATCCCAGGGATCAGTCTGGTGACTCCCTCTATGGCAAGTATATCCTTCCTTAGATGAGGAGACCAAAACTGTACAGAATACTCTAGGTGTGGTCTCACCAAGGCTCTATACAATTGCAGCAAGACATCTTTACTCCTGTACTCAAAACCACTTGTGATGAAGGCCAACATACCATTTGCCTTCCTTACTTGCTTGCTGCACCTGCATACTAGCTTTTAGTGACTCATGAAGAAGGACACCCAGGTCTCTTTGGACACCAACACTTCCCAAGCTCTCACCATTTAAGAAATACTCTGTCTTTCTGTTTTTTCTACCAAAGTGGATAACTTCACACATTCATATTATATTCCATCTGCCATGTTCTTGCCCACTCACTTAGCCTGTCCAAGTCCCCTTGAAACCTCTTTGCAACCTTCTCACAACTTACGTTCCCTCCTAGTTTTGTGTCATCAGTGAATTGTTAGTGGCGAACTTCACATGTGTTGCTGCTGCATAGTAGCAGCGTGAAACAGCTAGCTTCCCCTGTTGCTTGAAGTTTTGGAATTTTTCGGTTCATAAGTTTGCGCAATATACAGCGAGAAATGATCTGACCGGGGTAGCTATTGTCATGCAGATCTGCTAAGGGGTTCTCTATCATCGTCTATTGCAAGCCTGCCTTAGTTTAGTTTAGTTTAGAGATACAGCACTGAAACAGGCCCTTCGGCCCACCGAGTCTGTGCCGACCATCAACCACCCATTTTTATACTAATCCCACCTGTCCCTATATTTCCCTACCACCTACCTATACTAGGGGCAATTTGTAATGGCCAATTTACCTATCAACCCGCAAGTCTTTGGCATGTGGGAGGAAACCGGAGCACCCGGAGGAAACCCACGCAGACACAGGGAGAACTTGCAAACTCCACACAGGCAGTACCCAGAATTGAACCCGGGTCGCTGGAGCTGTGAGGCTGCGGTGCTAACCACTGCACCACTGTGCCGTAATGTATCCCAAAAATTCAAACAACAGGTGAAGCTAGCTGTTTCATGCTACTATGCAGTGGCAACATGTGTGGTGTTCGCCACTAACAGGATGCTGGCGTCAAGCCAAAAAGACGTTCTGCCTATCATACAAATGAATAATGTGATATATGAATTTCGATGCCAATGTGATGCTAGGTATATAGGCCATACATTGCAAAGACTGGCGGATCGTATCAAACAACATGTCCCTTCTGATGTTCACAACAGGCAAAGTGCAGACCGTATCCAACCAGTCCGTGCTTGCAAAACTCAAAACACAGTGTCCAATATTAGATGTGATTCCGTGATTGGACAGCATTTGCTAAATAATCCTCAGTGTGCTAAGAATTATGCTGACAACCAATTTAAGATTGTCAGTAGGGCTCGCAGTGTGGTGTATTTGCATGTACTGGAAGCTACATATATTAATATACAGGGCCCTGTTCTTTGCAGACAGAAAGAACCTGTACGCACATTGCGCCTGTTTCAGTGAAACAAAATAAGTGACAACCATTCGCTGGTTCATTCCTCAGGGCAATGGCTTAACCAATCAGAGTCAAGCTGCCTGGTATAAATTTCAAACAAACCTGGCAGTTAACTGTCAGTCACCATAAACTGGTGCATTCTCCATGGCAATGCCTCTACCAGAGTCCATTTGCCAACCAATCAGCACTCTCTTCTCATATAGTATAAGGCATTCTTGTGCATTGTCCTGATGAGTGCAAGACGAAAAGCTTCAACAAAATGTCTCTCTTTTCATGAGTACACAAGTTCTGTACTGCCAAACGACTATTACTACCTCTTTATTAATACTAATTTCTTTCAGTTTCTCAGTCCCTTGACTCCCTAGTTTCTGTCAATGGTCAATGGTAATCCCACCATGGTCTTAGCCTCGGGTTTGAGATCCTGATCCTCAAATACTCCCTTCCTCTGTTGGCCGATGCTGAGCTGGCACTATGGAGGCAATGATGAACCTTGTTGTCTATGTCTGCCTTCACTGAGAGAAGACACCGAAGATATGGAAAATGTGCACATTTTCCAGGATCTCGCCATTGATCCTGATTGATAGAGGGAGATGTTGTTGGAAGAAGACCTTTGTTTTCCAAGTGTTTAGTGAAAGACACATTTTCTCATATGCTTTCGGAGAAGGAGCCAACAATGATCTGGAGCTCAGCTTCAGAGTGAGTGCCATGTAAGCACCATCTGCATACTGAAGCTCAACGACAGAGGTTGCAGTGATTTTGGTTTTGTATTGAAGGTGGCATAGGTTGAACAGTTTTCCGTCTGTTCTAGAATCATAGAATCATAGAAAGTTTATGGCACAGAAAGGGGCCACTTGGCCCATCGTGTCTGTGCTGGCTGAAAAACAAGTCACCCAGTCTAATCCCACTTTCCAGCATTTGGTCCATAGCCCTGCAGGTTATGGCACTTGAGGTGCATATGCAGACACCTTTTAAATAAGTTGAGGGTTTCTGCCTCAGCTACCCTTTCAGGCAGTGAGTTCCAGACCCCCACCATCCTCTGGGTGAAAAAAGTTTTCCTCATCACCCCTCCAGTCTTTCGACCAATCACTTTAAATCTATGCCCCCCTAGTCACTGACCTCTCGGCTAAGGTGAATAAACCCTTCACCTCCACTCTATCCAGGCCCCTCACAATGTTGTATATTTCAATCAGATCTCCCCTCAGCCTTGTCTGTTCCCAGGAGAACAACCCCAGTTTATCCAATCTTTCCTCATAGCTGCATTTTTCCAGTCCTGGCAACATCCTGATAAATCGCTTCTGTACCCTCTCTAGTGCAATTACATCCTTTCTGTAATGAAGTGACCAGAACTGCACACAGTACTCAGGTTGTGACCTAACCAATGAGTTGTACAGTTCCAACATAACCTCCCTGCTCTTATATTCTATACCTCAGCTAATAAAGGAAAGGATTCCATATGCCTTCCTCACCACCCTATTGACCTGTCCTGCTACCTTCAAAGATCTGTGAACATTCACTCCAAGGTCCCTCACTTCCTCTACACTTCTCAGTATTTTCCCAATAATTGTGTATTCCTTTGCCTTGTTTGACCTCCCCAAATGCATCACCTCACACTTCTCCAAGTTGAATTCCATTTGCCCCTTTTCTGCCCACCCAACCAGTCCATCAATATTTTCCTGCAGCGTACAGCTACCCCCCTCGCTATCTACCACACGGCCAATCTTTGTGTCATCTGCAAAATTCTTGATCATGCCCCCTACATTTACATGCAAATTGTTAATATATACCACAAAGAGCAGGGGACCCTGTACTGAGCCCTGTGGAACGTCACTGGAAACAGCCCTCCAGTCGCAAAAACACCCGTCAACAATTACCCTTTGTTTCCTGCCACTGAGCCAATTTTGTATCCAGCTTGCTACATTTCCCTGAATCCCATGTGAAATCTTGCCAAAAACCTTGCTAAAATCCATATAGACCACATCAACTGCAATACCCTCATCAATCTTCATTATTATTTCTTCAAAAAATTTGATCAAGTTGGTCAAACAAAGATCTTCCCTTAACAAATCCATGCTGACTATCCTTGATTAACTTGTGCCCTTCTAAGTGACAGTTTATCCTGTCTCTCAGAATAGATTCCAATAATTTGCCCACTACTGAGGTTAGAGTGACTGGCCTGTAATTATTCGGTCTATCCCTTGCTCCCCTTTTAAACAGAGGTACAACGTTAGCAGTTCTCCAATCCTCCAGCACCTCATCTGTATCCAGTGAGGACTGGAAAATGATGGTCAGAGCATCCGCTATTTCCTCTCTTGTTTCTTTTAACAGGCTGGGGTACATTTCATCCGGCCCTGGTGATTTATCAACTTTCAAGGATGCGAATCCAATTAATACTTCCTCTCTCCCTATGTTTATCACATCCAATACTTCACACCCCTCTTCCTTAACTACAATATCTGCATGGTCCCCCTCTTCTGTGAAGACAGACACAAAGTATTCATGAAGAACAATACCAACATCCTCCGCCCCTACATATAGGTTACCTTTTTGATCTTTTATGGGCCCTACTCTTTTCCTTAGTTATCCTTTTACTCTTAATGTATTGATAAAACATCTTTGGGTTCACCTTTATTTTGCTTGCCAATATTCTTTCTTGCCCTCTCTTTGCTTTCCTAATTTCCTTTTTGATTTCACCCATCCACTTTCTGTACTCCTCTCATCTTTCTAAAATATTGAGTTCTTGGTGTCGGGCACAAGCTTTCCTTTTCTGCCTTATCTTACCCTGTAAGCCCCTTGATGTCCATGGGGCTGTAGATTTGGCTGTCTCACCCGTTTTCTTTGTGGGAACATGTTTACTCTGAACCCCTTGAATCTCCCATTTGAATGCCTCCCACTGTTCTGACACCGATTTACCTTCAGGTAGCTGTTTCCAGTCCACTTTCGCTAAATCACTCTTCAGTTTATTAAAATTGGCCTTTCCCCAACTCAGAACTCTAACTCCTGTTCTATCCTTGTCCTTTTCCATAATTATGATAAAACTGACTGAATTATGATCACTGCCACCAAAATGTTCTCCCACTGCCGCTCCTTCCACCTGTCCATCTTTATTTCTTAAAACAAAGCCTGAAACTGCGCCCTCTCTTGTTGGACTTGCTACATTGTGGCCAAAGAAGTTCTCCTGAATGCACCCCAAGAATTCTGCTCCCTCAATTCATTTCACACTAAAACTATCCCAGCTAATATTGGGGTAGTTAAAATCCCCAACTATCACTGCCCTATTGTTTTTGCACTTCTCAGAGATTTGCCTCCATATCTGCTCATCTATCTCGCTCTGACTGTTTGGGGGTCTATAGTACACTCCCAGCAGTGTGATTGCCCCTTTTTTGTTCCTTAGCTCAATCCATATGGCCTCATTTGATGAACCTTCCAACATATAAAATGGGAAGGCGGTGGCATAGCGGTATTGTCACTGGACTAGTAACCCAGAGACCCAGGGTATTGCTCTGGGGACATGACTTCAAATCCCACCACAGCAGAAGGTGGAATTTGAATTCAATTAATTAAAAAATCTGGAATTAAAAGCTAGTCTAATGATGGCCATGAAACCATTGTCGATTGTTGTAAAAACCCATCTGGTTCACTAATGTCCTTTAGGGAAGGAAATCTGCTGTCCTCACCTGGTCTGGCCTACATATGACTCCAGACCCACAGCAATGCCCTCTGAAATGGCCTAGCAAGCCACTTAGTTGTATCTAACTGCTTCGAAGTCTAAATGGGCTGCAGTGGTTCAAGGGCAATTAGGGATGGGCAATAAATGCTGGCCTAGCCAGCGACGCCCACATCCCATGAATGGATAAAAAAAAAATCATCTCTCCTCACAGCTGTAATTGTTTCTTTGACCAAAATTGCCACTCCCCCTCTTTTCTTATCTACCTCCCGAGTGCATCTTAAAACCCTGTAACCAGTGACACTTCTCCCTGAGGCCTCCCTGCAATAATCCACAGTTGCCTGGAGCCACACTTCTCCCTGAGGCCTCCCTGCAATAATCCACAGCTGCCTGGAGCCACACTTCTCCCTGAGGCCTCCCTGCAATAATCCACAGCTGCCTGGAGCCACACTTCTCCCTGAGGCCTCCCTGCAATAATCCACAGCTGCCTTGAGCCACACTTCTCCCTGAGGCCTCCCTGCAATAATCCACAGCTGCCTGGAGCTGCTCTCTAAACTTCTATCTAAGACACAGTCTGCAAAAACAGCAAGAAAACCTGCTTTCTGCTCGCTGTTCTCTCCGTCTAAGGAAAAGGTGACTTCGGCAAATTAAGCTGCCTCCATTTATATCCGAGAGTGCCAGAAGAATAAGACATTTGTAAGAGAAGAGGTATTCTCGACAACTCCTTCCCCTGCCTGGCATTTTCAGTCAGTGATCTCCAATTTGGACTTTTTGATATTTTAAAAGGATTCTAGTTTTCATTGAAATCCATGTTAGCTTATAGTTAAGATAATTTTCTATTTAGTAAATGTCCTTGCCTTTGTTATGCCTTTAACCTTTCCTTGTATGTTTGTATGCATGCGTTGCAAAGTTAATCCCCTTCCTGAGTTTAAGGGTGTATGTTAATAAACCCGACTTCTTTGTTTTAACTTTAACAACTGTGTTGTTGTTGTGGTCATTTACTAGTCGGGGTTTAAGGGAGGGAAAAATTCAAACATAATCTGCTTACAGACAGGGGGAGGGAAATACAGGGAAATTTGTTTGTTTAGAAAAACTTTAAATTAACTACCTGTTCCTAACACCAGGAACGTTGAGCTGCCATTCCTGTCCCTCCTTGAGCTATGATATCATACTGCCATGTGTCTATCTGTGCCCTCAGCTCATCTGCTTTATTTGTTATACTCCTTGCAGTGAAATAGATACCCTTGAGCACTGCCAAACACTTTTTTTAAATTTTTCTAACCTTTGTTTCTTTTGCCTTCCAGACTCATCCATCAATTTTCTGTCTTCTATTTTCATTTCTGATTTTTGTCCCAGCTGAGTCTATCCTCAGGTCCCCATCCCCTGCCAAACTAGTTTAAACCCTCCCCAACAGCACTGGCAAAACGTCCCGCAAGGAACACAGTCCCTGCTCTGTTCAGGTGCAACCCGTCCAGCCTGTACAGGCCCCATCTCCCACAGAGCTAGTCCCAATGTCCCAGGAATCTAAAGCCCTCCCTCCTGCACCATCATTCCAGCCACGCATTCATCTGTCTTATCCTTCTATTCCTGTATTCACTTGTAAGTGGCACTGGGATTAATCTGGAGATTACTACTTTTGAGGTCCTTCTTGCTAATTTCTTACCTAGCTCCCTAAATTCTGACTTCAGCACCACATCCCTCTTTCTACCTACGTCGTTGGTTCTGATGTGGACCTCAACTGCTGGCTGTTCACCCTCCCCCTTCAGGATGCTCTAGGCGCTCTTTGACACCCTTGACCCTGTCACCAGGGAGGCAACACACCATCCTGGATTCACATCTGCAGCACATAAACACCTGTCTGTTCCTCTGACTATCGAATAACCTATCACTATCGCTCTTCCAGACTTCATTGTACCCACCACCCCCCCCCACCCCCCCCCGCCAACCGTGCAGCTGAGCCACTCGTGGTGCCATGGACTTGTCTCTGGCTGCACTCCCCAATGAACCATTACTCTCATCAGTATTCAGAACTGAATATCTGTTAAAGAATGTGATGCACTCAGGTGTCTCCTGCACTACATGCTTGTTTCTTTTTGACTGTCTGGTGGTCACCCATTCCCTCTTTTCCTGCATACTCTTAAACTGTGAGGTGACCACATCTATAAACGTGCTATCCACGTAGCTCTCATCCTCACGAATGCACCACAGTGTCGCCAGATGCCGCTTAAGTTCCAAAACCTGGAGCTCAAGCTGCTGCAATAGACGACACTTCCTGCACAAATTGTTATCCAAGATACGGGAAGCATCCTGGAGCTCCCATATAGCACAGCAAGTGCACTCTCGATGTTGAAGCAGCCCTGCCATTCCCTTATTTATTTATTTGTTCTGTAGATTATCTCCACACCTGCAAATGATTTGTAGGAGGTGAGGCATATCATTGCAGCCAGAAAAATGGAGAAAAGGTGTGGTGTGATGATACAGTCTTGCTTAACCCCGTTCTTGACTGAGATAGGGTCCTCAGTCCTTCCGTTGGTGAGCATCATGGCATGCATGTCATCCATTGGTCTGCCCCAGTGTCACGCCATTGGTCAGCAGCAGTGCCACGCCATTGGTCAGCCCTAGTGACATTCTATTGGTCAGCCAAAGTGCCACTCCATTGGTCAGCCCCAGTGTCACTCCATTGGTTAGTCACAGTGCCAGACCATTGGTCAGACAAGCACCACGCCATTGGTCAGCCCTAGTGTCCCACTATTGGTAAGCCCCAGTATCACTCCATTGGTCAGTCAGCCCAGAGTCGGAGACTGGAGACAGAGCAAGAGAGAGAGGAGCATGGCGGGAGCGGAGAGAGAGAGAGAGCAGCACAGCAGGAGCGGAGAGAGAGAGAGCAGCATGGCAGGAGCGGAGCAGGGAAAAATCAAAAAGTGACATAAGAGGGATGTCACAATCAACAGAGAGAGCAGGGAAACAGAGCGCCACCAGGGTGGGGATACAGGTAAACTTTTAATTTAATTTAAATCTAACATAGCATCAAACATCACAGGCAAGCAGGTAGGTGATTGGTTTGGGAAGAAGCTACCTGTTTGGTGAGTATCTGGTAAGTGATTAAGGTCCATTCTAATCCTAACGTTTAAAATAATAAAGGAACTAGTGGTAAGGTTAATAAAATATATAAATAAAGGAAACTAAATAATTGAATAACATAATAAAGTAGTTAATTAAAATACATTAAGGATGGCAGAACAGGTGATGTGTCACAGCTGCAGCTTGTGGGAGCTCCTGGATGCCAGTGTGATCCAGGGCAAACACATCTGCAGTAAGTGTTTGTGGCTCGAAGAGCTTCGGCTCAGAGGCATTGAACTGGAGTCCGAGCTGCAGACTCTGCGACACATCATGGAGGGGGAAAGTTACCTCGACACTTTGTACCAGGAGGCGGTCACACCCCTGAGGAGAGGGTCTTCTGATTTGGTCAGTGGTCAGGGACAGGAGAGTGTGGCTGCAGCTGAGGCAGCTAAGGGGACCCAGAGGGCAGGAGTGCAGGAGCATCAGCCTTTGTGATTGTCCAACAGGTTTGAGGTTCTTTCAGCTTGTTTGGATGAGAGTGGGGGCTGCAGGGTGGATGAGCAACCTGACCATGGCACCATAGTACAGGAAGCCATTCAAGTGGAGGGAGAAAAAAGGAATTTAGTGGTAGTAGCGGTCAGTATAGTGAGGGGGATTGATACTATTCTCTGCAGAAAAGAGCGAGAGTCCAGACAGCTGTATTGCCTGCCCAGTGCCAGTTTTCAGGACATCTGCTCAGGGCTGGAGAGGAACTTACAGTGGGAGGGGGAAGATCCAGTCGTTGTGGTCCATGTAAGTACCAACGACATAGGCAGGACAAGGAAAGAGGTTCTGTATAGTCAGTATGAGGAACCAGGCACCAAATTAAGAAGCAGAACCTCAAAGGTAATAATCCAGAGATGAGCCATGTGCAAATTGGCATAGGGCAAATAAGATTAGAGAAATTAATGCGTGGCTCAAAGACTGGTGTGGTAGAAGTGGGTTTCGGTTTGTGGGGCATTGGCACCAGTACATTGGAAAGTGGTGGCTGTACTGTTGAGACGGTCTACACCTGAACTGTGCTGGGGCCGGTGTTCTAGCGAGCCACATAACAAGGGAAGTAGAAAGGGTTGTAACCTGAATAGTGGGGTAAGGGATCTAATTTGGGAAGATATGGTAAATCAAGGAGTAGAGACAAGGCAAGAGGGAAATATATTAATATGGCAAATGATAAACAGACTGTGACAGAAAGGGACAGAGCATACAAATCTAAGAGTAAATCAACAGATAAGGCTAGAGGTTACAAAAATAATAAAAGGACAAAACTAAAGGCTCTATATCTGAATGCACGTAGCATTCGAACCAAAACAGATGAACTGAGAGCGCAAATAGAAATAAATAAGTACGATCTGATAGCCATTACAGAGACATGGCTGCAGGATGACATAGATTGGGACCTGAATATTGAAGGGTACATGGCATTTAGGAAGGACAGGAAGCTAGGAAAAGGTGGAGGAGTTGCTCCGTTAATTAAGGATGGTATTAGCACAATAGCGAAGGATGACCTAAGTTCAGGAGACCAGGATGTAGTTTGGGTAGAGATGAGAAATCATAAAGGCAAGAAGTCACTTGTGGCAGTGGTGTACAGGCCACCTAACATTAACCACACTGTAGGACGGGGTATAAAGGAAGAAATAATGGCAGCTGGGCAGAAAGTTACAGTGATAATTATGGGGGATTTCAACCTACATATAGACTGGAAAAATCAGATGGGCAGAGGTAGCCTAGATGAGGAGTTCATAGAATGCTTTTGGAATAATTTCTTGGAACAATATGTTCTGGAGCCAACCATAGAGTAGGCTATTCTAGATCTCATATTGTGCAACGAGATAGGATTAATTTCTTTTGGGCCTCCTTATCTCGAGAGACAATGGATACGCGCCTGGAGGTGGTCAGTGGTTTGTGAAGCAGCGCCTGGAGTGGCTATAAAGGCCAATTCTGGAGTGACAGGCTCTTCCACAGGTGCTGCAGAGAAATTTGTTTGTTGGGGCTGTTGCACAGTTGGCTCTCCCCTTGCGCCTCTGTCTTTTTTCCTGCCAACTACTAAGTCTCTTCGACTCGCCACAATTTAGCCCTGTCTTTATGGCTGCCCGCCAGCTCTGGCGAATGCTGGCAACTGACTCCCACGACTTGTGATCAATGTCACACGATTTCATGTCGCGTTTGCAGACGTCTTTATAACGGAGACATGGACGGCCGGTGGGTCTGATACCAGTGGCGAGCTCGCTGTACAATGTGTCTTTGGGGATCCTGCCATCTTCCATGCGGCTCACATGGCCAAGCCATCTCAAGCGCCGCTGACTCAGTAGTGTGTATAAGCTGGGGATGTTGGCCGCTTCAAGGACTTCTGTGTTGGAGATATAGTCCTGCCACCTGATGCCAAGTATTCTCCGAAGGCAGCGAAGATGGAATGAATTGAGACGCCGCTCTTGGCTGGCATACGTTGTCCAGGCCTCGCTGCCGTAGAGCAAGGTACTGAGGACACAGGCCTGATACACTCGGACTTTTGTGTTCCGTGTCAGTGCGCCATTTTCCCACACTCTCTTGGCCAGTCTGAACATAGCAGTGGAAGCCTTACCCATGCGCTTGTTGATTTCTGCATCTAGAGACAGGTTACTGGTGATAGTTGAGCCTAGGTAGGTGAACTCTTGAACCACTTCCAGAGCGTGGTCGCCAATATTGATGGATGGAGCATTTCTGACATCCTGCCCCATGATGTTCGTTTTCTTGAGGCTGATGGTTAGGCCAAATTCATTGCAGGCAGACGCAAACCTGTCGATGAGACTCTGCAGGCATTCTTCAGTGTGAGATGTTAAAGCAGCATCGTCAGCAAAGAGGAGTTCTCTGATGAGGACTTTCCGTACTTTGGACTTCGCTCTTAGACGGGCAAGGTTGAACAACCTGCCCCCTGATCTTGTGTGGAGGAAAATTCCTTCTTCAGAGGATTTGAACGCATGTGAAAGCAGCAGGGAGAAGAAAATCCCAAAAAGTGTGGGTGCGAGAACACAGCCCTGTTTCACACCACTCAGGATAGGAAAGGGCTCTGATGAGGAGCCACCATGTTGAATTGTGCCTTTCATATTGTCATGGAATGAGGTGATGATACTTAGTAGCTTTGGTGGACATCCGATCTTTTCTAGTAGTCTGAAGAGACCACGTCTGCTGACGAGGTCAAAGGCTTTGGTGAGATCAATGAAAGCAATGTAGAGGGGCATCTGTTGTTCACGGCATTTCTCCTGTATCTGACGAAGGGAGAACAGCATGTCAATAGTCGATCTCTCTGCACGAAAGCCACACTGTGCCTCAGGGTAGACGCGCTCGGCCAGCTTCTGGAGCCTGTTCAGAGCGACTCGAGCAAAGACTTTCCCCACTATGCTGAGCAGGGAGATTCCACGGTAGTTGTTGCAGTCACCGCGGTCACCTTTGTTTTTATAGAGGGTGATGATGTTGGCATCGCGCATGTCCTGGGGTACTGCTCCCTCGTCCCAGCACAGGCATAGCAGTTCATGTAGTGCTGAGAGTATAGCAGGCTTGGCACTCTTGATTATTTCAGGGGTAATGCTGTCCTTCCCAGGGGCTTTTCCGCTGGCTAGGGAATCAATGGCATCACTGAGTTCCGATTTGGTTGGCTGTATGTCCAGCTCATCCATGACTGGTAGAGGCTGGGCTGCATTGAGGGCAGTCTCAGTGACAGCATTCTCCCTGGAGTACAGTTCTAGGTAGTGCTCAACCCAGCGGTCCATCTGTTTGCGTTGGTCAGTGATTATGTCCCCCGATTTAGATTTGAGGGGGGTGATCTTCTTGATGGTTGGCCCAAGAGCTCTCTTCATGCCATCATACATTCCTCTGATGTTTCCGGTGTCTGAGGCCAGCTGAATATGGCTGCATAGGTGTTGCCAGTAGTCGTTTGCGCAACGCCTAGCTGTTCTTTGTGCAGTACTTCTGGCTGCTTTAAGTGCTGCGGATGTTAAATCGCTGGGGGCTTTCTTGTAGTTCAAAAGTGCAATGCGCTTAGCGGCTATGACAGGTTCCAGCTCTTCATTATGAGATTGAAACCAGTCTGCATTTCTCTTCGCACTTTTGCCGTAGGTGGTCAAAGCTGACTCATAGATGGCGTCTCTGATGTGGGCCCACTTTTGAATCACCCCTAGGTGGCAGCAATCATAATATGATTGAATTTTACTTTCAGTTTGAGGGACAGAAGAGTGGGTCCAAGACTAGTATTTTAAACTTAAATAAGGGCAATTATAAGGGCATGAAAGCAGATCTAACTAAAGTGAACTGGCAAATCAGGTTAAGGGATAGGTCAATAGAGATGCAGTGGCAGACATTTAAGGGGATATTTCAGAATACACAGAATAGATACATTTCAACGAGAAAGAAAAATTCCAAGGGTGGGATCCACCATCCATGGTTAACTAAAACAGTTAAAGATAGTATCAAACTTGGTGGGCCGACGGGCCTGTTTCAGTGCTGTATCTCTAAACTAAACTAAACTAAAACAGTTAAAGATAGTATCAAACTTAAAGAAAAAGCCTATAATTGCGCAAAGATGGGAGGCAGGTCAGAAGATTGGACAGAATATAAAAAACAGCAAAGAATGACTAAAAGATTGATAAGCAAAGTAAAATTAGAGTACGAGAGAAAGCTAGCTAGAAATATAAAGACAGTAAGAGTTTATATAGATAATTAAAAAAGAAAAGTTAACAAATAGATGTCGGTTCTATAGAAAGTGAGTCTGGGGAATTAATAATGGATAATAAGGAGATGGTAGATGAATTGAACAGATATTCTGCGCCGGTCTGCACTAATGAGGATACAAGTAACATCCCAGTATTAGGTGTAAATGGAAAGGGAGGGAGGAACTCAAGAAAGTTACCATCACCAGGGAAGTGGTGCCAAACAAATTGTTGGAGCTGTGGGCTAACAACTCCCCGTGTCCTGATGGATTTCATCCTAGGGTGTCAAAAGAAATGGCGAGTGAGATAGTTGAAGTGTTAGTTTTAATTTTCCAAAATTCCCTAGATTCGGGGAAGGTTCTGTTAGATTGGAAAATAGTGAATGTAACTCTTTTATTCAAAAAGGGAGACAGACAGAAAGCAGGAAACTACAGGCCGGTTATCTTAACATCTGTCTTAGGGAAAATGTTTGAAGCTATTATTAAAGATGTTATAGCAGGGCATTTAGAAAAATTCAAAGTAATCAGGCAGGGTCAACATGGTTTTGTGAAAGGGAAATCGTGTTTAACCAATTTATTGGGGTTCTTTGAGGGAGTTACATGTGCAGTGGATAAAGGGGAACCGGTGGATGTATTGTACTTAGATTTCCAGAAGGCATTTGATAAGGTGCCACATCAAAGGTTATTGCAGAAAATAAAAACTCATGGTGTAGGGGGTAACATATTGGCATGGATAGAAGATTGTCTAGCTAACAAGAAACAGAGAGTAGGCATAAATGTGTCATTTTCTGGTTGGCAAGAGGTAACGAGTGCTGTGCCACAGGGATCTGTGCTGGTACCTCAACTTTACAATTTATATAAATGACTTAGATGAAGGGACCGAAGTTATGGTTGCTAAATTTGCCGATGACACAAAGATAGGTAGGAAAGTACCTTGTGAAGAGGACATAAAAAGGCTACAAAGGGATATAGATAGATTAAGTGAGTGGGCAAAGATCTGGCAAATGGAGTATAATGTGGGAAAGTTTGAAATTGCCCACTTTGGCAGGAAGAATAAAAAAGAAGCATATTATCTAAACGGTGAGAGATTGCAGAGCTCTGTGATGCAGAGGGTGCTGGATGTCCTAGTGCATGAATCACAAAAGGTTAGTATGCAGGTACAGCATGTAATTAGGAAAGCTAATAGAATGTTATTGTTTATTGCGAGAGGAATTGAATACAAAAGTAGGGAGGTTATGCTTCAGCTATACAGGGCATTGGTGTGACCACATCTGGAGTACTGTGTACAGTACTGGTCTCCTTATTTAAGGAAGGATGTAAATGCTTTGGAGGCAATACAGAGAAGGTTTACTAGACTAAAACCTGGAATGGGCGGGCTGTCTTACGACGTAAGATTGGACAGACTAGGCTTGTATCTGCTGGAATTTAGAAGACTAAGAGGCGACTTATATGAAACATACAAGATCCTGAGGGGTCTTGACAGGTTGGATGTGGAAAGGCTGTTTCCCCTTGAGAGAACCTACAACCAGGGGTCACTTTTTAAAAATAAGGGGTTGCCCCTTTAAGACAGAGATAATGAGAAATCTCTTCTTTCAAAGGGTTGTGAGTCTTTGGAATTCTCTTCCTCAAAAGGCGGTGGAAGCAAAGTCTTCGAATATTTTTAAGGCAGAGGTAGACAGATTCTTGATAAGCAAGGGGGTGGAAGGTTATCGGGGGTAGGTGGAAATGTGTTGTAGTTAGTTCAGCCATGAACTTATTGAATGGCAGAGCAGACTCGAAAGGCTGACTGGCCTACTCCTGCTCCTAATTTGTATAATATGTTCGCAGTGCCACACCATTGGTCAGCCAAGCACCACAGCATTGATCAGTCCCAGTACCACATTAATTTGTCAACCCCAGTGCCATGCCATTGGTCAGTAGCAGTGCCAAGCCAATTGGTCTGCCCCAGTGCCATGCCATTGGTCTGCCCCAGTGCCATGCCATTGGTCAGTCACAGTGCCAAGCCAATTGGTCTGCCCCAGCGCCACGCCATTGGTCTACCCCAGTGCCATGCCAATTGGTCAGCCCCAGTGCCATGCCATTGGTCTGCCCCAGTGCCATGCCATTGGTCAGTCACAGTGCCAAGCCAATTGGTCAGCCCCAGTGCCATGCCATTGGTCTGCCCCAGTGCCATGCCATTGGTCAGTCACAGTGCCAAGCCAATTGGTCAGCCCCAGTGCCATGCCAATTGGTCAGCCCCAGTGCCATGCCATTGGTCAGTCACAGTGCCAAGCCATTGGTCAGTCACAGTGCCAAGCCAATTGGTCAGCCCCAGTGCCATGCCATTGGTCAGTCACAGTGCCAAGCCAATTGGTCTGCCCCAGTGCCATGCCTTTGGTTAGAGTGCCATGCCAATTGATCTGCCCCAGTGCCACACTAATTGGTCAGTCCCAATGCCACGCCAATTGGTCTGCTGCAGTGCCATGCCACTGTTCAGAGTGCCATGCCAATTGGTCAACCCCAGTGCCACACCCATTGGTCAGTCAGAGTGCCATGCCGATTGATCTGCCCCAGTGCCACCCCAATTGGTCAGAGTGCCATGCCAATTGGTCAGCCCCAGTGCCATGCCAATTGGTCAACCCCAGTGCCAAACCCATTGGTCAGTCAGAGTGCCGTGCCAATTGGTCTGCTCCAGTGCCATGCCATTGGTCAGTCAGAGTGCCGTGCCAATTGGTTCACCCCAGTGCCATGCCATTGGTCAGTCAGAGTGCCGTGCCAACTGGTCTGCCCCAGTGCCATGCCATTTGTCAGTCAGAGTACTAAGCCAATTGGTCTGCCCCAGTGCCACGCCATTGGTCCACCCCAGTGCCACACCATTGGTCAGTCAGAGTGCCATGTTAATTGGTTCACCCCAGTGCCACCCCAATTGGTCAGAGTGCCAGTCCAATTAGTCTGCCCCAGTGTCATGCCTTTGGTCAGTCAGAGTGCCATGCCATTGGTCCACCCCAGTGCCACACCATTGGTCAGTCAGAGTGCCATGTTAATTGGTCTACCCCAGTGCCACCCCAATTGGTCAGAGTGCCAGGCCAATTGGTCTGCCCCAGTGCCATGCCTTTGGTCAGTCAGAGTGCCACGCCATTGGTCAGTCCCACTGCCATGCCATTGGTCAGTCCCAGTGCCACGCCATTGGTCAGTCAGAGTGCTAAGCCAATTGGTCTGCCCTAGTGCCACGACATTGGTCAGTCCCAGTGCCACGCCAATTGATTATTCTCGTTCCATTTGGAGCGGTTAACTGTCCGGGCCTCGTGCTGCGCTGTCCCTGTTTTGAGTGGGAGATTGACGCAGTACCTGCTGGGATGTGACAGCGCGCTGGCCAATCGGAAGGCGGAAGGGTCAGAAAGCCCAGAGGCCGCGTGGCGCGGCGCCTGCGCAGTTGGTTGAGTTGGGCAGTCGGCAGTTGCTGGAAGGATGGCGGATTGGCGGGATAGCAGCTCTTTCACAACAGTCGCCGAGTTCACCACCCGGCACCTGGCGCTGAGCCTGCGGGTGGATTTCCAGGCCTGCCAGATCACCGCTCGCGCAGCGCTGACTATTGAAGCGCTCCGGGACGGATCGTCCGATTTGGTAAGCACCACCGGCCGGGGGGACACCGGCACTGCGGGGCCGGGGCATCTTCCGAGCCCGGCGACGGCGGGGGTGGTGATGGTGGTGGTGGACGGGGACGGTGTTTCTCAGGTTACTGAGTGCAGGGAGGCTGGTACTTCCCCGCTCCTTCACCCCCGGCCGGTGTTTATAGTGCACCTGTCGGCCTGGCACGGGGTATCTCGGGCTGGCGCCGCCGGTTACCCTCCTGGGGTCACTCCAGTTCCTGTCTATCCGCTACCCCCTGTTCCTGTCCGGGGGAGCCGCCTCGGGTATCGGCATCACTTCTCATCTTCAAACCGTTACTCCAGGGCCAGGCTGTGTGCCGGAGGGGGGGAGGTGAGACTGGGGTGGGAGGGAAAGGATTGGGGTTATGTCCGGGTAGCAGGTAATGAATGGATCGAGGGTATGTGCCTAGGTCGGGGTGGGGGGTGGGGGACAAACTGAGGGTGCAGGCCCGGGGGGAACGGATCGAGGTGGTGTGTGCTCGGAGTGTGGGGTGTGAGAGAATAGATCTCGGGATTGCCGGGGAGGGTGGTGGTGCAGATCGCGGATAATGGGGGGTGGGAGGGGTTGTGCCCAGGGTTGGGGGAGATCGAGCCCAAGGGTGTGTGCCTGGGATTGTGGGGGAAGGTGGGGTGGCTTTGGGGGGGTGGGGAACAATGGATCGGAGGGAATAAAAACAAGAAATGCTGGAATCACTCAGCAGGTCTGGCGGCATCTGTGGAAAGAGAAGCAGAGTTAACGTTTCGGGTCAGTGACCCTTCTTCGGAACTGACAAATATTAGAAAAGTCAAGTGAGGTGGGGGTGGGGCAAGAGATAACAAAGGAGGTCTAGATTGGACCAGGCCACATAGCTGACCAAAAGGTCACGGAGCAAAGGCAAACAATATGTTAATAGTGTGTTGAAAGACAAAGCATTAGTACAGATTAGGTCTAAATACACTGAATATTGAACAGCAGCAAGTGCAAACCTGAAAAAAAAACAGTGGATAAGCAAACTGAACAAACTAAGATGAAATGAAATAAATGCAAAAAAATTTGTAAAAAATGTAAAAAAGAATGTAAAAACAAGGAAGAAAAAATAACTAAAAATGAAAGTAAAATGGGGGGCTGTCATGCTCTGAAATTATTGAACTCAATGTTCAGTCCGGCAGGCTGTAGTGTGCCTAATCGGTAGATGAGATGCTGTTCCTCGAGCTTGCGTTGATGTTCACTGGAACACTGCAGCAATCCCAGGACAGAGATGTGAGCATGAGAGCAGGGGGGAGTGTTGAAATGGCAAGCAACCGGAAGCTCAGGGTCCTGCTTGCGGACTGAGCGGAGATGTTCCGCAAAGCGGTCACCCAGTCTGCGCTTGGTCTCCCGAATGTAGAGGAGACCACACTGTGAGCAGCGAATACAGTATACTACATTGAAAGAAGTACAAGTAAATCGCTGCTTCACCTGAAAGGAGTGTTTGGGGCCTGGGATAATGAGAGAGGAGGTAAATGGGCAGGTATTACACCTCCTGCGATTGCAGGGGAAGGTGCCATGGGACGGGGACGAGGTGGTGGGGGTAATGGAGGAGTGGACCAGGGTGTCGCGGAGGGAACGATCCCTTCGGAATGCTGACGGGAAGGGAGGGGGAGATGCGACTGGTAGTGGCATCACGCTGGAGGTGGTGAAAATGGCGGAGGATGATCCTTTGGATATGGAGGCTGGTGGGATGAAAAGTGAGGACAAGAGGAACCCTGTCACGGTTCTGCGAGGGAGGGGAAGGGGTGAGGGTAGAGGTGCGGGGAATGGGTCGGACACGGTTGTGGGCCCTGTCAACCACAGTGGGGGGAAATCCTCGGTTGAGGAAAAAGGAGGTCATATCAGAAGCACCGTCATGGAATGGATCGGAGGGGTTGTGCCCAGGTTGGGGGACAGACTGATCAGGTGTGTTGGCCTGGTGGGCCATGGACGGAGTGGGGTGTGTACCCATGGAGGTGGGGGGGGGGGCAATGAACAGTTCGGGGATGTGTGCCCGAGATTGGGGGAGGGGTGTGTCGGAGGTATCAGTCGGCGGATGGGGATGTTGTGCCTGGGCGATGGGGTGACAGATTTGGGATGGTGGGGTGTTGTACTTGGGGTGGAATGGGTGTGTGCACCTGGGGGCATAGGGAGGGGTGTCTCTGGGGATTGGGGGGTTGTGGTGTGGTGTGCGCCCAGTGCAAGGAGTAGTCTCCATTGGTACTGATGCTTGATGTGATGGTATGATTTTTGCCCACTTTTTTTACAATAGGAAGTAACCTGCTGACATTAGAATTGAAAGTCAGTTGATTGCCTGTCAAAGTAGTTTCAGGCAAGAGAAGAGCTTCTGTCCATCTAGCTCACTTCTTTGCATTATCCCACAAGCATCAGATATAACAAAGGCATACTCAGCCCAGTCAACCCTGCTCCTCATTAACATTTGGGGACTTGTGCCAAAATTGGGAGAGCTGTCCCAAAGACTACTCAAGCAATAGTCTGACATAGTCAGACTCATAGATTCATACCTTTCAGCTAACGTCTTACACTCCTCCATCATCAGTCCTGGGTATGTCCTGTCCCACTGGCAGGAAAGACCCACCAGAGGTGGTGGCATCTCTAATAATGGAGTGGCAACGCGTGTCCTCAGTGTTGACTCAGACCCCATGCATCAGGTCAAACATGGGCGAGGGAATTTCCTGCTTATAGCTACTGTCCTCCTTCAGCTGATGAATCAGTCCACCAGTGAGGGCGTAGAACACACTCTTGGTGGGGGACTTCAATATGTATCACCAAGAGTGACTTAGTAGGACCACTGCTGATCTGAGCTGGTTGTGCCGAAGGACGTAGCTGCCATATGGGGCTTGCACACGTGGTGAGAGAACCAAAACAAGGGAAAAATCTACTTGACCTCGTCCTCACCAATCTTTCTATCACAGAGGCATCTGCCCATGGCAGTATTGATAGGAGTGACCACAGTACAGTCCTAGTGGAGATGAAGTCATGTCTTCACACTGAGGACACCTCTATTGTGTTGTGTGGTACTACCTCCGTATTAAATGGGGTAGATTCAGAACAAATCTAGCAACCCAAAACTGGGCACCCATGAGGCACTGCAGGCCATCAGCAGCAGCAGTATTGTAATCCGCCACAATCTTACTTCAGGGTCTGGTGAATCCCTCACTTTATTGTTGCCATCAAGCTGGATGACTGAACCTGGTTAAATGAGTATAGAAGAACATGCGAGGAACTGCACCAGGTGTACCTAAAAATGAGTTGCCAACCTGGTGAAGCAACAACACAGGACTGCATGCATGCTACACGCATGCTAAGCGAGCCCACAACCAATGGATGACATCAAAGCTCTGCAGTCCTCCCACCTGCAGCTGTGAATGGTGATGGGCAGTTAAGCAACTAACGGGAGAAGGCTGCTCCAGGGATATCCGTATCCTCTGATGGCGGAACCCACCACGAGTGCAGAAAGCAAGGCTAAAGCATTTGCAGTCACTTGCCAGAAGTGCTGAGTAGCTGGTCCATCGTGGCCTCCTCCTTGGTCTTCACAATTACAGAAGATGGTCTTCAGCCAATTCAGTTCACTCCACGTAACATCAAGAAATGGTTGAGCGCACTGAATAATGGTCCCTGACAGTATCCCAGCTATTGTGCTGAAGACCTGTGCTCAAGAATTAGCTGTGCCTTTATCCAAGCTGTTTCAGTGCAGCTACAAGAGTGGCATCTACTTGCCAAAGTGGGAAATTGCCCAGATATGTCCTGTCCACAAAAAGCAGGAGAAATCCAATCTGGCCAATTACAGCCCATCAGTCTACTCTTAATCTTCTGCAAAGTGAGAGAAGGTGTTGTCAACATTGCTGTCAAGAGGCACTTATCAATAACCTGCTGACTGATGCTCAGTTTGCGTTCTGCCAGGCCCACTTGGCTCCAGACCTTATTACAGAATTGGTTTCAATACGGACAGAAGAGCTGAATTCCAGAGGTGAGTTGCGAATGACTATCCTTGGCATCAAGGTTGCATTATACCAAGTGTGGCGTCAAAAAGTCCTAGCAAAATTGAAGTCAATTTGAATGGAAGGGCAAACTCTCCAGTGGCTTGTCATACCTAGCTCAAAGGAAGATATTTGTGGTTGTTGGAGGCCAATCATCTCAGCCCCACGACATCACTGCAGGAGTTCCTCAGGGTAATGTCCTAGGCCCAACCATCTTCAGCTGCTTCATCAGTGAACTTCCCTCCATCATAAGGACCAACGTAGGGTCATTCATTGATGATTACACAGTGTTCAATTCCATTCGCAACACCTCAGATAATGCCGCATGCAGCAAGACCTGGACAACATTTGGGCTTGAGCTAATAAGTGGCAAGTAACATTCGCACCACACAAGTGCCAGGCAATGACCATCTTCAGCAAGAGAGAGTCTAACCATTTCCCCTTGACAATCAACAACATTACTATCATTGTGTCCCACATCATCAACATCCTGGCTGTCACCATTGATCTGAAACTTAACCAGCCACATAAAACCTTTGTACATGGACTTTGTGACAGGATGTGGTAATCAGTTCTCTGAATTTTGCCAAAGTGTAATCTAGTATAATATACAGTTGTAAAAAAAGTCTCTACAATTTATTATCCCTTGCCTCCCCTATAAGCTATTCTTGCTGTTCGAACATTGACACTGATGACTTTGCATAATTGATTTCTGCAAATGAGCATGTATTGTTACTACCATTGCTGCAGCACCGATCTATGGGTATTGACAGCCCTTTGGAACCTTTCCTGAGTGTCCATTTCTTTTATATAGCTTAGGTTGGGATTTTTGTACTCAACAATTTTAAACAAGTTCTGTCTAAATGGGTTTATAATTTTGTTACCCCTAGCAAACAGGAAATCTTTGCCAGCTTGGTATTGAGCATTTTTATATGCTCATAACGTTTTGATAGATAAGATTTGGGGGCCGCGCAGTGGTTAGCACCGCAGCCTCACAGCTCCAGCGACCCGGGTTCAATTCTGGGTACTGCCTGTGTGGAGTTTGCAAGCTCTCCCTGTGTCTGCGTGGGTTTCCTCCCACATGCCAAAAGACTTGCAGGTTGATAGGTTAATTGGCCATTATAAATTGCCCCTAGTATAGGTAGGTGGTAGGGAAATACAGGGACAGGTGGGGTTGTGCTAGAAATATGGAATTAGTGTAGGATTATTATAAATGGGTGGTTGATGGTCGGCACAGACCCGGTGGGCCGAAGGGCCTGCTTCAGTGCTGTATCTCTAAAACTAAAAAAAACTAAAACTAAACTAAAATTATCACTGATGAGGGTCATTTGCACTGCAAAGGTTTCCTGCAGTTGTGCTATTTCTATCGGCACTATTTGCAGAAATGTACAGATAAAACAGATTTTGTAGTATATAGAAACTGCTCCCAGCTATGCAGTTTATTAACCTCCTAATTTGATATTGCAAACTTTTATAGATCCTCTATTCTTTCATCCAAGTCACTGACAAAGTGAAAATCTAAAGTCCCAGTTTAGATCCCTAGGGAATACCAGTTGTTATTTCAGCATGCCAATCAGAGTACATTCCCTTTATCCCTACTCCCTATCCCCAGCTTTCCCAAAACTGATATTAAACTGTTAGGCCTGCTATTTTCTGTTTTCTCCCGCCATCCCTGCTCAAACAAATGAATGGCATTTGCGATGTTTTAATCCAAAGGCACAATTCCTTAATCTACAGAGAGTTGGAAAATGACTTCCTTCCGTAGCATATTTCTTTTATCACTGCATAGCCTTTACTTTCTACTACTTGTTAATTATTGCCTGCTTTATAATCTGCCTTTGATCGTAGTCGTGCATTCATCAGTCTGTTCATGCTAAGAGTTGGTCCATGCATTGGTCTGATTAAAAATGTAGCTAAATATTTGTAAATCGTAATGGAATGCTGCTATCCTAATTTAAACCAAAAGCTGAATAAACGTAGGTCATTTCAAAACAGGATACTTTGCTAGTCATGCCACACTGGCTTTTTAATTAAATGTGTGGTTTTTATATAAAAAAAATACTGATCTATGTGCTTGACTAGCAGCTGTAACCTTTTGGGGTTTTCAGTTGCTTTGTTAAAGGCAAGTAAAACCATGCTTTTCAGTCTTTAAATGGGGTTTAAGATCCCTGCTTCATTGTTCTTGCTAAAACGTCCATGTAGCAGATTTAAACAAAACTTTGTAAAACTGAAATAAATACAGAAAATGCTAGAAAAATTCAGCAGATCAAGCAGCTTCTGTGGAGAGAGAGAGAGAGCGTGGAGTTAACGTTTCAGGTCCAAAACCTTTCATCAGAAAAGCATTCGCTGTATTTTGGTTTTGTAAAATTGAGTGGTACTTGGTTGTGATTATTTTGTATAGTTTTAATATTTGCATTTTATTTACAGATCTTGGATACAAGAGATCTTAAAATACTCCAGGCTACTGCCAATGGCCAGGACGTCAAGTTTTCACTTGGAGATAAGCACTCCTTTAAAGGAACACCCTTGACAATTACCCTTCCATTTAAATTGCTACGGTATGATGTTAAAATCTAGGAAATGTTCTCATATTCTTTGCTCATTTAATATTGGTGTCAAATCTTGTCATTTAATGCTCGTCGATTTCCTGTGGAATTGCAGGTGGAAGTCAAGACCGTGTAGTTTTCAGGTGAAGCGAGGTTAGAGGATGGGGAATAATTGGACCAGGATGAATCAGTTTAGTCTCCATTTTAAAGGCATATTATATTCTTATGTTTATATATTTCATATAGACTCCTATGTCCACATACATAATGGAAATTACCTCTTTTAACCTTGTACTTTAATTACCCTCTCCTGCTAGCTGCTGCAGTGTCTTCATGGGGCAAAGTTTCTAATTATAACCTGTCAAGTATTACATCAGCCATTTCCAGCATAAGTCTGGACACAAGAAGGGGGAGGGCATTTATAATGGCTCTATCACTCCACTTTGTTTTAAAATTTGCTTGTTACGATTCCATTTATAATTGCATTCTCACCCAGATCTGGAATTCATAAACCAACAAGTGGCATATTTACACAGAACCAAAGATATTTTTAAAGGCATTTGTTTCCAATTTCTTTCACATTCGTATTCTATGATTCTGAAGAGCCCAGTTTTTGCCCTTCTTTCCCTGCAGCTGCTGTAGGCAGTATCTTGCGCAGGTATGAAAAGACCAGCTGGTCCATCAAGTCAGCCCCACACTAGACACTTCCCACCCCCCCGGGGAAAAAAATAGTCTAGAATTTTCCTTTTGTGTAGGTATATGATTCCACGGTTGGTGACTATCATCTGGTACTTCTCCAAGTCCCTATTTTTCATGTTGGAACCTGAATGACAAATTTTGGTGAACTATTTAACTGTGGAACCATGGATACTTAAACACACACTACCTCCCCACTGCCCCCCCCCCCCCCCCCCCCAAATTGCAGCTCAGGCTGAAACTGAAAGCTGCCTGTTTAATCCTCTGACATGCACTTAATTATACTTGCTTGTGTGAATCTACAAATTCTGGGGAATTAGATTTTCTCTAATGTGTAGACTGGGTCACAGTCATAGTGGGCCAGAAACCAGTGTATGCTATGAGCTGCTAGATTAGTGCCAATTTCGGCATCAAGGCCTCCTATTTGTTAGATGTAGTTAGTCTTGGAGCTAAAGGATATATTGACCGTATAAGGGTACAGTGCAGATTCACCAAAATTATGCCAGTGTTTCAAGGGTTAAGTTGTATTTGCATTCCTTTGTGTTTAGAAGGGTGATGGTATTGAAACAGAGTAGATACAACAAAACTATTTCTTCAGTTGGGGCAATCCAGAACAAAGGGAACAATCTTACAATTAGAGCTAGAGTGAGATTAGGAAGTAATTTTACACCCACAGTAAGAAAGTCTGGAACTCTCTTTGCTCCAAAGGTTGGGATTAATTGAAATTTATTAGACTGGTCGATAGAATTTTGTTGAGTGGATATGGATCAAAAGCATGTAAATGGAGGGACAGATCAGCCATGATCTAATTGCATGGCAGAACAGGCTGGAGCAGATGAATGGTCTCCTGTTGCAATGCTGTGCACTAGGATCTTCACACTAACTTCAACTGTGTTAGGCCAACCAATTACCAGCTTTGACTGTTGCCATAAAAATGTCTGGGACATGGATTACTCCACTCTTTTAATGGGGGGTTGAGAGAAGTCAGAAAAAGGGGAAAGGGCTTTTGGTAGAAATAATTGCAACTTGATGTGAGAAAGGAAGAAAATATTTCTCAAACAGGATACACTTATTTTAGTTGTACCGTAAGGGTTTACCTGATGAGGTCCTTTCTTAAGTGCATTACTACTAACCAATTAATGAAGGTACCCCACCAGCATTCAGATCACGAGAGGACAATGGTGGAAGCTGATGAAATGTTTTATTACCTGCACCCCCTTCCTCCATCCCCTCCCCTTCCCAGCTCACCCGCCTCGCACCATCTACCATCTTCCCCTCGCGCCCCCTTCCCCTGCACCCCCTCTCCTACCCCCTGCAGCCCCCTTTCCAGCTCCCCCTCGCACCCCCTTCCCTCCACCCTTTCCCACCGCACCCCTCCCACCACCTCCCACCGGCATCCACCTATCCCTGAGCAGGGGCCCTAACAACCCCACTGCCTTGTGGGCATCTCGGGAGAGACCGAGGCTAAGGGAGTAAACCCCAACAGAAAATCTGGAGTGGAACCCCTAAGGCGGTAATGTGTCACCTTTGGCATGTTTCCAGCAGTTCCTGCAGCCATACCGGTGCCAAACGTCGTGCTCTGCACTCCTTTGGACCCCACCAGGAAGGCCGAGAGGGGGGTTTTGATGCTTGGGCAACTCACAACCTCCATCCATCCGCCCAGGCATGCGCCATGGAGAGGTGACTCCATAGTCGCCTCACAGCAACCAAAACAACACAGAAGGCAGCAGTTATGGGTTATAAGTCCAGCTCAATTGGCATAGAGATTGGGCGCCACGGGTTGCCTTTGTCGGTGGGAGAGGTCATCGCATCTCACTGGACAGCTATCGCCTGCCTCAAACTGGGCAGCCCCCGGTCAGTAAGGTTCTATCCCGCCACAGTCCACCTGCTTCAATGGGTGCTTGGAGCTCAGGGTCATTGCCCAAAACGTGGACTGCAACACCGCACCAAACAGCATGACAAAAGAAGGTACCAGCCCTTCGTTTTGCAAGCTGGAACATCAGAACTATGCGTCTGTCAGATGACCTGACACAAATCAGCGATTCTCGGAAGACCGCTGTCATTAACAATGAGCTTAGTAGACTCAATGTGGACATTGCAGCATTTCAGGAGACACGCCTCCCTGCGAGCGGATCTCTAAGAGAGCAAGACTACACCTTCTTCTGGCAGGGTAGGGATCCTGAAGAGCCAAGACAGCATGGAGTGGGCTTCGCCATCAGAAACTCTTTGCTCAGCATGATACAGCCACCCTCAAAGGCTCGGAACGCATACTGTCCATCCGACTGCTCACCTGCCTCTGGCCCAGTACACCTACTCAGCATCTATGCTCCAACACTCTGCTGCCCACCTGAAGCTAATGACCAGTTCTACGAGGAACTCCATCATATCATTAGTAGCATCCCCAATACTGAACATCTGTTCCTGCTGGAGGACTTTAATGTCAGGGTTGGGGCCGACCGTGACTCATGGCCCTCCTGCCTTGGGCGCTATGGCAGTGGAAAGATGAATGAGAATGAACAGAGACTGCTTGAGTTGTGTACCTATCATAACTTCTGCATCACCAACTCGTTCTTTCATACTAAACCCTGTCACCAGGTTTCTTGGAGGCACCGTTGGAGGTGTCGTTGGCACCAGCTGGACCTCATCGTCACAAGGCGAGCCTCTTTAAACAGCGTTCAGATCACACGGAGCTTCCACAGTGTGGACTGCGACACCGACCACTCCCTGGTGTGCAGCAAGGTTAGACTCAAAACAAAGAAGCTGCATCACTCCAAGCAGAAGGGCCGCCCGCGCATCAACACTAGCAGAATTTCTCATTCACAGCTGTTACATAAGTTTCTAAATTCACTTGAAAAAGCCCTTCAAAACATTTCTGCAGGGGATGCAGGGACCAAGTGGGCCCACATCAGAGACGCCATCTATGACTCAGCAATGACCACCTATGGCAAATGTGTGAAGCAGAATGCAGACTGGTTTCAATCTCACTTTGAAGAACTGGAACCTGTTATAGCCGCTAAGCGCATTGCACTGCTGAACTACAAGAAAGCCCCCAGCGAGTTAACATCCGTAGCACTTAAAGCAGCCAGAAGCGTTGCACAAAGAACAGCCAGGCACTGCACAAATGACTACTGGCAACACCTATGCTGTCATATTCAGCTGGCCTCAGACACCGGAACATCAGAGGAATGTATGATGGCATTAAGAGAGCTTTTGGGCCAACCATCAAGAAGATCACCACCCTCCAATCTAAATCAGGGGACACAATCACTGACCAACGCAAGCAAATGGACCTCTGGGTGGAGCACCACCTCGAACTGTACTCCAGGGAAAATGTTGTCAATGAGACCACCCTCAATGCAGCCCACTCTCTGCCAGTCACGGATGAGCTGGACGTACAGCCAACAAAATCTGAACTCAGTGATGCCATTGATTCTCTAGCCAGCGGAAAAGCCCCTGGGAAGGACTGCATTGCCCCTGAAATAATCAAGAGTGCCAAGCCTGCTATTTTTTCAGCACTCTACGAACTGCTTTGCCTGTGCAGGGACGAGGGAGCAGTACCACAGGACATGCATGATGCCAATATCTTCACCCTCTAAGGACAAGGGTGACCACGGTGACTACAACAACTACCGTGGAATCTGCCTGCTCTGCATAGTGGGGAAAGTCTTCGCTCGAGTCACTTTAAACAGGCTCCAGAAGCTGGCTGAGCGTGTCTGCCCTGAGGCACAGTGTGGCTTTCGAGCAGAGAGATCCACCATTGACATGCTGTTCTCCCTTTGGCAGCTACAGGAGAAATGGCGTGAACAACAGATGCCCCTCTACGTTGCTTTCATTGATCTCACCAAAGCCTTTGACCTCTTCAGCAGACATGGTCTCATCAGACTACTAGAAAAGATTGGATGTCCACCAAAGCTATTAAGTATCATCACTTCATTCCATAATGATATGAAAGGCAGAATTCAGCATAGCGGCGCCTCATCAGACCCCTTTCCTATCCTGAGTGGCGTGAAACAGGGCTGTGTTCTCGCACCTACGCTATTTAGGATCATCTTCCTGCTGCTCTCACATGCGTTCAAGTCTTCAGAAGAAGGAATTTTCCTCCGCACAAGATCAGGTGGCAGGTTGTTCAACCTTGCCCGTCTACGAGCGAAGACCAAAGTACGGAAAGTCCTCATCAGGGAACTCTTCTTTGCTGACGATGCTGCGTTAACATCCCACACAGAAGAGTGTCTGCAGAGACTCATCGACAGGATTGTGGCTGCCTGCAACGAATTTGGCCTTACTATTAGCCTCAAGAAAACTAACACCATGGGACAGGATGTCAGAAATGCTTCATCCATCAATATCGGCGACCACGCTCTGGAAGTGGTTCAAGAGTTCACCTACCTCGGTTCAACTATCACCAGTAACCTGTCTCTCGATGCAGAAATCAACAAGCGCGTGGGAAAGGCTTTCACTGCTATGTCCAGACTGGCCAAGAGAGTGTGGGATAATGGCGCACTGACACAGAACACAAAAGTCCTAGTGTATCAAGCCTGTGTCCTCAGTACCTTGCTCTACGGCAGCGAGGCCTGGACAACGTACGTCAGCCAAGAGCGACGTCTCAATTCATTCCATCTTCGCTGCCTCCGGAGAATCCTTGGCATCAGGTGGCAGGACCGTATCTCCAACAGACAAGTCCTCGAGGCGGCCAACATCCCCAGCATATATACCCGACTGAGATGGCTTGGCCATGTGAGCCGCATGGAAGATGGCAGGATCCCCAAGGACACATTGTACAGCGAGCTCGTCACTGGTATCAGATTCACCGGCCGTCCATGTCTCCGCTTTAAAGACGTCTGCAAACGCGACATGAAATCCTGTGACATTGACCACAAGTCGTGGGAGTCAGTTGCCAGTGATCGCCAGAGCTGGTGGACAGCCATAAAGGCTAAAGAGTGGCGAGTCGAAGAGACTTAGCAGTTGGCAGGAAAAAAGACAGAAGTGCAAGGAGAGAGCCAACTGTGTAACAGCCCTGACAACCAATTTTATTTGCAGCGCCTGTGGAAGAGTCTGTCACTCTAGAATTGGCCTTTATAGCCACTCCAGGCGCTGCTTCACAAATCACTGACCACCTCCAGGCGCTTACCCATTGTCTCTCGAGATAAGGAGGCCAAAGAAGAAGACCATAAGGGTGCACTGGATACTCCAACCTCATTTGGACAGGGCATTCCTCAATTTGACGAGGGCATCACTAATAAAATGATGAAACCTGCAGGCCAGTCAAACTGAAAGAGGTTTAACGAAAAACTAAATGAAGATCTCACAGGTGTCTTCAGTTACGTAGTTTATATCCTTGGGTACCCACCAGTCACTCATGGCATCTCCTTAAAACCCACTCTTTCCATCAAGCTTTGGTCGACCCTCCTAATATCTCCTTTGGCTTACACTGACAACATCTAGCTCTACCTCAACCCCTCCATTGTCTCTAAATTGCCCGTCTGCTTGTCCAACATCCATACTGGGTAAGCAGAAATTTCTTCCAATTAAATATTGGGAAGACCGAGCCATTGTTTTCTCTCCCTGCCACAAACTTCATTCCCCAGACGCTGACTCCATCCCTCTCCCTGGTGACTATCTAAGCCTGAACCAGACTGTTTGCAACCTTGGTGTCATATTTGATCCGAAATGAGCTTCCGACTACATATCTGCACCAGCACTATGGTCACTTATTTCCACCTCCATAACATCACCCGACTCTGCCCTGCCTCAGTTCATCAGCTGCTCTCATCCATGCCTTTGTTGCCTCTAGACTTGACTATTCCAATGTGCTGCTGCCTGGCCCCCCACTTTCTACTCCCCATAAACATGAAGCACCTGGGGAAGTTTTCTCTGTTCGATATTATGTAAATACAAATTGTTTTAACTTTAAGCAGCTTGAGACATTTTAAGGTGCTATATAAATGCTAGTTGCTGTTAGTGTCCTTGTGGGTTTGTGCCATGCTAAATAACTGACTAATGGCCTCACCACATCCGTTTTGCAATATTGGACTGCTAAGGAATGATTCACATAAGCCAGTTACAATCAGACTTATAATTGTAAGACCAATGGTAATTTTTTTTGCCACCACATGACAAACAATCCTCTTTTTTCCCATTTATGCATCAAGGGGAACATTCCTATTAGCAAACATTTGCATGTGCACAGCCAATGTCATTTCTTAATTCAAAGCAAAATACTCAGATGCTGGAAGTCTGAAACACAAACAAGAAATGCTGGAAATACTCAGCAGGTCTGGCAGAGAGAGAAGCAGAGTTAACGTTTGAGGTCAGTGACCCTTCATCAGAACTGGCAGATATTAGAAATGTAACAGGTTTTAAGCAAATAAAGCGCGGGTGGGGCAAGAGATAACCAAAGAGAAGGTGTTGATAGGACAAGGTCACAGGGAAATACTGACCAGAAGGTCATGGAGCAAAGACAAATGGTATGTTAATGGTGTGCTGAAAGACAAAGCATTAGTCCAGAGAGGGTGTGAATGGATAGAAAACTGAGTAGCCTGTCCCGAAGCTCAAACATGAAAAACAGTGGGTAGGCACAGTAGAAACAAACTAAAATAAACACATAAAAAAGAAAAAATAACTAAAAATAAAAAGGGGGTCTGTCATGCTCTGAAATTATTGAACTCAAGTGTTCAGATCGGCGGGCTGTAGCGTGCTTAATCGGAAAATTAGGTGTTGTTCTTCGAGCTTGCGTTGATGTTCACTGGAACAATCCCATTTAGGGTACTGAAAGCAATTCAAGTACCTTTGTTGCTATCTTTATTGAGAGATAACTGCATGAAAAGGGTATCAAACCTGGGATCTTTTGCTCTTTATGCCTTATACTGCATACAGGAGTGATGTGAGACTAGTGCTACATGGTACTGATTTATAAAATTTCTAATCCTACAGGGGCCAGCAGGCAGTGGTAGAAGTTTCGTATGAGACATCACCAGAAGCTTCAGCTCTGCAGTGGCTCACTGCTGAGCAAACAGCTGGGAAGAAGCACCCATACCTGTTTAGTCAATGTCAGGTACAATATCCGACTCTTCGCTAAATTATACTGTGTGGTAGATATTTCTGCATTTGAATGCAGATGAAGTTTGCTTTATTAGTTTGAACAAGCTTGACCAATTTACTGATGGGTGTTAGTTCGCAACCTAAACTGCTCATAACTAGTATTAAATTGAAAATTTTACTCAGAACTTGGAACATTAGCTGATCTGGGGAAATTTAGAAGCACATTGGTGTTGAGTTTGGAATAAGGCATATTATTGAGAACAGTACAAAATGCTTTGTTATTTAGTTTAGTTAGTGATACAGCACTGAAGCAGGCCCTTCGGCCCACCGAGTCTGTGCTGACCATCAACCACCCATTTACATGAATCCTACATTAATCCCATATTCCTACCACATCCCCACCTTCCCTCAATTCCCCTACCACCTACCTATACGAGGGGCAATTTATAATGGCCAATTTACCTATCAACCTGCAAGTCTTTGGCTGTGGGAGGAAACCGGAGCACCTGGCGAAAACCCGCACGGTAACTGGGAGAACTTGCAAACTGCACACAGGCAGTACCCAGAATCGAACCTGGGTCGCTGGAGTTGTGAGGCTGCGGTGCTAACCACTGCGCCACTATATGTAGAAGCATGCCAATGTCTTACCCATGATCAACATTTAAAAAGTGAATAAAATATGAATAAATGAATTCAGTTTTATGTTGTTAGTGACTGTCTTCAGAGTTCATTATACCATCTTGTGATCTAGAGTTTCTTATTCCAGTGCTGATAGGTAAGGCACTTGTTTCTTTTATGTCTGCACTTTAAATTTCAAATACTGATATTTGATTTAAAATTTACAATGATATATCTGCATTTCCTGATTAAAATTTGTTTTATGGATTGGCTAGGAGGCTCTGTTGATAAGATTTTATTGCTGGACATGCATGAAATCTGGCCAGTAATATGTATTAGTACCATTACAGCAATTACATTGTGAAATAACCAATTCCAACATGCTGACTCAGCCTTGGGCCTATCTTTCAGTATTTACATTATGGTTTACAAACTAGTTGGAATTACCTGATTGGCAAATCTTCATGCTCTGCAAGCATGCACAACAACAACTTGCATTTATATAGTGTAGCCTTTAAAGTAATAAAAGGTCCCAAGGCACATTTCAGGAGTGTTATCAAACAAAATTTGACACCAATTCATTTAAGGAGATTTTAGAGCAGATGGCCAAAAGCTTGGTCGAAGAGGTAGGTTTTAAGAAACATCTTAAAGGAAGAAAGAGAGGTAGGGAAAGAATTCCAAAACTTAGGGCCATGATAGATGAAGGTGGAGTGATGAACATCAGGAATGCTCAGGAGGCCAGAATTGGCAGAGTGCAGCAATCTCAGGGTGCAGAGAGGTGTTTGGGTCACTGGAGGATATTACAGAGATAAGGAAGGGTGAAGCAAGGATGAGAATTTTTAAATTGAGGCATTGCTTCTTTGGAAGCAAATGTTAGGGAACGCAAGAATGATGGGTGAGCAGGACTTGGTGCAAGTTAGAACACTGGCAGCTGGGTTTTGGATGATCTGTAGTTGTGGAGGGTAGAGTTTGGGAGGCTGGCCAGAAGTGAATGGGAATAGTCAATTCTAGAGGTAACAAAGCATGGATGAGAGTTTCAGCAGCCGATAAGCTAAGGAACGGAGAGTTGAACGATGTTGGAGGTGGAAATAGGTGGTCTTAGCATGGATATGTGGTAGGTAGCTCATCTTGGGGTCAAATATAACACGAAGTTGCAAACAATCTGGTTCACTCTCAGACAATTGCCGGGGAGAAGAATGGAGTTGATGGCGAGGGAACAGAGTTTGTGACTGGGACGGAAGATAATGGCTTCTTTCTTCCCAATATTTAGTTGGAAATTTCTGCTTGTAATGGATGTCGGACAAGCAGTCTGACTGTTTAGAGATAGTGGAGGTGATGTAGAGTCGAGTATTGTCAGTGTTCATTTGGAAACTAACAGTTTTCGGATGATGTTGCTGAGGGGCAGCATGTCGATAAGAAATAGGGGGCTAGGGATAGACCCTTGAGAGACACCTGAGGTAATGATGCGGGAGCAGGAAGAGAGGCATTGCAGGTGATTCCTGGCTATGGCAGGAGTGATGAGAATAGGATCAATAAGAATGGAACCAGATGAGTGCAGTCCCACGCGGGTAGACCATGGTGGAGAGGCACTGGAGCATAATTGCATAGTTGCCTAATTGCATAAGAGAAAATCAGCAGACAAGGCTAGAGGTTACAAAAATAAGTCAAAACTAAAGGCTCTGTATCTGAATGCACGTAGCATTCAAAACAAAACAGATAAACTGAAAGCGCAAATAGAAATGAATAAGTACGATCTGAAAGCCATTACAGAGACGTGGCTACAAGAGTACATAGATTGGGACCTGCAGATTGAAGGGTACATGACATTTAGGATGGACAGGAAGCTAGGAAAAGTTGGAGGGGTGACTGTTAATGATGGTATTAGCACAATAGAGAGGGATGACCTGAATTCAGGAAACCAGGATGTAGAAGCAGTTTGGGTTGAGATGAGAAATGATAAAGGCAAGAAGTCACTTATGGGAATGGTGTACAGGCCCCCAACAGTGACGGGGTATCAAGGAAATAGTGGGAGCTTGTCAGAAAGGTATTTCGATAATCATGGGGATATTAATCGACATGTAGACTGGAAAAATCAGATTGGCAACGGTAGCCTAGATGAGGAATTCATAGAATGTTTTCAAGCTAGCTTCTTAGAATAGCATGTTCTAGGCTATTCCACACCTAGTATTGTGCAATGAGATGGGATTAATTGATGATCTCATAATGAAGGTCCTATGTTGCTAGTATGCAGGTTCAGCAAGTAATTAGGAAAGCTAATAGAATGTTATCGTTTATTGTGAGGGGAATTGAATACAAAAGTAGGGAGGTTATGCTTCACTTATACAGGGCATTGGTGAGACCACCACTAGAGTACAGTGTACAGTATTGGTCTCCTTATTTAAGGCGGGATATAAATGCGTTGGAAGCAGTTCAGAGAAGGTTAACTAAACTAATACCTGGAATGGGCGGGTTGTCTTGTGAGGAAAGGTTGGACAGGCTCGGCTTGTATCCGCTGGAATTTAGCAGAGTAAGAGGCGATTTGATTAAAACATGAGATCCTGACGGGTCTTGACAGGTTGGATGTGGAAAGGATGTTTCCCCTTGTGGGAGAATCTAGAACTAGGGGTCACTGTTTAAAAATAAGCGGTAGCGCACTTTTTCTCTCTGAGGGTCATGAGTCTTTGGCACTTTCTTCCCGAAAAGGTAGTGGAAACAGAGCCTTTGAATATTTTTACGGCAGAGGTAGATAGATTCTTGATGAGCAAGGGGGTGAAAAGTTATTGGGAGTAGGCGGGAATGTGGAGTTGAGCTGAAAATCAGATTAGCCATGATCTTATTGAATGGCGGAGCAGGCTTGTAGGACCAAGTGGCCTCCTCCTGCTCCTAATTCGTATGTTAACCGTGTCAAAGGCTGCAGACAGGTCGAGAAGGAGAGAAGGGATAGTTTACCTTTGTCACAGCCAATTATGATGTCCTTTCTTACTTTTTGTAAGAACCATTATAGTACTGTGGCGGGAGCGGAAACCTGATTTGGGGGCATTCAAAACATGAAGTCCTGAGAAATATGAGTGCAGATATAGGAGGCAACAGCACGTTTCTGGACTTTGGAGAGGGAAAGGAAGTTGGAGATGGGGTGGTACTTTGCAAGGATGGATGGATGAGTGTAGGGTTGGTTTTTTTTGAGGAGGGGGTGATGACAGATTCGAAGGAGAGGGGGACAGAACCTGAGGAGAGTGAAACATTATCAGCTAACATGGGGACCAGAAAGGGACGTTCGGTGGCAAGATGCTTCATGAGAATAATGTCGAGCGAGGTGGATTTTATAAGCTCACCGCTGTTCTCAGTGGCAAGCTTGAAAGAAGGCATGGCGCATGCGTGATTTCTGTGCTGCTGAGCCCCCGTGATATTTCGTGCAGGGTCTCATTTAAATGGAGGAGCTGAATGGCCACCCATGTTGACGTAGAGGGGGCGGCCCCTCCGTCCCCGGCAATGGCGTCCGGCGGCACTGCACAGACACCATTTTTAAAGGGCTTCTGGCCCTTCATTCTCATTTAAATTTTTAAAGGTCTTGCTTCATAGAACCATAGAAAGATTACGGCACAGAAGGAGGCCATTCAGCCCTTCGTGTCTGCGCGGCTAAAAAATCTAGCCGCCCAATCTAATCCTACCTTCCAGCACCATGTCCATAGCCTTGCGGGTTACAGCACTTCAGGTGCATGTCCAGGTACCTGTTAAATGAGTTGAGGGTTTCTGCCTCCACCACCGTTCCTGGCAGTGAGTTCGAGACCCCCACCACCTCTTGGTGAAAACGTTTTTCCACATGTCTCTCCTCTAATCCTCTGCCAGTCACCTTAAATCTGTGTCCCCTGGTAATTGACCTCTCTGCTAGGGGAAACCGGTCCTTCCTGTCTACTCTCTCTAGGCCCCTTTATAATTTTGTACACCTCAATTAAGTCACCCTTAGCCTCCTCTGCTCTAAGGAAAACAACCCGAGCTGATCCAATCTTTCTTCATAACTGCAACTTTTAAGCCCTGGCAACATTCTTGTAAATCTCCTCTGCACTCTCCAGAGCAATTATGTCCTTCCTGTAATGTGACTAGAACTGTACACAATACTGCAGCTGCGGCCTAACCAGCGTTTTATACAGTTCCAGCATTATTTTGTATTCTATACCTCAGCCAATAAAGGAAAGCATTCTATATGCCTTCCTCATTCTATATACCTGTTCTGCCACCTTCAGGGACCTGTGGACATGCACTCCAAGGTTTCTCACTTCTTCTACCCCTCTCAATATCCTCCCGTTTATTGTGTATTCCCTCACTTTGTTTGCCCTCCCCAAATGCATTACCTTTTTTTTTTATTCATTCATGGGATGTAGGCGTCACTGGCCAGGCCAGCATTTATTGCCCATCCCTAATTGTCCTTGAGAAGGTGGTGGTGAGCTGCCTTCTTGAACCGCTGCAGTCCATTTGGGATAGGTACACACAGTGCTGTTAGGAAGGGATTTCCAGGATTTTGACCCAGCGATAGTGAAGGAACGGCGATATAGTTCCAAGTCAGAATGGTGTGTGACTTGGAGGGGACCTTGCAGGTGGTGGTGTTCCCATGCATTTGCTGCCCTTGTCCTTCTAGTTGGTAGAGGTCGCGGGTTTGGAAGGTGCTGTCCAAGGAGTCTTGGTGCATTGCTGCAGTGCATCTTGCGTCAGATGGTACACTGTGCGTCGGTGGTGGAGGGAGTTAATGTTTGTAGATCGGGTGCCAATCAAGTGGGCTGCTTTGTCCTGGATGGTGTCGAGCTTCTTGAGTGTTGTTGGAGCTGCACCTGTCTAGGCAAGTGGAGAGTATTCCATCACACTCCTGACTTGTGCCTTGTAGATGGTGGACAGGCTTTGGGGAGTCAGGAGGTGAGTTACTCGCCTCAGCATTCCGAGCCTCTGACCTGCTCTTGTAGCCACAGTATTTATATGGCGACTCCAGTTCAGTTTCTGGTCAATGGTAGCCCCTAGGATGTTGATAGTGGAGGATTCAGTGATGGTAATGCTGTTGAATGTCAAGAGGAGATGGTTAGATTCTCTCTTGTTGGAGATGGTCATTGCCTGGCACTTGTGTGGCGTGAATGTTACTTGCCACTTATCAGCCCAAGCCGAGATACTGTCCAGGTCTTGCTGCATTTCTACACGGACTGCTTCAGTATCTGAGGAGTCACGAATGGTGCTGAACATTGTGCAATCATCAGCGAACATCCTCACTTCTGACCTTCTGATTGAAGGAAGGTCATTGATGAAGCAGCTGAAGATGGTTGGCCCGAGGACACAACCCTGAGGAACTTCTGCAGTGATGTCCTGGAGCTCAGATGATTGACCTCCAACAACCACAACCATCTTCCTTTGTGCTAGGTATGACTCCAGCCAGCGGAGAGTTTTCCCCCTGATTCCCATTGACCTCAGTTTTGCTAGGGCTCCTTGATGCCATACTCAGTCAAATGCTGCCTTGATGTCAAGGGCAGTCACTCTCGCCTCACCTCTTGAATTCAGCTCTTTTGTCCATTTTTGAACCAAGGCTGTAATGAGGTCAGGAGCTGAGTGGCCCTGGCGGAACCCAAACTGAGCTTCACTGAGCAGGTTATTGCTCAGCAAGTGCTGCTTGATAGCACTGTTGATGACACCTTCCATCACTTTACTGATGATTGAGAGTAGGCTAATGGGGCGGTAATTGGCCGGGTTGGACTTGTCCTGCTTTTTACCTGGGCAATTTTCCACATTGCAGGGTAAATGCCAGTGTTGTAGCTGTACTGGAACAGCTTGGCTAGGGGCGCAGCAAGTTCTGGAGCACAGGTCTTCAGTACTATTGCCGGAATATTGTTAGGGCCCATAGCTTTTGCAGTATCCAGTGCCTTCAGTCATTTCTTGATATCATGCAGAGTGAATCGAATTGGCTGAAGTCTGGTATCTGTGATGCTGGGGACTTCAGGAGGAGGCCGAGATGGATCATCAACTCGGCATTTCTGGCTGAAGATTGTTGCAAATGCTTCAGCCTTATGTTTCGCACTGATGTGCTGGGCTCCCCCATCATTGAGGATGGGGATATTTGTGGACCCACCTCCTCCAGTTAGTTGTTTAATTGTCCACCACCATTCACGGCTGGATGTGGCAGGACTGCAGAGCTTAGATCTGATCCGTTGGTTATGGGATCGCTTAGCTCTGTCTATCGCATGCTGCTTACGCTGTTTGGCATGCAAGTCGTCCTGTGTTGTAGCTTCACCAGGTTGACACCTCATTTTGAGGTATGCCTGGTGCTGCTCCTGGCATGCCCTCCTGCACTCTTCATTAAACCAGGGTTGATCTCCCGGCTTGATGGTAATGGTAGAGTGGGGGATATGCCGGGCCATGATGTTACAGATTGTGGTTGAGTACAATTCTGCTGTTGCTGATGGCCCACAGCGCCTCATGGATGCCCAGTTTTGCATTGCTAGATCTGTTCGAAATCTATCTCATTTAGTACGATGATAGTGCCACACATCACGATGGACGGTATCCTCAATGTGAAGGCGAAACTTGGTCTCCACAAGGACTGTGCGGTGGTCACTCCTACCAATACTGTCATGGACAGAAGCATATGCGGAAGGCAGATTGGTGAGGACAAGGTCAAGTATGTTTTTCCCTCGTGTTGGTTCCCCCACCACCTGCCGCAGACCCAGTCTTGCAGCTATGTCCTTTAGGACTCGGCCAGCTCGGTCAGTAGTGCTGCTACCGAGCCATTCTTGGTGATGGACATTGAAGTCCCCCACCCAGAGTACATTTTGTGCCCTTGCCACCCTCAGTGCTTCCTCCAAGTGCTGTTCAACATGGAGGAGTACTAAGTCATCAGCTGAGGGAGGGCGGTCGATGGTAATCAGTAGCAGGTTACCTTGGCCATGTTTGACCTGATGCCATGAAACCTCATGAGGTCCGGAGTCGATGTTGAGGGCTCCCAGGGCAACCCGCTCCCTACTGTATACCACTGTGCCACCACCTCTGGTGGGTCTGTCTTGCCGGTGGGACAGGACATACCTGGGGATGGTGATGGCAGTGTCTAGGACATTGTCTGTAAGGTATGATTCTGTGAGTATGACTGTCAGGCTGTTGCTTGACTACTGTGTGGGACAGCTCTCCTAACTTTGGCACAAGCCCCCAGATGTTAGTAAGGAGGACTTTGCAGGGTCGACAGGGCTGGGTTTGCCGTTGTCGTTTCCGGTGCCTAGGTCAATGCCGGGTGGTCCGTCCGGTTTCATTCCTTTTTACTGACTTCGTAGTGGTTAGGTTCAACTGAGTGGCTTGCTAGGCCATTTCAGAGGGCATGTAAGAGTTAACCACATTGCTGTGGGTCTGGAGTCACATGTAGGCCAGACCAGGTAAGGACAGCAGATTTCCTTCCCTTAAGGACATTGGTGAACCAGATGGGTTTTTACAATAATCGACAATGGTTTCATGGCCATGGCCGTCATCCATGGCCAGCTTTTTAAATTCCAGATTTATTAATTAAATTCAAATTCCACCTTCTGCTGTGGTGGGATTCGAATCCATGTCCCCAGAGAAATCGGGCAGCACAGTGGCGCAGTGGTTGGCACCGCAGCCTCACGGCTCCAGCGACTCTGGTTCAGTTCTGGGTACTGCCTGTGAGGAGTTTGCAAGTTCTCCCTGTGACTGCATGGGTTTCCGCCGGGTGCTCCGGTTTCCACCCACAGCCAAAGACTTGCAGGTTGATAGGTAAATTGGCCTTTGCAAATTGCCCCTCGTGTAGGTAGATGGTCGGAGAATGGTGGGGATGTGTTAGGGAATATGAGATTAATGTAGAATTAGTATAAATGGGTGGTTGGTTGGCACAGACCCGGTGGGCCGAAGGGCCTGTTTCAGTGCTGTATCTCTAAATAAATAAATAAAAAATACTCTGGGTTACTAGTCCAGTGATAATACCACTACGCCACCGCCTATCTCACACTTCTGGGGATTGAATTCCATTTGCCACTTTTCTGCCCACTCAACCAAACCATTGATATCATTCTGGAGTCTGCAGCTGTCCTCTTACTATCAACTGCACAACTAATTTTTGTGTCATGAGCAAATTTCCGAATCATACTTCCCACATTTAAGTCCAATTCATTAATATATACCACAAACAACAAGTGTCCCAAACATCCGTCGACTACTACCCTTTGCTTCCTGTCACTGAATCAATTTTGGATCCATCCTGCCACAATCCCCTGTATCCCATGGGCTTTCATTTTACTGACAAGTCTGCCATGCAGGACCTTGTTAAGTGCCTTACTAAAATCCATGTAGACTACATCCACTGCACTACCCTCATCAATTCTCCTTGTTCCTTCCTCAAAAAACTCATTCAAGTTAGTAAGACATGAGCTTCCCTTAACAAATCCATGCTGACTATTCCTGATTAATCTGTGCCTTTCTAAGTGGCAGTTTATCCTGTCCCTCAGAATTGATTCTAATAATTTACCTACCACCAAGGTCAGACTGATAGGCTTATAATTATTTGGCCTATCCCTTGCACCCTTTTTAAACAATGGTATAACATTCACAGACCTCCCAATCCTCTGGCATCTCGCCCGTATCCAGTGAGTATTTGAAGGTAATAAAAGCAAAATACTGCGGATACTGGAAATCTGAAATAAAAACAAGAAATGCTGGAACCACTCAGCAGGTCTGGCAGCATCTGTGAAAAGAGAAGCAGAGTTAACGTTTCGGGTCAGTGACCCTTCTTCGGAACTGACAAATATTAGAAAAGTCACAGGTTATCAGCAAGTGAGGTGGGAGTGGGGCAAGAGATAACAAAGGAGAAGGTGTAGATTGGACAAGACCACATAGCTGACCAAAAGGTCATGGAGCAAAGGCAAACAATATGTTAATGGTGTGTTGAACGACAAAGCATTAGTGCAGATTAGGTGTTAACGGGCTGAATATTGAACAGCAGCAAGTGCAAACCTGAAAAAAATCAGTGGGTAAGCAAACTGAACAAACTAAGATGAAATGAAATAAATGCAAAAAAAGATTGTAAAAAATGTAAAAAAGAAAAAATAACTAAAAATGAAAGTAAAATGGGGGGCTGTCATGCTCTGAAACTATGAACTCAATGTTCAGTCCGGCAGGCTGTAGTGTGCCTAATCGGTAGATGAGATGCTGTTCCTCAAGCTTGCGTTGATGTTCACTGGAACACTGCAGCAATCCCAGGACAGAGTTGAGAGCAGGGGAGAGTGTTGAAATGGCAAGCAACCAGAAGCTCAGGGTCCTGCTTGCGGACTGAGCGGAGATGTTCTGCAAAGCGGTCACCCAGTCTGCACTTGGTCTTCCAAATGTAGAGGAGACCACATTGAGAGCAGCGAATACAGTATACTACATTGAAAGAAGTACAAGTAAATCGCTGCTTCACCTGAAAAGAGTGTTTGGGGCCTGGGATAGTGAGGAGAGAGGAGGTAAATGGGCAGGTATTACACCTCCTGCGATTGCAGGGGAAGGTGCCATGGAACGGGGACGAGGTGGTGGGGGTAATGGAGGAGTGGACCAGAGTGTCGCGGAGGGAACGATCCCTTTGGAATGCTGACAGGGGAAGGGAGGGGAAGATGCGTTTGGTAGTGGCGTTTGGTATTTGAAGGTGTTCCTCAGCGCATTTGCTATTTCCTCCCTGGCTTCCTTTAACATCCTGGGATGCAATCCATCCGGCCCAAGCGATACATCCACTTTCAAGGATGTCAGACCCTCTAGTACTTCCTCTCTCATTAGCTTCACTACAACCTGCCAAAAAATGTTATTCCAACCTTGCGTCCCCTCCCCCTTTCCCCCCCACTACTGAGTCTTCATTTATTACAGTGACATGTCCCCCCCCGCCCCCAAAAAAAAAGCACCTTTTGATTTCCTGAACTTTCCCCCCTAACTTCAGAACTTTTGACCCTCAACCCCTTCCCATCGTCCACGCAATCAATTACAGTAGTTCTCCCCACTCCTCCCCCCCCCTCTCCACCAGCATCTCACCTTGGTTCCTCAAACGGGGATCCGAAAATTTCCGGCCACCAGCCAAAATATCGGTGTGGGGCGGCCACCTGACCAGGTAGGTTTCTTTACGTTTATTTAAATACGTTTTGCAACGCAAATGAAGACCCTGCCACCTGCACAGAGGCCTTGCCGATGCCGGTTATATACGGCAGGACCTTGGCGCGGGGGTCGAGGCGGGTCTCTCTGGCAGAATTTTCCGGGCCCCCCTGCCATGACCCTCATGTCGGAGGGCTGGTACAGCCTGATCATTTTGGAGAGGGCATGAGGAAAGATAGGAGAGAAACTGGAGAAAGATGTGAATTTTGGGTTGGGGCAGGTGAGTTTCTGAGGAGGGTAGGCCTGGTGGGCTCGGGGCTGAGAGCAAAGCAGCAGAGGTCGCTGAGTGGATGATCCCAATCATAAAAGTCTGTGAACTCATTGCACGTATTGGAGGTGACGGTGGAGGAGGCAGGGAAGGGTAGTTTAAGAAGACTTTAGTACAAGGTTTAATATAGAGAAAGGAAGCTGTGCGTTGTCTTTGCATTCCAGGATAATCTTTGAATAGTGGGTAGTTTTAGTGATGGAAAGCAGGAATCGATAATGCTTTGTGATCCATCAGGTCTGGCGGTGGATGATTAAGCCAGAGTCAGTCAAAGACTTTCACACATGAGCGCACATGCAGATCTCTACTTTTATGGTGACCTGCTGCTGAACTTAAAAAAAAAAATGAGTATGTGTCGACCATCAACCACCCATTTATGCTAATCCTATATTAATCCCATATTCCTACCACATCCCCTCAATTCCCCTACCACCTACCTACACTAGGGGCAATTTACAACGGCCAATTTAACTATCAACCTGCAAGTCTTTGGATGTGGGAGGAAACCGGAGCACCCGGCGGCAACCCACGCGGTCACAGGGAGAACTTGCAAACTCTGCACAGGCAGTACCCAGAATCGAACCCGGGTCACTGGAGCTGTGAGGCTGCGGAGCTGACCACTGTGCCCGCCACTGTGATAAACGATAACATTCTTTTAGCTTTCCTAATTACGCGCTGTACCTGCGATTCATACACTAGGACACACACTCTGCATCTCAGAGCTCTGCAATCTCTCACCATTTAGATGATATGCTTCTTTTTTATACTTCCTGCCAAAGTGGACAATTTTACACTTTCCCACATTATACTCCATTTGCCAGGTCTTTGCCCACTCACTTAAGGGCGCTACAAAGGGATATAGATAGGTTATGTCCTCTTCACAAGTTACTTTCCTACCTATCTTTGTGTCATCAGCAAATTTAGCAACCATAACTTCGGTCCCTTCAACTAAGCAATTTATATAAATTGTAAAAAGTTGAAGCCCCAGCACAGATTCCTGTGGCACACCACTCGTTACATCTTGCCAACCAGAAAATGACACATTTATGCCTACTCTCTGTTTCCTGTTAGCTAGCGATTCGTCTATCCATGCCAATATGTTACCCCCTACACCATGAACTTTTATTTTCTGCAATAACCTTTGATGTGGCACCTTATCAAATGCCTTCTGGAAATCTAAGTACAATACATCCACCGGTTCCCCTTTATCCACAGCACATGTAACTCCCTCAAAGAACCCTAATCAGTTGGTTAAACATGATTTCCCTTTCACAAAATCATGTTGACCCTGCCTGATTACCTTGATTTTTCCTAAGTGCCCTGCTATAATGTCTTCAATAATAGCTTCTAACATTTTGCCGAAGACAGATGTTAAGCTAATTGGCCTGTAGTTTCCTGCATTCTTTCTGTCTCTCCCTTTTTGAATAAAATTCATAAATTGCTATTTTCCAGTCTAACGGAACCTTCCCCGAATCTAGGGAATTCTTGAAAATTAAAACTAACACATCAACTATCTCACTAGCCACTTTTAACACCCGATCGTGACGTCCATCAGGACCCGGGGACTTGTCAGCCCACAGCTCCAACAATTTGTTTGGCACCACTTCCCTGGTGATGGTAATTTTCTTGATTTCCGCCCTCCCTTCCATTTCCTGACTTACAGTTAATACTGGGATGTTACTTGTGTAACATATAGTGTAGAGCGATGCAAAATATCTGTTCAATTCATCTGCCATCTCCTTATTATCCATTATTAATTCCCCAGACTCACTTTCTGTAGGACCAACGCTCACTTTGTTAACACTTTTCTTTTTAAAATATCTATAGAAACTCTTACTGTCTTTATATTTCTAGCTAGCTTTCTCTCGTACTCTAATTTTACTTTGCTTATCAATCTTTTAGTCATTCTTTGCTGTTTTTTATATTCTGTCCAATCTTCTGACCTGCCTTGCATCTTTGCGCAATTATAGGCTTTTTCTTTAAGTTTTAGTTGACCATGGATGGTGGTCCCACCCTTGGAATTTTTTTTCCGCGTTGAAATGTATCTATTCTGTGTATTCTGAAATATTCCCTACAATGTCTGCCACTGCATCTCTTGTCTGTTGATTTTCTCTTAGATTTGTACACTCTCTCATTTCCTGTCTGAATGTCACTTATGTTAATATTAATGACTTATGTTGGCTCTCTCAGAGATGCCTTTCAGCAAGTTATTGTTTGGGATCATTGCTTTAGAACAACAGATAATTGAGTGTTCCTAATCTACAAAATGAGTGACTTTTTTCACTTCAAAAAACTGATCAGGTATTAGGATATTTATATCGCTTAACACTGAATGTTGGTGACTGGACTGTGTAATTATTATTGTGTTTTTATATACTTATAGGCAATACATTGCAGAAGCATGGTCCCTTGCCAGGACACACCCTCTGTGAAAAGCACGTACTCTGCTCGGGTATGTAACCACATGTAGGCCAGTGAAATGAATGGTGATTTATGGTTCAAATCAAACTGTGGTGCTAACATGATTGTATTGTTGCTAGCATTGGAGTGCCACAGCTTGTTGCTCAGTATTTACTACCTTAAGCAGTGCTCAGTTTATGTGGGAAAAGCAGACTTCACCTACATTTGATTTCTTTTGATTGAAACTTGAAAAGTGACCAGTCAGACAGTTTGTAAAACTGATCATCTTTGCAACTTAGTTCTTGTGATACTGTCTCCTCTTGGCTGTCAAGTCACAGAATCTGGGCTGTAAACTGCTCCAAACTTTTTTTATTGGACAACGAAAGGCAGTCTCTTGGGTGTGATCAATCTTTGATGTTTATCTATCTCTTAACTTGCATTATCCACCTGTTCACATCCCTCCCTCCCAAAATATTTTCAAACATTCCGATGCTTTAGAGACAAAAGCCGACATTTATTGAAGCTTGACTGTGCTTGTCTCGGCACAGTTTTTGTTTCCTTTTATATATCCTTTCAGTTGCTTTTTGAAACAAAAAGTAAAAATGAACATTACTTGTTCAAAAAAAAGTAAAGAAACGAATTGAGGATACTGGATTTAATTTAATTATTTATATGCTGTTATTCCCTCTGAACCATACTTTTTATTAAATGTGAATTTCACCACTATCTACGGATATTTTTTTTAAGTTTAAAAACTGCTTTACCACCCAAATGAGCCTTTATAACTTTACTAAATTATTTAACTTTTTATTTCCGTGTAATTCATAGTGTTAGGAATATTTTCTAATGGACCAATACTATTGGATAGAGAGGCTTCTCTTGCTTCCAGTACAATCTAATTTATTCTCTTTCCTCTTTTTAGTGGCAGTTCTTTAACATCCCTGACTCAAATATATAGAGGAAGCAATCTGTTCCTAGCTAGCGGCTTTGGAGCACTATAATTGAGCGCTAGTAGATATTAGAATAATCTGTGATGACTTGCCTGTTGGTAACTTTCCTCCTTGGTCATTCCTTCTGTACCTGGGACACTTGTGGCAGTCTGGGATGGGAGCCCATTTCCAACCCTTTGGGTAGATCTGTCTACATTAAATAAATTGAAGCCCATGGGATGAAAGAGGCAGTGGCAGCATGGATACAAAATTGGCAAATAGACAAAATGTAGTGGTGAATAATTGTTTCTCAGACTGGAGGGGTGTATAGTTTGATATTCTCCAGGGGTCAATAATTAAGTTCACTTAATATATAGGGTATAGGGCTACAATTTCTAAGTTTACAAATAACAGAAAACTTGGAAATGTAGAAAGCAGTGAGGAGGATAGTAGCAAATTTAAGGATATGTGGTGTCATGGGCAGACACATGGCAGATGAAATTTAATGCAAGGAAGCATGAAGTGTTGCATTTTGGGAGGAAGAATGAGGAGAGAATATAAACTAAATGATACAATTTTAAAGGGGATGCAAGAATAGATGTCTGGTACAGCAAGTTGATGAAGCTTCTTCTTTTGATAAAAGACAATATATGGGATCCTCATGTGTATATAAATAGAGACATAGAGTATAAAAGTAAAAAAATTATGCAAAACCTTTTTAAAGCAATGGTTTAAACCTCAGCTGCAGTAAAGGCCTGCTCGGGTATGCAAATGAGACCCAACCCGAGTCCGACAGAACCCCATCCGACCTGGCCCGAGTCCTTCCATTTTCTTCCAGCGCCCAACCCGATCATCAGTTAACCTACCTTCCATTTTTCACTTTGTTCCTTACCTGCACAAGCCTAAAATAACAGTAGCAAAACCACCCTTAAAGTCCAAAATGTAAATTAACATTAAAGTCACTTACCTGAGGGGGTGATGGAGCGTGTCCCATCCGGCCCCAGCCTGAATGCCAGACCAGGAAGTGCGACCCGACCTGACTCGAACCCGACACATGTCGGGTCCCTTCGGGTCAGGTAGCAGGCCTTTAAGCTGCAGTATCGTTGAGTTGTGGGCATCTAACTTTAGAAGGACGTCAAGATCTTGGAGAAGGTGTAGAGGAGATTTACCAGAATGATACCAAGCATGAGAGACCAAAGAAGCTGGAGTTGTTGGCTTGAGAGCTGGGAAGGTTTCGGAGAAACTTAATGAAGATGTTCAAAATTATGAGAGGTTTTGATGGAGTCAATAAAGAAAAACTATTTCTGGTGACAGAAGGGTTGTAACCAGAGGACGCAGATTTAAGATGGTTGACAACAGAACCAGAGCGGAGATGAGTTATGATCTGGAATGCAGTGCCTGAAAGGGTGGTGGAATCAGATTCAGTAGTAACTTTCAAAGATGAATTGGATATTTACTTGAAAAAGAAAAGTTTGCCGGGCTGTGAGCAGGGCAATGCAACTTATTGGATAACTCTTTCAAAGAGCCCCCACAAGCACGATAGGCTGAATGGCCTCCTGTGTTGTAAGCTTCTATGATCGTCTTTGTCTGGTGGAAAACTGTTAACTTTGTTTCAGAATTGCATTAAAGCTATTGTATCTTTATCCAGTATGTGAGGTGTTCATGTGCTTTTACTTTTCTACCACTAAAGCTACTGAGATGTGGGCAGTTTTTTTCCCCCCAATTAGGTATCTGTTCCAAAAGAACTTGTTGCTCTTATGAGTGCTAACCGAGACGGGGAGTTGGCTGATGACCAAGATGAGAGCAGAAAGATTTTCTGCTTTCGGCAAATGGTAAGCATGGGATATGTGACACTGGAAGTGTATAAAGTAGAACCTTACTACAGGCTGATGGATAAAATAGTTACATTATTTTACCTCAATGGTTCCGTTTGTTTGGAGTTTTGCACCAAAAGTTTCCATCTGTAAAGCTTTGAATGTTCACCACATTCAAGGTAAATCATTCTGTGTGTATCAAGTATGTGGTGTGTGGGTTGAAGTAAATAACTGTTAGTAACATTTTTGAAGATAATGTTTGGGGATCAGCGTGGCTAAAAAAAACTTCTAGTTTCTCTGTTTCTTCCATTGAATGCGGTTGGTCAATGCAGTGAAAACCTTGTACAGTAGGGAGCAAGGAATCTAACTGAGCATTTCAGCTTTCTTAGTTACAATCTAAAATTTTGTTTTGGGTGGGAGGAAGGGCTGCAGTGGCACTTATGACATTGTGAAAGCAAAAAAGTTCCTAGGTTTTGTTGCTTTGCTATCTTGATACCTTTTCTTTCTTTCAATTTGACTCTCAAGGTATGTCATGGTTATGTAAAGAAAATGGACAGTGTAGAAATCTATAAAGTGTTGAGCCACCACCCCACCATGATCTCCTCCATGAGCTGGACAAACGTCTTAAAGTAGCGTGAAGAATAAAAACTGAAGACACAGCTAGATTTGTATAAAGATTTAGATATTTAATGGAGTTGGGAATGCAAATAGCAAATTAAATTTAACACTTAAAAATGTAAAGTAGTCCCACAAAGTTTGAATATCCAGGTAATATGGTGAAACAATTAAAATAACAGAATATTAAGGATACATAACAAGAACCTTGGAGAACTATAGAAGTTATGGTAAAGTTTTACAATGCACTGGTCAGATTGCATTCAAGTACTGTGTTAAGTATGTCGATAAGGCCCAAGGATGAATTGATCTTAATCCTCTTGGTTAGGGCATCTGCTGTTAGCAGAGCGCCATGTCTGGGACCCAGATAATTTCTAGGCCCATACTTCCAGGACAGTAGGACAGGGGGAAATTATTGAAGAGGAAAGAAACTTTAAAGAAAGGCAATCTGAAGAAAATTACTCAGTATGATAAATATTTGCAATAATTTGTCAGACGACTGGAGAGGCAAAAGCTCTGGGATTGTTCAAAATATAATTACATACTGTGATACAAGAGTTATGGTTGATGGAACAAATGATCTTTACTCCTGGCTGGCTTCTCTTTATATTAGTCAGCCACTTAAATCAGAACAGCATTTTGTGCTCTTGTCACATATTTATATGAATTTGTCCATTACCAATTATTGAAATAAAGTTTTAAAATTAAAGTAGAAATCACATTCCCAGTAACATTGCCACAGATCTGCAGCTTATTTAAGAAATAAAAGTGTAAAGTTAAGATTATGTATTCGATTTTATATCTTATTCTAACCGTCACTATTTGTTATAACTAGTTTTGGCCACGGGCTATCAATTTATGCGACAAATGCAAAAGGTATTGTCTCCAAAATTGAACTTTTTTTCCCCCCTCTAGGTTCCAATGCCGAGCTACTTAATTGCACTGGTTGTTGGATCTTTGGAGAGCAGGTAGGTTGTTAAAATGATAGTACTTAAAGGAGGAGATTTAAATGGTTTTCTTGGTAATTTCTTGAATCGGTACTCTGTACTGTTTAGCAACGGCATTAGTTTTCTAAATTAGCTCCAAGATGGGTATTAAAGTAGTTATTTTTTTTTCAGTAAACTTTTGTAGCCCTATATCAGCTTCAGGAGGGGAAAAATCCTCCTCTGTTTCTGTACTTGACCTTGGACCTTGAAGCAGGAGATCTTTCACAATGCATTAGCTGAACTAAAGGGAAGATTGAATCTTTTGAGTTCATAAATTAATTACAAATCTGTTGCATTATAAGGAAATCACTTGGAAGGATGATCATTCTACATAGCGTGTCTAATGGTACAGTAAAGGGCAGAGATACTAAAGGAAATTGCATTATCACTCAACAGAGTGGAAGAGTATTCTAAACACTGCCCAATGAGAGAGCCTGATTCCTACTGATGTGTTGCAGATATATTCCTTGGTGCAGGTGACAGTGACTTAACGGTGCAATCAACATACGAATTAGGAGCAGGAGCAAGCCACTTGGCCCCTCCAAACCTGCTCTGCCATTCAATAAAATCATGGCTGATCTGATTGTAACCTCGACTCCACATTCCTACCTACCCCCAATAACTTTTCATCCCCTTGCTTATCAAAAATCTGCCTACCTCTGCCTTAAAAATATTTAAAGACTCTGCTTCCACTGCCTTTGGAGGAAAAGAGTTATTAAGAGTTATAGGAGGCACAGTGGCGCAGTGGTTAGCACCGCAGCCTCACAGCTCCAGCGATCTGGGTACTGCCTGTGTGGAGTTTGCAAGTTCTCCCTGTGTCTGCGTGGGTTTCCTCCCACATGCCAAAGACTTGCAGGTTGATGGGTAAATTGGCCATTAGCAATTGCCCCTAGTATAGGTAGGTGGTAGGGAAATATAGGGACAGGTGGGGATGTGGTAGGAATATGGAATTAGTGTAGGATTAGTATAAATGGGTGGTTGATGGTCGGCACAGATTCGGTGGGCTGAAGGGCCTGTTTCAGTGCTGTATCTCTAAACTAAACTAAGACTCATGACCCTCAGAGAAAAAAAATTCTCCTCATCTTTGTCTTAAATGGGCAACCCCTTATTTTTAAACAGTGACCCCTAGTTCTAGATTCTCCCACAAGGGGAAACATCCTTTCCGCATCCACCCTGTCAAGACCCCTCAGGACCTTATATGTTTCGGTCAAGTTGCCTCTTACTCTTCTAAACTCCAGCGGATACAAGCCTAGCCTGTCCAACCTTTCCTCCTAAGACAAACTGCCCATTCCAGGTATTAGTCCAGTAAACCTTCTCTGAGCTGCTTCCAAAGTATTTACATCCTTCCTTAAATAAGGAGACCAGTACTGAGCGCAGTACTCCAGATGTGGTCTCACCAATGCCCTAACATTAGAAACATGGAACACAAAATGAGACAATTATGGCCAAGGAGAGTCATTCAATCTATCTTGATTCATCCATCCAGAAAAGGCCTATAGCTCCTTCATTCTGGGCTTTTTACCTCCACTGCTCTCTTTGGAGTCCATTCAATTTTTTGAGCTGTCTTTGTGTGCAGAAGAACTTCCTGAAAACAGTTCAGCACAGTGTCTGAGGTTTTTAAAATTTACAAAGTTAGCTTTGCATCAGTTGCTTGAGAGCATAATGGAGAATAAGTGGATCTCTGTCACTGGTACAAAGGGGCTGGTGGGATGGAAAAATTGTGTTGCACCGGAAGAGATCCACATTATGCCTTGAGCTGGAAAGTTAGCAATCAGTGTGTTATATACTCATTACATTTGTTCTTCCACAATATATTGCCCACATGTCTGTAGGTGAAGGGTTGGGTTGTGCCATTGCTGAGTTATACATTATCTTGTTGGTAGTGATGAGCATGTGTGTGTTCACATGCAGGAATGCTTGTTTTTGATTCCAGTTTTCCAAGTATTTAATGCAACAATGGCGACTTCACTATGGTTTGGCAATTGAGGGGGCGGGGGGAGGGTGGTGCAGACAGGGAGGCAGAAAGTACTGCCTATTGTAGCAGTGAATAGTTCATTAATTGCAGATTTAACTTATCTTGGCTGTGATTGCAGTGGAAAAGCTACAATTGGTTGAGCACTCCATGGTTAGAATGAAGATAAATCAGAGTTCCTGTTCATGATTAGTATACAGTGACACCTGTTGGAAAGTGCACATGTGGATACCAGTGAGAACTGGCTTCAAGGTGATTATATCCCATGGATGAATCCCCTGACAACATATACTGTCTTTGCTTATATATGAAGTATATAGGTGTCTGTCCTAGTTCAGTGGTGGGGCTCGAGTGAGTTGAGTCTGTGGGTTCAAGCTCCACGCTAGAGTCTTCAGCATGTAATCTAGGCTGACACTTCAGTGGGGCACTGTGAAGAGGCATCTTGCAGATGAGATGTTAAACTGAGGCCCCGTCTTCTGTCTTGGGTGGACGTAAAAGATTTCATGGCACGATTCAAAGAGGAGTAGGGAGCCCTACTGGTGTCTTGGCCAATGTCTATCCCTCATCACCACCAAAAAAAGCAGTAATCTAGTTTTAAAGCAAAATACTGCAGATGCTGGAAATCTGAAATAAAAACAAGAAATGCTGGAAATACTCAGCAGGTCTGGCAGCATCTGTGGAGAGAGAAGCAGAGTTAACATTTCAGGACAGTGACCCTTCTTCAGAATCTAGTTTGTTCTTTATGATCACTTTGGTGAGGTACGAGAGAACTTGCAGAGTCTGTGAAGCTGTACCCAATGTAAGTGCGCACTTTTGAGAATAGAAACCCCAAAAGGCAGGGAAAATTTGGTAGAGGGCATAAAATACAACTGACTCCTGCAATATCAAGGCCAAATAATACCATTTGGAGGACCTGGAAGGAACTTCACACTTTTAGATTTTCTCATTACCAATTCACAGTCTGAAACATAGAAGATTAAAAGAATGTGCAATTGCTAAACTGTAAACTTTACCCTTAAATGCTCCCTTCCACAATCAGAAACGATATATATTTGTCCCACGTTTATTTTTAAATCTACCTGTTACTTATTTATATAAAAGTGAATTTACTTTGCAGAGCAATTGGCCCAAGGTCTAGAGTCTGGTCAGAGAAAGAGGTGGTGGACGCTGCTGCGTATGAATTTGAAGAGGTTTGTTTCAATTTGTATTAGTAGTTTGTACCTTGAGTGCAGTTCTTGTAGTATTCCTTCTGTACATTCCTGCAGCCTTTGACATGCTTAACTGCACCATCCTCTTCCAACACATTTCTTCTGCTGTCCAGCTTGTTGGAACCGTCCTTGCCCACTCTTACCTATTTGACTGTAGCCAGAGCGTTTCCACTAATGGCTTTAGTTCCAGCCCCCATTCCTTATCTTCAGCATCCTCCATTCCCCAGACCCCCATCCTAATATGCATGCAGCCCATTCATCACATCATCCAAAGACATGAGGTCAGCTTCGACCCCTCCAATGCTCTTTTTTAGTCGGACTGCTTGAAAATATTTAGTGTTGGATGAACTGCAGATGATATGCTTGGAGTATCAAATGAGGCCATACGGGTTTGAACTGAAGAGCAAAAAAGGGACAATCACACCATATACTACACACCCCTTCCCCCCACCCCAAAGAAAGAGAGATGGAAGATCAAATATTTAGGCAAATTGCTGAAGTGAAAGGGCAGTAATAGGGGATTTCAACTACCCTGATATTAACTGGAAAATTTCAGTGTAAAAGGTATGGAGGGCACAGAATTCTTAAAAATGCATTCAGAAGAGCTGTTTTAGCCGATACATAGCAAGTTCAACAAGAGAAAGGACAGTCCTTTACAGTTTTAGGGAATGAATCTGGGCAGGTAGAAGGGATATCAGTGGGAGAGAATTTTAGTGGTGTGATCATAATTCAGTTAGATTTAGAGTAGTTATGGAAAAGGGTAAAAATAGACCAAAAGTAAAAGTTTTAAATTGGGGAAATGCCAATTTTACTGAGCTGAGATATGGTTTGGCAAAAGTGGACTAGAAGAAACTACTTGAAGATAAATCAGTGTCAGAACAGTGGGAGACATTCAAGGAGGAGTTAAAGAGGTTTCAAAACAAATATGTTCCCACTAAGGAAAAGGGTGGGAGTCCCAAATCCAGACCACACCCTCGCCCCCCTGATGTATGTCAAAAGAGCATTGTTACGACCAGGTGAAAAAGGTGTTTGGGGGTCTTTTACTATCTTCACCTGGTCTTATTGTAACAGGGTTTGATTTTTAAACACACTGTGATTTGAGCTCCCCCACCCCACCCCGGTGAATCCTTGTTCACCACTTTCCAATTATAAGACAAAGAAATGAGCGCATCAGGTTTTCTTGGGTTTAAAGAAGAAAAGTGAAATTTATTAAACTTAAATTCTAATTCGGTTAATGCCTACAGATATACGACGTGCCCACGTTAGCATGTACACGCGATACACACATGCAAATAGGGACCAGAAAGAGCAGAAGAAAAATAGAGAGATTTGAGGCAGTGTCTGAAGGGGGTTTCTTGTTACTGTTTCTGTGTTTCCAGCTCGCCGTAGAGTCTTTGATTGTAGACACTCTTACTTTTCGTTGGGGCTCAATATTCTTCTTAAACCTTGTTCACATCGGAGACTTTTCTCTCTTTGAGTTCACGTCTCTTCAATGGGTCTTTCTTTCCGTGAGAAAGAGATGGGAGCAGACAGAAGAAAGATGTTCTCAGTCCAGGAGCAAACCGCTTTCTGACTTACTCTCTCTCAGCAAGTTCAAATTCAAACAGCCAGTTAGTCATGTGACTGAACTGGCCTGACCAGGTCGTCTGTGTATTGGAGAAGCAGGGACTGGGTCCTTTGTTCCAACACTGCCTGCCAGCATACAAATGTCTTTCCAGTCAGGGGCTTGGCAATTCCTTGTGATAGTCCCTCTTTTCTTCCCAGCTACAATTTTAAGTTTTCATGTTCATGTGGCGAAATAATGTGTGCCTCAGTCTTGGCAGGTGGGGGCCTGCATGACAGCATACGGAGTAGGATAAGGCAAAAAAAGAAAGCTTATGCCAGATGCCAAAGCTCAATACTGCAGAATGCCTAGAGGAATATAGAAAATGCAGGTGTGAAGTTTAAAAGGAAAGCAAAGAGGGCATGAAAAAGATATTGGCAAGGAAAATCAAAGATGTTTCATAAATACACAGAGGAAGCGAATAATTAAGGGAAGAGTAGAGCCAAATAGAGACAAAGAGGTAAGTTGTGTGTGGAGGCAGAAGAAGTGGGCATGTTTCTTAATCAATACCTTGTGTCTGTTTTCACAGAAGAGGGGCAAAGCAGACATTGTTGTTGAGTGTAAAATATTGGATGAGATATATATTGTGAGGGAGGAAATATTAATCCTTGAAAGTGGATAAATCAGGCCAGGATGAAATGAATCCCAAGCTGCTAAATCAAGTTAGCGAAAGCTCTGACCATATTTTCCAATGCTCCCTGGCTACATGCGTGGTGCCAGAGGACTGCTGAAGTTGTACGATTGTTTGAAAAAGGAGGGAGGGCTAGACCGAGTAATTACAGGCCAGTCAACTTAACCTCAGTGGTGGGCAAATTATTGGAAAATATTTTGACAGTATAAATCACCATTTAGAAAGGCACAGATTAATCAAGGACAGTCAGCATGGATTTGTTAAGGGAAGATCGTGTCTGACGAGCCTGATTGAATTTCTTGCGAGGGTAACCAGGAGAGTATAGTGTACATGGACTTTAGCAAGACTTTTGACAAATTCCCATGTGGCAGACTGGTCAGAACATTAAAATCTCCCGGGATTCAGTGGAAAGTGGCAAGTTGGGTCCACAATTGCCTCAGTGGCAGAAAGCAAATGGTTATTGGTCGACAGCTGTTTTTGTGACTAGAAGACTGTTTCCAGAGGGTTTCCGCAGGGCTCTGTACTTGGTATCTTGCTGTTTGTGGTATGTGCATATATAATTTAGACATGACTATAGGGGACACGATTAAAAGGTTTGCAGATGGTACAAAAATTGGCTGTGTGTTTGATAGTGAAGGAGAAAGCTGTAGACTGCAGGAAGATATCAATAGACTGGTTAGGTGGGCAGAAAAATATCAAATGAAATTCAATCCATAGAAGTGTGAGGGAGGACAAACAAGGCAGGAGAATACAGTATAAATGGTCGGATCCTGAGAAGCATAGAGGAACAGAAGGACCTTGGTGTGCATGTCCACAGATCCCTGAAGGTGGCAGGACAGGTAGATGAGGTGGTCAAGAAGGCAAACGAGATGCTTTGCTTTATTGTCTGAGGCCTAGTATGTAAGAGCAGGGAGGTTATGCTAGAACTGTATAAAACACCAGTTAGACCATAGCTAGAGTACTGTGTACAGTTCTAGTCACTGCATTACAGGAACAATGAGATCGCACTAAAGCGGGTACAGAGGATGTTGTCAAGAATATAGAATTATATTAATGAGAAAGGATTGGTTATGCTGGGATTGTTTTCCTTGGAACAGAGGAGGGTGAGGGGTGAATTAATTGAGATGTATAAAATTGATGGGCCTAGATAGAGTGGGTAGGCAGGACCTATTTCTATTAGCAGAGAGGTCAACAAGCAGGGGGTGTAGGTTTAAAGTAATGGTAGAAGGATTTAGAGGGGAGTTGCAGAATTTTTTCCATCCAAAGTGTGGTGGGCATCTAGAACTCACTGCCTGAAAAGGTGGTAGAGGCTGAAACCCTCATTGCTTTAAAAAAAAACTTGGATATGCACTTCAGGTGCTGTAACCTACAGGACCATGGACCAAGAGCTGGAAGGTGGGATTAGGCTGGATAGCTCTTCTTTAGCCCACATGGACACGATGAGCCAAATAGTCTCCTGTGCCAAAAATCTTTCTATATTTCATCATCTTTAGTCCTTGCTACAAACTTTGTAACTTCAAAACCAATTCCATCCCCCTTCTCAGCCATTGTCTTGGGCTGAATCACACTCTTTGTGACCTATTTGATCCAGAGATGGCTTCCAACCCTATACACTCCCTCACAAAAATTTGCACCTCTTTAACATCATCTGCCTCTGCCCTTGCCTGAGGTGCTGAAACTTTCATCTATGTCTTTTGTCACCTCCAGACTCAACTATTCCAATGCTGTCTTGGCTGAAATCCATCCTCCACCCTTTGTAACTTCAGCACATCCAAATCTCTGCTGTTTCACCTACTCTGCAGCAGTTCTGCATCACCCTCGACCTAGCTGACTCTGTCCCCCAACATTTCAGATTTAAAATTATTCCTCGTGTTTAAATGTGTTTATGACCTCTCCCTTTCTTACTTTGTAACCATCTCCAACTGCCCCCAAACTCTCCATGTCTCTATTTTCCTCATGGATCTTGCCACTCCCTCCTCAAACACCCTGCCATTGGCAACCAATGCTTTTACCCACATAGGCCCCATACTGTGGAATTCCCTCCCTAAACAGTGTCATTCCATCTCCATTCCTTCTTTAAGATCCTTTTTGAAACTCTCCTCTGACCAAGCTTTTGCTCAGCCTCCTAGGCCTGGTCCTTCCACTGTAGAAAAGCAAAGAAAATTAGGACAGTTTTTGAAGCACATTCATGAAAATCCTAGCATTGATTTTCGAGCAGCATTGGTGGAGAGGGGGCCTAGGAACAAGCTGGCGGCAGCTGAGACATGGGCAAGAGAGAAAGAAGGAATTTGCTACCAGTTTAAAGACAAAGTATGCTTTCTCTCCTGACAAAGTAACAAAGGGAAAAGAGTTAGGAGCTGCACATAGGCTTAAATTATTGAAGGGAAGCTCACAGTATTTGTAACTGAGAAAACGGAATGCCTTCCTGAAACACTTCTCTGTTTTATATTCATATGCGCTGATAAATTATTTGTGGTGACAGACTGAAAAGATGCTGAAAACTGCTGAAGATCTTATGGGCCCGTATGTGTGGGGACAGTATGATCTCCTTATCCTTCCTCCCTCGTTTCCCTATGGCGGGATGGAGAACCCTTGCCTGACCTTTGTAACACCAACTTTGCTGGTAAGATGGAGATGCACTTTGGTTTTCTGGCAACTCTTTAATTCTGTTTCACAATGCATACATTCTGTGAACTGACAAACACAACTGAATCTAATATTGAGTCATAAATGATTTTGTAAGTGTTTCTGCCAAAGTATGATCTTTGAGACTCATGAATTCTGTTGAATATTATTTGGGCAATTAGCTTCATCGTGATAACATGTAATTTTTCATTTTATTTCCAGTTCGCCTGGTTAAAGGTTGCAAAATGTGTAATATATTTTTATCTTGTTTCAGGCTGGTGATAGAAGTCTTTCTAATGTAAGTACAATATTATTAAAATGAAGGTTACTGAATAATTCTGTTCGTAACTTCTAAATGAGTTTTACTAATAGGACTGAGAGGACTGTCTCTTCAGCTACTGCCATTGGTCTTTGTCAACAATTTGAAGAAAGAAAAGATCAAACGTAGTAAATCATGTCTCCCAGCAGATTTAGGTTAACATTTATTGTTCCTTTAATTTCAAGTGTTTTGTTGCAGGAGGGCATAGAACAGTTGTGGCAGTAGCCTTTTTATGGTTTACTAAGTTGTTTTTGTTTTACTTTACCCTAAAGCAGCAGATATGTTGTCCTTTATTGCAGGAGGGTTGGAGTCTAAGAATGTAGAATTTTTGCTGCATTTATATAGGGCTTTAGTGAGACCACACCTGAAGTACTATGTATAGTTTTGGTCTCCTTACCAAAGGAAGGATATACTTGCTTTAGAGGGGATGCAATGAAGGTTCTCTAGACCAATTCCTGGGATGAGGGGATTATCCTATGAGGTACGAGTAAGTAGTATGGGTAAATACTCTCTCGAGCATAGAAGAATGAGAGGTGATCTCTTAGAAATGACTGAAATTCTTAGAGCGCTGGCCAGGGTAGATGCTGAGAGACAGTTTCCCCTGACTAGAGTCTAGAACTAGGGGTCATAGTCTCAGGATAAGGGGCTATCCATTTGGTACTGAGATGGAAGATTTCTTCACTCGGAGGATTGTACATCTTTGGAATTATCTTCCCCCGAGGGCTGTGGATGCTTTTGAGCACCAAGGATGTGGAGATAGGGCGAGGAAGTGGTATGATGGAAACCACACCTGCCAAAATGAGACATATTAATTTTGTCATATGGAACATTATTTTTGAACTGTTACTGGACTTGAAATAACTTGTTTAAAAGATCACAACAGTGGCTGAAACGTGGCTGCACATTTGCATTCTAAAAGACAGTTGCTTGAAGAAGACAATGGGAGTACTCCCTGACTCAGATAGCCAGATGGGTTTTGTCAATAGTGATGATCAAGAGACAATCAGAGACATTGAGCCAGCAATCCACACCCTCTTTCCCACCCCCCAGCCCCCTGAGAGTGCCTGGTACACTTGGTGGAATGCACAAATCTCGCAGGCAAGGCTGCTCCATGCAAGGAGCTAGTCGCATGACCAACCTGGAGTTTTTTTGAATTGTGCCTGACACAAAACAGTTTGGCAAGAGACTGCAAGTGACCTTCAAGAAGGGAGCATCTCCCTCTCCCTCTCCCCCTCCCCCTTTCATGCAAAGTTCCAGGGACCCACGGTAGTAACTCAAGCCTCAGGATAGAAGACCAGCGAAACACGTCTGAGAGTGTGCACTGGGCCCCAAGGAGAATTGCAAGACTGGACTTCAATCAAAGACTTTACATCCAATCCAAACCAGTAACTAAATTCCATCTGCTACGTTAAACCTTCCCCCGTCCCTTTAATTCTTTCTCATCTGTATCGATTTGTGTGTATTTATTGCATATGCATGCTAGCGTGGTTGTGTCGCGTATTTTTAGTAGTTTTAACTGAGTTACAGTTTTAAGGTTAATAAACTCATACCTTGTTTAAATCTGAGAAAACCTGTCTGGTTGATTTCTTTGCCATTACAATTAGAGAGCAGTGAGCAAGGACTCACTGAGGGGAAGCTAAAAACACTGTTTTAAAAATAAACCTATTATGGCCAATCCAGGAAAAGGCTGTGAGGGGAGCCCTAGACCCCTGCCTCACCTGGTCGTAACAGAAATTTGGGGGCTAGCATTCCAGATTGGACTCACGGACAAACGAGAAATTGGAAGTGGGAAATCAAATTGATCCAAATCAAAAAGAGAAAAGATTTCAATACAGGTTTTCTTGTGGTTGTGTGTGCTAGAATACTAAGATGTCTGCGATTGAAGTCCGTAATTCCCCAAGCCAGGGGGAAGTAACTTGGCATAAGTTAAAAGCACTGTCTATAGAGGGGTTGAGGAATATAGCTGAGCAGTGTGGGATCATTTTTTGTGCCAAGGCTAGGAAATCCGAACCCCTAAGACTAGTGGCCAACCACTTTTCCCTCAAATCTGAAGAATCAGAAACCGGGTTAGAAATAGACTGCGACAGGGTATGGCTAGCAAATATACAGTTGTAACAGAGGAAACGTGAGCTAGAAGAGAGAGAGAGAGAGAGAGAAAGAAACTTCCAGAAGGAATGGGAGGAAAGAGAGCTGAGGTGGCTTGAGTTAGCTATGGGGCGATAGGGTAACCCCAGAGAAGGCATGGAATATACAAGTGCGGGGCTGTGTATGGAATTGTTAAAATTTTCCCAATTGATTCCAAAATTCAATGAGGGAGACGTGGAAGCATTTTTTGTATCTTTTGAGAAACTGGCAAGGCAGTTAAATTGGTGGGCTGAGAGCTCGACTCTTTTGGTGAAAAGCAAGCTAACAGGAAAAGCCCATGAGGTTTATTCCCTGTTGCCAGATGAGAGTTCATCAAATTATGAACTGACAAAAAATGCAATCCTTGGGGCTTATGAGCTAGTATTGGAAGCCTACCACCAGAAGTTTTGAACCCTCAGGAAGCAAGCTGATCAAACTTACTTGGAGTTTGAGAGAAGTAAGCAGCTGGCTTTTGACCAGTGGTTGAAGGCTCTTAAAGTGCAGCCCAGCTATGAAAACCTTAGAGGTAATTTTGCTTGAGGAATTTAAAAACTCTCTCCCACTCTCCATAAAGATTCATGTGAAGGAACAAAAAGTTCATAGAGCAAGGCAAGCCGCAGTTCTGGCTGATGAGTTTGCTCTAATATACGAGTCGGTTCCCCAGGGGGAAAACCTTTCCCTGTCACCCCTACAAACCCGCAAAGAGAAAAGGGTGGGAAGGTGATAGGAGCCCAAGCAGTCCCGGGAGAGAAAGAAAAGCAAGAGACACTGGATCCTCCTCCAGCCAAAATGAAAGGTGCTGTAAATAGGAATGAGACCCGGAGGCCTGTGTGCTTCCATTGTAATCAAGCAGGTCATTTTAGAGCTGATTGCTGGAAACTACGGGAAAAGACTGTAGGGTTAATCAGAGCACACCTGCTTAGTAAAAGAGAAAGGAGCCCGATGGAAAGCACAGCTGAACAAGCTGTGGCTTTAACTGCAGCAGTAGTAAGGTCCAGAAAACATACTGCCGTAGGTGCAGGAAAATGTAATAGGATTCCTGAAGGTTATCAGGATTTTGTGTCTGAAAGGAGAGTAACCCCGTACCCCTTGAGTGGGGCAAGCAAGCCCATAGTAATCCTCAGGGACACAGGGGCCACCAGATCCCTTTTATGGGGAAAAGGTCTGACCTTTCCCCTAGAGAGTGCAGTAAATACCAGAATGGTGATGAATGGTATTGGAGGGCCGTGTACGCCCTTGCACTTGGAGTGCAACCTAGTTTTGGGACCGGTGATCGTAGGGATTGTTCCTAGTTTGCCTGTGGACAGAGTTGACCTGCTCCTAGGTAATGATCTGGCGAGGGCGAAGGTGGTAGCTTCCCCAATAGTGATAGAGAGACCGCAGGAGGTGAGAGAGACAGGGCAGTGTCCCCTCCAGTTCCCCTGAATGTGTAGTGAATCAGACCATGACCAAATGAGCTCCCCCAGAGGAGACTGAATTGGCATTGCAGGCAGATGACCATGCGATCTGTCTGTCTGAGAATTTCTTTGGAAAGTTAGAGGACCTAGGGAACGAATTAAATGGATCTTCCCTAGCTGAGGCTCAGCGAGCCAACCCAGTACTGAGACAGCACAGGCTGCCCAGACTGAAATTGAAGCAGTGGGAGTCCCTGATTGCTATTATTTAAAGAATGAAGTACTGATGAGGAAGTGGAGTTCTCCTCACAGACCTGAGGACAAAGAATGGACAGTGATTCACCAGTTATTGGTGCCGCAGAGGTACTGGAGAGAAATATTAAGAATGGCCCATGAGATTACAGTGGCTGTACATATTGGTATACGAAAAACCCAAGCCCACATAAGACAGCAGTTTGATTGTCCAAAACTCCACAAAGATGTGGTGGAGTATTGTAGGAGTTGCCACATGTGCCAGGTTGAGGGGAAACCCCAACCTACAGTGAAATCTGCACCCCTAAGTCCTGTACTAGCATTTGGAGGATCCTCCAGCAGAGGGCTAGTGAATTGTAAGGGACCATTGCCGAGAGCAAAAGGCGACAGACAGGCACAGGGCTGTCAAGAAGTTAGAAAGGAAAGGGGATAAAGGGACAAAGAGGACAGAATAAAGGAGATCCGAGAGGATTCCCAAATGGAAACCCCCTACTTTCCATTCAGCCAACCCCGAACTGTTTGAAAAATTAGACCCCACATCCTCCTATGTAAATGCAGACACTAGAAGCACCCCACCAGAGTTGCGCTCAGCATTTACAGAAACCTGCAGGGACAAAGAAAGTCCTCCAGAGGGCAGAGAAACCGTGAGTGATGCCTCATCTAGCTGAAGTGCTGCAAGGGTGTGCAGTAGAATCTGGGCAATTACCTGCCAGCAGGAGTGTCCCAGAGGACAAAGGGAAGATTAGCAAGGAATTTCCGCCCCCCCCCCCCCCCACAGTCATGAGAAAAGGGAACCAACCATACCCGAAAGTGAAAAGCCCTAGCATGAACACTGAAGGAGAGATCAGAGTGGATCCCCTGGCTGCCAGCTCTCATGAGCAGAACTCCAACTAGGGCTAATTAAACCTAACCCTCCCCTTGCAGACCTCAACAGGAACGAAGGCACCCTAGGCAGTTATGGAAATGTGCAAACTGCATACCTCCCCAAAATTCACATGCTAATTGGGATGCCCATTCCTAACGTATTGCAGGCTGATGGTGAAGGAACTTCAAACCCCTTTGAGCAACACAAAACTATCTCATACCCACCTCAAGGGAAAAGGGTCAATTTAAAGCAGCACTGCTACAAAGGAAAGACAGGCTGTAGCAATTCTAAGATTTCTGAATGAATGAGAGAAATGCATGTCTGTTTTCCTGTACTTTCTCTTCTTTCTATTTTTGTAATGAAATGCTCCCCTACTATCGCATTTCATACTGCTGGATGTGGAGGTGGAGCAAAACCATACCTGCCAAAATGAGACATATTAATTTCGTCATATGGAACATTATTTTTAAACTGTTCCTGGACTTCAGATAACTTGTTTAAACTCCCCCACTGCCCTAGCCCACTGAGTGTGTCTGATAAGCATGGTGGAATCCACAAATCCAGCAGGTGAGGCTGCACCACACAAGGAGCTAGTCACATGACTAAACTGGCCAACTTGGCAGTTTTTTGAATTGTGCCTGACACAGAACAAAAAACCCAAGCCCACATATGAACCGTTTGGGAAGAGACTGCAAGTGAACTTCAAGAAGAGAGCACCTCTCTCACACATGCAAAGTTCCAGGGACCCACGGAAGTAACTCGAGCCTCAAGACAGAAGATCGGCGAAACACGTCTGAAAACGTGCACGGGGCCCCAAGAAGAACTGCAAGACTTAACTTCAATCAAAGACTTTCCATCCAATCCAAAACTAGTAACTAAATTCCATCTACTACTTTAAATCTTCACCCCCCCCCCCCTTTAATTCTTTCTCCTCATCTGTATCTATTTGTGTGTATTTATCGCGTATGCATGCTAGCGTAGTTGCATCTTGTACTTTTAGTAGCTTTAACTGAGTTAGAGTTTTAAGGTCAAAATTATACCTTTCTTGTTTAAATGATAAAACCTGTCTGGTTGATTTCTTTGCCATTACAATTAGAGAGCAGTGAGCAAGGACTCACTGAGAGGAAGCTAAAAATTTTAAAAATTGCACTGTTATGGCCTATCCAGGAAAAGGCTGTGAGGGGAGCCCTAGACCCCTGCCTCACTTGGTCGTAACAGTGGAGTTAATGTAAAGTTCAGTAATCTTAATTGAGTGGCTGAGCAGGCTTGAGAGGACGTATGGCCTATTTTCCTACTTCTTGTGTCCTTAATTGCTTTTGTCCTGGTTGCCATGAACTCTACTTTTGATCTTCAGTGTGTACCATTTTGAGATTTAGTCATGTTGAAATTGATTTTTGTTCTTAAGGTTAGGCTTTAATGATGTTTCCTCTTTTTGAGAAAAGAAGGGTGGGAGGAAATAAAACGAAAGCAGTAATTCTTGTCCAGCTGCCATTAATTACAGGCTGTTCAAAGTGCCATGAATGAAGAACCCCCTCCAGTTCTGCTACTTTTATTCTAATGCACAAATATTAATGATTGAATGTCAAATGGGTAAAGTGATTGAACAGGAAAACATTTGTATTTGTAGGTAATTGCACATGAGATTTCCCACAGTTGGACAGGAAATCTGGTCACCAACAAAACCTGGGAGCATTTCTGGTATGTACATGAATAATGACTGGAATCTCTAACTACTTTTTTCTTGTTTTATCTTATTAATCACTTGAAAATTAAACATTCAGCAGAAATTGTGCAGTTTCTTAAATTTTCAGTGTTCACCAACTCAATATGGGGGTCAGTTATACAGGGTCTTGGTGAGGCCACACCTGGAATATTGTGTGCAGTTTTGGTCTCCTTATCTGTGGAAGGATGTTCTTGCTATAGAGGGAGTGCAGCGAAGGTTTACCAGACGGATTCCTGGGATGGTGGGTCTGACGTATGAGGAGAGATTGAGTCGGTTTAGGATTGTATTCGCTGGAGTTCAGAAGAGTGAGGGGGGATCTCATAGAAACCTAGAAAATTCTAACAGGACTTGACAGGGTAGATGCAAGAAGGATGTTCCCGATGGTGGGGGAGTCTAGAACCAGGGGTCATAGTCTAAGGATATGGGATAAACCTTTCAGGACTGAGATGAGGAGAAATTTCTTCACCCAGAGAGTGGTGAACCTGTAGAATTCACTACCACAGAAAGCAGTTGAGGCCAAAACATTGTATGTTTTCCAGAAGAAGTTAGATATAGCTCTTGGGTCTAAAGGGATCAAAGGATATGGGGTGAAAGCGGGAACAGGCTACTGAGTTGGATGATCAGCCATGATCATAATGAATGGCGGAGCTGGCTCGAAGGGCTGAATGGCCTACTCCTGCTCCTATTTTCTATGTATGTTTCTATGTAAGTAATTACCAAATTCCCTGCCTGTGCTGTAACCTGGTAGGGCAGATTACCTGCCTGATATCTGTTTCATTGAAATCAAAGGAATGAAATTTAGGTATTTTCAACCAAGGCCAGGCTATCCACTCTGCTTTCCTACTTCCTTGACTGGCAAAGAGGGAAAATTTGTATCAATGGCTTAAATTCAGAAAAGAATGCAAACTAATCAGTCTTGTAAATACCACCAAACTAGTAGGATAATGCAATCTAAGGAGGGAGTTTAGAAATTACAAAAGGGTTTGGGTAAGATATGTATGTTGTCATGGCACTGCTCAATTTATCGCAGGAAATGCTCATGGCTAGATTGTTCTAGCAAACTACCTTACATTCAGTTGTATGGAAGCCCTATAATGTGCTATGTAGTTATAGGATACTAACTGTAATCCTCAGATCCATTTAATATTCCAGTAATCCTATTAAATACAAAAGGAATTTTATGATTGAATTTCCATTGGAAGATAGTGAATTGGCACCCCGATCGAAAATCGGGCAGAATGTAACACCCAAACGCAGCTACTAGCTCCCGGCCTACTGGCTGCTCCCCCCACCCCCCCCGGCAACTTGCTTTCTCCCCCACCTCCGCTTCACCCCCTCAGCCGCTCACTCCAGACCTCTCTGCTCCCCCCAGTCCCCTGGCCGATTGTTTCCCATTGGCGCCACCCCGTTCTCCGGTCGGCTGCTCACTCCTCCCCCAGCCCACCCACTCACCACACTCCAGCCGCTAGCTCTACGCCGCATTGCTTCCCTCCTTTCGGCCACTCGCTGCCACATTTGATCATTCACCAAGCGCTGCCTGACGAAGCAAGGCGGGCCGCAAGGGGTGATGCAGGAGCAAGTGGCCGAGAGGAAGGAAACGGCGCGGCCAAGAGCTAGTGGCTGGAGGGGGGAGCAGAGAGTGAGCGGCAGGAGAGCAGGGTTGCACGATGCGACGAACAATCAGCCAAGGTTGGCGGGGGTGGGGTGGTTGGGAAAGCAGCGAGGTCTGGAGCAAACAGTTGAAGAGAGGAAACGTCGAGGCCTGGAGCGAGTTGCTGAGGGGGGAGAGCTCCAGCTTCAGAGTCTCCCATTCATCTGCTTCCTCCAGTCGAGAGGGGGGCTAAATAGCCGATGACACTTTAGTGCCCATGCGCGAAGATGGACCAGACGCGGATACGCGATGACATTGGTGCTGCACAATGACGTCAATCCGCGCATGCGCCACTTAGTCCTGGCAAGATGTAGCTGCGTATGTGCACAGCTTGGCACACTCGGATGACGTCAGCAGGCCACTGTGTTGTCAGGAATCACTTTGTTTAAAAAGTGAACAATGGTCCAAAATAGCCACCGAAGATAAAGGGATTGGCCTTTTGTGTATTTAAACTGTCCGACAAAAACAAAGGACAAATCTTCAAAGCCAGAAGGTGTCAATGGAACCCATCCTACACCTATCCTAAAACATTTCAGAATTGAATGTCATCTTCTGAAACAAAAGAGGTATGAAGTAGCCTCATCCTAAGCCATTGTGCGATCACCATGGGGAAGAAACCAGTGTCTCATAACAGGAGGTGAGAGATAACAGCTTGTCCCTTTTTTAAAAAAAGAGACAACCAGAGAGAGAGAGATTCATCCAGGATAGAGCAACATTCTAACAGCTAATGTTCCAGTCCAGCCTGGGAGTATGTGCCCTGCTGAAAAATCCGACATCTACATTATACAGCAGTGAGAGCTAGAAGTAACCCATCATCTTCAACAGGACCTTCAATCAAGAGAGAAATCTACACTCATCTCAGTCCTGCATCCATCTAAAACCTGATTCTCCGAATTCAACTGGTTTATTCAACTTTCCCCCCATTGAAAGCCACCTTCCTTTATCCCCCCTCTATCTGTTTCTTTGCTTGTGTGTCTCTGTGCATGCGTGATCATGCCATCCTCCTCCAGTGCCTCTGCTCCATCGCCCAGTAGGGTGGGACTGTATTCGCCTGATTCCATTCTTGAATATCCAGTGGTAACCAGGGAATAAGATCCATAAACATTAACTTCCACCACCACCGACGCACAGTGGCAGCAGTATGTACCATCTACAGGATGCACTGCAGCAACGCACCAAGGCCCCTTAGACAGCACCTTCCAAACTCGCAACCTTTACCACCTAGCAGGTCAAGGGCAGCAAATGCATGACAACACCACTCCAAGCCACACACCAACCTGACTTGGGAACTATATTGCCGCTCCTTCTGTTGCTGGGTCAAAATCCTGGAACTCGCTTCCTAACAGCACTGTGGGTGTACCTACCCTACATGGACTGTAGCGGTTCAAGAAGGCAGCTCACCACCACCTTCTCAAGGGCAATTAGGGATGGGCAATAAATGCTGGCCTAGCCAGCGACGCCCACATCCCATGAATGAATAAATAAAAAGGTTTCTCTTTCCACTCCTATACCATTCCCTCAAGTCCCCCAAGGATCAAAACTCGGCCCCTTCTATTTCTCATTTACATTCCAGCACTCGGCGACATCACCTGAAATTAAAATGTGAGGTTCCGCATTAACGCCGCAATTCTCTGCTGCAAGTCACCATCAACTCTCTTGACCACTTCACTGTCTGATTTGTCACACTGCTTGTCTGACATCCAGTACTGAATGAGCAGAAATTTCCCCCAGCTAAATATTGGGAAGACCAAAGCCAATTGCCTTTGGTCCCTGCTGCAGAATCTGTTCCTTAGCAGTAGACTGCATCCCACTCCCCTGGCAACTGTCTGAGGGTGAACCAACTTGCTATTTTAACCTTGGTGTGTCATATTTGACCCCAAGATGAGCTTCCAATCACACATCAGCTCCATCATCAAGACAGCTACTTCCACCTCTGTCACAGTGTCTCACTCTGGCTCCCTTCAGCTCACCTGCTGATGAGACCCTCATCCATGCCTTTGTTTTCTCTGAACGTGATTATTCCAATGCTGTCCTGGCTGGCTTCCTATCCTCCACCCTACCACCCTACATAAACTTGAGCTTATCCAAAACTCTGCTGCCCGTATCTGAAATTACACAAGGTCCCATTCACCCATCATTCCCAGTGCATGCTGACCTGCTCCCAGTCTGGCAATGCCTCGATTATAAATATCATCCTTGTTTTTAAATCTCTCTGTGGCTTCATCTTTCCCTCTCTTTGTAACTTCTACAGCACTAAACAGCTCCAAGATCTCTGCACTCCAATTCTGGCCTTTTCCACATCCCCAATTTTAATTGCTGCACCATTGACATTGTGCTTTCAGTTGCCTTGACTCTAAGCTCTGGAATTCCCTCCCTAAACCCCTCTGTCTCTCTTCCTGTCTTTTCTCATTTAAGACACTCCTTAAAACCATTCTCTGATCTATTGGTCCTGATATTCTCTTCTGTGGCTTGGTGCCATATTTGTTTGATAATACTCCTGTGGAGCATCTTGGGATGTTTTGCTATGTTAGAGGCAGTATATGAATGCAAGTTGTTGTTGAAGTTGATAAGACCTAGGAGGCTTTGTAGACTCCATACTCAGCATGCCCAACCAATGAAGAGCAGCATTCAACAAAACCAATAGCATTTTGAAGCACACAGCCAAAACAGTAGACTACAAACCAGAGGAAGTTGTCGCTTTTTTGATTGCTGCTCTGCTTTGGCAGAACATGTTGAATGTAAAATCTGCTCAGACTCCTGGGTCTCTTCAGGCTTCATCCCAAGTTATTTCAACACCATTCATGAAGTCCTTACTTTTCACTCCTATTCTATTGTACTTCATATCTGCATTAATGTCATCTGCCAATTTTCTGTCAACTTGCATATTTTATCCAACTCCTTTTTTTTGTGTGTGTTGCCTGCTCAGATTGCACTGCCTCTCCTAATTTGGTATAATCTGCAAATCTGACATATTTGGATTGAATTTCTGAGCTCTGGTCATTGATGTAAATTGGAAGCAGCATTGATGCCAATATTGGGCAATATTAGCATAGCTACTCAATAATTCTGTTTCCTTCACCCCCCCCCCACCCCCCCACCCCCACCCCGGGCCATACCTTGACTCTTCTGCACTTCAGCAAATTTCTTTATTACTCCCAGGGTTTCAGTATCGAGCTTGGCCGCAGGCACAGCTTTAGGAAGCTACAGAATTACAGTAAAAGGCATTAGTGCAAACACAAGATTTGCAGATATAAGTTGGTGGCCTTCTGAATCACAAGCAGCTTACTAGTTGGCTCAGTAGTGACATGTCATCTGGGACTCAGTAGTAGCACTCCATCAACTTGAGCACTTAGTCTAAGCAGATGTCTCAGTGCAGTACTGATGGAGGATCACATTGTCCTAGGTACTGCCTTTTGAATCAATATTCAGCTGAGTCTGCTGTCTTAGCTGGATGTAAAAGATCCCATGACACTTTTCAAAGAACAATGGAGTTCTCCCAGTGTCCTGGCCAATACTTATTCTTCAACCAGCATCACCAAAACAGGTAATCTGGTTATTTGTGGGGCCTTGCTGTGTACTAATTGGCTCTCACATTGTCTACATTACAACAGTAACTGCACTTCAAAAGTTCTTCGTTGACTGTTAAGTCCTGAGTTTGTGAAAGATACTACATCAAGTTTCCTTAATGGGAAAGAGACTAGGAGCTGTGGCGGAGCAAAGAGATTTAGGGGTCCATGTACACAAATCACTAAAAGCTATTGCACAAGTACACAAAGTAATCAAAAAGGCTAATGCATTGTTGGCCTTTATCTCAAGGTGACTGAAATTCAAAAGCAAGGAAGTGATGCTTCAGTTATAGAGAGTTTTGGTCAGACACCATCTGGAGTACAGCGTTCAGTTTTGGATACTGAACCTTAGAAAAGTTATATTGGCCTTGGAGAGGGTTTGCACAGAATCACTAGAATGATACTGAATTAAAAGGGTTTAAAAATCAGGACAGGTTACATAAATTTGCTTTGTATTCCCTTGTGTTTAGAAGGTTAAGGGGTGATCTAATAGATGTGTTGAAGGGATTTTATTGGGTATGTACAATTTCCTCTGGTCAGGGAATCCAGAACAAGAGAACACAATCTTGAAATTGAGGCTAGCGTTTTAGCTAGAAATCAGGAAACAGTTTTTCTACACAAAACATAGTGGAGTACTGGACCACTCTAAGACAGAAGGCTTTGGATGCGTGCAGTGGGGTGCGATGTGAATTTAAATTTTCAAGAACAAGATCGATAGATTTTTGTTACTGTTACAAGGGATATGGATAAATGAAGTTGAGGTTCAGATCAGCCTTGATATATCTGGCAAAACATCCTTGTGGGGCTGAATAGCCTAGTTCTGTTCATATGTACGTCCATTTGCCTGCTTTCTTCACTCCTGAACATCTAACTCTTTGAGTTTACCTAATGACCTTTTGTGTGGAACTTTGTCAGAATCCTTTGTAAGTCTAGATACCTCACATTACAGGCCTTCAAACAGCCTAATTGCTTTTTACTTCCTCAAAGAAGTCAAAAGTTAATTAGGCAGGATTTTCCCTTTTAAGGCAGTGTTCACTGCTGTTAAGTGATAACTTAAGTGATAAAGTACAAATAATGCTCAAGTTTACTCCTGATTTGATTCAATTTTGTACATGGAATAGATGCAAGACTTGCAGATCTGAAACTGTTTTGTACTCCATTTGAATATGGGCTACGCTTTAGACTTTTTCGAACTACTGGATGAATTGAAATTGAATCAATTGAGTGCATCATAAACAGTGTAAAGTTCGGAATTTGGTGAGTTTGGGAATTCCGTGCAGTGAGAGTAAGAGGTGTTGCTTTTTGCCTCCAATATTTGGAGTGGCTCACGTAAGCGTGAGACAATAAGTATTTAAAATTTTATCCAGTGTTTGTGTTTAGTGCAAATTAATGCATTTAAAAAAATTTAACATAAAACTAAAAGGTAGATATAAATAATGTAGACTAAAATATGGCAGAGCAGGTTGTGTGTCTGGACTGCAGTAAGTGGGAGTTTGTGGACAGAGAGACTGGCCTGTACGAATGTGTATGCAGTAGATATCTGTTGCATAACTCTCCAGCTCAGAATCATTGAGTTGGAGACACTGACACGAGAGGGGAGGAATATCTGGACAGCTTAGTCCAGACCTCGGCCACACCTCATGGAGAGGTGCAGGATCAGAATGGGGTTAGTGTGACCAATAGCATACAGAGTAAGGGAAATCCAGGTGAGATAGAGAAAAAGGTTCTGCAGAAACACGAAACAGCTACTGAGAGGCTAGATTTAAGTAAGGCTGACTTCAGTGCAATGAGATAGCAAGCTGAGCAAATCTGTTAAGGGGTGAAACAACAGAAGATGTTTAAAAAGAGCTTAATGTGATAACAGAACTAGTTTATATCCGTAAGGGTCAAGAGGTCTACTTGCCAAAAAAAAGCCATGTCTGACTAAATATGTAAGGGATAACATAAAACTAAAAGAAAAAGCATACAAAAATGCAAAAACTAGCACAGGGCCTTGAAACTGAGGGAGGTGCAAAGAACAACAAAAAGTGACACAACAGATAGTAAGAGCTACATAAAGGGAGTATGAAAACACTTCTAAGGGATATCAAAATCAATACAGTAAATTTTTACATTTAGGAAAAAGAGAGTGGTCAGGTAAAATGTGGGCCCCTTGAAAACTGATGTGATATTGCAGATGGAAATAAGGAAATAGCAGAAATGTTGAATAATTACTTTTTCAGTATTTACAGTAGAGGAAGTAGAGAAGAAGCATGCTGGCAATCCCAAGGAAACTAATATTGAATCAGGGACAGGGATTCACCAAAATTCATGTAAACAAAATACTGTAATGAAGAGTGACAAATCCCAGGATAATTGGTTTTCCATCGCAGTGTTTTAGGAAGTAGGTGAGAACATTGTAGATGCCCTAACTATAATCTTCAAACGTTCTCTTGATTCAGGAACCGTCCCTATAGATTGGAAAATTACGTATATCACTCTGCTATTAAGGAAAGGTGAGAGGGGGAAACCAGAGAAGTACAAACCAGTTAGCCTAATATCTGTTGTTGGGTAGTTACTAGACTCTATGAGGGTAGAATGACTGAACACCTTCAAAATTTTTAGCTTATCAGAGAGAGCCAGCATAAGAACATAAGAACTAGGCGCAGGAGTAGGCAATTCAGCCCCTCGAGCCTGCTCCGCCATTCAATATGATCATGGCTGATCTCATCTTGGCCTCAACTCCACTTTCCTGCCCGTTCTCCATGACCCTTCAACCCATTTCTAATTAAAAATCTGCCGCCTCAAATTTACCCAATGTCCTGGCATCCACTGCACTCTGGGGTAGTGAATTCCACAGATTCACGACCCTTTGAGAGAAGTAATTTCTCCTCATCTCTGTTTTAAATCTGCTACTCCATATCCTAAAACTATGACCTCTGGTTCTAGATTGCCCCACAAGAGGAAACATCCTCTCTATGTCTACTTTGTCAATCCCCTTAATCATCTTGTATATCTCAATTGGAGTAAAGGCCTAAACTGCTCAATCTCTCTTCATAAGACAAGCCCCCCATCTCTGGAATCAATCTGGTGAACCTCCTCTGAACTGCCTCCAATGCAACTACATCCTTTCTCAAGTAAGGGGACCAAAACTGTACGCAATACTCCAGGTGCGGTCTCACCAATGCCTTGTACAGTTGCAGCAACACTTCCCTACTTTTACACTCTATTCCTTTAGCAATAAATGCCAAAATCCATTTGCCTTCCTTGCAAATCCTGCTGTACCTGCAAACTAGTTTTCTGCGATTCATGCACAAGGACACCCAGATCCCTCTGCACCGAAGCACTCTGAAGTTTCTCCCCATTTAGATAATTTGCCTTTCTATTCTTCCGACCAAAATGGATAACTTCACACTTATCCACGTTAAAATCCATCTGCCAGATTTTGGCCCATTTATCTAATTTAACCATATCCATTTGTAGATTTCTTATTTCTTTATTGCAACTTACTGTCCCACCTATTTTAGTGTCATCTGCAAATTTGGCTATAACCTACTATCCCTGCATCTAAGTCATTTATATAGATTGTAAATAGTTGGGGCCCGAGGACCGAAACCTGTGGCACCCCACTAGTTACATCTTGCCAACCAGAAAAAGACCCATTTATCCTGACTCTCCGTTTTCTGTTGGTTAGTCAATCCTGTATCCAAGTAATAAATTGCCCCTAACTCCATGTGAACTTACCTTGTGTATTAACCTTTTGTGCGGCATCTTATCAAATGCCTTCTGGAAGTCCAGATAAACTACATCTACAGGATCCCCATTATCCACTTTGCTTATTACAGCTTCGAAGAACTCTAGCAAATTAGTCAAACACGATTTACCCTTCATAAAACCATGCTGACTCCGATGGATTGCGTTTTGACTTTCTAAGTGTCCTGTTATTACTTCCTTAATAATGGATTCTAACAATTTCCCAACGACAGATGTTAAGCTAACTGGTCTATAGTTTCCTACTTTCTGCCTCTCTCCCTTTTTGAATAAGGGCGTTACATTAGCTTTTTTCCAATCCACTGGAACCTTTCCCGTATCCAGGGAATTTTGGAATATTGTAACCAATGGATCCACTATCTCCACTGCCACTTCCTTTAAGACCCTAGGATGTAGGCCATCAGGCCCTGGGGACTTATCTGCCTTCAATCCCAATAGTTTGCTCAGTACCTTTTCCCTAGTGGTGATGATTGTTCTAAGTTCCTCCCTTTCTATAACCTCTGCATTACCTGATACTATTGGATGGTACTCATGTCCTCCACTGTGAAAACTGAAGCAAAATACTGATTTAGTGTCTGCCATTTCTGTGTTCCCTTCTATTAACTCCCCAGTCTCATCCTCCGATGGAGCTTTTGCTATCCGTTTTTATATTTTGCACTAGTTTTCTTTCATAATTTAACTTTTCTCTTTTTATTACTTTTTTAGTAACCCTTTGTTCATCTTTAAAAGTTTCCCAATCTTCCAGCCTGCCACTGGCCTTTGCAATATGGTATGCCTTCGTTTTTGTCTTCATGTTATCCTTAACTTCCTTGCTTGGCCATGGATGTTTTTTCCCCCCCTAGAATCTTTCTTCCTCTCTGGAATATATTTTAGTTGGGATAAATTGAATATCTCCATAAACATCTGCCACAGTTCGTTCACTGTCCTACCTTGTAGTCTTCCTGCCCAGTCCACTAGAGCCAAATCTGTCCTCATGCCTATGTAATTACCTTTGTTTAACCAGAACGCTCGTGTGGGACTCCAGCTTCTCGCCCTCAAACTGAATTTGAAATTCTAGCATGTTATGATCACTTTTCCCTAGAGGATCCTTAACAATGAGATCATTTATTAATCACACCTCATTACACAACACCAAATCTAGAATAGCCTGCTTCCTCGTTGGTTCCATAACATATTGCTCCAAAAAACAATCTGTAATACATTCAATGAACTCTCCCTCGAGGCTACCCTTGCCAATTTGACTAATCCAGTCTATATGCATATTAAAATCACCCATGATTATTGCCGTACCTTTCTTACAAGCATCCAGTATTTCCTGGTTTATACTGTGCCCCACTGCGGAACTACTATTTGGGGACCTCTTTCCCTTGCTATTTCTTATTTCTACCCAGCATAGATTTGTACAAGGTAGATCCTGTCTGATGAATCAGATTGAATTTTTTTTTTGAAGAGGTGACTATAGTAGTGGACAGGGTTGTGCCAATGGGACCTTATTTATATGGACTTCCAGAAGGCATTTGATAAAGTTCCTCATAAGAGACTGTTGGTTAAAGTTGAAACTCATGGACTGAAGCAAAATTATTGTCTTGTTTAGGAAATTAGCTGAGCGGAAGGAGACAAAGTAGGGCTAACGGACAGGTATTCTAAATGGAAGGATGTGATTAGAGGCTGCGAGGATCTTTGTTGGTGCTTCAACTATTTATATTTATTAACAGTCTAGATGATGGGATAGAAAGCCACATGTCCGAATTTGCCAATGGTACAACGATAGGTGGCATTGTAAGCAATTGTAGATAAAAGCATGAAATTACAAAGAGGTATTAATAGATTAAGCAAAAGGGCAAAACTGTGTCGAATGTGAGGTCATCCACTTTGGACCCAAAAAAGAAAGAACTGAGTACTTCCTAAATTTTGAATAGCTGGAAACAGTGGAGGTCCAAAGAGATGCATGGAAGAGGGGGGTCCATCATTGCATCATTAAAATGCAATGGAAAGTACAGAAAAATAGTTTAAAAGACTAATGGAATGCTTCTAGAGGGCAAGAATACAAAGGGGGTAGAAGTTATGCTTCAGCTGTACAAAGTCCTGGCTAGCCTACACTTGGAGCGCTGTGAGCATTTTTGGGCACCACACTTTAGGAAGGATAAACTGCTCTTGGAGAGAGTCCAATGTAGATTTGCCAGAATGATACTTGGACTCCAAGGATTAAATTACGAAGAAAGAATAAACAAACTAGGTTTTCCCTGGAATTTAGGTTAAGGGGTGATTTGATTAAAGTTTTCAAGATATTTAGGACAATAGATAGGATAGAGCGAAACTACTTCTGCTAGTTGGGGAAGCTAGGATTAGGGGACCTATGGGATCCAAAGTAAAACTTAGAGCCAGGCCTTTCAAGAGTGAAATTAGGAACTGCTTTACACACAAAGGTGGTCAGAGTTTGGAACTCTATTCTGCAATTGATGCTAAGTCATTTGTTCATTTTAAATCTGAGATTGTTAGATTTTTGTTAACCAAAGATATTAAGGGATATGGACCAAAGGTGGGTATATGGAGTTAGGCCACAGATCAGCCATCATCTCAGTGAATGGTGGAACAGACTCGGGAGCTGAATGGCCTAATCCTGTTCTTATGGTATCTGACCATTGTACAGTGACTGCCTCATAATAGTCACAAGTGCCCCCCAAACACAATCATTAAAGACAATTTTAGATGCTGCAGTGATAGTAATTAGGTCTTTCTGGCTGAATGGCTTTCCTTAATTTGGAATTGTCTTGTTATATGTATTGTCCAAAGATGTAGTGAATGCTGCTTCTTGGTTGACCCAACAGCTTAACTGCTCCACATTATCTGTACCCATTTGCATTCACCTTAGTTGGGGAAAGAAGAACAAGATGCAGTCATCACTATCAAGACCTGACTTAGCTGCTTCTGTTTTGGAGAAGATATTTTCTCTGAAGGGGAGGACTATGTGCCAATTATTATTTAGATGTAGTTAGGAAACTTGCTTTATTCTATATATTTTTGTATTTAACGTTATTGTGGCAGGCAATTTAAAATCATTTTGCCAGTTTTAAGTTGGTTTTCTAATTCTGCTATAATTTTTGTCAGTGACAATGTCAGCATATTCAAATGTCACAGAAAGCTTGCTGCATCAATTGTGTGCTCCCTTATGTTGAGAAGAGTGGTTGTCTGCTCTTGCAGCCAGGCATGCATGTGCAATACCTTTTCCATTCATAAAATAATCTGTTGGCCCCATACATTGTCTTAAAAATGGGACAATTTTTGATCACACTTGGAATGAAGTAGTGATGTATTTTTTTTAATGACACTAGGTTAAATGAGGGCCATACAGTGTACCTGGAGCGCATGATAGGCCGTTCCATGTTTGATGAGAAATTCAGGCAATTTGCAGCCATAGGAGGCTGGAAGGATCTGGTCGAAGCGGTGAGTTCATTAATTGTTATAGTAAGGTAACCCATGAAATAACGGCTGAATTGTGTACGCATTATGGCTTAATGCTCTTTCTAATTATAGTGTGTGTTGTACTTTAAAAAAAAAAATCATGTAATTAGACCATTTAGATGCTGAGTATAATATTGCACCCCTCTACAGGTAATTGGAGAGAAATTGGAATAATGTTTCCCACAATTAATGGTAAGTTGATGTGTGAGATGAAGGCTGACCATAGCACCTCAGTTAGCTCCCTCTTTCTGCAAGTCTATGACGACTATTTTGAGCTCTCCTTTGTGCCTGTGATTATAGTCTTTTTCCTACTTCACTGATTTGATGTGGTAGGGGAATAGAGGGACAGGTGAGGATGTGGTAGGAATATGGGATTAGTGTAGGATTAGTATAAATGGGTGGTTAATGGTCGGCACAGACTCGGTGGGCCGAAGGGCCTGTTTCAGTATCTCTAAATCTAAATCTAAACAGAAGTGTGAGCCAGGGCTGAGGCTGAGTGGCAGGGAGACTGGACAAGGAATTGGCCTGACATTGGAAATGGCTGATGAGAGTAATATCACACATTCCTGATGACATGAACAGCAGTGGCACTGACCACAAAAACAACTTGCATTTATATAGCACTTTTAATGTAGTACAGTGTCCCAAGGTGCTTCACAAGAATGTAATCAGACAAAAATTGACCCGGAGCCAAAAAAAAAACACATTAGGATAGGTGGCCAAAAACTTTGTTAGAGTTCGGTTTTAAGAAGCATCTTAAAGAAGGAGAGAGGGGTGGAGACATTTAGGGAGGGAATTCCTTGGGGCCTAGAGAGCTGATGACAATTTTGGGGGATGCACAAGAGACGAATGAATACTTGTTACCAAAGGAGGTTACAAGGATGTATGTGTGTATGTGGTAACTATTAAAACTTGTCTGTCTTTAGTTTGTTCATGTAGCATCTTTCTTCCAGTGTTGCCTTATTTAAAGTTGATGGACTTTTATCACAAGTTTTATGGGGAATTCTTGGACTAAACCTAGTTTTAAACAGAAGTGAAGTCTTTTTATTCCTTTCCTTGAGTTGGGAGGATTGTTTAATTTCCACTTTCTAAACTGTGTACAAGTTTGTAATTATATGTACAGTATAACTGAAAACGTCTAATGGACACAATTGTTTCTGCATTTTTTTTTAAAAGCAAGTCACTGATCCTTTAATTAAGTAGGTTCCAGTGCCCTAAATTATGCATTTGTAACTCCCATATATTGAAGCATGTAACTTGTCCTTGGCTATTTTTAAGATTGGATTTTTAAAAAAACATTTAAATCTTGATATTTATCTTCTCTTCCCAGTTGAATACACTGGTAATTTTTCTTGCTTTAAAAATAAAAGACAAGGAAGATCATTTTTGGCAAGGTCTCAAGTACACACATATACAAAGGTCAGATCCAATGAGAAATTCTATCTTGTAGTTTTCTGAAAAGCTAGAGTTAAAAAAGATATCTTCCTAAGGTCACAATGAAGGTTGGGAATGCCTGGTCTTCAAGAGTCAGCCAGATGATTGATCTAGAAATTAGTCAAGAATATGGAGACTCTCTTTCACTTGCGAATGAATTTGTACATGGCAACGAAATTAACAGGCCCTCAGAAATCAGACTATATGTGAGCACTGTTCAACATTATATGCACCAGTTTGCAACATTGTGTCTTTAATTAGGTATGGATAATTCTGCCTTTCACTGATTAAATACCAGGAAATTATTGGTCTTTAGTTCTGGTAGAGATCTGAACTCTGATGACACATTGAATATGAGTGATGCAAACTTCAGTGATAGGTCATGTAGATCTACAAAAGACTATTCCATCCAGAAATTCTGCCACTAATGAAGCTATAAGAAATACATCCAACAATGTGTTTCTTAGCCCAATATAGACTAATTTTTAAGTAAATTACTCTATGTGGCTTCTATGCAATCAACCTATATACTGATCAGCACTAATTATTAAAAAATAAACTTAGTTTTAGTCCGCTGGTTTCTAATTCCCAGGCATTCAGAAATAACAGGAGAGTTTAATTGGTATCCCATGTGGTCTCCAGCATTGCTGCAATTAGGAGTTAATTGTTAACTGTGGGCAAGCTATTCCATTCACAGTACATAGAAGGACATAGGTTTGGCTCATCGACTCCATCTGTTAATTAAAACCATCCTGTTGTCTTGAATACAAGGCAAATCTTTTGGCCGGAAGCCTGAAATAGATGTATCGTGGGACGATGTCTGCTGTACCTAACGGAAATGATGGACGGAAACCATTGTTTTGAGTGGCGTTTGGACAGAACTTCAGTGAAGAAGACCTTGACCCCTGACTTCTGAGTTGGTTTTTAAAAAAAACTAATTTTAATTTTGTTTCCCTCCGCAGATGCTGCTTGATCTGTTGACTATTTCCAGCATTTTCTGTTTTATTTCAGGTCTCCAGCATCCTCAGTATGTTGCTTTTGTACCAATTTTAGATTGATTATCTGTACATAAGAATGAAATGTAAACTTTAAACTGTTATTGGGTCCATGTAATCTCTTTAATAGGTGGTATCTTGTCAGAAATTGATAGCTAATTGGAATTCATACTTTGTTAGATTGAAACATTTGGTCCTACTAATCCTCTGACCAGTCTGGTCCCCAGGCTCTGTGACACTGACCCTGATGATGCATTTTCATCAGTTCCATATGAAAAGGGATTTGCTTTACTTTATCATTTGGAGGAGTTGCTTGGAGGACCAGGTAAATGTTACATATTAGGAATTGATATTCAGCTTTATAAATGAACATTTTGATTTGAATTCTTAGATTTATTAAACTGAAGAAATCTGTATTTTTCTATCGCTTATTACTAGATATCTTCATGGGGTTCCTAAAGGCCTATACTCAGATATTTGCCTATAGCAGCGTAACCACAGAAGACTGGAAGAAGTGCCTGTATTCCTATTTTAATAACAAGGTGAATGCCTTTAGATCAGTGTATGGAATAAAATGATTTTGTCATCATTTTAATTCGAACTTTGTGTCTCAACGTCAATAATTCCAGAAAAATAGAAATCTGAAAGATATATGTCTAAAAGTTTTTGTTTTGCACTTTTCCCTGTTAACACTATATGCATGTAAAAAGCAATGGTACCTCAGCGAGGGAACATTTGGAATCCAGGTCTGTCTCCATTTTCCACTGGCTGGCTCAAAAGTAGCCTTGGAATCATGGAATGAGCCAGCCACCACACCTATCAGCCACGTAACACTGCAAGAATAAGTTGCCCAAGTTTAATATGGTTTTTATAACACTGGTTGTATTATTACTATCCGATTATGTTAAATGCAGCATCTCTATCCTCACAGATGCACTCGCTAACATTGGTAAGCCTTCCACTGTCACCAAAAACCAGTTTCTTAAGATGCTAGATGTTAATAAGTTTGTTACATATATATATTTTTAAATCAGCATAGTAGAATAATATATATATCTGTCTACTGGAGCTTTAATGATGTTTGACATCAGGTCTTGAAAAATTGGCATGGTGTTATTGAATTTCTAAGTGCAAAATAAGCAGCACGCCTCCAATATGGCAGGGAGTGTACAGCGAACATTACGAGCTAGATGTGCGCCATCTGCCATAATATAGGCAAAAAAAAAGACATTCAGGAAAACCAGGTCTACGTGTGGCCTAACCAGCAGTCATTAAAGGGGGTTCTGCAGGCCACCACCAAAAAGTTAAGTTTTAAAGTGTGCTCCTTTTGGCTCCATATTAAAACGGCAAGCTGCTTACACTTAGGCAAAAGGTAACTAAAATGTTCATGAGTTTGGCATTGAAATTGTTTACCCAAAGAACAAAAGCAATAAACAATTTGTTAGCTGGTCTAGGCAATCGATGGACATCTTTCATTCATTGTGTTTTGAGGTTCCTTGTCCTGGGCTCTTGCTAGGCCATGTCTGACATGGGCCCTATGCTCTGATTGTGGACATGGAGCTAAAATAGAGAGAAACACAGAGAAAATTGGGGTTTTGAACAGAAAGCTGCTTGAGTGTGCCTTCATTAGACTCAAGGTTAGAATGTAGGAGGTTGCTATGCAAAGACAACACATTGATTGGGCAAGGTTAGAGCATTCATTGCATTAAATTATTATATGAATAAGGTTGTAATTACTAAATTGAGTGAGTCTGATCATACCTGTTGCTCTGCATGTTCTCTTGCTCCTTTGGAAATAAAACTGCTTAATGTTTTGTTCCGGCCACAATTCACTAAAGTGTAAACAGTCGGACTACTGTAAGATTGAAGCTCAATAGGGGTGAATGAAAAATACAGGATAATTTTAACCTCCAAAAACTTGAGTTTGGGTCAGGTGCAAGATTAAAATGTTAAAAATCTGGAACAGGAACCTAACCTGCTGACTTGTGGCATTATGGAGGCAGGACAAGGGCAGGCTCCCAGGAGGTGGTTTGGTCATTGAAAGCCTTTAAGCTGGCTGAGTGCTTCCATTTTTGTGGGGTTTCTATTTTTAACACATGTTGCCTGGGTTTCCTGGGCCTCAGGAGATCTGGCAGGTTAAAAGAGATGAGAAGGACTGGATCCCTCAGTTAAGTGCCTTTACAGCACAGCTTGTGGACCATTAGTGCTTCCTCCAGGCCTAGCAAGATAAACATCCCCAAACTCCTGAATCCCCAACAACATACTGACTGCACACTCCCCTTTCTGGCAGGACTGCTCCCTCAGCTGCCCCCGTGCAGCATCCACCATCACCATCACCTTATCCTGGGCAGAGGCCTTTTCTGGAGGGTTCCCTGACAGACAGCCAAGCCTGTTGCCATGCAGCTAGGGAAGCTTGAAAACCCTGTCCCAGTAAATATCGGGGGCCATAATATCCCATTTGAATATCAAGACAGATGGATTGTAATATCCTTTAGGTTTGGTAATATTATAGATATTGGGCATTCAGAATGTGTGGGGCATGTGATATGTTTCCAGGAGTGACTGATACTACTGCACCCAACGAGGTACCTTTGGCAAACCCAAATTTGTAATGTGAGCCTATACATGTTGAGGGGGCCCAACATGAAACTGTGAGCTTAAATTTATTCTGTTTCATTACATAAGAGAAACACAAACCTATTTTCTTTGTATGAGAAGTTGGGACATTGATCAGTATATGTGTTATACAGCACTATTTTATTAATATTTTTACTTTTCACTAGACTGAGATTTTGAATCAGGTTGACTGGAATGCCTGGTTCCATTCTCCTGGAATACCACCATTCACGCCACAGTGAGTCTCCTCTCCCTTACTTCAATACGGTTTCTAAAATTAAACCACGGCGCATAAATAGGTTAACACTTCTGCTAAAATTGAGTGGAATTTCAGCATATGATTGCTTAATATGTTCACCTAATATTTCAGGGCTGAATTACGTCAGCAAACAAGGAGAAAGACTAGCACTTTCTCTACCAAGTGGACAGATGATTCACACAAAAAAAAATTTGGATTCCAATAATTTGGTAGCTTTTAAAATTTCCTACATTGGGCTGAAAACCTTTGATCACATGAATTTAAAAGAAATCATTTTTGAACCCAAGTGAGCTAATTCATACAATATAACCTCTTAAATGTAAAAATGTATATTTGTAAAATGATGCAGGCTGATGGGTCTTCTCTACCTGTGGAGAAGGGTGGATCGCAGTTTATCTTCATAATTTATTCAATTCACATGTTAATTTGTCAGTTTCACTTGAAGACCATGGTGCATATCATTTTTAATCATTGCTGTCTCGATTAGAAGTAGTAGTTTGGTGTTCTGTTCTGGAGAAGTAAACTTGCAAAATCATTTGATCTAGCTTTAATCCCCACTGTTTCTTTTGAAGCTGTGTATTGTGTATACACATGTAATTGGCAGCATGTCACCTCAATAACTTCATACTGCACTAAGGGAGATTTTTCACTAAATTTCACAAGTAATTTCTCCAGTAATTTTTTGGAAATAACCCTATGAACTATTTATGTTTTGGTTCATACATCTAAATATTCCTTTTGAACATTAACTTGTCAATCGTTTATTTGAACTTTATCAGATTGTATGGAATAGTTGAAGTGCTGGTCTGCCTTCACACAGTTGATTCCTTTCCCACAATATCAGGCAAACTGGAAACCATATCTACAAGTGCTTCTGCCACAAGTGTAAATATGTTACTTAACTCAACCAAACATATTTTGATTTTAAAAGGACTTAAATGACTTTTGGAAATAAGACTCTTCACTTTCATAAACTGGAGCAGTAAATACCTTGGGCTTAAAATTGCTGGATTCCACTCCACAACCAGAGGTGCGATGGGATGGGACTTCAGCTACATCTTTGGAAAGACCCCAAACCCTGGGGATAGAGTCATTTCAATATTCGGAGCAGGCAGTCTACTCCTGTAAATATGCAACAGAGGCAGCCACCCCTAGGAAGGACCAGAAAATTAGAGTCTGGAAAGGAGAGGTAGCCAGACTTCTTCAACAGGCAAAAGAGATTTTTTTTTCAAAGTTATACACTGGAAGGGAGTTTGAAGGTGGAGCATGCAAAAGGTACTTGATTATCTCTGGCACTTAACTTTTTAAGGGCCTTTATTAGGCCCACAGTTGAACCCATTCTTGCTCTGACCAGTCGAGCCTTCTGTTAGCTTTAAGGTTGATGTGATCGGTGGAATTCCCAGGAGGGTCTGGGAGCACTCCCAAACACACACCCAATGCTGGCAGGTGGAAGATTCACCTAATTGGAAATTTACTTTCTGAAAAACGCTTTTGGCATCACACAGGTCATTGTTGAATTTATTTGCTTTGATCTTTTAGGGTCAATTCAGGACAAAGCTAATGGTTATCATGGCATTTGTTTTGCAGTTACGACATCTCTATGGCTGACGCTTGCATGACTCTTTGTAAACGATGGAGCATAGTGAGTAAAATTGTTCTATTTAAGTAAAAAAAAACTACGAATGCTGGAAATACACATCAGTCAGCTTCCAGTTATTAATGTTTTACGAACATACAAACTAGGAACAGCAATAGGCTATTCAGCCCATCAAGCCTGCTCCGTTATGCCAAAAGATCATGGCCATTCTATTTGTGGATTCAACTCCACTTTCCTGCCTATCCCCAATAGTCTTTGACTCCCTTGTTTGCCAAGAATCTTCCTACCTCTGCCTTAAAAACATTCAGCGACCCTGCCTCACCGCTCTCCAGGATAGCGCCCTCCACAGACTCACGACCCTCCTGAGAGAAAAAAAGTTTCCTCATCTTAAATGGGAGACCCCTTATTTTTAAAACTGTGCCCCCTAATTTTAGTCTCTCCCACAAGGGGAAGCATCCTTTCAACATGCACCCTGTCAAATCGCCTCAGGATCTTGTATGTTTCAATAAGATCACCCCTTATCCTTCTAAACTCCAACGAATACAGACCCAACCTGTCCAACCTTTCCTCACCAGATCTCATCCCAGGAATTAGTGCAGTGAACCTTCTCTGAACTGTTTCCAATGCAATTGTATCCTTTCTTAAATAAGGAGACCAAAACTGTACACAGTACTCTAGATGTGGTCTTCACCAATGCCCTGTACAACTGAGGCAAAACATCTCTACTTATATATTCCATTTCCCTTGCAATAAATGACAATATTGCATTTGCCACCTTAATCATTTGCTGTATCTGCACACTAGCTTGTTTTGTTTCGTGCACTCGGACACCCAGATCCCTCTGCATCTCAGAGTTCTGCAATCTCTCTCCATTTAAATAATATGTTGCTTTTCTATTCTTCCAGCCAAAGTGGACAAGTTCATACTTTCCCACATTATACTCCATCTGCCCAATCTTTGCCCACTCAAATAACCTATCTATATCCCTTTGCAAACTCCTTATGTCCTCTTCAGAACTTACTCTCCTACCTATATTTGTGTCATTGGCAAATTTAGCAATCATACATTCTTCATCCAAGTCATTGATATAGATTTTAAATAATTGAGGCCCCAGCGCTGATCCCCGTGGCAGTTACAACTACTAGTTACTAGTTACAACTGGCCAACCTGAAAATGCCCCATTTATGCCTACTCTCTGTTTCCTGTTAGCTATTCAATCCTCTACCCATGCTAATATGTTACCCACTACACCATGGGCTCTTATTTTGTTTAGTAACCTTTGATGTGATACCTTGTCACCTTGAGGTATTTGATTCTGATAATGAGTAAATGCCTAAAACGTCAGTGTCTTTTGTCTTTCCAGGTGCTGGCTGAGCTGTATATTTCCATCATTTCTGGCATTAAAATGACTATGTACCATGTTTCTAGACCTATTTCAATGTCTGACTTCTGCCTATATATTTCTGATCTTGTATTGCACCACTGTACGATTGCTGCTGCATATCTTCCTGGAAATTGTCATTCTTCCTTATCACAAGTAACTAAAATGCAATTTAAAAAAAGATACAAATTGAAAATTTGTATTGCATTCATAATCCACTGCCCACTGAGACATCTTTCTTTGAGAAATAGTATATTTTCTTTGATTGGTCAGCCTACACTGCACACACTATTTATGATGGTGTCTGACCTCCTATCCACTTTTGATGTGTACATCATGCTTCTAATTATGCAGCCCAATACCTTATTTGCTTTGTTTTCACTGCAGGCAAGTATTGGGCTGGTGGGTTGATAATTATATCCGAAACCTTCAATCTCTTTCCTGAACAGCACACTGTAGTACTGATTCATTTAGCAGATAGTATGCTCCTGAGAATCTAAAGCTGTTTCGTGTTTTAAAAAAATAAATTATCCAATATTTGAGTTAAGTAGCATAATGCAACCAAGTGGGAATTAATGCACTATGGTTGTATTTTCCAAGCATTTGAGTTTTTAAAATTAATTAGGAACTGTATCTTTTCAGTTTGCTTCTTTAATTTACATGTGTGACTGATCTGAGTCTGCTACCTAATGGCGCAGTTGCTTAAAAGGTCCATAGTGTCCTGAATCTGGTTACATGGATTTTCATTGATTTTACTTACTATTTTTAAATTTGTAAACTGATATTTTGTTGATAACTATCTCTATACCATTAATTTATATATGTAAATTAAAATGGGTATTGATGTCAATGTCAAGGCTCATTTGTAAATGTGAAGTTCATTCTTAAAATATGAATATATATTGAACAGAATCATTGTTTGCAGGCCACAGATGCTGAATTGGACTGTTTTCGTGAAGCGGATCTAAAGGAAATGTCTTCACAGCAAATAATTGAATTTCTTGCTCTTTTGCTATTGGAGGTAGGATATTGGTTTTAAGAGATTGAAGTGTAGAATGTCAGAAAAATGACTACATAGATTGACTTACTGAAGTGGAGGTAATTGTTTACTGACATGTATCTTGTGAAGAATTAGAAGAGTGTAATCTTTTTAAGGATAAGCATGGATTTAAATTAAATTGTATAATTTAAATAGCATTGACTGCCCCTTAACTTTTATGGACTTCACAAAAATACAGTATGAAAATGTGATCTTAGAAAATTACTTAGTAATATATGGTTCTCTAAATTCCTCACTTTTCTGATTAGGTATTCATTTTAAAAATTACCCATGTTAAAAAGAGGAAAGTTTCTACTGAGATCTGCAATCTAGTTTGTCGGATTTGGGGTTTAAATTGGATCAATATAAAAGATTATCTTAATTTACCTGATGTGCCCCTCCCCCAAAAAGCAGTTTAAATTAGCATAGCATTTCTAGTGTCTTTGATTACAAAAAAAAGTTAACAAATTGATTTCACTTGCAAGAAATTGATGCATGCAGTGCTTGATGAATGCAGTGAATAGGAATCTTTAAGCACATCATTAACACTATTTCTATTGCATAACTAATATTTAGGAGCAGGTTAGAAAAGATGATGTAAACAGTTCTCTTAAAGTAGCCGATTTTAAGAATTTTTAATTTTTCCCCACAGTGAAGGGGAGTGGCTATGCAAAGAGTAAGAAAATGATGTTGAACAGGAACAGTGCATGAGTTAATATTAAATAAATAGGCAATGCTGTTCTTTGTCGCAATAACCACTTCTCTTTTGCTCTTTAGCCTCCACTGCGTCTCAACAATGTGAAACGAATGCAAGAGGCTTACAAATTAAACAACATCAAAAATGCAGAGATAAAATTCAGGTATAATTTTGTGAAAACCATGAAACTTGGTTGGGTGCTGCTGTTGGCTTTAGTGTACATGGGCTAGGGATAGGAAAATGAACCAGGGCTACTGGCTCTCATCACAATTCAGTTGAATCTCTGTTCTCTGTTGAAAAAGTGTGTGTGTTTGTGCATGTTTGTTTGGGGAAGGGGGGGGCGGGGAGGAGGAGGAAATTCTGGGAAAATGAGAATTTGCCCATCTGTGGTAGCCCCATCTTGCCGTGTTCAAGCAACCTGTCCACCCTGGCTGCAGAGGCTTGCACATGATGAATGATCACTTGAGTGAGGTACTGGAGGGTGTTATGACCAGGTGAGAAAGAGTTCTAGGGTTCGCTTTCAGTCATGTTCACCGCTTTCCAATTAGAAGGCAAAGAAACCAGCGCAAACAGGCCTTCTTAGGTTTAAAGAAGAAAGGTGAAATTTTATGGTTAGCACTGCAGCCTCTCAGCTCCAGCGACCCGGGTTCAGTTCTGGGTACTGCCTGTGCGGAGTTTACAAGTTCTCCCTGTGACCGTGTGGGCTTCCGCTGGGTGCTCCGGTTTCCTCCCACAGCCGAAGACTTGCAGGTTGATAGGTAAATTGGCCACTGTAAATTGCCCCCAGTGTAGGTAGGTGGTAGGAGAATGGTGGGGATGTGGTAGGGAATATGTGGTTAATGTAGAATTAGTATAAGTGGGTGGTTGTTGGTCGCCACAGACTCGGTGGGCCGAAGGGCCTGTTACAGTGCTATATCTCTAAATAAATAAATAAAAATTAAACTCTAGTTCGGTTCATGCCCTAAGGCTTTCTATAGGTATATCAGGAATAAAAGAATGATAAGAGTTAGAACAGGGCCAATCAAGGATAGTAGTGGGAAGTTGTGTGCGGAATCAGAGGAGATAGGGGAAGCGTTAAATGAATATTTTTCGTCAGTATTTACAGTAGAGAAAGAAAATGTTGTCGAGGAGATGACTGAGATACAGCCTACTAGGCTAGATGGGATTGAGGTTCACAAGGAGGAGGTGTTAGCAATTTTGGAAAGAGTGAAAATAGATAAGTCCCCTGGGCCAGATGGGATTTATCCTAGGATTCTCTGGGAAGCCAGGGAGGAGATTGCAGAGCCGTTGTTGTTGATCTTTATGTCGTCATTGTCGACAGGAGTAGTGCCGGAAGACTGGAGGATAGCAAATGTTGTCCCCTTGTTCAAGAAGGGGAGTAGAGACAGCCCTGGTAATTATAGACCTGTGAGCCTTACTTCGGTTGTGGGTAAAATGTTGGAAAAGGTTATAAGAGATAGGATTTATAATCATCTTGAAAAGAATAAGTTCGTTTGCGATAGTCAGCACGGTTTTGTGAAAGGTAGGTCGTGCTTCACAAACCTTATTGAGTTTTTTGAGAAGGTGACCAAACAGGTGGATGAGGGTAAAGCCGTGGATGTGGTGTATATGGATTTCAGTAAGGCGTTTGATAAGGTTCCCCACGGTAGGCTATTGCAGAAAATACGGAAGTATGGGGTTGAAGGTGATTTAGAGCTTTGGATCAGAAATTGGCTAGCTGAAAGAAGACAGAGGGTGGTGGTTGATGGTAAATGTTCATCCTGGAGTTTAGTTACTAGTGGTGTACCGCAAGGTTCTGTTTTGGGGCCACTGCTGTTTGTCATTTTTATAAATGACCTGGATGAGGGTGTAGAAGGGTGGGTTAGTAAATTTGCGGATGACACGAAGGTCGGTGGAGTTGTGGATAGTGTCGAAGGGTGTTGTAGGGTACAGAGGGACATAGATAGGCTGCAGAGCTGGGCTGAGAGATGGCAAGTGGAGTTTAATGCGGAGAAGTGTGAGGTGATTCACTTTGGAAGGAGTAACAGCAATGCAGAGTACTGGGCTAATGGGAAGATTCTTGGTAGTGTAGATGAACAGAGAGATCTTGGTGTCCAGGTACATAAATCCCTGAAAGTTGCTACCCAGGTTAATAGGGCTGTTAAGAGGGCATATGGTGTGTTAGCTTTTATTAGTAGGGGGATCGAGTTTCGGAGCCACGAGGTCATGATGCAGCTGTACAAAACTCTGGTGAGGCCGCACCTTGAGTATTGCGTGCAGTTCTGGTCACCGCATTATAGGAAGGATGTGGAAGCTTTGGAAAGGGTGCAGAGGAGATTTACTAGGATGTTGACTGGTATGGAGGGAAGGTCTTGCGAGGAAAGGCTGAGGGACTTGGGGTTGTTTTCGTTGGAGAGAAGGAGGAGGAGAGGTGACTTAATAGAGACATACAAGATAATCAGAGGGTTAGATAGGGTGGATAGTGAGAGTCTTTTTCCTCGGATGATGATGGCAAACACGAGGGGACATAGCTTTAAGTTGAGGGGTGAAAGATATAGGACAGATGTCAGAGGTAGTTTCTTTACGCAGAGAGTAGTAGGGGCGTGGAAAGCCCTGCCTGCAACAGTAGTAGACTCGCCAACTTTAAGGGCATTTAAGTGGTCATAAGATAGACATATGGATGAAAATGGAATAATGTAGGTCAGATGGTCGGCGCAACATCGAGGGCTGAAGGGCCTGTACTGCGCTGTAATGTTCTAATTCTAAAAAAAAAATTCTAATACCCGACGTGCCCACACTAGCATGGATACGTGATACACACATGCAAATAGAGACGGAAAAGAGCAGAAGAAAAATTAAAGTGGAAAGGTTTGAGGCAGTTTCTGAAGAGTTGTTGTTCCGGTTCTTCGAGCTCACTGTAGAGTCCTTTTGTTGGTAGATCTTGCTTTTCGCTGGAGCCCAGTATTCTTCTTAAACCTTGTTCACTGTAGGAGACTTTTCTCTCTTGTGGTTCATGTGACTTCAGTCGGTTTTTGGAGTTCCATGAGAAAGAGATGGGAGCAGACAGGACAGGAGAGGAGGTCTGCTTCAGTCCAGGAACGTTCTGCCTTCTTCCAGTTCAAACACTCTACAATTTAAAACTCCCCAAGTTGGCCAGCAAGGTAGTTACGTGACTGACGAGTATAACCACTTCTGGCTTTGTGGATTGTCTTGGAGCAGGGGATAGCTCCTTTGTTCCCAAGCACTGTCTGTTAATATGCAAAAATGTCTTTCCAGTCAGGGGCCTGGCAACCCTTGACACAAGCCTTTTCCGCTTCCCAGCAACAATTTGAAATTAAATGTCCACGTGGAGAAATTAATGTGCCTCATTCTTGGCAGGTGGGGGCCTGCATATCAAGGGTTAATCACTGCCTGTGGAATAGGCATCCCAACATGAGTCAGTGCTTTCGGAAGAGATAGTGGGGGAGAGGAAAATAGGGAAGAATTCTAAAGAAGTACAATCTTGTAAGGTACACCATATTTTGTTAAATTATTTCACGAGAAATGTCAGAAATTACAAATGAATGGCAGAATGCTGCAAAATATATTGATTATGGGTCCGTCATTTTGAGGGCATCACACAAGAGGTGTATGCAATCTCATTGTATATTTTGAAGTTTTGTGCTTAAAATACGAATTATTTGGTTAATTTAAATTAAGCAATGTAAATAACACAGCAAGATAGGAATTTAGAGCTATTGAATTGAGTCCACCAAGAGCAGTAGAACCATAAAAGTGTACAGCACACAGAAGCCATTTGCTCCATCGTATCTGCTGAGCACTGTAAAACTACTCCCATAGCCCTGTAAACTATATCCCTTCATGTTATTTAATATTTTTGAATTTAGCGGTAGAAAACGGAAGCAATTTTATTTAATTTCTTTGCTTGAAAAACTCAAGTTTTTTTCCCTTCCTCTCAAGATGGTTGCGATTGTGCCTCCGAGCTCACTGGGAAAAAGCTATTCCTCTTGCTTTGGACATGGTTACTGTACAGGGCAGAATGAAGTTCACTCGTCCTCTTTACAGGTATCATTTCCATTTGAAATTAAATAATTGCTGTGTAATCTTCATTTTATTATATTGGACAGCACTGGACTTTCAGTTAATGTGTAAGATACAGGTTGGAAATACAAATAAAATAGAAGACTGCTTAAGAGATTTTAAATATTAAAATCATAGCTACTTTTGGATGTCGAAGTTTAGCAATATTTTAAACCACCGACTTGTACTTCTTTGGGAAAGTAAAATGTCCCAGGGCATTTCACAGGAGCATTATAAATCAAAAGTTGACACCAAGCCACGTAAGGTGATATTAGGGCAGATGTCCAAAAGTTCGGTCAAAGAGGTCGGTTTTATGGAGCGCCTTAAGGAGGAAAGAACAGTAGAGGGAGGGAATTTCAGAGCTTAGGCCTTGGCAGCTGAAGGCATGGCCATCAACAGTGGAGAGATTAAAATTGGTGATGCTTGAGGCCAGCATTAGTGGAGCTCAGATGATTGTAAGGCTGGAGGAGATGAGCGATAGGCAGGAGCGACGCCTTGGAGGGATTTGGAAACAAGGATGAGAATTTTAAAGTTAAGGTATTGCTTAAACAGGAGCCATTGTAAGTCACTGAGCACAGGGGTGATGAGTGGGTGGGACTGGGTACAAGTTGGGACACAGACAGCAGTTTTGGATGACCTCAAATTTAGGGAGGGTAGAGTGTGGGAGGTTGATCAGAAGATGCACTGGAATAGTCAAATCTGGAGGCAAGAATGACCATGATTACTTGTGTGTAGTATCGAAAAGTATTTAACTTCTGAAGTTTTATTGTCTGATTTTCTACAATTTAATGAACAAACTGAGTGACCGAGAAATTAAGCAATAACTTAGACAAGAGGAAGGAAGTTATTGTTTTTAAGTGGATGTAAGCCATTAAAAGACAGCTTGCAGCATTGTATAAACATGCATCTGGATGTGTCATTGATAATTTGGATTGGTGCTGAGCGAACTGTTTAGCTGCCAAATGTTCCAATTATTTTCTGGGGAGCCAAAGGGCAGATGATCAGTACAAACAAGCAAGTACAGCACCCTAAGCTGTTTTTTCCAAAAGTTGCTGGGTGATATCATACCTTGCATTGTGATCAGACAATCCCTGTATACTGTGAACTTTGTCACCCTGTTTATTTGGCCAACTTTCCTGTGTACGTATCCTGTGTACGGGGCGGTGCAGTGGTTAGCACCGCAGCTCCAGCAACCCGGGTTCAGTTCCGGGTACTGCCTGTGCGGAGTTTGCAAATTCTCCCTGTGACTGTGTGGGTTTTCGCCGGGTGCTCCAGTTTCCTCCCACAGTCAAAGACTTGCAGGTTGATAGGTAAATTGGCCATTGTAAATTGCCCCTAGTGTAGGTAGGTGGTAGGAGAATTCAGGGAAGGTGGGGATGTGGTAGGGTATATGGGATTAATGTAGGATTAGTATAAATGGGTAGTTGATGGTCGGCACAGACTCGGTGCGCCGAAGGGCCTGTTTCAGTGCTGTATCTCTCTGACTCTGACATATGAATACACCATGAAAAATATACCAGCTTCAAAATACTGAGATATTTTAATCCATGCTTACTGCTCCTTGAGTGTTGCTCATGGCCACTAGCTCTCAATCTTATTAAAAGTACCAGGAAAAGTGCAACAGAACATTTGTAGGAGAGTGTGGATCACTTGTTTCCCTCTTTACATTGCAAGTATTTGTAACGTTTGCAAATATTAATATGGAAACTCAGATGCCTGAATCCAAGACTGTATGCAAAGGCAGTAATGTGTCTGTAAAGACAATTTTCCTGTGTTTAGATGGTGCATTAATAGTGTGTATGTCTACTGACTTCATGTGTTTGTTTTTAAATGAATGCTACAGGGATCTGTACAACTTTGAAAAGGCTCGCCCGCAAGCAATTGAAACCTTTATGAAGAACAAGCCCTGCATGCACCCAATCACAGCTACACTGGTAGCCAAGGACCTCCACCTTGTCTAATAATGGACCATTACTGCAGGAGCAGTCACTTTTCAGATTACAATGAAAAATAAAGCACTTTGGTTACAGTGGCACCTTCCCAACAGATTATGATCAAACTAGTAGTTGATTCTAATCAGTTTTCAGCAATTTAAAGTAAAATATAATTGTTCTATTGGAGACCTTAAATTTAGAATGAATTGCATTGTTCTGTGGAATAATTAAGTGCATTGTTTGAAATAAAACTGTTGATCTTCTGTTGTTTCTCCTTTGCTTTTGTCTTTCCTCGTGTCTTAAGGGATGAGTCCATAGGACACAGGTTTGAATCGATATGGCAGACAGTTGGTTTAGCCATTCATCGCCAGATCTGAATGGACTGTATAAAGCAGTATTGGGTTCTGCTTTTGTCTGCAAAAACTGCTGACTTCCAGGATCAGCCTGGAATGCAAAGATTACTTTTGACTTATTTTCTCCACTGCAAGCTGTCTTCTTAACCCCCTTCCCCAATATCTCCCCCATCCTTACCTCCAACAAGTGCGAAGAGCTTGTAGACAACTTTGAAACTAAGAATGAGGCCATCTGATCAGCTGCTTCTGCCACTTCCCTCCCTTCCCCGAGCCAAGCTTCCTCTAAGGCTCTTCCCTGCTTTATCTTTCTCCAGGTTCTCTCTCATCTCCTGTAATGCCCTCTCCAAGCTCATCTTGTACTGTTCTCTCAACCCTGTACCCACTAAACTGCTGGCCACCCAACTTCCCTCCTTGGCTCCCATGTTAGCTATATTATTAATGGTTTTCTCTCAAGTACTGTCCCTCTCTCCTTCAAATCTGCCTTCAACACCTCTTTCCTTTAAAAAAAAAACCCTTGACCTATCCATCCATGCAAACTGCTGCCCCATCTCAAACCTTCCTTTCCTCTCAAGTCCTTGAACATGTTGCTTCTCAAATTTGTGCCATCTTTCCAAGAATTCCAGATTTGAATCTATTTGATCAGGTTTCTACCCATTCCACAGTACTGAAACTGCTCTTATCAGAGTCACAGATTGCATCATATGTGACTCTAACCAAGGTAAACCTTCCCCACTTGTTCTTCTTGGCCAGTCTGCAGCTTTTGACATGGTTGATCACACCATCCTCCTCGAATGCCTTTCCACTGTCATCCAGCTGGGAGGGACTGCACCTGCTTGGTTCCATTCTTATCTATGTAATTGTAGTCAGAGAATCACCTGCAATAGCTTCTCTTCCTGCTCCTACACAGTTTCCTGTGGCATCCCCAAAGGATCTATCCTTGGACCCCTCCTATTTCTCATTGACCTGCTGCCCCTCGGTGACATCATCTTAAAAACAAAATGTCATTTTCCACATGTATACTGATGCCAGCCAAGTCTGTCTCACCACCAGCTCTCTTGACTACTCCACTATCTCTAAATTGTCAGACTGCTTGTCTGACATTCAGTACTGGATGAGCAGAAATATACTCCAATTGAAAGTTGGAAAAACTGAAGCCATTGACTTCGTCCCTGCCACAAACTGTGCTCCCTAACCACTGACTCTTCCCTCTCCCTGTCAACTGCCTGAGGCCGAACCAAACTCTTCACAACCTTGGTGTCATATTTGACCCCGAGATGAACTGCTGACCACATTTCTGCGCCATCACTAAGACTGTTTATTTCTACCTCCATAACATTGCGTGACTGCCCCTGCCTCAGTTCATCTATTGCTGAAACTCATCATGCAATTTTACCTCTAGACTTGAGTCTTCCTGGCCAGCCTTCTACATTCTACTCTATGTAAACTGCTAGTATCTTAACTCGCACCAAATGCCATTCATTCATCTGTCCTGACTGACCTACGTTGGCTCCTGGTTAAGCAACACCTCAATTTTTAAAATTCTCATCCTTGTATCCTTGTTTTCAAATCCCTCCATGGCCTTGTCCCTTCCTATCTCTAATGTCCTCCAGCTTCACAACCCTCCAGGATATCTGTGCTCTAATTCTGGTGTCTCAAGCTTTCCCGATTTTAGTCGCTCAGCCATTGGTGGCCTGCTTTCAGTTGCCAAGGCCCTAATTTCTGGAATTCCCTCCCTAAAGCTTTCTGCATCTCTGCCTCTCTTTCCTCTAAGATACTCCTTAAAACCTTCCTTTTGACCAAGCTTTTGGTCATCTGCCCCAATATCTCCTTATGTGGTTCAGTGTCATATCTTGTTTGATAATGCCCCTGTGAAATGTCTTGATGTTTTATAACATTAAAGGCGTTATATAAATACAAGTTGTTTCCTTTGGTTTTAAGGGCTTTACTGTCTCTGTGATCCCTGCCCATTTTCCTTCAGCTCCCTGGGTCCAAATCTAATGCTAGAGCATACTGTACTCAATACTGAACTGGTTCCTGTGAGGCTTTGCTTCTTTCCCTGATACCTGCTAGTTCCAAAGCTAACATAAATTCATTTAGCTGTCATAAGAAGCCCTGTGGTAGTAAGATAATTTGGAAAATCTAGCAATTTAAGATCCTGATTCACGTCTATGGTGCAAAGGCTGCTTAAACTGTTTCTAGGCTGATTCAGTCTTTCCTGAATAGCAACATTTATGAAAGCCTCAACATATACAGCTCTCCAAACACGCCAGTGTATTTAATATTGTTGATTAAGATTTGTTGGCCAGATCATCTAAGGTTAGGAGTGTTACTTGAGGCAGCAAACCTAAACCATAGAATTTTTGAGAGCAGATGCCTCTAAATTGTGGTCTTTCACCACTCAGCCACGAGTCTATCCCTAAATCACATTATTCATCAGTGTTTAATCCATGCAGATACAATTTAAAGTTTGCTATCCTTGCTCTCTGCCCAATACTCGAGCAGCATTGGGATTATGGAGATGTTGTCTGATTGGATATCGTAGATTGCATTTAGACCCAGGGAGCTGAAGGAAACCGCTTGAAGCTATGTAGTCAGCAGATTGTGCAAAAGAACATTATACCCTTTAACATTACTAAAGCAGCTTGCATAAGCACAATTGCTGACAGCTGTTTTTCTTGATGGCTGCAAGAGGCTAGGCTGCCACTCTGATCTGTCCAAAGGTCGAAAGATATGGGAGAATTTTGACCACATCATCAATTTTCCTCACCCTCAACACAGACAGCTTCCCCATTGCCACACACTTGCATTCCACAATCATCTCAGGATCATCCCCACGCTGCTCAAAACATCTCAGGAACAGTACTAAATTGCCCAAATGCCAGAGCCTTCCCTTGTTTCCCCAGATCCATAGATTAACCCCCCTCAGAGCTCCAGACCCCACAATCACCCTTGATTTCACCATGTGCCCTCCCCATGCCACCAAACACCTGTGCTCTGAGACTTAGATAAAACTCCTACCAGCCTACCATGGTACCTCTCTTTTCCAATGCTTCCAAACACCAGGGCCCTCTCCACCTCACTGCTGACAATTTACCCAGACATTAGAACCCCTTCTGCATTATTCCTAAATCCTGCTCCTGTACTCCCAATGCTGCCACCATCCAAAACCTCACCCAATGCGAGACATTCCCAGATCCCAACATCCTCTGGTCCCCAGTATATATACACCTAATCAAGCCTCTGCTGAACCCTTGGATCAACCTCTGCTCCTGCATATTTCATGTACATACTTAAATAGGTTTCTTATTAACATATTTATATATCTTTCTGCAGTGGGTAGTGCTGTTTATTTATCAAGAACTAATCAAAAGCACTTACTGTGCTATGCAGGAGGAAATCTCGTACAAACTGTTTTCCTAATACGTAGGGTTGCCATCTCTGAATGCATTTCCTGGAGGTTTCATCAGAACCACTTCTCCCAAACAGCTTATTTTTTATCTCCAACATGTTATTACTAATAAGTGTTCAAAGAAAATGAAAAAAAAATACACCACTTTAATGTCTATAATATTTCTCTCTGATTGCTCACAACTAGAAGATTAATTTTTCATTCCCAGAGACACTACAACAACCCTTACATATAAATAGCTTGATTAAAGATAGCTCCAAGATTATCAGTTCCTTAATTGAGCGCCTTTCCTTTGTTGTTCTATCCTCGGCCATTCTCTTCTACATTTTCTTTTCTACATCCCAGAGTACTAAAGAAAGTGGCCCTGGAAATAGTGGATGCACTGGCGGTCATCTTCCAAAATTCTACAGACTGGAGCAGTTCCTACGGATTGGAGGGTTGCAAATGTAGCCCCACTATTTAAAAAAGGTGGGAGAGAAAAAACAGGGAATTACAGACCAGTTAGCCTTACACCAGTAGTGAGGAAAATGCTAGAGTATTATAAAGGATGTGATAGCAGAGCACCTGGAAAGCATAAACAGGATTGGGCAAAGTCATAGGTTTACGAAAGGGAAATCATGCTTAACAAATCTACTGGAGTTTTTTGAGGATGAAACGAGTAGAATAGATAAGGGAGAACCGGTGGATGTGGTGTATTTGGATTTTCAGAAGGCTTTTGATAAGGTCCCACATAGGTTAGTGTGCAAAATTAAAGCACATGGGAATGGGGGTAATATACTGTCATGCATTGAGAATTGGTTGACAGACAGGAAACAGAGAGTAGGAATAAACAGATCTTTTTCTGGGTGGCAGGCCGTGACTAGTGGGGTATCGCAGGGATCAGTGCTTGGGCCCCAGCTAATCACAATATATATTAATGACTTGGGTGAGGGAACTAAATGTAACATTTCCAAGTTTGCAGATGACACAAATCTGGGGGGGAAAGTGAGCTGTGAGGAGGATGCAAAGAAGCTCCAATGTGATTTGGACAAGTTGGGTGAGTGGGCAAATGCATGGTAAATGCTGTATAACGTGGATAAACGTGAGGTTATCCACTTTGGTTGTAAAAACAGAAAGGCAGATTATTATCTGAATGGTGATAGATTGGGAAAGAGGGAGGTGCAACGAGACCTGAGTGTCCTTGTACACCAGTCGTTGAAAGCAAGCGTTCAGGCGCAGCAAGCAGTTAGGAAGGTGAATGGTATGTTGGCCTTCATTGCAAGAGGATTGGAGTACAGGAGCAAGGATGTCTTACTGCAGTTATACAGGGCCTTGGTGAGACCACATCTGGAGTATTGTGTGCAGCTTTGGTCTCCTTATCTGAGGAAGGATGTTCTTGCCATGGAGGGAGTGCAAAGAAGATTTACTCGGCTGATTCCTGGGATGGCAGGATTGACGTATGAGGAGAGATTGGGTCGACTAGGCCTATATTCACCAGAGTTTAGAAGAATGAGAGGGGATCTCATAGAAACCTATAAATTTCTGATAGGACTAGCCAGGCTAGATACAGGGAGGATGTTCCCAATGGCTGGGGAGTCCAGAACCAGGGGTCACAGTCTCAGGATATGGGGTAATTAGAACCGAGATGAGAAGAAATGTCTTCACTCAGAGGGTGGTGAATCTGTGGAATTCTATACTGCAGAAGGCAGTGGAGGCCAAGTCATTAAATATATTCAAGAAGGAGATAGATATATTTCTTAATGCCAAAGGGATCAAGGGATATGGGGAGAAAGCGGGAACAGGGTACTGAATTAGACCATCAGCCATGATCTTTTTTGAATGGCGGAGCAGGGCCGAATGGCCTACTCCTGCTCCTATTTTTCTATTTTTCTCCCAGTTTCCTTTCTTACACTGCTTTGAGGTTTCCTGGCTCTAATTGTGGGTGCATTTTAGCCCAAGCCACAAGTTAAAGCGACTTGTGCAGAGCCCATTGTTTGTTCTTAGTTTTCACTTCTCTTTACAGCAGCTAAAAATCTGCTCAAATTTCACTTCCCAATTCTTCAATACCTCCGCCATCAGGACTAAGCTGTTGTGACTCTGCTGACAGCCACATTGTGGGGCTGGTGGGGGGACTACTGGTGGGGGGGGGGGGGAGTGCGGGTGAATGGGGGGACTACTTCCCATCATGGCCTGAGAGGGTAGTAGAGGCAGAAAACCTCATCGCATTTAAAAACGAGGTGCTGTAATCTATACAGCAAGAGCTGGAAGGTGTGATTAGACTGGAGCCTAGGGAAGGGAGTGTAGATAGTCTCAGTCATCTCATTATCAAAAAGGAGGACGTGTTGGGTGTCCTGCAAAGCATTAAGGTAGATAAGTCCCCAGGGCCTGATGGGATCTACCCCAGAATACTGAGGGAGGCAAGGGAAGAAATTGCTGGGGCCTTGACAGAAATCTTTGCATCCTCATTGGCTACAGGTGAAGTCCCAGAGGACTGGAGAATAGCCAATGTTGTTCCTTTGTTTAAGAAAGTAGCAAGGATAATCCAGGAAATTATAGGCCAGTGAGCCTTACGTCAGTGGTAGGGAAATTATTAGAGAGGATTCTTCGGGACAGGATTTACTCCCATTTGGAAACAAATGGACTTATTAGCGAGAGGCAGCATGATTTTGTGAAGGGGAGGTCGTGTCTCACTAATTTGATTGACTTTTTTGAGGAAGTGACAAAGATGATCGATGAAGGAAGGGCAGTGGATGTTATCAATATGGACTTCAGCAAAGCCTTTGACAAGGTCCCTCATGGCAGACTGATACAAAAGGTGAAGTCACATGGGATCAGAGGGGAGCTGGCAAGATGGATACAGAACTGGCTCAGTCATAGAAGACAGAGGGTAGCAGTGGAAGGGTGCTTTTCTGAATGGAGGGATGTGACTAGTTGTGTTCCTCAGGGATCAGTGCTGGGACCTTTGCTGTTTGTAGTATATATAAATGATTTGGAGGAAAATGTAGCTGGTCTGATTAGTAAGTTTGCGGATGACACAAAGGTTGGTGGAGTTGCGGACAGTGATGAGGATTGTCAGAGGATACAGCAGGATATAGATCGGTTGGAGACTTGGGCGGAGAAATGGCAGATGGAGTTTAATCCGGACAAATGTGAGGTAATGCATTTTGGAAGGTCCAATGCAGGTGGGAAGTATACAGTAAATGGCAGAACCCTTAGGAGTATTGACAGGCAGAGAGATCTGGGCGTACAGGTCCACAGATCACTGAAAGTGGCAACGCAGGTGGATAAGGTAGTCAAGAAGGCATACGGCATGCTTGCCTTCATCGGTCGGGGCATAGAGTATAAAAATTGGCAAGTCATGTTGCAGCTGTACAGAACTTTAGTTAGGCCATACTTAGAATATTGCGTGCAATTCTGGTCGCCACACTACCAGAAGGACGTGGAGGCTTTGGAGAGGGTACAGAAGAGGTTTACCAGGATGTTGCCTGGTCTGGAGGGCATTAGCTATGAGGAGAGGTTGGATAATTTCGGATTGTTTTCATTGGAACGACGGAGGTGGAGGGGCGACATGATAGAGGTTTACAAAGTTATAAGCGGCATGGACAGAGTGCAAAGTTTAGAGGGGATGTGCGAGGCAAGTTCTTTACACAGAGGGTGCCAGGAGTAGCAGTCGTACAGATCAGCTCTTCCACTCCACAGGCCCGACCTACTGGCTGGCTCAGCATGAAAGTTGTCAAGTTCGACCTTCCCAACATTGGAGAGCCCGTAGCTCAATGACAGCATTCAAGAATGGCTTGCGCCTGAGCATGACTCCAGCCTCTCCATGCCGTCTGTGGACAGAGGACAAATTTAACCCCCATTTATCACCACCCCCTTATTAATGTACGGATCCTTTATGCCCAATTTTGGCCACGAGTGACTTATGTTCATGAGTACGATGTGTCCAATCCACCTCAATATCTATTTCATCTATGGATAGTCAGAAGCTTTTTCCCAGGGTGGAAGAGTCAGTTACTAGGGGACATGGGTTTAAGGTGCGAGGGGCAAAGTTTAGAGGGGATGTGTGAGGCAAGTTCTTTACACAGAGGGTGGTGAGTGCCTGGAACTTGCTGCCGGGGGAGGTGGTGGAAGCAGGTACGATAGCGACGTTTAAGAGACATCTTGACAAATACATGAATAGGATGGGAATAGAGGGGTATGGTCCCCGGAAGTGCAGAAGGTTTTAGTTTAGGCAGGCATCAAGATCGGTGCAGGCTTGGAGGGCCGAATGGCCTGTTCCTGTGCTGTCCTATTCTTTGTTCTTGGTTGTTCTTTGGATAACTCTTTCGGCTGGCACGGACACGATTGGCCAAATGGCCTCCTTCTGTGCTGTAAATCTTTCTGTTTCTGTGGTTCACCCTCATGCGCTTACGTACTTTTTGCAGTATCTACTGGTTCTCTTTCTTTCCAAATTCCTGGATTCCATTAATATTTGGGGACCCCCTTGTCCAAGGCATGCCACTTCCAGTCTCCAAGACTGGAATTTTTTTTTATTATTCATTCCTGGGATGTGGGTGTTGCTGGCTAGGCCAGCATTTATTGCCCATCCCTAATTGCCCATGAGAAGGTGGTGGTGAGCTGCCTTCTTGAACCGCTGCAGTCCATGTGCTGTAGGTACACCCACAGTGTTGTTAGGAAGGGAGTTCCAGGATTTTGACCCAGCGACAGTGAAGGAACGGCAATATAGTTCCAAGTCAGGATGGTGTGTGACTTGGAGGGGAACTTGCAGGTGGTGGTGTTCCCATGCATTTGCTGCCCTTGTCCTTCGAGGTGGTAGTGGTCGCGGGTTTGGAAGGTGCTGTCTAAGGAGCTTTGGTGCATTGCTGCAGTGCATCTTGTAGATGGTACACACTGCTGCCACTGCGTCGGTGGTGAAGGGAGTGAATGTTTGTAGATGGGGTGCCAATCAAGCGGGCTACTTTGTCTTGGATGGTATTAAACTTCTTGAGTATTTTTGGAGCTGCACCTGTCTAGGCAAGTGGAGGGTATTCCGTCACACTCCTGACTTGTGCCTTGTAGATGGTGGACAGGCTTTGGTGAGTCAGGAGGTGAGTTACTCGCCACAGGATTCCTAATCTCTGACCTGCTCTTGTCGCCACGGTATTTATATGGCTATTCCAGTTCAGTTTTTGGTCAATGGTAGCCTGCAGAATGTTGATAGTGGGGGATTCAGCAATCATAATGCCATTGAATGCCAAGGGAAGATGGTTAGATTCTCTCTTATTGGAGATGGTCATTGCCTGGCACTTGTGTGGTGCGAATGTTACTTGCCACTTATCAGCCCAAGCCTGGATATTGTCCAGGCCTTGCTGCATTTCTACGCAGACTGCTTCAATATCTGAGGAGTCGCTAATGGTGCTGAACATTGTGCAACCATCAGTGAACATCCCCACTTCTGACCTAATGATGGAGGGAAGGTCATTGATGAAGCAGCTGAAGATGGTTGGACCTTGGACACTACCCTGAGGAACTCCTGCAGTGATGCCCTGGAGCTGAGATTATTGACCTCCAACAACCACAACAATCTTCCTTTGCGCTAGGCACGACTCCAACCAGCAGAGAGTTTTCCCCCTGATTCCCATTGACTCCAGCTTTACTAGGGCTGCTTGATGTCAAGGGCAGTCACTCTCACCTCACCTCTTGAGTTCAGCTCTTTTGTCCATGTTTGAACCAAGGCTGTAATGAGGTCAGGAGCTGAGTGGCCCTGGCGGAACCCAAACTGAGCGTCACTGAGCAGGTTATTACTAAGCAAGTGCCGCTTGATGGCACTGTCAACGACACCTTCCATTACATTACTGATGATTGAGATTAGACTGATGGGGCGGTAATTGGCTGGGATGGACTTGTCCTGCTTTTTGTGTACAGGACATACCTGGGCAATTTTCCTCATTGTCAGGTAGATACCAGTGTTATAGCTATACTGGAACAGCTTTGGCCATGGGCACAGCAAGTTCTGGAGTACAGGTTTTCAGTACTTTTGCTGGAATGTTGTCAGGACCCATAGCTTTTGCAGTATCCAGTGCCTTCAGGTGTTTCTTGATATCACGTGGAGTGAATCAAATTGGCTGAAGTCTGACATCTGTGATGCTGGGGACTTCAGGAGGAGGCCGAGATGGATCATCAACTTGGCACTTCTGGCTGAAGATTGTGGCAAATGCTTCTGCCTTGTCTTTCGCACTGATGTGCTTGGCTCCCCCATCATTGAGGATGGGGATATTTGTGGAGCCACCTCCTCCAGTTAGTTGTTTAATTGTCCACCACTGTTCACAACTGGAGGTGGCAGGACTGCAGCGCTTAGATTTAATTCATTGGTTATGGGATCGCTTAGCTCTGTCTATCGCATGCTGCTTACATAGTTTGGCCAATCCTGGGTTGTAGCTTCACCAGGTTGACACTTCATTTTGAGGTATGCCTGGTGCTGCTCCTGGCATGCCCTCCTGCACTCTTCATTGAACCAGGGTTGGTCTCCCAGTTTGATGGTAATGGTAGAGTTGGGGATATGCCAGGCCATGATGTTACAGATTGTGGTTGAATACAGTTCTGCTGCTGCTGATGGCCCACCGCACCTCATGGATGCCCAGTTTTGCATTGCTAGATCTGTTCGAAATCTATCCCGTTTAGCACAGTAGTAGTGCCACACAACACGATGAAGGGTATCTTCAATGTGAAGACGGGACTTCGTCTCCACAAAGACTGTGCGATGGTCAGTTCTAACAATACTGTCATGGACAGTTGCATCTGCGGCAGGCAGATTGGTGAGGACGAGGTCAAATATATTTTTTCCTCTTGTTGGCTCCCTCACTACCTGCTGCAGACCCAGTCTAGCAGCTATGTCCTTTAGGACTCAGCCAAATCGGTCAGTAGTGGTGCTACTGAGCCACTTTTGGTGATGGACATTGAGGGCCCCCACCCAGAGTACATTCTGGGCCCTTGCCACCCTCAGTGCTTACTCCAAGTGCTGTTCAACATGGAGGAGTACTGAGTCATCAGCTGAGGGAGGGCAGCAGGTGGTAATCAGCAGAAGGTTTGCTTGCCCATGTTTGACCTGATGCCATGAGACTTCACGGGGTCTGGAGTCGATGTTGAGGACTCCCAGGGCAACTCCCTCCCTACTGTATACCACTGTGCCACCACCTCTGGTGGGTCTGTCCTGCCAGTGGGACGGGACATACTCGGGGATGATGATGGTAGTGTCTGGGACATTATCTGTCAAGTATGATTCCGTGAATATGACTATGTCAGGCTGTTGCTTGACTAGTCTGTGGGACAGCTCTCCCAATTTTGCTGTTTAAAATAAACTTTTGCCTGAATTAAAAGTTCTAATTTTGATTTAAACGTGTTTAATTGTTGCACTGATTGCACTCCCTCAACAGACACTGACATAATCTCTGCTGTAAATCCCCACAGCAAGATTCAGTCACGGAGTAGGATGATCCTCTGTTGGGGATTTTTTTTTTATGCAAGAGGGACTTGGAAATCCTATAATGATACTGGATGTTCAGACATATTTACATTTGTCAAACTCTCCCCTCCCTTTAACACTCCCTGCCACAACACATCTGTACATTTACAGCACAAACACTTTGGCAGATTTACATCTCCGAAGCGAGGATTTCTTATGCTGCAGATTTTGGGGTTTAGTTGTAGTTTCCAGGCTCAGTATCTGTTGAACTCTCTAGGGCCAGCATTCCTCATAGTGTCTGTTAACCTGATTGAGGAAGAGGAACTTGTCGCAGCTGTGGCTGGATTTAAGCTATATTAGTGTTGATGCAGATGAATATATTTGATTCAATTCAAATTAGCCTGTCTATCAAAAGACAAGTGCATTTTCAGTAGAATATCAACACTGAATGACAGAGACTTTCAGTTTTAGCACCTATCCAGAAGTGATATGAAGTTTCACAGATGAGGAGGAATGGGAATGATCCTGATCATTTAGAAGATATTTTGATGGATTGTCAGTCTCACTCATAGAGGGACAGTAAGTAGTGTCCTATCAATCTACTACCCAATTGGAGACAGAGAGTTATTCAATAAACCCCATACTCAGATAATGTATTCCTGTCCAGGCTCCCTTGTTCTGCTCTCCATAAACTTCATCCTTGTTTTCAAATCCCTGCATGGCCTTGTCTGTCTCTATCACTGTAATCTTCTCCAGCCCCACTAACCTTCGAGATGTCTATGTCTGTGCTCCTCTAATTCTGGTCTCTTCAGCATCCCCGGTTTTCATTTGGTCCACCCTTGGTGGCCATGCCTTCAGCCACCTAGGCCCTAAGATCTGTGATTCCCTCCCTAAACCTCTTCGCCTCTCTACCTCTCCTCCTTTAAGACACTTCTTAAAACCTACCTCTTTGACCAAGCTTTTGGTCATCTTCTGTAACACACCCTCATGCGACTCTGACAGATTTTGCTTCATAATGCTCCTGTGAAGCATTTTGGGATTTTTATTATGTTAAAGCACTTTATAAGTACAAGTTGTAGCATTGTTACTGAGTGACTGGATGTTTCTCTTCACCTGTCTGTACAGTACTGGAAACATAGAAGTGCGGTCAGATCTGCACATACCAACAGTGTCTGTCTCACTGGCAGTCCCTGCGTATTTCTGTTCACAGATACAGTATTTGTCCACATTTTCAGATTTTGTGGGAGACAGTTTGAGAAATCCCCTCACCACTTCCAAAACTAGCAATGGCACAAAGACAGGCAGTATTGTAAGCAGGGTAGCTGCAAGTGTAAAAAATTACAAAGAGATATTGATAGATTAAGTGAGTGGGAGAGACTGTGGCAAATGTGAGGTCATCCACTTTGGACTGAAAAAATATAGAACAGGGCATTTTCTAAATGGTGAAAAGCTAGAAACAGTGAAGGTTCAAAATGATTTGAGGTATCTAGGTACACAAATCATTAAAATGACATGAACAGGTGCAGAAAATAATCAAAAAGGCTATTGGAATGCTGGCCTTTATATCTGGAGGATCAGAATACAAGGGGGTGGAAGTTGTGCTTCATCTATCACAAAACCCTGGTTAAACCACACCTGGAGTTACTGTGAGCAGTTCTGGCGTCACACCTGAGGAAGATATATTGGCTTCGGAGAGAGTGCAGTGCAGATTTACTAGAATGATACCTGAACTTCAAGGGTTAAGTTACGAGGAGAGATTACACAAACGTGGTTTATATTCCCTGGAATTTAAAAAGGGGTAATTTTATTGAAGTTTTCATGTGATTAAAAGGAACAGATAGTGCTGATTGGGAGAAACTATTTCCACGAGTTGGGAAGTCCAAGATTAGGGAACATGATCAAAATGTTAGAGCCAGACCTTTCAGGAGTGAAATTAGGAAACACTTCTACACACAAAGGGGGGTAGAAGTTTGAAAGTCACTTCTGCAAATGGCAATTTATGCCAGTTCAGTTGTTAATTTTGAAACTGAAATTGATAAATTTGTTAACCAAAGGTATTAAGGGATATGGGGCAAAGGCAGGTAGATAGAGTTAGGCCACAGATCAGCCATGATCTCATTGAATGGTGGAACAGGCTAGAGGAGCTAAATGGCCTTCTCCTGTTCCCTATGTCCCTAGAACTCCCCATGTTACAAGCTCACTGGATACCAGTCTGGTTTGTACTCTCTCTTTAATTAAACTAACTGTAATGGCTGCCTGCAGAGTGCCTCATGGTAGAAGTCACAGGACTACGGCAAGCCAGGAGGCACATTAGTACAGTATTGCATTTCTATCCCAAACATCCCCCTTTTCATACAAAAAAAATTGCATGCATTATCATTTACACTGAGAGTTGCTCAAGTTACCCACTGTGCACACAACTGTTCTCAGGCAGTCATTAAATTGTGCTGGCCTCTTAATGGTGTGCGTTGTCGTTGTTTGTTCATCTGGTTGATTTTCCTTCTCCAGGGAGTGTCGTTCCCTTGTCACTTGTTGCCATGGTAACTGTTGTTGTTCCATTTCCATTGGGGTGCTGTGGAGCTCTGTGGCTGATGATTGTTCTGTGGACTGTGCAGTTGGTGAGTTTTCATCTTCCTGATTGGCCACTTTCAGTGAAGGAACAGCTTCTCCAGTTGTGCGTATGTGCTTGTGGGTGCGACGGTATATCTGGTCATTCACTTCCACCACGTACGATCGAGGTGACAACTGCTCTACGCAGATCCTGAGATGCCACTTGGGCTGACACTTGTTGAGAGCGTTGAAGGTTTATACCCTGACTGGCTCTCCAATGCTCAATTCTGGCAATGGTTTGGCAGTTTTATAGAATCATAGAGTCATAGAGTTGTACAGCATAAAAACAGGCCCTTCGGCCCACCGCATCCATGCCGACCATAATGCCTATCTATACTAATCCCACCTGCCTGCATTAATTCCATATCCCTCTATGCCTTGCTCATTCCTGCACCTGTCCAGATGCCTCTTAAATGTTGCTACTGTTCCTGCCTCCACCACCTCCTCAGGCAGCTCATTCCAGATACCCACTATTCTTTGCGTGAAAAATTTACCCCTTTGATCCCCTTTAAACCTCCGCCCTCTCACATTAAATCTGTGCCCTCTAGTTTTAGTCACCCCTACCATGGGAAACAGACTCTGGCTATCTACCCTATCTATGCCTCACATAATTTTATATACCTCTATCATGTCCCCTCTCAGCCTCCTTCGCTCCAGGGAAAACAGACCCAACCTATCCAATCTCTCTTTATAACTCAAGCCCTCCAAACCAGGCAACATCCTTGTGAATCTTTTCTGCACCCTCTCTAGCTTAATCACATCTTTCCTGTAGTGCGGCGACCAGAACTGCACACAGTACTCCAAATGCGGCCTAACCAGCGTTATGTACAACTGTAACATGACGTCCCAACTCCTGTACTCAATGCCTTGGCCGATGAAGGCAAGCATGCCATACGCTATACGTATCACAGTGAAATTTGACTTTCTGCCATTTCACCTTGATTTTGTCACACACACCTGTTACTACTTCTGGCTTCAGTAGCTTTTTTGCTACTGGAAGAGTAGTTTGGGTGCGGTGTGACATTAGTCTTTGTACTGGACTACTTTCCATGCCTTCAATAGGTGTGTTTCTCCACTCGAGGATTGCCTTGTATACATCTGTGCTGGATTTGCTCGATTTCCTTTTGATTCCTTTGATGATTTTCACTGCCCCCTCAGCCTTTCCATTGGACTGGGGATAGTGTGGAGATGATGGATGGTGTTGAATTTCCCAATCCTTTATGAAGTGGCTGAATTCTTTGCTCATGAACTGAGGGCTATTGTCGCTCATCACAGTGTCTGGAATGTCGTAACGACCACAGTGTGCTTTCAGGCTTTCTACAATCTCACTGGTAGTCATTGAGGTCAGCTGGTCTACCTCCCAGTAGTCAGAATTATCTTGTCAGTCCACAGTGACAAGATAATTAGTTCCTGCGAGAGTGAAGAGGTATACTCCCAGCTTCATCCATGGTCTGTCGGGGAAGTCATGTGTCATCAGCAGCTCTTTATCTTGCTTAGCTTGGTACTCGTTACACGCACTGCACTGGCTGATGTGGCCCTTGATTTCATTGCTCAAGTTTGACCAGTAGAGCACTTCTCTTGCCTTCCTCAGACTCGACTCAATTCCTTGGTGGCTTGCATGGATGCGCTTTAGCGTCTCTCCTCTCAACTCACTGAGCGTGAAGAAATGAGTTTGGTAAGTAGGTGAATTTTATAGGTTAATCCATCAAGACTAGTTTTTGTTTTGTTTGCATCGAGCAATTAATCACAATTCCTGTTTCAGTTAAGAGTAGTTAGGTTTCTTGCAGTTTTAAACGGGGGTATACTAACACTGACAGTAGCTGTAGCTAGTTAATTAGGTAGCTAGCTTAAACTGGTTTCTGAGCTCTAGCAGAGCTGACACAGCATTGTTTTCAGATTATAAATTGAGGGGATTCTCAGTGCTGTTTGTCTGCATTGAGTGCTGCTGGAGGGCACAGAGTGTGAAGAAGGGTGTTTGGTAATTGAGGGAGTTCGGTAAGGAGGGGAAAAATAAATTTAAAAGAAAATAAATTTGAGTGCACAGAGTGTAAAATGGGAGTTTGGTGCGTGAGGGAGGGGCTCCTTTCTTTTTTTCTTCTACTTTTTTTCAGCCTCCAGTAGCTGCCTCTCTTTTCGGTACGGGGGAAGAAGCTGATTGGTGAGTAACTGGTAAGTTATTTTACTTCTCATTGTAATAAAAAGTTTTTAAAGTTATGTTGTGGCAGGTCAGCTCGGCCAAGTGGAATGTACGTCCTGCGGTATGTTGGAAGTCATGAACGCACCATGTGTCCTCGACGAACACATCTGCAGGAAGCCTGAGCTCCGGGTTTCGGAACTCAAACAGCAGCTGGAGTCACTGTTGTGCATCCGCGATGCGGAGGACTATATGAGATCTCGATGGGAGATCGATGTAGTGGCCATTTCGGAGACATGGGTAGAGCAGGGGCAGGAATGGATGTTGCAGGTTCCGGGATTTAGATGTTTCAGTAAGAACAGAGAAGATGGTAAAAGAGGGGGGGGAGGTGTGGCATTGTTAATCAAGGAGAGTATTACAGCGGCAGAAAGGACGTTTGAGGACTCGTCTACTGAGGTAGTATGGGCCGAGGTTAGAAACAGGAGAGGAGAGGTCACCCTGTTGGGAGTCTTCTATAGACCTCCGAATAGTTCCAGAGATGTAGAGGAAAGGATAGCGAGATGATTCTCGACAGGGGCGAGAGTAACAGGGTAGTTGTTATGGGGGACTATAACTTTCCAAATATTGACTGGAAATACTATAGTTCGAGTACTTTAGATGGGTCAGTTTTTGTCCAGTGTGTGCAGGAGGGTTTTCTGACACAGTATGTAGACAGGCCAACCAGGGCGATGCCACATTGGATTTGGTACTGGGTAATGAACCCGGCCAGGTGTTAGATTTAGATGTAGGTGAGCACTTTGGTGATAGTGATCACAATTCGGTTAGGTTTACCTTAGCGATGGGCAGGGACAGGTATATACCGCAGGGCAAGAAATATAGCTGGGGGAAAGGAAATTATGATGCGATTAGGCAAGATTTAGGATGCGTAGGATGGGGAAGGAAACTGCAGGGGATGGGCACAATCGAAATGTGGAGCTTATTCAAGGAGCAGCTACTGTGTGTCCTTGATAAGTATGTACCTGTCAGGCAGGGAGGAAGTTGTCGAGCGAGGGAGCCGTGGTTTACTAAAGAAGTTGAAGCGCTTGTCAAGAGGAAGAAGAAGGCTTATGTTAGGATGAGACGTGAAGGCTCAGTTAGGGCGCTTGAGAGTTACAAGCTAGCCAGGAAGGATCTAAAGGGAGAGCTAAGAAGAGCAAGGAGAGGACACGAGAAGTCATTGGCGGATAGGATCAAGGAAAACCCTAAGGCTTTCTATAGGTATATCAGGAATAAAAGAATGACTAGAGTTAGATTAGGGCCAATCAAGGTTAGTAGTGGGAAGTTGTGTGTGGAATCAGAGGAGATAGGGGAAGTGTTAAATGAATATTTTTCGTCAGTATTTAAAGTAGAGAAAGAAAATGTTGTCGAGGAGAATACTGAGATTCAGACTACTAGGCTAGATGGGATTGAGGTTCACAAGGAGGAGGTGTTAGCAATTTTGGAAAGTGTGAAAATAGATAAGTCCCCTGGGCCAGATGGGATTTATCCTATGATTCTCTGGGAAGCCAGGGAGGAGATTGCAGAGCCTTTGTCCTTGATCTTTATGTCGTCATTGTCGACAGGAATAGTGCCGGAAGACTGGAGGATAGCAAATGTTGTCCCCTTGTTCAAGAAGGGAAGTAGAGACAGCCCTGGTAATTATAGACCTGTGAGCCTTACTTCGGTTGTGGGTAAAATGTTGGAAAAGATTATAAGAGACAGGATTTATAATCATCTTGAAAAGAATAAGTTCATTAGCGATAGTCAGCACGGTTTTGTGAAGGGTAGGTCGTGCCTCACAAACCTTATTGAGTTTTTCGAGAAGGTGACCAAACAGGTGGATGAGGGTAAAGCAGTGGATGTGGTGTATATGGATTTCAGTAAGGCGTTTGATAAGGTTCCCCACGGTAGGCTATTGCAGAAAATACGGAAGTATGGGGTTGAAGGTGATTTAGAGCTTTGGATCAGAAATTGGCTAGCTGAAAGAAGACAGAGGGTGGTGGTTGATGGCAAATGTTCATCCTGGAGTTTAGTTACTAGTGGTGTACCGCAAGGATCTGTTTTGGGGCCACTGCTGTTTGTCATTTTTATAATTGACCTGGATGAGGGTGTAGAAGGGTGGGTTAGTAAATTTGCGGATGACACGAAGGTCGGTGGAGTTGTGGATAGTGCCGAAGGATGTTGTAGGGTACAGAGGAACATAGATAGGCTGCAGAGCTGGGCTGAGAGATGGCAAATGGAGTTTAATGCGGAAAAGTGTGAGGTGATTCAATTTGGAAGGAGTAACAGGAATGCAGAGTACTGGGCTAATGGGAAGATTCTTGGTAGTGTAGATGAACAGAGAGATCTTGGTGTCCAGGTACATAAATCCCTGAAAGTTGCTACCCAGGTTAATAGGGCTGTTAAGAAGGCATATGGTGTGTTAGCTTTTCTTAGTAGGGGGATCGAGTTTCGGAGCTACGAGGTCATGCTGCAGCTGTACAAAACTCTGGTGAGGCCGCACCTGGAGTATTGCGTGCAGTTCTGGTCACCGCATTATAGGAAGGATGTGGAAGCTTTGGAAAGGGTGCAGAGGAGATTTACTAGGATGTTGCCTGGTATGGAGGGAAGGTCTTACGAGGAAAGGCTGAGGGACTTGAGGTTGTTTTCGTTGGAGAGAAGGAGGAGGAGAGGTGACTTAATAGAGACATATAAGATAATCAGAGGGTTAGATAGGGTGGATAGTGAGAGTCTTTTTCCTCGGATGGTGATGGCAAACACGAGGGGACATAGCTTTAAGTTGAGGGGTGATAGATATAGGACAGATGTTAGAGGTAGTTTCTTTACTCAGAGAGTAGTAGGGGCATGGAACGCCCTGCCTGCAACAGTAGTAGACTCGCCAACTTTAAGGGCATTTAAGTGGTCATTGGATAGACATATGGATGAAAATGGAATAGTGTAGGTCAGATGGTTTCACAGGTCGGTGCAACATCGAGGGCCGAAGGGCCTGTACTGCGCTATAATGTTCTAATTCTAATGAATAGCATGTCCAGGGAGGTGGTCACACCGCAGGTTAGGAGCATGCAGGCAGAGAGGGAACAGGTGACTGCCAGGCAGTCGAAGAGAACCAGGCAGTCTATCTTTCTTGCTAATCGGTTTTCCATTTTGGATACTGACGAGGGTGATGGTTGCTCGGGGGAGTGCAGCCACAGCAAAGTCTGTGGCACCACTGGTGGCTCAGTTGCACAGGAGGAGAGGAAGAAGAGTGGAAGAGCAATAGTGATATGGGATTCAATAGTCAGGGGATCAGACAGGCATTTCTGCAGGAGTAAATGTGACTCCAGGATGGTGTGTTGCCTCCCTGGTGCCAGAGTCAAGAATGTCACAGAGCGGCTGCAGGACATCCTTCTGGGGGTGGGTGAACAGCCAGAGGTCATGGTCCACATTGGTACCAATGACACAGATAGGAAGAGGGATGAGGTCCTGAAAGCAGATTTTAGGGAGTTAGGAAGGAAATTAAAAAGCAGGACCTCAAGAGCAGTAATCTCAGGATTACTCTCAGTGCCACATGCTAGTGAGCATAGAAATAGGAGGATTGAGCGATTGAACACTGGGCTGGAGAACTGGTGTAGGAGGGAGGGCATCAGATTTCTGAGGCATTCGGACCGGTTCTGGGGCAGGTGGTACCTGTACAAGATGGACGGGCTACACCTTAACAGGACCAGAACTAACATCCTCGCAGGGAGATTTGCTGGTGCTGTTGGGGAGGGTTTAAACTAGGTTGTCGGGGTGGGGGTGGGGGGGGGGCGGGAACCTGAAGGGTAGCTCAAATTGGAAGGAAGTAAAGTTGGTAACAGGAGGTAGAAAAGTAGCATTAGAAGGCAGGCGAAACAAAGGAAAGCATCAGCTAGGCTTAGAATGCAGAATGTCAAGAAGACAAGGTTAAAGGCACTCTACCTGAATGCACGCAGCATTCACAACAAGGTAGATGACTTAAAGGCCCAAACAGAGGTAAATGGGTATGATCTAATTGCCGTAACAGAAACGTGGCTACCGGGTGACCAAGACTGGGAACTGAATATGCAAGGATATTCAACATTTAGGAAGGGCGGGCAAAAAGGAAAAGGAGGTTGTGTTGCACTGATAATAAGGGATGGGATCAGTACATTAGTAAGGGAGGATCTCAGATCGGAAGAACAAAATGAGGAATTTGTTTGGGAGGAGCTAAGAAACAGCAAGGTGCAGCAAACATTGGTAGGAGTTGTTTAAAGGCCACCAAATGGTAATGGTAGTGTGGGGCATGGCATTAATCAGGAGATTAGAGAAACATGTGTCACGGGTAATACAGTAATCATGGATGACTTCAATTTGCATATAGAGCACGAATACTGTGGAGGACGAGTTTCTGGAGTGTGTGAGGGATGGTTTTCTGGAGCAGTATGTTGAGGAACTGACTGGAGAAAAGGCTATTTTCGATCTAGTATTATGTAATGAGGAAGGGCTAATTAATAATCTTATTGTAAAAGCACCTTTGGGGATGAGTGACCATAATATGATAGAATTTTACATTATGTTTGAAAGTGAAGTAGTTCAATCTGAAGCCAGGGTGTTAAATTTGAACAAAGGAAATTATGAAGGTATGAGGGGCAAATTGGCTCAAGTGGATTGGGAAAATACATTAAAAGGTATGACAGTACATAGGCAACGGATAGTCTTTAAAGAAATATTAAATAGTTTACAGCAACTATACATTCCTTCAAGGCACAAAAACCCCAAAAGTAAAGACAGTCAACCGTGGATAACAAAGGAAGTTAAGGATTGTATAAGATTAAAAGAAAAGGCCTATAAAGTTGCCAGAAATAGTAGTAAACCTGAGGATTGGGAGGATTTTAGAATACAGCAAAGGAGGACGAAGAAACTGATAAAGAAATGGAGAATAGAATATGAATATAAGCTATCAAAAAATATAAAAACGGACTATAAAAGCTTCTACAGGTATGTAAAAAGGAAACATTTGGCTAAGACAAATGTGGGTCCATTACAGGCAGATTCAGGAGAATTTATAATGGGGAATAGAGAAATGGCAGAGAAGCTAAATAATTACTTTGTGTCTGTCTTCACTGAGGAAGATACAAGAAATCTCCCAGAATTAGAGATCCAAGCGATTAGGGGAAATGAGGAATTGAAGAAAGTAGTATTAGTAAGAAGGCTGTACGGAGAAGTTAATGGAGTTTAAGGTTGATAAGTCTCCAGCACCTGATATTCTACATCCCAGAGTGTTGAAAGTGATAGATATGGAGATAGTGGATGCATTGGTGATCATCTTCCAAAATTCTATAGATTGTGGAGTAGTTCCTGCAGATTGGAAGGTAGCAAATGTCACCCCACTATTTAAGAAGGGAGGGAGAGAGAAAACAGGGAATTACAGACCTGTTAGCCCTACATCAGTCATTGGGAAAATGCTAGAATCTATTCTAAAGGATGTGATAAATGGACAGTTGGATAATAATGATCTGATTGGGCATAATCAACATGGATTTATGAATGCGAAATGTTTGACGAACCTGTTGTAGTTTTTCGAGGTTGTTACTAACAGAATTGTTAAAGGGGAGTTGGTGGGCGTGGGATACTTGGATTTTCAAAAGGCCTTTGATAAAGTCCCCCACAGGAGGTTGGTTAGCAAAATTAAAGCACATGGGATAGGAGGTAATATACTGGTATGAATAAAGGATTGGTTAACAGGCAGAAAGCAGAGAGTAGGAATAAATGGGTCATTCTCCCGTTGGCAGGCTGTGGCTAGTGAGGTACCGCAAGGATCAGTTGGTCACAATATATATCAATGATTTGGATTTCGGGATCAAATATAGTATTTCCAAATTCACGGATGACACAAAACTAGGTGGGAATGTGTGTTGTGAGGAAGATGCAAAGTGGCTTCAAGGGGATTTGGAAAGACTGAGTGAGTGGGCAAGAACGTGACAGATGGACTATAATATGGAAAAATGTGAGGTTATCCACTTTGGTAGGAGGAATAGATGTGCAGAGTATTTCTTAAATGGTAAGCAATTAGAAAGTGTAGATGTACAAAGGGACCTTGGGTGTCCTTGTCAAGAAGTCACTGAAAGCTAACATGCAGGTGCAGCAAGCAATTAGGAAGGCTAATGTTATGTTAGCCTTTATCGCAAGAGAATTTGAGTTCAGGAGTAGTGAAATCTTACTTCAATTGTATAGAACCTTGGTTAGACCGCACCTGGAGTACTGTGTACAGTTTTGTTCCCCTTACCTTAGGAAGGATATTATTGCCATAGAGGGAGTGCAACAAAGGTTCACCAGACTTGTTCCCGGGATGGCGGGACTGTCCTATGAAGACAGACTGGGGAAACTGGGCCTGTATTCTCTAGAGTTTTGAAGAATGAGAGATGATCTCATTGAAACCTACAAAATATTTAAAGGGATAGACAGGGTGGATGCAGGTAAGATGTTTCCCCTTGTTGGGGAATCTCGAACCAGGGACACAATTTCAAAATAAGGGGGGGAGCCACTCAGGACCAAGATGAGGAGAAATGTTTTTACTCAGAGGGTTGTGAATCTTTGGAATTCTCTACCCCAGGGGGCTGTGGAAGCTCAGTCACTGAGTATGTTTGAAGCAGAGATTGACAAATTTCTAAACACAAATGACATAAAGCATATGAGGATGTCTGGGAAAAAGGCATTGAAGTGAATGATCAACCATAATCGTATTGAATGGTGGAGCAGGCTCGATGGGCTGAATGACCTACTCCTGCTCCTATGTTCCAATGTTCCTAACTCCTTAGGGATAATGATTCTATTTCCTTTGTACAAGATGCCATCTTGGGCTGTCAATTCATCTCTGCTGAATATGCTCTTGTGAACACAGGAGTGTCCTTGATGCAGTCAGGCCATTGTTTCATCACTAATTCTTGTAACACTTGGAGAGTTACATCTTGTTGGGTAGTTCACTTGATTTGAGCAAGGTGCGTGTCTGTCAGATTCAATGCTGGGTTGATGACTTCCAAAGCATGTCGAGCTGCAGGATTTCACACTCAGTCGTAGCATCCTCTACTTTCTTCATAGGGAGTGCTGCTCTCGACAGCATGTCAGCGATGTACATCTGTTTCCCTTGCTTGTTTGTCACATCTAGATGATATCTCTGTAGCGGAGTAACATCCTTTGCAGACACTTTAGAGCAGATAGTAGCGGCTTGAGGAAAATGCTTTGAAGTGGCTTGTGGTCAGACACGACTGTAACTTTGTCTCTTCCAAGTAGGTATTGATGAAAATGTTCACAAACAAAGACAATGGCCAGGCACTCTTTCTCAAGCTGAGCGTCATTCCGTTTGCATTAACACCCCGGCTGCTCCTGCTGCATTTGGGTTGCTCCAAGTCCTTTCTTGCCGGTGTTACACTGTAAGGAAACTTTATCATTTACCTCATATTATTGCAGCACTGGCGTTGCCGACACGAACACTGCTTCTTGTTCTGTGCCCCAATACCACTGCACGTCCTTGGCAGTGAGTTGACGTAATGGTTCACACTCTGCGACAAATTGGGCAAGAATTTTGCTAAATAGTTGACAAATCCAACAAATCGTTGCACTGCTTTTATATCTGTTGGTCTCCACATCGCTGCTACTGCTCTCACCTTTTTGGGATCCAGGTGAAGACTTTTTGCTGTTAGTACATGACCGATCTACTTGATTTCGGGCATCTTTAATTACAATTTTTTCTTGTTCAGCTTCAGGTTCATCTGGCCAGCTCTGTCCAGCAGCCGCACTAGATTTTGATTGTGGTCAGCAATGATTATCAGCTGTAGCTTCCGCTCCGGAAAGATCACTAACTATCTCATGCTGTCTGCATTGATTCTCCTCTGGAGCTCTGGAAATGCCAAACAGCATTCGTAACCATCTATATATATATCCTGAATGGCGTCCAGAATGGAGTTAGAAAGCTGCTGCTTTCATCCAGCTTCACTTGCCAGTAACCATCTTTCACATCTAAGGTAATGAGAATTTTTCCCTTTGCAAATTGTGGCAAAATTCCTTCGATGGGGTTGTCATGGGGTAGTGAGATCTCTTCAGAGCTTTATTTAGATCACTTGGGTTGATGCATACTCTTAGTTTTCCAGGTTGTTTCTGCTGCTAATCCATTCTGTAGGAGTTGTCACTTTCTTGATTACTCCCTTCTTTTACAACTCTTCTATCTTGTCTTTCAGGCTGGCCTTGAGGGCAGCTGAAACTTTCCTCAACAGTTGCTGAATTGGTCTTACCCTGTCATCTACTTCGAGATGATATTCTTCAGGAAAACATCCTAAACCTGTAAAAATATAGTTGCACTTCTCCAGGATCTGTTCCACGGTCAATGGTTTAGTGTTCTGCAACACGTTGCACATCTCTTTTTGTATGTTGAGGGTTACAAGTCCAAGCTTTAGACTTGCTCCGGCTGAGATGAGTGGCTTTTGCTTGCCATCTATGATCTGGAACTCCAGATCTTCATTCTTGTCATTGCATTGGGCTCTCAGAGTAACTTGTCCTCTTAGCACTAATATGGTGCCATCATATAGCCTCAACCTTACTTTCGAGGGCTTCATTTTTGGATTGCCAGGTTGAGCCACTTTGCACAGGTCTGTGAAGGTCATGATGTTACATGACATACCAGTGTCTATCTGACACTTTATGTTGACTTGATGTTCTGCAGTCATCATTCCAACAGTCACAAACCATTTATCACCTATTGACTTGACTGAACCAACCTGTTATATGGTGTATAGTGATTGGTCAGAATCTTTGGCTGATGTCTCTCCAGTGGCCATCTTTACCTGCTTATTGTGCTTCCTTCTAGCCAAACACTTGTGTGAAAAATGATTCAGCTTCTTGCAGTGAGAACACTGCTTTCCCCACGCTGGACGTACCTTCTTTTCCTTTGTGTGATGTCTTCTTCAGTATTTGCATCCTGCCCTTTGTCCGTGATCGTTCTGTCCTTTCGTCCTGGAATGTCTATCAGCAGAATGCAAGGCCTGGTCTGTTCTGCCATGAATATGCTCTAGCTGCTGATTTACAACCTCAGCACTTCTGCACATGAAAATCACTTTCCTGGGAGTAAGTTTTTCCTCTCTAAGTAGATGTGCACTCACTGCGGGATCTCTGATGCCTAATACAATCCTGACTTTAATTAGATCATCTTTTAGTTGCACAAATTCACAGGATTCTGCGAGCTGTATAATGCAGTTGTATATTGATCAACGGACTCTTTTTCACCTTGGGCCCTAATATTGAACATATACCATTCATAAGTTACGTTCACTTGGGGTTCAAAGTGTGCCTTCAAGGCTTTCAAAATTTCTGCAGTCCTTTTTTTAGGGTGGAATACACTTTGTAACAGTCTCTCCCCAACAGTGATAAAGGTGTAGCTACTCACAGCTGCTCTAGTTTGTTAATTAAATCTGTCACAATTTCGTAATTTTGCCATTGCGAGTGGGAAAACTGCCAGTTCTGTTGATTATCACCTTTCATTTTGACCGGCAATGGCAGAGGAAAATTTGCAGCCATTGTCTTACCCTATACTTTCAGTTGTTTCTTTGTGCTTTTCTGTGGCTTCCTATGGCTTTTAGCAGCTTTTAGCTGTTGTGACCATTCCTGTGGCTTTAGTTCCGTAGGTGTGCCTCTTCACCACGTTCTGACAGTTCTGACACCATGCTACAAGCTCACAGGGCTAGTCTAGTGTGTAATCTGTCTTTGATGAAACTGACTGTAATGGCTGCCTGCAGTCAGAATGCCTCATGGTAGAGGTCACATGACTACGGCAAGCCAGGAGGCACATTGGTACAGTATTGCATTTCTATGCCAAACACCCCACCTTTTTATCTCTGACAGGCTCTTTACCATCAAAAGGTACTGACCCCATCTGGAGTACTGCGTTCAGTTTTGGGGACCAAACCTCCCAAAAGATATATCGGGGTATTGGAAGGGGTACCATGCAGATTCACTAGAATAGCCCCAGGGCTTAAAGTGTTAAAATGAGAACAGGTTGCTTAAATAAGCTTGTATCCCCATGAGCATCAAAGATTGAGGATTGATCTAATCAAGGTTTTTTAAAATGATAACAGGATTTGATAGAATAGAGAGAAGCAGCGGGAGAGATGTGCATTTAAAAAGCGTACCAGAACCTCGGAGATTTGGAGAGAAGCAGCAGGAGAGGAGAGCATTTAAAAAGAGGTGGCTTTTATAATTTACCATATGCATAGAGAGTGAGGGACCAGCAGGGAGGGTATTGGTTGAAATTAGAAACTGGGTAATTAACATTTTTTCAATCGTTGTGGTGTAACAGTAAGTGTTATAATAAGAGTATAAACACAGAGCAGGACTAGAAGTATTAATTACAATTGATTGTTTAAACAGTTACTTTTAATTTAACTTAATTTAAATCAAACATAGCATCCAAAATCCAAATATTTAACATCCGAATTAATGAATTAAATAGAATAGAGATGGCGGGGCAGGTGATGTGTTGCAGCTGTAGTATGTGGGAGCTGGTGGACGCCAGTGCGATCCACAGTGACCACATCTGCAGCAAGTGTTAGCTGCTCGAGGAGCTTCGGCTCAGAGTTGATGAGCTGGAGTCCGAGCTGCAGACACTGCAACACATCAGGGAGGGGAAGAGTTACCTGGACACTATGTTTCAGGAGGCAGTCACACCCCTTAGATTAATTACATTAAATTTGGACCATGGTCAGGGACAGGAGGGTGTGACTGTAAGTGAGGCAGGTATGGGGATCCAGAATTTAGCTTTGGAGGAGCCTCAGCCAGCGCCCTTATCCAATAGGTATGAGATTCTTGCTCCCAGTGTGGACGAGGGCACAGACTGCAGGGAGGATGAGCAAACTGACCACAGCACCATGGTTCAGAGTGCCATTCAAGTGGGGGGAGAAAATAGAAATGTAGTCGTCATAAGGGATAGCATAGTTAGGGGAATAGATACTGTTCTCTGCAGCAAAGATAGAGAGTCCCGAAGGCTGTGTTGCCTAACTGGTGCCAAGGTTAAGGACATCTCTTCTGGGCTGGAGAGGAACTTGGAGTGGGAGGGAAAAGATCCAGTTGTCGTGGTCCATGTAGGTACCAATGACATAGGTAGGACTAGGAAAGAGGCTCTGCTGAGGGATTATGAGCAGCTCAGGGCTAAATTAAAAAGCAGAACCACAAAGGTAATAATCTCCAGATTACTACCTGAGCCATGTGCTAGTTGGTGTAGGGTAAATAAGGTTAGAGAGGTAAACTCGTGGCTCAAAGATTGGTGTGGGAGAAATGGGTTCAGATTCATGAGACACTGGCACCAGTACTGGGGAAGGAGAGAGCTGTTCCGTTGGGACGGGCTTCATTTGAACCATGCTGGGACCAATGTCCTGGTGAATCGTATAACTAAGGTTGTAGATAGGACTTTAAACTAATTAGTGGAGGGGAGGGTTCAATTGAAGGGAAGGTTAAAAAATCAAAAAGAAACAAGAGAGCAGAGGTGCAGGCCAGTGAAGAGGCGAACGATAATCAAAGTATGACAGGAAGGGGCAGAAAATATAAGCAGTAGCAGAAATTAGAACCAGAATGAGTAATAATAGTAAAACGTCAAAGCTTAAGGTTCTTTATCTGAATGCACGCAGCGTTTGTAACAAGATAGATGAGTTGACGACACAAATAGAAATTAATGAATATGACTTGATAGCTATTACAGAGATGTGGTTGCAGGGTGACCAAGACTGGGAACTCAATATTCAAGGGTATTCGATGTTCCGGAAAAATAGGCAAAAAGGAAAAGGAGGTGGGGTAGCTTTGTTAATAAAGGAAGTTATCAGTGCATTGGTGAGTAGTGATATAGATGCAATAGATCGCGATGTGGAATCAGTTTGGGTGGAAATAAGGAATAGCAAGGGGAACAAGTCATGGGTGGGAATCATCTATAGGCCCCCGAAAAGTTGCCTCACTGTAGGACAAAGTATAAATCGAGAAATAACGGAGACGTGTAAGAAGGGTGCTACAATTGTCATGGGTGATTTTAATCTGCATATTGACTGGACAAATCATATTGGCAGAGGTAACACGGAAGACGAATTTGTAGAGTGCATCAGGGATTGTTACTTAGAACAATACATTGCAGAACCTACCTGGGAATAGGCTATTTTAGATCTAGTAATGTGTTATGAGGTAGGATTAATAAGAGATATCGTAGTGAAGGATCCTCTAGGGGGTAGCATCGCAACATAGTAGAATTTCAAATTCAGTTTGAGGGTGAGCAACTTGGGTCTCAAACCAGTGTCCTCAACTTAAACAAGGGCAATTACAGAGGTATGAAGAAAGAGTTGCCTAAAGCGGGCTGAGAAAATAGACTAAGGGGAAGGTCAGTGGATGAGCAGTGGCAGACATTTAAGCAGATATTTCATAACACTCAGCAAAAATTTATCCCAGTCTAAAAGAAGGACTCGATGAGAGGGATGAACCACCTGTGGTTAACAAAGGCGGTCAAGGAGAGTATCCAATCAAAAACAAAGCAGCGAAAACTAGTGGTAGGCCAGAGGATTGGGAATTATTTTTAGGAACCAGCAGTGAATGACTAAAAAGCTAATAAAGACGGAGAAAATTGATTATGAAAGTAAATTGGCAAGAAATACAAAAGCAAACAGCAAGAGCTTCCACGGGTATATAAAAAGAGAGTAGCTAAAGTGAGCCTGGGACTCTTGGAGGATGAGACTGGAGAATTGATAACGGGGAACAGGGAAATGGCAGATAATTTAAACCAATAACGGACTTCACAGTGGAGGACACTATAAACATCCCTCAGATATCAGATAAGCAAGGAACTAATGGGAGGAAAGATCTTGTAACAGTCTCTATCACAAGGGACAAAGTATTTGACAAACTAATGGGACTAAAGGCAGACAAGTCACCAGGACCTGGTGGCCTACATCCAAGGGTTTTAAAGGAAGTGGCTGCAGAGATAGTGGCGGCATTGGTCGAAATATTCCAGAACTCACTGGATTCCAGGAGGGTCCCAGAGGGTAGTGAATGTTTGGAATTCTCTACCCCAGAGAGTTGTGGAGGCTGGATCACTGAAAGTATTTAAAGAGGAGGTAGATAGATTTTTGAAATATCGGAAAGTTGAGGGCTATAAGGAGCTGGCATGAAAGAGGAGTTGAGGTCTGGGGCAGATCAACCATGATCTTATTGAATGGTTGGGCAGGCTTGAGGGGCCGAATGGCCTACTCCTGCTCCTATTTCTTATGTTCTCATGACACAGAAACTTTTCTGTGGGGGGACTCCAGAACACTGGGGGACTATACTTGTAAAATTTCAATTGGTGCGGTCTGCAAGTTTGCAACCAGTAAGCAAAGTTAGTATTCTGACTAAATGTGAGAGAAAGGGCCTTTATTCATGCAATCTGATCTCTTGGTATATGTGTCAACAACCCCCCTGCTCCGAATTAGTCACTGTGTCCAGCAGACATACCTGGGAAGTGCACTATGTTTTATATCTCCACTTAGCAATCTGTGCTCTCTGCTCTACTCAATATTAAAATTTAATGGAAAGAAGCAGGTTGTGAGACAAACAAATGTTGCCTTCGTAGAGTTGCCCAGCTGGAGAGATCATTACGAATGGCACAGCTCCTCTCAATCAACTGAGAGTGATTCATTTGCTTGGATTAAGTTACCAGAGTTCTGTATAAAAATGTCCCTTTCATGTTTTTACATTCAAAATTGAGTTTATTTTCCTGTTTGTGATAGTTTTGCAAGTTACAGCCCATTACAACAAAGTAGCTCTGAAATCTATGCAAAACTGCTGATGTTTTTTCTCCTCCCTGTCACACAGTCACATAATAACTGGCCACATAATATGATGGCAGAACATTTCTGGCCTCATTGCGTGTTTAGTTTTTTTGAAAAATTAGGAATATAGGAACGGGAGGACGCCATCCAGTCCCTTCAGCTTATTACATAGAAACCTAGAAAATAGGAGCAGGAGTAGGCCATTCGACCCTTCAAGCCTGCTCCACCATTCCATTAGATCGTGGCTGGTCTGTGCGTTAACTTCATCTGATTCCTTAATCCCTGATACCCTTTCCTGACAAAAAATCTATCACTGTCAGTTTTGAAGTTTTCAATTGACCTCCAGACTAGACAACTTTTGGCCTCAGTGGAGCCATCCTCACAGCCAGCAATGAAGCAGTGTTTCTGAATAGCAAGGGTACGAACAAGGCCCAAACAATGGGATTTGGTTGCAAGCCACGACTGCTGGAGTACTGTGCATGTATGAATGGTGCATGCAAAAACCATTTCTCCTGAGTCATCAGCAACAGTCCTCCTCAGACCAATCACCCATTTGGGAACCCTACTCCTACTCTGAGCAAGCATGAGTGGAATCAAATAATAGGGCATTCAAAAATGAGTGTGTTTTTTTCTTTTTTCTTTAAACACTTCTTTCTTGGTTATAAAAATACTGGGTTTGTGGGAAAAAATGGCTTTGACCATGGGTGGATGGTTAGAGCCTGAATGTAATGTGGTGAGACCCCCACAAGTGTATCCAACCAAAATTGGCAATCCTAGCTTCCAGACCTTAGAGTGACCTTCCTCATTGCCTCTGCTTTCTACAGAATCCATATTCCTTTCTGGTCAGCTCAATTCTGATGAAGGGTCACTGACCTGAAACATTAACTCTGCTTCTCTCTCCGATGCTGCCAGACCTGCTGAGTATTTCCAGCATTTCTTGTTTTTAGCTCAATTCTAGTACCTGGTTTGCTCCTGTGTTCTCATTTATCTGCTCCTCTACTGTTATACAGGGCATTGGTGAGACCACATCTTGAAAACTGTGTGCAGTTTTGGTCTCAAGGAAGGATGTAGATGCTTTGGAGGCAGTTCAGAGGAGGTTTACTAGATTGATACCTGGAATGAGCCGGTTGTCTTATGAGGAAAGGTTGGACAGACTGGACTTGTTTTCACTGGAGTTTAGAAGAGTGCAGGGAGACTTGATTGAAGTTTGTAAGATCCTGAACGGTCTTGACAAGGTGCATGTGGAGAGGATGTTTCCTCTTGTGGATGAGACCAGAACTAGGAGGCACTGATTTAAAATAGGGATCACCCTTTTAGGACAGAGATAGGAGAAATCTTTTCTCTCAGAGGGTTGTGTGACTTTGGAACTGTATATTTTTAAGGCAGGGGTAGATAGATTCTTGTTTGACAAGCGAATCAAAAGTTATTGGGGTAAATGTGGGTGTGGAATTCGAGACACTCAGATCAGCCATGATCTTATTGAATGATGGAACAGGCTAGAAGGGCTGAATGGCCTAATTCTGCTCCTAATTCGTATGTTCATATGTTCATGAATCTTTCACTCTACGCTAAGCAAACTCCAATCTGATTTTGTCAGTTCCCAGCCTGCCCTGGATTCTGCTCCTAATGACCTTTGTTCTGTCGCTTTTCACCTGCTTCCCACTGCATTAACTCCATTCATTCCTCTGCTGATGTTACTGGATCCAAGCTGGTTCCACCCTATCTATAAGTCAAATTAAACCCACCACGGGACCCCTGAGTTTAATTCAGACTCTCTTACTATCTCCTCTCTGTCCTCTGTTTGCAACCAGGATATATTTATCCTAATCTTTTCCATGCCTATGTAACCGGAATCTGCCTGTGTGCCCATTTTGGCTGCAACTCCATGACTTCTATGGCACGAAGGTAGCAGCTCGAGACAGAGTGAGCTTGGGAATTTGGTAAGTGTGGGAATTGGGTGCAGTTATGAAGGAGGTGTTGCTCTGACAGAGCTGAAGCATTAATTAGGTGGACAGGCAGGTGAGAGCTTACCAGAAACAGAGAGTAACTTAGAGACAATAAAAAAGCAGAGTATTACTTAAACAGACGACTGCAGAATTCCGAGGTGCAGAGGGATCTAGGTGTTCTAGTGCATGAGTCACAAAAAGTTAGTATACAGGTAGAGCAAGTAATAAAGAAGGCGAATGGAATGCTATCCTTTATTATGAGTGGAATTGAACATAAAAGTAAGGATGTTATGCTTCAGATCAGCCATGATCTTATCGAATGGTGGAGCAGGCTCGATGGGCCAAATGGCCTACTCCTGTTTCTAATTCTTTGAGCTCATTTTGTTCTCATCTTCTAGTCCCTCTTGGGCCTTTCTCATCTGTCTTTTCTCCTCCCTGTCACACAGTCATGCCAAGTTTCATTTCTTCCCTCTAAGGTACATCACCCCACTCCCAATCCCTTTCCTGGCATTCTTCAAATAGTCCATTGAGCGACTTACTGCTGCCTCCTTATGACCAAAATTGCTAACTGCCCCATCCTATTCTCTCATCAGCTGTCCTGCCCAGCATGCCCATTTGGGGCTAATCTTGCCAACTTTTCTATCCCACTCCTCCTTCCCCTCTCCCCCACGAACTCTCAGTGAATCAGCCATTACCACCCCTCCCCCATCTCCCTACAGAATGCCTCTCCATTGTGAAGAAGCCATCCATGACTTTATTGTGGGTAGTTACATTGACCTCTTGGCCTTTACAGAAAATTGACTCACTTTGCCCCTTGCTAAAACTCTCCACCTGGCTATACCTTCCACTATTTGTTCCTGCCAAAACCACTGCAGTGGGGGTGTGGCAGTTGAGGTGATTGAATAACGGAACTGCTCAAGGCCTGGATTGCCTGCTCTTTTCCTATCTTCCTAATGCACAAGGAGTTCATGGATCTCTTTGTCACAAAGATTGAAACCATCAGTCTGGCCTCTATCACATCCCTTCCTTCTCCTTGTCCACCTAGTCAAACTTCCCTGCAGGCTCCCCCCGACCTAGCCCTGAACTTGCACCTTTCTCTAGATTTTCTCCTACTTCCCCTCACACCCTCTCTGAGCTCATCTTGCCAATGAATCCCACCTCCTGCTCCCTCGACCCTATTCTCACTAAACTGCTGACTACCCAACATCCCTTCCTGGTCCCCATGCTTACTGATATTGTTAATAGTCCTCTCTCCTCAGGTTTTGTTCCCCACCCCATCCCCCGCTTCAAATCACACCTTTCCTCAAAAAACCAACGTTTGATCCCTCCACCTTTATCCCATCTCCAACCTCCCGTTCCTCTTGAACATGTTGTTAACTCCCAAATCCATTCCCATCTATCCCACAACTCCACATTTGAATTCCTCCAATCAGGTTTCTGCTCCGTCACAGCACTAAAATGGGAACTCCTGCGTGGCTCATCCACTTGGTGAATTCTAGATCTTTCTAAATAAAATGATGCTGAGGTTCTACTTTTCTTTCAGCAGCGACAGTTTTCTGAACTTTGAGTTCCAGGCCTACGAGCTGTTGGAATTCTGTTTGTAAAGCAGTTTCTGAACTGCTTGGACAAGCTGCCGCTTATATTCCAGCTCTCTTTGAGTTGACTGCTGCTTAAACTCTGTTGGCTCAGGTGATTAACTTTTGGAAATACATTGATGCTACAAAGGGAGAGGTGATGGCTTTCTTTGATTGTTTTGTTTATCCAATTTCAGTCATATCATTTTTAACAGCACCGTGCAATTGGTTTAAAATTTCAGAAAGTAATATTTCCATCTGCAACAATGCATCAGGCAAGATGAATACATCTGACTGGCTCACATGGAGCATAAACACCAGCATAGACTGGTCGGGCTGAATGGCCTGTTTCTGTGCTGTAACTGTATTGTGACTATATAATACATCTGATTAATCCCAGTGGAACACTGACTGAGAACCACATTTAAGGCAATTTCTTTCAGCCAATTCAGTGGACTGCCCCTTTCAATGTGCATTTGGAACGGCTTCTTCTCTGGGACTGGGGCTAGCTCCTCCCCTTTTGCGCAGACAAATCTCGGGTTGCACGTGAATATTAACCCTTTGCCTGGGTGCTGTCATTGGCTCAGTGGGTAGCATTCTTGCCTCTAAGTCAGAAGGTGGTGGGGTCAAGCCCTGTTCCGGGAGCTTGCGTATATAATCCAGGCTGACACTTTAGTGCAGTACTGAGAGAGTGCTGCACTGTCAGATGCCATCTTTTGGATGAGACATTAAGCCAAGGTCCTGTCTACTCTGTCAGAGACATAAAAGATCCCACGGCATTGATCGACGAGCTAGGAAGTTCACACCAGTGTCCTGGCCAATATTTATCCCTCAAACAACATCACTAAAATGCATTATCTGGTCTGGGATCTTGCTGTGCACATGTTCGCTGCCACGCTTCCAACATTACAACAGTGACTACACTTCAAAAGTACTTCATTGGGACGCCCTGATGTTGTGAAAGGTGCTATCGAAATGAAAGTCTTCCTTCTTGCTCATATGCAGTTTCTGCTCAGCTAACACATCAATTATTCAACAAACACAATCCAAAATTGTACAATAAAATAAAAGCAAAATACCACGGAGGCAGTTCTGATGAGAGGTCACAGACCTGAAACATTAACTCTGCTTCTCTCTCCATAGATGCTGCCTGATCTGCTGAGTATTTCCATCACTTTCTGTTTTTGTTCCAAAATTGTACAAGCCCCTTTGATTTTTCAGGAAGGATTCAAATCACTCATTTATACTTTGTTGGTTTAGGAAGTGCTTACAATGCACGACATTAAATTGTAGCTTAAAAAAGATAATCCCAGAAAAATACTGTTCCCCAAAAATCTCGGGAGATTCAAATCTGGCCACGAGCCCTCAGTAAATGTAAGAGCATTGGGTTTTAGATGTCCCAGCAAACACATGTCAGGAAGCAGGATCCTCAAGCCTCTCAGCTTACCCCCTCACTAAGGAACTGTCTGTGACTTATCGTTCAGCTTATGTTTAGGAGTGAGTGATGCCTAAGTCGACTGTTCTACACCACCCAGTTCAGGCTGAATCGCGTTCCTTGCCAGCCTTCGAATGGGATACCGACAAGCAACTGCGTGAATAGTTAACCCTTTCTTGCTGAATCAGAAGAAAATCAGATAGCGTCATGAACTAACAATGAATTATTGCCTACAAATTCACAACTTACTGTTACAAAATTGAGTTATGAATAATCAATAGATATAAGTAGATGTTAAACCGAGCAGTAAACCTAGTATAAAAGCAAAATACTGCGGATGCTGGAAATCTGAAATAAAAACAAGAAATGCTGGAACCACTCAGCAGGTCTGGCAGCATCTGTGAAAAGAGAAGCAGAGTTAAATCTGGTCGTTTGGATAACAAATAATTAATGGACGGCCACTTAACAAAACATCAAAACAATTTAGTAGGTGTCAGCGTATTTCAGCATTAATGGAGTCACTGATTATTAAATTATTGTTAAGATCAGTGTCAGTGACTACTGCAAATTGCTGAGGCTCAATTCAGGTCAATACTAAAGCAAAACTGAATTCTGGAAATCTGAAATAAAAACAAAGTGCTGGATATACTCGGCAGGTCTGGCAGCATCGGTAGAGAGAGAGAAACAGAGTTAACGTTTCAGGTCAGTGACCTTCCATCAGCACTGACAAAGAGTTGCAGAGGCAACAGGTTTTAAAAAGTGCAGGCCAGGGAAAGTGGGGAGGGAATGAAAGAACAAAAGAGTTAGGGTGTGGAAAGGAGAGATGAAATGACAAAAGGGATGATGGTGCAAGGCAGAAGGAGATGGTAGTGGAACAATAAAGAAACAAAAAATGGGCCTAGAAAAGGTGTAAATGGAAACAACAGAATCATCACCAACAGCTGCTATCCAAAAACAAAACAAAAACACAATAAAACACAAACAGGCAAAAAAAGGAGGCAGAAATTGTTGAACTCAATGTTGAGTCCAGAAGGCTGTAAAGCGCTGAATGGAAAGATGGGGTGCTGTTCCTCGAGCTTGTGTTGAGCTTCATTGGATCATGCAGTACAGGAGGCCAAGGACAGAGAGGTCAGCATGAGAGCAAGGTGGAGAATTAAAATGACAGGTGACTGAAAGCTCGGGATCACACTTGCAGACTGAACACAGGCGTTCCGCAAAGCGGTCACCCAGTCTGCATTTGGTCTCCCCAGTGTAGAGGAGCTCACATTGTGAGCAGTAAACACCATATACTAAATTGAAAGAAGTACAAGTAACTTTCTGTTTCACCTGGAAGGAGTGTTTGAGGCCTTGGACGGTGAGGAGGGAGAGTTGGTAAAAGGGTAGGTGTTGCATTTCTTGCGCTTGTATGGAAAGGTGCTATGGGAAGGCGACGGTGTGTTTGGGGTGATACAGGAGTGGACCAGAGTGTCGCAGAAGAAATGGTCCCTTCAGAATGTTGAAAGTGGAGGGGAGAAGATGATTTTGATGGTGGCGCATGCTGGAGGTAACGGAAATGGAGGAGGACGTTCTGTTGAGTATGGAGGCTGGTGAGGTGGAAGGTGAGGACAAGGGGAACCTGATCATGGCTCTGGGAAGGAGGGGAAGGGATGAGAACAGGAAGCAGTGAAGTGCAGGAAATGGAACAGACATGGTCAAGTGCTCGTTCAACCACGGTGGGGGCTGGGGGGAATCCTCGGTTGAGGATAAAGGAAGACATATTGGAAACGCTGGTATGGAAGGTTGCATCGTCAGAACAGATGTGACAGAGATTGAGAAACTGGGAGAATGGAATGGAGCCCTTAAAGGTAGTGAGGTCTGAGGAAGTGTAGTCAAGGTAGCTGTTGGAGGCCATGGGCTTATAGTGAATATTCGTTGATATCCTATGCCCAGAAATGGAGACAGAGAAATCAAGGAAGGGACAAGAAGAGTCAGAGATGGACCGTGTGAAGGTGAGAGAAGGGAGGAAATCAGAGGCAAAATTGATGACATTTTCCAGTTCAGGGCGAGAGCAGGAAACAGCACCGATACAGTTATCAATGTACTGGAGGAAGAGGCAAAGGAGGGGGCCTGAGTAGGAACAAGGATTGTTCCACATATCCTACAAAAAGGGCCCTTGCAGGTATCCGTAGCAACATCTTTTATTTGGTGGAAGTGAGTAGAGTTAAAGGAGAAGTTGTTCAATGTGAGAACAAGTTCAGCCAGGCGGAGGAGGGTGGTGGTGGATGGGGACTGGTTGGGCCTCCATTCAAGAAAGAAGCGGAGAGCCTTCAGACCATCCTGGTAGGGGATGAAGGTGTAGAGAGATTGGACGTCCATGGTGAAGAGGAAATGGTTAGGGCCAGGAAATTGGAAACTGTTAAAGTGACGGAGGGCGTGGGAAGAGTCATGGATGTAGGTGGGAAGCAACTGGACAAGAGGAGAAAAAATTGAATCAAGATAGGAAGAAATCAGTTCTGTGGAGCAAGAACAGGATGAAACAATAGGTCTACTAGGGCAGTCCTGTTTGTGGATTTTGGAAAGGAGTTGGAAGCAATGGGGAGCTATGAGGTTGGAGGCCGTGGAGGTAAGATCTCAAGAGGAGATGAGGTCAGTGACAGACCTGGGGATGATGTCTTGATGGTTAATGGTAGATCATGGTGCAGGGGGAGATAGGAGCAAAGTGTCGGAGAGATAACGTTCGCCCTCTGCAAGGTAGAGGTCAGATCGCCAAACAATAGCAGCATCACCATTGTCAGCAGGTTTAATAACAATGTTAGGGTTGGACTTGAAAGAACGGAGTGCAGCAAGTTCAAAAGGAGACTGGTTAGTGTGAGTGAGAAGACAGAGAAATTGCGACAGCCAATGTCACACCGGCAGTTCTCAATGAAAAGATCAAGAGAATCATGGTGAAAGAGAAGGTAGTTGGGATATTGGATGGGCTAAGAATTGATAAAGAGGCGGTATTAGATAGGCTGGTTGTACTTAAAGTTGATAAGTCACCAGGACTGGATGAGATGCATTCAAGGATACTTAGGGAAGTAAGGGTGGAAATTGCAGAGGCACTGGCCATAATCTTTCAATCCTCCTTCGATACATGTGTGATGCAAGAGGATGGGTGAATTACAAATGTTACCCTTGTGTTCAAGAAAGGTTGGAAGGACCAGCCTAGAAACTACAGGCCAGTCAGTTTAACCTCGGTGGTGGGAAAAATTTTAGAAATGATAATTCACGACAAAATTAAAAGTCATTTGAACAAATGTGGATTGATTAAAGAAAGCCAGCACGGATTTAAGGGAAAATTGTGTTTAACTAACGTGCTTGAATTTTTTGATGAGGTAACAGAGAAGGTTGATGAGGGTAATGCGGCTGATGTGGTGTAAATGGACTTCCAAAAAGCAGTGACAAAGTGTCACATAACACACTTGTCAGTAAAGCTAGAGCCCATGGAATAAAAAGGAAAGTAGCAGCATGGATAGGAAATTGGCTGAGTGACTGGAAACAGAGGGTAGTTGTGAACAGTTGTTTTTCGGACTGGAGGAAGGTATGTAGTGTGGATTCCCAGGGGTCAGGATTAGAACCACTGCTTTTCTTGATCTGTGTTAATGACGTAGACTTGGGTGTACAGGGCACAATTTCAAAATTTGCAGATGACACAAAACTTGAAAGTATTGTAAACTATGAGGAGGATAGTGATGGACTTCAAGAGGACATAGACAGGATGGGGGAATGGGCAGACAAGTGGCAGATGAAATTTACTGCAGAAAAGTGTGAAGTGATTCATTTGGTAGGAAAAACGAGGAGAAACAATATAAATTAAAGGGTACAATTCTAAAGGGGGTGCAAGAGTTGAGGGACGGGGGGATGGGGGTGGGGGTATATGTGCACAAATCATTGAGGGTTGCAGGGCAGGTTGAGAAAATAGTTGGTAAAGCATATGGTATCCTAGACTTTATAAATAGGGGCAAGAGTACAAAAACAAGGACGTTATGATAAACCTGTATAAAACACTGGTTTGGCCTCAACTGGAGTATTGTGTCCAGGTCTGAAACATAGGAACATAGGAACAGGAGTAGGCCATTCAGCCCATTGAGCCTGCTCCGCCATTCAATTAGATCATGGCTGATCATCTACCTCAACGCCACTTTCCCGTGCTATCCCCAGATCCCTTGATGTCATTAGTATCCAGTAATCTATCGATCTCTGTCTTGAATGTGCTCATTGAGTGAGCTTCCACAGCCCTCTGAGGTAGAGAATTCCAAAGATTCACCACCCTCTGAGTGGAGGAATTCCTCCTCATTTCAGTCGTAAATGGCCTACCCCTTATTCTGAGACTGTGTCCCCTGGTTCTGGACTCACCAGCCAGGGGAAACATCCTATCTACATCTACCCTGTCACACCCTGTAATAATTTTATAAGTTTCAATGAGATCATCTTTCATTCTTTGAAACTAGAGAATACAGGCCCAGTTTCCTCAATCTCTTCTCATAAGACAATCCCACCATCCCAGGGATTAGTCTGGTGAACCTCCATTGCACTCCCTCTATGGCAAGTATATCCTTCCTTAGATAAGGAGGAGACCAAAACTGTACTCAATACTCCAGGTATGGTCTCACCAAGGCTCTGTACAATTGCAGCAAGACATTATTACTCCTGTACTCAAATCCCCCTTGCGATGAAGGCCAACATACCATTTGCCTTCCGAACTACTTGCTGCACCTGCATGCTAGCTTCGAGTGACTCATGAACAAGGACACCCAGGTAGGTCCCTTTGGATGTCAACACTTCCCAACCTCTTACCATTTAAGAAATACTCTGTCTTTCTGTTTTTTCTACCAAAGTGGATCACTTCACTCTTATTCACATTATATTCCATTTGCCATGTTCTTGCCCATTCACTTAGCCTGTCCAAGTCCCCTTGAAGTGTCCTTGCATCTTCCTCACAATTTAAATTCCTAGTTTTGTGTCATCAGTAAATTTGTAAATATTACATTTAGTCCCCACATCCAAATAATTTATGTAGATTGTGGCCAGCTGTGGCCCAAGCACTGATCCTTGCGGTACCCCACTAGTAACTAGCCTGCCATACTGAGAGTGACCCATTTATTCCTGCTCTCTGCTTTCTGTCTGTTAACCAATTCTCAATTACCCCCAATCACATGTGCTCTAATGTTGTTTACTAACTTCCTGTGTGGGACCTTATCAAAAGCCTTCTGAAAATCCAGATACACCACATCCACTGGTTCTCCTTTATCTATGCTACAAGTAGCGTCCTCAAAAAAAACGAACAGTTTGTCAAACATGATTTGCCTTTCATAAATCTATGACTCTGACCAATCGTATTATTTTTCTAACAGTCTAGTAATCACATCCCTTTAAACTGTTCTAACATTTTCCAGACTACTGACATCAAACTAACAGGTCTGTAGTTCTCCATTTTCCCTCTCCCTCCCTTCTTCAACAGTGGGTTTACATTTGCTACCTTCCAGTCTGCAGGAACCTTTCCAGAATCAGTAGAATTTTGAAAGACAACCACCAATGCATCCATTATCTCGATATCCACTAAAATAAAAGCAAAATACTGCGGATGCTGAAAATCTGAAATAAAAACAAGAAATGCTGGAACCACTCAGCAGGTCTGGCAGCATCTGTGAAAAGAGAAGCAGAGTTAACGTTTTGGGTCAGTGACCCTTCTTCGGAACTGACAAATATTAGAAAAGTCACAGGTTATAAGCAAGTGAGGTGGGGGTGGGGCAAGAGATAACAAAGGAGGTCTAGATTGGACCAGGCCACATAGCTGACCAAAAGGTCACGGAGCAAAGGCAAACAATATGTTGATGGTGTGTTGAAAGACAAAGCATTAGTTCAGATTAGGTGTTAATACACTGAATATTGAACAGCAGCAAGTGCAAACCTGAAAAAAAAAACCAGTGGGTAAGCAAACTGAACAAACTAAGATGAAATGAAATAAATGCAAAAAAAAGGATTGTAAAAAAGAATGTAAAAAAAAAAAGGAAGAAAAAATAACTAAAAATGAAAGAAAAATGGGGGGCTGTCATGCTCTGAAATTATTGAACTCAATGTTCAGTCCATCAGGCTGCAATGTGCCTAATCGGTAGATGAGATGCTGTTCCTCGAGCTTGCGTTGATGTTCACTGGAACACTGCAGCAATCCCAGGACAGAGATGTGAGCATGAGAGCAGGGGGGAGTGTTGAAATGGCAAGCAACCGGAAGCTCAGGGTCCTGCTTGCAGACTGAGCGGAGATGTTCCGCAAAGCGATCACCCAGTCTGCGCTTGGTCTCCCGAATGTAGAGGAGACCACACTGTGAGCAGCGAATACAGTATACTACATTGAAAGAAGTACAAGTAAATAGATATCTCGATATCCACTTCCATCAACACTCTGGGATGTAGATCATCTGGTCCAGGGGATTTATCAACCTTCAATCCAGTTAATTTTTTGAGTACTGCCTCTTTGTTAATACTAATTTTTGTCAGTTCCTCATTTTCACAAGTCCCAAAATCATGAGAGGTCTGGACAGAGTAGATAGGGAGAAAATGTTCCCATTGGCCGAAGGATCCAGAACCAGAGGACACCAATTTAAGGTGATTGGAAAAAGAAGCAACAGTGACATGAGGAAAAGCTATTTTACACAGCGAGTGGGTCGGATCGGGAATGCACTGTCTGAGAGTGTGGTGGAGGCAGATTCAGTGAGTGGTTCGGATCGGGAATGCACTGTCTGAGAATGTGGTGGAGGCAGATTCAGTGAGTGGTTCGGATCGGGAATGCACTGTCTGAGAGTGTGGTGGAGGCAGGTTCAGTGAGTGGTTCGGATCGGGAATGCACTGTCTGAGAGTGTGGCGGAGGCAGGTTCAGTGAGTGGTTCGGATCGGGAATACACTGTCTGAGAGTGTGGTGGAGGCAGATTCAGTGAGTGGTTCAGATCTGGGATGTACTGTCTGAGAGTGTGGTGGAGGCAGATTCAGTGTGTGGTTCGGATCTGGGATGTACTGTCTGAGAGTGTGGTGGAGGCAGAATCAGTGTGCGGTTCGGATCGGGAATGCACTGTCTGAGAGTGTGGTGGAGGCAGATTCAGTGAGTGGTTCGGATCGGGAATGCACTGTCTGAGAGTGTGGTGGAGGCAGATTCAGAGTGGTTCGGATCGGGAATGCACTGCCTGAGATTGTGGTGTTGGAAGATGCAGCAAGTGGTTCGGATCGGGAATGCACTGCAAGTGAGTGTGGCGGAGGCAGATTCAGTGAGTGGTTCGGATTGGGAATGCACTACCTGAGAGTGTGGTGGAGGCAGATTCAGTGAGTGGTTCGGATTGGGAATGCACGACCTGAGAGTGTGGTGGAGGCAGTTTCAGTGAGTGGTTCGGATCGGGAATGCACTACCTGAGAGTGTGGTGGAGGCAGATTCAGTGAGTGGTTCGGATTGGGAATGCACTGCCTGAGAGTGTGGTGGAGGCAGATTCAGTGAGTGGTTCGGATCGGGAATGTACTGTCTGAGAGTGTGGTGGAGGCAGATTCAGTGTGTGGTTCGGATCGGGAATGCACTGCCTGAGAGGGTGGTGGAGGCAGATTCAGTGAGTGTTTCGGATTGGGAATGCACTGTCTGAGAGTGTGGTGGAGGCAGGTTCAGTGAGTGGTTCGGATCGGGAATACATTGTCTGAGAGTGTGGTGGAGGCAGATTCATTGAGTGGTTCGGATCGGGAATGCACTGCCTGAGAGTGTGTTGGAGGCAGATTCAGTGAGTGGTTCGGATTGGGAATACACTGTCTGAGAGTGTGGTGGAGGCAGATTCAGTGAGTGGTTCGGATCGGGAATACACTGTCTGAGAGTGTGGTGGAGGCAGATTCAGTGAGTGGTTCGGATCGGGAATACACTGTCTGAGAGTGTGGTGGAGGCAGGTTCAGTGAGTGGTTCAGATTGGGAATGCACTACCTGAGAGTGTGGTGGAGGCGGAATCAGTGAGTGGTTCGGATCGGGAATGCACTGCCTGAGAGTGTGGTGGAGGCAGATTCAGTGAGTGGTTCGGATCGGGAATGCACTGCCAGAGAGTGTGGTGGAGGCAGATTCAGTGAGTGGTTCGGATCGGGAATGCACTGTCTGAGAGTGTGGTGGAGGCAGATTCAGTGAGTGGTTCGGATCGGGAATGCACTGCCAGAGAGTGTGGTGGAGGCAGATTCAGTGAGTGGTTCGGATCGGGAATGCACTGCCTGAGAGTGTGGTGTTGGAAGATTCAGCGAGTGGTTCGGATCGGGAATGCACTGCCTGTGAGTGTGGCGGAGGCAGATTCAGTGAGTGGTTCGGATCGGGAATGCACTGCCTGAGAGTGTGGTGGAGGCAGATTCAGTGAGTGTTTAGGATCAGGAATGCACTGCCTGAGATGTGGTGGTTGGAAGATTTAGCGAGTGGTTCGGATTGGGAATGCATGACCTGAGAATGTGTCGGAGGCAGATTCAGTGAGTGGTTCAGATCTGGGATGTACTGTCTGAGAGTGTGGTGGAGGCAGATTCAGTGTGTGGTTCGGATCTGGGATGTACTGTCTGAGAGTGTGGTGGAGGCAGATTCAGTGTGTGGTTCGGATCGGGAATGCACTGTCTGAGAGTGTGGTGGAGGCAGATTCAGTGAGTGGTTCGGATCGGGAATGCACTGTCTGAGAGTGTGGTGGAGGCAGATTCAGTGAGTGGTTCGGATCGGGAATGCACTGTCTGAGAGTGTGGTGGAGGCAGATTCAGAGTGGTTCGGATCGGGAATGCACTGCCTGAGAGTGTGGTGGAGGCAGATTCAGTGAGTGGTTCGGATCGGGAATGCACTGTCTGAGAGTGTGGTGGAGGCAGATTCAGAGTGGTTCGGATCGGGAATGCACTGCCTGAGAGTGTGGTGTTGGAAGATGCAGCAAGTGGTTCGGATCGGGAATGCACTGCAAGTGAGTGTGGCGGAGGCAGATTCAGTGAGTGGTTCGGATTGGGAATGCACTACCAGAGAGTGTGGTGGAGACAGATTCAGTGAGTGGTTCGGATTGGGAATGCACTACCTGAGAGTGTGGTGGAGGCAGTTTCAGTGAGTGGTTCGGATCGGGAATGCACTGCCTGAGAGTGTGGTGGAGGCAGATTCAGTGAGTGGTTCGGATCGGGAATGCACTACCTGAGAATGTTGTGGAGGCAGATTCAGGGAGTGGTTCGGATCGGGAATGTACTGTCTGAGAGTGTGGTGGAGGCAGATTCAGTGTGTGGTTCGGATCGGGAATGCACTGTCTGAGAGTGTGGTGGAGGCAGATTCAGTGAGTGGTTCGGATCGGGAATGCACTGTCTGAGAGTGTGGTGGAGGCAGATTCAGTGAGTGGTTCGGATCGGGAATGCACTGCCTGAGAGTGTGGTGTTGGAAGATTCAGTGAGTGGTTCGGATCGGGAATGCACGACCTGAGAATGTGGTGGAGGCAGATTCAGTGAGTGGTTCGGATTGGGAATACACTGTCTGAGAGTGTGGTGGAGGCAGATTCAGTGAGTGGTTCGGATCGGGAATACACTGTCTGAGAGTGTGGTGGAGGCAGGTTCAGTGAGTGGTTCAGATCGGAAATGCACTGTCTGAGAGTGTGGTGGAGGCAGATTCAGTGAGTGGTTCGGATCGGGAATACATTGTCTGAGAGTGTGGTGGAGGCAGATTCAGTGTGTGGTTCGGATCGGGAATGCACTGTCTGAGAGTGTGTTGGAGGCAGATTCACTGAGCGGTTCGGATCGGGAATACATTGTCTGAGAGTGTGGTGGAGGCAGATTCAGTGAGTGGTTCGGATCGGGAATGCACTGTCTGAGAGTGTGGTGGAGGCAGATTCAGTGAGTGGTTCGGATCGGGAATACACTGTCTGAGAGTGTGGTGGAGGCAGATTCAGTGAGTGGTTCGGATTGGGAATGAACTGTCTGAGAGTGTGGTGGAGGCAGATTCAGTGAGTGGTTCGGATCGGGAATACACTGTCTGAGAGTGTGGTGGAGGCAGATTCAGTGAGTGGTTCGGATTGGGAATGAACTGTCTGAGAGTGTGGTGGAGGCAGATTCAGTGAGTGGTTCGGATCGGGAATGCACTGTCTGAGAGTGTGGTGGAGGCAGATTCAGTGAGTGGTTCGGATCGGGAATGCACTGTCTGAGAGTGTGGTGGAGGCAGATTCAGTGAGTGGTTCGGATCGGGAATGCACTGCCTGAGAGTGTGGTGGAGGCAGATTCAGTGAGTGGTTCGGATCGGGAATGCACTGTCTGAGAGTGAGGTGGAGGCAGATTCAGTGAGTGGTTCGGATCGGGAATGCACTGTCTGAGAGTGTGGTGGAGGCAGATTCAGTGAGTGGTTCGGATCGGGAATGCACTGCCTGAGAGTGTGGTGGAGGCAGATTCAGAGTGGTTCGGATCGGGAATGCACTGCCTGAGAGTGTGGTGTTGGAAGATGCAGCAAGTGGTTCGGATCGGGAATGCACTGCAAGTGAGTGTGGCGGAGGCAGATTCAGTGAGTGGTTCGGATTGGGAATGCACTGCCTGAGAGTGTGGTGGAGGCAGATTCAGTGAGTGGTTCGGATTGGGAATGCACTGCCTGAGAGTGTGGTGGAGGCAGATTCAGCGAGTGGTTCGGATCGGGAATGCACTGCCTGAGAGTGTGGTGGAGGCAGATTCAGTGAGTGGTTCGGATCGGGAATGCACTGCCTGAGAGTGTGGTGGTTGGAAGATTCAGTGAGTGGTTCGGATCGGGAATGCACTGTCTGAGAGTGTGGTGGAGGCAGATTCAGTGAGTGGTTCGGATCGGGAATGCACGACCTGAGAATGTGGTGGAGGCAGATTCAGCGAGTGAGTCGGATCGGGAATGCACTACCTGAGAACGTGGTGGAGGCAGATTCAGGGAGTGGTTCGGATCGGGAATGTACTGTCTGAGAGTGTGGTGGAGGCAGATTCTGTGAGTGGTTCGGATCGGGAATGCACTGTCTGAGAGTGTGGTGGAGGCAGATTCAGTGAGTGGTTCGGATCGGGAATGCACTGCCTGAGAATGTGGTGGAGGCAGATTCAGTGAGTGGTTCGGATCGGAAATGCACGACCTGAGAATGTGGTGGAGGCAGATTCAGTGAGTGGTTCGGATCGGGAATGTACTGCCTGAGAGTGTGGTGGAGGCAGATTAAGTGAGTGTTTAGGATCAGGAATGCACTGTCTGAGAGTGTGGTGGAGGCAGATTCAGTGAGTGGTTCGGATCGGGAATGCACTGTCTGAGAGTGTGGTGGAGGCAGATTCAGTGAGTGGTTCGGATCGGGAATGCACTGCCTCAGAGTGTGGTGGAGGCAGATTCAGTGAGTGGTTCGGATCGGGAATGCACTGTCTGAGAGTGTGGTGGTGGCAGATTCAGTGAGTGGTTCGGATCGGGAATACACTGTCTGAGAGTGTGGTGGAGGCAGATTCAGTGAGTGGTTCGGATCGGGAATGCACTGTCTGAGAGTGTGGTGGAGGCAGGTTCAGTGAGTGGTTCGGATCTGGAATGCACTGTCTGAGAGTGTGGTGGAGGCAGGTTCAGTGAGTGGTTCGGATTGGGAATACACTGTCTGAGAGTGTGGTGGAGGCAGGTTCAGTGAGTGGTTCGGATTGGGAATACACTGTCTGAGAGTGTGGTGGAGGCAGATTCAGTGAGTGGTTCGGATCTGGAATGCACTGTCTGAGAGTGTGGTGGAGGCAGGTTCAGTGAGTGGTTCGGATTGGGAATACACTGTCTGAGAGTGTGGTGGAGGCAGATTCACTGAGTGGTTCGGATCGGGAATGCACTGCCTGAGAGTGTGGTGGAGGCAGATTCAGTGAGTGGTTCGGATCGGGAATGCACTGTCTGAGAGTGTGGTGGTGGCAGATTCAGTGAGTGGTTCGGATCGGGAATGCACTGTCTGAGAGTGTGGTGGAGGCAGATTCAGTGAGTGGTTCGGATCGGGAATGCACTGTCTGAGAGTGTGGTGGTGGCAGATTCAGTGAGTGGTTCGGATCGGGAATGCACTGTCTGAGAGTGTGGTGGAGGCAGATTCAGTGAGTGGTTCGGATCGGGAATACACTGTCTGAGAGTGTGGTGGAGGCAGATTCACTGAGTGGTTCGGATCGGGAATGCACTGTCTGAGAGTGTGGTGGAGGCAGGTTCAGTGAGTGGTTCGGATTGGGAATGTACTGTCTGAGAGTGTGGTGGAGGCAGATTCAGAGAGTGGTTCGGATCGGGAATGCACTGTCTGAGAGTGTGGTGGAGGCAGATTCAGTGAGTGGTTCGGATCGGGAATACACTGTCTGAGAGTGTGGTGGAGGCAGATTCAGTGAGTGGTTCGGATCGGGAATGCACTGTCTGAGAGTGAGGTGGAGGCAGATTCAGTGAGTGGTTCGGATCTGGAATGCACTGCCTGAGAGTGTGTTGGAGGCAGATTCAGTGTGTGGTTCGGATTGGGAATGCACTGTCTGAGAGTGTGGTGGAGGCAGATTCAGTGAGTGGTTCGGATCGGGAATGCACTGTCTGAGAGTGTGGTGGAGGCAGATTCAGTGAGTGGTTCGGATTGGGAATGCACTGCCTGAGAGTGTGGTGGAGGCAGATTCAGTGAGTGGTTCGGATCGGGAATGCACTGTCTGAGAGTGTGGTGGAGGCAGATTCAGTGAGTGGTTCGGATCGGGAATGCACTGTCTGAGAGTGTGGTGGAGGCAGATTCAGTGAGTGGTTCGGATTGGGAATGAACTGTCTGAGAGTGTGGTGGAGGCAGATTCAGTGAGTGGTTCGGATCGGGAATACACTGTCTGAGAGTGTGGTGGAGGCAGATTCAGTGAGTGGTTCGGATCGGGAATGCACTGTCTGAGAGTGTGGTGGAGGCAGATTCAGTGAGTGGTTCGGATCGGGAATGCACTGCCTGAGAGTGTGGTGGAGGCAGATTCAGAGTGGTTCGGATCGGGAATGCACTGCCTGAGAGTGTGGTGTTGGAAGATGCAGCAAGTGGTTCGGATCGGGAATGCACTGCAAGTGAGTGTGGCGGAGGCAAATTCAGTGAGTGGTTCGGATTGGGAATGCACTGCCTGAGAGTGTGGTGGAGGCAGATTCAGTGAGTGGTTCGGATTGGGAATGCACTGCCTGAGAGTGTGGTGGAGGCAGATTCAGTGAGTGGTTCGGATCGGGAATGCACTGCCTGAGAGTGTGGTGGAGGCAGATTCAGTGAGTGGTTCGGATTGGGAATGCACTACCTGAGAGTGTGGTCGAGGCAGATTCAGTGAGTGGTTCGGATCGGGAATGCACTGCCTGAGAGTGTGGTGGTTGGAAGATTCAGCGAGTGGTTCGGATCGGGAATGCACTGTCTGAGAGTGTGGTGGAGGCAGATTCAGTGAGTGGTTCGGATCGGGAATGTTCTGTCTGAGAGTGTGGTGGAGGCAGATTCTGTGAGTGGTTCGGATCGGGAATGCACGACCTGAGAATGTGGTGGAGGCAGATTCAGGGAGTGGTTCGGATCGGGAATGTACTGTCTGAGAGTGTGGTGGAGGCAGATTCTGTGAGTGGTTCGGATCGGGAATGCACTGTCTGAGAGTGTGGTGGAGGCAGATTCAGTGAGTGGTTCGGATCGGGAATGCACTGTCTGAGAGTGTGGTGGAGGCAGATTCAGTGAGTGGTTCGGATCGGGAATGCACTGTCTGAGAGTGTGGTGGAGGCAGATTAAGTGAGTGTTTAGGATCAGGAATGCACTGCCTGAGAATGTGGTGGAGGCAGATTCAGTGAGTGGTTCGGATCGGGAATGCACTGTCTGAGAGTGTGGTGGAGGCAGATTCAGTGAGTGGTTCGGATCGGGAATGCACTGTCTGAGAGTGTGGTGGAGGCAGATTCAGTGAGTGGTTCGGATCGGGAATGCACTGTCTGAGAGTGTGGTGGAGGCAGATTCAGTGAGTGGTTCGGATCGGGAATGCACTGTCTGAGAGTGTGGTGGAGGCAGATTCAGTGAGTGGTTCGGATGGGGAATACACTGTCTGAGAGTGTGGTGGAGGCAGATTCAGTGAGTGGTTCGGATCGGGAATACACTGTCTGAGAGTGTGGTGGAGGCAGATTCAGTGAGTGGTTCGGATCGGGAATGCACTGCCTGAGAGTGTGGTGGTTGGAAGATTCAGTGAGTGGTTCGGATCGGGAATGCACTGTCTGAGAGTGTGGTGGAGGCAGATTCAGAGTGGTTCGGATCGGGAATGCACTGCCTGAGAGTGTGGTGTTGGAAGATGCAGCAAGTGGTTCGGATCGGGAATGCACTGCAAGTGAGTGTGGCGGAGGCAGATTCAGTGAGTGGTTCGGATTGGGAATGCACTGCCTGAGAGTGTGGTGGAGGCAGATTCAGTGAGTGGTTCGGATCGGGAATGCACTGCCTGAGAGTGTGGTGGAGGCAGATTCAGTGAGTGGTTCGGATTGGGAATGCACTACCTGAGAGTGTGGTGGAGGCAGATTCAGTGAGTGGTTCGGATCGGGAATGCACTGCCTGAGAGTGTGGTGGTTGGAAGATTCAGTGAGTGGTTCGGATCGGGAATGCACTGTCTGAGAGTGTGGTGGAGGCAGATTCAGTGAGTGGTTCGGATCGGGAATGCACGACCTGAGAATGTGGTGGAGGCAGATTCAGCGAGTGAGTCGGATCGGGAATGCACTACCTGAGAATGTGGTGGAGGCAGATTCAGTGTGTGGTTCGGATCGGGAATGCACTGTCTGAGAGTGTGGTGGAGGCAGATTCTGTGAGTGGTTCGGATCGGGAATGCACTGTCTGAGAGTGTGGTGGAGGCAGATTCAGTGTGTGGTTCGGATCGGGAATGCACTGTCTGAGAGTGTGGTGGAGGCAGATTCAGTGAGTGGTTCGGATCGGGAATGCACTGCCTGAGAGTGTGGTGTTGGAAGATTCAGTGAGTGGTTCGGATCGGGAATGCACTGTCTGAGAGTGTGGTGGAGGCAGATTCAGTGAGTGGTTCGGATCGGGAATGCACTGCCTGAGAGTGTGGTGGAGGCAGATTAAGTGAGTGTTTAGGATCAGGAATGCACTGCCTGAGAATGTGGTGGAGGCAGGTTCAATGAGTGGTTCGGATCGGGAATGCACTGTCTGAGAGTGTGGTGGAGGCAGATTCAGTGAGTGGTTCGGATCGGGAATGCACTGTCTGAGAGTGTGGGGTAGGCAGATTCACTGAGTGGTTCGGATCGGGAATGCACTGTCTGAGAGTGTGGTGGAGGCAGATTCAGTGAGTGGTTCGGATCGGGAATGCACTGTCTGAGAGTGTGGTGGAGGCAGATTCAGTGAGTGGTTCGGATTGGGAATACACTTTCTGAGAGTGTGGTGGAGGCAGATTCAGTGAGTGGTTCGGATCGGGAATGCACTGTCTGTGAGTGTGGTGGAGGCAGATTCAGAGTGGTTCGGATCGGGAATGCACTGCCTGAGAGTGTGGTGTTGGAAGATGCAGCAAGTGGTTCGGATCGGGAATGCACTGCCTGAGAGTGTGGTGGAGGCAGATTCAGTGAGTGGTTCGGATTGGGAATGCACTGCCTGAGAGTGTGGTGGAGGCAGATTCAGTGAGTGGTTCGGATCGGGAATGCACTGCCTGAGAGTGTGGTGGAGGCAGATTCAGTGAGTGCTTCGGATCGGGAATGCACTGTCTGAGAGTGAGGTGGAGGCAGATTCAGTGAGTGGTTCGGATCGGGAATGCACTGTCTGAGAGTGTGGTGGAGGCAGATTCAGTGTGTGGTTCGGATCGGGAATGCACTGTCTGTGAGTGTGGTGGAGGCAGATTCAGAGTGGTTCGGATCGGGAATGCACTGCCTGAGAGTGTGGTGTTGGAAGATGCAGCAAGTGGTTCGGATCGGGAATGCACTGCAAGTGAGTGTGGCGGAGGCAGATTCAGTGAGTGGTTCGGATTGGGAATGCACTGCCTGAGAGTGTGGTGGAGGCAGATTCAGTGAGTGGTTCGGATTGGGAATGCACTGCCTGAGAGTGTGGTGGAGGCAGATTCAGTGAGTGGTTCGGATCGGGAATGCACTGCCTGAGAGTGTGGTGGAGGCAGATTCAGTGAGTGGTTCGGATTGGGAATGCACTACCTGAGAGTGTGGTGGAGGCAGATTCAGTGAGTGGTTCGGATCGGGAATGCACTGCCTGAGAGTGTGGTGGTTGGAAGATTCAGCGAGTGGTTCGGATCGGGAATGCACTGTCTGAGAGTGTGGTGGAGGCAGATTCAGTGAGTGGTTCGGATCGGGAATGCACTGCCTGAGAGTGTGGTGGTTGGAAGATTCAGTGAGTGGTTCGGATCGGGAATGCACTGTCTGAGAGTGTGGTGGAGGCAGATTCAGTGAGTGGTTCGGATCGGGAATGCACGACCTGAGAATGTGGTGGAGGCAGATTCAGCGAGTGAGTCGGATCGGGAATGCACTGCCTGAGAGTGTGGTGGAGGCAGATTCAGTGTGTGGTTCGGATCGGGAATGCACTGTCTGAGAGTGTGGTGGAGGCAGATTCAGTGAGTGGTTCGGATCGGGAATGCACTGTCTGTGAGTGTGGTGGAGGCAGATTCAGAGTGGTTCGGATCGGGAATGCACTGCCTGAGAGTGTGGTGGAGGCAGATTCAGTGAGTGGTTCGGATCGGGAATGCACTGCCTGAGAGTGTGGTGGAGGCAGATTCAGTGAGTGGTTCGGATTGGGAATACACTGTCTGAGAGTGTGGTGGAGGCAGATTCAGTGAGTGCTTCGGATCGGGAATGTACTGTCTGAGAGTGTGGTGGAGGCAGATTCAGTGTGTGGTTCGGATCGGGAATGCACTGTCTGAGAGTGTGGTGGAGGCAGATTCAGTGAGTGGTTCGGATCGGGAGTGCACTGTCTGAGAGTGTGGTGGAGGCAGATTCAGAGTGGTTCGGATCGGGAATGCACTGCCTGAGAGTGTGGTGTTGGAAGATGCAGCAAGTGGTTCGGATCGGGAATGCACTGCAAGTGAGTGTGGCGGAGGCAGATTCAGTGAGTGGTTCGGATTGTGAATGCACTGCCTGAGAGTGTGGTGGAGGCAGATTCAGTGAGTGGTTCGGATCGGGAATGCACTGCCTGAGAGTGTGGTGGTTGGAAGATTCAGCGAGTGGTTCGGATCGGGAATGCACTGTCTGAGAGTGTGGAGGAGGCAGATTCAGTGAGTGGTTCGGATCGGGAATGCACTGCCTGAGAGTGTGGTGGAGGCAGATTCAGTGAGTGGTTCGGATCGGGAATGCACTGCCTGAGAGTGTGGTGGTTGGAAGATTCAGCGAGTGGTTCGGATCGGGAATGCACTGTCTGAGAGTGTGGTGGAGGCAGATTCAGAGTGGTTCGGATCGGGAATGCACTGCCTGAGAGTGTGGTGGAGGCAGATTCAGTGAGTGGTTCGGATCGGGAATGCAATGCCCGAGAGTGTGGTGGAGGCAGATTCAGAGTGGTTCGGATCGGGAATGCACTGCCTGAGAGTGTGGTGGAGGCAGATTCAGTGTGTGGTTCGGATCGGGAATGCACTGTCTGTGAGTGTGGTGGAGGCAGATTCAGAGTGGTTCGGATCGGGAATGCACTGCCTGAGAGTGTGGTGTTGGAAGATGCAGCAAGTGGTTCGGATCGGGAATGCACTGCAAGTGAGTGTGGCGGAGGCAGATTCAGTGAGTGGTTCGGATCGGGAATACACTGTCTGAGAGTGTGGAGGAGGCAGATTCAGTGAGTGGTTCGGATCGGGAATACACTGTCTGAGAGTGTGGTGGAGGCAGATTCAGTGAGTGGTTCGGATCGGGAATGCACTGTCTGAGAGTGTGGTGGAGGCAGATTCAGTGAGTGGTTCGGATCGGGAATGCACTGTCTGAGAGTGTGGTGGAGGCAGATTCAGTGAGTGGTTCGGATCGGGAATGCACTGTCTGAGAGTGTGGTGGAGGCAGGTTCAGTGAGTGGTTCGGATTGGGAATACACTTTCTGAGAGTGTGGTGGAGGCAGATTCAGTGAGTGGTTCGGATCGGGAATGCACTGCCTGAGAGTGTGGTGTTGGAAGATGCAGCAAGTGGTTCGGATCGGGAATGCACTGCCTGAGAGTGTGGTGGAGGCAGATTCAGTGAGTGGTTCGGATCGGGAATGAACTGTCTGAGAGTGTGGTGGAGGCAGATTCAGTGAGTGGTTCGGATTGGGAATGCACTGCCTGAGAGTGTGGTGGAGGCAGATTCTGTGAGTGGTTCGGATCGGGAATGCACTGCCTGAGAGTGTGGTGGTTGGAAGATTCAGCGAGTGGTTCGGATCGGGAATGCACTGTCTGAGAGTGTGGAGGAGGCAGATTCAGTGAGTGGTTCGGATTGGGAATGCACTACCTGAGAGTGTGGTGGAGGCAGATTCAGTGAGTGGTTCGGATCGGGAATGCACTGCCTGAGAGTGTGGTGGTTTGAAGATTCAGCGAGTGATTCGGATCGGGAATGCACTGTCTGAGAGTGTGGTGGAGGCAGATTCAGTGAGTGGTTCGGATCGGGAATGCAATGCCCGAGAGTGTGGTGGAGGCAGATTCAGTGAGTGGTTCGGATTGGGAATACACTGTCTGAGAGTGTGGTGGAGGCAGATTCAGTGTGTGGTTCGGATCGGGAATGCACTGTCTGAGAGTGTGGTGGAGGCAGATTCAGTGAGTGGTTCGGATCGGGAGTGCACTGTCTGAGAGTGTGGTGGAGGCAGATTCAGAGTGGTTCGGATCGGGAATGCGCTGCCTGAGAGTGTGGTGTTGGAAGATGCAGCAAGTGGTTCGGATCGGGAATGCACTGCAAGTGAGTGTGGCGGAGGCAGATTCAGTGAGTGGTTCGGATCGGGAATGCACTGCCTGAGAGTGTGGTGGAGGCAGATTCAGTGAGGGGTTCGGATCGGGAATGCACTGCCTGAGAGTGTGGTGGTTGGAAGATTCAGCGAGTGGTTCGGATCGGGAATGCACTGTCTGAGAGTGTGGAGGAGGCAGATTCAGTGAGTGGTTCGGATTGGGAATGCACTGCCTGAGAGTGTGGTGGAGGCAGATTCAGTGAGTGGTTCGGATCGGGAATGCACTGCCTGAGAGTGTGGTGGTTGGAAGATTCAGCGAGTGGTTCGGATTGGGAATGCACTACCTGAGAGTGTGGTGGAGGCAGATTCAGTGAGTGGTTCGGATCGGGAATGCACTGTCTGAGAGTGTGGTGGAGGCAGATTCAGTGAGTTGTTCGGATCGGGAATGCAATGCCCGAGAGTGTGGTGGAGGCAGATTCAGTGATTGGTTCGGATCGGGAATGCACTGTCTGAGAGTGTGGTGGAGGCAGGTTCAGTGTGTGGTTCGGATCGGGAATGCACTGTCTGAGAGTGTGGTGGAGGCAGATTCAGTGAGTGCTTCGGATCGGGAATACACTGTCTGAGAGTGTGGTGGAGGCAGGTTCAGTGAGTGGTTCGGATCGGGAATGTACTGTCTGAGAGTGTGGTGGAGGCAGATTCTGTGAGTGGTTCGGATCGGGAATGCACGACCTGAGAATGTGGTGGAGGCAGATTCAGCGAGTGAGTCGGATCGGGAATGCACTACCTGAGAATGTGGTGGAGGCAGATTCAGTGAGTGGTTCGGATCGGGAATGTACTGTCTGAGAGTGTGGTGGAGGCAGATTCTGTGAGTGGTTCGGATCGGGAATGCACTGTCTGAGAGTGTGGTGGAGGCAGATTCAGTGTGTGGTTCGGATCGGGAATGCACTGTCTGAGAGTGTGCTGGAGGCAGATTCAGTGAGTGGTTCGGATCGGGAATGCACTGTCTGAGAGTGTGGTGGAGGCAGATTCAGTGAATGGTTCGGATCGGGAATGCACTGCTTGAGAGTGTGGTGTTGGAAGATTCAGTGAGTGGTTCGGATCGGGAATGCACGACCTGAGAATGTGGTGGAGGCAGATTCAGTGAGTGGTTCGGATCGGGAATGCACTGCCTGAGAGTGTGGTGGAGGCAGATTAAGTGAGTGTTTAGGATCAGGAATGCACTGCCTGAGAATGTGGTGGAGGCAGGTTCAGTGAGTGGTTCGGATCGGGAATGCACTGCCTGAGAGTGTGGTGTTGGAAGATTCAGTGAGTGGTTCGGATCGGGAATGCACGACCTGAGAATGTGGTGGAGGCAGATTCAGTGAGTGGTTCGGATCGGGAATGCACTGCCTGAGAGTGTGGTGGAGGCAGATTAAGTGAGTGTTTAGGATCAGGAATGCACTGCCTGAGAATGTGGTGGAGGCAGGTTCAGTGAGTGGTTCGGATCGGGAATACACTGTCTGAGAGTGTGGTGGAGGCAGATTCAGTGAGTGGTTCGGATCGGGAATGCACTGTCTGAGAGTGTGGTGGAGGCAGGTTCAGTGTGTGGTTCGGATCGGGAATGCACTGTCTGAGAGTGTGGTGGAGGCAGATTCAGTGAGTGGTTCGGATCGGGAATGCACTGTCTGAGAGTGTGGTGGAGGCAGGTTCAGTGTGTGGTTCGGATCTGGAATGCACTGTCTGAGAGTGTGGTGGTTGGCAGATTCAGTGAGTGGTTCGGATTGGGAATGCACTGTCTGAGAGTGTGGTGGAGGCAGATTCAGTGAGTGGTTCGGATTGGGAATACACTTTCTGAGAGTGTGGTGGAGGCAGATTCAGTGAGTGGTTCGGATCGGGAATGCACTGTCTGTGAGTGTGGTGGAGGCAGATTCAGAGTGGTTCGGATCGGGAATGCACTGCCTGAGAGTGTGGTGTTGGAAGATGCAGCAAGTGGTTCGGATCGGGAATGCACTGCCTGAGAGTGTGGTGGAGGCAGATTCAGTGAGTGGTTCGGATTGGGAATGCACTGCCTGAGAGTGTGGTGGAGGCAGATTCTGTGAGTGGTTCGGATCGGGAATGCACTGCCTGAGAGTGTGGTGGAGGCAGATTCAGTGAGTGGTTCGGATTGGGAATGCACTGCCTGAGAGTGTGGTGGAGGCAGATTCTGTGAGTGGTTCGGATCGGGAATGCACTGCCTGAGAGTGTGGTGGAGGCAGATTCAGTGAGTGGTTCGGATCGGGAATGCACTGTCTGAGAGTGTGGTGGAGGCAGATTCAGTGAGTGGTTCGGATTGGGAATACACTGTCTGAGAGTGTGGTGGAGGCAGATTCAGTGAGAGGTTCGGATCGGGAATGCACTGTCTGAGAGTGTGGTGGAGGCAGATTCAGTGAGTGGTTCGGATCGGGAATGCACTGCCTGAGAGTGTGGTGGAGGCAGATTCAGCGAGTGGTTCGGATCGGGAATGCACTGTCTGAGAGTGTGGTGGAGGCAGATTCAGTGAGTGGTTCGGATCGGGAATGCACTGTCTGAGAGTGTGGTGGTTGGAAGATTCAGCGAGTGGTTCGGATCGGGAATGCACTGTCTGAGAGTGTGGTGGAGGCAGATTCAGTGAGTGGTTCGGATCGGGAATGCACTGTCTGAGAGTGTGGTGGAGGCAGATTCAGTGAGTGGTTCGGATCGGGAATGCACTGTCTGAGAGTGTGGTGGAGGCAGATTCAGTGAGTGGTTCGGATTGGGAATACACTGTCTGAGAGTGTGGTGGAGGCAGATTCAGTGAGTGGTTCGGATTGGGAATGCACTGTCTGAGAGTGTGGTGGAGGCAGATTCAGTGAGTGGTTCGGATCGGGAATGCACTGTCTGAGAGTGTGGTGGAGGCAGATTCAATGAGTGGTTCGGATTGGGAATGCACTGTCTGAGAGTGTGGTGGAGGCAGATTCAGTGAGTGGTTCGGATCGGGAATGCACTGTCTGAGAGTGTGGTGGAGGCAGATTCAGTGAGTGGTTCGGATTGGGAATACACTGTCTGAGAGTGTGGTGGAGGCAGATTCAGTGAGTGGTTCGGATCGGGAATGCACTGTCTGAGAGTGTGGTGGAGGCAGATTCAGTGAGTGGTTCGGATTGGGAATACACTGTCTGAGAGTGTGGTGGAGGCAGATTTAGTGAGTGGTTCGGATCGGGAATGCAATGCCCGAGAGTGTGGTGGAGGCAGATTCAGTGAGTGGTTCGGATCGGGAATGCACTGTCTGAGAGTGTGGTGGAGGCAGATTCAGTGAGTGGTTCGGATCGGGAATGCAATGCCCGAGAGTGTGGTGGAGGCAGATTTAGTGAGTGGTTCGGATTGTGAATGCACTGCCTGAGAGTGTGGTGGAGGCAGATTCAGTGAGTGGTTCGGATCGGGAATACACTGTCTGAGAGTGTGGTGGAGGCAGATTCAGTGAGTGGTTCGGATTGTGAATGCACTGCCTGAGAGTGTGGTGGAGGCAGATTCAGTGAGTGGTTCGGATCGGGAATGCACTGCCTGAGAGTGTGGTGGAGGCAGATTCAGTGAGTGGTTCGGATTGTGAATGCACTGCCTGAGAGTGTGGTGGAGGCAGATTCAGTGAGTGGTTCGGATCGGGAATGCACTGTCTGAGAGTGTGGAGGAGGCAGATTCAGTGAGTGGTTCGGATTGGGAATGCACTACCTGAGAGTGTGGTGGAGGCAGATTCAGTGAGTGGTTCGGATTGGGAATGCACTGCCTGAGAGTGTGGTGGTTGGAAGATTCAGCGAGTGGTTCGGATTGGGAATGCACTACCTGAGAGTGTGGTGGAGGCAGATTCAGTGAGTGGTTCGGATTGGGAATGCACTGCCTGAGAGTGTGGTGGTTGGAAGATTCAGCGAGTGGTTCGGATTGGGAATGCACTACCTGAGAGTGTGGAGGAGGCAGATTCAGTGAGTGGTTCGGATTGGGAATACACTGCCTGAGAGTGTGGTGGAGGCAGGTTCAGTGTGTGGTTCGGATCGGGAATGCACTGTCTGAGAGTGTGGTGGAGGCAGGTTCAGTGATTGGTTCGGATCGGGAATGCACTGTCTGAGAGTGTGGTGGAGGCAGGTTCAGTGTGTGGTTCGGATCGGGAATGCACTGTCTGAGAGTGTGGTGGAGGCAGATTCAGTGAGTGCTTCGGATCGGGAATACACTGTCTGAGAGTGTGGTGGAGGCAGGTTCAGTGAGTGGTTCGGATCTGGAATACACTGTCTGAGAGTGTGGTGGAGGCAGGTTCAGTGAGTGGTTCGGATCGGGAATACACTGTCTGAGAGTGTGGTGGAGGCAGGTTCAGTGTGTGGTTCGGATCGGGAATATACTGTCTGAGAGTGTGGTGGAGGCAGGTTCAGTGAGTGGTTCGGATCGGGAATGTACTGTCTGAGAGTGTGGTGGAGGCAGATTCTGTGAGTGGTTCGGATCGGGAATGCACGACCTGAGAATGTGGTGGAGGCAGATTCAGCGAGTGAGTCGGATCGGGAATGCACTACCTGAGAATGTGGTGGAGGCAGATTCAGTGAGTGGTTCGGATCGGGAATGTACTGTCTGAGAGTGTGGTGGAGGCAGATTCTGTGAGTGGTTCGGATCGGGAATGCATTGTCTGAGAGTGTGGTGGAGGAAGATTCAGAGAGTGGTTCGGATCGGGAATGAACTGTCTGAGAGTGTGCTGGAGGCAGATTCAGTGAGTGGTTCGGATCGGGAATGCACTGTCTGAGAGTGTGGTGGAGGCAGATTCAGTGAATGGTTCGGATCGGGAATGCACTGCTTGAGAGTGTGGTGTTGGAAGATTCAGTGAGTGGTTCGGATCGGGAATGCACTGCCTGAGAGTGTGGTGGAGGCAGATTAAGTGAGTGTTTAGGATCAGAAATGCACTGCCTGAGAATGTGGTGGAGGCAGGTTCAGTGAGTGGTTCGGATCGCGAATACACTGTCTGAGAGTGTGGTGGAGGCAGATTCAGTGAGTGCTTCGGATTGGGAATGCACTGTCTGAGAGTGTGGTGGTGGCAGATTCAGTGAGTGGTTCGGATCGGGAATGCACTGCCTGAGAGTGTGGTGGAGGCAGATTAAGTGAGTGTTTAGGATCAGGAATGCACTGCCTGAGAATGTGGTGGAGGCAGGTTCAGTGAGTGGTTCGGATCGGGAATACACTGTCTGAGAGTGTGGTGGAGGCAGATTCAGTGAGTGCTTCGGATTGGGAATGCACTGTCTGAGAGTGTGGTAGTGGCAGATTCAGTGTGTGGTTCGGATCGGGAATGCACTGTCTGAGAGTGTGGTGGAGGCAGATTCAGTGTGTGGTTCGGATCGGGAATGCACTGTCTGAGAGTGTGGTGGAGGCAGATTCAGTGAGTGGTTCGGATCGGGAATGCACTGTCTGAGAGTGTGGTGGAGGCAGATTCAGTGAGTGGTTCGGATCGGGAATGCACTGTCTGAGAGTGTGGTGGAGGCAGATTCAGTGAGTGGTTCGGATCGGGAATGCACTGCCTGAGAGTGTGGTGTAGGAAGATGTAGCAAGTGGTTCGGATCGGGAATGCACTGCAAGTGAGTGTGGCGGAGGCAGATTCAGTGAGTGGTTCGGATTGGGAATGCACTGCCTGAGAGTGTGGTGGAGGCAGATTCAGTGAGTGGTTCGGATTGGGAATGCACTGCCTGAGAGTGTGGTGGAGGCAGATTCAGTGAGTGGTTCGGATCGGGAATGCACTGCCTGAGAGGGTGGTGGTTGGAAGATTCTGCGAGTGGTTCGGATCGGGAATGCACTGTCTGAGAGTGTGGAGGAGGCAGATTCAGTGAGTGGTTCGGATTGGGAATGCACTACCTGAGAGTGTGGTGGAGGCAGATTCAGTGAGTGGTTCGGATCGGGAATGCACTGCCTGAGAGTGTGGTGGTTGGAAGATTCAGCGAGTGGTTCGGATCGGGAATGCACTGTCTGAGAGTGTGGTGGAGGCAGATTCAGTGAGTGGTTCGGATCGGGAATGCAATGCCCGAGAGTGTGGTGGAGGCAGACTCAGTGAGTGGTTCGGATTGGGAATTCACTGTCTGAGAGTGTGGTGGAGGCAGATTCAGTGAGTGGTTCGGATCGGGAATACACTGTCTGAGAGTGTGGTGGAGGCAGGTTCAGTGAGTGGTTCGGATCGGGAATGTACTGTCTGAGAGTGTGGTGGAGGCAGATTCAGTGTGTGGTTCGGATCGGGAATGCACTGTCTGAGAGTGTGGTGGAGGCAGATTCAGTGAGTGGTTCGGATCGGGAGCGCACTGTCTGAGAGTGTGGTGGAGGCAGATTCAGAGTGGTTCGGATCGGGAATGCACTGCCTGAGAGTGTGGTGTTGGAAGATGCAGCAAGTGGTTCGGATCGGGAATGCACTGCAAGTGAGTGTGGCGGAGGCAGATTCAGTGAGTGGTTCGGATTGGGAATGCACTGCCTGAGAGTGTGTTGGAGGCAGATTCAGTGAGTGGTTCGGATTGGGAATGCACTGTCTGAGAGTGTGGTGGAGGCAGATTCAGTGAGTGGTTCGGATCGGGAATGCACTGCCTGAGAGTGTGGTGGTTGGAAGATTCAGCGAGTGGTTCGGATCGGGAATGCACTGTCTGAGAGTGTGGTGGTTGGAAGATTCAGCGAGTGGTTCGGATTGGGAATGCACTACCTGAGAGTGTGGTGGAGGCAGATTCAGTGAGTGTTCGGATCGGGAATGCACTGTCTGAGAGTGTGGTGGAGGCAGATTCAGTGAGTGGTTCGGATCGGGAATGCAATGCCCGAGAGTGTGGTGGAGGCAGATTCAGTGAGTGGTTCGGATCGGGAATGCACTGTCTGAGAGTGTGGTGGAGGCAGGTTCAGTGTGTGTTTCGGATCGGGAATGCACTGTCTGAGAGTGTGGTGGAGGCAGATTCAGTGAGTGCTTCGGATCGGGAATACACTGTCTGAGAGTGTGGTGGAGGCAGATTCAGTGAGTGGTTCGGATCGGGAATGCACTGCCTGAGAGTGTGGTGGAGGCAGATTCAGTGAGTGATTCGGATCGGGAGTGCACTGTCTGAGAGTGTGGTGGAGGCAGATTCAGAGTGGTTCGGATCGGAAATGCACTGCCTGAGAGTGTGGTGTTGGACGATGCAGCAAGTGGTTCGGATCGGGAATGCACTGCTAGTGAGTGTGGCGGAGGCAGATTCAGTGAGTGGTTCGGATTGGGAATGCACTGCCTGAGAGTGTGGTGGAGGCAGATTCAGAGTGGTTCGGATTGGGAATGCACTACCTGAGAGTGTGGTGGAGGCAGATTCAGTGAGTGGTTCGGATCGGGAATGCACTGCCTGAGAGTGTGGTGGTTGGAAGATTCAGCGAGTGGTTCGGATCGGGAATGCACTGTCTGAGAGTATGGTGGAGGCAGATTCAGTGAGTGGTTCGGATCGGGAATGCAATGCCCGAGAGTGTGGTGGAGGCAGATTCAGTGAGTGGTTCGGATTGGGAATACACTGTCTGAGAGTGTGGTGGAGGCAGATTCAGTGAGTGGTTCGGATCGGGAATACACTGTCTGAGAGTGTGGTGGAGGCAGGTTCAGTGAGTGGTTCGGATCGGGAATGTACTGTCTGAGAGTGTGGTGGAGGCAGATTCCGTGTGAGGTTCGGATCGGGAATGCACTGTCTGAGAGTGTGGTGGAGGCAGATTCAGTGAGTGGTTCGGATCGGGAGTGCACTGTCTGAGAGTGTGGTGGAGGCAGATTCAGAGTGGTTCGGATCGGGAATGCACTGCCTGAGAGTGTGGTGTTGGAAGATGCAGCAAGTGGTTCGGATCGGGAATGCACTGCAAGTGAGTGTGGCGGAGGCAGATTCAGTGAGTGGTTCGGATTGGGAATGCACTGCCTGAGAGTGTGGTGGAGGCAGATTCAGTGAGTGGTTCGGATTGGGAATGCACTGCCTGAGAGTGTGGTGGAGGCAGATTCAGTGAGTGGTTCGGATCGGGAATGCACTGCCTGAGAGTGTGGTGGTTGGAAGATTCAGCGAGTGGTTCGGATTGGGAATGCACTACCTGAGAGTGTGGTGGAGGCAGATTCAGTGAGTGGTTCGGATCGGGAATGCACTGTCTGAGAGTGTGGTGGAGGCAGATTCAGTGAGTGGTTCGGATCGGGAATGCAATGCCCGAGAGTGTGGTGGAGGCAGATTCAGTGAGTGGTTCGGAATGGGAATACACTGCCTGAGAGTGTGGTGGAGGCAGATTCAGTGAGTGGTTCGAATCGGGAATGCACTGTCTGAGAGTGTGGTGGAGGCAGATTCAGTGAGTGCTTCGGATCGGGAATACACTGTCTGAGAGTGTGGTGGAGGCAGGTTCAGTGAGTGGTTCGGATCGGGAATGTACTGTCTGAGAGTGTGGTGGAGGCAGATTCAGTGAGTGGTTCGGATCGGGAATGCACTGTCTGAGAGTGTGGTGGAGGCAGATTCAGAGTGGTTCGGATCGGGAATGCATTGCCTGAGAGTGTGGTGTTGGAAGATGCAGCAAGTGGTTCGGATCGGGAATGCACTGCAAGTGAGTGTGGCGGAGGTAGATTCAGTGAGTGGTTTGGATTGGGAATGCACTGCCTGAGAGTGTCGTGGAGGCAGATTCAGTGAGTGGTTCGGATCGGGAATGCACTGCCTGAGAGTGTGGTGGTTGGAAGATTCAGCGAGTGGTTCGGATCGGGAATACACTGTCTGAGAGTGTGGAGGAGGCAGAGTCAGTGAGTGGTTCGGATTGGGAATGCACTACCTGAGAGTGTGGTGGAGGCAGATTCAGTGAGTGGTTCGGATCGGGAATGTACTGTCTGAGAGTGTGGTGGAGGCAGATTCAGTGAGTGGTTCGGATCGGGAATGCTCTGCCTGAGAGTGTGGTGGAGGCAGATTCAGTGAGTGGTTCGGATCGGGAATGCACTGCCTGAGAGTGTGGTGGAGGCAGATTCAGTGAGTGGTTCGGATCGGGAATGCTCTGCCTGAGAGTGTGGTGGAGGCAGATTCAGTGAGTGGTTCGGATCGGGAATGCACTGCCTGAGAGTGTGGTGGAGGCAGATTCAGTGAGTGTTTAGGATCAGGAATGCACTGCCTGAGAGTGTGGTGGAGGCAGATTCAGTGAGTGGTTCGGATTGGGAATACACTGTCTGAGAGTGTGGTGGAGGCAGGTTCAGTGAGTGGTTCGGATCGGGAATGAACTGTCTGAGAGTGTGGTGGAGGCAGGTTCAGTGAGTGGTTCGGATCGGGAATGCACTGTCTGAGAGTGTGGTGGAGGCAGATTCAGTGAGTGCTTCGGATTGGGAATGCACTGTCTGAGAGTGTGGTGGAGGCAGGTTCAGTGAGTGGTTCGGATCGGGAATGCGCTGTCTGAGAGTGTGGTGGAGGCAGATTCAACGAGTGGTTCGGATCGGGAATGCACTGCCTCAGAGTGTGGTGGAGGCAGATTCTGTGAGTAGTTCGGATCGGGAATGCACTGCCTGAGAGTGTGCTGGAGGCAGATTCAGCGAGTGGTTCGGATCGGGAAAGCACTGCCTGAGAGTGTGGTGGAGGCAGATTCAGCGAGTGGTTCGGATCGGGAATGCACTGCCTGAGAGTGTGGTGGAGGCAGATTCAGTCAGTGGTTCGGATCGGGAATGCACTGCCTGAGAGTGTGGTGGAGGCAGATTCAGTGAGTGGTTCGGATCGGGAATGCACTTTCTGAGAGTGTGGTGGAGGCAGATTCATTGAGTGGTTCGGATCGGGAATGCACTGCCTGAGAGTGTGGTGGAGGCTGATTCAGTGAGTGTTTCGGATCGGGAATGCACTGCCTGAGAGTGTGGTGGAGGCAGATTCAGTGAGTGGTTCGGATCGGGAATGCTCTGCCTGAGAGTGTGGTGGAGGCAGATTCAGTGAGTGGTTCGGATCGGGAATGCTCTGCCTGAGAGTGTGGTGGAGGCAGATTCATTGAGTGGTTCGGATCGGGAATGCTCTGCCTGAGAGTGTGGTGGAGGCAGATTCATTGAGTGGTTCGGATCGGGAATGCTCTGCCTGAGAGTGTGGTGGAGGCAGATTCATTGAGTGGTTCGGATCGGGAATGCACTGCCTGAGAGTGTGGTGGAGGCAGATTCAGTGAGTGGTTCGGATCGGGAATGCTCTGCCTGAGAGTGTGGTGGAGGCAGATTCATTGAGTGGTTCGGATCGGGAATGCACTGCCTGAGAGTGTGGTGGAGGCAGATTCAGTGAGTGGTTCGGATCGGGAATGCTCTGCCTGAGAGTGTGGTGGAGGCAGATTCAGTGAGTGGTTCGGATCGGGAATGCACGACCTGAGCATGTGGTGGAGGCAGATTCATTGAGTGGTTCGGATCGGGAATGCACTGCCCGAGAGTGTGGTGGAGGCAGATTCAGTGAGTGGTTCGGATCGGGAATGCTCTGCCTGAGAGTGTGTTGGAGGCAGATTCAGTGAGTGGTTCGGATCGGGAATGCTCTGCCTGAGAGTGTGGTGGAGGCAGATTCAGTGAGTGGTTCGGATCGGGAATGCACGACCTGAGCATGTGGTGGAGGCAGATTCAGTGAGTGGTTCGGATCGGGAATGCACTGTCTGAGAGTGTGGTGGAGGCAGATTCAGTGAGTGTTTAGGATCAGGAATGCACTGCCTGAGAATGTGGTGGAGGCAGGTTCAGTGAGTGGTTCGGATCGGGAATGCACTGTCTGAGAGTGTGGTGGAGGCAGATTCAGTGAGTGGTTCGGATTGGGAATACACTGTCTGAGAGTGTGGTGGAGGCAGGTTCAGTGAGTGGTTCGGATCGGGAATGCACTGTCTGAGAGTGTGGTGGAGGCAGATTCAGTGAGCGGTTCGGATTGGGAATACACTTTCTGAGAGTGTGGTGTTGGAAGATTCAGTGAGTGGTTCGGATCGGGAATGCACGACCTGAGAATGTGGTGGTGGCAGATTCAGTGAGTGGTTCGGATCGGGAATGCACTGCCTGAGAGTGTGGTGGAGGCAGATTCAGTGAGTGGTTCGGATCGGGAATGCACTGCCTGAGAGTGTGGTGGAGGCAGATTCTGTGAGTGGTTCGGATCGGGAATGCACTGCCTGAGAGTGTGGTGGAGGCAGATTCTGTGAGTGGTTCGGATCGGGAATGCACTGCCTGAGAGTGTGGTGTTGGAAGATGCAGCAAGTGGTTCGGATCGGGAATGCACTGCCTGAGAGTGTGGTGGAGGCAGATTCAGTGAGTGGTTCGGATTGGGAATGCACTGCCTGAGAGTGTGGTGGAGGCAGATTCTGTGAGTGGTTCGGATCGGGAATGCACTGCCTGAGAGTGTGGTGGTTGGAAGATTCAGCGAGTGGTTCGGATCGGGAATGCACTGCCTGAGAGTGTGGTGGAGGCAGATTCAGTGAGTGGTTCGGATTGGGAATACACTGTCTGAGAGTGTGGTGGAGGCAGATTCAGTGAGTGGTTCGGATCGGGAATGCAATGCCCGAGAGTGTGGTGGAGGCAGATTTAGTGAGTGGTTCGGATTGTGAATGCACTGCCTGAGAGTGTGGTGGAGGCAGATTCAGTGAGTGGTTCGGATCGGGAATGCACTGTCTGAGAGTGTGGAGGAGGCAGATTCAGTGAGTGGTTCGGATTGGGAATGCACTACCTGAGAGTGTGGAGGAGGCAGATTCAGTGAGTGGTTCGGATCGGGAATGCACTGCCTGAGAGTGTGGTGGTTGGAAGATTCAGCGAGTGGTTCGGATCGGGAATAAACTGTCTGAGAGTGTGGTGGAGGCAGGTTCAGTGAGTGGTTCGGATCGGGAATGCACTGCCTGAGAGTGTGGTGGAGGCAGATTCTGTGAGTGGTTCGGATCGGGAATGCACTGCCTGAGAGTGTGGTGTTGGAAGATGCAGCAAGTGGTTCGGATCGGGAATGCACTGCCTGAGAGTGTGGTGGAGGCAGATTCAGTGAGTGGTTCGGATTGGGAATGCACTGCCTGAGAGTGTGGTGGAGGCAGATTCTGTGAGTGGTTCGGATCGGGAATGCACTGCCTGAGAGTGTGGTGGTTGGAAGATTCAGCGAGTGGTTCGGATCGGGAATGCACTGCCTGAGAGTGTGGTGGAGGCAGATTCAGTGAGTGGTTCGGATTGGGAATACACTGTCTGAGAGTGTGGTGGAGGCAGATTCAGTGAGTGGTTCGGATCGGGAATGCAATGCCCGAGAGTGTGGTGGAGGCAGATTTAGTGAGTGGTTCGGATTGTGAATGCACTGCCTGAGAGTGTGGTGGAGGCAGATTCAGTGAGTGGTTCGGATCGGGAATGCACTGTCTGAGAGTGTGGAGGAGGCAGATTCAGTGAGTGGTTCGGATTGGGAATGCACTACCTGAGAGTGTGGTGGAGGCAGATTCAGTGAGTGGTTCGGATCGGGAATGCACTGCCTGAGAGTGTGGTGGTTGGAAGATTCAGCGAGTGGTTCGGATTGGGAATGCACTACCTGAGAGTGTGGTGGAGGCAGGTTCAGTGTGTGGTTCGGATCGGGAATGCACTGTCTGAGAGTGTGGTGGAGGCAGGTTCAGTGATTGGTTCGGATCGGGAATGCACTGTCTGAGAGTGTGGTGGAGGCAGGTTCAGTGTGTGGTTCGGATCGGGAATGCACTGTCTGAGAGTGTGGTGGAGGCAGATTCAGTGAGTGCTTCGGATCGGGAATACACTGTCTGAGAGTGTGGTGGAGGCAGGTTCAGTGAGTGGTTCGGATCGGGAATGCAATGCCCGAGAGTGTGGTGGAGGCAGATTCAGTGAGTGGTTCGGATTTGGAATACACTGTCTGAGAGTGTGGTGGAGGCAGATTTAGTGAGTGGTTCGGATCGGGAATGCAATGCCCGAGAGTGTGGTGGAGGCAGATTCAGTGAGTGGTTCGGATCGGGAATGCACTGTCTGAGAGTGTGGTGGAGGCAGATTCAGTGAGTGGTTCGGATCGGGAATGCAATGCCCGAGAGTGTGGTGGAGGCAGATTTAGTGAGTGGTTCGGATTGTGAATGCACTGCCTGAGAGTGTGGTGGAGGCAGATTCAGTGAGTGGTTCGGATCGGGAATGCAATGCCCGAGAGTGTGGTGGAGGCAGATTCAGTGAGTGGTTCGGATTGTGAATGCACTGTCTGAGAGTGTGGAGGAGGCAGATTCAGTGAGTGGTTCGGATTGGGAATGCACTACCTGAGAGTGTGGTGGAGGCAGATTCAGTGAGTGGTTCGGATTGGGAATGCAATGCCCGAGAGTGTGGTGGAGGCAGATTTAGTGAGTGGTTCGGATCGGGAATGCAATGCCCGAGAGTGTGGTGGAGGCAGATTTAGTGAGTGGTTCGGATTGTGAATGCACTGCCTGAGAGTGTGGTGGAGGCAGATTCAGTGAGTGGTTCGGATCGGGAATGCAATGCCCGAGAGTGTGGTGGAGGCAGATTTAGTGAGTGGTTCGGATTGTGAATGCACTGCCTGAGAGTGTGGTGGAGGCAGATTCAGTGAGTGGTTCGGATCGGGAATGCAATGCCCGAGAGTGTGGTGGAGGCAGATTCAGTGAGTGGTTCGGATTGTGAATGCACTGTCTGAGAGTGTGGAGGAGGCAGATTCAGTGAGTGGTTCGGATTGGGAATGCACTACCTGAGAGTGTGGTGGAGGCAGATTCAGTGAGTGGTTCGGATTGGGAATGCACTGCCTGAGAGTGTGGTGGTTGGAAGATTCAGCGAGTGGTTCGGATTGTGAATGCACTGTCTGAGAGTGTGGTGGAGGCAGATTCAGTGAGTGGTTCGGATCGGGAATGCAATGCCCGAGAGTGTGGTGGAGGCAGATTCAGTGAGTGGTTCGGAATGGGAATGCACTGCCTGAGAGTGTGGTGGTTGGAAGATTCAGCGAGTGGTTCGGATTGGGAATGCACTACCTGAGAGTGTGGTGGAGGCAGATTCAGTGAGTGGTTCGGATCGGGAATGCACTGTCTGAGAGTGTGGTGGAGGCAGATTCAGTGAGTGGTTCGGATCGGGAATGCAATGCCCGAGAGTGTGGTGGAGGCAGATTCAGTGAGTGGTTCGGAATGGGAATACACTGCCTGAGAGTGTGGTGGAGGCAGGTTCAGTGAGTGGTTCGGATCGGGAATGTACTGTCTGAGAGTGTGGTGGAGGCAGATTCAGTGAGTGGTTCGGATCGGGAATGCGCTGTCTGAGAGTGTGGTGGAGGCAGATTCAACGAGTGGTTCGGATCGGGAATGCACTACCTGAGAGTGTGGTGGAGGCAGATTCAGTGAGTGGTTCGGATCGGGAATGTACTGTCTGAGAGTGTGGTGGAGGCAGATTCAGTGAGTGGTTCGGATCGGGAATGCACTGTCTGAGAGTGTGGTGGAGGCAGATTCAGTGAGTGCTTCGGATCGGGAATACACTGTCTGAGAGTGTGGTGGAGGCAGGTTCAGTGAGTGGTTCGGATCGGGAATGTACTGTCTGAGAGTGTGGTGGAGGCAGATTCAGTGAGTGGTTCGGATCGGGAATGCACTGTCTGAGAGTGTGGTGGAGGCAGATTCAGAGTGGTTCGGATCGGGAATGCATTGCCTGAGAGTGTGGTGTTGGAAGATGCAGCAAGTGGTTCGGATCGGGAATGCACTGCAAGTGAGTGTGGCGGAGGTAGATTCAGTGAGTGGTTTGGATTGGGAATGCACTGCCTGAGAGTGTCGTGGAGGCAGATTCAGTGAGTGGTTCGGATCGGGAATGCACTGCCTGAGAGTGTGGTGGTTGGAAGATTCAGCGAGTGGTTCGGATCGGGAATACACTGTCTGAGAGTGTGGAGGAGGCAGAGTCAGTGAGTGGTTCGGATTGGGAATGCACTACCTGAGAGTGTGGTGGAGGCAGATTCAGTGAGTGGTTCGGATCGGGAATGTACTGTCTGAGAGTGTGGTGGAGGCAGATTCAGTGAGTGGTTCGGATCGGGAATGCTCTGCCTGAGAGTGTGGTGGAGGCAGATTCAGTGAGTGGTTCGGATCGGGAATGCACTGCCTGAGAGTGTGGTGGAGGCAGATTCAGTGAGTGGTTCGGATCGGGAATGCTCTGCCTGAGAGTGTGGTGGAGGCAGATTCAGTGAGTGGTTCGGATCGGAAATGCACTGCCTGAGAGTGTGGTGGAGGCAGATTCAGTGAGTGTTTAGGATCAGGAATGCACTGCCTGAGAGTGTGGTGGTTGGAAGATTCAGTGAGTGGTTCGGATTGGGAATACACTGTCTGAGAGTGTGGTGGAGGCAGGTTCAGTGAGTGGTTCGGATCGGGAATGAACTGTCTGAGAGTGTGGTGGAGGCAGGTTCAGTGAGTGGTTCGGATCGGGAATGCACTGTCTGAGAGTGTGGTGGAGGCAGATTCAGTGAGTGCTTCGGATTGGGAATGCACTGTCTGAGAGTGTGGTGGAGGCAGGTTCAGTGAGTGGTTCGGATCGGGAATGCGCTGTCTGAGAGTGTGGTGGAGGCAGATTCAACGAGTGGTTCGGATCGGGAATGCACTGCCTCAGAGTGTGGTGGAGGCAGATTCAGCGAGTGGTTCGGATCGGGAATGCACTGCCTGAGAGTGTGGTGGAGGCAGATTCAGCGAGTGGTTCGGATCGGGAATGCACTGCCTGAGAGTGTGGTGGAGGCAGATTCTGTGAGTAGTTCGGATCGGGAATGCACTGCCTGAGAGTGTGCTGGAGGCAGATTCAGCGAGTGGTTCGGATCGGGAATGCACTGCCTGAGAGTGTGGTGGAGGCAGATTCAGCGAGTGGTTCGGATCGGGAATGCACTGCCTGAGAGTGTGGTGGAGGCAGATTCAGTCAGTGGTTCGGATCGGGAATGCACTGCCTGAGAGTGTGGTGGAGGCAGATTCAGTGAGTGGTTCGGATCGGGAATGCACTTTCTGAGAGTGTGGTGGAGGCAGATTCATTGAGTGGTTCGGATCGGGAATGCACTGCCTGAGAGTGTGGTGGAGGCAGATTCAGTGAGTGTTTCGGATCGGGAATGCACTGCCTGAGAGTGTGGTGGAGGCAGATTCAGTGAGTGTTTCGGATCGGGAATGCACTGCCTGAGAGTGTGGTGGAGGCTGATTCAGTGAGTGTTTCGGATCGGGAATGCACTGCCTGAGAGTGTGGTGGAGGCAGATTCAGTGAGTGGTTCGGATCGGGAATGCACTCTCTGAGAGTGTGGTGGAGGCTGATTCAGTGAGTGTTTCGGATCGGGAATGCACTGCCTGAGAGTGTGGTGGAGGCAGATTCAGTGAGTGTTTCGGATCGGGAATGCACTGCCTGAGAGTGTGGTGGAGGCAGATTCAGTGAGTGGTTCGGATCGGGAATGCTCTGCCTGAGAGTGTGGTGGAGGCTGATTCAGTGAGTGTTTCGGATCGGGAATGCACTGCCTGAGAGTGTGGTGGAGGCAGATTCAGTGAGTGTTTCGGATCGGGAATGCACTGCCTGAGAGTGTGGTGGAGGCAGATTCAGTGAGTGGTTCGGATCGGGAATGCTCTGCCTGAGAGTGTGGTGGAGGCAGATTCAGTGAGTGGTTCGGATCGGGAATGCACGACCTGAGCATGTGGTGGAGGCAGATTCAGTGAGTGGTTCGGATCGGGAATGCACTGCCTGAGAGTGTGGTGGAGGCAGATTCAGTGAGTGTTTAGGATCAGGAATGCACTGCCTGAGAATGTGGTGGAGGCAGGTTCAGTGAGTGGTTCGGATCGGGAATGCACTGTCTGAGAGTGTGGTGGAGGCAGATTCAGTGAGTGGTTCGGATTGGGAATACACTGTCTGAGAGTGTGGTGGAGGCAGGTTCAGTGAGTGGTTCGGATCGGGAATGCACTGTCTGAGAGTGTGGTGGAGGCAGATTCAGTGAGTGGTTCGGATTGGGAATACACTTTCTGAGAGTGTGGTGTTGGAAGATTCAGTGAGTGGTTCGGATCGGGAATGCACGACCTGAGAATGTGGTGGTGGCAGATTCAGTGAGTGGTTCGGATCGGGAATGCACTGCCTGAGAGTGTGGTGGAGGCAGATTCAGTGAGTGGTTCGGATCGGGAATGCACTGCCTGAGAGTGTGGTGGAGGCAGATTCTGTGAGTGGTTCGGATCGGGAATGCACTGCCTGAGAGTGTGGTGGAGGCAGATTCTGTGAGTGGTTCGGATCGGGAATGCACTGCCTGAGAGTGTGGTGTTGGAAGATGCAGCAAGTGGTTCGGATCGGGAATGCACTGCCTGAGAGTGTGGTGGAGGCAGATTCAGTGAGTGGTTCGGATTGGGAATGCACTGCCTGAGAGTGTGGTGGAGGCAGATTCTGTGAGTGGTTCGGATCGGGAATGCACTGCCTGAGAGTGTGGTGGTTGGAAGATTCAGCGAGTGGTTCGGATCGGGAATGCACTGACTGAGAGTGTGGTGGAGGCAGATTCAGTGAGTGGTTCGGATTGGGAATACACTGTCTGAGAGTGTGGTGGAGGCAGATTCAGTGAGTAGTTCGGATCGGGAATGCAATGCCCGAGAGTGTGGTGGAGGCAGATTTAGTGAGTGGTTCGGATTGTGAATGCACTGCCTGAGAGTGTGGTGGAGGCAGATTCAGTGAGTGGTTCGGATCGGGAATGCACTGTCTGAGAGTGTGGAGGAGGCAGATTCAGTGAGTGGTTCGGATTGGGAATGCACTACCTGAGAGTGTGGTGGAGGCAGATTCAGTGAGTGGTTCGGATCGGGAATGCACTGCCTGAGAGTGTGGTGGTTGGAAGATTCAGCGAGTGGTTCGGATCGGGAATACACTGTCTGAGAGTGTGGTGGAGGCAGGTTCAGTGAGTGGTTCGGATCGGGAATGCACTGCCTGAGAGTGTGGTGGAGGCAGATTCTGTGAGTGGTTCGGATCGGGAATGCACTGCCTGAGAGTGTGGTGTTGGAAGATGCAGCAAGTGGTTCGGATCGGGAATGCACTGCCTGAGAGTGTGGTGGAGGCAGATTCAGTGAGTGGTTCGGATTGGGAATGCACTGCCTGAGAGTGTGGTGGAGGCAGATTCTGTGAGTGGTTCGGATCGGGAATGCACTGCCTGAGAGTGTGGTGGTTGGAAGATTCAGCGAGTGGTTCGGATCGGGAATGCACTGCCTGAGAGTGTGGTGGAGGCAGATTCAGTGAGTGGTTCGGATTGGGAATACACTGTCTGAGAGTGTGGTGGAGGCAGATTCAGTGAGTGGTTCGGATCGGGAATGCAATGCCCGAGAGTGTGGTGGAGGCAGATTTAGTGAGTGGTTCGGATTGTGAATGCACTGCCTGAGAGTGTGGTGGAGGCAGATTCAGTGAGTGGTTCGGATCGGGAATGCACTGTCTGAGAGTGTGGAGGAGGCAGATTCAGTGAGTGGTTCGGATTGGGAATGCACTACCTGAGAGTGTGGTGGAGGCAGATTCAGTGAGTGGTTCGGATCGGGAATGCACTGCCTGAGAGTGTGGTGGTTGGAAGATTCAGCGAGTGGTTCGGATTGGGAATGCACTACCTGAGAGTGTGGTGGAGGCAGGTTCAGTGTGTGGTTCGGATCGGGAATGCACTGTCTGAGAGTGTGGTGGAGGCAGGTTCAGTGATTGGTTCGGATCGGGAATGCACTGTCTGAGAGTGTGGTGGAGGCAGGTTCAGTGTGTGGTTCGGATCGGGAATGCACTGTCTGAGAGTGTGGTGGAGGCAGATTCAGTGAGTGCTTCGGATCGGGAATACACTGTCTGAGAGTGTGGTGGAGGCAGGTTCAGTGAGTGGTTCGGATCGGGAATGCAATGCCCGAGAGTGTGGTGGAGGCAGATTCAGTGAGTGGTTCGGATTTGGAATACACTGTCTGAGAGTGTGGTGGAGGCAGATTTAGTGAGTGGTTCGGATCGGGAATGCAATGCCCGAGAGTGTGGTGGAGGCAGATTCAGTGAGTGGTTCGGATCGGGAATGCACTGTCTGAGAGTGTGGTGGAGGCAGATTCAGTGAGTGGTTCGGATCGGGAATGCAATGCCCGAGAGTGTGGTGGAGGCAGATTTAGTGAGTGGTTCGGATTGTGAATGCACTGCCTGAGAGTGTGGTGGAGGCAGATTCAGTGAGTGGTTCGGATCGGGAATGCAATGCCCGAGAGTGTGGTGGAGGCAGATTCAGTGAGTGGTTCGGATTGTGAATGCACTGCCTGAGAGTGTGGTGGAGGCAGATTCAGTGAGTGGTTCGGATCGGGAATGCACTGTCTGAGAGTGTGGAGGAGGCAGATTCAGTGAGTGGTTCGGATTGGGAATGCACTACCTGAGAGTGTGGTGGAGGCAGATTCAGTGAGTGGTTCGGATTGGGAATGCACTGCCTGAGAGTGTGGTGGTTGGAAGATTCAGCGAGTGGTTCGGATTGGGAATGCACTACCTGAGAGTGTGGAGGAGGCAGATTCAGTGAGTGGTTCGGATCGGGAATGCACTGTCTGAGAGTGTGGTGGAGGCAGATTCAGTGAGTGGTTCGGATTGGGAATACACTGCCTGAGAGTGTGGTGGAGGCAGGTTCAGTGTGTGGTTCGGATCGGGAATGCACTGTCTGAGAGTGTGGTGGAGGCAGGTTCAGTGATTGGTTCGGATCGGGAATGCACTGTCTGAGAGTGTGGTGGAGGCAGGTTCAGTGTGTGGTTCGGATCGGGAATGCACTGTCTGAGAGTGTGGTGGAGGCAGATTCAGTGAGTGCTTCGGATCGGGAATACACTGTCTGAGAGTGTGGTGGAGGCAGGTTCAGTGAGTGGTTCGGATCGGGAATGTACTGTCTGAGAGTGTGGTGGAGGCAGATTCTGTGAGTGGTTCGGATCGGGAATGCACGACCTGAGAATGTGGTGGAGGCAGATTCAGCGAGTGAGTCGGATCGGGAATGCACTACCTGAGAATGTGGTGGAGGCAGATTCAGTGAGTGGTTCGGATCGGGAATGTACTGTCTGAGAGTGTGGTGGAGGCAGATTCTGTGAGTGGTTCGGATCGGGAATGCACTGTCTGAGAGTGTGGTGGAGGCAGATTCAGAGAGTGGTTCGGATCGGGAATGAACTGTCTGAGAGTGTGCTGGAGGCAGATTCAGTGAGTGGTTCGGATCGGGAATGCACGACCTGAGAATGTGGTGGAGGCAGATTCAGTGAGTGGTTCGGATCGGGAATGCACTGCCTGAGAGTGTGGTGGAGGCAGATTAAGTGAGTGTTTAGGATCAGGAATGCACTGCCTGAGAATGTGGTGGAGGCAGGTTCAGTGAGTGGTTCGGATCGGGAATACACTGTCTGAGAGTGTGGTGGAGGCAGATTCGGTGAGTGCTTCGGATTGGGAATGCACTGTCTGAGAGTGTGGTGGTGGCAGATTCAGTGTGTGGTTCGGATCGGGAATGCACTGTCTGAGAGTGTGGTGGAGGCAGATTCAGTGTGTGGTTCGGATCGGGAATGCACTGTCTGAGAGTGTGGTGGAGGCAGATTCAGTGAGTGGTTCGGATCGGGAATGCACTGTCTGAGAGTGTGGTGCAGGCAGATTCAGTGAGTGGTTCGGATCGGGAATGCACTGTCTGAGAGTGTGGTGGAGGCAGATTCAGTGAGTGGTTCGGATCGGGAATGCACTGCCTGAGAGTGTGGTGTTGGAAGATGCAGCAAGTGGTTCGGATCGGGAATGCACTGCAAGTGAGTGTGGCGGAGGCAGATTCAGTGAGTGGTTCGGATTGGGAATGCACTGCCTGAGAGTGTGGTGGAGGCAGATTCAGTGAGTGGTTCGGATTGGGAATGCACTGCCTGAGAGTGTGGTGGAGGCAGATTCAGTGAGTGGTTCGGATCGGGAATGCACTGCCTGAGAGTGTGGTGGTTGGAAGATTCTGCGAGTGGTTCGGATCGGGAATGCACTGTCTGAGAGTGTGGAGGAGGCAGATTCAGTGAGTGGTTCGGATTGGGAATGCACTACCTGAGAGTGTGGTGGAGGCAGATTCAGTGAGTGGTTCGGATCGGGAATGCACTGCCTGAGAGTGTGGTGGTTGGAAGATTCAGCGAGTGGTTCGGATCGGGAATGCACTGTCTGAGAGTGTGGTGGAGGCAGATTCAGTGAGTGGTTCGGATCGGGAATGCAATGCCCGAGAGTGTGGTGGAGGCAGACTCAGTGAGTGGTTCGGATTGGGAATTCACTGTCTGAGAGTGTGGTGGAGGCAGATTCAGTGAGTGGTTCGGATCGGGAATACACTGTCTGAGAGTGTGGTGGAGGCAGGTTCAGTGAGTGGTTCGGATCGGGAATGTACTGTCTGAGAGTGTGGTGGAGGCAGATTCAGTGTGTGGTTCGGATCGGGAATGCACTGTCTGAGAGTGTGGTGGAGGCAGATTCAGTGAGTGGTTCGGATCGGGAGTGCACTGTCTGAGAGTGTGGTGGAGGCTGATTCAGAGTGGTTCGGATCGGGAATGCACTGCCTGAGAGTGTGGTGTTGGAAGATGCAGCAAGTGGTTCGGATCGGGAATGCACTGCAAGTGAGTGTGGCGGAGGCAGATTCAGTGAGTGGTTCGGATTGGGAATGCACTGCCTGAGAGTGTGGTGGAGGCAGATTCAGTGAGTGGTTCGGATTGGGAATGCACTGCCTGAGAGTGTGGTGGAGGCAGATTCAGTGAGTGGTTCGGATCGGGAATGCACTGCCTGAGAGTGTGGTGGTTGGAAGATTCAGCGAGTGGTTCGGATCGGGAATGCACTGTCTGAGAGTGTGGAGGAGGCAGATTCAGTGAGTGGTTCGGATTGGGAATGCACTACCTGAGAGTGTGGTGGAGGCAGATTCAGTGAGTGGTTCGGATCGGGAATGCACTGCCTGAGAGTGTGGTGGTTGGAAGATTCAGCGAGTGGTTCGGATTGGGAATGCACTACCTGAGAGTGTGGTGGAGGCAGATTCAGTGAGTGTTCGGATCGGGAATGCACTGTCTGAGAGTGTGGTGGAGGCAGATTCAGTGAGTGGTTCGGATCGGGAATGCAATGCCCGAGAGTGTGGTGGAGGCAGATTCAGTGAGTGGTTCGGATCGGGAATGCACTGTCTGAGAGTGTGGTGGAGGCAGGTTCAGTGTGTGTTTCGGATCGGGAATGCACTGTCTGAGAGTGTGGTGGAGGCAGATTCAGTGAGTGCTTCGGATCGGAAATACACTGTCTGAGAGTGTGGTGGAGGCAGATTCAGTGAGTGGTTCGGATCGGGAATGCACTGCCTGAGAGTGTGGTGGAGGCAGATTCAGTGAGTGATTCGGATCGGGAGTGCACTGTCTGAGAGTGTGGTGGAGGCAGATTCAGAGTGGTTCGGATCGGGAATGCACTGCCTGAGAGTGTGGTGTTGGACGATGCAGCAAGTGGTTCGGATCGGGAATGCACTGCTAGTGAGTGTGGCGGAGGCAGATTCAGTGAGTGGTTCGGATTGGGAATGCACTGCCTGAGAGTGTGGTGGAGGCAGATTCAGAGTGGTTCGGATTGGGAATGCACTACCTGAGAGTGTGGTGGAGGCAGATTCAGTGAGTGGTTCGGATCGGGAATGCACTGCCTGAGAGTGTGGTGGTTGGAAGATTCAGCGAGTGGTTCGGATCGGGAATGCACTGTCTGAGAGTGTGGTGGAGGCAGATTCAGTGAGTGGTTCGGATCGGGAATGCAATGCCCGAGAGTGTGGTGGAGGCAGATTCAGTGAGTGGTTCGGATTGGGAATACACTGTCTGAGAGTGTGGTGGAGGCAGATTCAGTGAGTGGTTCGGATCGGGAATACACTGTCTGAGAGTGTGGTGGAGGCAGGTTCAGTGAGTGGTTCGGATCGGGAATGTACTGTCTGAGAGTGTGGTGGAGGCAGATTCCGTGTGAGGTTCGGATCGGGAATGCACTGTCTGAGAGTGTGGTGGAGGCAGATTCAGTGAGTGGTTCGGATCGGGAGTGCACTGTCTGAGAGTGTGGTGGAGGCAGATTCAGAGTGGTTCGGATCGGGAATGCACTGCCTGAGAGTGTGGTGTTGGAAGATGCAGCAAGTGGTTCGGATCGGGAATGCACTGCAAGTGAGTGTGGCGGAGGCAGATTCAGTGAGTGGTTCGGATTGGGAATGCACTGCCTGAGAGTGTGGTGGAGGCAGATTCAGTGAGTGGTTCGGATTGGGAATGCACTGCCTGAGAGTGTGGTGGAGGCAGATTCAGTGAGTGGTTCGGATCGGGAATGCACTGCCTGAGAGTGTGGTGGTTGGAAGATTCAGCGAGTGGTTCGGATCGGGAATGCACTGTCTGAGAGTGTGGTGGAGGCAGATTCAGTGAGTGGTTCGGATCGGGAATGCAATGCCCGAGAGTGTGGTGGAGGCAGATTCAGTGAGTGGTTCGGAATGGGAATGCACTGCCTGAGAGTGTGGTGGAGGCAGATTCAGTGAGTGGTTCGGATCGGGAATGCACTGTCTGAGAGTGTGGTGGAGGCAGATTCAGTGAGTGGTTCGGATCGGGAATGCAATGCCCGAGAGTGTGGTGGAGGCAGATTCAGTGAGTGGTTCGGAATGGGAATACACTGCCTGAGAGTGTGGTGGAGGCAGATTCAGTGAGTGGTTCGGATCGGGAATGCAATGCCCGAGAGTGTGGTGGAGGCAGATTTAGTGAGTGGTTCGGATTGTGAATGCACTGCCTGAGAGTGTGGTGGAGGCAGATTCAGTGAGTGGTTCGGATCGGGAATGCACTGTCTGAGAGTGTGGTGGAGGCAGATTCAGTGAGTGGTTCGGATTGTGAATGCACTGCCTGAGAGTGTGGTGGAGGCAGATTCAGTGAGTGGTTCGGATCGGGAATGTACTGTCTGAGAGTGTGGTGGAGGCAGATTCAGTGAGTGGTTCGGAATGGGAATGCACTGCCTGAGAGTGTGGTGGTTGGAAGATTCAGCGAGTGGCTCGGATTGTGAATGCACTGTCTGAGAGTGTGGTGGAGGCAGATTCAGTGAGTGGTTCGGAATGGGAATGCACTGCCTGAGAGTGTGGTGGAGGCAGATTCAGTGAGTGGTTCGGATCGGGAATGCACTGTCTGAGAGTGTGGTGGAGGCAGATTCAGTGAGTGGTTCGGATCGGGAATGCACTGTCTGAGAGTGTGGTGGAGGCAGATTCAGTGAGTGGTTCGGATCGGGAATGCACTGTCTGAGAGTGTGGTGGAGGCAGATTCAGTGAGTGGTTCGGATCGGGAATGCAATGCCCGAGAGTGTGGTGGAGGCAGATTCAGTGAGTGGTTCGGAATGGGAATGCACTACCTGAGAGTGTGGTGGAGGCAGATTCAGTGAGTGGTTCGGAATGGGAATGCACTGTCTGAGAGTGTGGTGGAGGCAGATTCAGTGAGTGGTTCGGATCGGGAATGCACTGTCTGAGAGTGTGGTGGAGGCAGATTCAGTGAGTGGTTCGGAATGGGAATGCACTGCCTGAGAGTGTGGTGGAGGCAGATTCAGTGAGTGGTTCGGATCGGGAATGCACTGTCTGAGAGTGTGGTGGAGGCAGATTCAGTGAGTGGTTCGGAATGGGAATGCACTGCCTGAGAGTGTGGTGGAGGCAGATTCAGTGAGTGGTTCGGATCGGGAATGCACTGTCTGAGAGTGTGGTGGAGGCAGATTCAGTGAGTGGTTCGGAATGGGAATGCACTGCCTGAGAGTGTGGTGGAGGCAGATTCAGTGTGTGGTTCGGAATGGGAATGCACTGCCTGAGAGTGTGGTGGAGGCAGATTCAGTGAGTGGTTCGGAATGGGAATGCACTGCCTGAGAGTGTGGTGGAGGCAGATTCAGTGAGTGGTTCGGAATGGGAATGCACTGCCTGAGAGTGTGGTGGAGGCAGATTCAGTGTGTGGTTCGGAATGGGAATGCAATGTCTGAGAGTGTGGTGGAGGCAGATTCAGTGTGTGGTTCGGATCGGGAATGCAATACCTGAGAGTGTGGTGGAGGCAGATTCAGTGTGTGGTTCGGATCGGGAATGCACTACCTGAGAGTGTGGTGGAGGCAGATTCAGTGTGTGGTTCGGATCGGGAATGCACTACCTGAGAGTGTGGTGGAGGCAGATTCAGTGAGTAGTTCGGATCGGGAATGCACTGTCTGAGAGTGTGGTGGAGGCAGATTCAGTGTGTGGTTCGGAATGGGAATGCAATGTCTGAGAGTGTGGTGGAGGCAGATTCAGTGTGTGGTTCGGATCGGGAATGCACTACCTGAGAGTGTGGTGGAGGCAGATTCAGTGTGTGGTTCGGATCGGGAATGCACTACCTGAGAGTGTGGTGGAGGCAGATTCAGTGTGTGGTTCGGATCGGGAATGCACTACCTGAGAGTGTGGTGGAGGCAGATTCAGTGTGTGGTTCGGATCGGGAATGCACTACCTGAGAGTGTGGTGGAGGCAGATTCAGTGAGTGGTTCGGATCGGGAATGCACTGTCTGAGAGTGTGGTGGAGGCAGATTCAGTGTGTGGTTCGGATCGGGAATGCACTGCCTGAGAGTGTGGTGGAGGCAGATTCAGTGAGTGGTTCGGATCTGGAATGCACTGCCTGAGAGTGTGTTGGAGGCAGATTCAGTGAGTGGTTCGGATCGGGAATGCACTGCCTGAGAGTGTGGTGGTTGGAAGATTCAGCGAGTGGTTCGGATTGGGAATGCACTACCTGAGAGTGTGGTGGAGGCAGATTCAGTGAGTGGTTCGGATCGGGAATGCACTGTCTGAGAGTGTGGTGGAGGCAGATTCAGTGAGTGGTTCGGATCGGGAATGCAATGCCCGAGAGTGTGGTGGAGGCAGATTCAGTGAGTGGTTCGGATTGGGAATGCACTGTCTGAGAGTGTGGTGGAGGCAGATTCAGTGAGTGGTTCGGATCGGGAATACACTGTCTGAGAGTGTGGTGGAGGCAGATTCAGTGAGTGGTTCGGATCGGGAATGCAATGCCCGAGAGTGTGGTGGAGGCAGATTCAGTGAGTGGTTCGGAATGGGAATACACTGCCTGAGAGTGTGGTGGAGGCAGATTCAGTGAGTGGTTCGGATCGGGAATGCACTGTCTGAGAGTGTGGTGGAGGCAGGTTCAGTGAGTGGTTCGGATCGGGAATGCACTGTCTGAGAGTGTGGTGGAGGCAGATTCAGTGAGTGGTTCGGATCGGGAATGCACTGTCTGAGAGTGTGGTGGAGGCAGATTCAGAGTGGTTCGGATCGTGAATGCATTGCCTGAGAGTGTGGTGTTGGAAGATGCAGCAAGTGGTTCGGATCGGGAATGCACTGCAAGTGAGTGTGGCGGAGGTAGATTCAGTGAGTGGTTTGGATTGGGAATGCACTGCCTGAGAGTGTCGTGGAGGCAGATTCAGTGAGTGGTTCGGATCGGGAATGCACTGCCTGAGAGTGTGGTGGTTGGAAGATTCAGCGAGTGGTTCGGATCGGGAATACACTGTCTGAGAGTGTGGAGGAGGCAGAGTCAGTGAGTGGTTCGGATTGGGAATGCACTACCTGAGAGTGTGGTGGAGGCAGATTCAGTGAGTGGTTCGGATCGGGAATGTACTGTCTGAGAGTGTGGTGGAGGCAGATTCAGTGAGTGGTTCGGATCGGGAATGCTCTGCCTGAGAGTGTGGTGGAGGCAGATTCAGTGAGTGGTTCGGATCGGGAATGCACTGCCTGAGAGTGTGGTGGAGGCAGATTCAGTGAGTGGTTCGGATCGGGAATGCTCTGCCTGAGAGTGTGGTGGAGGCAGATTCAGTGAGTGGTTCGGATCGGAAATGCACTGCCTGAGAGTGTGGTGGAGGCAGATTCAGTGAGTGTTTAGGATCAGGAATGCACTGCCTGAGAGTGTGGTGGTTGGAAGATTCAGTGAGTGGTTCGGATTGGGAAAACACTGTCTGAGAGTGTGGTGGAGGCAGGTTCAGTGAGTGGTTCGGATCGGGAATGAACTGTCTGAGAGTGTGGTGGAGGCAGGTTCAGTGAGTGGTTCGGATCGGGAATGCACTGTCTGAGAGTGTGGTGGAGGCAGATTCAGTGAGTGCTTCGGATTGGGAATGCACTGTCTGAGAGTGTGGTGGAGGCAGGTTCAGTGAGTGGTTCGGATCGGGAATGCGCTGTCTGAGAGTGTGGTGGAGGCAGATTCAACGAGTGGTTCGGATCGGGAATGCACTGCCTCAGAGTGTGGTGGAGGCAGATTCAGCGAGTGGTTCGGATCGGGAATGCACTGCCTGAGAGTGTGGTGGAGGCAGATTCAGCGAGTGGTTCGGATCGGGAATGCACTGCCTGAGAGTGTGGTGGAGGCAGATTCTGTGAGTAGTTCGGATCGGGAATGCACTGCCTGAGAGTGTGCTGGAGGCAGATTCAGCGAGTGGTTCGGATCGGGAATGCACTGCCTGAGAGTGTGGTGGAGGCAGATTCAGCGAGTGGTTCGGATCGGGAATGCACTGCCTGAGAGTGTGGTGGAGGCAGATTCAGTCAGTGGTTCGGATCGGGAATGCACTGCCTGAGAGTGTGGTGGAGGCAGATTCAGTGAGTGGTTCGGATCGGGAATGCACTTTCTGAGAGTGTGGTGGAGGCAGATTCATTGAGTGGTTCGGATCGGGAATGCACTGCCTGAGAGTGTGGTGGAGGCAGATTCAGTGAGTGTTTCGGATCGGGAATGCACTGCCTGAGAGTGTGGTGGAGGCAGATTCAGTGAGTGTTTCGGATCGGGAATGCACTGCCTGAGAGTGTGGTGGAGGCTGATTCAGTGAGTGTTTCGGATCGGGAATGCACTGCCTGAGAGTGTGGTGGAGGCAGATTCAGTGAGTGGTTCGGATCGGGAATGCACTCTCTGAGAGTGTGGTGGAGGCTGATTCAGTGAGTGTTTCGGATCGGGAATGCACTGCCTGAGAGTGTGGTGGAGGCAGATTCAGTGAGTGTTTCGGATCGGGAATGCACTGCCTGAGAGTGTGGTGGAGGCAGATTCAGTGAGTGGTTCGGATCGGGAATGCTCTGCCTGAGAGTGTGGTGGAGGCTGATTCAGTGAGTGTTTCGGATCGGGAATGCACTGCCTGAGAGTGTGGTGGAGGCAGATTCAGTGAGTGTTTCGGATCGGGAATGCACTGCCTGAGAGTGTGGTGGAGGCAGATTCAGTGAGTGGTTCGGATCGGGAATGCTCTGCCTGAGAGTGTGGTGGAGGCAGATTCAGTGAGTGGTTCGGATCGGGAATGCACGACCTGAGCATGTGGTGGAGGCAGATTCAGTGAGTGGTTCGGATCGGGAATGCACTGCCTGAGAGTGTGGTGGAGGCAGATTCAGTGAGTGTTTAGGATCAGGAATGCACTGCCTGAGAATGTGGTGGAGGCAGGTTCAGTGAGTGGTTCGGATCGGGAATGCACTGTCTGAGAGTGTGGTGGAGGCAGATTCAGTGAGTGGTTCGGATTGGGAATACACTGTCTGAGAGTGTGGTGGAGGCAGGTTCAGTGAGTGGTTCGGATCGGGAATGCACTGTCTGAGAGTGTGGTGGAGGCAGATTCAGTGAGTGGTTCGGATTGGGAATACACTTTCTGAGAGTGTGGTGTTGGAAGATTCAGTGAGTGGTTCGGATCGGGAATGCACGACCTGAGAATGTGGTGGTGGCAGATTCAGTGAGTGGTTCGGATCGGGAATGCACTGCCTGAGAGTGTGGTGGAGGCAGATTCAGTGAGTGGTTCGGATCGGGAATGCACTGCCTGAGAGTGTGGTGGAGGCAGATTCTGTGAGTGGTTCGGATCGGGAATGCACTGCCTGAGAGTGTGGTGGAGGCAGATTCTGTGAGTGGTTCGGATCGGGAATGCACTGCCTGAGAGTGTGGTGTTGGAAGATGCAGCAAGTGGTTCGGATCGGGAATGCACTGCCTGAGAGTGTGGTGGAGGCAGATTCAGTGAGTGGTTCGGATTGGGAATGCACTGCCTGAGAGTGTGGTGGAGGCAGATTCTGTGAGTGGTTCGGATCGGGAATGCACTGCCTGAGAGTGTGGTGGTTGGAAGATTCAGCGAGTGGTTCGGATCGGGAATGCACTGCCTGAGAGTGTGGTGGAGGCAGATTCAGTGAGTGGTTCGGATTGGGAATACACTGTCTGAGAGTGTGGTGGAGGCAGATTCAGTGAGTAGTTCGGATCGGGAATGCAATGCCCGAGAGTGTGGTGGAGGCAGATTTAGTGAGTGGTTCGGATTGTGAATGCACTGCCTGAGAGTGTGGTGGAGGCAGATTCAGTGAGTGGTTCGGATCGGGAATGCACTGTCTGAGAGTGTGGAGGAGGCAGATTCAGTGAGTGGTTCGGATTGGGAATGCACTACCTGAGAGTGTGGTGGAGGCAGATTCAGTGAGTGGTTCGGATCGGGAATGCACTGCCTGAGAGTGTGGTGGTTGGAAGATTCAGCGAGTGGTTCGGATCGGGAATACACTGTCTGAGAGTGTGGTGGAGGCAGGTTCAGTGAGTGGTTCGGATCGGGAATGCACTGCCTGAGAGTGTGGTGGAGGCAGATTCTGTGAGTGGTTCGGATCGGGAATGCACTGCCTGAGAGTGTGGTGTTGGAAGATGCAGCAAGTGGTTCGGATCGGGAATGCACTGCCTGAGAGTGTGGTGGAGGCAGATTCAGTGAGTGGTTCGGATTGGGAATGCACTGCCTGAGAGTGTGGTGGAGGCAGATTCTGTGAGTGGTTCGGATCGGGAATGCACTGCCTGAGAGTGTGGTGGTTGGAAGATTCAGCGAGTGGTTCGGATCGGGAATGCACTGCCTGAGAGTGTGGTGGAGGCAGATTCAGTGAGTGGTTCGGATTGGGAATACACTGTCTGAGAGTGTGGTGGAGGCAGATTCAGTGAGTGGTTCGGATCGGGAATGCAATGCCCGAGAGTGTGGTGGAGGCAGATTTAGTGAGTGGCTCGGATTGTGAATGCACTGCCTGAGAGTGTGGTGGAGGCAGATTCAGTGAGTGGTTCGGATCGGGAATGCACTGTCTGAGAGTGTGGAGGAGGCAGATTCAGTGAGTGGTTCGGATTGGGAATGCACTACCTGAGAGTGTGGTGGAGGCAGATTCAGTGAGTGGTTCGGATCGGGAATGCACTGCCTGAGAGTGTGGTGGTTGGAAGATTCAGCGAGTGGTTCGGATTGGGAATGCACTACCTGAGAGTGTGGTGGAGGCAGGTTCAGTGTGTGGTTCGGATCGGGAATGCACTGTCTGAGAGTGTGGTGGAGGCAGGTTCAGTGATTGGTTCGGATCGGGAATGCACTGTCTGAGAGTGTGGTGGAGGCAGGTTCAGTGTGTGGTTCGGATCGGGAATGCACTGTCTGAGAGTGTGGTGGAGGCAGATTCAGTGAGTGCTTCGGATCGGGAATACACTGTCTGAGAGTGTGGTGGAGGCAGGTTCAGTGAGTGGTTCGGATCGGGAATGCAATGCCCGAGAGTGTGGTGGAGGCAGATTCAGTGAGTGGTTCGGATTTGGAATACACTGTCTGAGAGTGTGGTGGAGGCAGATTTAGTGAGTGGTTCGGATCGGGAATGCAATGCCCGAGAGTGTGGTGGAGGCAGATTCAGTGAGTGGTTCGGATCGGGAATGCACTGTCTGAGAGTGTGGTGGAGGCAGATTCAGTGAGTGGTTCGGATCGGGAATGCAATGCCCGAGAGTGTGGTGGAGGCAGATTTAGTGAGTGGTTCGGATTGTGAATGCACTGCCTGAGAGTGTGGTGGAGGCAGATTCAGTGAGTGGTTCGGATCGGGAATGCAATGCCCGAGAGTGTGGTGGAGGCAGATTCAGTGAGTGGTTCGGATTGTGAATGCACTGCCTGAGAGTGTGGTGGAGGCAGATTCAGTGAGTGGTTCGGATCGGGAATGCACTGTCTGAGAGTGTGGAGGAGGCAGATTCAGTGAGTGGTTCGGATTGGGAATGCACTACCTGAGAGTGTGGTGGAGGCAGATTCAGTGAGTGGTTCGGATTGGGAATGCACTGCCTGAGAGTGTGGTGGTTGGAGGATTCAGCGAGTGGTTCGGATTGGGAATGCACTACCTGAGAGTGTGGTGGAGGCAGATTCAGTGAGTGGTTCGGATCGGGAATGCACTGTCTGAGAGTGTGGTGGAGGCAGATTCAGTGAGTGGTTCGGATTGGGAATACACTGCCTGAGAGTGTGGTGGAGGCAGGTTCAGTGTGTGGTTCGGATCGGGAATGCACTGTCTGAGAGTGTGGTGGAGGCAGGTTCAGTGATTGGTTCGGATCGGGAATGCACTGTCTGAGAGTGTGGTGGAGGCAGGTTCAGTGTGTGGTTCGGATCGGGAATGCACTGCCTGAGAGTGTGGTGGTTGGAAGATTCAGCGAGTGGTTCGGATCGGGAATACACTGTCTGAGAGTGTGGTGGAGGCAGGTTCAGTGAGTGGTTCGGATCGGGAATGCACTGCCTGAGAGTGTGGTGGAGGCAGATTCTGTGAGTGGTTCGGATCGGGAATGCACTGCCTGAGAGTGTGGTGTTGGAAGATGCAGCAAGTGGTTCGGATCGGGAATGCACTGCCTGAGAGTGTGGTGGAGGCAGATTCAGTGAGTGGTTCGGATTGGGAATGCACTGCCTGAGAGTGTGGTGGAGGCAGATTCTGTGAGTGGTTCGGATCGGGAATGCACTGCCTGAGAGTGTGGTGGTTGGAAGATTCAGCGAGTGGTTCGGATCGGGAATGCACTGCCTGAGAGTGTGGTGGAGGCAGATTCAGTGAGTGGTTCGGATTGGGAATACACTGTCTGAGAGTGTGGTGGAGGCAGATTCAGTGAGTGGTTCGGATCGGGAATGCAATGCCCGAGAGTGTGGTGGAGGCAGATTTAGTGAGTGGCTCGGATTGTGAATGCACTGCCTGAGAGTGTGGTGGAGGCAGATTCAGTGAGTGGTTCGGATCGGGAATGCACTGTCTGAGAGTGTGGAGGAGGCAGATTCAGTGAGTGGTTCGGATTGGGAATGCACTACCTGAGAGTGTGGTGGAGGCAGATTCAGTGAGTGGTTCGGATCGGGAATGCACTGCCTGAGAGTGTGGTGGTTGGAAGATTCAGCGAGTGGTTCGGATTGGGAATGCACTACCTGAGAGTGTGGTGGAGGCAGGTTCAGTGTGTGGTTCGGATCGGGAATGCACTGTCTGAGAGTGTGGTGGAGGCAGGTTCAGTGATTGGTTCGGATCGGGAATGCACTGTCTGAGAGTGTGGTGGAGGCAGGTTCAGTGTGTGGTTCGGATCGGGAATGCACTGTCTGAGAGTGTGGTGGAGGCAGATTCAGTGAGTGCTTCGGATCGGGAATACACTGTCTGAGAGTGTGGTGGAGGCAGGTTCAGTGAGTGGTTCGGATCGGGAATGCAATGCCCGAGAGTGTGGTGGAGGCAGATTCAGTGAGTGGTTCGGATTTGGAATACACTGTCTGAGAGTGTGGTGGAGGCAGATTTAGTGAGTGGTTCGGATCGGGAATGCAATGCCCGAGAGTGTGGTGGAGGCAGATTCAGTGAGTGGTTCGGATCGGGAATGCACTGTCTGAGAGTGTGGTGGAGGCAGATTCAGTGAGTGGTTCGGATCGGGAATGCAATGCCCGAGAGTGTGGTGGAGGCAGATTTAGTGAGTGGTTCGGATTGTGAATGCACTGCCTGAGAGTGTGGTGGAGGCAGATTCAGTGAGTGGTTCGGATCGGGAATGCAATGCCCGAGAGTGTGGTGGAGGCAGATTCAGTGAGTGGTTCGGATTGTGAATGCACTGCCTGAGAGTGTGGTGGAGGCAGATTCAGTGAGTGGTTCGGATCGGGAATGCACTGTCTGAGAGTGTGGAGGAGGCAGATTCAGTGAGTGGTTCGGATTGGGAATGCACTACCTGAGAGTGTGGTGGAGGCAGATTCAGTGAGTGGTTCGGATTGGGAATGCACTGCCTGAGAGTGTGGTGGTTGGAGGATTCAGCGAGTGGTTCGGATTGGGAATGCACTACCTGAGAGTGTGGTGGAGGCAGATTCAGTGAGTGGTTCGGATCGGGAATGCACTGTCTGAGAGTGTGGTGGAGGCAGATTCAGTGAGTGGTTCGGATTGGGAATACACTGCCTGAGAGTGTGGTGGAGGCAGGTTCAGTGTGTGGTTCGGATCGGGAATGCACTGTCTGAGAGTGTGGTGGAGGCAGGTTCAGTGATTGGTTCGGATCGGGAATGCACTGTCTGAGAGTGTGGTGGAGGCAGGTTCAGTGTGTGGTTCGGATCGGGAATGCACTGTCTGAGAGTGTGGTGGAGGCAGATTCAGTGAGTGCTTCGGATCGGGAATACACTGTCTGAGAGTGTGGTGGAGGCAGGTTCAGTGAGTGGTTCGGATCGGGAATGTACTGTCTGAGAGTGTGGTGGAGGCAGATTCTGTGAGTGGTTCGGATCGGGAATGCACGACCTGAGAATGTGGTGGAGGCAGATTCAGCGAGTGAGTCGGATCGGGAATGCACTACCTGAGAATGTGGTGGAGGCAGATTCAGTGAGTGGTTCGGATCGGGAATGTACTGTCTGAGAGTGTGGTGGAGGCAGATTCTGTGAGTGGTTCGGATCGGGAATGCACTGTCTGAGAGTGTGGTGGAGGCAGATTCAGAGAGTGGTTCGGATCGGGAATGAACTGTCTGAGAGTGTGCTGGAGGCAGATTCAGTGAGTGGTTCGGATCGGGAATGCACGACCTGAGAATGTGGTGGAGGCAGATTCAGTGAGTGGTTCGGATCGGGAATGCACTGCCTGAGAGTGTGGTGGAGGCAGATTAAGTGAGTGTTTAGGATCAGGAATGCACTGCCTGAGAATGTGGTGGAGGCAGGTTCAGTGAGTGGTTCGGATCGGGAATGTACTGTCTGAGAGTGTGGTGGAGGCAGATTCTGTGAGTGGTTCGGATCGGGAATGCACTGTCTGAGAGTGTGGTGGAGGCAGATTCAGTGAGTGGTTCGGATCGGGAATGTACTGTCTGAGAGTGTGGTGGAGGCAGATTCAGTGTGTGGTTCGGATCGGGAATGCACTGTCTGAGAGTGTGGTGCAGGCAGATTCAGTGAGTGGTTCGGATCGGGAATGCACTGTCTGAGAGTGTGGTGGAGGCAGATTCAGTGAGTGGTTCGGATCGGGAATGCACTGCCTGAGAGTGTGGTGTTGGAAGATGCAGCAAGTGGTTCGGATCGGGAATGCACTGCAAGTGAGTGTGGCGGAGGCAGATTCAGTGAGTGGTTCGGATTGGGAATGCACTGCCTGAGAGTGTGGTGGAGGCAGATTCAGTGAGTGGTTCGGATTGGGAATGCACTGCCTGAGAGTGTGGTGGAGGCAGATTCAGTGAGTGGTTCGGATCGGGAATGCACTGCCTGAGAGTGTGGTGGTTGGAAGATTCTGCGAGTGGTTCGGATCGGGAATGCACTGTCTGAGAGTGTGGAGGAGGCAGATTCAGTGAGTGGTTCGGATTGGGAATGCACTACCTGAGAGTGTGGTGGAGGCAGATTCAGTGAGTGGTTCGGATCGGGAATGCACTGCCTGAGAGTGTGGTGGTTGGAAGATTCAGCGAGTGGTTCGGATCGGGAATGCACTGTCTGAGAGTGTGGTGGAGGCAGATTCAGTGAGTGGTTCGGATCGGGAATGCAATGCCCGAGAGTGTGGTGGAGGCAGACTCAGTGAGTGGTTCGGATTGGGAATTCACTGTCTGAGAGTGTGGTGGAGGCAGATTCAGTGAGTGGTTCGGATCGGGAATACACTGTCTGAGAGTGTGGTGGAGGCAGGTTCAGTGAGTGGTTCGGATCGGGAATGTACTGTCTGAGAGTGTGGTGGAGGCAGATTCAGTGTGTGGTTCGGATCGGGAATGCACTGTCTGAGAGTGTGGTGGAGGCAGATTCAGTGAGTGGTTCGGATCGGGAGTGCACTGTCTGAGAGTGTGGTGGAGGCTGATTCAGAGTGGTTCGGATCGGGAATGCACTGCCTGAGAGTGTGGTGTTGGAAGATGCAGCAAGTGGTTCGGATCGGGAATGCACTGCAAGTGAGTGTGGCGGAGGCAGATTCAGTGAGTGGTTCGGATTGGGAATGCACTGCCTGAGAGTGTGGTGGAGGCAGATTCAGTGAGTGGTTCGGATTGGGAATGCACTGCCTGAGAGTGTGGTGGAGGCAGATTCAGTGAGTGGTTCGGATCGGGAATGCACTGCCTGAGAGTGTGGTGGTTGGAAGATTCAGCGAGTGGTTCGGATCGGGAATGCACTGTCTGAGAGTGTGGAGGAGGCAGATTCAGTGAGTGGTTCGGATTGGGAATGCACTACCTGAGAGTGTGGTGGAGGCAGATTCAGTGAGTGGTTCGGATCGGGAATGCACTGCCTGAGAGTGTGGTGGTTGGAAGATTCAGCGAGTGGTTCGGATTGGGAATGCACTACCTGAGAGTGTGGTGGAGGCAGATTCAGTGAGTGTTCGGATCGGGAATGCACTGTCTGAGAGTGTGGTGGAGGCAGATTCAGTGAGTGGTTCGGATCGGGAATGCAATGCCCGAGAGTGTGGTGGAGGCAGATTCAGTGAGTGGTTCGGATCGGGAATGCACTGTCTGAGAGTGTGGTGGAGGCAGGTTCAGTGTGTGTTTCGGATCGGGAATGCACTGTCTGAGAGTGTGGTGGAGGCAGATTCAGTGAGTGCTTCGGATCGGAAATACACTGTCTGAGAGTGTGGTGGAGGCAGATTCAGTGAGTGGTTCGGATCGGGAATGCACTGCCTGAGAGTGTGGTGGAGGCAGATTCAGTGAGTGATTCGGATCGGGAGTGCACTGTCTGAGAGTGTGGTGGAGGCAGATTCAGAGTGGTTCGGATCGGGAATGCACTGCCTGAGAGTGTGGTGTTGGACGATGCAGCAAGTGGTTCGGATCGGGAATGCACTGCTAGTGAGTGTGGCGGAGGCAGATTCAGTGAGTGGTTCGGATTGGGAATGCACTGCCTGAGAGTGTGGTGGAGGCAGATTCAGAGTGGTTCGGATTGGGAATGCACTACCTGAGAGTGTGGTGGAGGCAGATTCAGTGAGTGGTTCGGATCGGGAATGCACTGCCTGAGAGTGTGGTGGTTGGAAGATTCAGCGAGTGGTTCGGATCGGGAATGCACTGTCTGAGAGTGTGGTGGAGGCAGATTCAGTGAGTGGTTCGGATCGGGAATGCAATGCCCGAGAGTGTGGTGGAGGCAGATTCAGTGAGTGGTTCGGATTGGGAATACACTGTCTGAGAGTGTGGTGGAGGCAGATTCAGTGAGTGGTTCGGATCGGGAATACACTGTCTGAGAGTGTGGTGGAGGCAGGTTCAGTGAGTGGTTCGGATCGGGAATGTACTGTCTGAGAGTGTGGTGGAGGCAGATTCCGTGTGAGGTTCGGATCGGGAATGCACTGTCTGAGAGTGTGGTGGAGGCAGATTCAGTGAGTGGTTCGGATCGGGAGTGCACTGTCTGAGAGTGTGGTGGAGGCAGATTCAGAGTGGTTCGGATCGGGAATGCACTGCCTGAGAGTGTGGTGTTGGAAGATGCAGCAAGTGGTTCGGATCGGGAATGCACTGCAAGTGAGTGTGGCGGAGGCAGATTCAGTGAGTGGTTCGGATTGGGAATGCACTGCCTGAGAGTGTGGTGGAGGCAGATTCAGTGAGTGGTTCGGATTGGGAATGCACTGCCTGAGAGTGTGGTGGAGGCAGATTCAGTGAGTGGTTCGGATCGGGAATGCACTGCCTGAGAGTGTGGTGGTTGGAAGATTCAGCGAGTGGTTCGGATCGGGAATGCACTGTCTGAGAGTGTGGTGGAGGCAGATTCAGTGAGTGGTTCGGATCGGGAATGCAATGCCCGAGAGTGTGGTGGAGGCAGATTCAGTGAGTGGTTCGGAATGGGAATGCACTGCCTGAGAGTGTGGTGGTTGGAAGATTCAGCGAGTGGTTCGGATTGGGAATGCACTACCTGAGAGTGTGGTGGAGGCAGATTCAGTGAGTGGTTCGGATCGGGAATGCACTGTCTGAGAGTGTGGTGGAGGCAGATTCAGTGAGTGGTTCGGATCGGGAATGCAATGCCCGAGAGTGTGGTGGAGGCAGATTCAGTGAGTGGTTCGGAATGGGAATACACTGCCTGAGAGTGTGGTGGAGGCAGATTCAGTGAGTGGTTCGGATCGGGAATGTACTGTCTGAGAGTGTGGTGGAGGCAGATTCCGTGTGAGGTTCGGATCGGGAATGCACTGTCTGAGAGTGTGGTGGAGGCAGATTCAGTGAGTGGTTCGGATCGGGAGTGCACTGTCTGAGAGTGTGGTGGAGGCAGATTCAGAGTGGTTCGGATCGGGAATGCACTGCCTGAGAGTGTGGTGTTGGAAGATGCAGCAAGTGGTTCGGATCGGGAATGCACTGCAAGTGAGTGTGGCGGAGGCAGATTCAGTGAGTGGTTCGGATTGGGAATGCACTGCCTGAGAGTGTGGTGGAGGCAGATTCAGTGAGTGGTTCGGATTGGGAATGCACTGCCTGAGAGTGTGGTGGAGGCAGATTCAGTGAGTGGTTCGGATCGGGAATGCACTGCCTGAGAGTGTGGTGGTTGGAAGATTCAGCGAGTGGTTCGGATCGGGAATGCACTGTCTGAGAGTGTGGTGGAGGCAGATTCAGTGAGTGGTTCGGATCGGGAATGCAATGCCCGAGAGTGTGGTGGAGGCAGATTCAGTGAGTGGTTCGGATCGGGAATACACTGTCTGAGAGTGTGGTGGAGGCAGATTCAGTGAGTGGTTCGGATCGGGAATGCACTGCCTGAGAGTGTGGTGGTTGGAAGATTCAGCGAGTGGTTCGGATTGGGAATGCACTACCTGAGAGTGTGGTGGAGGCAGATTCAGTGAGTGGTTCGGATCGGGAATGCACTGTCTGAGAGTGTGGTGGAGGCAGATTCAGTGAGTGGTTCGGATCGGGAATGCAATGCCCGAGAGTGTGGTGGAGGCAGATTCAGTGAGTGGTTCGGAATGGGAATGCACTGTCTGAGAGTGTGGTGGAGGCAGATTCAGTGAGTGGTTCGGATCGGGAATGCAATGCCCGAGAGTGTGGTGGAGGCAGATTCAGTGAGTGGTTCGGATCGGGAATACACTGCCTGAGAGTGTGGTGGAGGCAGATTCAGTGAGTGGTTCGGATCGGGAATGCACTGCCCGAGAGTGTGGTGGAGGCAGATTCAGTGAGTGGTTCGGATCGGGAATGCACTGTCTGAGAGTGTGGTGGAGGCAGATTCAGTGAGTGGTTTGGATTGGGAATGCACTGCCTGAGAGTGTGGTGGTTGGAAGATTCAGCGAGTGGTTCGGATCGGGAATACACTGTCTGAGAGTGTGGAGGAGGCAGATTCAGTGAGTGCTTCGGATCGGGAATACACTGTCTGAGAGTGTGGTGGAGGCAGGTTCAGTGAGTGGTTCGGATCGGGAATGTACTGTCTGAGAGTGTGGTGGAGGCAGATTCAGTGAGTGGTTCGGATCGGGAATGCACTGTCTGAGAGTGTGGTGGAGGCAGATTCAGAGTGGTTCGGATCGGGAATGCACTGCCTGAGAGTGTGGTGTTGGAAGATGCAGCAAGTGGTTCGGATCGGGAATGCACTGCAAGTGAGTGTGGCGGAGGTAGATTCAGTGAGTGGTTTGGATTGGGAATGCACTGCCTGAGAGTGTGGTGGTTGGAAGATTCAGCGAGTGGTTCGGATCGGGAATACACTGTCTGAGAGTGTGGAGGAGGCAGATTCAGTGAGTGGTTCGGATTGGGAATGCACTACCTGAGAGTGTGGTGGAGGCAGATTCAGTGAGTGGTTCGGATCGGGAATGTACTGTCTGAGAGTGTGGTGGAGGCAGATTCAGTGAGTGGTTCGGATCGGGAATGCTCTGCCTGAGAGTGTGGTGGAGGCAGATTCAGTGAGTGGTTCGGATCGGGAATGCACTGCCTGAGAGTGTGGTGGAGGCAGATTCAGTGAGTGGTTCGGATCGGGAATGCTCTGCCTGAGAGTGTGGTGGAGGCAGATTCAGTGAGTGGTTCGGATCGGGAATGCACTGCCTGAGAGTGTGGTGGAGGCAGATTCAGTGAGTGTTTAGGATCAGGAATGCACTGCCTGAGAGTGTGGTGGTTGGAAGATTCAGTGAGTGGTTCGGATTGGGAATACACTGTCTGAGAGTGTGGTGGAGGCAGGTTCAGTGAGTGGTTCGGATCGGGAATCAACTGTCTGAGAGTGTGGTGGAGGCAGGTTCAGTGAGTGGTTCGGATCGGGAATGCACTGTCTGAGAGTGTGGTGGAGGCAGATTCAGTGAGTGCTTCGGATTGGGAATGCACTGTCTGAGAGTGTGGTGGAGGCAGGTTCAGTGAGTGGTTCGGATCGGGAATGCGCTGTCTGAGAGTGTGGTGGAGGCAGATTCAACGAGTGGTTCGGATCGGGAATGCACTGCCTCAGAGTGTGGTGGAGGCAGATTCTGTGAGTAGTTCGGATTGGGAATGCACTGCCTGAGAGTGTGGTGGAGGCAGATTCAGCGAGTGGTTCGGATCGGGAATGCACTGCCTGAGAGTGTGGTGGAGGCAGATTCAGCGAGTGGTTCGGATCGGGAATGCACTGCCTGAGAGTGTGGTGGAGGCAGATTCAGTCAGTGGTTCGGATCGGGAATGCACTGCCTGAGAGTGTGGTGGAGGCAGATTCAGTGAGTGGTTCGGATCGGGAATGCACTTTCTGAGAGTGTGGTGGAGGCAGATTCATTGAGTGGTTCGGATCGGGAATGCACTGCCTGAGAGTGTGGTGGAGGCTGATTCAGTGAGTGTTTCGGATCGGGAATGCACTGCCTGAGTGTGTGGTGGAGGCAGATTCAGTGAGTGTTTCGGATCGGGAATGCACTGCCTGAGAGTGTGGTGGAGGCAGATTCAGTGAGTGGTTCGGATCGGGAATGCTCTGCCTGAGAGTGTGGTGGAGGCAGATTCATTGAGTGGTTCGGATCGGGAATGCACTGCCTGAGAGTGTGGTGGAGGCTGATTCAGTGAGTGTTTCGGATCGGGAATGCACTGCCTGAGAGTGTGGTGGAGGCAGATTCAGTGAGTGTTTCGGATCGGGAATGCACTGCCTGAGAGTGTGGTGGAGGCAGATTCAGTGAGTGGTTCGGATCGGGAATGCTCTGCCTGAGAGTGTGGTGGAGGCAGATTCAGTGAGTGGTTCGGATCGGGAATGCACGACCTGAGCATGTGGTGGAGGCAGATTCAGTGAGTGGTTCGGATCGGGAATGCACTGCCTGAGAGTGTGGTGGAGGCAGATTCAGTGAGTGTTTAGGATCAGGAATGCACTGCCTGAGAGTGTGGTGGTTGGAAGATTCAGTGAGTGGTTCGGATTGGGAATACACTGTCTGAGAGTGTGGTGGAGGCAGGTTCAGTGAGTGGTTCGGATCGGGAATACACTGTCTGAGAGTGTGGAGGAGGCAGATTCAGTGAGTGCTTCGGATTGGGAATGCACTGTCTGAGAGTGTGGTGGTGGCAGATTCAGTGTGTGGTTCGGATCGGGAATACACTGTCTGAGAGTGTGGAGGAGGCAGATTCAGTGAGTGCTTCGGATTGGGAATGCACTGTCTGAGAGTGTGGTGGAGGCAGATTCAGTGAGTGCTTCGGATCGGGAATGCACTGTCTGAGAGTGTGGTGGAGGCAGATTCAGTGTGTGGTTCGGATCGGGAATACACTGTCTGAGAGTGTGGAGGAGGCAGATTCAGTGAGTGCTTCGGATTGGGAATGCACTGCCTGAGAGTGAGGTGGAGGCAGATTCAGTGAGTGGTTTGGATCGGGAATGCACTGCCTGAGAGTGTGGTGGAGGCAGATTCAGTGAGTGGTTTGGATCGGGAATGCACTGCCTCAGAGTGTGGTGGAGGCAGATTCTGTGAGTAGTTCGGATTGGGAATGCACTGTCTGAGAGTGTGGTGGAGGCAGATTCAGCGAGTGGTTCGGATCGGGAATGCACTGCCTGAGAGTGTGGTGGAGGCAGATTCAGTGAGTGGCTCGGATCGGGAATGCACTGCCTGAGAGTGTGGTGGAGGCAGATTCAGCGAGTGGTTCGGATCGGGAATGCACTGCCTGAGAGTGTGGTGGAGGCAGATTCAGTCAGTGGTTCGGATCGGGAATGCACTGCCTGAGAGTGTGGTGGAGGCAGATTCAGTGAGTGGTTCGGATCGGGAATGCACTGTCTGAGAGTGTGGTGGAGGCAGATTCAGTGAGTGGTTCGGATCGGGAATGCACTTTCTGAGAGTGTGGTGGAGGCAGATTCATTGAGTGGTTCGGATTGGGAATACACTGTCTGAGAGTGTGGTGGAGGCAGATTCAGTGAGTGGTTCGGATCGGGAATACACTGTCTGAGAGTGTGGTGGAGGCAGGTTCAGTGAGTGGTTCGGATCGGGAATGTACTGTCTGAGAGTGTGGTGGAGGCAGATTCCGTGTGAGGTTCGGATCGGGAATGCACTGTCTGAGAGTGTGGTGGAGGCAGATTCAGTGAGTGGTTCGGATCGGGAGTGCACTGTCTGAGAGTGTGGTGGAGGCAGATTCAGAGTGGTTCGGATCGGGAATGCACTGCCTGAGAGTGTGGTGTTGGAAGATGCAGCAAGTGGTTCGGATCGGGAATGCACTGCAAGTGAGTGTGGCGGAGGCAGATTCAGTGAGTGGTTCGGATTGGGAATGCACTGCCTGAGAGTGTGGTGGAGGCAGATTCAGTGAGTGGTTCGGATTGGGAATGCACTGCCTGAGAGTGTGGTGGAGGCAGATTCAGTGAGTGGTTCGGATCGGGAATGCACTGCCTGAGAGTGTGGTGGTTGGAAGATTCAGCGAGTGGTTCGGATCGGGAATGCACTGTCTGAGAGTGTGGTGGAGGCAGATTCAGTGAGTGGTTCGGATCGGGAATGCAATGCCCGAGAGTGTGGTGGAGGCAGATTCAGTGAGTGGTTCGGATTGGGAATGCACTGCCTGAGAGTGTGGTGGTTGGAAGATTCAGCGAGTGGTTCGGATTGGGAATGCACTACCTGAGAGTGTGGTGGAGGCAGATTCAGTGAGTGGTTCGGATCGGGAATGCACTGTCTGAGAGTGTGGTGGAGGCAGATTCAGTGAGTGGTTCGGATCGGGAATGCAATGCCCGAGAGTGTGGTGGAGGCAGATTCAGTGAGTGGTTCGGAATGGGAATACACTGCCTGAGAGTGTGGTGGAGGCAGATTCAGTGAGTGGTTCGGATCGGGAATGCACTGTCTGAGAGTGTGGTGGAGGCAGATTCAGTGAGTGCTTCGGATCGGGAATACACTGTCTGAGAGTGTGGTGGAGGCAGGTTCAGTGAGTGGTTCGGATCGGGAATGTACTGTCTGAGAGTGTGGTGGAGGCAGATTCAGTGAGTGGTTCGGATCGGGAATGCACTGTCTGAGAGTGTGGTGGAGGCAGATTCAGAGTGGTTCGGATCGGGAATGCACTGCCTGAGAGTGTGGTGTTGGAAGATGCAGCAAGTGGTTCGGATCGGGAATGCACTGCAAGTGAGTGTGGCGGAGGTAGATTCAGTGAGTGGTTCGGATCGGGAATGCACTTTCTGAGAGTGTGGTGGAGGCAGATTCATTGAGTGGTTCGGATTGGGAATACACTGTCTGAGAGTGTGGTGGAGGCAGATTCAGTGAGTGGTTCGGATCGGGAATACACTGTCTGAGAGTGTGGTGGAGGCAGATTCAGTGAGTGGTTCGGATCGGGAATGCACTTTCTGAGAGTGTGGTGGAGGCAGATTCATTGAGTGGTTCGGATTGGGAATACACTGTCTGAGAGTGTGGTGGAGGCAGATTCAGTGAGTGGTTCGGATCGGGAATACACTGTCTGAGAGTGTGGTGGAGGCAGGTTCAGTGAGTGGTTCGGATCGGGAATGTACTGTCTGAGAGTGTGGTGGAGGCAGATTCCGTGTGAGGTTCGGATCGGGAATGCACTGTCTGAGAGTGTGGTGGAGGCAGATTCAGTGAGTGGTTCGGATCGGGAGTGCACTGTCTGAGAGTGTGGTGGAGGCAGATTCAGAGTGGTTCGGATCGGGAATGCACTGCCTGAGAGTGTGGTGTTGGAAGATGCAGCAAGTGGTTCGGATCGGGAATGCACTGCAAGTGAGTGTGGCGGAGGCAGATTCAGTGAGTGGTTCAGATTGGGAATGCACTGCCTGAGAGTGTGGTGGAGGCAGATTCAGTGAGTGGTTCGGATTGGGAATGCACTGCCTGAGAGTGTGGTGGAGGCAGATTCAGTGAGTGGTTCGGATCGGGAATGCACTGCCTGAGAGTGTGGTGGTTGGAAGATTCAGCGAGTGGTTCGGATCGGGAATGCACTGTCCGAGAGTGTGGTGGAGGCAGATTCAGTGAGTGGTTCGGATCGGGAATGCAATGCCCGAGAGTGTGGTGGAGGCAGATTCAGTGAGTGGTTCGGAATGGGAATGCACTGCCTGAGAGTGTGGTGGTTGGAAGATTCAGTGAGTGGTTCGGATCGGGAATGCACTACCTGAGAGTGTGGTGGAGGCAGATTCAGTGAGTGGTTCGGATCGGGAATGCACTGTCTGAGAGTGTGGTGGAGGCAGATTCAGTGAGTGGTTCGGATCGGGAATGCAATGCACGAGTGTGTGGTGGAGGCAGATTCAGTGAGTGGTTCGGAATGGGAATACACTGCCTGAGAGTGTGGTGGAGGCAGATTCAGTGAGTGGTTCGGATCGGGAATGCACTGTCTGAGAGTGTGGTGGAGGCAGATTCAGTGAGTGCTTCGGATCGGGAATACACTGTCTGAGAGTGTGGTGGAGGCAGGTTCAGTGAGTGGTTCGGATCGGGAATGTACTGTCTGAGAGTGTGGTGGAGGCAGATTCAGTGAGTGGTTCGGATCGGGAATGCACTGTCTGAGAGTGTGGTGGAGGCAGATTCAGAGTGGTTCGGATCGGGAATGCACTGCCTGAGAGTGTGGTGTTGGAAGATGCAGCAAGTGGTTCGGATCGGGAATGCACTGCAAGTGAGTGTGGCGGAGGTAGATTCAGTGAGTGGTTTGGATTGGGAATGCACTGCCTGAGAGTGTGGTGGTTGGAAGATTCAGCGAGTGGTTCGGATCGGGAATACACTGTCTGAGAGTGTGGAGGAGGCAGATTCAGTGAGTGGTTCGGATTGGGAATGCACTACCTGAGAGTGTGGTGGAGGCAGATTCAGTGAGTGGTTCGGATCGGGAATGTACTGTCTGAGAGTGTGGTGGAGGCAGATTCAGTGAGTGGTTCGGATCGGGAATGCTCTGCCTGAGAGTGTGGTGGAGGCAGATTCAGTGAGTGGTTCGGATCGGGAATGCACTGCCTGAGAGTGTGGTGGAGGCAGATTCAGTGAGTGGTTCGGATCGGGAATGCTCTGCCTGAGAGTGTGGTGGAGGCAGATTCAGTGAGTGGTTCGGATCGGGAATGCACTGCCTGAGAGTGTGGTGGAGGCAGATTCAGTGAGTGTTTAGGATCAGGAATGCACTGCCTGAGAGTGTGGTGGTTGGAAGATTCAGTGAGTGGTTCGGATTGGGAATACACTGTCTGAGAGTGTGGTGGAGGCAGGTTCAGTGAGTGGTTCGGATCGGGAATGAACTGTCTGAGAGTGTGGTGGAGGCAGGTTCAGTGAGTGGTTCGGATCGGGAATGCACTGTCTGAGAGTGTGGTGGAGGCAGATTCAGTGAGTGCTTCGGATTGGGAATGCACTGTCTGAGAGTGTGGTGGAGGCAGGTTCAGTGAGTGGTTCGGATCGGGAATGCACTGTCTGAGAGTGTGGTGGAGGCAGATTCAACGAGTGGTTCGGATCGGGAATGCACTGCCTCAGAGTGTGGTGGAGGCAGATTCTGTGAGTAGTTCGGATTGGGAATGCACTGCCTGAGAGTGTGCTGGAGGCAGATTCAGCGAGTGGTTCGGATCTGGAATGCACTGCCTGAGAGTGTGGTGGAGGCAGATTCAGCGAGTGGTTCGGATCGGGAATGCACTGCCTGAGAGTGTGGTGGAGGCAGATTCAGTCAGTGGTTCGGATCGGGAATGCACTGCCTGAGAGTGTGGTGGAGGCAGATTCAGTGAGTGGTTCGGATCGGGAATGCACTTTCTGAGAGTGTGGTGGAGGCAGATTCATTGAGTGGTTCGGATCGGGAATGCACTGCCTGAGAGTGTGGTGGAGGCTGATTCAGTGAGTGTTTCGGATCGGGAATGCACTGCCTGAGAGTGTGGTGGAGGCAGATTCAGTGAGTGTTTCGGATCGGGAATGCACTGCCTGAGAGTGTGGTGGAGGCAGATTCAGTGAGTGGTTCGGATCGGGAATGCTCTGCCTGAGAGTGTGGTGGAGGCAGATTCATTGAGTGGTTCGGATCGGGAATGCACTGCCTGAGAGTGTGGTGGAGGCTGATTCAGTGAGTGTTTCGGATCGGGAATGCACTGCCTGAGAGTGTGGTGGAGGCAGATTCAGTGAGTGCTTCGGATCGGGAATGCACTGCCTGAGAGTGTGGTGGAGGCAGATTCAGTGAGTGGTTCGGATCGGGAATGCTCTGCCTGAGAGTGTGGTGGAGGCAGATTCAGTGAGTGGTTCGGATCGGGAATGCACGACCTGAGCATGTGGTGGAGGCAGATTCAGTGAGTGGTTCGGATCGGGAATGCACTGCCTGAGAGTGTGGTGGAGGCAGATTCAGTGAGTGTTTAGGATCAGGAATGCACTGCCTGAGAGTGTGGTGGTTGGAAGATTCAGTGAGTGGTTCGGATTGGGAATACACTGTCTGAGAGTGTGGTGGAGGCAGGTTCAGTGAGTGGTTCGGATCGGGAATACACTGTCTGAGAGTGTGGAGGAGGCAGATTCAGTGAGTGCTTCGTATTGGGAATGCACTGTCTGAGAGTGTGGTGGTGGCAGATTCAGTGTGTGGTTCGGATCGGGAATACACTGTCTGAGAGTGTGGAGGAGGCAGATTCAGTGAGTGCTTCGGATTGGGAATGCACTGTCTGAGAGTGTGGTGGAGGCAGATTCAGTGAGTGCTTCGGATCGGGAATGCACTGTCTGAGAGTGTGGTGGAGGCAGATTCAGTGTGTGGTTCGGATCGGGAATACACTGTCTGAGAGTGTGGAGGAGGCAGATTCAGTGAGTGCTTCGGATTGGGAATGCACTGCCTGAGAGTGAGGTGGAGGCAGATTCAGTGAGTGGTTTGGATCGGGAATGCACTGCCTGAGAGTGTGGTGGAGGCAGATTCAGTGAGTGGTTTGGATCGGGAATGCACTGCCTGAGAGTGTGGTGGAGGCAGATTCAACGAGTGGTTCGGATCGGGAATGCACTGCCTCAGAGTGTGGTGGAGGCAGATTCTGTGAGTAGTTCGGATTGGGAATGCACTGCCTGAGAGTGTGGTGGAGGCAGATTCAGTCAGTGGTTCGGATCGGGAATGCACTGCCTGAGAGTGTGGTGGAGGCAGATTCAGTGAGTGGTTCGGATCGGGAATGCACTGTCTGAGAGTGTGGTGGAGGCAGATTCAGTGAGTGGTTCGGATCGGGAATGCACTTTCTGAGAGTGTGGTGGAGGCAGATTCATTGAGTGGTTCGGATCGGGAATGCACTGCCTGAGAGTGTGGTGGAGGCTGATTCAGTGAGTGTTTCGGATCGGGAATGCACTGCCTGAGAGTGTGGTGGAGGCAGATTCAGTGAGTGTTTCGGATCGGGAATGCACTGCCTGAGAGTGTGGTGGAGGCAGATTCAGTGAGTGTTTCGGATCGGGAATGCACTGCCTAAGAGTGTGGTGGAGGCTGATTCAGTGAGTGGTTCGGATCTGGAATGCAATGTCTGTGAGTGTGGTGGAGGCAGATTCAGTGAGTGGTTCGGATCGGGAATGCATTGCCTGAGAGTGTGGTGGAGGCAGATTCAGTGAGTGGTTAGGATCGGGAATGCAATGTCTGTGAGTGTGGTGGAGGCAGATTCAGTTAGTGGTTAGGATCGGGAATGCACTGCCTGAGAGTGTGGTGGAGGCAGATTCAGTGAGTGGTTCGGATTGGGAATGTACTGTCTGAGAGTGTGGTGGAGGCTGATTCAGTGAGTGGTTCAGATCGGGAATGCATTGTCTGAGAGTGTGGTGGAGGCTGATTCAGTGAGTGGTTCAGATCGGGAATGCATTGTCTGAGAGTGTGGTGGAGGCTGATTCAGTGAGTGGTTCGGATCGGGAATGCACTGTCTGAGAGTGTGGAGGAGGCAGATGGAGTGAGTGGCTTGGATTGGGAATGCACTGCCTGAGAGTGTGGTGGAGGCAGATTCAGTGAGTGGTTCGGATTGGGAATGTACTGTCTGAGAGTGTGGTGGAGGCAGATTCAGGGAGTGGTTCGGATTGGGAATGTACTGTCTGAGAGTGTGGTGGAGGCAGATTCAGTGAGTGGTTCGGATAGGGAATGTACTGTCTGAGAGTGTGGTGGAGGCAGATTCAGGGAGTGGTTCGGATTGGGAATGTACTGTCTGAGAGTGTGGTGGAGGCAGATTCAGTGAGTGGTTTGGATTGGGAATGTACTGTCTGAGAGTGTGGTGGAGGCAGATTCAGGGAGTGGTTCGGATTGGGAATGTACTGTCTGAGAGTGTGGTGGAGGCAGATTCAGTGAGTGGTTTGGATTGGGAATGTACTGTCTGAGAGTGTGGTGGAGGCAGATTCAGTGTGTGGTTCGGATCGGGAATGTCCTGACTGAGAGTGTGGTGGAGGCAGATTCAGTGATTGGTTTGGATCGGGAATGCACTGCTTGAGAGTGTGATGGAGGCAGATTCAGTGAGTGGTTCAGATTGGGAATGTTCTGCCTGAGAGTGTGGTGGAGGCAGATTCAGAGTGATTCGGATTGGGAATGCACTGCCTGAGAGTGTGGTGGAGGCAGATTCAGTGATTGGTTTGGATCGTGAATGCACTGCTTGAGATTGTGATGGAGGCAGATTCAGTGAGTGGTTCAGATTGGGAATGTACTGTCTGAGAGTGTGGTGGAGGCAGAATCAGTGAGTGGTTCGGATCGGGAATGTACTTTCTGAGAGTGTGGTGGAGGCAGATTCAGGGAGTGGTTCGGATTGGGAATGTACTTTCTGAGAGTGTGGTGGAGGCAGATTCAGCGAGTGGTTCGGATTGGGAATGTACTTTCTGAGAGTGTGGTGGAGGCAGATTCAGGGAGTGGTTCGGATAGGGAATGTACTGTCTGAGAGTGTGGTGGAGCCAGATTCAGGGAGTGGTTCGGATCGGGAATGCACTGTCTGAGAGTGTGGTGGAGGCAGATTCAGTGAGTGGTTCGGATCGGGAATGCACTGCCTGAGAGTGTGGTGGAGGCAGATTCAGTGAGTGGTTCGGATCGGGAATGCACTGTCTGAGAGTGTGGTGGAGGCAGATTCAGTGTGTGGTTCGGATCGGGAATGCACTGCCTGAGAGTGTGGTGGAGGCAGATTCAGTGAGTGGTTCGGATCTGGAATGCACTTCCTGAGAGTATGGTGGAGGCAGATTCAGTGAGTGGTTCGGATCTGGAATGCACTTCCTGAGAGTATGGTGGAGGCAGATTCAATTATGGCCTTCCAAAGAGAATTGGGTAATTATCTGAAGAGAATAAAATTGCAGGGCTATGGAGAAACAGTGGGGAGGTGGGACTGGGTGAGTCGCTGTTGCAGAGAGCTGACAAGGACACAATGGGCTGAATGGTCTTCTTCTGTGCTATCACCATTCTATGATTCTATGAGCGGGTGAGAGGCCAGAGAGAGGGCTACAGTTGGAGGGAGTATAATGGAGATGGGTAAAAGGGTCCTTACGCATAGGGTGGACCCCTGGCCAAATAAGTGTGTGCAGAGGTGAAGGCGACAGAAGAAGAGCTCAGCGTGGTGCTGAGCTTGAAATTCATTGAGGTGGGGGTGTCAGGGGCTGAAGCTGAATCCTTTGCTAAGGACAGATTTTTTGTGGTCAGAGAGGTCGGAGGAGATTGTGAAAACAGGGTAAGGGATGAGATTGGAAGATGTGAAAGTGAAGGAGAAGGATCCAGAGGGGCGTTGATATCTATGAGTTGTTGAAGCTTGTGATCTTTGATGCTTGAAAGGAAGAAAAAAGTTTTTTGTTAAAGCGTTGGATGAGGTGCAAAATGAAGTGAAAGTGTGCAGCCCATTCATCAACTCAATCGTTTATTCCTACTTCACTGACACACGGTGATTGCAGTGTGTATAGTCTGCAGGATGTAATGTAACAACTTGTGAAGACTTCTTTGAAAGTACCTTCCAAGTCTGTGACCTCCTCCACCTAAGAGGACAAGGTAAGAGGCACGTGGGAACACCACCACCTCCAGGTTCTCCTCCTAGTCACACGCCATCCTGAAACAGACTTATATTGTCATTCTTCCTGGAATTTACCACCTAACAGCACCGTGGGAGCACCTTCACCACAAGTTCAAGAAGATGACCCATCACTTTCTCGAGGGCAATCATGGATGGTCAATAAATGCTGGCCTTGTCAGTGACACCCACATCCCAACAATGAATAATAAATATAATGTTGTTAGCTGATGGAGTGTTGAGTCGATGATCCCCTTCGGCAGTGGGACTGTCTGTTCACTTGGATCCTGTGTTCCAGCTGAGCTCACCTTCCCTCAGCTTCCTAACCACCAACACTTGTACAGTTAACTGCCACACTTACCATTGCTGTATCAGGGTGGTATAGCAATTCAATTTGAATTTTTTAACAACTTACTCTCTGTCCTGAATATAGTTGCACCGATAAAGATACCTCCCTACATCTGCTAGGTAAAGTTTACTTACAGAAGATGGTTTGAGAAAAATAGACAATGCTGTTCTCACAAACAGAAACTAAGAAGGGTCTGAGTGATTAAGAAAGTCCATTTCTTGTACTTCTATTACTCTATTACTACTGGAACCTCCCCTTTTTATATTTTACCTTCAAGGAGAAACAGCTTACATTCAATTGACCAATCTGAGCGACGCATGTGTTCAAAGGATCTACCTCATTTGATGTCAATTCAAACAAGCATGGAGGTCCTGGGGATGTCTTTGACTTACTGGACTATGGACTATCTGAGGATGTGAGACTGTCTCCATTACCAACTTGTCGATCTTCTTCCCAGACCCAATACAAGGGGATGAGGCACCTCTGAGAACTCTGTGTTGCTTCAACTCTGGCCTCTTGTGCATCCCCTACTCTCTTCGCCCTAAAACTGGCGGCCATAGCTTCAGTTGTGTAGCCTCCAACCTGTGGGATTCAATCCCTAAATCCCTCTGTCACTCCATCTCATTTCCTTCTTTAAGACCCTCCTTAAATCCTACCTCTTTGACCAAGCTTTTAGTAATGCTCTTGTCTTTTTGTCAATTTTTGCCTCTGTGATGCACTTTGAGATGTTTTCCTTTGTTGAAGGTGCGATATAAAAGCTAGCTGTTACCATTTTCCAAATGATTTCACTAGCAGTGTGCAACCCTTCCCCACTCACACGCCCCAGCATTACATCCCCTCACTGGGTAACGTCTGACCAGAAACAGCCATGAGACATCTGCTCGTTTCATTTTAAGCTGTGTCAGCCGTGTCCTTGTCAATGATACACCCACAATATAATAAACCAGGTCTTAACCTAATTCAGAATAAATTAAAACCAAACTGATTCTTTTAAACAGCTGTTGGCAGGTTAAGTGGGAATGACTGAAGTGAATTAGGAATGATTTCGATTTTACAGCAAAAGCTGGTAATTTTTAATGGACTATAACTATTCATTGACAGCAGCCCTTATAAATCCTAAAGCCAGAAGGAAAATGTTTGTAGATGTTTTCCAGGGACTCTAACTATTCATCCCCTTTTCAAAAATGCTTTGTTTCACTGTGCGTGTCAGGGAGGAATGGCTAACCATTCCCTGTAAAGACCCTTTCTTTACTATTAAGTGGTTGGGACAAGAAGCTCTGAGACGCTATATGAAGAATGAAGTGGGCAGAGATGGTCTGGGCTGTGTAGATGACATCAAGTTCTCGGTGAGGCACTGTCAGGGGCTGTGTCTATTAGATCCTGACGATACCATCAGGGACGTCCTGCAAAACAATGATTTTATCCAGATTGGTAGGTAATTGCATGACGCGGTAAAAGTAAATGCTCAGCTATCAGTCACTAGCTCAGAATAAAGATTCGTGTTGACCTTTGCAAATTACGTTTGCTTTCTCAGAAAAAAAAGCATCATAAAAAGTACCATGTTGAGCATCAATAATTGTGGTATTCTGAACTTCTGAAGCCTTTTGATTTCTCTGTCACAGTTATCCAAGAGGACGAAGCAGAACATGAGCTATGGAAGCCTGACCTGGCCTTGCTGTATCCTTTCTATCTGCTTTATTGTGAACAGCTGGGGAACTCCTCCAGATGTTCCACAGCCTGTTGCTTTTCTTTGCTCTTGTTTTTCAAAAGTCGCATTTAACATTGATACGAAACTCTATTTTGCGAAGTGTATTCATTTTTAAGGAGCTTCTTTTCCCGATGTTATTGCAATTCGCATAATCGTATAAATCACAAAATCACAAGGTAATTCTAATGAGGAAGGTCACATCACACATCTTAATTTACCTTCCAGAAAATCCCTCCAATCCTCCCATTTTAACATCACATTGTTTCAATAAGAAAATCCAGGATTTTGTCTCCACTGTTCTACCTGCAAATTAGTTCCATGCATTGATCACACTTTGTGTAATGATTGGATATTACAGTCATTTTCATCCATATCAGATTATGGAATCATAGAATGATACAGCAGAGACGGAGTCCATTTGGCCCATCATGCCTATGCCAGCTCTTTCGAAGTTAGTTCTACAGTCTTGCTCTGCCCCCACCATTACCCTGTAAATTTTTTTTTTAGAGATACAGCACTGAAACAGGCCCTTCGGCCCACTGAGTCTGTGCCGACCATCAACCACCCATTTATACTAATCCTATACTAATTCCATATTCCTACCACATCCCCACCTGTCCCTATATTTCCCTACCACCTACCTATCCTAGGGGCAATTTATAATAGCCAATTTACCTATCAACCTGCAAGTCTTTGGCATGTGGGAGGAAACCCACGCCGACACAGGGAGAACTTGCAAACTCCACACAGGCAGTACCCGGAATTGAACCCGGGTCGCTGGAGCTGTGAGGCTGCTGTGCTAACCACTGCTCCACTGTTTCCTTTACAACTATTTATCCAATTCCCTTCTGAAAGTTGTTATTGAATCTGCTTCAGATCACAACAACTCACTGTGTAAAACAAATTCTCCACATCTCACCTATGCTTCTTTTGCCAATCACCTTCAATCTGTCTCCTCTGGTTACAGCCGGTGGAAACAGTTTCTTGTTATTTACACAAAACCCTTCATCATTTTGAGCACTATGAAATCTGCCCTTAACCTCCTCTACTCCAAGGAGAGCAACTCCAGCTTCTCCAGTCTCTTCACATCACTGAAGTCCCTCACCCCTGGTACCATTCTAGTAAATCTCTGCACCCTCTCCAAAGCCTTGACATCCATCCTAAAGTGTGGTGCCCAGAATTGGACGCAGTACATCAGGAGAGGCCTAACTAGTGTTTTATAAAAGTTTTGCATAACTTTGTTGCTTTTATATGCTATTCCTCTATTTATAAAACCAAGGATCACATATGCTTTTTTTAAACATATCAACAAAATACTACAGATGCTGGAAATCTGAAATAAAAACAAAAAGTGCTGGTCAGCAGGTCTGGCAGTATCTGTGGAGAGAGGAACAAAGTTAACGTTTCAATTTTGTGACCTTTCATCAGAACTGACAAAGGTTAGAAAAGAATTAGGTTTTAAGCAAGTGAAGGAGAGGGGGTGGGGGGTGGAGAGAGAACAAACGGGAAGGTGTTTGATAGGGCAGAGGGCAGGAGAGATTAAATAACAAAGCTGTCCTGGGACAAAGGCAAAGCGTGTGTTACTGCTTGTGGTGAAAGACAAAGCATTAGTTCAGAGAGAGTGTTAATAGCAGAATAATGAGCAGCTACATGACTATATGAAAAGCAGGAATATGGTTAAAAAATAAAATATTAAAAACAGCCAGTCATGCTCTGAAATTATTGAACTCAATGTTCAGTCTACAAGGCTGTAGAGTGCCTAATCGAAAGATCAGGTGCTGCTTCTCGAGCTTGTGTTGACGTTCACTGGAACACTGGAGCAGGCCAAAGACAGAAATGTTGGCATGAGAGCAGGGGGGTGTGGTGTTGAAATGGCAAGCGACCGGAAGCTCAGGGTCATGCTTTCGGACTGAGCGGAGGTATCTAGCAAAGCGGTCGCCCAATCTGCATTTGGTCTCCCCAGTGTAGAGTAGCGAGCAGCAAATACAGTATACAGCCAACATTTGTGTCTTTGGCCTGCTCCAGTGTTCCAGTGAACGTCAATGCAAGCTCGAGAAGCAGCACCTGATCTTTCGATTAGGCACTCGGCAGCCTTGCAGACTCAACATTGAGTTCAATAACTTCAGAGTATGACTGGCCTTTTTTTAATATTTTATTTTTTAACCATGCGCCTGCTTTTCATGTAGTTGGAACTGCTCATTATTCTTCTATTAACACTCTCTCTGGACTAATGCTTTGTCTTTCACCACAAGCATTAACACAAGCTTTGCCTCTGTCCCAGGCCAGCTTTCTTATTTAATCTCTCCTGTCCTATCAAACACCTTCCCCTTTGTTCTCTCTCCCACCCCCCTCTCTTTCACTTGCTTAAAACCTAATTCTTTTCTAACCTTTGTCAGTTCTGATGAAAGGTCACAAACCTGAAACGTTAACTCTACTTCTCTCTCCACAGATGCTGCCAGACCTGCTGAGTATTTCCAGCATTTCTTGTTTTTGCTTTTTTTAACAGCCTTCTCAACCTTCCAGCCAATTTCAAAGCTATTTCTGTAAATATGGACCATCAGTTATTGCTAATTGAGGTGAAAGATCAATTTAGATCTCCTAGATCAGGCAAAGCGCAGTCAGCACTACAGCAATGTGTCTTATCACCAAAACTCTGAAGGTGATCCTCCATCTTCACCAGTCTGACCATTTCCTGTAGCAGCTATCTTTCTAATTATTCTAAATTTGATTATCATGTAATTGCAAATGATACATCATATTGATTTCTGCACTGTTTCACATATTGATTATTTTTTATCACCCTCACAATTGATGAACTGTGCAGTGAAAATGTTAAGAAGATATGATGGGATGGATGAGACGAAAGTTGGAAGCGTTGTGAACTGTGAGGAGGATAGTATAGAACTTCAAAAGGACATAGACAGGATGGTGGAATGGGCAGACAGGTGGCAGATGAAATTTAATGCAGGGAAGTGTGAGGTGATTCATTTTGGTAGGAATAACACGGAGAAAATGTTAAGGGTGGCACAGTGGCGCAGTGGTTAGCACCGCAGCCTCACAGCTCCAGCGACCCGGGTTCAATTCTGGGTACTGCCTGTGCGGAGTTTGCAAGTTCTCCCTGTGACCGCGTGGGTTTTCGCCGGGTGCTCCGGTTTCCGCCCACTGCCAAAGACTTGCAGGTGATAGGTAAATTGGCCATTGTAAATTGCCCCTAGTGTAGGTAGGTGGTAAGGAATATGGGATCACTGTAGGGTTAGTATGAATGGGTGGTTCTTGGTTGGCACGGACTCGGTGGGCTGGAGGGCCTGTTTCAGTGCTGTATCTAAAAAATAAAAAAATAATATTTAATAAAGGGTGCAATTCTAAAAGGGGTGCAGGAGCAGAGGGACCTGAGTGTAAATGTGCATCATATCATTGAAGGTGGCAGGACAGGTTGAGAGAGCAGTTAATAAAGCATACAGTATCTTAGGCTTTATTAATAGGGGCATAGAATACATTAGCGAGGAATTTATATTAAACTTGTATAGAATACTGGTGTGGCTCAACTGGAGTATTGCATCCAGTTCAGGGCGCCAGACTTCAGGAAAGATGTAAAGGCATTAGAGAGAGTGCAGAAAAGATTTGCAAGAATGGTTCCAGGGAATAGGAACTTCAGTTACGTAGATAGATTGGAGATGTTGGGACTGTTTTCCTCGGAGAAGAGCAGTTTTAGAGGAGATTTGAAGAGGTGTTCAAAATCATAAGGGATCTGGACAGAGTAGATAGAGAGAAACTGTTCCCATTGGAGGAAGGATCAAGAACAAGAGGGGACAGATTTAATGTAATTGGCAAAAGAAAACAATGGCAACATGAAGGAAATCTTTTTCACACAGCCAGTGGTTAGAATCTGGAATGCACTGCCTAAGAGTGTGGTGGAGGCAGGTTCAACTGAGGCATGCAAGAGGGAATTGGATTGTTATCTGAAAAGAAAGAATGTGCAGAATTACGGGGAGAAGGCATGGGAATAGCACTCGGTAAATTACTCCTTCCAAATGGCCTCCTTCTGTGCTGTAACTAATCTATGATCCTGTGAACATAAGAAATAGGAGCAGGAGTAGACCATTCAGCCCCTCAGTCCTGCTCTGCCAATCAATACAATCATGGCTGATCTTCTGCTTCAACTTCACTTTCCTGCCTGCTCCCCATATCCCTTTGATTCTCTGAAGGACCAAAAAAACTATCGATCTCGGTCTTGAATATATTCAATGATGGAGCATCCACAACCCTCTGGAGTAGAGAATTCCAAAGATTCACAACCCTTTGAGTGAAGAAATTTCTCAGTCCTAAATGATCGACCCCTAATCCTGAGACTGTGCCCCTGGTGTATTAGATTCCCCAGCCATGGAAATAACCTCTCAGTGTTTACCATGTCAAGCCCTTTCAGAATCTTGTATGTTTTAATAAGATCATCTCTCATTCTTCTAAATTCAGGAGAGTAAAGGCGCAATTTACTCAGTCTCTCATCATAGGACTACCCTCTCATCCCAGAAACCAATCAAGTGAACCTTCACTGTGCTGCCTCCAAGGCAAGTACGTCCTTCCTTAGATATGAAGACCAAAACAGTGCACAGTACTCCAGGTGTGTTCTCAATAAAACCCTGTACAATTGTAGCAAGACTTCCTTATTCCTGTACTCCAAACCCCTTGCAATACAGGCCAACATGCCATTTGCCTTCTCAATTGCTTGCTGTACCTGCATGCTAACTTTCTCTGTTCCTTCTATGAGTACACCTAAGTCCCTCTGAACACGAACATTTCCAAGTTTTGTGTCTTTTAAAAAATATTCTGCTTTTCTATTCTGATTACCAAAGTGAATAACCTCACACTTCCCCACATTATACTCCATCTGCCACCTTGTTGCCCAGTCAATTAATATAACTCTTTGCTGCCTCTTTGTGTCCTCCTCATAGTTTACATTCCCACCTAGCTTTGTCTCATCATCAAACCTAGATACATTACTCTTGGTCTCTTTGTGTACGTCATTAAGATAAATTGTAAATAGCTGAGTCTATGATTTGATCGTACATGTTCTTAATAACTAAATACAGAAAACATCAGGACACTCAGCAGGTGAGTGAGGGCAGGTTTAGAATTTAAATTCTCCCTTTAGATATATGCCTATTTGAGATTGTGATTTAATCTGTGACAGTTACTTAGTTAATTTGGATTAAGTAGCTGTAAATCGATAATTCTGATGATGACACATCTGGAATGATAATAACTTGTCTACAGCAACAGATCCAGTTCAACTTTTGAGTGATTTTTCCCCCCCTTATTTAGTACATTTACTTGGATGGAAATAGCTTAACGACAGAACAGCTTGTCCAACTTGGTAAAGGAAGCTATAAAATCAAGGTAAGATGCCCACTCCCACTCCAAGTGATGTTCAAATGTGCAAAAACATACGTTGCGTGTCATTACACAAGTGCCTTTTATTTTTAGCTTACACCAGATGTTGAAAGGAGGGTCAACAAATCAAGGGACCTGGTGGAAAAAATCATCAATGAAGGCCAAGGTCATATATTATTTCATCTAAAAATCTGTGTGAAATCAATGCAGAAACTTTATTTTAATTTTAGTTCATATTCTGCAATCCAATGTGTAGGATTCTCATGTAATTAACAGAAACTTTTTGAACCAACTTTATAACCAACGTGTCAGTCTGACAGATGACATCCCCATGGTGTTTGTTTTACAGTGGTGTATGGAATAAACACAGGTTTTGGGAGATTTGCCAGGACAGTTATTCCCCGTGATAAGCTTGAGTAAGTATATTCTAATACAATACTGCTTTATATTATTTTCCATTGCATTCTTCATTGCTAAGCTCTTTGTTTTCACAGGGAGCTGCAGGAGAATGTTGTACACGCCACAGCAGTAGGTAAGAGAAGGAATCCCTTTTGCTATTTTCAATGTCCAGCACTTTGCAAAGACACTGCAATTGGCAATGGCTGTTTCTCTGTGTACTGATTTTACATTCCCCTCACTGCACGCATATTAATAGAACATAAGTGAAAGTTATCAGGTGATGAGGTAAACTTTTAGTTAAAATAGTATTGTTAAAAGAAAATCGGTCTATGTTGTTTAAATGGAAGGTCAAGAGCAAATTATGACTGCTACATTCATACATAGGAAATTCTAGATGAGAAAGACCAAGCTCCATCTAGTTAACCTATTACCATCCTGGTAGTCTCATAATACAACAATAATGGAGTTGTTGACTAATCATAGCAATCAATCTCTATCAATTAGATCCAAACATGAGGTGAGCAAACCCTCCTTGCTGGAGAGCTTTGAGAACCATAGGTCCATAGTTACCTGTTCCTCTCAAACCTGCTGCACTTAGCACTTATCTCACATCATGTCTCAAATTACTCATATACTGTACCCCAAAAGATTATTTTCTGAAATAAATCTATCTAATTTGCTGTTGAATGAAGTGTTACGACCGGGTAAGGAAGGGGTCCCAGGCTCCCCTCTTGCCCCTTTTCTGGTTTGGCCATAACAGGGTTTATATTTTAAAACACAGTGTTTTTAGCTTACCATCTCACTGCTCTCTAATTGTAATTGCAAATGAACCAATCAGACAGGTTTTCTTAGGTTTCAACAAGAAAGATGTAAGTTTATTAGACTTATCACTCTAACTCAGTTAAAATTACTAAAATACATGACACAACCATGCTAGCATGCATACGAGATAAACACATACACAAATAGTTGCAAAGGGGAAGAAAGAATTAGGGGGAGTTGAAGTAGAGTTGGCAATAAATGGAATTCAGTTGCTGTCTTTTATGGAATTTCTCTAGTGCTCTTATGTGTCGCTGATACACAGTCCAGGTCACACTGCAGTACAGGAGCGTGGTGACAATAACTATTCTGCACACTCGAACCTTTGTTGACTTGCGGATGTCTTTGTTGTCAAACACTCATGCTGTAGTTTGTAGAAGGCCGAGCTGGCGCAGTTGATCCAGTGTTGGATCTGCTCGTCAATGATGGCCTTTTGAGAGAGATGGCTACAAGGTATGGGAAGTGCTCAACATATTCCAAAGTCTCTCCTTCAACATATATGGGAGGAGGAATATTTGGCTGACCAGGTGTGGGTTGATATGAGTTTTGTTTTGGCAACATTCAAAGACTTTTGTATGCAGAGTTGAAGAAATCGAGAGTGGCTTGCAAATCTGGTGCAGAGTGGGCAACAACACTGCAGTCATCCGCAAACTGTAGATCATGTATGTCTTTGGTGGTCAGTTTAGTTTTGGCACAGAGGTGACTGAGGTTAATGAATTTTCCATCGAGGCAGTATTTAATACTCAGATCAGAAGGTAGCTGATCTTTGATGAGGTGAATAGCCACTGTCAGGTAGATTGTTAATAGTGTGGGCGCTATCACACAGCCTTACTTGACCCCGGTGCAGATTTTGAAGGGTCTAGTTATAGGATTTTGACCCAGTGACAGTGAAGGAATGGTGATATATTTCCATGTCAGGATCGTGGATGATGTAGAGGGGAACTTGCAGGCGGTAAGTTGAACTTGAACAACTTGGTTTGGGGCATGGCAAGTTCTGGAGCACATGTCCTCAGCCAGGATATTGTCAGGGCTGATAGCCTTTCCTGTATCCAGTGTGTTCAGCCATTTCTAGATATCACATGGAGTGACTCAAATTGGCTGAAAACTGGTATCTGTGATACTGGGAATCTGAGGAGGAGGCCTAAATAGTTGAGGAAGGAGTAGGATTCAAGTGAGGGGGGTATTTAGAAAGTTAAAGAAAAAGAGCAAGACTATTGTGCAGGGTAGCGTTATGGGTAATGATAACCAGAGTGTGACAGGAAGGGACAGAGCATGCAAACATAAGAGTGTACCAGAAAATAGGGTCAGAGCAGGGAAAAATTGTAAAAATTAAAGGTTCTTTATCTGAGTTCATGCAGCATTTGTAACAAGATAGATGAATTAATAGCGCAAATAAAAATAAATGGTTATGATCTCATAGCCATTACAGAGACATGGTTGCAAGATGACCAAGCCTGGAAACAGAATATTCAGGAGTACTTGACATTGTGTAAGGATAGGCAGAAAGGAAAGGAGGTGGGGTAGCTTTGTTAATAAAGGATGAGACCAGTACAGTAGTGAGACATGATCTTGGCTCAGAAAATCAGGATGTAAAATCAGTTTGGGTGGAGATAAGAAATAGCAAGGGAAAGAAGTCACTGGTGGGAGTTGTCTACAGGCCCCCTAACAATAGCTACACTGTAGGACAGAGTATGAATCAAGAAATAATGCAGGGATGGGGATGGGGGTGGGGGGTGGGTGTTGTAAGAAAGGTACTGCAATAATCGCGGGTGACTTCAATCTTCATATAGATTGAACAAACCACATTGGCAAAGGTAGCCTTGAGGACAAGCTCACAGAGTGTGCTGAGGACAGTTTCTTAGAACAATATGTTGTGAAAGCAACGAGGGAACAGGCTATTTTGGGACTGAGATGATTGAGCTCCAACAACCACAACCATCTTCCTTTGTGCTAGGTATGACTCCAACCAGTGGAGAGTTTTCCCCCGATTCCCATTGACTTCAATTTTTCTCAGGATCCTTGATGACACACCGAGTCAAATGCTGCCATGATGTCCAGGGCAGTCACTCTCACCGAACCTGTTGAATTCAGCTCTTTTGTCCATTTTTGAATCAAGGCTGTAATGAGGTTAGGAGCCAAGTGGCCCTGGCAGAATCCAAACTGAGCATCGGTGAGCAGGTTATTGCTGTGTAAGTGCTGCTTGTTGGTGCCGTCGACGACACCTTCCATCACTTTGCTGATGATTGAGAGTAGACTAATGGGGTGATAACTGAAGAGAACTTCCCCTTTTACGTTGTAATATCACTGTTAAAATCCCCCCAAAAAGATGTGTCTTTTTAATGAGGTGTAACTGGTTTTCAACAGTGTACTAAATCACAGTCACTGCTGAAGAACCTGTCTGGCCCTGGAAATGTAATTTTATATTTGCGTAATGTCAAATTTTTCCATTATGATAACAATTCCATAGTTGTTTTCACATAATTTTTTAAAAATTTGTTTATGATATTTCAACTTTTAATATGCATGTCCCAATCTTTATTTTACTGTCTGTCAAATTTATAAACTGCAAAAGATAATCGGTACATCCTACTCTCTGGTTTGCTGTCTGTGAGAATTCTTCAATGCGATTGGTTGCTTTCTGAGCTCAATGACATCACTGTAACAGGACGCCTGGAGATTCCCTTGACATGATGCCAGATTCAAATTAACTATGGGAAAGGTGAAATCCATGCCACAGAGATCACTAGATCTTTGTAGGCAGCTTTCTTTGAGGCCAGCGGCGCACAGTGTCACTTCACTGCCAATCACAGAATTTGGGCCAGTGTTTCTGCAGATTGGTTTTAAATTTACCCCCTTCGAGTGCAGGTCATGTTCTCTGGGTTTGTTGTTCAGGACAAGTTGAAGTAGCTTGGCATGGTCTACAGTATCTGATCCCTTTAGAGTCATAAAAACAGCAGTAATATCACCTCCCAGCCTTCTTTTTCCCAGTGGGAATATGCCTCATTTAGATAATCATTTCTCATAATCCAATCTCTCCATCCCCTCAACCATTCTTGTTGCCTTTTCTGTATCCCTTCAATATCCTTTTCATACTTTGTGACCGGAACTGTACATGGCATTCTAAGTGCAGTCTCATGAATGATGTATAAAGTGGCAAAATCACCTCAATATTTCAGCTCAAAATTGATCTTTTAATACATCCCAACATCTGATTTGTTTTACTCACTGCCCTGAGCATTATTGTGACCACTTCAATTTATGGTCAATCAGTATGCCCTGATTTCTTTCATTCCCCCTGTATGTTACAAGGAACCTGCGTTACTGAAGTTGTTTGGGAATCAGAAGATGAATCTGCATTTTCTGCCTGCTGTTTCTTCTCCAGGTGTTGGGGATCCTTTGTCACCAGAGAGGTCCCGTATGCTGCTGGCTCTCAGGATCAATGTTCTTGCCAAGGGTTACAGTGGAATCTCCTTAGAAACCCTCAATCAAATGATCCAGGCATTTAATGGTAACACCAATTTACTTTGTACCTTACTGTCTTTTCTATGCAAGAAATATTTCATATATTATTGATTTAGTAAAAGACTATGTTTTATCAATATGTGATCCTGCACCATTTTCTCTCTCTCTCTCTTTCTCTCCTGTAGCTTCCTGTCTCTCCTATGTCCCAGAGAAGGGAACTGTTGGGGCCAGTGGGGATCTCGCTCCCCTTGCTCACCTTGCCCTGGGACTGATGGGTGAAGGCAAAATGTGGTCGCCAAAAAGTGGCTGGGCTGATGCGAAATACGTGAGTTTTCTGTTCCTGCTTACTGTTTTTTATGTGGATTTCAACAAATTAAAAACTGTGCTTTACAGCACAGACATGATGGACTGAATGGTCATCTTCTGTGCTGTATAATTCTATGATTCTGTATGATCTTATATGATCTTATGGGATTCTGCATTTATATGCGATTCTCTGATTCTATGAGATTATCCTCAAACACTAACCCTTGACCTCTCCGTCCTTGCAAATTACCACCTCATCTCCAACCTCCCTTTTTTTAATTCATTCTTGGCATGCAGGCGTCGCTGGTTAGGCCAGCAGTTATTGCCCATGCCTAATTGCCCTTTAAAAGGTGGTGGTGAGCCACCTTCCTGAACCACTGCAGTCCATGTGTTGTCACCTCCCAAATTCATGCCCATCTTTCCCAGAACTCCATGTTGGAAAACCCTCAAATCAGGGATCTACTCTTGCCACAGCACTGAAATAGCTCTTATCAAAGTCACAAATGACATCCTCTGTGACTGTGACAAAGGTAAACTTTCCCTCCTCATCCGTCTCGACCTGTCTGCAGCCTTTGACACAGTTGACCACACCATCCTCCTCCAACACCTCTCCACCGTCATTCAGCTAGGTGGGACTGCACTCACCAGGTTCCATTCTTTTCTAATTGAAGTCAGAGAATTACCATCAATGGCTATTCTCCCTGCTCCTGCACCAAAACCTCTGATGTCCCCCAGGATCTATCTTTTGACCCCCTCCTATTTCTAATTTACAAGGGTCAGGAACATCATCCAAAAACACCAAGTCAGTTTTCACATGTGTGCTGATGACACCCAGCTTTATCTCCCTTTATCGCCTCTCTTGACCCCTCCACTTTCTCTAAATTGTCAGACTGGATGAGCAGAAATTTCCTCCAATTCAATATTGGGAAACCCGAGGCCATTGTTTTCTGTCCTTGCTACAAACTCCGCTCTCTCACCACCGACTCCATCCCTCTACCTGGCAACTGTCTGAGGCTGAGTCAGACTGTTTGCAACCTTGATGTCATATTTGAACCTAAAATGAGCTTTCAACCACATATCTGCACTATAACTAAGATCCTCTACTTCCACCTCTGTAACATCCCCCATCTCTGCTCCTGCTTCAGACCATCTGCTGCTGAAACCCTCATCCATGTTACCTCGAGACTTGACAATTCCAATGCACTTCTGGCTGGTCTCCCACCTTCCATAAACTTAAGGGCATCCAAAATTCAGCTGCCCATGTCCTAACTCGCACCAAATGCCTTTCACCCATCACCCATCATCCCCGTGCTCACTGACCTATACTGGCTCCTGGTTAAACAACACCTCGATTTTAAAATTCTCATCCTTGTTTTGAAATCTCTCCATGGCCTCGCCCTCCCTATCTGAGAAATTTCCTCCAACCCTATAACCCTCCGAGATATCTGTGCTCCTCTAATTCTGGCCTCTTATGCATACCCAATATTAATTGCTCCATCAGTAGTGGTTGTGTCTTCAGTTGCCTCGGCCTTAAGCTCTGGATATTCCCTCCCTAAACCTCTCTGCCTCTTCTAAGCTTTTGGTCATCTAACCGAACACACCCTATATGGCTTGGTGTCATACATTGTTTTATAATGCTTCTGTGAAGTGCCTTGGGATGTTATATTACCTTAAAGGCACTATATAAATATAAGTTGTTGTAATGTGATTCTCTGATCCTATGTGATTCTCTGATTCGCTGTGATTATATGATTCTCTGGCTGTATGACTCAATGATAACACAGTTCAGACAAGTAACTCTAACTCACTCCATCAGGTTTTGCAAGCTCATGGTCTCCATCCGATTTCAGTCAAAGCTAAAGAGGTAAGAAAACAGTACAATGTTTTTATCCGAAAAATGGGATTTAAACGTGATTTGAACAAATTTATAGATATTGCTAACTTATATCTCATCAAGCAGCAGTATAGCTAGTTATTGTACCTATAAGAGTTCTCTAGTTTCAATGACTGTTTTATTTTTGAAGGCTGGTTATTCACAGGCATGATTTGGCGGACGTATATAAGGGCCATCACACCCTGCAGATCTGTAGGAGTTCTCTTCGTTTGAAGTAACACCTAGCCTTCCCAAATTATTTGATATTTTTTCTATTATAGCATCAGTCATTTTTAAAAAATTCTTTCATGGGATGTGGGCATCGCTGGCTAGGCCTGCGTTTATTTCCCATCCCTAATTGCCCTTATAATGGTGATGGTGAGCTGCCTTCTTGAACCGCTGCAGTCCATGTGAGGTAGGTAGACCCACGGTGCTGTTAGCAAGGGAATTCCAGGATTTTGACCCAGCGACAGTGAAGGAACGGCGATATAGTTCCAAGTCAGGATGGTGTGTGATTTGGAGGGGAACTTGCAGGTGGTGGTGTTCCCATGCATCTGCTGTCCTTGTCCTTCTAGTTGGTAGAGGTCATGGGTTTGGAAGGTGCTGTCAAAGGAGCCTTGGTGAGTTGCTGCAGCACATCTTGTAGGTGGTACACACTGCTGCCAATGTTTAAGGTGGTGGATGGGGTGCCAATCAAGTGGGCTGCTTTGTTGTGGATGGTGTTGAGCTTCTTGAGTATTTTTGGAGCTGCACCCATCCAGGCAAGTATTCCATCACACTTCTGACTTGTGCCTTGTAACTGGTGGACAGGCTTTTGGGGGTCAGCAGGTGAGTTACTCACCACAGGATTCTCATCTGTTCTTGTAGCCCTAGTATTTATATGGTTGGTTCAATTCAGTTTCTGGTCTATGGTAACCCCAGGATGTTGATAGTGAGGGATTCAGCAATGGTAATGCCATTGAATGTCAAGGGGAGATAGTTAGATTCTCTCTTGTTGGTGATGGTCACTGCCTGGCACTTGTGTGGCACAAATGTTACTTGCCACTTACCAGCCCAAGCCTGAATGTTATCAAGATCTTGCTGCATATGGAAATGGACTGCTTCATTATCTGAGGAGTCGCGAATGGTGCTGAATATTGTGCAATTATCAGTGGACATCCCCACTTCTGACCTTATGATGGAGGGAAGGTCATTGATGAAGCAGCTGAAGATGGTTGGGCCTTGGACACTACCCTGAGGAACTCCTGCTGTGATGTCCTGGGACTGAGATGATTGACCTCCAACAACCACAACCATCTTCCTTTGCGCTAGGTATGACTCCAACCAGTGGAGAGTTTTCCCCCAATTCCCATTGACTGCAGTTTTGCTGGGGCACCTTGGCGCTCAATGGGTGTGCCATTGTTGTTTCTGATGCCTAGGTCGATGCTGGGTGGTCCGTTTGGTTTCATTCCTTTCAGGCTTTTCTCTCGCAACTGAGAGGCTTGCTAGACCATTTCAGAGGGAATTTAAGGGTCAACCACATTGCTGGAGTCAAATGTAGGTCAGACCCAGGTAAAAGGACAGCTTATATCCTTCCCTAAGCAACATTCGTGAACCAGCTGGGTTTTTGTGAAAATTGACTATGCTTCATGGTCACCATTACTCAGACTTGTTTTTTCTTTCAATTCCAAATTTAATAATTGAATTTAAATTCCACCCACTGTCATGGTGGGATTTGACCCTGTGTCCCCAGAACATTAGCCTGAGCCTCTAGATTGCTAGTCCAGTGACATTACCACTACGCCATCACCTCCTATTGCAGATTAGTTAACAATCACTTTATGTACTGGTTGAATAATTACTCATTGATAATTCATAGCACTGATTGGTTGAATTGTCTGTTTAGATGTACAACCTAGTCAACAAGGTTTACACATTAAAATAAAAGCAAAATACTGCCGATGCTGGAAATCTGAAATAAAAACAAAAAGTGCTGCAAATAATCTGCATGTCTGGCAGCATCTATGGAGAGAGAAGCAGAGTTAATGTTTCAGGTCTGTGGACTTTCATCAGATCACTTTCTATTTTTATTTGAGGTTTACACACTGCCCACTTCTCTCTCGATAGATGGTATTTGGGAACATTTACAGAAACCTCAGGGCCAAGCTATCATTCCTCCAGATTTGCATTTTAAGTGTTGAATTAAGACTCAGTTATTACCTGTTTAGTGTTTATTGAAATGATTTTATGTCCAATTCAATTGGTTATTCACGCCTAGGGACTGGCCCTGATCAATGGGACTCAGATGATCACGTCACTAGGCGCTGAGGCAGTGGAGAGAGCGAGGGCTATAGCCCAACAGGCGGACATTATAGCAGCTCTTACACTGGAGGTTCTGAAAGGCACCACCAGAGCCTTTGACAGCGGTGAGTGATGTGTTACACAGGCTGTTCTACTGAAGAGAAGGGCTCCTTGCTCCTGTTGACTTTGTAAAACTGTCCTAACACTTTGATCCAGGAGTCTGCGCCATTTGTCAAGTGGGGTTAGCTGCTTTCATTACTGTGCTTGGTTCTGATGAAATTCAAAAACCCTCTTCAATGGACTGACTGGAATTAAATAAGGTCGCAACACACTGTGACTGGAAGGTTTAGCTAAATTCACCAAGTTGTGATTTGTGAATTGCTGCACAGCTAAAATTAATTGAATTCTTTAATTGCATGAATTGAATTCCCCAAACACATTAATTTGGCTTAAATATAATAGAGCCACAATCATGACAATGTTACCACCCAGTTTAGCCCATATGTGAAAATGTGAATCACCAGCTCAAGGGACTAGAAGGGCACAAAAATTACCTCCTTGACTATTTAAACTGAACCATTGACTCGTGGTTAACACGGTGTTGTTGCCTTGTGCATTAAACAGATATCCATGACCTCCGACCTCACCCGGGTCAGGTAGAAGTAGCCACTCGATTGCGGTCACTCTTGGATTCTGATGTTCATCCGTCTGAAATCACAGGTAAAGTGTTTGTGTTGTTGGAACAATGACTTCAGCACTGTTTGAAAGGTCGATGGGACTGCTCTTGTAACCTTGTGAAATTTTCACAGGAAGGCACAGGCTCTATGACCGTGTTCAGGATCCCTACACCCTACGATGCTGCCCCCAGGTAGGCATTACAAAACATTACAGGCTTCGATTCATTTACTATAATAAGCCAATCACTGTAAGTCAAGTGGCCAAGTGAGTTCTGGTTTTAAATATTTGACTTTTCTCCTGATCTAAGCATTCTCTCTTCCAGGTCCATGGTGTAGTCAATGACACAATTGCATTTGTGAAAGGTATTCTGCTGACTGAAATGAACAGTGTTACTGATAACCCAGTATCCTTTACAGAGGCTAGCTTCTCTGCAGGCCTGATGCTTCCCTCTGTATGATTTCCACATATTCAGATAATAATGAACAATAAAATAAAAGAGTAACATCAAGATGAGTGTGCCATACATTTTTGTCCCGAATGTTTATTTAGGTGTCAGTTGTGGCATTTTCTTGCTTCTGAGGCACTGGAGGCTGTGGTTTCAAGGCCCACTCCAGAGACTTGAGCACAAAATCCAGGCTGACATTCCAATGCAGTACTGAGGGAGTGCTGCACTGTCGGAGGTGCCATCTTTCGGATGAGACATTTAACCAAGGTCTCTAAGATGGACAAAAAATATCCCATGGCAATATTGGAAAAGCAGGGGCGTTCTCCCTGGTGTCCGCAGCCAACATTCCGAAAACAGATGATCTGGTTATTATCTCATTGCTGTTAATGGGACCTGACTATCTGCAAATTGTTTAGTTTAGTTTAGAGATACAGCACTGAAACAGGCCCTTCAGCCCATCGAATCTGTGCCGACCATCAACCACCCATTTATACTAATCCGACACTAATTCCATATTCCTACCACATCCCCATCTGTCCCTATATTTCCCTACCACCTACCCATACTAGGGGCAATTTATAATGGCCAATTAACCTATCAACCTGCAAGTCATTGGCATTGGTTGCCATATTTCCTATATTAAAACAGTGATTACATTTAAAAGTACTTCATTGGCTGTAAGGTGCTTTGGGGCATCCTGAGATCATGAAAGGTGTTATATAAATGCCAATCTTTCTATTTATTTTGGATTGCATCCACAACATATTAGTTGAGTGAGATCTTAAAATTGTATAGTTAGACTCACAAACACCTAAAAGGTGTATTTGTAAATACTACAGCGCTCAAATCAATGATTGGGCAATTGAAAGGACAGAAGCTCAAATATTTCCTGATTTTAAGTTCTCACAAATTGAGTCTGCAGTGAAGACATTTACCAATTCTTTGGATTCCAAAGTCTGAGTTTAATCAGATCATGATACTACATGATGGGCAATTGAATTATTCTGTCGTGACAGTGATTGCAAATAGTGAGTGTCTTCCATTTCAAACTATTTTTCTAAGGTTTCTGCCATTTTGAAAGTATTCCATTTCACAGGGAAAATGATCTCTAACCTGTCACATCGAACTAATCATCAGTTTTTAAATATTGGTGTGTTCACCCAGCTTTATTTCTAATGAGAACCCACTTGTCTACTTTAAAATCAGAACAATTTTATCCCTTAATTAGTTTCCAGATTGTGATTGCAGAGAGAGGAGAAATTATTTCAGCTGGGAATTTCCATGGTGAATACCCTGCTAAAGTAAGTGTTCAGTCTGCTCAGGACATTTCCTGCTTTTGTCCAGAAATATCTTGGTTTAAAGAAATCCTAAATGAACAAAATCATCACTACCTGTAAAGAGACAAATGACAGTCATTAAAATATCCAGCTGGATAAATCGAATTGATTGCTCTTCACGCATTTATAAACTTTAATATCTCCATTTCTTTGTAATAGTCACCCCTTGATTGTATGCTAAGGAGGAAAATGTAACTAATCTCTGAGCCTAAGGAATACCAGATTTTTTTTATTTGATCATGGGATGTGGGCATCGCTGGCTAGGCCAGCATTTATTGCCCATTCCTAATTGCCCTTGAGACGGTGATGGCAAGCTGCCTTCTTGAACCGCTGCAGTCCATGTCGGGTAGGTACACCCACAGTGCTGTTAGGGAGTTCCACGATGTTGATCCAGTGAGAGTGAAGGAACGGCAATATATTTAGGAGTGTTGTTGAGCAGAGAGACCTTGGGGTGCAAGTACATAGTTCCCTGAAAGTGGCAACACAGGTAGACAGGGTGGTGAAGAAGGTGTATGGCATGCTTGCCTTCATCAGCCAAGGCATTGAGTACAAGAGTTGGGACGTCATGTTGCAGTTGTACCTAATGTTGGTTAGGCCCCATTTGGAGTACTGTGTGTAGTTGTGATCGCTGCACTACAGGAAAGATGTGATTAAGCTAGAGAGGGTGCAGAAAAGATTCACAAGGATGTTGCCTGGTTTGGAGGGCTTGAGTTATAAAGAGAGATTGGATAGGTTGGGTCTGTTTTCCCTGGAGCGAAGGAGGCTGAGAGGGACATGATAGAGGTATATAAAATTATGAGAGGCATAGATAGGGTAGATAGCCAGAGTCTGTTTCCCATGGTAGGGGTGACTAAAACTAGAGGGCATAGATTTAAGGTGAGAGGGAGGAGGTTTAAAGGGGATGAAAGGGGTAGATTTTTCACACAAAGTATAGTGGGTATCTGGAATGAGCTGCCTGAGGAGGTGGTGGAGGCAGGAACAGTAGCAACATTTAAGAGGCATCTGGACAGGTACTTGAATGAGCAAGGCATAGAGGGATATGGAATTAATGCAGGCAGGTGGGATTAGTATAGATAGGGGTGGGTCTATTTACCCTTCCATTCCCAGGTGGTGGGTTTAACCCCATTGTTTGTTTCTAGTAGCTGAGGTGTCAGCCTGGCTCAGGAAGGAGCCTCATTAACATATGATAATCAGGATCCAGTGGTGTATGTAGGACCCCAATGGCACTGTAAAGGCAAGTACTGAGTGAGGGGCTCACAGTGGGTTTCCTGCTCAGTAATACCCACTGGGGAATCAGCACCTTAAAAGGGGAGCTCCATGTGCTGCACTGGAAGTCTGGGCCTCTGCTGCCCCTGACTCTTCTCCCTTCCCATTTGGAGACCCTGCTGACCTCTCCCCTGCTCCCACAACTTGCATCAGTGCCGGCAGGAGCTCAGTCTTTGCTGAGAAGTGGTTTTGGCAGTCAGCTGGCCAATGGAATGTGAGTGAGGCCTGGGAGTTTGTGTGAGGTCAGCCTCACAGACTCCTGGGCAAGTGGATGGTACAGCTCGCTGACTTTCCACTCAGGACCTTAAACCCACTTAAACATTCAATAATTTTGCCGACAGTCATTTGTAGGCTAATGTTTTGGGGGTGATCTAATCAGCAGAAGAGATAGCCTCTGATATTCTTGAAGTGTTAGTAATCTAATTGCGAACACACCTACAATGGACAGATTGATGCTTGTGGTTTGTCTCCTTGTAATGTCTGCAGGCTCTTGACTATCTAGCAATTGGGGTTCATGAACTCGCGTCAATCAGTGAGAGGAGGATTGAAAGACTGTGTAACCCATCCCTGAGTGACCTGCCTGCCTTCCTGGTCAAAGATGGGGGTTTGAACTGTGGTTTTATGATGGCTCACTGTACAGCGGCTGCATTAGGTACAAACATTTATTTACTGCTGAATTTTAATGGGCACTAACTCCAAAAACATCTAATCAATCCATTCAAATAGAACAACTGCAGGTTATGCAAGCACGGGAAGATTTATTTCAATTGCTTTAAATGTGGAGAAAAAAGGTAAAGCTTTCTCAAATGCATTGATTTGAGATTACAAACAAAATTCTGGAAACACTCAGCAGGTCAGGCAGCATCTGGGGAGTGAGGAAGGAAAGGTTAACATTTCAGTTGAATGACCTTTTGTCAGAAACACGAATCCTACTTTCTCTCCATGGATGCTGCCCGACCTGATGTGAGTTTCCAGAATCCGCAGTATTTTGCATCCATCTGTGTACAATTTTGTACTTAGTCCCAGTAAACACAGACTTAATCCTGGATGACACTTCAGTGCAGTACTGAGACAGTGCTGCAATGTCAGAGGTGCTGTCTTTTGGAGGTTTTGAAACTGAAGCCCCTTCTGCCCTCCCAGGTGAATGTAACCAATCCCACAATGCCACAAAGAAGAGCAGGGGAATTCTCCCCATTGTTCTGGCTGATATTCATCCCTCAACCAAACGGATTATCTGCTCATGATCGCATTGCTGTTTGTGGGAGCTTGCTGTGCGCAAATTGGCTGCCGTGTTTCCTACATTACAACAGTGATTACACCTCAAAAGTATTTAATTGGCTGTAAAGCACTTTGGGATGTCTTGAGGTCATAAAAGGTGGTAAATAAATACAAATTTTTTTCCCCTTTTCTTTCTAATAAAGTATTTTTGGTTTCTATTTAATTGTTGTAGTGATGAGCTGTTTAGCAATTACACATAAAACGCAGTAAAGTAAAATAATGTGAGCATCCAGTCAGTCACCAGGAAATAACCTAACATCCCTCTAGTCTCTGAGAACAAGGTGCTGTGCCATCCGTCATCGGTTGACTCCCTGTCCACCAGCGCTGCCACTGAGGACCATGTCTCCATGGGTGGATGGGCTGCCAGGAAAGCACTGAGAGTTGTTGAGCATGTCGAACAAGGTATGACTAATGGAAGGGTGTAATATTAGAACATGTGATGGAGGGACAGGCGGAAATCTCCTCTCCCATCCAGCCAGTTTGTGTAATTATAACAAAAAACTAAAATGCTGGGAATACTCAGCAGTTGAGGCAGCATCTGTGGAGAGAAAGAAAAGTTAGTTTTTCAGGTTCTATCCACAGTATTTTGCTTTTTAATCCTTAATTATAACACACAGTTCCATTCCATTAACGTTATAATTCTATTGGGATCCCAATCCAAACATTTACCTTAACCAACTGTATCTGGTGCACTTGTCTGGTTCTTTAGCCAACTATTTTAAATCTATGTCCTCTGGTTAATGACTAACCTGCCAGTGGAAACATTTCTCATTTACCCGATCAAAACTTTTTGTAATTTTGAACACCTTTTATTAAATCTCTCCTTAACCTTCAGTGTTCCAAGAAGAACAATTCTAGGTTCTCTGGTCTCTGCAGATAACTGACCTACATTATTTTATTTTTATAGATACAGCACTGAAACAGACCCTTCGGCCCACCAAGTCTGTGCCGACCAACAACCACCCATTTTATACTAATCCTACATTAATCCCATATTCCCTACCACATCCCCACCTTCCCTCAATTCTCCTACCACCTACCTACACTAGGGGCAATTTACAATTGCCAATTTACCCATCAACCTGGCTGTGAGAGGAAACCGGAGCACCCGATGGAAACCCACGTGGTCACAGGGAGAACTTGCAAACTCCGCACAGGCAGTACCCAGAACTGAACCTGGGTCGCTGGAGCTGTGAGGCCGCGGTGCTAACCACTGTGCCAGGTACAGTAGCGTAGTGGTTATGCTACAAGACTAATAGTTCAGAGGTTTGGACTAATAATCTTGAGAATATGAATTCAGGTTTTAAAAAAATCTGGAAATGCTAATTTTAAAAAGCTGGTATCTTTAAAAGTCACCATTGTCATTAAAAACCCAACTAGTTCACTCATGTTCTTCATCGAAGGAAAACTACTGTCCTTACCTGGTCTGGTCTATATGTGACTCCAATCCCATGCAAACATGGTTGGATTTCAACAGCCCTCTAAAGTGGTCTAGCAAAGCCCTTAGTTGTACTAGCGCCCTCTTCGAGCAACTAGGCATTGGCTATAAATGCGACACCCTCATCCTGAGAGTGACTAAAATACTGACTCCCTGTTCAACAATGCCTCATCCTTCAGTTCAAATCCCTCTATGGTCTTGCCCTTCCCTATCTATGTAACCTTCACCAGTCCTACAACCCTCTGTGTTTCTCCAATTCTGACCTATTGCACATCCCCTTTCCTTCACTCCATCATTGACAGCCATGCCTTCAGCTGACTAGGATCTAAGCTCTGAAATTCCCTTCTTAAACCTCTCTCTTCCTTTTAAAATGCTGCTTAAAACTGTCCGCTGTGACCAGGCTTTGGGTCACTTGTCATAATGTCTCCTCCTTTGGCTCGGTGTCACTATATGTTTCTGATAGCACACCTTGGAAAGTTTTTACTATGTTCAAGGCTCTATATAAATGCAGCTTTTTGTTATTGAGTTGGTCAGTTGGCATCAGACTAGATATGCAACCATTTAGATTGACAGTTGAAAAGTTAACTCTTGTGGAAACCATTTTTTTTCAAGTGCTTGCTATCGAGCTCCTTGCAGCATGTCAGGGTCTTGAGTTTGTGCGGCCATTGCGCACAACAGAACCGCTGGAAAGGGTCTATGAGCTGGTTCGCTCAGTAGTCAAGTAAGTTTAAAAATTCTGCTCAAACTAAAATGTTTAGACTAATAAGGCATCAGTGCTGTTTGTGTGCCACAAATGAAGCATTTCCGCTCTGTTACTGGCTTCTGTTCTGCTGGTCACAGTAGACACACAGAGTGAAAGTCGTCTTTGGGAAATGGATAAGAGAATGGGGTGCAGTGTAAAACAGGTGGGCCCCATACAGTTAACGCCCATTTTCTTTGTGAACCTGGGTTAATACACTCCAGCTCCCACACCAGAAAACAGTGTGTGGATATGTTGGAGAGGGTAGGTTTGATAGCTGCATTCATTTGCTGAAGCACTGCTTTGAATCTGGTGAAATCCTGACCAGTAGCCAAGAGAGGTATATTTTTAATGTTCTTTGTTTTGCTATATCTTCAAATGATTTTGATCATATCTGAAGCAGACTTTTTTTGACCAATCAGCAACCTGTCTGAAGCTGTCAGAGAAGAGAGCCAGAGATTATGAGAAATGACTATGTAAGATTAACCAGCGAATGTTCTTTTGAGCTTCAGTTTTACATTGAGTGATGTAGGAGAAGCACCAATGTTGGTTTCAATATGCCAAGGGCAATAGGAAATTAATTGCTGCAAATTTATGATTTATATTTAATGCTAGCTGTTTATTGGGTTACTGTTTAATAAATTAGTCTATTGGTTTGTAGGCTAAGGCACAGTTTTGTCTTCTGTGTGTTTAGTAACGAGGTTGAGAAATGGCCATCAGCCTCTGACAAGTTCACCCCACCTTTTGTTGATCTCTTGCCCTTGAAGGTGCCCGTCCTTTGCCCAGCTCCTGCCAGAGACAAAGACAAACACTGTGAGCCAATGCCGAAATCTTCCATCAAATTCCTCTTCAGCCCCTCACTGGTGATCAGGCTGGCCCCAAACCTTTTATGCTCTGAAATATAGTGTCTTACCTTCCATACACCACACGATCTCATTTTGCACAAAGTGGCAGAGCTTCAGTCTCAGTCGCACCCCTAAAATCCTCTTCCTCCGAGAAAACTGCAGTCCCAGCTTCCTCCATTTGAGTCCTATCTGACCTTTCACCTCATACAATTTATCTACTTACCTGTTAATGCTTCTTATTGATTTTAAATAGCTGGATCAGATCCCCTTTAAACCTCTGTTTCCACAGTAAACCCAACCTGAAGTTACAAAGTCCATCTCCTTAGCTCCATGATCTTCCACCATTGTTGTTCTCCTCTGTGCCCTCCTAGGGGTATATCCTTCCTGAGGTTAGTATGCTAAAATTCTATATAGTACTCCAAATGTAGCCTTATATAACCAGGTTGTTGTGGCCCTAGTTTTCTACTGAACAATCCAGGCCCTGTTCACTTTCACCGTCCATTCCTGACACTGGATTTGAACCTTTAGCTATCAATGATCATACACCAGGACTCCTTCCTTATTCCTGTTGACTTGTATCTGCTCATGCCAGGCTCGATAATCATATCCAGTGCACCTCCAACACAGTATCTTTTTCTCCTCAGAGGTTAAACCCATTGGCCTGATGGAGTATTTATTCTTTTGCCTTTCCACAGTCAAGGAAACCACATAACAAATCCCATAAGCCTAAATGCAGCGATGATTAGGCGAGGAAAGGGTTTGAGGAAACTTTGTGATACTGAACACCAGGAAAATATCCAATACAAAAAAAATCTTAACTGCTTGTAGCAAGAAATGGTGTTTTCACTCATCTGTGGCTTGTTCCTTCAACTTGCCCTGCTTTTTATGCTTCTCCTTTTACAGGCCCCTAGTTAAAGATCGATTTATGACCTCAGACTTTGAAATGGTTCGGAGGCTGCTGGCTGAAGAAAAGGCAAGTTATTTCAGCTACAGATGCCACGAGGGTTTACAGACATCTTGGCCATGCTGGTTAATCATGAAGCGATGCATTTCCTCCCATGACTAAAACTGACCGAGCAGATTGGCCCCCTGTTGTAGAAAGAGCCTGATTTTTCATTTCCAAATGTGTGTGACCCACAACATTATTTGTACGTCTGGACATCAAGGTTGGAAATCCACACCTGATTGTCACAGTCTGTCTTGTGTCTTTAGGCATAAGACCACCTGTTGGTTCATAACATCAGTGACTTGCATCATACATTAGACCTGAATTCCTCACCCGCCTTTGCTCGACCTTCTACAGATGGCAAGTTGCCATTTTTCAGCTCGGTTGTCCAATGGATACACAGTAACAGGGGAGGTGTCCAGCTCATGGGAGAAAGTGTTATGAACAGGAATTATTTTCCAAGTTTGTGATGTTGGCAGGAATCCCATCCACCAGCCAAAATTATTGGCATAACACAAGTGTGTGGGATGGAAACTCAGCTCAAGGCTGTGATTGTCGATGGGTCAGTGAGATTGCCCATTGACAAAATGGCCTTTGTTGCAGGTGTCAAACTGTGGATCAGTGGTAACAGACTTACCTCTAGGACAGAAGAGTGTGGATTCAATCCCCACTTGAGTCCATTATCCAGACTCATAGTCCAGTGCAGTACTGAAGGAGTGCTACACAGCCAGAGGTGCTGTCTTTCAGATGAGATGTTAAAATGAGGCCCTGTCTGTCCTCTTGGATGGATGTAAAAGATCCCATGGCTCCATTTCAAAGAAGAGCAGGGGAATTATCCCCAGTGTCCTGGCTAATATTTAACCCTCAACCAACATCACAAAAATAGATTATCTGGTCATTATCTCATTGCTCTCTGTGGGAGCTTGCTGTTCGCAAATTGGCTGTTGCATTTCTTACATTACAACAGTAATGACATTTCAAGAGTGCTTCAGGCTGTGCCGAGGCTGTGAAAGGTACTATATAAATGCAAGTCTGTCTTTTCTGTCTGACAAGCAGGCCAGCCCTATCATCCCATGTGTATGCGTGTGTGTGTGTGTGTGTGTGCGTGCATTATGTTCTAATTTCACTATGAATGCAAGTTTTATCCAGAATCCATAATGCTGATTAAAATCCCCACTTAAATCTATCTTCCACTGTAGCTATGGATTTTACAGTTGGGATTTACTGATGCACTGTAGCTGGGTGATTGTAATCTACAGTGGAAGAGTTGAAAGGTCAATGGGTCAGATTGCATCCTATAGAGGATCACGACAGCTGCCATATTGAGTAATCTTAGGCTAGATAGTTTGATGGCACATCATATTATCTCCTGGATTTGCAGCAGTGATTGAGAAAAGTGCCAGCAAATTGGTGTGGGAGTTGGGTTCAGCTCCATCCCAGTGACAGGCAGAGAAAGTGATTCTTAACTAATTCGTCAATGTTGGTTTAACTGTGTATCCACAACGCTTTCTGTTCACAGGTTTGGCAAGCAGTAGAACCCTATGTGGAACACTACAGATTAGTTCAAACACCAGAACAGCTATCTGCTTTAGTGACCGCAGAGTCCAAAGGCTCCATCTGAACCAGTATGATAAAACATGATTTGATGTGATCAAATATAAGCAAGAAGTGACTGAAGTGTTCAGCTTCTGAAAAGACAAGAAAAGGAAGGCAATCAGCCTAAATATCTCCCCTTACCATAGAAATCATTATCTTCCCATCACACCAACTTCCTCTGGAATGATTTCTCAGTATTTGCCTCCAATACCAGACCCCATTCCAGGTATTAATATTGAAAAAATAAATTAATTCTCAGGATGTGGGCATGGCTAGAAATGTTGGCATTTATTGCCCTTTACGAGATGCCCTTGAAGATGGTGGTGGACATTCTGCTGTCTATGTGGTGAAAGTACACCCACACGTTCTCTTTCTGACATCATTCCTGAACTTCTCTTTTCCCAGTTTGTACTTATCTTGTAATCACAGTTTAAATTGAATAATGCTTCAGGTTAACCTCATTCCTTTCCAGTTGAATATCTCATTTAAATAAAGCCACTCTCTGTCACTAACATTTTAAGGCTGAAGGTTTTTCTAACCTTTCTTATTCACTCTGATCTCTGACACTAGGAACATAGGAAATAGGAGCAGGAATAGACCATTCGGACCCTTGAGCTTGCTCCACCATCCAACCAGATCATGACTGATCTTCTATCTTCTTGCCATTTTCCCATATTATCCCCATATCCCTTGATATCTTTACTATCATAGAATCACAGAATTGTTACAGTGCAGAAGGAGGCCATTCAGCCCATCGTGTTTGCAATGGCTCTCTGAAAGAGCAATTCCCTCAGTTCCATTCCCCTGCCTTCTCCACATAACCCTGCATATTCTTCCTTTTCATATAACAGTCTAACTCCCTTTTGAATGCTTCAGTTGAACCTGCCTCCACCACATTCTCAGGCAGCACATTCCAGACCTTAACCACTTGCTGCGTGAAAAAGTTATTCCTCATGTCACTTTCGCTTCTCTTACCAAATACTTTAAATCTGTGCCCTCTCATTCTCGATTCTTTCAGTAGTGGGAACAGTTTCTCTCTATCTATTCTGTCCAGACCCCTCATGATTTTGAATACCTCGATCAAATCACCTCTCAGCCTTCTCTTCTCCAAGGAAAACAGTCCTAACTTCTCCAATCTATCTTCATAACTGAAATTCCTCATCCCTGGAACCATCCTCGTGAATCTTTTCTGTGCTCTCTCCAATGCCCTCCCGTCTTTCCTAAAGTGCAGCAACCGGAATTGGATGCAATACTCCAGCTGTGGCTGAACTAGTGTCTTATACAAGTTCAACTAACTTCCTTGCTCTTGTACTCTATCCCCCTATTAATAAAGCCCAGGATACTGTATGCTTTATTAACCGTTCTCTCAACCTTTCCAGCCATCTTTAATGACTTATGCACATATACACCCAGGTCCCTCTACTCCTGCACCCCCTTTAGAATTGTACCCTTTATTCTATATTGTCTCTCCAGGTTCTTCCTACCAAAATGAATCACCTCACATTTCTCTGCATTGAACTTCATCTGCCACCTGTCTGCCCATTCCACCAACTTGTCTATGTCCTTTTGAAGTTCTACACTATCCTTCCTCCTCACAGTTCACAATGCTTCCAAGTTTCGTATCATCTGCAAACTTTGAAATTGTGTCCTGTACACCAAGGTCTAGGTCATTAATGTATATCAACACTGATCCCTGGGGAACTCCACTACAAACCTTCCTACAGCTGGAGAAACATCCATTAACCACTACTCTTTGTTTCCTGTCACTCAGCCAATTCCATATCCATGTTGCTACCATCCCTTTTATTCCATGAGCTACAGATTTGCTCACAAGTCTGCTGTGTGGCACTGTATCAAATGCCTTTTGAAAGTCCATGTGCACCACATCAACAGCATTGCCCTCATTAATGCTCTCTGTTACCTCCTCAAAAAACTCCAACAAGTTAGTTAAACATGATTTTCCCTTAAGAAATCTATGCTAACTTTCCTTAATTAACCTGCATTTGTCCATGAGACTATTGATTTTGTCCCGTATTATTTCTTCAAGAGGTTTCCCCACCACTAAAGTTAAATTGACTGGCCTATAGTGCTGGGCTAATCTTTACAAACTTTTTTGAACAAGGGTGTAATGTTTGCGATTCTCCAGTCCTCTGGCACCACCCCCAAGTCTAAGGAAGACTGAAAAATTATGGCCAATGCCTCTGCGATTTCCACCCTCACTTCCCTCAGTATCCTTGGATGTATCTCATCTGGTCCTGGTGTTTTATCCACTTTAAGTACAGACAGCCTATCTAATACTTCCTCTTTATCAATTTTAAACCCCTCTAGTGTCTGACTTACCTCCTCTTTCAACATTGCCTGGGTCGCATCTTCTTCCTTGGTAAAGACAAATGCAAAGTATTCATTTAATACCTCAGCTATGCCCTCTGCCTCCATGTGTAAATCTCCTTTCTGGTCTCTAATTGGCCCCACTCCTCCTTTTACCACCCTTTTACTTTTTATATGCCTGTAGAAAACATTGGGATTTCCTTTAATGCTAGCTGCCAGTCTCTTCTCTTGCTCTCTCTTTGCTTCTCTTATTTACTTTTTCACTTCCCCTCTGGACCTTCTATATTCAGCCTGGTTCTCGATAGTATTTTCCACCTGGCATCTGCCATAAACACACCTTTTCTTCTTTATTTTAATCTCTACCTCTTTTATCATCCAAGGAGCTCTGGATTTGTTTGCTCTAGTTTTCGCCTTCGAGGAAACGTACCTCAACTGTGCCCAAACTGTCTCTTTTTTGAAGGTATCCCGTTGTTCATCAGTCAGTTTTCCTGCCAGCTTTTGACTCCATTTTATTCGCCCCAGCTCCGTTCTTACCCCATTGAAGTTGGCCTTCCCCCAGTTAATTATTCTTACCCTGGATTGCTCTTTGTCCTTTTCCATAGTCAGCCTAAATCTTATGATACAATGATCACTGTCCCCTAAATGCACTCCTACTGATACTTGATCCACTTGGCCCACCTCATTGCTAAGAACCAGGTCTACCAGTGCTTCCTTTCTTGTTGGACTAGCAAAATACTGTTGCAGAAAATTTTCCTGAACACACTCTAGAAACTTATGCCCTTCACACTACTATTATCCCGGTCTATGTTTGGATAATTAAAGTCCTCCATTGTAACTACCCTATAATTTTTGCATCTCTCTGTAATTTCCTTGCAAATTTGTTCCTCCACATCCTTCCCACTAGCTGGTGGCCTATGGACAACACCGAGCAATGTAACTGCACCTTTTTTGTGCCTTAGCTCTTGCCAAATCAATTCTGTCCTCAACCCCTCTGGGACATTCTTTTTCTCCAGCACTGCAATGCTCTCCTTTATCAATACTGCCACCCCTCCCCCTTCTTTTCCTTTCCTATCTTTCCTGAACACCTTGTATCCAAAAACATTTAACACCCAGTCCTGCCCTTCTTTGAGCCAGGTCTCTGTTATAGCCACAACATCATATTTCCACATGGCAATCTGCACCTATACCTCACCAATCTTATTAATCACACTCTGTGCATTCACATTAACCTTGATTCAGATCTTATTACTTTCTCCCTTACTCTGACCCCACCTAATAACATACTCGTCATAGATCATAGAGAGAGATACAGCATTGAAACAGACCCCTTGGTCCACCAAGTCTGTGCCAACCAACAACCACCCATTTATACTAATCCTACATTAATCCCATATTCCTTACCATAACCCCACCACCTACACTAGGGGCAAATTGCAATGGCCAATTTACCTATCAACCTACAAGTCTTTGGCTGTGGGAGGAAACCAGAACACCTGGCAGAAACCCGCACAGTCACAGGGAGAACTTGCAAACTCCACACAGGCAGTACCCAGAACTGAACCTGGGTCACTGGAGCTGTGAGGCTGTATTGCTATTCCCTACTCTAGTGCTATCTATCTCCCCCAGTATTCTGTGCACCTTGGTATTCCTGTCTGATATTTTCTCCTGGTTCTCACACCCCTGACAAGTTACCAGTTTTGCTTCCCTCCAATCTGAGCTCCCTCTCAGGTTTCCATCCCCCTGACAATTTAGTTTAAACCCTCCCCAACAGCACTAGCAAATCTCCCTGCGAGGATATTCGTCCCAGTTCTGCTAGGATGCAGCATGTCCAGCTTGTACAAGTCCCACCTGCCCCAGAACCAGTCCCAATGTCTCAGAAATCTGATGCCCTCCCTCCTACAGCAGTTTCTCCAGCCACGTGTTCAATCGCTCAATTCTCCTATTCCTATGCTCACTTATATGTGGGACTGGGACTAATCCTGGGATTACTGATTTTGAGCTCCTGCTTTTTAATCTTCTTCCTAGCTCCCTAAAATCTGCTTTCAGGATCTCATCCCCCTTTTTACCTATGTCATTGGTACCATGGTGGACCACTGGCTGTTCACCCTCCCTCAGAAGAACGTCCTGCAGCCGCTCCGTGACCTCCTTGACCCTGACACCAGGGAGGTAACACACCATCCTGGAGTCACGTTTACCGCCGCAGAAATGCCTGTCTGTTCCCCTAACTAACGAGTCCCCTATCACTATTGCTCTTCCACTCCTCTTCCTCCCCTCCTGTGCAGCTGAGCCACCTGTGGCGCCACAAACTTGGCTCTGACTGCACTCCTCTGAGGAACCATCACCCTCACCAGTATCCAAAATGAATGAGTGAGATTATATCAGTGGACACCTGCACTACTTGCCTGGTTCTCTTAGACTGCCTGGTGGTCACCCATTTCCTATCTGCCTGTCTCTCTCTCTCTTGAACATACTCAATGACTGATCCTCTACAGCTCACTGGGGTAGAGAATTACAAAGATTCACCACCTTCTCAGTCCTAAATGGCCTACCCCTTATTCTGAGGCTGTGTCTCCTGGTTCCAGGCACTCCAGCCAGGGGAAACATCCTTCCTGCATCAACCCTGTCGAGCCCAGTAAAAATTTTAAAGGCTTCAATGAGATCACCTCTCATTCTTCGAAACTCCAGAGAATATAGGCCCAGGCTCCTCAATTTCTCCTCATAGGACAATCCCATCATCCTGAGGATCAGTCTGGTGAATCTTTGTTGCACTCCCTCTATGGCAAGTCTATCCTTCCTTAGGTCAGGAGACCAAAACTCTACACAGTACTCCAGATGCGGTCTCACCAAGGCTCTATACAATTGCAGCAAGAATTCTTTACTCCTGTATGCAAATCCTCTTGCAATAAAAGCCAACATACCATTTGCCTTCCTAATTCCTTGTTGCACCTGCATGTTAGCTTTCAGTGACATATGAACAAGGACATCCAGGTCCCTTTGGACATCAACACTTCCCAACCTCCCAGCATTTAAGAAATACTTTGTCTTTCTGTTTTTTTGACCAAAGTGGATAACTTCACACCTATTCACATTATATTCCATCTGCCATGTCCTTACCCCCTCACTTAGCCTCTCTAAATCCCATTGAAGCCTCTAAACAACTCCCATTCCCACCTAGTTTTGTATCATCAGCAAACTTGGAAATATTACATTTGGTCCCCACATCCAAATTCATCCTCCACAGCATTAATTCTAATTAGGTTTACCCAGTCTATATGTAGATTGAAGTCCCCATGATTACTGTATTACCCTTGTTACATGCACCTCTAATTTCCTGATTTATAGCATGCCCTACATTACTACTACTGTTTGGTGGCTTGTAAACAAATCCTACCAATGTTGGCTGCTTCTTGCTGTTTTTAGCTCCACCCAAACTGATTCGACATCATTGGTCTTTCAACCTAAGATCCTCTCTAACTAATGTACTGATCTCATCCTTTATTAACACCGCTACCCCACCTCCTTTTTTCCCTTTTTGCCTATTCTTCCTAAATGTCAAATACCCTTGAACATTCAGTTCCCAGCCTTGGTCACCCTGCATCCACATCTCTGTAATGGCAATGAGATCATACCTGTTTACTTCTATTTGTGCTGTCAATTCATCTATCTTGTTGCGAATGCTGTGTTCATTCAGATAGAGTGCCTTTAATTCTGTCTTATTATTTTCACAATGTCTAGCCTTATCAACTGGCATGCTCTTAAGTTTGTAAGCTCTTTCCCTTCCTGCCACACTCTTATCATTACCCATATTGCTACCTCGCTCTCTTGCCTTCTCTTCTCTCTTTAAATGATCACATGTTCTCTCACTTGATCCCTCGCCCCACTATTTTGTTTAAAGCCCTCTCTACCACCCTAGTTATAGGACTCACCAAAACACTGGTCCCAGCACAGTTCAGGTGAAGACCTCAGGGCAGCATAGTGGTGCAGTGGTTAGCACTGCAGCCTCACAGCTCCAGCGATCTGGGTTTGGTTCTGCGTACTGCCTGTGTGGAGTTTGTAAGTTCTCCCTGTGACTGTGTGGGTGTGCTCTGGTTTCCTCCCACATGCCAAAGACTTGTGAGTTGGTAGGTATATTTGCCATTGTAAAAAAAAAAAATTGCTCCCAGTGTAGGTAGGAGAATAGAGGGAAGGTAGGGATGTGAGAGGGAAAATGGGATTCATGTAGGATTAGTATAAATGGGTGGGCTGAAGGGCCTGTTTTTAAAAATTATTCATTCAGGGATGTGGGTGCCGCTGGCTCGGCCAGCGTTTATTGCCCATCCCGAATTGCCCTTGAGAAGGTGGTGGTGAGCTGCCTTCTTGAACCGCTGCAGTCCATGTGGGGTAGGTATACCCACAGTGCTGTTCGGAAGGGAGTTCCAGGATTTTGACCCAGTGACAGTGAAGGAACGGCGATATAGTTCCAAGTCAGGATGGTGTGTGACTTGGAGGGGAACTTGCAGGTGGTGGTGTTCCCATGCATCTGCTGCCTTTGTCCTTCTAGATGGTAGAGGTCATGGGTTTGGAAGGTGCTGTCTAAGGAGCCTTGGTGCATTGCTGCAGTGCATCCTGTAGATGGTACACACTGCTGCCACTGTGCGTCGGTGGTAGAGGGAGTGAATGTTTGTAGATAGGGTGCCAATCAAGCGGGCTGCTTTGATCTGGATGGTGTCGAGCTTCTTGAGTGTTGTTGGAGCTGCACCCATCCAGGCAAGTGGTGAGTATTCCATCACACTCCTGACTTGTGCCTTGTAGATGGTGGACAGGCTTTGGGGAGTCAGGAAGTGAGTTACTCGCCTCAGGATTCCTAGCCTCTGACTTGCTCTTGTAGCCACGGTATTTATATGGCTACTCCAGTTCAGTTTCTGGTCAATGGTAGCCCCTAGGATGTTGATAGTGGGGGATTCAGCGATGGTAATGCCGTTGAATGTCAAGGGGAGATGGTTAGATTCTCTCTTGTTGGAGATGGTCATTGCCTGGCACTTGTGTGGCGCGAATGTTACTTGCCACTTATCAGCCCAAGCCTGGATATTGTCCAGGTCTTGCTACATTTCTACACGGACTGCTTCAGTATGTGAGGAGTCATGAATGGTGCTGAACATCGTGCAATCATCAGCGAACATCCCCACTTCTGACCTTATGGTTGAAGGTAGGTCATTGATGAAGCAGCTGAAGATGGTTGGGCCTAGGACACTACCTTGAGGAACTCCTGCAGTGATGTCCTGGAGCTCAGATGATTGACCTCCAACAACCACAACCATCTTCCTTTGCGCTAGGTGTGACCCCAGCCAGTGGAGGGTCTCAGTTTTGCTAGGGCTCCTTGATGCCATACTCGGTCAAATGCTGCCTTGATGTCAAGGGCAGTCACTCTCACCTCACCTCTTGAGTTCAGCTCTTTTGTCCATGTTTGAACCAAGGCTGTAATGAGGTCAGGAGCTGAGTGGCCCTGGCGGAACCCAAACTGATCGTCACTGAGCAGGTTATTGCTAAGCAAGTGCCGCTTGATGGCACTGTTGATGACACCTTCCATCACTTTACTGATGATTGAGAGTAGGCTGATGGGCGGTAATTGGCCGGGTTGGACTTGTCCTGCTTTTTGTGTACAGGACATACCTGGGCAATTTTCCACATTGCAGGGTAGATGCCAGTGTTGTAGCTGTACTGGAACAGCTTGGCTAGGGGCGTGGCAAGTTCTGGAGCACAGGTCTTCATTACTATTGCCGGAATATTGTCAGTGCCCATAGCTTTTGCAGTATCCAGTGCCTTCAGTCGTTTCTTGATATCTCGTGGAGTGAATCGAATTGGCTAAAGTCTGGCATCTGTGATGCTGGGGACTTCAGGAGGAGGCCGAGATGGATCATCAACTCGGCATTTCTGGCTGAAGATTGTTGCAAATGCTTCAGCCTTATCTTTCGCACTGATGTGCTTGGCTCCCCCATCATTGAGGATGGGGATATTTGTGGAACCACCTCCTCCAGTTAGTTGTTTAATTGTCCACCACCATTCACGGCTGGATGTGGCAGGACTGCAGAGCTTAGATCTGATCTGTTGGTTATGGGATCGCTTAGCTCTGTCTATCGCATGCTGCTTACACAGTTTGGTACGCAGATAGTCCTGTGTTGTAGCTTCACCAGGTTGACACCTCATTTTGAGGTATGCCTGGTGCTGCTCCTGGCATGCCATCCTGCACTCTTCATTGAACCAGGGTTGGTCTCCTGGCTTGATGGTAATGGTAGAGTGGGGGATACGCCAGGCCATGAGGTTACAGATTGTGGTTGAGTACAATTCTGCTGCTGCTGATGGCCCACAGCGCCTCATGGATGCCCAGTTTTGCATTGCTAGATCTGTTCGAAATCTATCCCATTTAGCACGGTGGTAATGCCACACAACACGATGGATGGTATCCTCAATGTGAAGGCGGGACTTTGTCTCCACAAGGACTGTGCGGTGGTCACTCCTTCCAATACAGTCATGGATAGAAGCATCTGCGGCAGGCAGATTGGTGAGGACGAGGTCAAGTAGGTTTTTCCCTCTTGTTGTTTCCCTCACCACCTGCTGCAGACACAGTCTAGCAGTTATGTCCTTTAGTACTTGGCCAGCTCGGTCAGTAGTGGTGCTACCGAGCCACTCTTGGTGATGGACATTGAAGTCCCCCACTCAGATTACATTTTGTGCCCTTGCCACCCTCAGTGCTTCTTCCAAGTGGTGTTCAATATGGAGGAGTACTGAGACATCAGCTGAGGGAGGGCGGTAGGTGGTAATCAGTAGGAGGTTACCTTGCCCATGTTTGACCTGATACCATGAGACTTCATGGGGTCCGGAGGCAATGTTGAGGACTCCCAGGGCAGCTCCCTCCCTACTGTATATCACTGTGCCACCACCTCTGGTGGGTCTGTCCTGTTGGTGGGACAGGACATACCTGGGGATGGTGATGGCAGTGTCTGGGACATTGTCTGTAAGGTATGATTCCGTGAGTATGACGATGTCAGGCTGTTGCTTGACTAGTCTGTGGGACACCTCTCCCAACTTTGGCACAAGCCCCCAGATGTTAGTAAGGAGGACCTTGCAGGGTCGGCAGGGCTGGGTTTACCGTTGTTGTTTCCGGTGCCTAGGTCGATGCTGGGTGGTCCATCCGGTTTCATTCCTTTTTATTGACTTCATAGCGGTTCGGTACAACTGAGTGGCTTGCTAGGCCATTTCAGAGGGCATGTAAGAGTTAACCACATTGCTGTGGGTCTGGAGTCACATGTAGGCCAGACCAGGTAAGGACAGCAGATTTCCTTCCCTAAAGGACATTAGTGAACCAGATGGGTTTTTCCAACAATCGACAATGGTTTCATGGCCATCATTAGACTAGCTTTTAATTCCAGATTTATTAATTAAATTCAAATTCCACCTTCTGCTGTGGTGGGATTCGAACCCATGTCCCCAGAGCAATACCCTGGGTCTCTGGGTTACTAGTCCAGTGATAATACCACTATGCCACTGCCTACCCTATTTTGGTGCTGTATGACTCTATGACCATCCCAATGGTACAGATCCCACTTTTCCTGGTACTGGTGCCAGTGCCCCATGAATTGAAACCCATTTCTCCCACACCAATCTTTGAGCCATGCATTTAACTCTCTAATCTTTTTACCCTACGCCACTTTGCTCGTGGCTCGGGTAATAATCCAGAGATTACCTTTGATGTTCTGATTTTTAATTTAGCCCCGCGCTGCTTATACTCCCTCTGCAGAACCTCATTCCTAGTCCTAACTATGTTGTTGGTACCCACATGGACCACGACAACAGGATCCGCCCCCTCCCACTGCAAGTTCCTCTCTAGCCCCGAGCACATGTCCTGAACCCTGGCACTGGGCAAGCAACACAGCCTCCTGGACTCACGCTCTTGGCTGCAGAGAACGGTGTCTATCCCCCCGACTATACTGTCCCCTACTACCACTACATTCCTATTTAGTCCCCCTGTTTGAATGGTTTCCTGTACCACAGTGCCATGGTCAGTTAGCTCATCCACCCTACAGCCCCTGCTCTCATTCATACAAACTGTAAGAACCTCAAACCTGTTCGACAATTGCAAGGGCTGAGGACCCTCCACTTCTACCTTCTAGATCCCCCTACCTGCCTCACTTGCAGTCACTCCTTCTTGTCCCTGACCACTGACCAAATCAGAAGACCCTATCCTAAGGGTTGTGACTGCCTTCTGGAATAAAATGTCCAGGTAGCTTTCCTAATCCCTGATGTTTCTGTAGTTCGACCTCCAGCTCATTAACTCTGAGCTGAACCATCTTGAGCCGCAAACACTTACTGCAGATGTGTTTGCCGTGGATCACACTGGTGTCCACCAGCTCCCAAGCACTGCAGCCACAGCACATCACCTACTCTGCCATCTTTATTATGTGTTAATTATTTTTCTTAATTTATAATAAACCCTATTACTACTAAGCCCCACTATTACTAATAAGCTTTACTTCGACTAGTAAGGTTTACTACTACTAATAAATTTCCTGAGTCTCGGAAGATTCTTATTATTTCACTTCATTATACTAACTCCAATGAAAATTCCTTAGTTGAGATGAGAGAAAATAAAATGTTCACCAACCAATCACTTACCTTCTTTGCTGTACTGTCACACATCAATTTTCTTTGGAATGCTCTGAACCCACAGATTCGCCACCCTAGCTCTTAACTCACTGTTGTCTTAGTTACCCTCTATTTCTGGGAAGCAACTCACATCTTCCACAGCTACTGAAGGCTGAAAAAGGAGCACCTCTTTCTCCCTCGGCACTGAATTCCCACATGAACCAAATTCCCGCCTTCACACGCTGACCGCGTCTCAATCAGGTGACGTCTCCTCTCCCCGCACCCCTTACTCCATGTGGTTTGAAATCCTGACTAGTCTTATAGAACCTGTGAGTCACCAGCTAGCTTAGCTTCCTGATATGGTAATAACACCTACTGAAGCAACTACTTTTAGCTGATTGACCGATAAATGCCCAGCAACACCCTGTTTAACAAGGTACTTTCATTAACTTGAGGTTTGAAAGTTCTACGTCAGAGCCTGTTTCTTAATCTTAAATTGAAACTTGAGGAAAAACTTACCAGAACTTACCAGGTCAACCAAATTCTCACCTTCACATTCCAACTGTGTCTCACTCAGACAAAGTCTGCTCTCCGTGCACCCCTTAATCCCGAGGGACCAGCCTCACGGTTCCTTTCTACATTAATGTTTCCCTTTATCTTCTCTTGTGTCTCATGATACTCAAGTTGTTACCTGACCAGGGCACGGTACAGAATCAGATATTAATCTGCCATCATTAAGACCATCTACTTCCACCTCCTTAACATCGCCCAACTCTGCTCCTGCCTCAGTTCATTTTTTTTTATTATTCTTTGTTGTCCAACCCTAATTGCTCTTGGACTGAGTGGCTTGCTAGGCCATTTTACAGGACAGTTAAGAATCTTCCACATTGCTATGGGTTTGGAGTCACATGTAGGCCTGGAGTTACATGTAGGCCAGACCAGGTAAGGACGGCAGATTTCCTTCCCTAAAGGACATTGGTGAACCAGATGGGTTTTTTACGACAATCGATGATCGTTTCGTGGCATCATTCCTGAGACTAGCTTTCAATTCCACATTTTAAAAATTAATTAATTGAATTTAACTTCCACCAGCTGCTGTGGTGGGATTTGAATTCATGTCCCCAGGGCATTAGCCTAGGCCTCTAGATTACTGGTCCAGTGACATTACCACTAGGCCAGTTGGCTGCTGAAACCCTCATCCGTGCCTTTGTTACCTCTAGACCTGACAATTCCAAACCACTCCTGACTGGCCTCCCATCTTCCAGCTTCTGTAAACTTCGGCTCATCAAAATATCTGCTGCCCATATCCTAATTTGCACCAAGTCCTGCTCACCCATCGCCCCTGTGCTCGCTGACCTACGTTGGCTCCTGTTTGAAAAACACCTCGCTTTTTCAAATTTGCATCCTTGTTTACAAATTGCTACATTGTCTTCCCACCTACCCCCATCTCTGTAATCTCCTCCAGCCCTACAAACCTCAGATATCTGCACTCCTCCAATTCTGGCTTCTTGCACTTCCCCGATTTTTAAAGACTCCACCATAGGTGCCCCTGCCTTCAGCTAGCAAGGCTGTAAGTCATGGAATTCCCTCCCGACACCTCTCCACCTCCTTCCTCCTTTTTTGCTGCTCCTTAAAACCCACCTCTTTGGCCAATCTTTTGCTCAGCTGTCCTAATATCTCCTTTTGTGGCTCAGTGTTGAATTTTGTTTGATAATGCCACCTTAGGGCATTTTACTGTGTTAAAGGCGCTATATAAATGCAAATAGTTGTTGTCAGTTTGGTTTTGCAACACGGTTCTGTTTGGTGATTGCAATGATTTGATGTGGTCAGAGTTGGCGACCTCAACTACTTCAACCTCCCGCAGGTTCAGCATCATTCATTGAGCATACCATCTCTGCACCCACACAAACCCCATCACCCCCATTTTATCCTCCTTAAAATGCATTCTAATTCATTTGCCATCATTCTACTCACATGCAAAATTTGCTTAATCCCTTCTGTAGATCTTCATTAGACTCAATGACCTATTCATCTCCTCACCTGGTTTAATATCTTTGATTTTGACCAATGTGCATTACATTTCTCAATTCAGGCCATTTATATAGATGGACCAGTCGAGCCCTGACACCAATCTCTAGATATTTAGCTCAGTATTGGGTCGAAGTCCAGAATTTGAACATTTGAACCTGTCACTTCCTCCCTTTTAGCCAATTCCTTCCACAAGTCCAATTGAACCACAACCATATAATTGTCTAGCAGCCCTTCATATGGAACTTACTCGAAGACTGTCTGGAAATCCAGGTACACTACAACATGGTGCTCTCAATGTCTGCTCGCATTCTCACTCCCCCAAAAAATCCAGGAAGGTTGGTCAGACCTTTAGCCCCTAAGAAGAAAGGTCTACACCTGTAACACGTCAAATGGACCTGCTCGGTTTTCCTGGATTTTTTGTTTGATTTCAAATTCTCAGCGTTTTCCATTTTTCTCTCTCTCTGTGATAAGAAAATTGGCTCTGTTTATTTGTGTGCTGATGTCTGTGTAACAGGATTATAAATTTAAAAAATACAAAATGTGGTCTATTTGATCCTGCATTTGAGCATGTATTATTTAATCACTATGTCAATGTTTATATGTCTATGCCTGGAGAAGACAATGGAACTGCTCCCTGATCCAATTAACCTAAATGGATTTTGATCACCAGACATTGAGGGCTGAATTTTACCGGCCCCTCGGTGCCACGGGTAGCGGCGCAGGGGTCAGTAAAATGTTGCGGGGAGAGGCCAGCCTCGACCTGCAACATCGAGAAGGGCCCACCGCATATTACCGGCAGCGGCGGGACCTCGGTGCAGCCCCCACCCCCCCCACCCCGTCGCATAGTAGCATCACCACAGCAACATATGGTAATGATTACTTACCTATGCTGATTATGCAGCAGCCGCCTCTCCACTGACACTGCTGGATTTTTCGTTGAATGGGCGGCCATCACGTTCCGTCCCGTTCACAATCTGAAAAGCTGGCGGGTCCTCACTCTGCATTACAGAAGGGAGGAAGGAGAGGGGATACACAGGAGTCTAACTCTGCATTCTTAAAGGAGGAGGGAGGGGGAGATACACAGGGGTCTCACTCTGCATTCTGAAAGGGAGGGGGTCTGGGATTACTGGAGGGAAAGTTGGAATGAATGGAGGTACCGTGTACCATCCCTCTGTTAACAGTGTACGCTCTGTGTTTGTGAGGGGGCAATGGCCCACTAGGTACCTTGTGTGTGTGGGGGGGGGGGGGGGGGGCGTGCCAGAAAGGGCAGGAGCATTAAGGTTTTATGGATGGTGGGGGCAATCAATTCAACTGGTAGGATCTCGATGTAGTCATGCTGTGCCACTCTGAGTGTTGGCCAAGATGGGCAATGCCATGGCACGCCACATAGTCGATCCAGGAAAGCAGCTGATGTACCTGTTAACACCAATCCCTGCCCTGTTAGGAACCTTCGAATACATGCAGGGTTCAACTTTATTTATCACATGGAAATAGATATGGCTCATCCTACATTGTGTGATCCTCTGCACGTGAAGATCTGTATGCGCCAGAGGCAATACCAACAGGCAGGTGCGATCCACGTAGAGGCCCCCGGTCATGAGCAGCAGCCCCCAAGGGGCGCTCGCCATTACAGTTGATATGCATCTGTAGGCCCCACATGACATGCCATCAGATGTCAGAGCAACAGTGTCAGAGGAGATTGCGCATATAGGGAGGGTGGTGACACCTCTCTGTGCCCTGCTCAAGGATGACCTGCAGCCCATGGGCTCCAGTGGACATCCCAGGCCTTTGTTCCTCATAGTGGCAGCGGTTCCCAAGCCTGTCGCCTCTTCAGCCTTTTAGGGGCCCACCAGAGACCTTAGTGAGGTCAGACAGTCAGCAGTGCACCACTGCATCAGGAAGGTCACCAATGCCAGTGAGTACTTCCACTTCAGGACGGACTCTCACAGCCAGGCCCAGACGGCCATTGGTTTCAGCACCATTGGCGGAGAACCATAGGTTGTAATGTTCATAGACTGCACTCATGTGGCCATCAGGCCTACTGCCAGGCTACCACCTGCAGACGTCACCATTAAAGGACCCCTCTCAATCTAGGTGAAGCTGGTATGTGAACAACGCAGATGCTTGCAGCGAATGTGTGACCGCTTCTCAGGCCCAGCTGCCACCGCTGTTCACTGAACTGGCTCAGATGGAGAGGTGGCTTCTTGGATATAAGGGCTATCCTTTGCAGACATGGCTCCTGACACCAGTGAGAGACCCCACCACTGCTGCAGAGGAGAGATACAATACTAGCCACTGAGCTACATGAGCCACCATTGAGCAGGAGATTGGCATGCTGAAAGAGCACCTCCAATGCCTGGATGGATAGGGTGATGCCCTGTACTACTGGCCGAAAAGGCCAGCTCCTTTCTTTGCTGCTCTGCACAATTATGCACCCAATAGGGGCCAGGCCTGGCTTGATGAGGAGAGACATCAACAGGATTCCTCCTCGGACTATGAGGATGCTGAGGACCTACAACATGAAAGACGCATGGCAGGGCAGATGGCATCCAGACTCTGCACGCAGGGCTAGCAATGAGGTAGGGATGTACGGAAGTGGCTTATCAAACAAAGGCTCTCTGCTCCATAGGAACCGACACGAGCTCTGCGAACCATACATCACTCTCGCTCACCTGCTGTGCACCAGTCCACACCTGCAGCATCTCTGTGTAAACCATTAGAGGCAACAGCTGACTGAGCCAATGTCCATGTCACTGAGTCCGTGGAGACACTCGTGTAATAGCGGCATGGCAATGATGTTATTACATACATTGGCCCTTCAGAAGGGCCAATGGTGGAAGGAGATGTGACATTGGCGCCACATGCTGGCACATATCATTTGCACAGAGAAAAGGACACACATGTTGGTGAGGAACATTTAGTGAAAGACGTATTTACTTTGCTGTGACACCTGTGCATTCCCATTTGTGTCAGTGTGTTCTCTGTAATAACTTTATGGTGTATTTAAGTCTCAGTCCTGGAATGTGTAAATTTAAGATTATTTACCCAGGTGCGGCACGCCTACAAGAAGGAATGTTACACTTGAGTGGGAGAAGAGGATCGCAACTTCACAGGACACTGGGACACAGCAGGGTAAGTATGTGGCAGCAAAGCGGAAAGTGCTGGGTAACTCAGCAGATCAGGCAGCATCTGTGGAGAGAGAAGCAGAGTTAACTTTCAGGTCTGTGAACTTGGACAAGTTAACTCTGCTTCTCTCTCCAACAGATGCTGCCTGACCTGCTGAGTTTCTGCAGCATTTTCTGCTTTGCTGCCAGATTGACAGCAGCCCCACTCTTCAGCAGTCAGGTATTTCTTTGACAGCTGTCAGGAAGCAGGTGCTGGGGTGTTTAAAATAGGGCCTCAGCACCGTCTGCACAACTGTCAAAGGATTCCTCACTGTGCCGAATGTCCTGCCTCTCCTCATGTAATATCACGGGGTCTCTGTGGCGGCTGCTAAATGTGGGCACCACACTGAGTTGAAAGGGCATCGCCACACAGCATGGCGCCTGAATATAATTCAGCCCGGAATATGTAAATAGCCAGCATTTCATTCCCCCCCTCCCCCACTGAGGGTGTCTGCTAAGATAGAGAATCCACAAAAATGCAGGAGAGTTTGTTTTAAAAAAAAGCTGTTCACATGACTAACCTGCTGGTCCAGGTTTCGTTTTGAATTGTATTCACAGAACAGTTTGAGTCAGACAGCAATTTGAAGACAAAAGAGAAGGAAGGTCTCTCCCTGGATCTCTCTCTCACAAATTTCCACTGAAGCCACAAGAGAGACGACTCCTACATCACTACCTCTGTAACAATGTCAGAATCTGCCCCTGCCTCAGCTCGTCTGCTGCTGAAACCCTCATCCATGTCTCTAGTGTTGACTATTCCAACCCACTTCTGGCCAATTAGCAGACTCCCATCTTGCAGCTTCCCATAAACTTAAACTCGTCCAAAACTCTGCTGCCTGTATCCTAACTCACACTGAGTCCGGTTCCCCTATCACGCCTGTGCTCATTGGCTCCCGATCAAGTAACATCTTGATTTTAAAAATTCTCACCCCTGTTTTTAAAACCCTCCATAGCGTTGACCCTGTCTTTGTCATCTTCAGTCCTACAATCCTCTGAGATTTCAGCATTCCTCCAATTCTGGCATCCTCAGTATCCCTGATTTTAATCACTCCTCCACCATTCGTGGCCGTGCAATCAGGTGCCTAGCCCCCAAGCTTTGGAATTCCCTCCCAATACCTCTCCGCCTCTCTACCTCGCTTTCCTCCTTTAAGATGCTCCTTAAAACCTACCTCTGTGACCAAGCTTTTGGTCATCTGCCCCGATATCTCCTTGTGTGGCTCAGTGTCACATTTTGTTTAATAATCACTCCTGTCAGGTGCCTTGGGATGTTTTACTACATTATAGGTGCTATATAAATACAAGTTATTGTTATATATGTCTCAGGTCCCAGGCCAATGTGGTTGACTCTGCCACCCTCTGACCTGGCCGAGCAAATCCCTCATTGGCCCACCGCCATCTTCTCAGGGCACTGGGATTGGGCAGTAAGTGCTGACTTTGCCAGTGATGCCCAGACTCGAAGAATGAATTAGCAAGGAGGAGTCCCATTATGCAATTATCTTGTGTGAAACGCCCGTGTGATGTCAATGATTCCGATCAATGGTTGTGTTGGTGCCATGCATGGTAACCATTCAAAGGACGGAATGCTGGATGAATTTTTGGATGGGGCAGCATGAAAGGAATAATGTGCGATAAACAAATACTGTTTGAAATACCTGCTCGGGCCTGTTTTACTTGGCACAGAAAGCAGTTTGGGAGCGTTGCCTTCCAGATTTTACTGGCTGTGCCAGGGGTTGACACATTTACCTCATCTGCTATCAGGCTGGCCAGAAACACAAAAAAGAGTCATCCCCTGCCCTCACCGCCTGGGCTTACCCCCTGCAATCACCCCCTGCCCTCACCCCCTGCCCTCACCCCCTGCACTCACACCCTGTCCTCACCCCCTGTCCTCACCCCCTGTCCTCACCACCTGCACTCACCCCCTGCCCTCACCCCCTGTCCTCACCCCCTGCCCTCACCCCCTGTCCTCACCCCCTGCACTCACACCCTGACCTCACCCCCTGTCCTCACTCCCTGCCCTCACCACCTGCACTCACCCCCTGCCCTCACCCCCTGCACTCACACCCTGACCTCACCCCCTGTCCTCACCCCCTGCCCTCACCACCTGCACTCACCCCCTGCCCTCACCCCCTGCACTCACCCCCTGTCCTCACCCCCTGTCCTCACCCCCTGTCCTCACCCCCTGTCCTCATTCCCTGCCCTCACTCCCGGCCCTCACTCCCGGCCCTCACTCCCTGCCCTCACTCCCTGCCCTCAGACCCTGACCTCACTCCCTGTCCTCACTCCCTGCCCACACCCTCTGTCCTCACTACCTGCCTTCATTCACTGTCTTCACTCCCTGCCCACACTCCCTGCATTTACCCCCAGTCCTCACTCCCTGCACTCACTCCCTGTCCTCACTCCCTGCCCTCACTCCCTGTCCTCACTACCTGCCCTCACCCCCAGTCCTCACTCCCTGCCCTCACTCCCTGTCCTCACTACCTGCCCTAACCCCCTGTCCTCACTCCCTGCCCTCACTCACTGTCCTCACTCCCTGCCCTCACTCCCTGTCCTCACTACCTGCCCTAACCCCCTGTCCTCACTCACTGTCCTCATTCCCTGCCCTCACTCCCTGTCCTCACTACCTGCCCTCAACCCCTGTCCTCACTCCCTGCCCAAACTCCCTGCATTTACCCCCTGTCCTCACTCCCTGCACTCACTCCCTGTCCTCACTCCCTGTCCACACTCCCTGCCCTCACCCCCTGTCCTCACTCCCTGTCCTCACTCCCTTTCCTCACTACCTGCCCTAACCCCCTGTCCTCACTCCCTGTCCTCACCCCCTGTCCTCACCCCCTGTCCTCACCCCCTGCCCCCACCCCTGTCCTCACCCCCTGCCCTCACCCCCTGCCCTCAACCCCGTCCTCACTCCCTGCCCTCACTCCTTGTCCTCACTCCCTGTCCTCACTCCCTGCCCTCACTCCCTGCCCTCACTCCCTGCACTCACTCCCTGCTCTCACTCCCTATCCTCACTCCCTGACCTCACTCCCTGCACTCACTCCCTGCTCTCACTCCCTGCTCTCACTCCCTGTTCTCACTCCCTGCCCTCACTCCCTGCACTCACTCCCTGCTCTCACTCCCTATCCTCACTCCCTGCCCTTACCCCCTGTTCTCACTCCCTGCCCTCACTCCCTGCCCTCACCCCAGTCTTCACTCCCTGCCCACACCCCCTACCTTTACCCCGGTCTTCACTCCGTGCCTTCATCCCCTGCTCTCACCCCCTGTCCTCACTCCCTGTCCTCACTCCCTGCCCTCACCCACTGTCCTCACCCCCTGTCCTCACTCCCTGTCCTCACTCCCTGCCCTCACTCCCTGCCCTCACTCCCTGCACTCACTCCCTGCTCTCACTCCCTGCCCTCACTCCCTGCCCTCACTCCCTGCACTCACTCCCTGCTCTCACTCCCTATCCTCACTCCCTGCCCTTACCCCCTGTTCTCACTCCCTGCCCTCACTCCCTGCCCTCACCCCAGTCTTCACTCCCTGCCCACACCCCCTACCTTTACCCCGGTATTCACTCCGTGCCTTCATCCCCTGCCCTCACCCCCTGCTCTCACCCCCTGTCCTCACTCGCTGCCCTCACTCCCTGTCCTCACTACATGCCCTCACCCCCTGGCCTCACTCCCTGTCCTCACTCCCTCCCCTCACTCCCTGCCCTCACTCCCTGCCCTCACACCCTGTCCTCACTCCCTGCCCACACCCTCTGTCCTCACTAACTGCCTTCATTCACTGTCTTCACTCCCTGCCCACACTCCCTGCATTTACCCCCAGTCCTCACTCCCTGCACTCACTCCCTGTCCTCACTCCCTGCCCTCACTCCCTGTCCTCACTACCTGCCCTCACCCCCAGTCCTCACTCCCTGCCCTCACTCCCTGTCCTCACTACCTGCCCCAACCCCCTGTCCTCACTCCCTGCCCTCACTCACTGTCCTCACTCCCTGCCCTCACTCCCTGTCCTCACTACCTGCCCTAACCCCCTGTCCTCACTCACTGTCCTCATTCCCTGCCCTCACTCCCTGTCCTCACTACCTGCCCTCAACCCCTGTCCTCACTCCCTGCCCAAACTCCCTGCATTTACCCCCTGTCCTCACTCCCTGCACTCACTCCCTGTCCTCACTCCCTGTCCACACTCCCTGCCCTCACCCCCTGTCCTCACTCCCTGTCCTCACTCCCTTTCCTCACTACCTGCCCTAACCCCCTGTCCTCACTCCCTGTCCTCACCCCCTGTCCTCACCCCCTGCCCTCACCCCCTGCCCTCAACCCCGTCCTCACTCCCTGCCCTCACTCCTTGTCCTCACTCCCTGTCCTCACTCCCTGCCCTCACTCCCTGCCCTCACTCCCTGCACTCACTCCCTGCTCTCACTCCCTATCCTCACTCCCTGACCTCACTCCCTGCACTCACTCCCTGCTCTCACTCCCTGTTCTCACTCCCTGCCCTCACTCCCTGCACTCACTCCCTGCTCTCACTCCCTGCCCTCACTCCCTGCCCTCACTCCCTGCACTCACTCCCTGCTCTCACTCCCTATCCTCACTCCCTGCCCTTACCCCCTGTTCTCACTCCCTGCCCTCACTCCCTGCCCTCACCCCAGTCTTCACTCCCTGCCCACACCCCCTACCTTTACCCCGGTCTTCACTCCGTGCCTTCATCCCCTGCTCTCACCCCCTGTCCTCACTCCCTGTCCTCACTCCCTGCCCTCACCCACTGTCCTCACCCCCTGTCCTCACTCCCTGTCCTCACTCCCTGCCCTCACTCCCTGCACTCACTCCCTGCTCTCACTCCCTGCCCTCACTCCCTGCCCTCACTCCCTGCACTCACTCCCTGCTCTCACTCCCTATCCTCACTCCCTGCCCTTACCCCCTGTTCTCACTCCCTGCCCTCACTCCCTGCCCTCACCCCAGTCTTCACTCCCTGCCCACACCCCCTACCTTTACCCCGGTATTCACTCCGTGCCTTCATCCCCTGCCCTCACCCCCTGCTCTCACCCCCTGTCCTCACTCGCTGCCCTCACTCCCTGTCCTCACTACATGCCCTCACCCCCTGGCCTCACTCCCTGTCCTCACTCCCTCCCCTCACTCCCTGCCCTCACTCCCTGCCCTCACACCCTGTCCTCACTCCCTGCCCTTACCCCCTGTCCTCACTACCTGTCCTCACTCCCTGCACTCACTCCCTGTCCTCACTCCCTGCCCTCACCCTCTGTCCTCACTCCCTGCCCTCACTCCCTGCCCTCAATCACTGTTCTCACTACCTGCCCTCACCCCCTGTCCTCACTCCCTGCCCTCACTCCCTGCCCTCAACCCCATCCTCCTCCCTGCCCTCACTCCTTGTCCTCACTCCCTGTCCTCACTCTCTGCCCTCACTCCCTGCACTAAGCCCCTGCCCTCACTCCCTGCCCTCACTCCCTGCCCTCACTCCCTGCACTCACTCCCTGCTCTCACTCCCTTGCCTTCACTCCCTGCCCTCACTCCCTGCCCTCACTCCCTGTTCACACTACCTGCCCTCACCCCCTGTCCTCACTCCCTGTCCTCACTCCCTGCCCTCACCCCCTGTCCTCACCCCCTGTCCTCACTCCCTGTCCTCACTCCCTGCCCTCACTCCCTGCCCTCACCCCCTGTCCTCACCCCCTGCCCTCACACCCTGCACTCAATCCCTGCCCTCAGTCCCTGCCCTCATTCTCGACCATTACCCCCTGTCCTCACTCCCTGCCCTCACTCCCTGTCCTCACTCCCTATCCTCACTCACTGCCCTCCCCCCCTGTCCTCACTCCCTGCCCTCACTCCCTGCACACACTCCCTGCCTTCACTCCCTGCCCTCACTCCCTGCACACACTCCCTGCCCTCACTCCTTGCCCTCACTCCCTGCCCTTATCCCCTGTCCTCACTCCCTGTCCTCACTCGCTGCCCTCACTCCCTGTCCTCACTACATGCCCTCACCCCCTGGCCTCACTCCCTGTCCTCACTCCCTCCCCTCACCCCCTGCCCTCACTCCCTGCCCTCACACCCTGTCCTCACACCCTGTCCTCACTCCCTGCACTCACTCCCTGTCCTCACTCCCTGCCCTCACCCTCTGCCCTCACTCCCTGCCCTCAACCCCATCCTCCTCCCTGCCCTCACTCCTTGTCCTCAATCCCTGTCCTCACTCCCTGTCCTCACTCTCTGTCCTCACTCCCTGCACTAAGCCCCTGCCCTCACTCTCTGCCCTCACTCCCTGCCCTCACTCCCTGCTCTGACTCCCTTGCCTTCACTCCCTGCCCTCACTCCCTGCCCTCACTCCCTGTTCACACTACCTGCCCTCACCCCCTGTCCTCACTCCCTCCCCTTACCCCCTGTCCTCACTACTTGTCCTCACTCCCTGCCACTCCTTGTCCTCACTCCCTGCTCTCACTCCCTGCACTAAGCCCCTGCCCTCACTCCCTGCCCTCACTCCCTGCCCTCACTCCCTGCCCTCACTCCCTGCACTCACTCCCTGCTCTCACTCCCTTGCCTTCACTCCCTGCCCTCACTCCCTGCCCTCACTCCCTGTTCACACTACCTGCCCTCACCCCCTGTCCTCACTCCCTGCCCTCACTCCCTGCCCTCAACCCCATCCTCCTCCCTGCCCTCACTCCTTGTCCTCACTCCCTGTCCTCACTCTCTGCACTCACTCCCTGCACTAAGCCCCTGCCCTCACTCCCTGCCCGCACTCCCTGCTCTCACTCCCTACCCTCACTTCCTGCACTTACCCACTGTACTCACTCCCTGCCCTCACTCCCTGCCCTCACCCCAGTCTTCACTCCCTGCCCTCACTCCCTACCTTTACCCCAGTCTTCACTCCGTGCCCTCATCCCCTGGACTCACCCCCTGTCCTCACTCCCTGGCCTCACTTCCTGCCCTCACTCCCTGCCCTCAGACCCTCTCCTCACTCCCTCTCCTCACTCCCTGTCCTCACCCCCTGTCCTCACCACCTGCCCTCACTCCCTGCACTTATTCCCTGCCCTCACACCCTGCCCTCACTCCCTACCATTACCCCCTGTCCTCACTCCCTGTCCTCACTCCCTGTCCTCACTCCCTGCCCTCCCCCCCGTCCTCACTCCCTGACCTCACTCCCTGCCCTCACTACCTGGCCTCACTCCCTGCACACACACCCTGCCCTCACTCTGTGCCCTCAGTCCCTGCCCTTACCCCCTGCAATTACCCCCTGCCCTCACTTCCTGCCCCCACTCCCTGCCCTTACCCCCTATTCTCAGCCCCTGCCCTTACCCTCTGTCCTCACTCCCTGCCCTCACTCCCTGCCCTCACACCCTGCCCTTATCCCCTGTCCTCACTCCCTGACCTCACTCCCTGTCCTCACTCCCTGCCCTCCCCCTCTGTCCTCACTCCCTGCCCTCAACACCTAACCTCACTCCCTGCCCTCGCTCCCTGTCCTCACTACCTGCCCTCACCCTCTGTCCTCACCCTCTGTCCTCACTCCCTGTCCTCACTCCCTGTCCTCACTCCCTGCCCTCACTCCCTGCCCTCACACCCTCTCCTCACCCCCTGCCCTCACCCCCTGTCCTCACTCCCTGCACTCACTCCATGTCCTCACTACCTGCCCTCATCCCCTGTCCTCACTCCCTGCCCTTATCCCCTGTCCTCACTCCCTGCACTCACTCCATGTCCTCACTCCCTGCCCTTACCCTCTGTCCTAACTCCCTGCCTTCACCCCCTGTCCTCACTCGCTGCCCTCACTCCCTGTCCACACTACATGCCCTCACCCCCTGGCCTCACTCCCTGTCCTCACTGCCTCCCCTCACCCCCTGCCCTCACTCCCTGCCCTCACACCCTGTCCTCACACCCTGTCCTCACTCCCTGCCCTTACCCCCTGTCCTCACTACCTGTCCTCACTCCCTGCACTCACTCCCTGTCCTCACTCCCTGCCCTCACCCTCTGCCCTCACTCCCTGCCCTCAACCCCATCCTCCTCCCTGCCCTCACTCCTTGTCCTCACTCCCTGTCCTCACTCCCTGTCCTCACTCTCTGCCCTCACTCCCTGCCCTTATCCCCTGTTCTCACTCCCTGCCCTGACTCCCTGCCGTCACCCCAGTCTTCACTCCCTGCCCTCACTCCCTACCTTTACCCCAGTCTTCACTCCCTGCCCTCACCCACTGCACTCACCCCCTGTCCTCACCCCCTGTCCTCACTCCCTGCCCTCACCCCCTGTTCTCACCCCCTGTCCTCACTCCCTGTCCTCACTCCCTGCCCTCACTCCCTGCCCTCACTCCCTGCCCTCACCCCCTGTACTCACTCCCTGCACTCACTCCCTGCCCTCACCACCTGCCCCCAATCCCTACCCTTACCCCCTGTCCTCACTCCCTGACCTCGCTCCCTGCCCTCACTTGCTACCCTTACCCCCTGCACTCACCCCCTGTCCTCACTCCATGCCCTCACCCCCTGTCCTCACTCCCTGTCCTCACTCCCTGCCCTCACTCCCTGCCCTCACCCCCTGTCCTCACTCCCTGCACACACTCCCTGCCCTCACTCCCTGCCCTCACTCCCTACCCTTAACCCCTGTCCTCACTCCCCGCCCTCACCCCCTGTCCTCACTCCCTGCCCTCACCCTCTGTCCTCACTCCCTGCCCTCACTCCCTCCCCTCACTCCCCGCCCTCACCCCCTGTCTTCACTCCCTGCCCACACTCCCTGCCCTCACGCCCTGCACTCACTCCCTACCCTCACACCCTGCCCTTACCCCCTGCCCTCACCCCCTGTCCTCACTCGCTGCCCTCACTCCCTGTCCTCACTACATGCCCTCACCCCCTGGCCTCACTCCCTGTCCTCACTCCCTCCCCTCACCCCCTGCCCTCACTCCCTGTCCTCACACCCTGTCCTCACACCCTGTCCTCACTCCCTGCACTCACTCCCTGTCCTCACTCCCTGCCCTCACCCTCTGCCCTCACTCCCTGCCCTCAACCCCATCCTCCTCCCTGCCCTCACTCCTTGTCCTCAATCCCTGTCCTCACTCCCTGTCCTCACTCTCTGCCCTCACTCCCTGCACTAAGCCCCTGCCCTCACTCCCTGCCCTCACTCCCTGCCCTCACTCCCTGCTCTGACTCCCTTGCCTTCACTCCCTGCCCTCACTCCCTGCCCTCACTCCCTGTTCACACTACCTGCCCTCACCCCCTGTCCTCACTCCCTGCCCTTACCCCCTGTCCTCACTACTTGTCCTCACTCCCTGCACTCTCCTTGTCCTCACTCCCTGCTCTCACTCCCTGCACTAAGCCCCTGCCCTCACTCCCTGCCCTCACTCCCTGCCCTCACTCCCTGCCCTCACTCCCTGCACTCACTCCCTTGCCTTCACTCCATGCCCTCACCCCCTGTCCTCACTCCCTGTCCTCACTCCCTGCCCTCACTCCCTGCCCTCACCCCCTGTCCTCTCTCCCTGTTCACACTACCTGCCCTCACCCCCTGTCCTCACTCCCTGCCCTCACTCCCTGCCCTCAACCCCATCCTCCTCCCTGCCCTCACTCCTTGTCCTCACTCCCTGTCCTCACTCTCTGCACTCACTCCCTGCACTAAGCCCCTGCCCTCACTCCCTGCCCTCACTCCCTGCACTCACTCCCTGCTCTCACTCCCTACCCTCACTTCCTGCACTTACCCACTGTACTCACTCCCTGCCCTCACTCCCTGCCCTCACCCCAGTCTTCACTCCCTGCCCTCACTCCCTACCTTTACCCCAGTCTTCACTCCGTGCCCTCATCCCCTGGACTCACCCCCTGTCCTCATTCCCTGGCCTCACTTCCTGCCCTCACTCCCTGCCCTCACACCCTCTCCTCACTCCCTCTCCTCACTCCCTGTCCTCACCCCCTGTCCTCACCACCTGCCCTCACTCCCTGCACTTATTCCCTGCCCTCACACCCTGCCCTCACTCCCTACCATTACCCCCTGTCCTCACTCCCTGTCCTCACTCCCTGTCCTCACTCCCTGCCCTCCCCCCCGTCCTCACTCCCTGACCTCACTCCCTGCCCTCACTACCTGGCCTCACTCCCTGCACACACACCCTGCCCTCACTCTGTGCCCTCACTCCCTGCCCTTACCCCCTGCAATTACCCCCTGCCCTCACTCCCTGCCCTCACACCCTGCCCTTATCCCCTGTCCTCACTCCCTGACCTCACTCCCTGTCCTCACTCCCTGCCCTCCCCCTCTGTCCTCACTCCCTGCCCTCAACACCTAACCTCACTCCCTGCCCTCGCTCCCTGTCCTCACTACCTGCCCTCACCCTCTGTCCTCACCCTCTGTCCTCACTCCCTGTCCTCACTCCCTGCCCTCACTCCCTGCCCTCACACCCTCTCCTCACCCCCTGCCCTCACCCCCTGTCCTCACTCCCTGCACTCACTCCATGTCCTCACTACCTGCCCTCATCCCCTGTCCTCACTCCCTGCCCTTATCCCCTGTCCTCACTCCCTGCACTCACTCCATGTCCTCACTCCCTGCCCTTACCCTCTGTCCTAACTCCCTGCCTTCACCCCCTGTCCTCACTCGCTGCCCTCACTCCCTGTCCTCACGACATGCCCTCACCCCCTGGCCTCACTCCCTGTCCTCACTCCCTCCCCTCACCCCCTGCCCTCACTCCCTGCCCTCACACCCTGTCCTCACACCCTGTCCTCACTCCCTGCCCTTACCCCCTGTCCTCACTACCTGTCCTCACTCCCTGCAATCACTCCCTGTCCTCACTCCCTGCCCTCACCCTCTGCCCTCACTCCCTGCCCTCAACCCCATCCTCCTCCCTGCCCTCACTCCTTGTCCTCACTCCCTGTCCTCACTCCCTGTCCTCACTCTCTGCCCTCACTCCCTGCCCTTATCCCCTGTTCTCACTCCCTGCCCTGACTCCCTGCCGTCACCCCAGTCTTCACTCCCTGCCCTCACTCCCTACCTTTACCCCAGTCTTCACTCCCTGCCCTCACCCACTGCACTCACCCCCTGTCCTCACTCCCTGCCCTCACCCCCTGTCCTCACCCCCTGTCCTCACTCCCTGTCCTCACTCCCTGCCCTCACTCCCTGCCCTCACTCCCTGCCCTCACCCCCTGTACTCACTCCCTGCACTCACCCCCTGCCCTCACCACCTGCCCCCAATCCCTACCCTTACCCCCTGTCCTCACTCCCTGACGTCGCTCCCTGCCCTCACTTGCTACCCTTACCCCCTGCACTCACCCCCTGTCCTCACTCCCTGCCCTCACCCCATGTCCTCACTCCCTGTCCTCACTCCCTGCCCTCACTCCCTGCCCTCACCCCCTGTCCTCACTCCCTGCACACACTCCCTGCCCTCACTCCCTGCCCTCACTCCCTACCCTTACCCCCTGTCCTCACTCCCCGCCCTCACCCCCTGTCCTCACTCCCTGCCCTCACCCTCTGTCCTCACTCCCTGCCCTCACTCCCTCCCGTCACTCCCCGCCCTCACCCCCTGTCTTCACTCCCTGCCCACACTCCCTGCCCTCACGCCCTGCACACTCCCTACCCTCACACCCTGCCCTTACCCCCTGTTCTCACACCCTGCACTCTCTCCCTACCTTTAGCCCGGTCTTCACTCTGTGCCTTAATCCCCTGCACTCACCCGCTGTCCTCACTGCCTGCTCTCACCCCCTGCCCTCACTCACTGCCCTCACTCACTGCCCTCACCCCCTGTCCTCACCCCCTGTCCTCACCCCCTGTCCTCACTCCCTGCCCTCACTCCCTGCACTCATCCCCTGTCCTCACTCCCTGTCCTCACAGCCTGCCCTCACTCCCTGCCTTCACTCCCTGCCCTCACCCCCTGTCCTCACCCCCTGCCCTCACTCCCTGCCCTCACTCCCTGTCCTCACTCCCTGTCCTCACTCCCTGCCCTCCCCCCTGTCCTCACTCCCTGCCCTCACTCCCTGCACACACTCCCTGCCCTCAATCCCTGCCCTCACTCCCTGCCCTTACCCCCTGCACTTACCCCCTGCCCTCACTTCCTGCCCTCACTTCCTGCCCTTACCCCCTATTCTCACCCCCTGTCCTTACCCTCTGTCCTCACCCCCTGTCCTCACTCCCTGCACAGCCCCTGCTCTCACTCCCTGCCCTCACACCCTGCCCTTACCCCCTGCCCTCACTCCCTGCCCTTACCCCCTGCACTCACTCCCTGCCCTCACTCCCTGCCCTCACCCCCTGTCCTCACCCCCTGTCCTCACTCCCTGCCCTCACTCCCCGCACTCACCCCCTGTCCTCACTCCCTGTCCCCACACCCTGCCCTCACTCCCTGCCTTCACTCCCTGCCCTCACCCCCTGTCCTCACCCCCTGCCCTCACTCCCTGCCCTCACTCCCTGTCCTCACTCCCTGTCGTCATACCCTGCCCTCCCCCCTGTCCTCACTCCCTGCCCTCACTCCCTGCCCTCACTCCCTGCACACACTCCCTGCCCTCAATCCCTGCCCTCACTCCCTGCCCTTACCCCCTGCACTTACCCCCTGCCCTCACTTCCTGCCCTCACTTCCTGCCCTTACCCCCTATTCTCACCCCCTGTCCTTACCCTCTGTCCTCACCCCCTGTCCTCACTCCCTGCACAGCCCCTGCTCTCACTCCCAGCCCTCACACCCTGCCCTTACCCCCTGCCCTCACTCCCTGCCCTTACCCCCTGCACTCACTCCCTGCCCTCACTCCCTGCCCTCTATCCCTGCACTCACTCCCTGCTCTCACTCCGTACCCACACTCCCTGCCCTTACCCCCTGTTCTCACCCTGCCCTCACCCAGTCTTCACTCCCTTCCCTCCCTCCCTACCTTTACCCCAGTCTTCACTCCCTGCCCTCACTCCCTGCCCTCACCCCCTGTCCTCACTCCCTGTCACTCCCTGCCCGCACTCACTGCCCTGACACCCTGCCCTCACCCCCTGTCCTCATGCCCTGTCCTCACCCCCTGCCCTCACTCCCTACCATTACTCCCTGTCCTCACTCCCTGTCCTCACTCCCTGCCCTCCCCCTGTCCTCACTCCCTACCCTTACTCCCTGTCCTCACTCCCTGTCCTCACTCCCTGCCCTCACTCCCTGCACACACTCCCTGCCATCACTCCGTGCCCTCACTCCCTGCACACACTCCCTGCCATCAGTCCCTGCCATCACTCCCTGCTCTCACTCCCTGCCCTTACCACCTGCCCTCACTCCCTGCCCTTAACCCCTGCCCTCACTCCCTGCCCTCACTCCCTGCACTCACTCCCTGCACTCACTCCCTACCCTCACTCCCTGCCCTTATCCCCTGTTCTCACTCCCAGCCCTCACCCCAGTCTTCACTCCCAGCCCTCACTCCCTACCTTTACCCCAGTCTTCACTCCCTGCCCTCACCCCCTGCACTCACCCCCTGTCCTCACTCCCTGCCCTCACCCCCTGTCCTCACTCCCTGTCATCACTCCCTGCCCTCACTCCCTGCCCTCACCACCTGCCCCCACTCCCTACACTTACCCCTTGTCCTCACTCCCTGCCCTCACTCCCTGCCCTCACTCCCTACCCTTACCCCCTGCACTCACCCCCTGTCCTCACTCCCTGCCCTCACCCCCTGTCCTCACTCCCTGTCCTCACTCCCTGCCCTCACTCCCTGCCCTCACCCCCTGTCCTCACTCCCTGCCCTCACTCCCTGCCCTCACTCCCTGCCCTCACTCCCTACCCTTACCCCCTGTCCTCACTCCCTGTCCTCACTCCCTGCCCTCACTCCCTGCCCTCACCCCCTGTCCTCACTCCCTGTACTCACTCCCTGCCCTCACTTCCTGCCCTCCCCCCCGTCCTCACTCCCTGCCCTCACTCTCTGCACACACTCGCTGCCATCACTCCCTGCCCTCACTCCCTGCCCTTACCCCCTGCCCTCACTCCCTGCCCTCACTCCTTGCCCTACCCCCTATCCTCACCCACTGCCCTTACCTTCTGTCCTCACTCCCTGTCCTCACTCCTTGTCCTCAAGCCCTGTCCTCACTCCCTGCCCTTACCCCCTGCCCTTACCCCCTGCCCTCACTCCCTGCCCTCACTCCCTGCCCTCACCCCCTGCCCACACTCCCTGCCCACACTCCCTGCCCTCACTCCCTGCTCTCACTCCCTGCAGTTACCCCCTGCCCTCACTCCCTGCCCTCACTCCCTGTCCTCACTCCCTGCCTTCACCCCAGTCTTCACTCTCTGCCCTCACTCCCTGACCTTACCCCATGCCCTCACCCCCTGCCCTCACTCGCTGCCCTCACTCCCTGCTCTCACTCCCTGCAGTTACCCCCTGCCCTCACTCCCTGCCCTCACTTCCAGGCCTCACTCCCTGCCCTCACTCCCTGCCCTACCCCCTATCCTCACCCCCTGCCCTGACCCTCTGTCCTCACTCCCTGTCCTCACCCCCTGTCCTCACTCCCTGCCCTCACTCCCTGCCCTCACCCCAGTCTTCACTCCCTGCCCTCACTCCCTGCCCTTACCCCCTGAGCACACTCCCTACCCTCAGCTCCTGTCCTCACTCCCTACCCTGAGCCCTTGCCCTCACTCCCTGCCCTCAGCCCCTGCCCTCACACTCTGCCCTCAGCCCTCGCCATCACTCCCTGCCCTCACCCCCTGCCCTCACCTCCTGCCCTCAGCCCCTGCCCTCACTCCCTGCCCTCACTCACTGCCATCACTCCCCACCCTCAGTCCCTACCCTCTTCCCCTGCCCTCACTCCATGCCCTCACTCCCTGCCCTCACCCCCTTCCCTCACCCCCTGCACTTACCCCCTGTCCTCACTATCTGCCCTCACTCCCTGTCCTCACTCTCTGCCTTCAGCCCCTGTCCACACCCCCTGCCCTCACTCCCTGCCCTCACTCCCTACCCTCACACCCTGCCCTTACCCCCTGTTCTCACTCCCAGCCCTCTCTCCTTACCTTTACCCCGGTCTTCACTCCGTGCCTTAATCCCCTGCACTCACCCGCTGTCCTCACTCCCTGCTCTCACCCCCTGCCCTCACTCCCTGCCCTCACCCCCTGTCCTCACCCCCTGTCCTCACCCCCTGTCCTCACTGCCTGCCCTCACTCCCTGCACTCACCCCCTGTCCTACTCCCTGTCCTCACTCCCTGCCCTCACTCCCTGCCTTCACTCCCTGCCCTCACCCCCTGTCATCACCCCCTGCCCTCACTCCCTGTCCTCACTCCCTGTCCTCACTCCCTGCCCTCCCCCCTGTCCTCACTCCCTGTCCTCACTCCCTGCCCTCACTCCCTGCACACACTCCCTGCCTTCACACCCTGCCCTCACTCCCTGCACACACTCCCTGCCCTCAATCACTGCCCTCACTCCCTGCCCTTACCCCCTGCACTTACCCCCTGCCCTCACTTCCTGCCCTCACTTCCTGCCCTTACCTCCTATTCTCACCCCCTGCCCTTACCCTCTGTCCTCACCCCCTGTCCTCACTCCCTGCAATTAGCCCCTGCTCTCACTCCCTGCCCTCACTCCCTGCCCTTAAACCCTGCCCTCACTCCCTGCCCTCACCCCCTGCCCTCACTCCCTGCCCTCACTGCCTGCCCTCACTCCCTGCACTCACTCCCTGCTCTCACTCCGTACTCACACTCCCTGCCCTTACCCCCTGTCCTCACCCCCTGCCCTCACTCCCTACCATTACTCCCTGTCCTCACTCCCTGTCCTCACTCCCTGTCCTCACTCCCTGCCCTCCCCCCTGTCCTCACTCCCTGTCCTCACTCCCTGCCCTCACTCCCTGCCCTCACTCCCTGCACACACTCCCTGCCATCACTCCGTGTCCTCACTCCCTGCACACACTTCCTGCCATCAGTCCCTGCCATGACTCCCTGCTCTCACTCCCTGCCCTTACCACCTGCCCTCACTCCCTGCCCTTGCCCCCTGCCCTCACTCCCTGCCCTCACTCCCTGCACTCACTCCCTGCACTCACTCCCTACCCTCACTCCCTGCCCTTATCCCCTGTTCTCACTCCCTGCCCTCACCCCAGTCTTCACTCCCAGTCCTCACTCCCTACCTTTACCCCAGTCTTCACTCCCTGCCCTCACCCCCTGCACTCACCCCCTGTCCTCACTCCCTGCCCTCACCCCCTGTCCTCACTCCCTGTCCTCACTCCCTGCCCTCACTCCCTGCCCTCACCACCTGCCCCCACTCCCTACACTTACCCCTTGTCCTCACTCCCTGCCCTCACTCCCTGCCCTCACTCCCTACCCTTACCCCCTGCACTAACCGCCTGTCCTCACTCCCTGCCCTCACCCCCTGTCCTCACTCCCTGCCCTCACTCCCTGCCCTTACCCCCTGCCCTCACTCCCTGCCCTCACTCCCTGCCCTCACTCCCTGCACTCACTCCCTGCTCTCACTCCGTACCCACACTCCCTGCCCTTACCCCCTGTTCTCACTCCCTGCCCTCACCCAGTCTTCACTCCCTTCCCTCCCTCCCTCCCTTTACCCCATTCTTCACTCCCTGCCCTCACCCCCTGCACTCACCCACTGTCCTCACTCCCTGCCCTCACCCCCTGTCCTCACTCCCTGTCCTCACTCCCTGCCCGCACTCCCTGCCCTCACTCCGTGCCCTCACCCCCTGTCCTCATGCCCTGTCCTCACCCCCTGCCCTCACTCCCTGCACTCACTCCCTGTCCTCACTCCCTGCCCTCACTCCCTACCCTTACTCCCTGTCCTCACTCCCTGTCCTCACTCTCTGCCTTCAGCCCCTGTCCACACCCCCTGCCCTCACTCCCTGCCCTCACTCCCTACCCTCACACCCTGCCCTTACCCCCTGTTCTCACTCCCAGCCCTCTCTCCTTACCTTTACCCCGGTCTTCACTCCGTGCCTTAATCCCCTGCACTCACCCGCTGTCCTCACTCCCTGCTCTCACCCCCTGCCCTCACTCCCTGCCCTCACCCCCTGTCCTCACCCCCTGTCCTCACCCCCTGTCCTCACTGCCTGCCCTCACTCCCTGCACTCACCCCCTGTCCTACTCCCTGTCCTCACTCCCTGCCCTCACTCCCTGCCTTCACTCCCTGCCCTCACCCCCTGTCATCACCCCCTGCCCTCACTCCCTGTCCTCACTCCCTGTCCTCACTCCCTGCCCTCCCCCCTGTCCTCACTCCCTGTCCTCACTCCCTGCCCTCACTCCCTGCACACACTCCCTGCCTTCACACCCTGCCCTCACTCCCTGCACACACTCCCTGCCCTCAATCACTGCCCTCACTCCCTGCCCTTACCCCCTGCACTTACCCCCTGCCCTCACTTCCTGCCCTCACTTCCTGCCCTTACCTCCTATTCTCACCCCCTGCCCTTACCCTCTGTCCTCACCCCCTGTCCTCACTCCCTGCAATTAGCCCCTGCTCTCACTCCCTGCCCTCACTCCCTGCCCTTAAACCCTGCCCTCACTCCCTGCCCTCACCCCCTGCCCTCACTCCCTGCCCTCACTGCCTGCCCTCACTCCCTGCACTCACTCCCTGCTCTCACTCCGTACTCACACTCCCTGCCCTTACCCCCTGTCCTCACCCCCTGCCCTCACTCCCTACCATTACTCCCTGTCCTCACTCCCTGTCCTCACTCCCTGTCCTCACTCCCTGCCCTCCCCCCTGTCCTCACTCCCTGTCCTCACTCCCTGCCCTCACTCCCTGCCCTCACTCCCTGCACACACTCCCTGCCATCACTCCGTGTCCTCACTCCCTGCACACACTTCCTGCCATCAGTCCCTGCCATGACTCCCTGCTCTCACTCCCTGCCCTTACCACCTGCCCTCACTCCCTGCCCTTGCCCCCTGCCCTCACTCCCTGCCCTCACTCCCTGCACTCACTCCCTGCACTCACTCCCTACCCTCACTCCCTGCCCTTATCCCCTGTTCTCACTCCCTGCCCTCACCCCAGTCTTCACTCCCAGTCCTCACTCCCTACCTTTACCCCAGTCTTCACTCCCTGCCCTCACCCCCTGCACTCACCCCCTGTCCTCACTCCCTGCCCTCACCCCCTGTCCTCACTCCCTGTCCTCACTCCCTGCCCTCACTCCCTGCCCTCACCACCTGCCCCCACTCCCTACACTTACCCCTTGTCCTCACTCCCTGCCCTCACTCCCTGCCCTCACTCCCTACCCTTACCCCCTGCACTAACCGCCTGTCCTCACTCCCTGCCCTCACCCCCTGTCCTCACTCCCTGTCCTCACTCCCTGCCCTCACTCCCTGCCCTCACCCCCTGTCCTCACACCCTGCACACACTCCCTGCCCTCACTCCCTGCCCTCACTCCCTACCCTTACCCCCTGTCCTCACTCCCTGTCCTCACTCCCTGTCCTCACTCCCTGCCCTCACCCCCTGTCCTCACTCCCTGTACTCACTCCCTGCCCTCACTTCCTGCCCTCCCCCCCGTCCTCACTCCCTGCCCTCACTCTCTGCACACACTCTCTGCACACTCTCGCTGCCATCACTCCCTGCCCTCACTCCCTGCCCTTACCCCCTGCCCTCACTCCCTGCCCTCACTCCTTGCCCTACCCCCTATCCTCACCCACTGCCCTTAGCTTCTGTCCTCACTCCCTGTCCTCACTCCATGTCCTCAAGCCCTGTCCTCACTCCCTGCCCTTACCCCCTGCCCTTACCCCCTGCCCTCACTCCCTGCCCTCACTCCCTGCCCTCACCCCCTGCCCACACTCCCTGCCCACACTCCCTGCCCACACTCCCTGCCCTCACTCCCTGCTCTCACTCCCTGCAGTTACCCCCTGCCCTCACTCCCTGCCCTCACTCCCTGTCCTCACTCCCTGCCTTCACCCCAGTCTTCACTCTCTGCCCTCACTCCCTGACCTTACCCCGTGCCCTCACCCCCTGCCCTCACTCGCTGCCCTCACTCCCTGCTCTCACTCCCTGCAGTTACCCCCTGCCCTCACTCCCTGCCCTCACTTCCAGGCCTCACTCCCTGCCCTCACTCCCTGCCCTACCCCCTATCCTCACCCCCTGCCCTGACCCTCTGTCCTCACTCCCTGTCCTCACCCCCTGTCCTCACTCCCTGCCCTCACTCCCTGCCCTCACCCCAGTCTTCACTCCCTGCCCTCACTCCCTGCCCTCACTCCCTGCCCTTACCCCCTGAGCTCACTCCCTACCCTCAGCTCCTGTCCTCACTCCCTACCCTGAGCCCTTGCCCTCACTCCCTGCCCTCAGCCCCTGCCCTCACACTCTGCCCTCAGCCCTCGCCATCACTCCCTGCCCTCACCCCCTGCCCTCACCTCCTGCCCTCAGCCCCTGCCCTCACTCCCTGCCCTCACTCACTGCCATCACTCCCCACCCTCAGTCCCTACCCTCTTCTCCTGCCCTCACTCCATGCCCTCACTCCCTGCCCTCACCCCCTTCCCTCACCCCCTGCACTTACCCCCTGTCCTCACTATCTGCCCTCACTCCCTGTCCTCACTCTCTGCCTTCAGCCCCTGTCCACACCCCCTGCCCTCACTCCCTGCCCTCACTCCCTACCCTCACACCCTGCCCTTACCCCCTGTTCTCACTCCCAGCCCTCTCTCCCTACCTTTACACCGGTCTTCACTCCGTGCCTTAATCCCCTGCACTCACCCGCTGTCCTCACTCCCTGCTCTCACCCCCTGCCCTCACTCCCTGCCCTCACCCCCTGTCCTCACCCCCTGTCCTCACCCCCTGTCCTCACTGCCTGCCCTCACTCCCTGCACTCACCCCCTGTCCTCACTCCCTGTCCTCACTCCCTGCCCTCACTCCCTGCCTTCACTCCCTGCCCTCACCCCCTGTCCTCACCCCCTGCCCTCACTCCCTGTCCTCACTCCCTGTCCTCACTCCCTGCCCTCCCCCCTGTCCTCACTCCCTGTCCTCACTCCCTGCCCTCACTCCCTGCACACACTCCCTGCCTTCACACCCTGCCCTCACTCCCTGCACACCCTCCCTGCCCTCAATCACTGCCCTCACTCCCTGCCCTTACCCCCTGCACTTACCCCCTGCCCTCACTTCCTGCCCTCACTTCCTGCCCTTACCCCCTATTCTCACCCCCTGCCCTTACCCTCTGTCCTCACCCCCTGTCCTCACTCCCTGCAATTAGCCCCTGCTCTCACTCCCTGCCCTCACTCCCTGCCCTTAAACCCTGCCCTCACTCCCTGCCCTCACCCCCTGCCCTCACTCCCTGCCCTCACTGCCTGCCCTCACTCCCTGCACTCACTCCCTGCTCTCACTCCGTACCCACACTCCCTGCCCTTACCCCCTGTTCTCACTCCCTGCCCTCACCCAGTCTTCACTCCCTTCCCTCCCTCCCTACCTTTACCCCAGTCTTCACTCCCTGCCCTCACCCCCTGCAATCACCCACTGTCCTCACTGCCTGCCCTCACCCCCTGTCCTCACTCCCTGTCCTCACTCCCTGCCCGCACTCCCTGCCCTCACTCCCTGCCCTCACCCCCTGTCCTCATGCCCTGCCCTCACCACCTGCCCTCACTCCCTGCACTCACTCCCTGTCCTCACTCCCTGCCCTCACTCCCTACCCTTGCTCCCTGTCCTCACTCCCTGTCCTCACTCCCTGTCCTCACTCCCTGCCCTCCCCCCTGTCCTCACTCCCTACCCTTACTACCTGTCCTCACTCCCTGCCCTCACTCCCTGCACACACTCCCTGCCATCACTCCGTGCCCTCACTCCCTGCACACACTCCCTGCCATCACTCCCTGCCATCACTCCCTGCTCTCACTCCCTGCCCTTACCCCCTGCCCTCACTCTCTGCCCTCACTCCCTGCACTCACTCCCTGCTCTCACTCCCTACCCTCACTCCCTGCCCTTATCCCCTGTTCTCACTCCCTGCCCTCACTCCCTGCCGTCACCCCAGTCTTCACTCCCTGCCCTCACCCCCTGCACTCACCCCCTGTCCTCACTCCCTGCCCTCACCCCCTGTCCTCACTCCCTGTCCTCACTCCCTGCCCTCACTCCCTGCCCTCACCTCCTGTACTCACTCCCTGCACTCACTCCCTGCCCTCACCACCTGCCCCCACTCCCTACCCTTACCCCCTGTCCTCACTCCCTGCCCTCACTCCCTGCCCTCACTCCCTACCCTTACCCCCTGCACTCAGCCCCTGTCCTCACTCCCTGCCCTCACCCCCTGTCCTCACTCCCTGTCCTCACTCCCTGCCCTCACTCCCTGCCGTCACCCCCTGTCCTCACTCCCTGCACACTCCCTGCCCTCACTCCCTGCCCTCACTCCCTACCCTTACCCCCTGTCCTCACTCCCTGTCCTCACTCCCTGCCCTCACTCCCTGCCCTCACTCCCTGCCCTCACCCCCTGTCCTCACTCCCTGCACACACTCCCTGCCATCACTCCCTGCCCTCACTCCCTGCCCTTACCCCCTGCCCTCACTCCCTGCCCTCACTCCTTGCCCTACCCTCTATCCTCACCCACTGCCCTTACCTTCTGTCCTCACTCCCTGTCCTCACACCATGTCCTCAAGCCCTGTCCTCACTCCGTGCCCTTACCCCCTGCCCTTACCCCCTGCCCTCACTCCCTGCCCTCACTGCCTGTCCTCACTCCCTGCCTACACCCCAGTCTTCACTCTCTGCCCTCACTCCCTGACCTTACCCCCAGCCCTCACCCCCTGCCCTCACTCCCTGCCCTCACTCCCTGCTCTGACTCCCTGCAGCTACCCCCTGCCCTCACTCCCTGCCCTCACTTCCAGCCCTCACACCCTGCCCTCACTCCCTGCCCTACCCCCTATCCTCACCCCCTGCCCTGACCCTCTGTCCTCACTCCCTGTCCTCACCCCCTGTCCTCACTCCCTGCCCTCACTCCCTGCCCTCACTCCCTGCCCTTACCCCCTGAGCTCACTCCCTACCCTCAGCTCCTGTCCTCACTCCCTGCCCTGAGCCCTTGCCCTCACTCCCTGCCCTCAGCCCCTGCCCTCACACTCTGCCCTCAGCCCTCGCCATCACTCCCTGCCCTCACCCCCTGCCCTCACCTCCTGCCCTCAGCCCTTGCCCTCACTCCATGCCCTCACTCACTGCCATCACTCCCCACCCTCAGTCCCTACCCTCTTCCCCTGCCCTCACACCCTGCCCTCACTCCCTGCCCTCACCCCCTTCCCTCACCCCCTGTCCTCACTCCCTGCCCTCACTCCCTGCACTCACCCCCTGTCCTCACTCCCTGCCCTCACCCCCTTCCCTCACCCCCTGCCCTCACCCCCTGTCCTCACCCCCTGTCCTCACCCCCTGCCCTCACTCCCTGTCCTCACTCCCTGTCCTCACCCCTTGTCCTCCCCCCTGTCCTCACTCCCTGTCCTCACTCCCTGCCCTCACTCCCTGCCTTCACTCCCTGCCCTCACCCCCTGTCCTCACCCCCTGCCCTCACTCCCTGTCCTCACTCCCTGTCCTCACTCCCTGCCCTCCCCCCTGTCCTCACTCCCTGCCCTCACTCCCTGCCCTTACCCCCTGCACTTACCCCCTGCCCTCACTTCCTGCCCTCACTTCCTGCCCTTACCCCCTATTCTCACCCCCTGCCCTTACCCTCTGTACTCACCCCCTGTCCTCACTCCCTGCAATTAGCCCCTGCTCTCACTTCCTGCCCTCACTCCCTGCCCTTAAACCCTGCCCTCACTCCCTGCCCTTACCCCCTGCCCTCACTCCCTGCCCTCACTCCCTGCCCTCACTCCCTGCACTCACTCCCTGCTCTCACTCCGTACCCACACTCCCTGCCCTTACCCCCTGTTCTCACTCCCTGCCCTCACCCAGTCTTCACTCCCTTCCCTCCCTACCTTTACCCCAGTCTTCACTCCCTGCCCTCACCCCCTGCACTCACTCACTGTCCTCACTCCCTGCCCTCACCCCCTGTCCTCACTCCCTGTCCTCACTCCCTGCCCGCACTCCCTGCCCTCACTCCCTGCCCTCACCCCCTGTCCTCATGCCCTGTCCTCACCCCCTGCCCTCACTCCCTGTTCTCACTCCCTGTCCTCACTACCTGCCCTCACTCCCTACCCTTGATCCCTGTCCTCACTCCCTGTCCTCCCTCCCTGCCCTCCCCCCCTGTCCTCACTCCCTACCCTTACTCCCTGCCCTCACTCCCTACCCTTACCCCCTGCACTCAGCCCCTGTCCTCACTCCCTGCCCTCACCCCCTGTCCTCACTCCCTGTCCTCACTCCCTGCCCTCATTCCCTGCCGTCACCCCCTGTCCTCACTCCCTGCACACTCCCTGCCCTCACTCCCTGCCCTCACTCCCTACCCTTACCCCCTGTCCTCACTCCCTGTCCTCACTCCCTGCCCTCACTCCCTGCCCTCACTCCCTGCCCTCACCCCCTGTCCTCACTCCCTGCACACACTCCCTGCCATCACTCCCTGCCCTCACTCCCTGCCCTTACCCCCTGCCCTCACTCCCTGCCCTCACTCCTTGCCCTACCCTCTATCCTCACCCACTGCCCTTACCTTCTGTCCTCACTCCCTGTCCTCACTCCATGTCCTCAAGCCCTGTCCTCACTCCGTGCCCTTACCCCCTGCCCTTACCCCCTGCCCTCACTCCCTGCCCTCACTGCCTGTCCTCACTCCCTGCCTACACCCCAGTCTTCACTCTCTGCCCTCACTCCCTGACCTTACCCCCAGCCCTCACCCCCTGCCCTCACTCCCTGCCCTCACTCCCTGCTCTGACTCCCTGCAGCTACCCCCTGACCTCACTCCCTGCCCTCACTTCCAGCCCTCACACCCTGCCCTCACTCCCTGCCCTACCCCCTATCCTCACCCCCTGCCCTGACCCTCTGTCCTCACTCCCTGTCCTCACCCCCTGTCCTCACTCCCTGCCCTCACTCCCTGCCCTCACTCCCTGCCCTTACCCCCTGAGCTCACTCCCTACCCTCAGCTCCTGTCCTCACTCCCTACCCTGAGCCCTTGCCCTCACTCCCTGCCCTCAGCCCCTGCCCTCACACTCTGCCCTCAGCCCTCGCCATCACTCCCTGCCCTCACCCCCTGCCCTCACCTCCTGCCCTCAGCCCTTGCCCTCACTCCATGCCCTCACTCACTGCCATCACTCCCCACCCTCAGTCCCTACCCTCTTCCCCTGCCCTCACACCCTGCCCTCACTCCCTGCCCTCACCCCCTTCCCTCACCCCCTGTCCTCACTCCCTGCCCTCACTCCCTGCACTCACCCCCTGTCCTCACTCCCTGCCCTCACCCACTTCCCTCACCCCCTGCCCTCACCCCCTGTCCTCACCCCCTGTCCTCACCCCCTGCCCTCACTCCCTGTCCTCACTCCCTGTCCTCACCCCTTGTCCTCCCCCCTGTCCTCACTCCCTGTCCTCACTCCCTGCCCTCACTCCCTGCCTTCACTCCCTGCCCTCACCCCCTGTCCTCACCCCCTGCCCTCACTCCCTGTCCTCACTCCCTGTCCTCACTCCCTGCCCTCCCCCCTGTCCTCACTCCCTGCCCTCACTCCCTGCCCTTACCCCCTGCACTTACCCCCTGCCCTCACTTCCTGCCCTCACTTCCTGCCCTTACCCCCTATTCTCACCCCCTGCCCTTACCCTCTGTACTCACCCCCTGTCCTCACTCCCTGCAATTAGCCCCTGCTCTCACTTCCTGCCCTCACTCCCTGCCCTTAAACCCTGCCCTCACTCCCTGCCCTTACCCCCTGCCCTCACTCCCTGCCCTCACTCCCTGCCCTCACTCCCTGCACTCACTCCCTGCTCTCACTCCGTACCCACACTCCCTGCCCTTACCCCCTGTTCTCACTCCCTGCCCTCACCCAGTCTTCACTCCCTTCCCTCCCTACCTTTACCCCAGTCTTCACTCCCTGCCCTCACCCCCTGCACTCACTCACTGTCCTCACTCCCTGCCCTCACCCCCTGTCCTCACTCCCTGTCCTCACTCCCTGCCCGCACTCCCTGCCCTCACTCCCTGCCCTCACCCCCTGTCCTCATGCCCTGTCCTCACCCCCTGCCCTCACTCCCTGTTCTCACTCCCTGTCCTCACTACCTGCCCTCACTCCCTACCCTTGATCCCTGTCCTCACTCCCTGTCCTCCCTCCCTGCCCTCCCCCCCTGTCCTCACTCCCTACCCTTACTCCCTGTCCTCACTCCCTGTCCTCACTCCCTGCCTTCACTCCCTGCACACACTCCCTGCCATCACTCCGTGCCCTCACTCCCTGCACACACTCCCTGCCATCACTCTCTGCCATCACTCCCTGCTCTCACTCCCTGCCCTTACCCCCTGCCCTCACTCTCTGCCCTTACCCCCTGCCCTCACTCCCTGCCCTCACTCCCTGTCATCACCCCCTGTCCTCACCCCCTGTCCTCACTCCCTGCCCCCACTCCCTACACTCACCCCCTGTCCTCACTCCCTGTCCTCACTTCCTGCCCTCACTCCCTGCCTTCACACCCTGCCCTCACCCCCTGTCCTCACCCCCTGCCCTCACTCCCTGTCCTCACTCCCTGTCCTCACTCCCTGCCCTCCCCCCTGTCCTCACTCCCTGTCCTCACTCCCTGCCCTCACTCCCTGCACACACTCCCTGCCTTCACTCCCTGCCCTCACTCCCTGCACACACTCCCTGCCCTCAATCACTGCCCTCACTCCCTGCCCTTACCCCCTGCACTTACCCCCTGCCCTCACTTCCTGCCCTCACCTCCTGCCCTTACCCCCTATTCTCACCCCCTGCCCTTACCCTCTGTCCTCACCCCCTGTCCTCACTCCCTGCAATTAGCCCCTGCTCTCACTCCCTGCCCTCACTCCCTGCCCTTAAACCCTGCCCTCACTCCCTGCCCTTACCCCCTGCCCTCACTCCCTGCCCTCACTCCCTGCCCTCACTCCCTGCACTCACTCCCTGCTCTCACTCCGTACCCACACTCCCTGCCCTTACCCCCTGTTCTCACTCCCTGCCCTCACCCAGTCTTCACTCCCTTCCCTCCCTACCTTTACCCCAGTCTTCACTCCCTGCCCTCACCCGCTGCAATCACCCACTGTCCTCATTCCCTGCCCTCACCCCCTGTCCTCACTCCCTGTCCTCACTCACTGCCCGCACTCCCTGCCCTCACTCCCTGCCCTCACCCCCTGTCCTCATGCCCTGCCCTCACCCCCTGCCCTCACTCCCTGCACTCACTCCCTGTCCTCACTCCCTGCCCTCACTCCCTACCCTTGCTCCCTGTCCTCACTCCCTGTCCTCACTCACTGTCCTCACTCCCTGTCCTCACTCCCTGCCCTCCCCCCCTGTCCTCACTCCCTACCCTTACTCCCTGTCCTCACTCCCTGTCCTCACTCCCTGCCCTCACTCCCTGCACACACTCCCTGCCATCACTCCCTGCTTTCACTCCCTGCCATCACTCCCTGCCATCACTCCCTGCCCTTACCCCCTGCCCTCACCCCCTGCACTCACCCCCTCTCCTCACTCCCTGTCCTCACTCCCTGCCCTCACTCCCTGCCCTCACCCCCTGTACTCACTCCCTGCACTCACTCCCTGCCCTCACCACCTGCCCCCACTCCCTACCCTTACCCCCTGTCCTCACCCCCTGTCCTCACTCCCTGCACTCACCCCCTGTCCTCACTCCCTGCCCTCACCCCCTGTCCTCACTCCCTGTCCTCACTCTCTGCCTTCAGCCCCTGTCCACACCCCCTGCCCTCACTCCCTGCCCTCACTCCCTGCCCTCACTCCCTGCACTCACTCCCTGCCCTCACTCCCTGCCCTCACCCCCTGTCCTCACTCCCTGCACACACTCCCTGCCCTCACTCCCTGCCCTCACTCCCTACCCTTACCCCCTGTCCTCACTCCCTGTCCTCACTCCCTGTCCTCACTCCCTGCCCTCACTCCCTGCCCACACCCCCTGTCCTCACTCCCTGCACTCACTCCCTGCCCTCACTCCCTGCCCTCACTCCCTACCCTTACCCCCTGTCCTCACTCCCTGCCCTCCCCCCCTGTCCTCACTCCCTGCCCTCACTCTCTGCACACACTCCCTGCCATCACTCCCTGCCCTCACTCCCTGCCCTTACCCCCTGCCCTCACTCCCTGCCCTCACTCCTTGCCCTACCCCCTATCCTCACCCACTGCCTTTACCTTCTGTCCTCACTCCCTGTCCTCACTCCATGTCCTCAAGCCCTGCCCTCACTCCCTGCACACACTCCCTGCCCTCAATCACTGCCCTCACTCCCTGCCCTTACCCCCTGCACTTACCCCCTGCCCTCACTTCCTGCCCTCACCTCCTGCCCTTACCCCCTATTCTCACCCCCTGCCCTTACCCTCTGTCCTCACCCCCTGTCCTCACTCCCTGCAATTAGCCCCTGCTCTCACTCCCTGCCCTCACTCCCTGCCCTTAAACCCTGCCCTCACTCCCTGCCCTTACCCCCTGCCCTCACTCCCTGCCCTCACTCCCTGCCCTCACTCCCTGCACTCACTCCCTGCTCTCACTCCGTACCCACACTCCCTGCCCTTACCCCCTGTTCTCACTCCCTGCCCTCACCCAGTCTTCACTCCCTTCCCTCCCTACCTTTACCCCAGTCTTCACTCCCTGCCCTCACCCGCTGCAATCACCCACTGTCCTCATTCCCTGCCCTCACCCCCTGTCCTCACTCCCTGTCCTCACTCCCTGCCCGCACTCCCTGCCCTCAGTCCCTGCCCTCACCCCCTGTCCTCATGCCCTGCCCTCACCCCCTGCCCTCACTCCCTGCACTCACTCCCTGTCCTCACTCCCTGCCCTCACTCCCTACCCTTGCTCCCTGTCCTCACTCCCTGTACTCACTCACTGTCCTCACTCCCTGTCCTCACTCCCTGCCCTCCCCCCCCTGTCCTCACTCCCTACCCTTACTCCCTGTCCTCACTCCCTGTCCTCACTCCCTGCCCTCACTCCCTGCACACACTCCCTGCCATCACTCCGTGCCCTCACTCCCTGCTCTCACTCCCTGTCCTCACTCCCTGTCCTCACTCCCTGCCCTCCCCCCATGTCCTCACTCCCTACCCTTACTCCCTGTCCTCACTCCCTGTCCTCACTCCCTGCCCTCACTCCCTGCACACACTCCCTGCCATCACTCCCTGCCATCACTCCCTGCCATCACTCCCTGCTCTCACTCCCTGCCCTTACCCCCTGCCCTCACTCCCTGCCCTCACTCCCTGCACTCACTCCTTGCTCTCACTCCCTACCCTCACTCCCTGCCCTTATCCCCTGTTCTCACTCCCTGCCCTCACTCCCTGCCGTCACCCCAGTCTTCAGCCCCTGCCCTCACCCCCTGCACTCACCCCCTGTCCTCACTCCCTGTCCTCACTCCCTGTCCTCACTCCCTGCCCTCACTCCCTGCCCTCACCCCCTGTACTCACTCCCTGCACTCACTCCCTGCCCTCACCACCTGCCCCCACTCCCTACCCTTACCCCCTGTCCTCACCCCCTGTCCTCACTCCCTGCACTCACCCCCTGTCCTCACTCCCTGCCCTCACCCCCTGTCCTCACTCCCTGCCCTCACTCCCTGCCCTCACTCCCTGCCCTCACCCCCTGTCCTCACTCCCTGCACACACTCCCTGCCCTCACTCCCTGCCCTCACTCCCTACCCTTACCCCCTGTCCTCACTCCCTGCCCTCCCCCCCTGTCCTCACTCCCTGCCCTCACTCTCTGCACACACTCCCTGCCATCACTCCCTGCCCTCACTCCCTGCCCTTACCCCCTGCCCTCACTCCCTGCCCTCACTCCTTGCCCTACCCCCTATCCTCACCCACTGCCTTTACCTTCTGTCCTCACTCCCTGTCCTCACTCCATGTCCTCAAGCCCTGTCCTCACTCCCTGCCCTTACCCCCTGCCCTTACCCCCTGCCCTCACTCCCTGCCCTCACTCCCTGCCCTCACCCCCTGCCCTCACTCCCTGCCCTCACTCCCTGCTCTCACTCCCTGCAGTTACCCCCTCCCCTCACTCCCTGCCCTCACTGCCTGTCCTCACTCCCTGCCTACACCCCAGTCTTCACTCTCTGCCCTCACTCCCTGATCTTACCACCTGCCCTCACACCCTGCCCTCACTCCCTGCCCTCACTCCCTGCTCTCACTCCCTGCAGTTACCCCCTGCCCTCACTCCCTGCCCTCACTTCCAGCCCTCACTCCCTGCCCTCACTCCCTGCCCTACCCCCTATCCTCACCCCCTGCCCTGACCCTCTGTCCTCACTCCCTGTCCTCACCCCCTGTCCTCACTCCCTGCCCTCACTCCCTGCCCTCACCCCAGTCTTCACTCCCTGCCCTCACTCCCTGCCCTCACTCCCTGCCCTTACCCCCTGAGCTCACTCCCTACCCTCAGCTCCTGTCCTCACTCCCTACCCTGAGCCCTTGCCCTCACTCCCTGCCCTCAGCCCCTGCCCTCACACTCTGCCCTCAGCCCTCGCCATCACTCCCTGCCCTCACCCCCTGCCCTCACCTCCTGCCCTCAGCCCCTGCCCTCACTCCCTGCCCTCACTCACTGCCATCACTCCCCACCCTCAGTCCCTACCCTCTTCCCCTGCCCTCACTCCCTGCCCTCACTCCCTGCCCTCACCCCCTTCCCTCACCCCCTGCACTTACCCCGTCCTCACTATCTGCCCTCACTCCCTGTCCTCACTCCCTACCCTTACTCCCTGTCCTCACTCCCTGTCCTCACTCCCTGCCCTCACTCCCTGCACACACTCCCTGCCATCACTCCTTGCCCTACCCCCTATCCGCACCCACTGCCCTTACCTTCTGTCCTCACTCCCTGTCCTCACTCCATGTCCTCAAGCCCTGTCCTCACTCCCTGCCCTTACCCCCTGCCCTTACCCCCTGTCCTCACTCTCTGCCTTCAGCCCCTGTCCACACCCCCTGCCCTCACTCCCTGCCCTCACTCCCTGTCCTCACTCCCTGTCCTCCCTCCCTGCCCTCCCCCCCTGTCCTCACTCCCTACCCTTACTCCCTGTCCTCACTCCCTGTCCTCACTCCCTGCCCTCACTCCCTGCACACACTCCCTGCCATCACTCCCTGCCCTCACTCCCTGCACACACTCCCTGCTATCACTCTCTTTCATCATTCCCTGCTATCACTCCTTGCCCTTACCCCCTGCCCTCACTCCCTGCCCTTACCCCCTGCCCTCACTCCCTGTCCTCACTCCCTGCACTCACTCCCTGCTCTCACTCCCTACCCTCACTCCCTGCCCTTATCCCCTGTTCTCACTCCCTGCCCTCACTCCCTGCCCTCACCCCAGTCTTCACTCCCTGCCCTCACTCCCTACCTTTACCCCAGTCTTCACTCCCTGCCCTCAACCCCTGCACTCACCCCCTGTCCTCACTCCCTATCCTCACCCCCTGCCCTGACCCTCTGTCCTCACTCCCTGTCCTCACCCCCTGTCCTCACTCCCTGCCCTCACTCCCTGCCCTCACCCCAGTCTTCACTCCCTGCCCTCACTCCCTTCCCTCACTCCCTGCCCTTACCCCCTGAGCTCACTCCCTACCCTCAGCTCCTGTCCTCACTCCCTACCCTGAGCCCTTGCCCTCACTCCCTGCCCTCAGCCCCTGCCCTCACACTCTGCCCTCAGCCCTCGCCATCACTCCCTGCCCTCACCCCCTGCCCTCACCTCCTGCCCTCAGCCCCTGCCCTCAATCCCTGCCCTCACTCACTGCCATCACTCCCCACCCTCAGTCCCTACCCTCTTCCCCTGCCCTCACTCCCTGCCCTCACTCCCTGCCCTCACCCCCTTCCCTCACCCCCTGCACTTACCCCGTCCTCACTATCTGCCCTCACTCCCTGTCCTCACTCTCTGCCTTCAGCCCCTGTCCACACCCCCTGCCCTCACTCCCTGCCCTCACTCCCTGCCCTCACTCCCTGCACTCACTCCCTACCCTCACACCCTGCCCTTACCCCCTGTTCTCACTCCCAGCACTCTCTCCCTGCCTTTACCCCAGTCTTCACTCCGTGCCTTAATCCCCTGCACTCACCCGCTGTCCTCACGCCCTGCTCTCACCCCCTGCCCTCACTCCCTGCCCTCACCACCTGTCCTCACCCCCTGTTCTCACCCCCTGTCCTCACTCCCTGCCCTCACTCCCTGCACTCACCCCCTGTCCTCACTCCCTGTCCTCACTCCCTGCCCTCACTCCCTGCCTTCACTCCCTGCCCTCACCCCCTGTCCTCACCCCCTGCCCTCACTCCCTGTCCTCACTCCCTGTCCTCACTCCCTGCCCTCCCCCCTGTCCTCACTCCCTGTCCTCACTCCCTGCCCTCACTCCCTGCACACACTCCCCGCCCTCACTCCCTGCCCTCACTCCCTGCACACACTCCCTGCCCTCAATCACTGCCCTCACTCCCTGCCCTTACCCCCTGCACTTACCCCCTGCCCTCACTTCCTGCCCTCACTTCCTGCCCTTACCCCCTGCCCTCACTTCCTGCCCTCACCCCCTGCCCTTACCCTCTGTCCTCACCCCCTGTCCTCACTCCCTGCAATTAGCCCCTGCTCTCACTCCCTGCCCTCACTCCCTGCCCTTAAACCCTGCCCTCACTCCCTGCCCTTACCCCCTGCCCTCACTCCCTGCCCTCACTCCCTGCCCTCACTCCCTGCAATCACTCCCTGCTCTCACTCCGTACCCACACTCCCTGCCCTTACCCCCTGTTCTCACTTCCTGTCCTCACCCAGTCTTCACTCCCTTCCCTCCCTCCCTACCTTTACCCCAGTCTTCACTCCCTGCCCTCACCCCCTGCCCTCACCCCCTGCACTCACCCACTGCACCTCACTCCCTGCCCTCACCCCCTGTCCTCACTCCCTGTCCTCACTCCCTGCCCGCACTCCCTGCCCTCACTCCCTTCCCTCACCCCCTGTCCTCATGCCCTGTCCTCACCCCCTGCCCTCACTCCCTGCACTCACTCCCTGTCCTCACTCCCTGCCCTCACTCCCTACCCTTGCTCCCTGTCCTCACTCCCTGTCCTCACTCCCTGTCCTCCCTCCCTGCCCTCCCCCCCGTCCTCACTCCCTACCCTTACTCCCTGTCCTCACTCCCTGTCCTCACTCCCTGCCCTCACTCCCTGCACACACTCCCTGCCATCACTCCGTGCCCTCACTCCCTGCACACACTCCCTGCCATCACTCTCTGCCATCACTCCCTGCTCTCACTCCCTGCCCTTACCCCCTGCCCTCACTCCCTGCCCTTACCCCCTGCCCTCACTCCTTGTCCTCACTCCCTGCCCTCCCCCCTGTCCTCATCCCTGTCCTCACTCCCTGCCCTCACTCCCTGCACACACTCCCTGCCCTCACTCCGTGCCCTCACTCCCTGCACACACTCCCTGCCCTCAATCACTGCCCTCACTCCCTGCCCTTACCCCCTGCACTTACCCCCTGCCCTCACTTCCTGCCCTCACTTCCTGCCCTTACCCCCTATTCTCACCCCCTGCCCTTACCCTCTGTCCTCACCCCCTGTCCTCACTCCCTGCAATTAGCCCCTGCTCTCACTCCCTGCCCTCACTCCCTGCCCTTAAACCCTGCCCTCACTCCCTGCCCTTACCCCCTGCCCTCACTCCCTGCCCTCACTCCCTGCCCTCACTCCCTGCTCTCACTCCGTACCCACACTCCCTGCCTTTACCCCCTGTTCTCATTCCCTGCCCTCACCCAGTCTTCACTCCCTTCCCTCCCTCCCTACCTTTACCCCAGTCTTCACTCCCTGCCCTCACCCCCAGCCCTCACCCCCTGCACTCACCCACTGTCCTCACTCCCTGCCCTCACCCCCTGTCCTCACTCCCTGTCCTCACTCCCTGCCCTCACCCCCTGTCCTCATGCCCTGTCCTCACCCACTGACCTCACTCCCTGAACTCACTCCCTGTCCTCACTCCCTGCCCTCACTCCCTACCCTTGCTCCCTGTCCTCACTCCCTGCCCTCACTCCCTACCCTTACTCCCTGTCCTCACTCCCTGTCCTCACTCCCTGCCCTCACTCCCTGCACACACTCCCTGACATCACTCCGTGCCCTCACTCCCTGCACACACTCCCTGCCATCACTCTCTGCCATCATTCCCTGCTCTCACTCCCTGCCCTTACCCACTGCCCTCACTCCCTGCCCTTACCCCCTGCCCTCACTCCCTGCCCTCACTCCCTGCACTCACTCCCTGCTCTCACTCCCTACCCTCACTCCCTGCCCTTATCCCCTGTTCTCACTCCCTGCCCTCACTCCCTGCCCTCACCCCAGTCTTCACTCCCTGCCCTCACTCCCTACCTTTACCCCAGTCTTAACTCCCTGCCCTCACCCTCTGCACTCACCCCCGGTCCTCACTCCCTGCCCTCACCCCCTGTCCTCACTCCCTGTCCTCACTCCCTGTCCTCACTCCCTGCCCTCACTCCCTGCCTTCACCCCCTGTACTCACTCCCTGCACTCACTCCCTGCCCTCACCACCTGCCCTCTCTCCCTACCCTTACCCCTTGTCCTCACTCCCTGCCCTCACTCCCTGCCCTCACTCCCTACCCTTACCCCCTGCACTCACCCCCTGTCCTCACTCCCTGCCCTCACCCCCTGTCCTCACTCCCTGTCCTCACTCCCTGCCCTCACTCCCTGCCCTCATCCCCTGTCCTGACTCCCTGCACTCACTCCCTGCCCTCACTCCCTGCCCTCACTCCCTACCCTTACCCCCTGTCCTCACTCCCTGTCCTCACTCCCTGTCCTCACTCCCTGCCCTCACTCCCTGCCCTCACCCCCTGTCCTCACTCCATGCACTCACTCCCTGCCTTCTCTCCCTGCCCTCACTCCCTGCCCTTACCCCCTGTCCTCACTCCCTGCCCTCCCCCCCTGTCCTCACTCCCTGCCCTCACTCCCTTCACACACTCCCTGCCATCACTCCCTTCCCTCACTCCCTGCCCTTACCCCCTGCCCTCACTCCCTGCCCTCACTCCTTGCCCTACCCCCTATCCTTACCCACTGCCCTTACCTTCTGTCCTCACTCCCTGTCTTCACTCCATGTCCTCAAACCCTGTCCTCACTCCCTGCCCTTACCCCCTGTCCTGACCCCCTGTCCTCACTCCCTGCCCTCACTCCCTGCCCTCACTCCCTGTCTTCACTCCCTGCCTTCACCCCAGTCTTCACTCTCTGCCCTCACTCCCTGACCTTACCCCCTGCCCTCACCCCCTGCCCTCACTCCCTGCCCTCACTCCCTGCTCTCACTCCCTGCAGTTACCCCCTGCCCTCACTCCCTGCCCTCACTTCCAGCCCTCACTCCCTGCCCTCACTCCCTGCTCTACCCCCTATCCTCACCCCCTGCCCTGACCCTCTGTCCTCACTCCCTGTCCTCACCCCCTGTCCTCACTCCCTGCCCTCACTCCCTGCCCTCACCCCAGTCTTCACTCCCTGCCCTCACTCCCTGCCCTCACTCCCTGCCCTTACCTCCTGAGCTCACTCCCTACCCTCAGCCCCTCTCCTCACTCCCTACCCTCAGCCCTCGCCATCACTCCCTGCCCTCACCCCCTGCCCTCACCTCCTGCCCTCAGCCCCTGCCCTCACTCCCTGCCCTCACTCACTACCATCACTCCCCACCCTCAGTCCCTACCCTCATCCCCTGCCCTCACTCTCTGCCCTCACTCCCTGCCCTCACCCCCTTCCCTCACCCCCTGCACTTACCCCCTGTCCTCACTATCTGCCCTCACTCCCTGCCCTCACTCTCTGCCTTCAGCCCCTGCCCTCACTCCCTGCCCTCAGCCTCTGTCCTCACTCCCTGTCCTTACCCTCTGCCCTCACTCCCTGCCCTCACCTCCTGCCCTCACCCCCTGCCCTCACTCCCTGCCCTCACTCCCTGCCCTCAGCCTCTGTCCTCACTCCCTGTGCTTACCCTCTGCCCTCACTCCCTGCCCTCACTCCCTGCCCTCACCCCCTGCCCTCACTCCCTGCCCTCACCCCCTGTCCTCACTCCCTGCCCTCACTCCCTGTCCTCACTACCTGCCCTCACCCTCTGTCCTCACTCCCTGTCCTCATTCCCTGCCCTCACTCCCTGCCCTCATTCCCTGCCCTCACACCCTGTCCTCACTCCCTGCCCTCACTCCCTGCCCTCACCCCCTGTCCTCACTCCCTGCCCTCACCCCCTGTCCTCACTCCCTGTCCTCACTCCCTGCCCTCCCCCCTGTCCTCACTCCCTGTCCTCACTCCCTGCCCTCACTCCCTGCACACACTCCCTGCCCTCACTCCCTGCCCTCACTCCCTGCACACACTCCCTGCCTTCACTCCCTGCCCTCACTCCCTGCCCTCACTCCTGTCCTCACTCCCTGTCCTCACTCCCTGCCCTCACTCCCTGCCCTCACTCCCTGCCCTCACCCCCTGTCCTCACTCCCTGCCCTCACTCCCTACCCTTACCCCCTGTCCTCACTCCCTGCCCTCCCCCACTGTCCTCACTCCCTGCCCTCACTCTCTGCACACACTCCCTGCCCTCACTCCCTGCCCTCACTCCTTGCCCTATCCCCTATCCTCACCCACTGCCCTTACCTTCTGTCCTCACTCCATGTCCTCAAGCCCGGTCCTCACTCCCTGCCCTTACACCCTGCCCTTACCCCCTGTCCTCACTCCCTGCACTCACTCCCTGCCCTCACCCCCTGTTCTCACTCCCTGCCCTCACCCAGTCTTCACTCCCTTCCCTCCCTCCCTACCTTTACCCCAGTCTTCACTCCCTGCCCTCACCCCCTGCCCTCACCCCCTGCACTCACCCACTGTCCTCACTCCCTGCCCTCACCCCCTGTCCTCACTCCCTGTCCTCACTCCCTGCCCGCACTCCCTGCCCTCACTCCCTGCCCTCACCCCCTGTCCTCATGCCCTGTCCTCACCCCCTGCCCTCACTCCCTGAACTCACTCCCTGTCCTCACTCCCTGCCCTCACTCCCTACCCTTGCTCCCTGTCCTCACTCCCTGTCCTCACTCCCTGTCCTCCCTCCCTGCCCTCCCCCCCTGTCCTCACTCCCTACCCTTACTCCCTGTCCTCACTCCCTGTCCTCACTCCCTGCCCTCACTCCCTGCACACACTCCCTGCCATCACTCCGTGCCCTCACTCCCTGCACACACTCCCTGCCATCACTCTCTGCCATCATTCCCTGCTCTCACTCCCTGCCCTTACCCCCTGCCCTCACTCCCTGCCTTTACCCCCTGCCCTCACTCCCTGCCCTCACTCCCTGCACTCACTCCCTGCTCTCACTCCCTACCCTCACTCCCTGCCCTTATCCCCTGTTCTCACTCCCTGCCCTCACTCCCTGCCCTCACCCCCTTCTTCACTCCCTGCCCTCACTCCCTACCTTTACCCCAGTCTTCACTCCCTGCCCTCACCCCCTGCAGTCACCCCCTGTCCTCACTCCCTGCCCTCACCCCCCTTCCTCACTCCCTGTCCTCACTCCCTGTCCTCACTCCCTGCCCTCACTCCATGCCCTCACCCCCTGTACTCACTCCCTGCACTCACTCCCTGCCCTCACCACCTGCCCTCACTCCCTACCCTTACCCCCTGTCCTCACTCCCTGCCCTCACACCCTGCCCTCACTCACTACCCTTACCCCCAGCACTCACCCCCTGTCCTCACTCCCTGTCCTCACTCCCTGTCCTCACTCCCTGTCCTCCCTCCCTGCCCTCCCCCCCTGTCCTCACTCCCTACCCTTACTCCCTGTCCTCACTCCCTGTCCTCACTCCCTGCCCTCACTCCCTGCACACACTCCCTGCCATCACTCCGTGCCCTCACTCCCTGCACACACTCCCTGCCATCACTCTCTGCCATCACTCCCTGCTCTCACTCCCTGCCCTTACCCCCTGCCCTCACTCCCTGCCCTTACCCCCTGCCCTCACTCCTTGTCCTCACTCCCTGCCCTCCCCCCTGTCCTCATCCCTGTCCTCACTCCCTGCCCTCACTCCCTGCACACACTCCCTGCCCTCACTCCGTGCCCTCACTCCCTGCACACACTCCCTGCCCTCAATCACTGCCCTCACTCCCTGCCCTTACCCCCTGCACTTACCCCCTGCCCTCACTTCCTGCCCTCACTTCCTGCCCTTACCCCCTATTCTCACCCCCTGCCCTTACCCTCTGTCCTCACCCCCTGTCCTCACTCCCTGCAATTAGCCCCTGCTCTCACTCCCTGCCCTCACTCCCTGCCCTTAAACCCTGCCCTCACTCCCTGCCCTTACCCCCTGCCCTCACTCCCTGCCCTCACTCCCTGCCCTCACTCCCTGCTCTCACTCCGTACCCACACTCCCTGCCTTTACCCCCTGTTCTCATTCCCTGCCCTCACCCAGTCTTCACTCCCTTCCCTCCCTCCCTACCTTTACCCCAGTCTTCACTCCCTGCCCTCACCCCCAGCCCTCACCCCCTGCACTCACCCACTGTCCTCACTCCCTGCCCTCACCCCCTGTCCTCACTCCCTGTCCTCACTCCCTGCCCTCACCCCCTGTCCTCATGCCCTGTCCTCACCCACTGACCTCACTCCCTGAACTCACTCCCTGTCCTCACTCCCTGCCCTCACTCCCTACCCTTGCTCCCTGTCCTCACTCCCTGCCCTCACTCCCTACCCTTACTCCCTGTCCTCACTCCCTGTCCTCACTCCCTGCCCTCACTCCCTGCACACACTCCCTGACATCACTCCGTGCCCTCACTCCCTGCACACACTCCCTGCCATCACTCTCTGCCATCATTCCCTGCTCTCACTCCCTGCCCTTACCCACTGCCCTCACTCCCTGCCCTTACCCCCTGCCCTCACTCCCTGCCCTCACTCCCTGCACTCACTCCCTGCTCTCACTCCCTACCCTCACTCCCTGCCCTTATCCCCTGTTCTCACTCCCTGCCCTCACTCCCTGCCCTCACCCCAGTCTTCACTCCCTGCCCTCACTCCCTACCTTTACCCCAGTCTTAACTCCCTGCCCTCACCCTCTGCACTCACCCCCGGTCCTCACTCCCTGCCCTCACCCCCTGTCCTCACTCCCTGTCCTCACTCCCTGTCCTCACTCCCTGCCCTCACTCCCTGCCTTCACCCCCTGTACTCACTCCCTGCACTCACTCCCTGCCCTCACCACCTGCCCTCTCTCCCTACCCTTACCCCTTGTCCTCACTCCCTGCCCTCACTCCCTGCCCTCACTCCCTACCCTTACCCCCTGCACTCACCCCCTGTCCTCACTCCCTGCCCTCACCCCCTGTCCTCACTCCCTGTCCTCACTCCCTGCCCTCACTCCCTGCCCTCATCCCCTGTCCTGACTCCCTGCACTCACTCCCTGCCCTCACTCCCTGCCCTCACTCCCTACCCTTACCCCCTGTCCTCACTCCCTGTCCTCACTCCCTGTCCTCACTCCCTGCCCTCACTCCCTGCCCTCACCCCCTGTCCTCACTCCATGCACTCACTCCCTGCCTTCTCTCCCTGCCCTCACTCCCTGCCCTTACCCCCTGTCCTCACTCCCTGCCCTCCCCCCCTGTCCTCACTCCCTGCCCTCACTCCCTTCACACACTCCCTGCCATCACTCCCTGCCCTCACTCCCTGCCCTTACCCCCTGCCCTCACTCCCTGCCCTCACTCCTTGCCCTACCCCCTATCCTTACCCACTGCCCTTACCTTCTGTCCTCACTCCCTGTCTTCACTCCATGTCCTCAAACCCTGTCCTCACTCCCTGCCCTTACCCCCTGTCCTGACCCCCTGTCCTCACTCCCTGCCCTCACTCCCTGCCCTCACCCCCTGCCCTCACTCCCTGCCCTCACTCCCTGCTCTCACTCCCTGCAGTTACCTCCTGCCCTCACTCCCTGCCCTCACTCCCTGTCTTCACTCCCTGCCTTCACCCCAGTCTTCACTCTCTGCCCTCACTCCCTGACCTTACCCCCTGCCCTCACCCCCTGCCCTCACTCCCTGCCCTCACTCCCTGCTCTCACTCCCTGCAGTTACCCCCTGCCCTCACTCCCTGCCCTCACTTCCAGCCCTCACTCCCTGCCCTCACTCCCTGCTCTACCCCCTATCCTCACCCCCTGCCCTGACCCTCTGTCCTCACTCCCTGTCCTCACCCCCTGTCCTCACTCCCTGCCCTCACTCCCTGCCCTCACCCCAGTCTTCACTCCCTGCCCTCACTCCCTGCCCTCACTCCCTGCCCTTACCTCCTGAGCTCACTCCCTACCCTCAGCCCCTCTCCTCACTCCCTACCCTCAGCCCTCGCCATCACTCCCTGCCCTCACCCCCTGCCCTCACCTCCTGCCCTCAGCCCCTGCCCTCACTCCCTGCCCTCACTCACTACCATCACTCCCCACCCTCAGTCCCTACCCTCATCCCCTGCCCTCACTCTCTGCCCTCACTCCCTGCCCTCACCCCCTTCCCTCACCCCCTGCACTTACCCCCTGTCCTCACTATCTGCCCTCACTCCCTGCCCTCACTCTCTGCCTTCAGCCCCTGCCCTCACTCCCTGCCCTCAGCCTCTGTCCTCACTCCCTGTCCTTACCCTCTGCCCTCACTCCCTGCCCTCACCTCCTGCCCTCACCCCCTGCCCTCACTCCCTGCCCTCACTCCCTGCCCTCAGCCTCTGTCCTCACTCCCTGTGCTTACCCTCTGCCCTCACTCCCTGCCCTCACTCCCTGCCCTCACCCCCTGCCCTCACTCCCTGCCCTCACCCCCTGTCCTCACTCCCTGCCCTCACTCCCTGTCCTCACTACCTGCCCTCACCCTCTGTCCTCACTCCCTGTCCTCATTCCCTGCCCTCACTCCCTGCCCTCATTCCCTGCCCTCACACCCTGTCCTCACTCCCTGCCCTCACTCCCTGCCCTCACCCCCTGTCCTCACTCCCTGCCCTCACCCCCTGTCCTCACTCCCTGTCCTCACTCCCTGCCCTCCCCCCTGTCCTCACTCCCTGTCCTCACTCCCTGCCCTCACTCCCTGCACACACTCCCTGCCCTCACTCCCTGCCCTCACTCCCTGCACACACTCCCTGCCTTCACTCCCTGCCCTCACTCCCTGCCCTCACTCCTGTCCTCACTCCCTGTCCTCACTCCCTGCCCTCACTCCCTGCCCTCACTCCCTGCCCTCACCCCCTGTCCTCACTCCCTGCCCTCACTCCCTACCCTTACCCCCTGTCCTCACTCCCTGCCCTCCCCCCCTGTCCTCACTCCCTGCCCTCACTCTCTGCACACACTCCCTGCCATCACTCCCTGCCCTCACTCCCTGCCCTTACCCCCTGCCCTCACTCCCTGCCCTCACTCCTTGCCCTATCCCCTATCCTCACCCACTGCCCTTACCTTCTGTCCTCACTCCATGTCCTCAAGCCCGGTCCTCACTCCCTGCCCTTACACCCTGCCCTTACCCCCTGTCCTCACTCCCTGCACTCACTCCCTGCCCTCACCCCCTGTTCTCACTCCCTGCCCTCACCCAGTCTTCACTCCCTTCCCTCCCTCCCTACCTTTACCCCAGTCTTCACTCCCTGCCCTCACCCCCTGCCCTCACCCCCTGCACTCACCCACTGTCCTCACTCCCTGCCCTCACCCCCTGTCCTCACTCCCTGTCCTCACTCCCTGCCCGCACTCCCTGCCCTCACTCCCTGCCCTCACCCCCTGTCCTCATGCCCTGTCCTCACCCCCTGCCCTCACTCCCTGAACTCACTCCCTGTCCTCACTCCCTGCCCTCACTCCCTACCCTTGCTCCCTGTCCTCACTCCCTGTCCTCACTCCCTGTCCTCCCTCCCTGCCCTCCCCCCCTGTCCTCACTCCCTACCCTTACTCCCTGTCCTCACTCCCTGTCCTCACTCCCTGCCCTCACTCCCTGCACACACTCCCTGCCATCACTCCGTGCCCTCACTCCCTGCACACACTCCCTGCCATCACTCTCTGCCATCATTCCCTGCTCTCACTCCCTGCCCTTACCCCCTGCCCTCACTCCCTGCCTTTACCCCCTGCCCTCACTCCCTGCCCTCACTCCCTGCACTCACTCCCTGCTCTCACTCCCTACCCTCACTCCCTGCCCTTATCCCCTGTTCTCACTCCCTGCCCTCACTCCCTGCCCTCACCCCCTTCTTCACTCCCTGCCCTCACTCCCTACCTTTACCCCAGTCTTCACTCCCTGCCCTCACCCCCTGCACTCACCCCCTGTCCTCACTCCCTGCCCTCACCCCCCTTCCTCACTCCCTGTCCTCACTCCCTGTCCTCACTCCCTGCCCTCACTCCATGCCCTCACCCCCTGTACTCACTCCCTGCACTCACTCCCTGCCCTCACCACCTGCCCTCACTCCCTACCCTTACCCCCTGTCCTCACTCCCTGCCCTCACTCCCTGCCCTCACTCACTACCCTTACCCCCTGCACTCACCCCCTGTCCTCACTCCCTGCCCTCACCCCCTGTCCTCACACCCTGTCCTCACTCCCTGCCCTCACTCCCTGTCCTCACTCCCTGCCCTCACTCCCTGCCCTCACCCCCTGTTCTCACTCCCTGCACTCACTCCCTGCCTTCACTCCCTGCCCTCACTCCCTACCCTTACCCCCTGTCCTCACTCCCTGCCCTCCCCCCCTGTCCTCACTCCCTGCCCTCACTCCCTTCACACACTCCCTGCCATCACTCCCTGCCCTCACTCCCTGCCCTTACCCCCTGCCCTCTCTCCCTGCCCTCACTCCTTGCCCTACCCCCTATCCTTACCCACTGCCCTTACCTTCTGTCCTCACTCCCTGTCCTCACTCCATGTCCTCAAACCCTGTCCTCACTCCCTGCCCTTACCCCCTGCCCTGACCCCCTGTCCACACTCCCTGCCCTCACTCCCTGCCCTCACCCCCTGCCCTCACTCCCTGCCCTCACTCCCTGCTCTCACTCCCTGCAGTTACCCCCTGCCCTCACTCCCTGCCCTCACTCCCTGTCTTCACTCCCTGCCTTCACCCCAGTCTTCACTCTCTGCCCTCACTCCCTGACCTTACCACCTGCCCTCACCCCCTGCCCTCACTCCCTGCCCTCACTCCCTGCTCTCACTCCCTGCAGTTACCCCCTGCCCTCACTCCCTGCCCTCACTTCCAGCCCTCACTCCCTGCCCTCACTCCCTGCCCTACCCCCTATCCTCACCCCCTGCCCTGACCCTCTGTCCTCACTTCCTGTCCTCACCCCCTGACCTCACTCCCTGCCCTCACTCCCTGCCCTCAACCCAGTCTTCACTCCCTGCCCTCACTCCCTGCCCTTACCCCCTGAGCTCACTCCCTACCCTCAGCCCCTGTCCTCACTCCCTACCCTCAGCCCTCGCCATCACTCCCTGCCCTCACCCCCTGCCCTCACCTCCTGCCCTCAGCCCCTGCCCTCACTCCCTGCCCTCACTCACTGCAATCACTCCCCACCCTCAGTCCCTACCCTCATCCCCTGCCCTCACTCTCTGCCCTCACTCCCTGCCCTCACCCCCTTCCCTCACCCCCTGCACTTACCCCCTGTCCTCACTATCTGCCCTCACTCCCTGCCCTCACTCTCTGCCTTCAGCCCCTGCCCTCACTCCCTGCCCTCAGCCTCTGTCCTCACTCCCTGTCCTTACCCTCTGCCCTCACTCCCTGCCCTCACCTCCTGCCCTCACCCCCTGCCCTCACTCCCTGCCCTCACTCCCTGCCCTCAGCCTCTGTCCTCACTCCCTGTGCTTACCCTCTGCCCTCACTCCCTGCCCTCACTCCCTGCCCTCACCCCCTGCCCTCACTCCCTGCCCTCACGCCCTGTCCTCACTCCCTGCCCTCACTCCCTGTCCTCACTACCTGCCCTCACCCCCTGTCCTCACTCCTGTCCTCATTCCCTGCCCTCACTCCCTGCCCTCATTCCCTGCCCTCACACCCTGTCCTCACTCCCTGCCCTCACTGCCTGCCCTCACCCCCTGTCCTCACTCCCTGACCTCACTCCCTGTCCTCACTCCCTGTCCTCACTCCCTGCCCTCACCCCTGTCCTCACTCCCTGTCCTCACTCCCTGCCCTCACTCCCTGCACACACTCCCTGCCCTCACTCCCTGCCCTCACTCCCTGCACACACTCCCTGCCTTCACTCCCTGCCCTCACTCCCTGCCCTCACTCCTGTCCTCACTCCCTGTCCTCACTCCCTGCCCTCACTCCCTGCCCTCACTCCCTGCCCTCACCCCCTGTCCTCACTCCCTGCACTTACTCCCTGCATTCACTCCCTGCCCTCACTCCCTTCCCTCACTCCCTACCCTTACCCCCTGTCCTCACTCCCTGCCCTCCCCGCCTGTCCTCACTCCCTGCCCTCACTCTCTGCACACACTCCCTGCCATCACTCCCTGCCCTCACTCCCTGCCCTTACCCCCTGCCCTCACTCCCTGCCCTCACTCCTTGCCCTATCCCCTATCCTCACCCACTGCCCTTACCTTCTGTCCTCACTCCATGTCCTCAAACCCTGTCCTCACTCCCTGCCCTTACCCCCTGCCCTTACCCCCTGTCCTCACTCCCTGCCCTCTCTCCCTGCCCTCACCCGCTGCCCTCATTCCCTGCCCTCACTCCCTACCCTTACCCCCTGTCCTCACTCCCTCTCCTCACTCCCTGCCCTCACTCCCTGCCCTCACCCCCTGTCCTCACTCCCTGCACTTACTCCCTGCCCTCACTCCCTGCCCTCATTCCCTACCCTTAACCCCCTGTCCTCACTCCCTGTCCTCCCCCCCTGTCCTCACTCCCTGCCCTCACCCTGCACACACTCCCTGCCATCACTCCCTGCCCTCACTCCCTGCCCTTACCCCCTGCACTCACTCCCTGCCCTCACTCCTTGCCCTACCCCCTATCCACACCCACTGCCCTTACCTTCTGTCCTCACTCCCTGTCCTCACTCCATGTCCTCAAGCCCTGTCCTCACTCCCTGCCCTTACCCCCTGCCCTTCCCCCCTGCCCTCACTCCCTGCCCTCACTCCCTGCCCTCACTCCCTGTCCTCACTCCCTGCCATCACTCCCTGCCCTCACTCCCTGCCCTTACCCCCTGCCCTCACTCCCTGCCCTCACTCCCTGCCCTACCCCCTATCCTCACCCACTGCCCTTACCTTCTGTCCTCACTCCCTGTCCTCACTCCATGTCCTCAAGCCCTGTCCTCACTCCCTGCCCTTACACCCTGCCCTTACCCCCTGCCCTCACTCCCTGCCCTCACTCCCTGCCCTCACCCCCTGCCCTCACTCCCTGCTCTCACTCCCTGCAGTTACCCCCTGCCCTCACTCCCTGCCCTCACTCCCTGTCCTCACTCCCTGCCTTCACCCCAGTCTTCACTCTCTGCCCTCACTCCCTGACCTTACCCCCTGCCCTCACCCCCTGCCCTCACTCCCTGCCCTCACTCCATGCTCTCACTCCCTGCAGTTACCCCCTGCCCTCACTCCCTGCCCTCACTCCCTGCCCTACCCCCTATCCTCACCCCCTGCCCTGACCCTCTGTCCTCACTCCCTGTCGTCACCCCCTGTCCTCACTCCCTGCCCTCACTCCCTGCCCTCACCCCAGTCTTCACTCCCTGCCCTCACTCCCTGCCCTCACTCCCTGCCCTTACCCCCTGAGCTCACTCCCTACCCTCAGCTCCTGTCCTCACTCCCTACCCTGAGCCCTTGCCCTCACTCCCTGCCCTCAGCCCCTGCCCTCACATTCTGCCCTCAGCCCTCGCCATCACTCCCTGCCCTCACCCCCTGCCCTCACCTCCTGCCCTCAGCCACTGCTCTCACTCCCTGCCCTCACTCTGCACTCCCCACCCTCAGTCCCTACCCTCATCCCCTGCCCTCACTCCCTGAACTCACTCCCTGCCCTCACCCCCTTCCCTCACCCCCTGCACTTACCCCCTGTCCTCACTATCTGCCCTCACTCCCTGCCCTCACTCTCTGCCTTCAGCCCCTGTCCACACCCCCTGCCCTCACTCCCTGCCCTCACTCCCTGCACTCACTCCCTACCCTCACACCCTGCCCTTACCCCCTGTTCTCACTCCCTGCCCTCTCTCCCTACCTTTACCCCGGTCTTCACTCCGTGCCTTAATCCCCTGCACTCACCCGCTGTCCTCACTCCCTGCTCTCACCCCCTGTCCTCACTACCTGTCCTCACTCCCTGCCCTCCCCCCTGCCCTCACTCCCTGCACTCACCCCGTCATCACTCCCTGCCCTCACTCCCTGCCTTCACTCCCTGCCCTCACCCCCTGTCCTCACCCCCTGCCCTCACTCCCTGTCCTCACTACCTGTCCTCACTCCCTGCCCTCCCCCCTGTCCTCACTCCCTGCCCTCACTCCCTGCCCTCATTCCCTGCACACACTCCCTGCCTTCACTCCCTGCCCTCACTCCCTGCACACACTCCCTGCCCTCAATCCCTGCCCTCACTCCCTGCCCTTACCCCCTGCAGTTACACCCTGCCCTCACTTCCTGCCCTTACCCCCTATTCTCACTCCCTGCCCTTACCCTCTGTCCTCACCCCCTGTCCTCACTCCCTGCATTTAGCCGCTGCTCTCACTCCCTGCCCTCACTCCCTGCCCTTACCCCCTGCCCTCACTCCCTGCCCTTACCCCCTGCCCGCACTCCCTGCCCTCACTCCCTGCACTCACTCCCTGCTCTCACTCCGTACCCACACTCCCTGCCCTTACCCCCTGTTCTCACTCCCTGCCCTCACCCAGTCTTCACTCCCTTCCCTCCCTCCCCACCTTTACCCCAGTCTTCACTCCCTGCCCTCACCCCCTGCACTCACCCACTGTCCTCACTCCCTGCCCTCACCCCCTGTCCTCACTCCCTGTGCTCACTCCCTGCCCACACTCCCTGCCCTCACTCCCTGCCCTCACCCCCTGTCCTCATGCCCTGTCCTCACCCCCTGCCCTCACTCCCTGCACTCACTCCCTACCCTTACTCCCTGTCATCACTCCCTGTCCTCACCCCCTGTCCTCACTCCCTGCCCTCACCCCCTGTCCTCACTCCCTGCCCTCACTCCCTACCCTTACTCCCTGTCATCACTCCCTGTCCTCACTCCCTGTCCTCACTCCCTGCCCTCCCCCCTGTCCTCACTCCCTACCCTTACTCCCTGTCCTCACTCCCTGTCCTCACTCCCTGCCCTCACTCCCTGCCCTCACACCCTGCCATCACTCCGTGCCCTCACTCCCTGCACACACTCCCTGCCATCACTCCCTGCCATCACACCCTGCTCTCACTCCCTGCCCTTACCCCCTGCCCTCACTCCCTGCCCTTACCCCCTGCCCTCACTCCCTGCCCTCACTCCCTGCACTCACTCCCTGCTCTCACTCCCTACCCTCACTCCCTGCCCTTATCCCCTGTTCTCACTCCCTGCCCTCACTCCCTGCCCTCACCCCAGTCTTCACTCCCTGCCCTCACTCCCTACCTTTACGTCAGTCTTCACTCCCTGCCCTCACCCCTGTTCTCACTCCCTGTCCTCACTCCGTGTCCTCACTCCCTGCCCTCACTCCCTGCCCTCACCCCCTGTACTCACTCCCTGCACTCACTCCCTGCCCTCAGCACCTGCCCTCACTCCCTACCCTTACCCCCTGTCCTCACCCCCTGTCCTCACTCCCTGCCCTCACCCCCTGTCCTCACTCCCTGTCCTCACTCCCTGCCCTCACTCCCTGCCCTCACCCCCTGCCCTCACTCCCTGCCCTCACCCCCTGTCCTCACTCCCTGCCCTCACTCCCTGTCCTCACTCCCTGCCCTCACCCCCTGTCCTCACTCCCTGTCCTCATTCCCTGCCCTCACTCCCTGCCCTCATTCCCTGCCCACACACCCTGTCCTCACTCCCTCCCTCACTCCCTGCCCTCACCCCCTGTCCTCACTCCCTGCCCTCACTCCCTGTCCTCACTCCCTGTCCTCACTCCCTGCCCTCCCCCCTGTCCTCACTCCCTGTCCTCACTCCCTGCCCTCACTCCCTGCACACACTCCCTGCCCTCACTCCCTGCCCTCACTCCCTGCACACACTCCCTGCCTTCACTCCCTGCCCTCACTCCCTGCCCTGACTCCTGTCCTCACTCCCTGTCTTCACTCCCTGCCCTCACTCCCTGCCCTCACCCCTTGTCCTCACTCCCTGCACTCACTCCCTGCACTCACTCCCTGCCCTCACTCCCTGCCCTCACTCCCTACCCTTACCCCCTGTCCTCACTCCCTGCCCTCCCCCCCTGTCCTCACTCCCTGCCCTCACTCTCTGCACACACTCCCTGCCATCACTCCCTGCCCTCACTCCCTGCCCTTACCCCCTGCCCTCACTCCCTGCCCTCACTCCTTGCCCTATCCCCTATCCTCACCCACTGCCCTTACCTTCTGTCCTCACTCCATGTCCTCAAGCCCGGTCCTCACTCCCTGCCCTTACACCCTGCCTTTACCCCCTGTCCTCACTCCCTGCCCTCACTCCCTGCCCTCACCCCCTGTTCTCACTCCCTGCCCTCACCCAGTCTTCACTCCCTTCCCTCCCTCCCTACCTTTACCCCAGTCTTCACTCCCTGCCCTCACCCCCTGCCCTCACCCCCTGCACTCACCCACTGTCCTCACTCCCTGCCCTCACCCCCTGTCCTCACTCCCTGTCCTCACTCCCTGCCCGCACTCCCTGCCCTCACTCCCTGCCCTCACCCCCTGTCCTCATGCCCTGTCCTCACCCCCTGCCCTCACTCCCTGAACTCACTCCCTGTCCTCACTCCCTGCCCTCACTCCCTACCCTTGCTCCCTGTCCTCACTCCCTGTCCTCACTCCCTGTCCTCCCTCCCTGCCCTCCCCCCTGTCCTCACTCCCTACCCTTACTCCCTGTCCTCACTCCCTGTCCTCACTCCCTGCCCTCACTGCCTGCACACACTCCCTGCCATCACTCCGTGCCCTCACTCCCTGCACACACTCCCTGCCATCACTCTCTGCCATCATTCCCTGCTCTCACTCCCTGCCCTTACCCCCTGCCCTCACTCCCTGCCCTTACCCCCTGCCCTCACTCCCTGCCCTCACTCCCTGCACTCACTCCCTGCTCTCACTCCCTACCCTCACTCCCTGCCCTTATCGCCTGTTCTCACTCCCTGCCCTCACTCCCTGCCCTCACCCCCTTCTTCACTCCCTGCCCTCACTCCCTACCTTTACCCCAGTCTTCACTCCCTGCCCTCACCCCCTGCACTCACCCCCTGTCCTCACTCCCTGCCCTCACCCCCTGTCCTCACTCCCTGTCCTCACTCCCCGTCCTCACTCCCTGCCCTCACTCCATGCCCTCACCCCCTGTACTCACTCCCTGCACTCACTCCCTGCCCTCACCACCTGCCCTCACTCCCTACCCATACCCCCTGTCCTCACTCCCTGCCCTCACTCCCTGCCCTCACTCACTACCCTTACCCCCTGCACTCACCCCCTGTCCTCACTCCCTGCCCTCACCCCCTGTCCTCACACCCTGTCCTCACTCCCTGCCCTCACTCCCTGTCCTCACTCCCTGCCCTCACTCCCTGCCCTCACCCCCTGTTCTCACTCCCTGCACTCACTCCCTGCCTTCACTCCCTGCCCTCACTCCCTACCCTTACCCCCTGTCCTCACTCCCTGCCCTCCCCCACTGTCCTCACTCCCTGCCCTCACTCCCTTCACACACCCTGCCATCACTCCCTGCCCTCACTCCCTGCCCTTACCCCCTGCCCTCTCTCCCTGCCCTCACTCCTTGCCCTACCCCCTATGCTTACCCACTGCCCTTACCTTCTGTCCTCACTCCCTGTCCTCACTCCATGTCCTCAAACCCTGTCCTCACTCCCTGCCCTTACCCCCTGCCCTGACCCCCTGTCCACACTCCCTGCCCTCACTCCCTGCCCTCATCCCCTACCCTCACTCCCTGCCCTCACTCCCTGCTCTCACTCCCTGTCTTCACTCCCTGCCTTCACCCCAGTCTTCACTGCCCTCACTCCCTGAACTTACCGCCTGCCCTCACCCCCTGCCCTCACTCCCTGCCCTCACTCCCTGCTCTCACTCCCTGCAGTTACCCCCTGCCCTCACTCCCTGCCCTCACTTCCAGCCCTCACTCCCTGCCCTCACTCCCTGCCCTACCCCCTATCCTCACCCCCTGCCCTGACCCTCTGTCCTCACTTTCTGTCCTCACCCCCTGACCTCACTCCCTGCCCTCACTCCCTGCCCTCACCCCAGTCTTCACTCCCTGCCCTCACTCCCTGCCCTTACCCCCTGAGCTCACTCCCTACCCTCAGCCCCTGTCCTCACTCCCGACCCTCAGCCCTCGCCATCACTCCCTGCCCTCACCCCCTGCCCTCACCTCCTGCCCTCAGCCCCTGCCCTCACTCCCTGCCCTCACTCACTGCCATCACTCCCCACCCTCAGTCCCTACCCTCATCTCCTGCCCTCACTCTCTGCCCTCACTCCCTGCACTCACCCCCTTCCCTCACCCCCTGCACTTACCCCCTGTCCTCACTATCTGCCCTCACTCCCTGCCCTCACTCTCTGCCTTCAGCCCCTGCCCTCACTCCCTGCCATCAGCCTCTGTCCTCACTCCCTGTCCTTACCCTCTGCCCTCACTCCCTGCCCTCACCTCCTGCCCTCACCCCCTGCCCTCACTCCCTGCCCTCACTCCCTGCCCTCAGCCTCTGTCCTCACTCCCTGTGCTTACCCTCTGCCCTCACTCCCTGCCCTCACTCCCTGCCCTCACCCCCTGCCCTCACTCCCTGCCCTCACGCCCTGTCCTCACTCCCTGCCCTCACTCCCTGTCCTCACTACCTGCCCTCACCCCCTGTCCTCACTCCCTGTCCTCATTCCCTGCCCTCACTCCCTGCCCTCATTCCCTGCCCTCACACCCTGTCCTCACTCCCTGCCCTCACTGCCTGCCCTCACCCCCTGTCCTCACTCCCTGCCCTCACTCCCTGTCCTCACTCCCTGTCCTCACTCCCTGCCCTCCCCCCTGTCCTCACTCCCTGTCCTCACTCCCTGCCCTCACTCCCTGCACACACTCCCTGCCCTCACTCCCTGCCCTCACTCCCTACACACACCCTGCCTTCACTCCCTGCCCTCACTCCCTGCCCTCACTCCTGTCCTCACTCCCTGTCCTCACTCCCTGCCCTCACTCCTGTCCTCACTCCCTGTCCTCACTCCCTGTCCTCACTCCCTGCCCTCACTCCCTGCCCTCACTCCCTGCCCTCACCCCCTGTCCTCACTCCCTGCACTCACTCCCTGCACTCACTCCCTGCACTCACTCCCTGCCCTCACTCCCTACCCTTACCCCCTGTTCTCACTCCCTGCCCTCCCCGCCTGTCCTCACTCCCTGCCCTCACTCTCTGCACACACTCCCTGCCATCACTCCCTGCCCTCACTCCCTGCCCTTACCCCCTGCCCTCACTCCCTACCTTTACCCCAGTCTTCACTCCCTGCCCTCACCCCCTGCACTCACCCACTGTCCTCACTCCCTGCCCTCACCCCCTGTCCTCACTCCCTGCACTTACTCCCTGCACTCACTCCCTGCCCTCACTCCCTGCCCTCACTCCCTACCCTTACCCCCTGTCCTCACTCCCTGCCCTCCCCGCCTGTCCTCACTCCCTGCCCTCACTCTCTGCACACACTCCCTGCCATCACTCCCTGCCCTCACTCCCTGCCCTTACCCCCTGCCCTCACTCCCTGCCCTCACTCCTTGCCCTATCCAATATCCTCACCCACTGCCCTTGCCTTCTGTCCTCACTCCATGTCCTCAAACCCTGTCCTCACTCCCTGCCCTTACCCCCTGCCCTTACCCCCTGTCCTCACTCCCTGCCCTCTCTCCCTGCCCTCACCCCCTGTCCTCATTCCCTGCCCTCACTCCCTACCCTTACCCCCTGTCCTCACTCCCTCTCCTCACTCCCTGCCCTCACTCCCTGCCCTCACCCCCTGTCCTCACTCCCTGCACTTACTCCCTGCCCTCACTCCCTGCCCTCACTCCCTACCCTTAACCCCCTGTCCTCACTCCCTGTCCTCCCCCCCTGTCCTCACTCCCTGCCCTCACTCCCTGCACACACTCCCTGCCATCACTCCCTGCCCTCACTCCTTGCCCTACCCCCTATCCACACCCACTGCCCTTACCTTCTGTCCTCACTCCCTGTCCTCACTCCATGTCCTCAAGCCCTGTCCTCACTCCCTGCCCTTACCCCCTGCCCTTCCCCCCTGCCCTCACTCCCTGCCCTCACTCCCTGCCCTCACTCCCTGTCCTCACTCCCTGCCATCACTCCCTGCCCTCACTCCCTGCCCTTACCCCCTGCCCTCACTCCCTGCCCTCACTCCCTGCCCTACCCCCTATCCTCACCCACTGCCCTTACCTTCTGTCCTCACTCCCTGTCCTCACTCCATGTCCTCAAGCCCTGTCCTCACTCCCTGCCCTTACACCCTGTCCTTACCCCCTGCCCTCACTCCCTGCCCTCACTCCCTGCCCTCACCCCCTGCCCTCACTCCCTGCTCTCACTCCCTGCAGTTACCCCCTGCCCTCACTCCCTGCCCTCACTCCCTGTCCTCACTCCCTGCCTTCACCCCAGTCTTCACTCTCTGCCCTCACTCCCTGACCTTACCCCCTGCCCTCACCCCCTGCCCTCACTCCCTGCCCTCACTCCATGCTCTCACTCCCTGCAGTTACCCCCTGCCCTCACTCCCTGCCCTCACTCCCTGCCCTACCCCCTATCCTCACCCCCTGCCCTGACCCTCTGTCCTCACTCCCTATCGTCACCCCCTGTCCTCACTCCCTGCCCTCACTCCCTGCCCTCACTCCCCGCCCTTACCCCCTGAGCTCACTCCCTACCCTCAGCTCCTGTCCTCACTCCCTACCCTGAGCCCTTGCCCTCACTCCCTGCCCTCAGCCCCTGCCCTCACACTCTGCCCTCAGCCCTCGCCATCACTCCCTGCCCTCACCCCCTGCCCTCACCTCCTGCCCTCAGCCACTGCCCTCACTCCCTGCCCTCACTCTGCACTCCCCACCCTCAGTCCCTACCCTCATCCCCTGCCCTCACTCCCTGAACTCACTCCCTGCCCTCACCCCCTTCCCTCACCCCCTGCACTTACCCCCTGTCCTCACTATCTGCCCTCACTCCCTGCCCTCACTCTCTGCCTTCAGCCCCTGTCCACACCCCCTGCCCTCACTCCCTGCCCTCACTCCCTGCACTCACTTCCTACCCTCACACCCTGCCCTTACCCCCTGTTCTCACTCCCTGCCCTCTCTCCCTACCTTTACCCCGGTCTTCACTCCGTGCCTTAATCCCCTGCACTCACCCGCTGTCCTCACTCCCTGCTCTCAACCCCTGCCCTCACTCCCTGCCCTCACCCCCTGTCCTCACCCCCTTTCCTCACCCCCTGTCCTCACTGCCTGTCCTCACTCCCTGCCCTCCCCCCTGCCCTCACTCCCTGCACTCACCCCGTCATCACTCCCTGCCCTCACTCCCTGCCTTCACTCCCTGCCCTCACCCCCTGTCCTCACCCCCTGCCCTCACTCCCTGTCCTCACTACCTGTCCTCACTCCCTGCCCTCCCCCCTGTCCTCACTCCCTGCCCTCACTCCCTGCCCTCATTCCCTGCACACACTCCCTGCCTTCACTCCCTGCCCTCACTCCCTGCACACACTCCCTGCCCTCAATCCCTGCCCTCACTCCCTGCCCTTACCTCCTGCACTTACCCCCTGCCCTCACTTCCTGCCCTTACCCCCTATTCTCACTCCCTGCCCTTACCCTCTGTCCTCACCCCCTGTCCTCACTCCCTGCATTTAGCCGCTGCTCTCACTCCCTGTCCTCACTCCCTGCCCTTACTCCCTGCCCTCACTCCCTGCCCTTACCCCCTGCTCGCACTCCCTGCCCTCACTCCCTGCACTCACTCCCTGCACTCACTCCCTGCTCTCACTCCGTACCCACACTCCCTGCCCTTACCCCCTGTTCTCACTCCCTGCCCTCACCCAGTCTTCACTCCCTTCCCTCCCTCCCTACCTTTACCCCAGTCTTCACTCCCTGCCCTCACCCCCTGCACTCACCCACGGTCCTCACTCCCTGCCCTCACCCCCTGTCCTCACTCCCTGTGCTCACTCCCTGCCCACACTCCCTGCCCTCACTCCCTGCCCTCACCCCCTGTCCTCATGCCCTGTCCTCACCCCCTGCCCTCACTCCCTGCACTCACTCCCTACCCTTACTCCCTGTCATCACTCCCTGTCCTCACTCCCTGCCCTCACTCCCTACCCTCACTCCCTGTCATCACTCCCTGTCCTCACTCCCTGTCCTCACTCCCTGCCCTCCCCCCTGTCCTCACTCCCTACCCTTACTCCCTGTCCTCACTCCCTGTCCTCACTCCCTGCCCTCACTCCCTGCCCTCACACCCTGCCATCACTCCGTGCCCTCACTCCCTGCACACACTCCCTGCCATCACTCCCTGCCATCACACCCTGCTCTCACTCCCTGCCCTTACCTCCTGCCCTCACTCCCTGCCCTTACCCCCTGCCCTCACTCCCTGCCCTCACTCCCTGCACTCACTCCCTGCTCTCACTCCCTACCCTCACTCCCTGCCCTTATCCCCTGTTCTCACTCCCTGCCCTCACTCCCTGCCCTCACCCCAGTCTTCACTCCCTGCCCTCACTCCCTACCTTTACGTCAGTCTTCACTCCCTGCCCTCACCCCTGTTCTCACTCCCTGTCCTCACTCCGTGTCCTCACTCCCTGCCCTCACTCCCTGCCCTCATCCCCTGTACTCACTCCCTGCACTCACTCTCTGCCCTCACCACCTGCCCTCACTCCCTACCCTTACCCCCTGTACTCACCCCCTGTCCTCACTCCCTGCCCTCACCCCCTGTCCTCACTCCCTGTCCTCACTCCCTGCCCTCACTCCCTGCCCTCACCCCCTGTCCTCACTCCCTGCCCTCACTCCCTGCCCTCACTCCCTGCCCACACTCCCTACCCTTACCCCCTGTCCTCACTCCCTGTCCTCACTCCCTGTCCTCACTCCCTGTCCTCACTCCATGCCCTCACTCCCTGCCCTCACCCCCTGTCCTCACTCCCTGCACTCACTCCCTGCCCTCACTCCCTGCCCTCACTCCCTACCCTTACCACCTGTCCTCACTCCCTGCCCTTCCCCCCTGTCCTCACTCCCTGCCCTCACTCCCTGCACACACTCCCTGCCATCACTCCCTGCCCTCACTCCCTGCCCTTACCCCCTGCCCTCACTCCCTGCCCTCACTCCTTGCCCTACCCCCTATCCTCACCCACTGCCCTTACCTTCTGTCCTCACTCCCTGTCCTCACTCCATGTCCTCAAGCCCTGTCCTCACTCCCTGCCCTTACCCCCTGCCCTGACACCCTGTCCTCACTCCCTGCCCTCACTCCCTGCCCTCACCCCCTGCCCTCACTCCCTGCCCTCACTCCCTGCTCTCACTCCCTGCAGTTACCCCCTGCCCTCACTCCCTGCCCTCACTCCCTGTCCTCACTCCCTGCCTTCACCCCAGTCTTCACTCTCTGCCCTCACTCCCTGACCTTACCCCCTGCCCTCACCCCCTGCCCTCACTCCCTGCCCTCACTCCCTGCTCTCACTCCCTGCAGTTACCCCCTGCCCTCACTCCCTGCCCTCACTTCCAGCCCTCACCCCATGTCCTCACTCCCTGTCCTCACTCCCTGTCCTCACTCCATGCCCTCACTCCCTGCCCTACCCCCTATCCTCACCCCCTGCCCTGACCCTCTGTCCTCACTCCCTGCCCTCACCCCCTGCCCTCACCCCCTGCCCTCACTCCCTGCCCTAACTCCCTGCTCTCACTCCCTGCAGTTACCCCCTGCCCTCACTCCCTGCCCTCACTCCCTGCCCTCACTCCCTGTCCTCACCCCCTGCCCTCAGCCCCTGCCCTCACTCCCTGCTCTCACTCCCTGCTCTCACTCCCTGCAGTTACCCCCTGCCCTCACTCCCTGCCCTCACTTCCAGCCCTCACTCCCTGCCCTCACTCCCTGCCCTACCCCCTATCCTCACCCCCTGCCCTGACCCTCTGTCCTCACTCACTGTCCTCACCCCCTGTCCTCACTCCCTGCCCTCACTCCCTGCCCTCACCCCAGTCTTCACTCCCTGCCCTCACTCCGTGCCCTCACTCCCTGCCCTTACCCCCTGAGCTCACTCCCTACCCTCAGCCCCTGTCCTCACTCCCTACCCTGAGCCCTTGCCCTCACTCCCTGCCCTCAGCCCCTGCCCTCACACTCTGCCCTCAGCCCTCGACATCACTCCCTGCCCTCACCCCCTGCCCTCACCACCTGCCCTCAGCCCCTGCCCTCACTCCCTGCCCTCACACTGCCATCACTCCCCACCCTCAGTCCCTACCCTCATCCCCTGCCCTCACTCCCTGCCCTCGCTCCCTGCCCTTACCCCCTGCCCTCACTCCCTGCCCTCACTCCTTGCCCTACCCCCTATCCTCACCCACTGCCCTTACCTTCTGTCCTCACTCCCTGTCCTCACTCCATGTCCTCAAGCCCTGTCCTCACTCCCTGCCCTTACCCCCTGCCCTTACCCCCTGTCCTCACTCCCTGCCCTCACTCCCTGCCCTCACCCCCTGCCCTCACTCCCTGCCCTCACTCCCTGCTCTCACTCCCTGCAGTTACCCCCTGCCCTCACTCCCTGCCCTCACTCCCTGTCCTCACTCCCTGCCTTCACCCCAGTCTTCACTCTCTGCCCTCACTCCCTGACCTAACCCCCTGCCCTCACACCCTGCCCTCACTGCCTGCTCTCACTCCCTGCAGTTATCCCTTGCCCTCACTCCCTGCCCTCTCTTCCAGCCCTCACTCCCTGCCCTCACTCCCTGCCCTACCCCCTATCCTCACCCCCTGCCCTGACCCTCTGTCCTCACTCCATGTCCTCACACCCTGCCCTCACTCCCTGCTCTCATTCCCTGCAGTTACCCCCTGCCCTCACTCCCTGCCCTCACTCCCTGCCCTCACCCCAGTCTTCACTCCCTGCCATCACTCCCTGCCCTCACTCCCTGCCATTACCCCCTGAGCTCACTCCCTACCCTCAGCCCCTGTCCTCACTCCCTACCCTCAGCCCTCGCCATCACTCCCTGCCCTCACCCCCTGCCCTCACCTCCTGCCCTCAGCCCCTGCCCTCACTCCCTGCCCTTACTCACTGCCATCACTCACCACCCTCAGTCCCTACCCTCATCCCCTGCCCTCACTCCCTGCCCTCACTCCCTGCCCTCACCCCCTTCCCTCACCCCCTGCACTTACCCCCTGTCCTCACTATCTGCCCTCACTCCCTGCCCTCACTCCCTGCCCTCAGCCTCTGTCCTCACTCCCTGTCCTTACCCTCTGCCCTCACTCCCTGCCCTCACCCCCTGCCCTCACCCCCTGCCCTCACTCCCTGCCCTCACTCCCTGCCCTCAGCCTCTGTCCTCACTCCCTGTCCTTACCCTCTGCCCTCACTCCCTGCCCTCAATACCTGCCCTCACCCCCTGCCCTCACTCCCTGCCCTCTCCCCCTGTCCTCACTCCCTTCCCTCACTCCCTGTCCTCACTACCAGCCCTCACCCCCTGTCCTCACTCCCTGTCCTCACTCCCTGTCCTCACTCCCAGTCCTCACTCCCTTCCCTCACTCCCTGCCCTCATTCCCTGAACTCACACCCTGTCCTCACTCCCTGCCCTCACTCCCTGCCCTCACTCCCTGCCCTCACTCCCTGCCCTCACCCCCTGTCCTCACTCCCTGCCCTCACTCCCTGTCCTCACTCCCTGTCCTCACTCCCTGCCCTCCCCCTGTCCTCACTCCCTGCCCTCCCTCCCTGCCCTCACTCCCTGCACACACTCCCTGCCCTCTCTCCATGCCCTCACTCCCTGCCCTCACTCCCTGCACACACACCCAGCCTTCACTCCCTGCCCTCACTCCCTTTCCTCACTCCCTGTCCTCACTCCCTGCCCTCACCCCCTGTCCTCACTCCCTGCACTCACTCCCTGCACTCACTCCCTACCCTTACCCCCTGTCCTCACTCCCTGCCCTCCCCCCCTGTCCTCACTCCCTGCCCTCACTCACTGCACACACTCCCTGCCATCACTCCCTGCCCTCACTCCCTGCCCTTACCCCCTGCCCTCACTCCCTGCCCTCACTCCTTGCCCTACCCCCTATCCTCACCCACTGCCCTTACCTTCTGTCCTCACTCCCTGTCCTCACTCCATGTCCTCAAGCCCTGTCCTCACTCCCTGCCCTCACCCCCTGCCCTTACCCCCTGTCCTCACCCTGCCCTCACTCCCTGCCCTCACCCCCTGCCCTCACTCCCTGCCCTCACTCCCTGCTCTCACTCCCTGCAGTTACCCCCTGCCCTCACTCCCTGCCCTCACTCCCTGTCCTCACTCATTGCCTCCACCCCTGTCTTCACTCTCTGCCCTCACTCCCTGACCTTACCCCCTGCCCTCACCCCTTGCCCTCACCCCCTACCCTCACTCCCTGCCCTCACTCCCTGCTCTCACTCCCTGCAGTTACCCCCTGCCCTCACTCCCTGCCCTCATTTCCAGCCCTCACTCCCTGCCCTACCCCCTATCCTCACCCCCTGCCCTGACCCTCTGTCCTCACTCCCTGTCCTCACCTGCCCTCCCTGCCCTCACTCCCTGCCCTCACTCCCTGCCCTTACCCCCTGAGCTCACTCCCTACCCTCAGCCCCTGTCCTCACTCCCTACCCTGAGCCCTTGCCCTCACTCCCTGCCCTCAGCCCCTGCCCTCACACTCTGCCCTCAGCCCTCGCCATCACTCCCTGCCCTCACCCCCTGCCCTCACCCCCTGCCCTCACCTCCTGCCCTCAGCCCCTGCCCTCACTCCCTGCCCTCCCTCACTGCCATCACTCCCCGCCCTCAGTCCCTACCCTCATCCCCTGCCCTCACTCCCTGCCCTCACTCCCTGCCCTCACCCCCTTCCCTCACCCCCTGCACTTACCCCCTGTCCTCACTATCTGCCCACTCCCTGACCTCACTCTCTGCCTTCAGCCCCTGTCCACACCCCCTGCCCTCACTCCCTGCCCTCACTCCCTGCCCTCACTCCCTGCACTCACTCCCTACCCTCACTCCCTGCCCTTACCCCCTGTTCTCACTCCCTGCCCTCTCTCCCTGCCCTCACTCCCTGCCTTCACTCCCTGCCCTCACCCCCTGTCCTCACTCCCTGCCCTTACCCCCTGAGCTCACTCCCTGCCATTAGCCCCTGTCCTCACTCCCTACCCTGAGCCCTTGCCCTCACTCCCTGCCCTCAGCCCCTGCCCTCACACTCTGCCCTCAGCCCTCGCCATCACACCCTGCCCTCACCCCCTGCCCTCACCTCCTGCCCTCAGCCCCTGCCCTCACTCCCTGCCCTCACTCACTGCCATCACTCCCCGCCCTCAGTCCCTACCCTCATCCCCTGCCCTCACTCCCTGCCCTCACTCCCTGCCCTCACCCCCTGTTCTCACTCCCTGCCCTCTCTCACTACTTTTACCCCGGTCTTCACTCCGTGCCTTAATCCCCTGCACTCACCCCCTGTCCTCACCCCCTGTCCTCACCCCCTGTCCTCACTCCCTGCCCTCACTCCCTGCACTCACCCCCTGTCCTCACTCCCTGTCCTCACTCCCTGCCCTCACTCCCTGCCTTCACTCCCTGCCCTCACCCCCTGTCCTCACCCCCTGCCCTCACTCCCTGTCCTCACTCCCTGTCCTCACTCCCTGCCCTCCCACCTGTCCTCACTCCCTGCCCTCACTCCCTGCCCTCACTCCCTGCACACACTCCCTGCCTTCACTCTCTGCCCTCACTCCCTGCACACACTCCCTGCCCTCAATCCCTGCCCTCACTCCCTGCCCTTACCCCCTGCACTTACCCCCTGCCCTCACTTCCTGCCCTCACTTCCTGCCCTTACCCCTTATTCTCACCCACTGCCCTTACCCTCTGTCCTCACCCCCTGTCCTCACTCCCTGCAATTAGCCCCTGCTCTCACTCCCTGCCCTCACTGCCTGCCCTTACCCCCTGCCCTCACTCCCTGCCCTTACCCCCTGCCCTCACTCCCTTCCCTCACTCCCTGCCCTGACTCCCTGCACTCACTCCCTGCTCTCACTCCGTACCCACACTCCCTGCCCTTACCCCCTGTTCTCACTCCCTGCCCTCACCCAGTCTTCACTCCCTTCCCACCCTCCCTACCTTTACCCCAGTCTTCACTCCCTGCCCTCACCCCCTGCACTCACCCACTGTCCTCACTCCCTGCCCTCACCCCCTGTCCTCACTCCCTGTCCTCACTCCCTGTCCTCACTCCCTGCCCGCACTCCCTGCCCTCACTCCCTGCCCTCACCCCCTGTCCTCATGCCCAGTCCTCACCCCCTGCCCTCACTCCCTGCACTCACTCCCTGTCCTCACTCCCTGCCCTCACTCCCTACCCTTACTCCCTGTCCTCACTCCCTGTCCTCACTCTCTGCCTTCAGCCCCTGTCCACACCCCCTGCCCTCACTCCCTGCCCTCACTCCCTGCACTCACTCCCTACCCTCACACCCTGCCCTTACCCCCTGTTCTCACTCCCTGCCCTCACTCCCTGCCCTCACCCCCTGCCACTCCCTGCCCTCACTCCCTGCTCTCACTCCCTGCAGTTACCCCCTGCCCTCACTCCCTGCCCTCACTCCCTGTCCTCACTCCCTGCCTTCACCCCAGTCTTCACTCTCTGCCCTCACTCCCTGACCTTACCCCCTGACCTCACCCCCTGCCCTCACTCCCTGCCCTCACTCCCTGCTCTCACTCCCTGCAGTTACCCCTTGCCCTCACTCCCTGCCCTCACTTCCAGCCCTCACTCCCTGCCCTCACTCCCTGCCCTACTACCTATCCTCACCCCCTGCCCTGACCCTCTGTCCTCACTCCCTGTCCTCACCCCCTGTCTTCACTCCCTGCCCTCACTCCCTGCCCTCACTCCCTGCCCTTACCCCCTGAGCTCACTCCCTACCCTCAGCCCCTGTCCTCACTCCCTACCCTGAGCCCTTGCCCTCACTCCCTGCCCTCAGCCCCTGCCCTCACACTCTGCCCTCAGCCCTCGCCATCACTCCCTGCCCTCACCCCCTGCCCTCACCTCCTGCCCTCAGCCCCTGCCCTCACTCCCTGCCCTCAATCACTGCCATCACTCCCCGCCCTCAGTCCCTACCCTCATCCCCTGCCCTCACTCCCTGCACTCACTCCCTGCCCTCACCCCCTTCCCTCACCCCCTGCACTTACCCCCTGTCCTCACTATCTGCCCTCACTCCCTGCCCTCACTCTCTGCCTTCAGCCCCTGTCCACACTCCCTGCCCTCACTCCCTGCCCTCACTCCCTGCACTCACTCCCTACCCTCACACCCTGCCCTTACCCCCTGTTCTCACTCCCTGCCCTCTCTCACTACCTTTACCCCGGTCTTCACTCCGTGCCTTAGTCCCCTGCACTCACCCGCTGTCCTCACTCCCTGCTCTCACCCCCTGCCGTCATCCCCTGCCCTCACTCCCTGCCCTCACCCGCTGTTCTCACCCCCTGTCCTCACTCCCTGCCCTCACTCCCTGCACTCACCGCCTGTCCTCACTCCCTGTCCTCACTCCCTGCCCTCACTCCCTGCCCTCACTCCCTGCCTTCACTCCCTGCCCTCACCCCCTGTCCTCACCCCCTGTCCTCACTCCCTGTCCTCACTGCCTGCCCTCCCCCCTGTCCTCACTCCCTGCCCTCACTCCCTGCCCTCACTCCCTGCACACACTCCCTGCCTTCACTCCCTGCCCTCACTCCCTGCCCTCACACTCTGCCCTCAGCCCTCGCCATCACTCCCTGCCCTCACCCCCTGCCCTCACCTCCTGCCCTCAGCCCCTGCCCTCACTCCCTGCCCTCACTCACTGCCATCACTCCCCGCCCTCAGTCCCTACCCTCATCCCCTGCCCTCACTCCCTGCCCTCACTCCCTGCCTTCACTCCCTGCCCTCACTCCCTGCACACACTCCCTGCCCTCAATCCCTGCCCTCACTCCCTGCCCTTACCACCTGCACTTACACCCTGCCCTCACTTCCTGCCCTCACTTCCTGCCCTTACCCCCTATTCTCACCCCCTGCCCTTACCCTCTGTCCTCACCCCCTGTCCTCACTCCCTGCAATTAGCCCCTGCTCTCACTCCCTGCCCTCACTCCCTCCCCTTACCCCCTGCCCTCACTCCCTGCCCTTACCCCCTGCACTCACTCCCTGCCCTCACTCCCTGCCCTCACTCCCTGCACTCACTCCCTACTCTCACTCCGTACCCACACTCCCTGCCCTTACCCCCTGTTCTCACTCCCTGCCCTCACCCAGTCTTCACTCCCTTCCCTCCCTCCCTCCCTTTACCCCAGTATTCACTCCCTGCCCTCACCCCCTGCACTCACCCACTGTCCTCACTCCCTGCCCTCACCCCCTGTCCTCACTCCCTGTCCTCACTCCCTGCCCGCACTCCCTGTCCTCACACCCTGCCCTCACTCCCTGCCCTTACCCCTTGCCCTCACTCCCTGCCCTTACCCCCTGCCCTCACTCCCTGCCCTCACTCCCTGCCCTCACTCCCTGCACTCACTCCCTGCTCTCACTCCGTACCCACACTCCCTGCCCTTACCCCCTGTTCTTACTCCCTGCCCTCACCCAGTCTTCACTCCCTTCCCTCCCTCCCTACCTTTACCCCAGTCTTCACTCCCTGCCCTCACCCCCTGCACTCACCCACTGTCCTCACTCCCTGCCCTCACCCCCTGTCCTCACTCCCTGTCCTCACTCCCTGCCCGCACTCCCTGCCCTCACTCCCTGCCCTCACCCCCTGTCCTCATGCCCTGTCCTCACCCCCTGCCCTCACTCCCTGCACTCACTCCCTGTCCTCACTCCCTGCCCTCACTCCTGCCCTTACCCCCTGAGCTCACTCCCTACCCTTAGCCCCTGAGCTCACTCCCTACCCTGAGCCCTTGCCCTCACTCCCTGCCCTCAGCCCCTGCCCTCACACTCTGCCCTCAGCCCTCGCCATCACTCCCTGCCCTCACCCCCTGCCCTCACCTCCTGCCCTCAGCCCCTGCCCTCACTCCCTGCCCTCACTCACTGCCATCACTCCCCGCCCTCAGTCCCTACCCTCATCCCCTGCCCTCACTCCCTGCCCTCACTCCCTGCCCTCACCCCCTTCCCTCACCCCCTGCACTTACCCCCTGTCCTCACTATCTGCCCTCACTCCCTGCCCTCACTCTCTGCCTTCAGCCCCTGTCCACACCCCCTGCCCTCACTCCCTGCCCTCACTCCCTGCCCTCACTCCCTGCACTCACTCCCTACCCTCACTCCCTGCCCTTACCCCCTGTTCTCATTCCCTGCCCTCTCTCCCTACTTTTACCCCGGTCTTCACTCCGTGCCTTAATCCCCTGCACTCACCCCCTGTCCTCACCCCCTGTCCTCACCCCCTGTCCTCACTCCCTGCCCTCACTCCCTGCACTCACCCCCTGTCCTCACTCCCTGTCCTCACTCCCTGCCCTCACTCCCTGCCTTCACTCCCTGCCCTCACCCCCTGTCCTCACCCCCTGCCCTCACTCCCTGTCCTCACTCCCTGTCCTCACTCCCTGCCCTCCCACCTGTCCTCACTCCCTGCCCTCACTCCCTGCCCTCACTCCATGCACACACTCCCTGCCTTCACTCCCTGCCCTCACTCCCTGCACACACTCCCTGCCCTCAATCCCTGCCCTCACTCCCTGCCCTTACCCCCTGCACTTACCCCCTGCCCTCACTTCCTGCCCTCACTTCCTGCCCTTACCCCTTATTCTCACCCACTGCCCTTACCCTCTGTCCTCACCCCCTGTCCTCACTCCCTGCAATTAGCCCCTGCTCTCACTCCCTGCCCTCACTCCCTGCCCTTACCCCCTGCCCTCACTCCCTTCCCTCACTCCCTGCCCTCACTCCCTGCACTCACTCCCTGCTCTCACTCCGTACCCACACTCCCTGCCCTTACCCCCTGTTCTCACTCCCTGCCCTCACCCAGTCTTCACTCCCTTCCCTCCCTCCCTACCTTTACCCCAGTCTTCACTCCCTGCCCTCACCCCCTGCACTCACCCACTGTCCTCACTCCCTGCCCTCACCCCCTGTCCTCACTCCCTGTCCTCACTCCCTGCCCGCACTCCCTGCCCTCACTCCCTGCCCTCACCCCCTGTCCTCACCCCCTGCCCTCACTCCCTGCACTCACTCCCTGTCCTCACTCCCTGCCCTCACTCCCTACCCTTACTCCCTGTCCTCACTCTCTGCCTTCAGCCCCTGTCCACACCCCCTGCCCTCACTCCCTGCCCTCACTCCCTGCCCTCACTCCCTGCACTCACTCCCTACCCTCACACCCTGCCCTTACCCCCTGTTCTCACTCCCTGCCCTCACTCCCTCCCCTCACCTCCTGCCACTCCCTGCCCTCACTCCCTGCTCTCACTCCCTGCAGTTACCCCCTGCCCTCACTCCCTGCCCTCACTCCCTGTCCTCACTCCCTGCCTTCACCCCAGTCTTCACTCTCTGCCCTCACTCCCTGACCTTACCCCCTGCCCTCACCCCCTGCCCTCACTCCCTGCCCTCACTCCCTGCTCTCACTCCCTGCAGTTACCCCTTGCCCTCACTCCCTGCCCTCACTTCCAGCCCTCACTCTCTGCCCTCACTCCCTGCCCTACCACCTATCCTCACCCCCTGCCCTGACCCTCTGTCCTCACTCCCTGTCCTCACCCCCTGTCTTCACTCCCTGCCCTCACTCCCTGCCCTCACTCCCTGCCCTTACCCCCTGAGCTCACTCCCTACCCTCAGCCCCTGTCCTCACTCCCTGCCCTCAGCCCCTGCCCTCACACTGCCCTCAGCCCTCGCCATCACTCCCTGCCCTCACCCCCTGCCCTCACCTCCTGCCCTCAGCCCCTGCCCTCACTCCCTGCCCTCAATCACTGCCATCACTCCCCGCTCTCAGTCCCTACCCTCATCCCCTGCCCTCACTCCCTGCCCTCACTCCCTGCCCTCACCCCCTTCCCTCACCCCCTGCACTTACCCTCTGTCCTCACTATCTGCCCTCACTCCCTGCCCTCACTCTCTGCTTTCAGCCCCTGTCCACACTCCCTGCCCTCACTCCCTGCCCTCACTCCCTGCACTCACTCCCTACCCTCACACCCTGCCCTTACCCCCTGTTCTCACTCCCTGCCCTCTCTCCCTACCTTTACCCCGGTCTTCACTCCGTGCCTTAATCCCCTGCACTCACCCGCTGTCCTCACTCCCTGCTCTCACCCCCTGCCCTCACCCCCTGCCCTCACTCCCTGCCCTCACCCCCTGTCCTCACCCCCTGTCCTCACTCCCTGCCCTCACTCCCTGCACTCACTCCCTGCACTCACCCCCTGTCCTCACTCCCTGTCCTCACTCCCTTCCCTCACTCCCTGCCCTCACTCCCTGCCTTCACTCCCTGCCCTCACCCCCTGTCCTGACCCCCTGTCCTCACCCCCTGTCCTCACTCCCTGCCCTCACTCCCTGCACACACTCCCTGCCTTCACTCCCTGCCCTCACTCCCTGCACACACTCCCTGCCCTCAATCCCTGCCCTCACTCCCTGCCCTTACCCCCTGCACTTACCCCCTGCCCTCACTTCCTGCCCTCACTTCCTGCCCTTACCCCCTATTCTCACCCCCTGCCCTTACCCTCTGTCCTCACCCCCTGTCCTCACTCCCTGCAATTAGCCCCTGCTCTCACTCCCTGCCCTCACTCCCTGCCCTTACCCCCTGCCCTCACTCCCTGCCCTTACCCCCTGCCCTCACTCCCTGCCCTCACTCCCTGCCCTCACTCCCTGCACTCACTCCCTGCTCTCACTCCGTACCCACACTCCCTGCCCTTACCCCCTGTTCTCACTCCCTGCCCTCACCCAGTCTTCACTCCCTTCCCTCCCTCCCTCCCTTTACCCCATTCTTCACTCCCTGCCCTCACCCCCTGCACTCACCCACTGTCCTCACTCCCTGCCCTCACCCCCTGTCCTCACTCCCTGTCCTCACTCCCTGCCCGCACTCCCTGCCCTCACTCCGTGCCCTCACCCCCTGTCCTCATGCCCTGTCCTCACCCCCTGCCCTCACTCCCTGCACTCACTCCCTGTCCTCACTCCCTGCCCTCACTCCCTACCCTTACTCCCTGTCCTCACTCCCTGTCCTCACTCTCTGCCTTCAGCCCCTGTCCACACCCCCTGCCCTCACTCCCTGCCCTCACTCCCTGCCCTCACTCCCTGCACTCACTCCCTACCCTCACACCCTGCCCTTACCCCCTGTTCTCACTCCCTGCCCTCACACCCTGCCCTCACCTCCTGCCACTCCCTGCCCTCACTCCCTGCTCTCACTCCCTGCAGTTACCCCCTGCCCTCACTCCCTGCCCTCACTCCCTGTCCTCACTCCCTGTCCTCACTCCCTGCCCGCAGTCCCTGTCCTCACACCCTGCCCTCACTCCCTGCCCTTACCCCTTGCCCTCACTCCCTGCCCTTACCCCCTGCCCTCACTCCCTGCCCTCACTCCCTGCCCTCACTCCCTGCACTCACTCCCTGCTCTCACTCCGTTTCCACACTCCCTGCCCTTACCCCCTGTTCTTACTCCCTGCCCTCAACCAGTCTTCACTCCCTTCCCTCCCTCCCAACCTTTACCCCACTCTTCACTCCCTGCCCTCACCCCCTGCACTCACCCACTGTCCTCACTCCCTGCCCTCACCCCCTGTCCTCACTCCCTGTCCTCACTCCCTGCCCGCACTCCCTGCCCTCACTCCCTGCCCTCACCCCCTGTCCTCATGCCCTGTCCTCACCCCCTGCCCTCACTCCCTGCACTCACTCCCTGTCCTCACTCCCTGCCCTCACTCCCTGCCCTTACCCCCTGAGCTCACTCCCTACCCTTAGCCCCTGAGCTCACTCCCTACCCTGAGCCCTTGCCCTCACTCCCTGCCCTCAGCCCCTGCCCTCACACTCTGCCCTCAGCCCTCGCCATCACTCCCTGCCCTCACCCCCTGCCCTCACCTCCTGCCCTCAGCCCCTGCCCTCACTCCCTGCCCTCACTCACTGCCATCACTCCCCGCCCTCAGTCCCTACCCTCATCCCCTGCCCTCACTCCCTGCCCTCACTCCCTGCCCTCACCCCCTTCCCTCACCCCCTGCACTTACCCCCTGTCCTCACTATCTGCCCTCACTCCCTGCCCTCACTCTCTGCCTTCAGCCCCTGTCCACACCCCCTGCCCTCACTCCCTGCCCTCACTCCCTGCCCTCACTCCCTGCACTCACTCCCTACCCTCACTCCCTGCCCTTACCCCCTGTTCTCATTCCCTGCCCTCTCTCCCTACTTTTACCCCGGTCTTCACTCCGTGCCTTAATCCCCTGCACTCACCCCCTGTCCTCACCCCCTGTCCTCACCCCCTGTCCTCACTCCCTGCCCTCACTCCCTGCACTCACCCCCTGTCCTCACTCCCTGTCCTCACTCCCTGCCCTCACTCCCTGCCTTCACTCCCTGCCCTCACCCCCTGTCCTCACCCCATGCCCTCACTCCCTGTCCTCACTCCGTCCTCACTCCCTGCCCTCCCACCTGTCCTCACTCCCTGCCCTCACTCCCTGCCCTCACTCCCTGCACACACTCCCTGCCTTCACTCCCTGCCCTCACTCCCTGCACACACTCCCTGCCCTCAATCCCTGCCCTCACTCCCTGCCCTTACCCCCTGCACTTACCCCCTGCCCTCACTTCCTGCCCTCACTTCCTGCCCTTACCCCTTATTCTCACCCACTGCCCTTACCCTCTGTCCTCACCCCCTGTCCTCACTCCCTGCAATTAGCCCCTGCTCTCACTCCCTGCCCTCACTCCCTGCCCTTACCCCCTGCCCTCACTCCCTGCCCTCACTCCCTTCCATCACTCCCTGCCCTCACTCCCTGCACTCACTCCCTGCTCTCACTCCGTACCCACACTCCCTGCCCTTACCCCCTGTTCTCACTCCCTGCCCTCACCCAGTCTTCACTCCCTTCCCTCCCTCCCTACCTTTACCCCAGTCTTCACTCCCTGCCCTCACCCCCTGCACTCACCCACTGTCCTCACTCCCTGCCCTCACCCCCTGTCCTCACTCCCTGTCCTCACTCCCTGCCCGCACTCCCTGCCCTCACTCCCTGCCCTCACCCCCTGTCCTCATGCCCTGTCCTCACCCCCTGCCCTCACTCCCTGCACTCACTCCCTGTCCTCACTCCCTGCCCTCACTCCCTACCCTTACTCCCTGTCCTCACTCCCTGTCCTCACTCTCTGCCTTCAGCCCCTGTCCACACCCCCTGCCCTCACTCCCTGCCCTCACTCCCTGCCCTCACTCCCTGCACTCACTCCCTACCCTCACACCCTGCCCTTACCCCCTGTTCTCACTCCCTGCCCTCACTCCCTCCCCTCACCTCCTGCCACTCCCTGCCCTCACTCCCTGCTCTCACTCCCTGCAGTTACCCCCTGCCCTCACTCCCTGCCCTCACTCCCTGTCCTCACTCCCTGCCTTCACCCCAGTCTTCACTCTCTGCCCTCACTCCCTGCCCTCACCCCCTGCCCTCACCCCCTGCCCTCACTCCCTGCCCTCACTCCCTGCTCTCACTCCCTGCAGTTACCCCTTGCCCTCACTCCCTGCCCTCACTTCCAGCCCTCACTCCCTGCCCTCACTCCCTGCCCTACCACCTATCCTCACCCCCTGCCCTGACCCTCTGTCCTCACTCCCTGTCCTCACCCCCTGTCTTCACTCCCTGCCCTCACTCCCTGCCCTCACTCCCTGCCCTTACCCCCTGAGCTCACTCCCTACCCTCAGCCCCTGTCCTCACTCCCTGCCCTCAGCCCCTGCCCTCACACTGCCCTCAGCCCTCGCCATCACTCCCTGCCCTCACCCCCTGCCCTCACCTCCTGCCCTCAGCCCTTGCCCTCACTCCCTGCCCTCAATCACTGCCATCACTCCCCGCCCTCAGTCCCTACCCTCATCCCCTGCCCTCACTCCCTGCCCTCATCCCTTGCCCTCACCCCCTTCCCTCACCCCCTGCACTTACCCTCTGTCCTCACTATCTGCCCTCACTCCCTGCCCTCACTCTCTGCTTTCAGCCCCTGTCCACACTCCCTGCCCTCACTCCCTGCCCTCACTCCCTGCACTCACTCCCTACCCTCACACCCTGCCCTTACCCCCTGTTCTCACTCCCTGCCCTCTCTCCCTACCTTTACCCCGGTCTTCACTCCGTGCCTTAATCCCCTGCACTCACCCGCTGTCCTCACTCCCTGCTCTCACCCCCTGCCCTCACCCCCTGCCCTCACTCCCTGCCCTCACCCCCTGTCCTCACCCCCTGTCCTCACTCCCTGCCCTCACTCCCTGCACTCACCCCCTGTCCTCACTCCCTGTCCTCACTCCCTTCCCTCACTCACTGCCCTCACTCCCTGCATTCACTCCCTGCCCTCACCCCCTGTCCTCACCCCCTGTCCTCACCCCCTGTCCTCACTCCCTGCACACACTCCCTGCCTTCACTCCCTGCCCTCACTCCCTGCACACACTCCCTGCCCTCAATCCCTGCCCTCACTCCCTGCCCTTACCCCCTGCACTTACCCCCTGCCCTCACTTCCTGCCCTCACTTCCTGCCCTTACCCCCTATTCTCACCCCCTGCCCTTACCCTCTGTCCTCACCCCCTGTCCTCACTCCCTGCAATTAGCCCCTGCTCTCACTCCCTGCCCTCACTCCCTGCCCTTACCCCCTGCCCTCACTCCCTGCCCTTACCCCCTGCCCTCACTCCCTGCCCTCATTCCCTGCCCTCACTCCCTGCACTCACTCCCTGCTCTCACTCCGTACCCACACTCCCTGCCCTTACCCCCTGTTCTCACTCCCTGCCCTCACCCAGTCTTCACTCCCTTCCCTCCCTCCCTCCCTTTACCCCAGTCTTCACTCCCTGCCGTCACCCCCTGCACTCACCCACTGTCCTCACTCCCTGCCCTCACCCCCTGTCCTCACTCCCTGTCCTCACTCCCTGCCCGCACTCCCTGCCTTCACTCCGTGCCCTCACCCCCTGTCCTCATGCCCTGTCCTCACCCCCTGCCCTCACTCCCTGCACTCACTCCCTGTCCTCACTCCCTGTCCTCACTCCCTACCCTTACTCCCTGTCCTCACTCCCTGTCCTCACTCTCTGCCTTCAGCCCCTGTCCACACCCCCTGCCCTCACTCCCTGCCCTCACTCCCTGCCCTCACTCCCTGCACTCACTCCCTACCCTCACACCCTGCCCTTACCCCCTGTTCTCACTCCCTGCCCTCACACCCTGCCCTCACCTCCTGCCACTCCCTGCCCTCACTCCCTGCTCTCACTCCCTGCAGTTACCCCCTGCCCTCACTCCCTGCCCTCACTCCCTGTCCTCACTCCCTGCCTTCACCCCAGTCTTCACTCTCTGCCCTCACTCCCTGACCTTACCCCCTGCCCTCACCCCCTGCCCTCACTCCCTGCCCTCACTCCCTGCTCTCACTCCCTGCAGTTACCCCTTGCCCTCACTCCCTGCCCTCACTTCCAGCCCTCACTCCCTGCCCTCACTCCCTGCCCTACCACCTATCCTCACCCCCTGCCCTGACCCTCTGTCCTCACTCCCTGTCCTCACCCCCTGTCTTCACTCCCTGCCCTCACTCCCTGCCCTCACTCCCTGCCCTTACCCCCTGAGCTCACTCCCTACCCTCAGCCCCTGTCCTCACTCCCTACCCTGAGCCCTTGCCCTCACTCCCTGCCCTCAGCCCCTGCCCTCACACTGCCCTCAGCCCTCGCCATCACTCCCTGCCCTCACTCCCTGCCCTCACCTCCTGCCCTCAGCCCCTGCCCTCACTCCCTGCCCTCAATCACTGCCATCACTCCCCGCCCTCAGTCCCTACCCTCATCCCTTGCCCTCACTCCCTGCCCTCACTCCCTGCCCTCACCCCCTTCCCTCACCCCCTGCACTTACCCCCTGTCCTCACTATCTGCCCTCACTCCCTGCCCTCACTCTCTGCTTTCAGCCCCTGTCCACACTCCCTGCCCTCACTCCCTGCCCTCACTCCCTGCACTCACTCCCTACCCTCACACCCTGCCCTTACCCCCTGTTCTCACTCCCTGCCCTCTCTCCCTACCTTTACCCCGGTCTTCACTCCGTGCCTTAATCCCCTGCACTCACCCGCTGTCCTCACTCCCTGCTCTCACCCCCTGCCCTCACCCCCTGCCCTCACTCCCTGCCCTCACCCCCTGTCCTCACCCCCTGTCCTCACTCCCTGCCCTCACTCCCTGCACTCACCCCCTGTCCTCACTCCCTGTCCTCACTCCCTGCCCTCACTCCCTGCCCTCACTCCCTGCCTTCACTCCCTGCCCTCACCCCCTGTCCTCACCCTCTGTCCTCACCCCCTGTCCTCACTCCCTGCCCTCACTCCCTGCACACACTCCCTGCCTTCACTCCCTGCCCTCACTCCCTGTCCTCACCCCCTGTCCTCACCCCCTGTCCTCACTCCCTGCCCTCACTCCCTGCACACACTCCCTGCCTTCACTCCCTGCCCTCACTCCCTGCACACACTCCCTGCCCTCAATCCCTGCCCTCACTCCCTGCCCTTACCCCCTGCACTTACCCCCTGCCCTCACTTCCTGCCCTCACTTCATGCCCTTACCCCCTATTCTCACCCCCTGCCCTTACCCTCTGTCCTCACCCCCTGTCCTCACTCCCTGCAATTAGCCCCTGCTCTCACTCCCTGCCCTCACTCCCTGCCCTTACCCCCTGCCCTCACTCCCTGCCCTTACCCCCTGCCCTCACTCCCTGCCCTCACTCCCTGCCCTCACTCCCTGCCCTCACTCCCTGCACTCACTCCCTGCTCTCACTCCGTACCCACACTCCCTGCCCTTACCCCCTGTTCTCACTCCCTGCCCTCACCCAGTCTTCACTCCCTGCCCTCCCTCCCTCCCTTTACCCCAGTCTTCACTCCCTGCCCTCACCCCCTGCACTCACCCACTGTCCTCACTCCCTGCCCTCACCCCCTGTCCTCACTCCCTGTCCTCACTCCCTGCCCGCACTCCCTGCCCTCACTCCGTGCCCTCACCCCCTGTCCTCATGCCCTGTCCTCACCCCCTGCACTCACTCCCTGTCCTCACTCCCTGCCCTCACTCCCTACCCTTACTCCCTGTCCTCACTCCCTGTCCTCACTCTCTGCCTTCAGCCCCTGTCCACACCCCCTGCCCTCACTCCCTGCCCTCACTCCCTGCCCTCACTCCCTGCACTCACTCCCTACCCTCACACCCTGCCCTTACCCCCTGTTCTCACTCCCTGCCCTCACACCCTGCCCTCACCTCCTGCCACTCCCTGCCCTCACTCCCTGCTCTCACTCCCTGCAGTTACCCCCTGCCCTCACTCCCTGCCTTCACCCCAGTCTTCACTCTCTGCCCTCACTCCCTGACCTTACCCCCTGCCCTCACCCCCTGCCCTCACTCCCTGCCCTCACTCCCTGCTCTCACTCCCTGCAGTTACCCCTTGCCCTCACTCCCTGCCCTCACTTCCAGCCCTCACTCCCTGCCCTCACTCCCTGCAGTTACCCCTTGCCCTCACTCCCTGCCCTCACTTCCAGCCCTCACTCCCTGCCCTCACTCCCTGCCCTACCACCTCTCCTCACCCCCTGCCCTGACCCCCTGTCCTCACCCCCTGTCTTCACTCCCTGCCCTCACTCCCTGCCCTCACTCCCTGCCCTTACCCCCTGAGCTCACTCCCTGCCCTCAGCCCCTGCCCTCACACTGCCCTCAGCCCTCGCCATCACTCCCTGCCCTCACCCCCTGCCCTCACCTCCTGCCCTCAGCCCCTGCCCTCACTCCCTGCCCTCAATCACTGCCATCACTCCCCGCCCTCAGTCCCTACCCTCATCCCTTGCCCTCACTCCCTGCCCTCACTCCCTGCCCTCACCCCCTTCCCTCACCCCCTGCACTTACCCCCTGTCCTCACTATCTGCCCTCACTCCCTGCCCTCACTCTCTGCTTTCAGCCCCTGTCCACACTCCCTGCCCTCACTCCCTGCCCTCACTCCCTGCACTCACTCCCTACCCTCACACCCTGCCCTTACCCCCTGTTCTCACTCCCTGCCCTCTCTCCCTACCTTTACCCCGGTCTTCACTCCGTGCCTTAATCCCCTGCACTCACCCGCTGTCCTCACTCCCTGCTCTCACCCCCTGCCCTCACCCCCTGCCCTCACTCCCTGCCCTCACCCCCTGTCCTCACCCCCTGTCCTCACTCCCTGCCCTCACTCCCTGCACTCACCCCCTGTCCTCACTCCCTGTCCTCACTCCCTGCCCTCACTCCCTGCCCTCACTCCCTGCCTTCACTCCCTGCCCTCACCCCCTGTCCTCACCCCCTGTCCTCACCCCCTGTCCTCACTCCCTGCCCTCACTCCCTGCACACACTCCCTGCCTTCACTCCCTGCCCTCACTCCCTGCACACACTCCCTGCCCTCAATCCCTGCCCTCACTCCCTGCCCTTTCCCCCTGCACTTACCCCCTGCCCTCACTTCCTGCCCTCACTTCCTGCCCTTACCCCCTATTCTCACCCCCTGCCCTTACCCTCTGTCCTCACCCCCTGTCCTCACTCCCTGCAATTAGCCCCTGCTCTCACTCCCTGCCCTCACTCCCTGCCCTTACCCCCTGCCCTCACTCCCTGCCCTTACCCCCTGCCCTCACTCCCTGCCCTCACTCCCTGCCCTCACTCCCTGCACTCACTCCCTGCTCTCACTCCGTACCCACACTCCCTGCCCTTACCCCCTGTTCTCACTCCCTGCCCTCACCCAGTCTTCACTCCCTTCCCTCCCTCCCTCCCTTTACCCCAGTCTTCACTCCCTGCCCTCACCCCCTGCACTCACCCACTGTCCTCACTCCCTGCCCTCACCCCCTGTCCTCACTCCCTGTCCTCACTCCCTGCCCGCACTCCCTGTCCTCACTCCCTGCCCTCACTCCCTGCCCTTACCCCCTGCCCTCACTCCCTGCCCTTACCCCCTGCCCTCACTCCCTGCCCTCACTCCCTGCCCTCACTCCCTGCACTCACTCCCTGCTCTCACTCCGTACCCACACTCCCTGCCCTTACCCCCTGTTCTTACTCCCTGACCTCACCCAGTCTTCACTCCCTTCCCTCCCTCCCTACCTTTACCCCAGTCTTCACTCCCTGCCCTCACCCCCTGCACTCACCCACTGTCCTCACTCCCTGCCCTCACCCCCTGTCCTCACTCCCTGTCCTCACTCCCTGCCCGCACTCCCTGCCCTCACTCCCTGCCCTCATGCCCTGTCCTCACCCCCTGCCCTCACTCCCTGCACTCACTCCCTGTCCTCACTCCCTGCCCTCACTCCCTACCCTTACTCCCTGTCCTCACTCCCTGTCCTCACTCCCTGTCCTCACTCCCTGCCCTCCCCCCACTGTCCTCACTCCCTACCCTTACTCCCTGTCCTCACTCCCTGTCCTCACTCCCTGCCCTCACTCCCTGCACACACTCCCTGCCATCACTCCGTGCCCTCACTCCCTGCACACACTCCCTGCCATCACTCCCTGCTCTCACTCCCTGCCCTTACCCCCTGCCCTCACTCCCTGCCCTTACCCCCTGCCCTCACTCCCTGCCCTCACTCCCTGCACTCACTCCCTACCTTTACCCCAGTCTTCACTCCCTGCCCTCATCCCCTGCACTCACCCCCTGTCCTCACTCCCTGCCCTTACCCCCTGCCCTCACTCCCTGCCCTTACCCCCTGCCCTCACTCCCTGCCCTCACTCCCTGCCCTCACTCCCTGCACTCACTCCCTGCTCTCACTCCGTACCAACACTCCCTGCCCTTACCCCCTGTTCTCACTCCCTGCCCTCACCCAGTCTTCACTCCCTTCCCTCCCTCCCTCCCTTTACCCCAGTCTTCACTCCCTGCCCTCACCCCCTGCACTCACCCACTGTCCTCACTCCCTGCCCTCACCCCCTGTCCTCACTCCCTGTCCTCACTCCCTGCCCGCACTCCCTGTCCTCACTCCCTGCCCTCACTCCCTGCCCTTACCCCCTGCCCTCACTCCCTGCCCTTACCCCCTGCCCTCACTCCCTGCCCTCACTCCCTGCCCCCACTCCCTGCACTCACTCCCTGCTCTCACTCCGTACCCACACTCCCTGTCCTTACCCCCTGTTCTCACTCCCTGCCCGCACCCAGTCTTCACTCCCTTCCCTCCCTCCCTACCTTTACCCCAGTCTTCACTCCCTGCCCTCACCCCCTGCACTCACCCACTGTCCTCACTCCCTGCCCTCACCCCCTGTCCTCACTCCCTGTCCTCACTCCCTGCCCGCACTCCCTGCCCTCACTCCCTGCCCTCACCCCCTGTCCTCATGCCCTGTCCTCACCCCCTGCCCTCACTCCCTGCACTCACTCCCTGTCCTCACTCCCTGCCCTCACTCCCTACCCTTACTCCCTGTCCTCACTCCCTGCACTCACCCACTGTCCTCACTCCCTGCCCTCACCCCCTGTCACTCCCTGTCCTCACTCCCTGCCCGCACTCCCTGCCCTCACTCCCTGCCCTCATGCCCTGTCCTCACCCCCTGCCCTCACTCCCTGCACTCACTCCCTGTCCTCACTCCCTGCCCTCACTCCCTACCCTTACTCCCTGTCCTCACTCCCTGTCCTCACTCCCTGTCCTCACTCCCTGCCCTCCCCCCACTGTCCTCACTCCCTACCCTTACTCCCTGTCCTCACTCCCTGCCCTCACTCCCTTCACACACTCCCTGCCATCACTCCGTGCCCTCACTCCCTGCACACACTCCCTGCCATCACTCCCTGCTCTCACTCCCTGCCCTTACCCCCTGCCCTCACTCCCTGCCCTTACCCCCTGCCCTCACTCCCTGCCCTCACTCCCTGCACTCACTCCCTACCTTTACCCCAGTCTTCACTCCCTGCCCTCATCCCCTGCACTCACCCCCTGTCCTCACTCCCTGCCCTTACCCCCTGCCCTCACTCCCTGCCCTCACTCCCTGCCCCAACTCCCTGCACTCACTCCCTGCTCTCACTCCGTACCAACACTCCCTGCCCTTACCCCCTGTTCTCACTCCCTGCCCTCACCCAGTCTTCACTCCCTTCCCTCCCTCCCTCCCTTTACCCCAGTCTTCACTCCCTGCCCTCACCCCCTGCACTCACCCACTGTCCTCACTCCCTGCCCTCACCCCCTGTCCTCACTCCCTGTCCTCACTCCCTGCCCGCACTCCCTGTCCTCACTCCCTGCCCTCACTCCCTGCCCTTACCCCCTGCCCTCACTCCCTGCCCTTACCCCCTGCCCTCACTCCCTGCCCTCACTCCCTGCCCCCACTCCCTGCACTCACTCCCTGCTCTCACTCCGTACCCACACTCCCTGTCCTTACCCCCTGTTCTCACTCCCTGCCCTCACCCAGTCTTCACTCCCTTCCCTCCCTCCCTACCTTTACCCCAGTCTTCACTCCCTGCCCTCACCCCCTGCACTCACCCACTGTCCTCACTCCCTGCCCTCACCCCCTGTCCTCACTCCCTGTCCTCACTCCCTGCCCGCACTCCCTGCCCTCACTCCCTGCCCTCACCCCCTGTCCTCATGCCCTGTCCTCACCCCCTGCCCTCACTCCCTGCACTCACTCCCTGTCCTCACTCCCTGCCCTCACTCCCTACCCTTACTCCCTGTCCTCACTCCCTGTCCTCACTCCCTGTCCTCACTCCCTGCCCTCCCCCCCTGTCCTCACTCCCTACCCTTACTCCCTGTCCTCACTCCCTGTCCTCACTCCCTGCCCTCACTCCCTGCACACACTCCCTGCCATCACTCCGTGCCCTCACTCCCAGCACACACTCCCTGCCATCACTCCTTGCTCTCACTCCCTGCCCTTACCCCCTGCCCTCACTCCCTGCCCTCACTCCCTGCACTCACTCCCTACCTTTACTCCAGTCTTCACTCCCTGCCCTCACCCCCTGCACTCACCCCCTGTCCTCACTCCCTGCCCTCACCCCCTGTCCTCACTCCCTGTCCTCACTCCCTGTCCTCGCTCCCTGCCCTCACTCCCTGACCTCACCCCCTGTACTCACTCTCTGCACTCACTCCCTGCACTCACGCCCTGCCCTCACCCCCCGCCCTAAGCTCCTGCCCTAAGCCCCTGCCCTTAGCCCCTGCCCTCACCCCCCGCCCTCACCCCCGCCTTCAGTCTGTCCTCACCCCTTTCCCGGATCTCTGCCATCCTTCCCTACAGTGATGGATCCCTCACAATGCCAGCAAGGGTATTTATGGATGGGCAGTAAATGCTGACCTTGGCAGCGATTCCAAACATGAGCAAATATAAAAAAGTAACTAACTCTGTTGTTGAGAGGGTCAATTCTAATCGTATGAGTCCAGTAGGGTACAGGAGGGGCAGTGAAATAGAGATTAGAAAGGCTAAGCAAAGCTCTGAAAATGTCAGGCAGGTCAGGTAGAAAGGGAATAAGCAAAGAATTTTATAAACATATATACATAGAATAGTTAAAGGAAGGGTAGTACCGATTACAGATGAGAAAAAGAATCTTCAAGGATGAAAGAATGACAGATTGTTCACAAAAGAGGGTGATGTTTGGGATTAAAGGTCACAAGTGGAGGAGGTAGAGCATTAGATTGGATAACTACAGTGACCAAAGTGGCACTGAAAAGGATTGGTGAAACTTAAAGTGTAAAATGTGGGTCTCATGATGGCTCTATGCCAGGGTACACCCATTATTCATTTCATGCTGTCCCACCCAAACAATTCATCCTATTCCAGCACTTTCTGTTTTTATTTCAGATTTCCAGCATCCGCAGTATTTTGCTTTCATTTTAGTGTTTAATTCACTGCCACTTCTCTTCCAGGAATGCCTACCTTGAAGAAGTTCTGCTCTTCTCTCCGATGGGATTTTCGTTTGTCTCTTTTACCTTGTTCACCTTCATTGCTTTCTATTTCCCTCCTTGTGTTTGATAAAGTATCTACCAAAACTCGTTTTCACAGCCACATCTCCTTCCTCAGTGACTGTCTCCGGCTCCGACTTATTCCATGTGGATTCCAACTGCAGTTCCACCCATGTTTTGAATCCACCCAGGACTACAGGTATCTCCGAGAAATACAATGTTCCTTGGACTGCTACTCTCACCGCATCCTGAGATCCACACTCAGTGCTATGCGCCGCCACACGCACACACTGAACCTCTCTTTCCCGCAGCACCGCCTCACCTTATCTCAAAGCTGTTCTACTCCGCAGTTTCATTTCATCTTTTGTCTCATCTGACGCATTAACGAAAAACTTTTTTTCTTTCAGATGTCAAGGAACGCAAGCTCCAGCAGCTGATGGGGACGAATTCTCCTCCAGAACCTCCTTCCCCGTCACTTCTCTCTGACCCCACCCCTTCTGATCTGACCCCTTGCCGTGTATTCACTATACCCTCTGACCTCCCCCTCTCTGATGCTGAACGTTCTGTACTCAGCAAAGGTCTCAGTTTTATCCCCTTACGTCCCCACCTCAATGGATTTTGCGCTCGGCATGACGATGAGCTCTTCTTCCGTCGCCTCCGCCTCCGGGCTCACTTCTTTGACCAGCAGTCCTCCTCCCCCCGACCAGCAGACCCATTCACCCGCCTCCAGCATTCTCCCTCTACCTGGACCCCTCCCACTGGCCACTTACCCGCTCTTGATCTCTTCATTGAAAACTGTCGGCGAGACATTGGTCATCTCAATTTCTCTGCCCCCCTCACTCACTCTAACCTGTCCCCCACTGAACTTGCTGCACACCGTACTTTCTGGCCTAACCCCGACATGGTCATCAAACCTGCAGACAAGGGTTGTTGTCTGGCGTACCGACCCCTACCTTGCAGAGGCTCAGCGCCAACTCTCAGACACTTCTTCCTACCTCCCCTGGACCATGACCCCACCACCGAACATCAAGCTCCTGTCCAAAGGACTGTCACTGACCTCAACTCCTCTGGAGATCGTCCCCCTACAGCTTCCAACCTCATAGTCCCTCAACCCCGGACAGCCCACTTCTACCTTCTTCCCAAAATCCACAAACGGGACTGTCCCGGCAGACCCATTGTTTCAGCCTGCTCCTGCCCCACTGAACTTATTTCTTCCTATCTAGACTCTATCTTTTCTCCGCTGGTCCAGTCTCTTCCCACCTACATCCGTGACTCTTCTGACGCTCTACGTCATTTTGACAATTTCCAGTTTCCTGGCCCCAACCGCCTCCTCTTCACTATGGACGTCCAATCTCTCTACACCTCCATCCCCCACCAGCACGGTTTGAGGGCTCTCCGTTTCTTCCTTGAACAGAGGCCCAACCAGTCCCCATCCACCACCACCCTCCTCCGCCTGGCTGAACTTTTTCTCACATTGAACAACTTCTCCTTCAACTCCATTCACTTCCTTCAAGTAGAAGGTGTTGCTATGGGTACCCGCATGGGTCCGAGTTATGCCTGTCTTTTTGTGGGATATGTCGAACATTCCTTGTTCCAGTCCTACTCAGGCCCCCTCCCCCAACACTTTTTCCAGTACATTGATGACTGTATCGGTGCAGTTTCCTGCTCCCGCCCCGAACTGGAAAGCTTTATCAACTTTGCTTTTAATTTGCACCCTTCTCTCACCTTTACATGGTCCATCTCTGACACTTCCCTTCCCTTCGTCGACTTTTCTGTCTCCATCTCTGGTGATAGACTGTCTACTAATATCCATTATAATCCCACCGACTCCCACAGCTACCTCGACTACACTTCTTCACACCCTACCTCCTGTAAGGACTCCATTCCATTCTCCCAGTTTCTCCGTCTCCAATGCATCTGCTCTGATGATGCTACCTTCCATGACAGTGCTTCTGATATGTCTTCCTTTTTCCTCAACTGAGGATTCCCCCCCACTGTGGTTGACAGAGCCATCGACCGTGTCCGGCCCATTTCCCACACCTCTACCCTCACCCCTTCCCCTCCCTCCCAGAACCGTGAGGGTTCCCCTTGTCCTCACTTTCCACTCCATCAGCCTCCATATTCAAAGGATCATCCTCCACCATTTCCGCCACCTCCAGCGTGATGCCACTACCAAACACATCTTCCCCTCCCTTCCCCTGTCAACATTCCAAAGGGATCATTCCCTCCGCGACACTCTGGTCCACTCCTCCATTACCCCCACCACCTCGTCCCCTTTCCTAAAAATCTTCCCCTGCAATCACAGGAGGTGTAATACCTGCCCATTTACCTCCTCTCTCCTCACTATCCAAGGCCCCAAACACTCCTTTCAGGTGAAGCAGCGATTTACTTGTACTTCTTTCAATGTAGTATACTGTATTCGCTGCTCACAATGTGGTCTCCTCTACACTGGGGAGACCAAATGCAGACTGGGTGACCGCTTTGCGGAACACCTCCGCTCAGTCCGAAAGCATGACCCCGAGCTTTCGGTTGCCTGCCATTTCAACACTCCCCCCTGCTCTCATGCTCACATCTCTGTCCTGGGATTGCTGCAGTATTCCAGTGAACATCAACGCAAGCTCGAGGAACAGCATCTCATCTACCGATTAGGCACACTACAGCCTGCCGGACTGAACATTGAGTTCAATAATTTCAGAGCATGACGGGCCCCCCTTTTTACTTATATCTTTAGTTATTTTTTCTTTTCTCGGTATTTTTTAAATTTTAGTTTGTTCAGTTTGTTTCTACTGTGCCTACCCACTGTTTCTTTTCATGTTTGTACTTGCGGCTGTTCAGTTTTCAGTCCGTTAACACCCTATCTGTACTAATGTTTTGTCTTTCAACACACCATTAACGTACCGTTTGCCTTTGCTCCATGACCTTCTGGTCAGTTATTCTCTGTGACCTTGTCTTATCAACACCTTCTCTTTTGTTATCTCTTGCCCCATCCCCACTTTACTTGCTCAAAATCTTTTTCATTTCTTATATCTGCCAGTTCTGAAGAAGGGTCACTGACCTGAAACATTAACTCTGTTTCTCTCTCCACAGATGCTGCCAGACCTGCTGAGTTTTTCCAGCACTTTCTGTTTTTAATTCATCTATAGTCAGCTGCAGGCACAAATAACCACATGGGAGTATGGTGTCATGGTGATAACGGAAAAGTGGCTCAAAAAAGGGCAAAACTGGGTACTAAATATTCCTGGACACAAGATGATCAAGAAAGATAGTGAAGGAAAGGAGGAGCGCTGGAGAGAGAAGATAGCCTAGAGGGGTTGAGGACAGAATCTGTTTGGTTAGAGTTAAGAAAGAACAAAGTTCCATTACACTACTGGGTGTATTCTATAGGCCACCAACTACTCGGAAAGATATAGAGGAGCAAATTTGCAAGGAAATTAGAGAAAGGTGCAAAAACTATGGAGTAGTGATAATGGTGGACTTTAATTATCCTAATATAGACTGCCATAGTAATAGGGGAAAGGGCAGAGAGGGGAAAGAATTTTTGAAGTGCGTTCAGCAGAATTTTCTTGATCGGTATGTTTCTGGCCTAATAAGGAAGGAGACATTGCTGGATCTGGTTCTGGGGAATGAGGTGGGTCAAGAGAATCAAGAGTCAGTAGGGGAGCATTTAGGAAACAGTAATCATTGTATAATAAGGTTCAGGTTAGCTATGGTAAAGAACAAGGAGAAATCTAGAGTAAAAATACTTCATTAGAGAAGGGCCAATTTCAATAGGGTGAGAACAGATCTGGCCTAGGCAAACTGGAATCAAAGATTGGCAGGCAAAACTGTAACGGAGCAGTGGGCTGCCTTTAAAGAGATGGTTCAGGGACAGTCAAGTTATATTCCCACGAGGGGGGAAAGGTAGGCCAAGCAAAGCTAGAGGTCCCTGGATGACAAAAGAGTTAGAGAGTAATATGAAGCAGAAAAAGGTGTGTATGATAGATGTCAGGTTGATAATACATGTGAGAACCAGGCTGGATATAGAAAGTTCAGAGGGAAAGTCAAAAAGGAAATAAGAGAAGTAAAGAGAGAGAGAGTATGAGAAGAGACTGGCAGCTAACATAAAAGGGAATCTAAAAGTCTACTATAGGCATATAAAAATAGTAAATAGTAGCCATTTAGGGACTGAAAAGGGGATCTAATCATGGAGGCAGAGAGCATGGCTAAGGTACTAAATGTCTTTACCAAGGAAGAAGATGCTGCCAAAATCAAAGTGAAAGAGGAGGTAGTTGAGGCACTGGATGGGCTAAAAACTGATAAAGAGAAGGCACTGGAAAGGCTGTCTGTACTTAAAAGTTGCTAAGTCGCCAGGACTGGATGGGATGCATCCAAGGATGTTGAGGGAAGTAAGGAAGGATATTGCAGAGACACTGGTTGTAACCTTCCAATCCTCCTTAGATATGGGGGTTTTGCCCAAGGAGTGGAGAATTGAAAATGTAACAGCCTTCTTCAAAAAAGGGTGCAAGGATAAGCCCAGCAACTACAGGCCAATCAGTTTAACTTTGGTGGTAAGAAGCTTTTAGAAATGATAATCAGGGACAAAATTAAGAGTCACTTGGACAAGTGTAGATTAATTAAGGAAATGGAGCAGACACAATGGGCCGAATGGCCTCCTTCTGTGTTGTATGAATCTGTTATTACAGAATGCTGAGGGAAGTCAGATAGAAAATAGGAGACGCCCAGAGCACAATCGGCCAATTATCCTTGGACTGGAGAGTTACCAAATCAACACCTCTGTTCAAAAAGAGAGGAAGAGATAAACAAGGTAACTATAGACTCACCAGGCCAACATCAGTCGTGGATAAAAGCCATAATACAAAATGAAACTAGTCATCGCCTGAAGATAAAGGCTAATTAAAGATGGAAAAATGTAATAGAATTCTTCAAGGAAAAACATGTATGGATAAAGCAAATGCAGTGGCTGTTATGTATCCTGATTTCCATCTGCCAAGGTGCCACATGGGAGGCTTGTTGATTAAATTAAGGCACATAGGTTCAGAATTAGGTTGCCCTGTTTTTTGGACACAGGGGTCATGATTCATGACCTGCCCATACCTGCACAGATTAAAGTGGGCAGCATGTAAATTTGGTGCACCAACCTCATCTGACTGATTGTAGAGTCTGCCTGAGTGGTTCCAGCACTACTGTCTTCTTAATGCTGCTGGCTGCCTGTACGCTGAACAGGGAGGCCCAGCAGTGTTGTTCAGCAACCACATGTTGCAGCCAGTCTGCTCTTCTTAAAGGCAGGCTGTCCCTCTGAACGGGAAGCTGCTCTGAAGAATATTGCAGCAAATTAAATAATAGCAAAGTGAAGACCAGGGCAGCGAGAGGGTTCCAGGGTGACAGATGAGGAGCTGGAAGCATTAGTGGTGGAGGTGAGCATGAGGACAGATGCCATGGGTCCGCAGAGCCTGGAGACCAGGCAAGGACCACCCTCAGAAGGGAATGGGAGTAGGTGGTTAGGGACGTTATCTCCCAGAATCCGGACCCAAGGACCTGGCAGCAGTGCCACAAGAAATCTAATGACCTCATGTGGGTGGTCAATGTCAGTGAATGCATCATTGTATGACATCTCCTACCCACTACAACACCAGGACGGCTACAGGACATTCTGCTGAGGGAGGGTGAACAGCCAGAGATCATGGTCCACATTGGCACCAGTGACATAGGTAGGAAGGGGGATGAGGTCCTGAAAGCAGATTTTAGGGAGCTAGGAAGGAGATTAAAAAGCAGGACCTCAAAAGCAGTAATCTCAGGATTATTCCCAGTCCCATGTGCAAGTGATCAGAGGAATAGGAGAATTGAGTGATTGAATATGTGGCTGGAGAACTGGTGTAGGAGGGAGGGCATCAGATTTCTGAGGCTTTGGGACCGGTTTCGGGGCAGGTGAGACTTGTACAAGATGGACGGGTTGCATCTTAGCAGAACTGGAACAAATATCCTTGCAGGGAGATTTGCTAGTGCTGTTGGGGAGGGTTTAAACTAGATTGTCAGGGGGATGGGAACCTGAGAGGGCGCTCAGTGTGCTTATGACAGATGCCAGGTAGAAAATACTGTTGAGAACCAGGCTGAATATAGAAGGTCCAGAGGGGAAGTGAAAAAGCAAATAAGAGAAGCAAAGAGAGAGCAAGAGAAGAGACTGGCAGCTAGCATTAAGGGAAATCCCAATGTTTTCTGTAGGCATATAAATAGTAAAAGGGTGGTAAAAGGAGGAGTGGGGCCGATTAGAAATCAGAAAGGAGATCTACACATGGAGGCAGAGGGCATAGGTGAGGTATCATGTTTAACTAACTTGCTGGAGTTTTTTGAGGAGGTAACAGAGAGGGTTGATGAGGGCAATGCTGTTGATGTGGTGCACATGGACTTTCAAAAGGCATTTGATACAGTGCCACACAACAGACCTGTGAGCAAACTTGTAGCTCATGGAATAAAAGGGACGGTAGCAACATGGATATGGAATTGGCTGTGTGACAGGAAACAAAGAGTAGTGGTTAATGGATGTTTTTCGGGCTGGAGGAAGGTTTATAGTGGAGTTCCCCAGGGATCAGTGCTGGGACCCTTGCTTTTCCTGATATATATTAATGACCTAGAGCTTGGTGTACAGGGCACAATTTCAAAGTTTGCAGATGATACAAAACTTGGAAGCATTGTGAACTGTGAGGAGGATAGTGTAGAACTTCAAAAGGACATAGACAAGTTGGTGGCAGATGAAGTTCAATGCAGAGAAATGTGAAGTGATTAATTTTGGTAGAATGAACAAAGAGAGACAATATAAAATAAAGGGAACAATTCTAAAGGGGGTGCAGGAGCAGAGGGACCTAGCTGTATTGATGCATAAGTCATTGAAGGTAGCAGGACAGGTTGAGAGAGCAGTTAATAAAGCAAACAGTATCCTGGGCTTTATTAATAGGGGAGTAGAGTGCAAGAGCAAGGAAGTAATGTTGAACTTGTATAAGACACTAGTTCAGCCTCAGCTGAAGTATTGCGTCCAATTCTGAGCGCCGCACTTGAGGAAAGATTGGAGGGCATTGGAGAGAGTACAGAAAAGATTCAGGAGAATGGTTTCAGGGATAAGGAATTTCAGTTATAAAGATAGACTGGACAAGTTAGGAATGTTTTCCTTGGCGAAGAGAAGACTAAGAGGTGATTTGATAGAGATATTCAAAATCATGAGGAGACTGGACAGAGTAGACAGAGAGAAATTGTTCCCACCCGTGAAAGGATTGAGATGGAGAGGGCACCTGGGTGCTGTATTTTATTCTGGGATAAAGAGTAGAGTATATGATTGATTGAATTGGTAACTGGGTAAACATTTATAAAACATATGTTGTAACCTGCGGAGAAGTCGGACTAGAAAAGACAGCGCACTCCTTCCATGTCAGTCCTAACAATGTTGAGTGTGTGTATGTTTAGTATGTGTGTGTTGAGTGTGTGGGAGTGTGTGTATGTGTATGTTGAGTGTGTGTGTGTGTTGAGTGTGTGTATATGCGTTGAGTGTATGTGTTGAGTGTGTGCATGTGTGAGAGAGTGTGTGTGTGAGTGTGTGTCTGTATGTTGAGTGTATGAGTGAGTGTTGAGATGTGATTGTGTGAGTGTGAGTATTTGAGAGTATGTGTGTGAGTTTGTGTTATGAATGCTGGACATTGTAATAAGATAATGTTTTAAAAACTGTGATTTTTAAAAGTGTAAGATGAAGTCAGGTGACCTCACATCCCACCTGCACAGGGATAAGACAGAAATCTTGGTTACCAGGTCAACAGAGAATACAGATCAAAGACTTTTTTTTGAAACGCAGAGACTTCAGGGGTATAACATCCAACAAACATCCTCCCAGACCTTCAGTCTGTAAACAAGGAGTCAGTGGTTCTGAGGATGTAAATGTACCAGGCAGTTGTGCGGGAACAATGGAAGGCTCAGGTGTCTTGGCTCAAATCAGACTTCTAAACTGACTTTTTTAGGTCAGATAAATTTAACAGATTTTCTGAAGGCAGACGGGCTGGAAGGACAGAAGACCAGTGGTGGCAACCTCTGAGCGGGTTGTAAGGAAGCAAGACAATCAATGGTGGCAGTCGAGCGAGAAATAGAGAGGGAACACCTGCCCACAGAAGTCTGAGACAGCATAAAGCCACGAATACTTAAACCTGTTTCGAAAGTTGAAGCTTGGGGAGAAATGGAAGACCAGCAGGATCACCAGAAACCGCCTCATTCACGGACGTCCAGGTGGGAAGTGCTCAGAGAATTGAGTGAAGAGCTCATTGATTTTGAGAAAAGTCTGGGAGATCCAACCCATTGCAACTGGGAGGAGTTTGGGACTTTGAACCACAAGGATTTCACCATCAAAGAGGACTGTGTTTCGTCTAAGTGTGGTGTGAGATTTCCAAGTATTTTAATAAGTAAAGAAAATACCTTTCTTTGTAATTTGGGGTATCAACTACTTACAGAGTACGATTTAGTTAATGGGGATTTCTTTCAGTATAGTTGTTATAATAAAAGTCAAAATATGAGATCTTGTGTAATTCTTTAAATTGGTCTGAGTGCTCATATCTTGTGTTTTTAATGTTAACAGTCTCATGGAGCTCATAACAGTGTGTGACTGTAAGTGTTTGTGTGAGTGTGTGAGTGTTTATGAGTGAGTTTGAGTGTATGTGTGTGAGAATCCTTCAACAGACTGGTGTAATGTTTGGAAGCGAGTGAAAAGAACATGAAATCAATGCAGCTGCTCAGGTTTGTGTGCGATTGTTACCAACAGCACCATCTAATGGTGATTAATGATCTGAACCTTGCCACAGGCCTCTGGGTGATTGGGTCACCAATTACAGCCTGCTGGTGGAAGTGTGTTGGTGATGGAAACCCCGTCTGCCCATGCTCCATAACATAGGCCCTTTCTCACCCGGGGATCATTTTCTTGGTCTGTGTAGGTCACCGGAACCTGCACCTGAGTTTCTGCAGTTCCTGCCCCGAGTTGTCCCTTTAAGGGTGAGTGACCCGGAGCTGCTCGAACTGAAATGCCTCAAGTCACTTCTGGGGCAATACCAATAAAATTACCAAAGTCTTCAGCTAAAAGTGGGGCCGACCAGCGTCCAGACAAAGTTTAATCAAACCCCGCTCCAGCTCCAGCTGCACTCTGAGGAGCCTGGTGTCACAAAGCTTTACTTCTTCCAAGCTGCCATTGTCCATCAGTGTGATCCACTGGATGACAATCTGATTGTTGCCTAAACAGAGCCTGAGCTGTAAAAGCTGAGGGCAATGGTGGCATTCATTGTCCCATCATCGTTGGAAATGCCCTGCACCATTCTGCCATCCAGAGAGAGCTTGGGTTCACATTTTCCCCAGCTTGATGGACTTCAATCCCAGGACTCTGGACCTTCGCTGGCTTCAACCAATTCCGTAGAGGTTGTTGATCGGACAAGTTCTGAGTTTTTCTGTAGGCTGTAGTCCTGTCCCGCTGCCCTCTGGGCAGAGATGACTTTTGACTGGTTATAAAGCTGCCAATATATAATCAGGATAAAGCCCGGCTCGGATATAAAATTAAAACGTGACCCAGGCCTGACCAGACAACAGCCAACCCGAACCTGACCCGGGCCCAAGTCCTTTTTTCTTTTAAATGCCCGACCCGGCCCAAAAATAACAAATATTGAAGACAGATAAAAATCATAGATTAAAACGGAAATAATACAAAACAAAACAGTACAGTCCAGGCCGACCCGACCTAACCCTGAATGCTGGATGCAGAACACAGACCCGAGCCGACCCGAACCTGAAACATGTAGTCGGGTTTGGTCGGGTTCGGGTCTGGTAGCCAGGCTTTAAATCAGGACATTGGTGAAAGATGTATCAAAGAGTATAAATGAAAGGGAGAAGCAGTGATTGTGATTTAGCTCTTTGACTCCCAGAGTACAGGCTGAATGCTGCTTTTAACAAACTGTACTGAAACTTCCTGCTTACACCTGTTGTATTGCACGTTTGGCCAATGGATATGAATATAGTCGTATGAATATAAGCATACCCAGGACATTTCTGCTTGTCTCTCTCTCTCTAGAGACTAGTTGTGTATGTAACATTTATTTTCTGATGAAAGCCCATGATCTGAAATGTTTCTCTCTCCACAGATACTACCCGACCCACTGAGTGTTTTACAGCATCTCTGGTGCACAATCTTTGTTCAGATGCAGCAGCAGTGTAAGTCACAGGATGGGAATTCTAGCCCTACGTCTCTGTGAACTGCCGTGGGCCTAATTTTACATTAAAGCTGCTATATGAATGCACATTGTTGTTTCTGCAGTGAAACAGTGCGAGTCATTCCTGAACTATAAGGGCTTGGTATCTAGGAACCTAGGAACTGCTGAATGAAAAAAGACCATGGAGTTCATCTTCTACCATCCTGGTAGTTGCATGATACAATAATTACAGAGTTGTTAACTAAGAGCAATCAATCTCTATCAATGAATGGAAACAGATCCAGACATGAGGTGAGGAAACCCCCCAGTGATGGAGAGCATTTGTCAAAAAGTCACCTGCTCCTCCCAAGGAGATTTTTTGCTTTTGATTCATTCTTGGGATGTGGGCGTCGCTGGCCAGGCCAGCATTTATTATCCATCCCTAATTGCCCTTGAGAAGGTGGTGGTGAGCTGCCTTCTTGAACCACTGCAGTCCGTGTGGGGTAGATATACCCACAGTGCTGTTAGGGAGGAAATTCCAGGATTTTGACCCAGCGACAGTGAAGGAACTGTGATATAGTTCCAAGTCAGGATGGTGTGTGGCTTGGAGGGGAACTTGCAGGTGGTGGTGTTCCCATGTATCTACTGCCTTTGTCCTTCTATGTGGTAGAGGCCGAGGGTTTGGAAGGTGCTGTCGATGGACACTTGGTGAGTTGCTGCAGTGCATCTTGTAGATGGTACACACTGCTGCCATTGTGCGTCGGTGGTGGAGGGAGTGAATGTTGAAGGTAGTGGATGGTAGAGGTCTGCTCAGGTCGGGAAAAAGGAACCCGACCTGAAAGCGACTGAACCACAGCGGTCCCGAGCCCAACCCGGCCCGAGTCCATCCGATTTAGCCCCGGACCCGACCCGACCCGAACCCGCTCCAACTCAACTCGAACCGAGCCCGACCCGACCATCCGTTTACTTACCTTCCGACTGGGAAGCTCCAGTGCATGCGTGATGACGTCATAGCGACGTCACTCACTCACTGCACTGAGTCAGTTTCATCCCAGACTCCCAGCTCAGGTAAGTTTTTAATTTTTAATACTTACCAGCAGAGCACTTACCGTGTGTGTCCGGCCCGAGCCGAGCCGAGCCGACTCGACCTGGTCTCGGCCCGACCCGATCCGAACCCGAAAGCCGGCCCCGGAAGATGGACCCGACCTGATCCCAGCTCAACACATGTCATCGGGTCCTGTTGGGTTCGGGTTGGGTAGCAGGCCTCAAGTGGATGGGGTGCCGATCAAGTGGGCTGCTTTGTCCTGGATGGTGTCGAGCTTCCTGAGTGTTGTTGGAGCTGCACCCATTCAGGCAAGTGGAGAGTGCGATGTTCTCAGGACTGGAATGAGGTTTAGCTGAGTTTAGTAAAAGATGTGAGGCAGAGACTGAGACAGCAGCAGCAGCAAGCTGTTGAACATAATGGAGCCTTCTTTATTCTGTTTTACTTTCATTTTCCCTTTGCTGGCTCAAGAACAAACAAACAAAGAACTAAGAACAGTACAGCACAGGAACAGGCCATTCGGCCCTCCAAGCCTGCGCCGATCTTGATGCCTGCCTAAACTAAAACCTTCTGCAATTCCGGGGACCGTATCCCTCTATTCCCATCCTATTCATGTATTTGTCAAGATGCCTCTTAAACGTCGCTATCGTACCTGCTTCCACCATCTCCCCTGGCAGCAAGTTCCAGGCACTCACCACCCTCTGTGTAAAAAACTTGCCTCGCACATCCCCTCTAAACTTTGCCCCTCGCACCTTAAACCTATGTCCCCTAGTAACTGACTCTTCCACCCTGGGAAAAAGCTTCTGACTATCCACTCCGTCCATGCCGCTCATAACTTTGTAAACCTCTATCATGTCGCCCCTCCACCTCCATCGTTCCAGTGAAAACAATCTGAGTTTTTCCTACCTCTCCTCATAGCTAATGCCCTCCAGACCAGGCAACATCCTGGTAAACCTCCTCTGTACCTTCTCCAAAGCCTCCATGTCCTTCTGGTAGTGTGGCGACCAGAATTGCACGCAATATTCTAAGTGGGGCCTAACTAAGGTTCTGTACGACTGCAGCATGACTTGCCAATTTTTATACTCAATGCCCTGACCGATGAAGGCAAGCATGCCGTATGCCTTCTTGACTACCTTATCCACCTGCGTTGCCACTTTCAGTGACCTGTGGACCTGTACGCCCAGATCTCTCTGCCTGTCAATACTCCTAAGGGTTCTGTATACCTCTCACCTGCATTAGACCTTCCAAAATGCATTACCTACAGCATGCCCAAGTATACACAAAGCACAATGCAATTACAATTTCAAAACACTACAACACTATAGGGAGTATTCCATCACACTCTTGACTTGTGCCTTGCAAATGGCGGACAAGCTTTGGGGAGACAGGAGGTGAGTTACTCACCACAGAATTCCCAGTCTCTGACCTGTTCTTGTAGCCACAGTATTTATGTGGCTGTTGCAGTTCAGTTTCTGGTCAATGGTAACCCCCAGGATGTTGATAGTGGGAGATTCAGCGATGGTAATGCCGTTGAATGTCGAGGGGAGATGGTTAGATTCTCTTTTGTTGGAGAGGATCATTGCCTGGCATTTGTGTGGCGTGAATGTAACTTGTCACTTACCAGCCCAAGTCTGAATGTTGTCCAGGTCTTGCTGCATGTGGACACAGACTGCTTCAGTATCTGAGGAGTTGTGAATGGTGCTGAACACCATGCAATCGTCAGCAAACATCCTCACTTCTGACCTAATGATGAAGGGAAGGCCATTGATGAAGCAGCTGAAGATGATTGGGCCCAGGACACTATCCTGAGGAACTCCTGCAGCGATGTCCTGGGGCTGAAATGATTGGCCTACAACAAACATCTTCCTTTGTGCTCGGTATGACTCCAACCAGTGGAGAGTTTTCCCCTGGTTCCCATTGATTTCAATTTTGCTCGGGATTCTTGATGCCATACTCAGTCAAATGCTGCTTTGATGTCAAGGACAGTAAATTGCACCTCACCCCTGGAATTCAGCTTTTTGTCCATGTTTGGATCAATGCTGCAATGAGGTCTTGAGCTAAGTGGCCCTGGCGGAACCCAAACTGAGCATCGGTAAGCAAATTGTTGCTGAGTAAGTGTCGCTTGATAGCACTGTCAACGACACCTCCCTTCACTTTGCTGATGATTGAGAGTAGACTGATGGGGTGGTAATTGGCCGGATTGGATTTGATCTGCTTTTAGAGTGCAGGACATACCTGGGCAATTTTCCTCATTGTCGGATAGATGCCAAATGTTGTAGCTGTACTGGAACAGCTTGGCTAGGGGTGCGGCTAGTTCTGCAGCACAGGTCTTCAGTACTACAGCTGGATTACACTTACCACATGTCATGTCTAAAATTAGTTATATTCTGTATCCCAAAATGTTGTTTTCTGAAATAAATTATGTAATTTGCTTTTGAATGGATCGATACTACCTGCTGCCACTGTCTTCCTGGAGAGCCTGTTCCACAGATGGACCACTCGTTCACTGAAATAATGGCATTTGACCAGGGTTGTAATGTAACTTGTTGTATATAGGTTACCTACTCTACAATACCTTAACCTCTTAAACTGATATAGTGCATAATCTGTCAAAGAAACCCATCTTTCCTCTGAAGATAGAATGCCATGTTCTTCCCATGTACTTGCCTTGGCCCGGGGAGACTGACTCCCACAGACCACTGACATGGATGATCTAGTACCTTGCACAAGTATTAATTCTTCATGATAACCTCAACATCAGCAGGTTATTTAGTCATGGGGGTGCATTATAAGAACATAAGAAATAGAAACAGGAGTAGACCATATGGCCACTCAAACCTGCTCTGCCATTCAATATGATTACACCTGATCTTCTACCTCAGCTTCACTTTCCCACCTGCTCCCCTTATCCCTTGATTCCCTGATCTCAGTCTTGAATATACTCAATGACTGAGCATCCACAGTCCTCTGGGGTAGAGAATTCCAAAGATTCACAATGCTCTCAGTGAAGCCTACTACTTTTAGACTTTCAGCCAGGTGAAACAACCTCTCAGTGTCCACCCTATCCAGCCCCTTCAGAATCTTGTCTTTTTCAATGAAACCACCTCTCATTCTTTTAAACTCCAGAAAATATAGGCCCAATTTAATCAGCCTCTCATCACAGGACAGCCCTCTCATCTCGGGAACCAAACTAGTGCCCCTTCGCTGTACCACCTCCTTAGATATGGAGGCCAAAACCACGCACAGTACTCCAGGTGTGGTCTCACCAAAGCCCTGTCCAATTGTAGCAAGACTTCCTTATTCTTGCATTCCAACCCCTTTGCAATAAAGATCAATATGCCATTTACCTTCCTAATTGCTTGCAGTACCTGCACGTTGACTTTGTGTTCCTTGTGCGAGGACTTCCAAATCTCTCTGAGCGCCAACATTTACAAATTTTTCACCATTTCAAAAAATCTGATTTTCTATTCTCTCTGCCAAAGTGAATAACCTCACATTTCCCCAAGTTTTATACCCAAGCCCAAACCTGTCTGCATAATGCTGGATAATCACTGAATAGCACTTCACCGAGGATCTGCCTGGAAAAGGTTTGCAATATGATCACAAAGTGAAACAGTTACAGCTCTTCAAAAAGAGACGCAATGTGGCGAAACCACTTCCAGATCTGGGTCATACTTGTATTATTATCGGAACGGCAGAGTGTCCCACTGTGGAGAGGCAGGAGTCTCATTAACATATTTAAATTAGACTTCTATCATGCAACTGGGGGCCCGACTTGCAATGAATTCAGGTTGCATGGGTGTCCCAAGGGTTGGGACAGTCACCAGTTAAATGGAGGCATGGTTGCTTGGGACTTTATTGGGGTGGTTAATGGTCGGCAGGCACAATGTTACAAAGGTTCAATGCTTGCAGGTCCTTTCTCAGTTCCCTCTGGGACACAGTTTGTTGAGATACTTGGTGTGAGAGACTTACCTGGACAGTTTGGGGTTGTTCAAATGGAAATGATCATGATGTGTGGCGCCATGGCTGCTCTCAATTGGACTGAGGAAGAGGATGAGAATGAGGATCAACAGCAACAAAGGCTTTGCTGTGGAGGGAGCCAGTAGGTGGCCAGCAGAGAGGAGATGACTTCAGGGGAGGCCCGACCACCTAACTGTTCCCTACAATCAGAGGCACAGATTCTTCAACCTGATGGAATGTTGCACTGTCAGAGACCTGGGAGGCAGGTCTGGAGGCTGGATCCAGGTCTGGAAACAAGTTCTTGGGGCAGGGTCCAGGACTGGGTGCAGGGTGTGGAGCAGAGTCAGGGGACAGGGTGGGGTGGGGGTGGGGGGGTGGGGGGTGGTCCAGGCAAGGAGCAGCAGCAGGGTCTGGCAACAGGGTCTTGTGGGAAGATCTGATTCAGGATGTGGTGGAGGGTTTGTGTCAAGGTTGGGGGTTAGGAGCTGGGAGATAAGGTCTGATGGGAGAGTCTGGGTCTGTGCTCAGGGTCTGGTGGGAGGGTCTGGGTCTGTGCACAGGGTCTGGTGAGAGGGTCTGGGTCTGTGCTCAGGGTCTGGTGGGAGGGTCTGGGTCTGTGCTCAGGGTCTGGTGGGAGGGTCTGGGTCTGTGCTCAGGGTCTGGTGGGAGGGTCTGGGTCTAGGCTGGTGGCATGGTACTGAAACAAACCTTCAAAAATAAACATCAGCTGAAAGCTAACAGACTTGATGGGGTTGTTGCAGTATGGAAATTATACAAAGATTAAAACTGGAAACAGAAATGAAAACAGGAGCTGTAAAACTAGATGTTAAAAAAACTTGACCCCTTACTGTTTGTGAACTGTACTGCACAATTTTAGAGATTATCTGTTCTGGGATCTTTCTGAATCCGCACTGAGGTGAACTTGCCTCAACAATGAAGTTCTAACTTGGAGATTTTTTGGAAATCCACTGATACACTGGTCCTTTGAATGAATGACAATCTCTTTATTTTGGAGAGTCCAACAGAAAGTGTAAATCCACCTCTGACTGGATGTTGCAAGAGACAGACTATATTAAGCAATATGTTTTAATGAGTTCTTTGAACTCTCTTATTTTGGTAAACATGTTAAAAAAGGATTTAAACTGTTGTAAGATCATGATATCAAAGGTCAGCTTCATTTATTGTGTTGATATACATTTCACTATTTCACATTAAATTACCCATATATTATTCTGTATAACAGTGTATTACGGGATGGTTTTATATGCATTGAAATTGTGATGGGATTTCAGTTGTGTCTGTGTTTATCTTGTGATTGGGGTGTATCTGGAGATCTGGATAATGATTGGCTGTTACTTGGTGTCCGGCCAGCTTTCCAATGCCTGTACTCTGATCTTGACCTGGTTTAGTTGCCGAGGTGACACATTATCCTAGAAAAGAACTACAGGCTGCAGGCCTCAGTGCAGTTACAAGAAGAGCTATGAGACAGTCATTCTGGGTGATCCATCTGATTGTGTTAGAGCTGATGCTTTGATCGACTGGACTGGAGACACACGGAGGGACATTTTCAACTTTACTGCCTGATAGTAATCTGGCGGAGTGATTTGGCCACTTATAGAGTCTGCACAGTCTTCGTCCTATTGTTTTCAATGGAATGGATGTCAGACAGGTTCTACAACAGTCGGTGAAGTTGAGAATGAGCTTCCTGATTTGTGTGTTTCTGTGTAGTGGTCCATTTCTCCTAGCTACAGGAGTAGCAGTGACAAAAGAAAGATTTGAATTTCTATAGCGCCTTTCATGATCTAAGGACACTCCAAAGCGCTTTACAGCCAATGAGGCATTGTTGAAACGCTTTCACTGTTATGATGTAGCAGCCAATTTGTCCACAGCAAGTTCGCATGAACAGCAACGTGATAATGAGCAGATAGTCTGTTTTAGCAATATTGGCTGAGGGAGAAATCCCTGCTCTTTGAAATAGCACCATGGCATCTTTTACCTTGCCAAGAGGGCAGACAGGGTCACAGTTTAACATCTCATCTGAAAGATGGCACCTCTAAAAGTGTAGCACTCCCTCAGTACTGCACTGGAGTGTCAAGTCTCAAGTCTCTGGAGTGGGACTTAAACCCACAACCTTTTGGCTCAGATGTCAGTCTGTTACCTGAAAGTAAGAGGTAAATAGAGAGGGTGGAGGCTTATGTGGAGTATAAACACTAGCATAGACCAGTTGGGCCAAAAGGTCTGTTTCTGCGCTGTAAAGTTCTATAATTCTCTATGTAATGAAAAGGTTGAAGCAGGGCTGAATGCATGAGTATCTTAACCACACACAGAGCAAATAGAGCCAGAGGTGGTAAAGAATGTTTCTGATTTACTCTCCACAGGTTTTATTTAAAGACATCTCGGGGCCCTGCTTTCCTAACTTAGGAAACTCCGCAGCTTCTCAGAGGAAAACACAACCAATATATTCTTTGCACCCTTATTTGAAGAGCGGTCAGTTCAACAACACCGCTCCAATGTTACACCTCCCGCCATCCTGACTGGCGAGTGGGCGGGGCCAGTGAGTGTGGGCGCGTCTTTGTGGGCAAGGGGGCGGGGAGTCTGATAGAGCGGCTCCTGATTGGTCGGTGCCTGCAGTTTTCCCGCGCTATTTCAATTTCACGTTCTTGCAATCTTAAAGAGTGAACAGATTGGGATCGGTGGAGAAGGAGAGATCGGCGGAGAGGGAGCGGAGCGGGAGGGATCGGCGGAGAGGGAGGGATCGGCGGAGTGGGAGCGGAGCGGGAGGGATCGGCGGAGGGATCGGCGGAGCGGGAGGGAGCGGAGAGATTGGCGGAGCGGGAGGGATCGGCGGAGAGGGAGGGATCGGCGGAGTGGGAGCGGAGCGGGAGGGATCGGCGGAGTGGGAGCGGAGCGGGAGGGATCGGCGGAGAGGGAGGGATCGGCGGAGTGGGAGCGGAGCGGGAGGGATCGGCGGAGAGGGATCGGCGGAGCGGGAGGGAGCGGAGAGATTGGCGGAGTGGGAGCGGAGCGGGAGGGATCGGCGGAGAGGGAGGGATCGGCGGAGTGGGAGGGATTAGCGGAGCGGGAGGGATCGGCGGAGAGGGAGGGATCGGCGGAGTGGGAGCGGAGCGGGAGGGATCGGCGGAGAGGGAGCGGAGGGATCGGCGGAGTGGGAGGGATTGGCGGAGTGGGAGCGGAGCGGCGGAGAGGGAGGGATCGGCGGAGCGGGAGGGAGCGGAGAGATTGGCGGAGTGGGAGCGGAGAGATCGGCGGAGCGGAGCGGAGAGATCGGTGGAGTGGGAGCGGAGCGGCGGAGAGGGAGGGATCGGTGGAGTGGGAGCGGAGCGGCGGAGAGGGAGGGATCGGAGAGATCGGCGAGGGGCTCAGCGGGCAGAGCCGGGAGCAGGGAGGCTGTGTGGAGATGCCCCGGTACACGGTACATGTCCGGGAGGAGTGGCTGACCGTGCCCTGTAAGGACACCTCGGCCAGTGTCCGCTGGCTGGGCAGGGAGGCTCTCCGCCGCTACATCAAAAACAAGCCGGACAACGGCGGCCTGAGCTGTGTGAGCAGCACCCAGTTCCTGGTCAGACGCTGCCAGGGGCTCGGCTTACTGGATCCTGACGATGTCATCGAAGATGTCCTGGAGGACAATGACTTCGTCGAAGTCGGTGAGGAGAGGAGAGAATCCCCGCCCCGTCCAGCTACTATCAAACTTAACTAATGAATTAACCAATTAACTAATCTCAGCTTTTGTCTCTTTAACCCAGTGCTGGAGGACGATGTGATGTCTCCAGACTTCATCCCGTCTCAGCCCGAAAGGGTTTACCTGTATCCTTTGATAGAAAGAAAGACTTGCATTTATATAGCACCTTTCACCTCAGAACACCCCAAAGTACTTTACAACCACTGAAGTAGTTTTGAAGTGTACTCACTCCTGTGGTGTGTGAAATGCAGCAGCCAATTTGCACACAACAAACTTGGAAGGACAGCAGTGTGGTCATGACCAGATAATCTGTTTTAGTGATGTTGGTTGAGGGATAAATATTGTCCAGGACACGGGGGAGAACTCCCCGGCTCTTCTTCAAAATAGTAGAATGGGATCATGTAGATCCATCTGGGAGGGGAGACAGGGCCTCGGTGTAAAGTCTCATCCGAAAGACGACACCTCCGACAGTGCAGTGGGTATTGCACTGAAGTGGAATATTCCTCATAAATATTTGCCAATCTTTGCACTGGAAACAAAAGATTTAAGCAAAGCTGAAATGCCTTAACCAACTGCTCACCCAGATACACCAGATATCATGAGCCAGACGAGGTAAACATGTTTTACTCACCATGGATTTGATTTTACTTCATCTACACTTCTCAGTCTCTGTGATAAGGTGCCACATCAAAAAGGTTATTGCAGAAAACAAAAGCTCATGGTGTAAGGAGTAACATTTTGGCATGGATAGAAGATTGGTTAGCTAACAGGAAACAGAGAATAGTCAGAAATGGGTCTTTTTCTGGTTGGTAAGATGTAACGAGTGTGTCCCACAGGGATCAGTGCTGGGGCCTCAACTTTTTACAATTTATATAATGACTTAGATGAAGGGACCGAAGGTATGGTTGCGAAATTTGCTGATGACACAAAGATAGGTAGGAAAGTAACTTGTGAAGAGGACATAAGGAGGCTACAAAGGGATATGAGTGGGCAAAGATCTGGCAGATGGGGTATAATGTGGGAAAGTGTGAAATTGTCCATTTTGGCAGGACGAATAAAAAAGAAGCATATTATCTAAATGGTGAGAGATTGCGGAGCTCTGAGATGCAGAGGGATCTGGGTGTCTTCGTGCATGAATCACAAAAGGTTAGTATGCAGGTACAGCTAGTAATTAGGAAAGCTAATAGAATGTTATCGTTTATCGTGAGGGGAATTGAATACAAAAGTAGGGAGGTTATGCTTCAGTTATACAGGGCATTGGTGAGACCACATCTGGAGTACTGTGTACAGTACTGGTCTCCTTATTTAAGGAAGGATGTAAATACGTTGGAGGCAGTACAGACTAATACCTGGAATGGGCAGGTTGTTTTATGAGGAAAGGTTGGAGAGCCTAGGCTTATACCTGCTGGAGTTTAGAAGAGTAAGAGGCAATTTGATTGAAACATATCAGATTCTGAGGGGTCTTGACAGGGTGGATGCGGAAAGGATGTTTCCTCTTGTGGGAGAATCTAGAACTAGGGGTCACTATTTAAAAATATGGAGTCATCTATTTAAGACAGATGAGGAATTTTTTCTCTGCGGGTCCTGAGTTTTTGGAACCATCTTCCTCAAAAGGTTTTGAATATTTTTAAGGCAGAGGTAGATAGATTCTGAATAAGCAAGGGGGTGGAAGGTTATCGGGGTAGGCAGGAATGTGGAGTCAAGGTTACAATCAGATCAGCCATGATCTTGTTGAATGGCGGAGCAGGCTCGAGGGGCCAAGTGGCCTACTCCTGCTCCTAATTCGTATGTTTGTATGTTTCCCTCTTTCACCAGCCTAGGAGGCACTGACAAACATGCAGATTGAGTTTTGGATGTGTGAGGAAATGATTTGGAAAAAAGGAGTTGGCTTCAATTTCTGATCAGTTTCCATTATGCCAACAAGAACCACAGCTTTTATTATCAAACAACAACTTATGTTAATATAGCACCTTTAGTGTAGTAAAAATCCCAATGTGCTTCACAGGAGCGTTATAAAACAAGATTAGGCACTGAGCTACATAAGGAGATATTGGGTCAGATGACCAAAAGCTTAAAAAAGAGGTGTAGGGAGGGGATTCCAGAACTTGAGACCTAGCCAGCTGTAGGCACGGCCACCGATGGTGGAGTAATTAAAATCGAGGATGCTCAAGATGCCAGAAGTGGAGGATCTCTCAGAAGGTTGTAGGGCTGGAGGAGATTACAGAGATAGGGAGGGGGCAAGGCCATGGGGGAATTATAAAACAAGGATGAGAATTTTAAAATTGAGGCATTGCTTAACCAGGAGCTAGTGTAGGTCTGTGAGCATAGGGGTGATGGGTGAACTGGACTGGGTGTGAGTTAGGACATGGGCAGCAGAGTTTTGGATCCCTTTAAATTTACAGAAGGTAGAATGTGAACGGCTGGCCAGGAGTGCTTTGGAATAGTCAAGTCTAGAGGTAACAAAGGCATAGATGAGGGTTTCAGCAGCAGATGAGCTGAAGCAGGAATGGAGTTGGGCTTGTTACAGAGGTGGAAATAGGAAGTTTTAGTGTTGGCGGGGTTATGTGGAAAATCATCTCGGGCTCAAATATGATACCGAGGTTGTGAACAGTCTGGTTCGGCCAGACACAGTTGCTAGGGAGAGGGATGGAGTCAGTGGCTAGAGGACAGAGTATGTGGCAGGACCAAAGACAATGACTTCAGTCTTCTCAATATTTAATTGGAGGAAATTTCTGCTCATCCAGTACTGGGTGTCAGCTAAGTAGTCTGACAGTGCAGGGGTTGAGAGAGGTGCTGGTGACTTAGAGCTGGGTGTCATTAACCTATATGTGGAAACTGACACTGTGTTTTTGGATGATGTCGCAGAGGGGCAGCATGTAGAGGAGAAATGGAGGGGGCCAAGGATAGATCCTTGGGGGAGACTGGAAATAACTGCAGGAATGGGAGGAGAGGCCATTACAGGTGATTCTCTGGCTACGACTGGATAATTAAGAGTGGGCCCAGGTGAGTGCAGTCCCATCTGGCTGGATGATGGTGTGGCCAAGGCTGCAGACAGGGCGAAAAGGACAAGGTGGGATAGTTTGCCTTTGTCACAGTCACATAGGATGTCAATGCACTAGGGGACTGGGAGCCAGTGTAGGTCAAGCAGGACAGGGTTGAAAAGTGAGTGAGGCTTATGGTGGGATAGGGATGGGCAGCAGAGTCTGGACTAGTTAATGGAGCACATTGGAAAAATTGAGTGTAATGGTGACAGAAACCTGGGTAAAGGTTTGCTTGGTGATGGGGCTGAGATTGGATGGAGGGGGCCATTGCTGCAACAGTGGAAGTAGGTGGTCTTGGTGATGAAGAAGATGTGAGGTGTTAAGCTGAACTTTGGGCTGAACAGGGTGCCATGGTTTCACACTGAGATTCAGCCTGAGTAGGTGGACGAGGGCAGTGATGGAGTCTGTCTGACTGATGCTGAGTTGGGAAAAAGTCTAACTCGTCCAAAGCTTGTATCTAATCTGCTAATCAGCATCGACTGCCCTAGTCGGTGAATTCAAGGCTGCAACAGTTGTTGTCTGTTAGAGACAGATCCTGTTTCATAGTTGCTATGAATTGCACTCCATTAAACTTTTGGAAGAAAAGTTTTCCAAAATTACAGTCGACAAAGACTTAAAATGATAATTTGTTCATTAGATATGGTAACATAATTGTAGCCAGTCACATCATTGCACATTTCTTTCTGCTAACCTAACACATGATCACACAGTACAGTGGTCAATTACATATTTGTTCCTATTAACAGGTTACAAGTATCTATTCACAGTTTAATGAGAGCTCAAAACCAAGGCTGAAACCCAGATATTGAGCAGAGTAGAAATACTATTCTGAATTGGAAAATCAAAATTGGAAGTGTCTACTGAAGCCTGACATTAATCCAGTGTGAAAAGCTGCTGATTATGTATTTGTACTTTGCTCAGCACTAATCAAACATTCTAAAGGAATAACACAATCTTTCAGTATATTTGTTTAGATGGAAACCAGCTAACAATAGAAGATCTCGTTCGTTTGGGAAGAGGACTTTACAAGATTAAGGTGGGTGTATGTATAACACCTCTAAGTGCTGCTTTCATACAGTTGGAATTCTATAAAACTAAACAGCTAAATGACAGGTTTGACATTTCGTCCCTGCTCCCCACTTCCCCCCCCCCCCCCCCCAGCTCACTACAGAAGCAGAAGAGAAGATCAAACAGTCAAGATTACTTCTGGAAAATATTGTGAAAGAAAATAAAGGTATGTTGATAAAGAGAAAGACGTGCCATGGAAACTGGATTCTGTGACAGATTTGATTCTCATTCCTCCCACATCCTCTTATTGTGTGCTAACAAAGTACAGCAGCCCAAGACAATGAAGGGAAATTACCTTTACACTTCGTTCTTCTTTCAGTTGTGTATGGAATAACCACAGGCTTTGGGAAATTTGCTCGGACTGTTATCCCACACAGTAAGCTCAAGTAAGTTGTGCTGTTTTAAGATGTAATGGCTGCTCCCGTTAATTCTCTGTAGTCCATATAGATCTAGTTCATCGTGATTCTTTTTAACACTTTTAGCCTAACTCGCTTGCCAGCAAACTGACAGTATCAACTACAATGCTCGTCTTCCACCCTGCCTGATTTTACTGCCTGTTGAAGTCAGTATAGTGTAATGTTGGCCCAGTTGTAAAACTGGCATTCCACCCAATCCCATGGGTTCCCTCCATGACTTTGTTTAAAATTAGCTTCTATGTTGCACAGATACTCTGATGATCATCATTCAAACTATTGGGCTGGCAATTTCCTTGCTGCTGCTTCTGCTTCATCCCTGTAAATTTGCAGGAAGTGCAACACATATTCGACACCCATAGGTGGGTTTCTGCCCCACTTACAGTGAAGCAGATGCAAGGAAATTCCCAGCCTTTTAAACTCCCTTTTACACCATTGTATAGCAACTCACCTTCGTTAAGAACATTTCGAATGTTAATTTTCCCTTATTCGGCTTCCAATGGTGCTGACTTCCTCCTTGGGTTCGCTTCTACAGTTCTCATCCCTGGACTATGCCCTCTAAGGGTCTGTTCTACCTATGTGACTGGACAATGAGTGTCAGAGGACTGCTCCTCATCTCTGAGCCTGAATTTCCAAGCCCAACGGAGCCTTGTAAAAAAAAGTCAGCCATAATCTCATTTAATGGGGGAACATTCTCAAGGGACTGCATGGCCTCTTCATGTCCTGAGCCTGCCATCACCCAGTATCCACACACACTGGAAAGTGATGAAGAGTGAGAAGAGACATGATGTTTTCCCCTCTTTTGCGTCACCCAGCGACTGTAAGACCAGTGGCAGCATTTGGCACTCTCCTGCTGAATCAGTTCCGATCAGTTAAATCAGGATCAGGCCCTGAGGCCTCACCACCTTTTCTGAAAGCATTCTATAATACTCCACATAATACATTCCACCCCACCCTGTGTCAAAATGTGGAAGTAATTATTATTTTAATAAAAATGATTTTTCCGAAGTGTAATCTTTTTTCTCTTCTCCATCCAGAGAACTCCAAGAAAACCTTGTCCGTTCCCATTCAGCTGGTATGGGCCATTCATCTCAGTGTTTTATCGAGCCGTTCAGTGTTTCTATGTAGAATCTGTTTGGTTCAGTCATCTGCTCTGTCTGTCCACCAGGTGTTGGTAAACCCTTGTCACCAGAGAGGTCCCGTATGCTGCTCGCTCTCAGGATCAATGTTCTTGCCAAGGGTTACAGTGGAATCTCCTTAGAAACCCTCAATCAAATGATCCAGGCATTTAATGGTAACACCAATTTACTTTGTACCTTACTGTCTTTTATATGCAAGAAATATTTCATATATTATTGATTTAGTAAAAGACTATGTTTTATCAATATGTGATCCTGCACCATTTTCTCTCTCTCTCTCTTTCTCTCCTGTAGCTTCCTGTCTCTCCTATGTCCCAGAGAAGGGAACTGTTGGGGCCAGTGGGGATCTCGCTCCCCTTGCTCACCTTGCCCTGGGACTGATGGGTGAAGGCAAAATGTGGTCGCCAAAAAGTGGCTGGGCTGATGCGAAATACGTGAGTTTTCTGTTTTTTACTCTAAAGTACCAAGTAAGGTTGCAAAATTGTTTATCATTAGGTTAATGGCAGTAGGATCTGTGTGTGTTGGGATCCACACCAACAATGCCTGAATGACTACAGTTTGATCACTCTTACTCTGTTCTAGAGGAAGTGAAATTCCTACTCCTTGCCATTCTGCAAAGGTACAATGACAGCGCACAATGGTACAACTACAACAACACAGGACTTACATGCATGCTAACCAGCAGAAACAGCATGCAATAAACAGAATTAAATGATCCCACAACCAATGGATCAGATCAAAGCTCTGCAATCCTGCCACATCCAGTCGTGAATGGTGGTGGACAATTAAACAACTAATTGGAGGAGGTGGATCCACAAATATCCCCATCCTCAATGATGGGGGAGCCCAGCACGTAGGTGCTAAAGACAAAGTTGAGTGTTTGCAACTCTCTTCAGCCAATGGTGCCCAGTGGATGATCCAACTCAACCTCCTCTTGAGGTCCCCAGCATCACAGATGCCAGTCTTCAGCCAATTTGATTCACTCCATGTGATATCAAGAAATGGTCGAGCTGACTGGATACGGCAAAGGCTATGGGTCCTGACAACATTCCAGCTGTATTGCTGAAGGCTTGTGCTCCAGAACAATCCACACCCCTAGCTAAGCTGTTCCAGTACATTTGCAGCATTGGCATCTACCCATCAAAATGGAAAAACTGCCCAGGTATGTCCTGTTCATAAAAAGCAGGACAAATCTAATCTGACCAATTAACTGCCTCGTTAGTCTACTTTCAATAATCAGCAAAATGATGGAAGGTGTGGTCAACAGTGCTATCAAGTGGCACATACTCACCAATAACCTGCTCACCGATGCTCAATTTGTGTTCTGCTGGGACTACTCGGTTCCAGACCTCGTTACAGCCTTGGTCCAAACATGGACAAAAGGCTGAATTCCAGAGGTGAGGTGAGAGTGGCTGCCCTTGACATCAAGGCAGCATTTGACCAGGCGTGGCATCAAGGAGACTTAGTAAAATTGAAGTCAATGGGAATTAGAGGGAAAACCTTCCCCTGTTTGGAGTCATACCTAGCACAAAGGAAGTTGGTTGTGGTTGTTGGAGGTCAATTATCTCAGCCCCAGGACATCACTGCAGGAGTTCATCAGGGCATTTCCTGTGCCCAACCATCTTCAGCTGCTTCATCAATGACATTCCCTCCAACATAAGGTCCGAGAAGTAGGGATGTTCACTGATCATTACACAGTGTTCAGTACCATTGGCAACTCCTCAGATACTGAAGCAGTCCATGCAAAAATGCAGCAAGAGCTGGACAACATTCAGACTTGGGCTTATAAATGGCAAATAATATTTGCACCACACAAGCGCCAGGCAATGACCATCTCCAACAAAAGAGATTCTAACTATCTCCCCATGATGTTCAATGGCATTACCATCGCTGAATCCCCCACCATCAACATCCTGGAGGTTACCATTGGCCAGAAACTTAACTGGATCAGCCATATAAATACTGTGTACTGTGACTACAAGAGCAGATCAGAGGCTGGGAATTCTGCGGCAAGTAACCCACCTCCTGTCTCCCCAATGCCTGTCCACAAGACACATGTCAGGAGTGTGATGGAATACTCTCCACTTGCCTGGATGGGTGCAGCTCCAACAACACTCAAGAAGCTCAACACCATCCAGGACAATGCAGCCCGCTTGATTGACCCCCCCCATCCATCCTTCAACATTCACTCCCTCCACCACTGACAAACAGTGGCAGCAGTGTGTACCATCTACAAGGTGAACTGCAGCAACTCACCAAGACTCCTTCGACAGCACCTTCCAAACCTGTGGCTTGTACTACCTAGAACAAGGGAAGCAGACATAAGAACATAAGACATAGGAGCAGGAGTAGACCATAGGGCCCCTCGAGCTTGCTTTGCCATTCAGTGCAATCATGGCCGATCTTCTGCCTCAACTCCCACTTTCTCACTCACTCCCATATCTTTTGATTCCCTGAGAGACCAAAAACCTGTCTATCTCAGCCTTAAATATGTTCAATGACTGAGCATCCACAACCCTCTGGGGTAGAGAATTCCAAAGATTCACAACCCTTTGAGTGAAGAAATTTCTCCTCATCTTTGTTTGAAATGATTGGCCCCTTATCCTGAGGCTGTGCCCCCATATTCTAGATTGCCCATGCATGGGAAACAACCTCAGAGTATCTACCCCGTCAATCTAATTCAGAATCTTTTATGTTTCAATGAGACCACCTCTCATTCTTCTCCAGAGAGTATAAGCCTAATTTACTCAGCCTCTCATCATTAGCAACTCTTTCATCCCAGGAACTAATCCAGTGAACCTTCACTGTACTGCCTCCAAGGCAAGTATATCCTTCCTTAAATATGGAGACCAAACCATCACACAGTACTGCAGGTGTGATCTCACCAAAACCCTATGCAATTGCAGCAAGAACTCTTTATTCCTGTACTCCAATCTCCTTGCAATAAAGGCCAACATACCACTTGCCTAAAATAAAAACGAAAGTGCTGGAAATACTCAGCAGATCAGGTAGCATCTGTGGAGAGAGAAGCAGAGTTAACGTTTCAGGTCTGTGACCTTTCATCAGACCCTTTTACTTTCCTAATTGCTTGCTGTACCTACATGCTAACTTTCTGCATTCCTTATATCAGTATACTCAAGTCTCTCTCAACATCAACATTTATGTACACAGCAGTAGATAGATTCTTGATAAGCAAGGGGGTGAAAGGTTATCGGGGGTAGGTGGTAATGTGGAGTAATCAGTTCAGTCATGAACTTATTGAACGGTGGAGCAGGCTCGTGGGGGCGAATGGCCAACTCCTGCTCCTAATTCATATGTTCGTATTTGCAAGTTTCACTTCTACTTTTCTATTCTTACTACCAAAGTGAATCACCCACACTTCCCCACGTTATACTCCATCTGCCATCATGTTGCCCATTCACTTAACCTGTCTATATCGCTTTGCAGCCTCCTTGTGTCCTCCTCGCAGCTTATATTCCTACCTAGCTTTGTATTGCCAGCAAACTTAGATACATTACTCTCAGTCTCTTCATCGAGGTCATTAATATACATTGTAAATACCTGAGGCCCCAGCTCTGATCCTTGGGGAACTCCACTGGTTACAGCCTGCTTACTTGAAAATGCCCTGTTTATCCCTATTCTGCCTCCTGTCCATTAACCAATCCTCTCTTCATGCAAATACATTACTCCCAGCTCTATGCGCTCTTAGCTTGCGTATTAGCCTTTTGTGTGGGGCACCTTATCGACCCTACTAGTTATGTCCTCAAAAAACTGATAAATTTGTCAAAAACAATTTCCCTTTAGTAAAACCATGTTAGCTTTGACGCAAAGGAACACCATCCCTTGACATCAAGTCAGCTTTTGACCGAGTATGGCATCAAGGAGCCCGAGCAAAACTGGAGTCAATGGGAATCAGGGGAAAACACTCCGCTGGTTGGAGTCATACCAAGCGCAAAGGAAGATGGTTGTGGTTGTTGGAGGTCAATCGTCTCAGTCCCAGGGCATCTCAGCAGGAGTTCCTCAGGGTAGTGCCCCAGACCCAATCATCTTCAGCTGCTTCATCAATGACCTTCTTTCAATCATAAGGTCAAAAGTGGGGGTGTTCGCTGATGATTGCACATTCACAACTCCTCAGATACTGAAGCAACCCATGTCCAGATGCAGCAAGACCTGGACTTGGGCTGATAAGTGGCAAGTAACATTCGCACCGCACAAATGCCAGGCAATGACCATCTCAAACAAGAGAATCTAACCATCTCCACTTGATGTTCAATGGCATTACCATCATTGAATCCCCCACTATCAACATCCTGCAAGTTACCATTGACCAGAAACTGAACTGGACCAGCCACATAAATGCTGTGGCTACAAGAGTAGGTCAAAGGCACAGTGGCAGCAGTGAGTACCGTCTACAGGATGCACTGCAGCAACTTGCCAAGACTCCTTCAACAGCACCTTTCAAACACGTGACCTCTGCCACCTAGAAAGACAAGGGCAGCAGATGCACGGGAACACCACCACCTGCAAGTTTCCCTCCAAGTCACACACCATCCTGACTTGGAACTATAATTGCCGTTCCTTCACTGTCACTGGGTCAAAATCCTGGAACTCCCTTTCCAATAGCACTGTGGGTGTACCTGCACCCCAAAAACTGCAGCGGTTCAAGAAGGCAGCTCACCACCACCTTCTCAAGGGCAATTAGGGACGGGCAATAAATGCCGGACTACCCAGCAATGCCCACATCCCACGAACGATTAAGAATAAAGTTCCCCTCCAAGCCACACACCATCCTGACTTGGAACTATATCGCCGTTCCTTCACTGTCACTGGATCAAAATCCTGGAGCTCCCTTCCTAACAGCACTGTGGATGTACCTACCCCACATGGACTGCAGCGGTTCAAGAAGGCAGCTCACCACCACCTTCACAAGGACATTTAAGAATGAGCAATAAAAGCTGGCGCTGCCAGTGAAGCCCACATCCCATGAACTAATAAACGTAAAGCATTTCACGTCTCTCCCAACTTTAGCCAGCCTGTACTACAGTTTACGCTTGGTGACTCCAACCTGAGATTGCCCTCATCTGTCAAGATTCTTGGCCTCTGTATCTCTTCTGAGCTCAAGTGTTTCTCCCACATCTTCCTTCTTACTGACGCTGTATCCAAGAAACCCGAATTCTTTCATGCCAAATCCATATATCCATATCCTAGTCTTGACTCTCTATGAAGCCCAAGAGGTCCTGGACTGTTCACATAGAACACCTCTCTGGCATCTGTGTTCTCTGAGCAAACACTCCCCATCTCTACTGTTCAAACTTGCTGTGCTTCCCTCTTTCTGATCATCGATTTCTCGGTGCTGTTCTAAGGGGGAGGGAAGCCGTGGGTAGAAAAGACTATATTTGTTGCTCCTGTGTGTTGCCAGCTTTCCCTCGTGATTCCTTCACAAATGTCACTCCTGTGATTAGCGATCGTATGGGGGTCTGAATGATATCTTTGGATCCTGACAATTAAATATTATTGAGACATCTTGCTTGTTTGTGGTGGTCAGCCCCAACACTGCCAAAATCATGGGTGTTAAAATAGGGGCACGCGAGAATATGTCAGGAGCACCCAGCCACCATTTTAACTGCTCGCTGCACCAGGAGGTTAGAGTTAAACTCGGGGCTCAAATACCTGCAGCCAGTACTTTTGTGTTCCAGCAAGCCAGAGGGCCAAAAACCTGACCTATGATGCTCTCTAAAGCTCTTGGGTAATTGAGAAGCCAATCAAACCAGCCTCTGCCCTCCTAGGCTGGGCCCCTTGGTTAACTGAAACCATTCCATGTCACTGGAATACTTTAAGCTCCATTTCCTGAAACTGAAATGTGATAAAATCGCATTCTGGACTCAGGGCTCAATTTTCAAAATATGGTTGGGAACCCGACGCCCAGATGATTTCCAGGTCCTGACCCCACAGTCTGAACTGCGTTGCTAACGTGACGCGATCTTCGATGTTAATGTCCTGACTGGGCAGAAGGTGAGCTCAGCGGCCAATTAATGACGCTGAGCGCCTGCAGGAGGCGGGAGCTGCCTGCGGAGTATGAGCAGCAAAGGCAGGCTGCAGCCATGATGGGGCCTCCCGCTGCCTTGCCGATGAGAGCAGGCAGCTCCATGGCGGGACTGCAGAATAAAGAGGTGAGGCAGCGCTTCCAAAATAATTTTTAAAATGCTCTGCACTAGACCCGGTGCAAGATCCCTGTGGGCACAAAACATTTCACCTTCCAACAATAAAGGTTGCCCTGTTCCCGACAGCTGTGCACTATCGGGCACCGGACTGGTCAGGCACGCTGAAATCCCATTTGAAAGTTACAGCGCGGAAACCCACCCCAACCCTGGCCCCTTAATGAGCTCCTGCATGAGGAGGTGAGCAGCTTCCCTGTTCCATCACCCACTCCCCCTCATTCCCTCACATTGAAAACTGCAGACTGTCCCGGAGTCATCGCGCTCCAGAGACGACCTCCTGGACCACGATTTTCAAATCCCGTCCGCACCTGGTCCCAACCCCACGGACAATTGACAATCCAGCCTTCAGTCCGAATCTAATCTACATTTTCCAGAAGCTTCTGTGTGTTGTGGATTTAAGCCGTTAATAGCAGCATTTTAATATAAATTCTTAACGGTCGTCAATTTTGATGAGTGTTTCCTGTTTAACATCACGCTTGTTTGGTGCAGTAATGAACCATCTTCTCTTTAGGTTTTACAAGCACATGGACTGAAACCTGTTACACTGAAACCAAAGGAGGTAAATTCCAGAGTTTGTATTTTCAGCTGCTCTTTCTTTCTCTAACTGGCACTATTTTCACAACGAACCATTATATCTCTCTCTCTCTCTGTATATTGGGCGTCAAACAGGTCTGTCTGGTCAGCTGATGCTTGCTTAAAGAAAGAACTTGCATTTATTTAGCAGCTTTCACGGCCTCAGGACATCCCAAAGTGCTTTGCAGCCTGTGAAATACTTTTGAAGTGTAGTCACTGTTGTCATGTAGCAAACACAGCTGCCAATTTGCGCACAGCAAGATCTCACCAACAGTAACGTGTAACTGACTGGATAATCTGTTTAAAGTGATGTTGATTGCGGGATAAATATTGGGTCGGACACTGGGGAGAACTCCCCTCCTCTTCTTCAAATAGTCTCGGGGCATATTTGACAATTCACCTGAGAGGGCAGATGGGGTCTTGGTTTAACATCTCATCCAAAAGGCGGCACCTCCCACAGTGCAGCACTCCCTCACTATTGCACTGGAGTGTTAGTCTGGAACTTGTGCTCAAGTCTGTGGAATGCAACTTGACCCAAATACCTTCTGCCTCAGGGCAAAGGTGCTGGGCACTGAGGCACAGCTGGCACTGGTGTATGCTGACTTATAACCATAATCATGGAAGTAGATCCCAATATCTGGTTGGAACTACAGAATCCTAAACTATGAGTGTGTCTGTTCTCCGAGGGACCTGCGCTGTAAGCCAGTGCATTGCACACCTCACATCAATTCTACACTATAGTCCTGTCGAAGGAACACAAACGGCAGGGTTTAGTTTAACAGATGGCATGTGGGTCCGTCTTGAGGAGCCAGCCTTAGGCTATAAACTGGCTGCAGTATAACTACCATCACAGCGAAGCAAATTTTACAAAGTACCCTGGCATCATTTAATGGACTGCAGAGGAACCACTGAGAGAATCCACATGGGGTAGAGTTTCCATATGTCCAACTTGAATGCATACTCACAGGAACCCACTATAGACCTAGATTCAGGCTGGTAAGAGCTATAACTAAGAAATCCCTAGTGAGGGTGGGGTTACTGCTGGCATTTAACCAGCTAAAAGCACCCAGCTTATAAACCCTACAGCACTGGTAAACCTTATCCTTGTTACTCAGCTATAAACACTCTATCCTTTGGGGTCACAGCCTTTCCAAGTTACCTTGGGGCAGAAGCAGGAAGAATTACAGTCCTCAGTGCCAATGCTACTGTGACAGGTGTCATCAGTGAGCCAGGCTGGCTGATTAATCACCTACAGTGATCCCGAGTTCCCAGGGCCCAGACAGTCCAGAGTTCCCGGGGCTGGGAGTTCCCAGATATTTGATTATTAAGTCTACCATTTAATATATCCAAACCCATTTCACTCTCTCATTCCCAGAGATTTCACCTCAAAGCCACCTTTAACCTGAGAGGTGTTGATTGACACCCTCACACTGAGGGTCATAACTAGATGGTCACCAATGTGACAGATTAATCAAAACATCAAACTGGTGGAATATTTTAATGGAATGAGTGATTTTCTTATAACCTAATCATTCAATCCGGTCTCAGAAACGGGCAGTGAGATTCTGGGGTCAGAAGATGGATTAATGCCACAGGTTGTGTGTGTGTGGGGGGGGGGGGGGGAGGAGGGTGTAATTTAGGACAGTTTCCTGTTCCCTCACCCTTTTTCTTTATATTGTGAAACTCCAGCTGTGGCAGTTCTAGCACTGCCGCTCCCCTCCGCCCTGATGATGTTGATAGATGCAGGGGGAGGAGGTGCGGAGGTTGACATTCTCCTGTGTCACCCTTTCCCACAGCTGATGGAAGGTCAGTCTGCATTAATGTGGAGTTCCAGCTCCTTATTGCCAATTATTCATGAGCAGTCTGGAAAATGTCTCCGAGATAAATACCTGGCATTGCACTTTAATAACTATGTCATCAGCCGAAACGGACAGCTCCCCCACTCCCACTGTGGCCAATTAGCTCTCTGCGAGCCGGGATGTCCAGGGACACGGCAGATGGCTGGGATTTGAAATGGGGGTCAGACTGGGGTCAATGTCTCGTTCTTCCCCCACACTTACAACCTTCTCATGCCTGATCTGTAACAGGGACCAGTCAACAAGTGTCACTTGTTGCTAAATCTCTGGCTAAACCATGTTAACCTCTGTGTTGTGTAAATATTGGCTGCAGTTGAAGGCTGCAGTTGTAGACCATTGACCTGACAGCTATATGAGTAGCCGAGAAACCAAAGGGCTGAGGGCCTCATTGTGCATTCACGATCACTTCAGAGCAACAGTTCATTAAAACAAGAAAAATGGTGAACATACTGGGGGGAATTTTGACTTTGGGCAAGAAGTGTGAAACAAGTGGTAGTGAACCCGCAGACCATTTTACACCCCTCCCAAACTGTTTTCCATTGATTTCAGTGGCACTTTGGAAGAGGAGGAGGCCATTTAGCCCCTCTCGCCTGTTGTACACCATTCAATTTGATTATCTGTATCATCTGTATCTTCACTCCATGTACCTAGCTTGGTCTTGTAGCCTTAATACAAAAATCTATCAGTTTCAGTTTGAAATGTTCTGTTTACCTCAAGCCCAAGCAGCTTTTTGGGACAGAGAGTGTTCCAGATTTCCACTACCCTTTGTGTAAGGAAATGCTTCTTAGCATTACCCCTGAATGGCCGAGCTCTAATTTTAAGTTTATGCCTCTTTGTTCTGGACACCTCGACCAGAAGAAATAGTTTCTCGCTATCTAACCTATCAAATCCTTTAATCATCTTAAACACTTCAGTTAGGTCACCCCTTCATCTTCGAACTCGGAATACAAGCTTAGACGATGCAACCTCACACTTTCAACTGTTTTAGCCCAATTAATGAGACTTCTGTTACAGCCTCCTCCTCTTCCTCCAGCATCTGGATGAAGTAAAGTGGGGATCTCACTGTGCTGTTTTGAGCTCCTGCCTCAGTAACTCTGTTGCAATGGAACACTTTCAAAAAGTGAGTTAGGATGGAGGGCAGGGAATCTTCTGTATAACAGTGAGTTAGGATGGAGGGCAGGGAATCTTCTGTGTAACAGTGAGTTAGGATGGAGGGCAGGGAATCTTCTGTGTAACAGTGAGTTAGGATGGAGGGCAGGGAATCTTCTGTGTAACAGTGAGTTAGGATGGAGGGCAGGGAATCTTCTGTGTAACAGTGAGTTAGGATGGAGGGCAGGGAATCTTCTGTGTAACAGTGAGTTAGGATGGAGGGCAGGGAATCTTCTGTGTAACTGAGTTAGAACGGAGGGCAGGGAATCTTCTGTGTAACAGTGAGTTAGGATGGAGGGCAGGGAATCTTCTGTGTAACAGTGAGTTAGGATGGAGGGCAGGGAATCTTCTGTGTAACAGTGAGTTAGAATGGAGGGCAGGGATCACTGTGTAACAGTGAGTTAGAATGGAGGGCAGGGATCACTGTGTAACAGTGAGTTAGAATGGAGGGCAGGGAATCTTCTGTGTAACAGTGAGTTAGAATGGAGGGCAGGGATCACTGTGTAACAGTGAGTTAGAATGGAGGGCAGGGATCACTGTGTAACAGTGAGTTAGAATGGAGGGCAGGGATCACTGTGTAACAGTGAGTTAGAATGGAGGGCAGGGATCACTGTGTAACAGTGAGTTAGAATGGAGGGCAGGGATCACTGTGTAACAGTGAGTTAGAATGGAGGGCAGGGATCACTGTGTAACAGTGAGTTAGAATGGAGGGCAGGGATCACTATGTGTATCAATCAGATCCAGGTTGCAGCCAACAATGTCCACACACAATTTTAGTGAGCAGTGCAGTTCTGCCTTGATGGTCTTGGCAAAGTATAGATGCAACTCAAGAGTAGAGATATGGGCCAATGATATCGGGAATGCTGGCTCCCTGAAATATTAATCGAGGAGATCCGAGCCTGGCGAAGTGCCTGTTGTTCTAGGCTCCCTATGCTTTGATAGTGGGGTGTGAGCAAGCTGGGGCTGGTACCTAGCAGAGGAGCCTCCCTGCATGTAACCATTACCCTGGCCTCCTCATGTTCAGTGCACATCTGTTGGTCAGCAGCCCTTCACTGCCTTCTAGTATTCTCAGCCCCTTGTGTGAGGCACGCCCAAAGCTCCACCTCTTTCCTGCACATTCCCAGCACCAGTGGTGGGGAGTGTGGGGGGAGCTAGGGTCGTTAGTACTGGGAGCACTGGGCCAGGGGACTGGGTGATCAGTACCAAGATGATTCATTCTGAACTTGTGTGTCCACTTTTCCTGTTAGTGTAGGTACTGAAAACATGTATCTTTCCATTCAAACTGATGCTGGTCATTAATTTGCCTCCTCCATTGTCTTGTTTTGGCATGACACTGCTGAACTTCCTTCTGCAGAGACAGTGCATATGATGTTAGCAGAGTATTGTGTTTTGCTTTATCACAAAGGGACTGGCCCTGATCAATGGGACTCAGATGATCACGTCACTAGGCGCTGAGGCAGTGGAGAGAGCGAAGGCTATAGCCCAACAGGCGGACATTATAGCAGCTCTTACACTGGAGGTTCTGAAAGGCACTACCAGAGCCTTTGACAGCGGTGAGTGGTTACTGGGAGCTACTGCATGTTTAGTTATGGTGGTTTTTTGGACTCCTCAGATCACACAGTGCACACACATAATATCCACTGAGATAACCTTCTGCACTGTCCTTATCCCAACTTAATGTGTTTAACAATTAAAATGTTTAATCTTTGCTAGAACATTTATTTATTAAAGATTGTTTGGATTATAATGGAAAAGCGACACTATTACTTCCTGTTCCATGGTACATAGGGATAGGCAATAAATGCTGGCCTTGCCAGTGAAGCTCACATCCCAGAATGAATTAAAATAAAGATGCTAGTTAGTCCCCGTTCCACACCCAATTCACCAATATCGCAGTACAGGAGCCCCTTATTACCCACCACACTGGCCCCTCAGCAACCACAGGCCCCTCATTACCTTGCACACAGGTCCTTCACCCCCTACCACACAGGCCCCTCACCACAGAGGCCCCTCACATCACAGACCCTCACCACACTACTGTCTTCTACCACTGTGAATCTTGTGTTGGTGCAGTCCTTTAAATAAATAGAGATACTATTCCTTCTGCAAGTAACAAAATGAATCCCCCCCCCTCCCCACTTTATCACAACACTTTTTTTTTTGCTAGTTGGTGAAGAGTGGAATGTATACCCTAACTTGAATCAACTTGGCAAATGTCGTCCGTGTGCATTGTAACATTGTGAGTGCAAGAAGACGCAGTGGGCCGACTAAGAGATGAAACTATCCAATGAGTTGGGTCCATGAAATGCTTTTAATGACAAGCTATAAAGTCCTCTGTGCAAATAGAACACAATCTTCAGCTACTGGTTACCTCTGTACTCAATTTTGCTGTTGTCCGTGTGTTTAGACATTCACAAATTGCGTCCTCATCCTGGCCAGATGGAGGTAGCCTTTCGATTTAGGTCACTGTTGGGTTCTGATCACCATCCCTCGGAAATAGCAGGTAAGCCCTTCCCAAGTAAGAGACCATGAATAGCGATTTCGAGCGTACTTCTGGAGGTTTGTTGCGGCATTCCTGTAACGTTGTGCTCCATTCACAGAAAGCCACAGATTCTGTGACCGTGTTCAGGATGCCTACACCCTACGATGCTGCCCACAGGTAGGCGCTTCCAACGCTTCTCTGGAACCTGATGGTGTCGCACTGCTTTCGGGCTAGGGTTTACCAGCAGCAGATGCCAGTGCTTGACACACACAGTAAAGCCTCAATGAACTAGATCACATGTACTGTAATGCTGTTGATTACCTGATTGTACTTCCTGTTTCTGCTGTTGCTATAGCACCACTCATGACCTCAGAATATCCCAAAGCTCCTTACAGCAAATTTTTGTGTTTTTGTGATAAATATTGGCTTGGACACCATAGAGAGACATAGAGTCATTACGGCACAGAAGGTGGTCATTCGGCTCATCGAGTCCGTGCTAGCTCTCTGTACAGTAATCCAGTCAGTCCCATTCCCCCACTCTAACCCCATAGCCATGCAAGCTCATTTCCCTCAAATGCATATTTAATTTCCCATTTTGAAATTTTACTCTGCATTCCAATATCCAAGTCATTTATCTATATTAAAAAAAGCAGTGGGAGAATTCTTGGCTCTTCTTTGAAATACTGCCCTTGGATCTTTTATATCCACTCGAGAGGGCAAGTGGTCCTCAGTTCATCCAAAGGGCGACACCTCCAGCAGTGCAGCACTCCCTCAGTACAGCACTGGAGTGTCAGCCTGGATTATTTGTTCAGTTTCATCATTGAACCAAGGCTGACATCTCCGTACAGGATAGAAGAAGCTCATGTGACCAGGTGCAGAATTGGTGCTGGATTCTCTCAGCAACTGATTTTCCTCATTTTAGTGCGTCAAAGGGCATTAGTATTATGAGCACTGACCTCTGTGTGTATCCTTGCTTTGTACAGGGAACGCTCGGTAGAACACTGACACATATATTAAAAGTTCAGAAAAAAAAGAGTGCTTACTGAAGTAAAACAAAAAGTTGCTGACATTTGCTTGATTTAATGCATTTTTTTTGTAGGTACATGGGGTAGTGAATGACACTATTGCATTTGTGAAAAATATCCTCGAGACTGAAATTAACAGCGCCACAGATAATCCGGTATCCTTTGTGAGTTTAATGTAGCACAGTGTAAGCTTTTTTCTTTCAGACTGTGTCAGCTCTGGGTCTACCACAGTGAGATACTGAAAGAAGTTTTGAAAGGAGGTACAGAGGTCAGTTAAGACAATTACTGTAAAAGACATATATGAAGATGGAAGTGGTATTTGATGTATTGCAATAAAGGCTAAACCTAATCAATTTTAAAGTGCCAAACCACCCAATAAAAGGGGAATATGTACTAGGGGAACGCGATGTTGCTTGTTATGGATAGTTGGAAAGAATGCGACAACAGCACAGAAATTAATGAATTTCAGTATACCAAAATAACCTGTCTTGACCCAACCCACTGTTATGTTTAATGGCCAAATTCAGAGAGATTCCTTGCCCTGCTATTGGTGAAGTTGTTGTTAAATTTATACATAGTATGAGTATAATCCTTGTCCTATTGTTTGCCAAGTAAAGACCAAGTTGCATTTTGCCTGCGTTTCCTTAGGTGGAATTTTTGAACTTATAATATTGCGATAATGTTAAATTCAGCACTTTTTTCTCAACAATAAGTCAGCGGCCTAGAATTAGTCTCAACAGTAGTGACTTGATGTATTCATTGATTATTCATTGGGAGGACAGTTAATATACAATCCCAAATATTGCTCGTCATTATAGGATGATGGTTGCTTGAAATATTTGCAGGCCCAAGTGTCATTTCATTCCATCTGCACAACAAGGGCTTTAGCTGAAGCAGATAGATGGGATCCTCTCTCTTTAATATTAATAGAGTGGCCTTCACCACAGGGCAGTTACTATGATAGACAGCTTAGTGGATCAAGGCCACCTTACAGTGGTAAGAAGGGGCTGTTCCTGGAAATGTGCTCTCTCTCTCTCTTTTCCTCCCTTCCTTTCCTCTCTCCTGGCAGCTGCAGCAACAAGAAGAAAGTGTCTCTGTTTCAAAAGTCTAAACCAGCTTAGCTTTGAATGGCTTAGCTAGAGAAAGTGAGTGGATGTTTAGAGAGCCAGTAAATTTGTACCTTTACCATTTTTCATAATGGAGCAGTGTAGGAAAATTGACTGATTTGCCTGTGTAAACTGTGTACATTCGTACATTTTATGTCAAATAAACCAGTTGAAGCTACGCCTTGTCTCAGTAAAGTGCCATTTCAGTTAGCGTTCAATAAGGAGAGGCACATTCCTTTGGCGGCTCTGACAATTGTGAGGAAAACCACATCAAGCCAAGAATGAGGCATATTAATTTTGTCATTTGGAACATTAAATTTTAAACTCTTACTGGACTAAAACATGGCTACACCTGAATTCTAAAAGGACAGTGGCTGGAAACATTTGCATTCTAAGAGACAGTTGCCTGGAGAAGACAATGGAACTGCTCCCTGATTCAATTAACCAAATGGATTTTGATCACCAGACATTGAGGGTGTGAAGGTCAGCATTCCAGCCCCCCCCCGACTGAGGATGTCTACTAAGATTGAAAGAATCCACAAAACCGCTGGGCAGGTTGTTTTATAAAAAAGATAGTCACATGACTGGCCTGCTGGCCCAGGTTTGGTTTTAATTATGTTCACAGAGCAGTTTGGGTCAGACTGCAATTTGAAGACAAAAGAGAAGGAAGGTGTCTCCTTGGCTCTCTCTCACGAAAAGAAGGGACTGCAACTGGATTTCCAGAAGACAGAAAACCATCGAAACAAGTTTGAAAGCGTGTACTGGCCCCCCACAAGATGGCAAGATCGAACTGCAGTCAAAGACTTTACAGAAGACAGTAAATGAACTCCAGCTATTGCTTCAAACCATTCTTCTTGATTCTTTCTCCTTCTCTGTCTCTATCGGAATGTGTGTTTATCGCGTATGCATGCTAGCCGGGGCGCGCCGTGTATTTTTAGTAGTTTTAACCGAAGGAGAGTTTTAAGGTTAATAAACTTATACTTTTCTTTAAATCTGAGAAAACCTGTCTGGTTGATTTCTTTGCCATCACAGTTAGAGAGCAGTGAGCAAGCATTCACTGAGGGGAAGCTAAAAACATGGTGTTTTAAAAATTAAACCCTGTTACGGCCAAACCAGGAAAAGGCTGAGAGGGGACCCCTTTCTCACCTGGTCGTAGCACAATATTACAGGAGCTGGTGTACAGATTAAGGGTGACCTATTGTGACCCCTCAGTCTCACTATCATTTGTCTCAATACTGGGTTTTAAAAGGTGCACTTCAGCTCACAGGGGATGTGAGGTTGACTTATGGGACTGATTAATACAACAACAACTTGCATTTATATAACAATTTTAATGTGGTGAAATCTCCCGAGGCATTTCACAGGAGCATTATCAGACAGACTTTGACACCGAGCCACAGGAGACCAAAAGCTTGACCAAATAGGTAAATTTTAAGGAGCATCTTAAAGGAGAAGAGAGGGGTAGAAATGCAGAGAGGTTTATGGAGGGAATTCCAGAGCTTAGAGCCTATATAACTGAAGGTCTGTCACTAATGCTCGAGTGAAGGAAATCGGGGATGCACAAGAGGTCATAATTGGAGGAACACAAGGGCTTGTAAGGCAGGAACAGATTACAGAGATAAGGAGGGGGCAATACCATGGAGAGATTTGAACACAAGGATGAGAATATTATAACAAAAGCAAAATACTGCAGATGCTGAAAACCTGAAATAAAAACAAGAAATGCTGGAAATACTCAGCAGGTCTCGCATCATCTGTGGAGAGAGAAGCAGAGTTAACGTTTCAAGTCAGTGACCCTTCATCAGAGGTTAGAAATGTAATAGATTTTAAGCAAATAAAGCAGGGGTGGGGCAAGAGATAACAAAAGGCAAGGTGTTGATAGGACATAGGGTGACAGAGAATAAGTGACAAGAAGGTCATGGAGCAAAGGCAAACGGTATGTTAATGGTGTGTTGAAAGACAATGTGTTAGTGCAGAGAGGGTGTTAATTGACAGAAGAATAAACAACTTGGCCCCAAGCACAAACATGAAAAAATAAACAGTGGGTAGGCACAGTGGAAACACACTAAAATAAAATAAACAAATAAAAAAGAAAAAATGAAAAAGTAATCAGAAATAAAAATAAAAAGGGGGCCTGTCATGCTCTGAAATTATTGAACTCAATGTTCAGTCCGGATGAGATATGAACTTTGAGACAGAACCCATTGTAAGTCAGCGAGCACAGTGGGCGAAGGATGAACGGGTCTTGATGTGAGTTAGGATGTGGGCAGCAGAGTTTTGGATAAGTTCAAGTTTGTGGAGTGTGGAAGATGGGATTCTGTTCAGGAGAGCATTGGAACTTTGAGTCTGGAGAGAACAATAGCATGAATAAGGGTTTCGGCAGCAGATAGGCTGAGATGGGACAGAATTGGGTGATGTTACGGAGGTGAAATCTTTGTGATGGAGAGGATATGGGGAGGAAGCTGAGCCTAGGGTTAAATAGGACTCTGTACCTTGTTTATTTTGTTTTTTGTTATTCATTTTGCGGCATGTAGGCATCGCTGGTTAGGCCAGCATTTGTTTGCCCATCCCTAATTGTCCTTGAACTGAGTGGCTTGCCATGCCATTTCAGAGGGCATATTAAGAGTCAATCAAATTGCTGTGAGTCTGGAGTCATCTTTAGGCCAGACGAGGTAAGGGTGGAAGATTTCCTTTCCTAATGAGTGAACCAGGTGGGGTTTTACAACAATCGACAATGGTTTCATGGCCATCGTTAGACTTAGACAGAATTATTAATTGAATTCAAATTTCACCATCTGCTGCGGTGGGATTTAAACTCATGTCCCCAGAGAATTAGCCTGGGCTCTGGATAACTAGCACAGTGACATTATCACTACACCAACACTTCCCCGCAGAGAGAATGCCTAGTTTTGTGGCACAAGAGAAGCACTTAACTATTTGGAACCAGAATGTTACAGTCTGGGCTCTCTCCCAACACTCCTTGTTCTTACTTTAAACTGAAGGCAGCTTCCATAAGAAAACTTGCTCATCTTACAATCTAAAACTTCTGCGATTGGGACATTGTGCTGTAGGACTGACAATTCCCACAGTGTTGAACGCTGGAGGCCCACACGGGTTACCCACTCTGAAAAATGATCGTACCTTTCTGGCTAAAGCTAATAGTTTGAATTTACTTGCAAAGAATAAAATTACACAGAAGTTTAAGAAAACAGAAAATAAACATTTGTACAACTATCATATTGATTAATCGTCTCCCTTCATTTCCCAGAACTAAATGGAGCATCATCTTGCAGACCGTCCCTGAGTTCTATGACCCTGTCCATCTGAGCAGTTCAAGAATCACCCATGTTGCTTTCGTTCCCCAAATATCTGCTCGGTGAGATCCCAGTTCACCTATCATGTAACTGATCCCTGCAGGGATATGGAACTCTGCAGAGATGTTATTATCTGTGGTAGTACTAGATAGTTTATATCTGCAGCAAAATTGGTAGCTTAGACTTTGGAATTTAACTATGTATGTCTATTGAATAAAAAAGATGGATTTAAATTAATCCTAATTTTCTTTTTCACCAAGAACTTTGGGACTAATTTTACTTGTGTCAACAGAAAAAAGTTATTTTAAGTGCCTTCGTGCAACTTATTCTATGGTAACATTTTTTGCTTCCTTGTACTGGGTACTGGGTTCCCACTGATGTCATAGCCACTGGTTATAAACCTTAAATTGTTTACTTAAGATGGTGTTTGCAGATAGAGGGGAGACAATATCTGGCGGAAACTTTCATGGAGAATATCCTGCGAAAGTAAGTATTTGTTGCACTCAATATTATTGGAATAAAGAAGATTAAGAGGGAAGCTGTTAATGGTTTTCAAAATTAGAAAGAGTTTTGATGGAGTAAATTGGGAAATAGTGTTTGGCTGGTTGGTGAGTTGATCACTGGAGGTCAGAAATTTTTCATCATCAGGAAGAGTGAGGAGAGAGGCTGGGCGAATCTTTGTCACCCAGAAGGTTGTTAGGACTTAGAATGCCTGAACACAAACAGTGGGGGAAGCAGAATAAGACACGGATTTGAAACGGCAAGCATTTGAAGAAGGAAAAGGTTATGGGCAAAGAGCTCGGGAATGGGACTAATTGGATAGCTCTTCCAGAAAGACAGCACAGGCATGATGGGTTGAATGGCCTCCTCCTGTGCTGTACATTTCTATGATTTGTGGAGTCCATTATTTTGGATCCTGCATGGCGAAACATCTGTAGAATGTCTACCTATTATCTATGGTGGTTAAAGCTCTAAGACACTGACGTATTCTGTAATTCTTATAGATATCAAGTATCCTACCATGTTTTTAAAATAGTGAAAAGTATTCCGATGGATAAGGATGCTTTTTATTTCTGTCAGATACAAGGCCTGATAATCATGAAAGAAAACCAAATCACAGGCAGCAGCCAGAAAAAAATACCTTTGACCTTTAGACCATTATCAGGCATCACTGCTGTACTGTTGACTAGAAGCAATTCCTTGTGTTTGTTTTTACACAGGCCCTTGACTATCTGGCGATTGGTGTTCACGAGCTCGCTGCGATCAGCGAGAGGAGAATTGAAAGGCTGTGTAATCCCTCCCTGAGTGAATTGCCTGCATTCCTGGTCAATGAAGGGGGTCTGAACTCTGGCTTCATGATAGCTCACTGCTCAGCAGCTGCCTTGGGTAAGTCACATCATTCTGAATTTCAGCAGGTTCTGTACTAGTTGCTATTTTATTATTGGAGCGTTAGTAACAAGAGATCAGTGATCACTTGGCCATCAGCAGGAGGAAGAAGCGGAGCAGGTTGCAGGATCTGAGGGAGAGCAGTAACAGGGGAGCAATTGGTGCAGTGAGGAGCAATATACTGTGACCCAAGCGCACCTGAAAGGCCATGCTTTTATCATTTTAAACACATCAATTAGATCAGCATTCTAAACACAAAAAAATACAATCCAAGGCAGATTGAATAAACTTGACTTGTATTCCCTTGAGATAAGAGGCTTAATTTAAATAGAGTCATTGCTGCACAGAAGGAGGCCATTCAGCCCATCGAATACATGCTGGCTCTCTGCAAAGCAATCCAATCAGTCCCATTCCCCTGCTCTATTCCCGTAGCCCTGCAAGTTTATTTTCCTCATGTGCCTTTCCAATTTCCTTTTGAAATCATTCATTATCACTGCATCCGTGTAGGCAGCAAAGTTCCAGGACGTTACCACTCACTGTGTAAAAAAGTTCTTCCTTACATTCCCCCCTGTGGAGAGAGGAACAGAGTTCTGATGAAAGGTCACAGACCTGAAACGTTAACTCTATTCCTCTCTCCACAGATGCTGCCTGACCTGCTGTGTATTTCCAGCACTTACTGTTTTTATTTCAGATTTCCAGCATCCGCAATATTTTGCTTTAATATAATTGCAATAATCTAGTTGTGGCCTAACCAGAGCTTTATAAAGGTTCAGCATAACTTCCCTGCTTTCGTACTCAATATCTTTATATATGAAGCCCAAGATTTCATATGCTTTGCTAATTGCTCTCAATATGTCCTTCCACCTTCAAAGATCTATGCACATGAACCCCAGTTCCCTGCACACTATTTGGAACTGTGCCATTAAGTCTATATTGCCTCTCCCTATCTCTTCTGCCAAAATGCATCAGTAGAAACTTCTCTGTATTAAATTCCATCTGCCACTTATCTGCTCATTCTACTAGCCTATTGCAGTCAATTGGTATCATTCTCACTGTTTGCAGCACCCAGGTTTGGCATCACTGGCAGATTTTGAAACTCTGTATTCCAATAATTAAGTCATTCATATATATATATCAAAAAGATCTTTGCATTGACCCTTGGGGAACACCACTCTCTACCATCCTCAGTCCAAAAAATAACCATTTACCACGACTCACTGTTTTCTGTCCTTTAGCCAATTTTTTATTCAATTGGACACTGACCCGCCGATTCCATGAGCCTCAGTTTTGTTAACCAGCCTTTCATGCGGTACTTAGTCAAATGCTTTCTTAAAATCACTATAGACAACCTGCATTGCTTTCCCTTCATCAACCTTTTCTGTTACTTCAGAAAATTCAATTCGATCAGTAAAACACGATCTGCCTTTTACAAATCTGTGCTGCCTGTTTTAACTAACTCAAACCTCTCCAAGTGCCTGTTAATTTTTTCCCTGATTATTGTTTCTAAAACCTTACCTACCATGATAATAAACTGATGAGCCTATAGTTGTTAGGACTGTCCTTACGCCCTTTCTTGAATAAGGGTGTCACATTTGCCACTTTCCAATCCTCTGGCTCCTCTCCCATATCTTGGGAAGAATGGAAGATTATGGCAAGCCCTTCCACTATCTCCACTTCCACTTCCTTTAGCAACCTGGGATGCAAACCATCCAGACCAGGCGACTTATCCACTCTCAGCATAGACAGCCCTTCCAGTACATCCTGCCCATCAGTTTTCACCCCATCTATTTCCTCTACCATCTCTGCTTCCAGTATTATTTTGTCATGGTTGAGAAGCAAAAAAGGGTATGATCACAATACTGGGTATATTCTATTGGTCTCCAAATAATGAGAGAGAGATAGAGGAGCAACTCTGCAGGTAAATCACACAGAGAGGTGCAGGAATTATAGAGTGATGATATTGGGGACTTTAATTACCCAAATATCGATTGGGATAATGTTAGAGTAAAGAGAAAGGAGGGATGAGGAATTTCTGAAATATGTTCACGAGAACTTCCTTGGCCAGTATGTTCTCAGTCCAACTAGGAAGGAGGCATTGCTGGATCTGGTGCTGGGGAATGAAGTGGACCAAGTGGACCAAGTGTCTGTGGGGGAACACTTGGGAAAGAGTGATCATCATATTGTAAGGTTTAGATTAGGAATGGAGAAGAGCAAGGAACAATCTAAAGTGGAACTTCTAAATTGGAAGAGGACTAACTTCAATGGGTTGAGAGGGGATTCAGCCAGGGTAAAGTGGAAGCAAAGTTTGACAGGAAAAACTGTTATGGAACAATACATGCTTTTTAAACCTGTCTTGGTATTCCTCGTGGCCCTTAATCTGCTCCTATCTAATATGGTAATTCTTCCTTCTGCAGTACTATCTAATGTTATAGCTGAGATGGGAGGAGTGCACTGTCTTTTCTAGTTCCACTTCTCCACAGGTCACAACATATATTTAAATGTTTACCCAGTTACTGATGTGGTCAATCATTGACTCTACTCTTTATTCCAGAATAACATACACCAATCAGATTTCTTTAATAAACAATGATATCAATTTATTATAAAACAAGGCTTGACAAGTAATGAAGCAAAGCATTAACCCACAGTTTGAAATATGAAAGTTCCCTTTTACCTTAACCCCTCACACACATACACCGGCTAACCAGAAAAATAGAGATTTTCTCTTTAGAGCTCTGTTACAAAAAAAAGGACAAAAAATACTTTGGCCAAATACTTTCTAATTCTTGAAGAAAATAGAGAAGATATGGAAAGATGTCAGGTGTTCCTTTTTGGTATGGCATACTAAATATGCATAGACGGCTGTCACTGGGATCTTTCTAAAGCAGTTCTTTTCAGGTGACGTTGAGGATCAGTTTGGCAGGCTTTCCAGAAGAACTGCAGCAATAGGGGTTTCTGGCAGGCCTTTCAGGAGGAATGCAGCATCAATTTCTCGATTTCTTACACTCGCTTCAAAGAGCTTCTTAAAGAGATGGAAAATCTGGTAGGCTTTTCAAAGTAATGGAAGAGGCTGCTGATGGTGACTGCTCTCTTGGCTGGATTATTCTAACTGCCTTCAAAACAGTTCACACCCCAACACACTGTCCAATGTGAAACTAAAAACAATATCTCTAGTCAAGCCTCCTGACCCCTGTAAATCTTGACCTGTCACTTCTCTGTCAACATTTCCCCCAAGTCAAAAAGCCCCTGCTGGGTATTTATCTGAAGACAGGTGACTTCCAGTAAGGGTTGTTTACAAACCATGTCCAAAAGACCTTCCGATGACCTCTTTTCAATGACCCCAGTGAAAAAACATCCATGGAAACCTTTTCAGTTTTTCCAAATGTCCATAATTCTAAAATACGAGTCCTCAAAAAAAACTTGAAAAATAAAGAAGCACCATCATAACACTAACACTCTCACTCCTTTATGCACCTTACTCCTCTTTTCTACTTCTATATTCTGGTGCCCATCCCCCTGACAATTTAGTTTAAACCCTCCCCATCCACACTAGTAAACTTTCCCACGAGGACATTGGTCCCAGTCCTGTTGAGGTGTAACTTGTCTCTTTTGAATAGATGCTTCTGCACCAGAACTGGTCTTAATGCCCTAAGAACCTGAAGCCCTTCCTCCTGCATCATGCCTCAAACCACGCATTGATCCTCCCTGTCTTCCTATTCCTACTGTCGCTGGTGTGTGGCCAGTGGGAGTAGTCCAGAGATTACTACCTTCAAGATCCTACTTTTCAACTTCCTTCCACACTCCTGAAAGTCTTGACCATAGGACCTCAATACCTGTTTTCTCTATGTCGTGGGTACCGACATGTACCACAACTTCTGGCTCACTTTCTTCCCCCCGCAGAATATAATGCCCCCTCTCTGTGATGTCCTTCACCTTGGCACCAAGGAGACAACACACCATGCAGGACTCACAATTTTACTTGGTTTCTGAATGGTGGAAGATGTTTGTGAAGTAAATATAGACATGCGAAGTGTATTCACCTGTATTGTTTGAGTATGTGTGAGATGTTTGCGACTGAAATAACTGCCTGTGGTTAAAACAGTATCACCTGTAGGTAGTCAATAATTTCGATTGGATAACACTAACTTATGCTGCTCCTGCGAGTTTCCCCAAGGATGTCGGAGCACTTGCACCCACAATGTGACTAAATGCAAATAAGGGAGTGGCACCACCATGGTTCCTGCCTCATTTTCATAGCAAAGACTCAATGTGGGAGGCCTGATGATGTCACTTGGGGCAACGCCCACAGTTACTAGGCCTTAATCTTGCCCATGGTCAGTTGATGAACACTAGTTTTATTTTAATATACAAAATGGCAATGGAGTTGGGAGACTTCAGAAACTCGCTCCACAGAGCCGCCTAATGGCCTGTGTCTGGAACTACAATAGCAGAATTAAATGGAAAATATTGATGTAGCAAATTGCAATGATAAATGCTGACAGAAAACTGTGACAACAGGGAGTAACGTTTGTGAACAGCAAGTGCAGAAGACTTTTAATTTTATCGGAACAAATCATTTTTGGTTATATACTGGTAGATTCCTGTGATGTTGCACAGAAGAACCAGGAGAAGTGGAGTGAGAGGCTGGGTGTAATTGACCAGGCAGCCCAGAGGTATTTGGAGTTCAGGAGAAGTTAGCTGGGAGATGCAAAATGGAGGCTCTATAGTGCCACTGGTGAGAGGGTGTAATTACAGCGTGACAAGTTTACATAGGCAATTTCCATTATAAATGTGGACATAACAGTTTATAATAAGAAGTTGTCGACACAAGTGTGACAAAAACACGACAGAAGGAAGTAAGGTTTTGTAGACAGGAAATGATTTTTAACAGTAACATTCCTCTATACAAAAATTATTTATTCCTGATTCTACAAAGGATTAAAAAGGAGATTCCTCTTTTTCTTAAATGGAAACTTATAGTCTTAAATGAAACCATTTCAGTTTCTGGAGCAAGTGTGTTGGAAATAATCTTTATTACTTTCAGTCTCTGAGAGCAAGGTGCTGTGCCATCCGTCATCGGTTGACTCCCTGTCCACCAGCGCTGCCACTGAGGACCATGTCTCCATGGGTGGATGGGCTGCCAGGAAAGCACTGAGAGTTATTGAACATGTCGAACAAGGTATGACTAAGTATCACTGACTGTAATTTTGTTGCACACTGGTGGATATGCTCAAACTATGCACTCCTGCCTGTAACAGCAATAATTAATGGGCCTTATTGGTTTCAAGTTTTCATATGTTGTGTTAGTCTTTTATGTTTTCCAAGTAAAAAGTTTAGCATCTGCGTAAATGAATGAATGAAGAGTTGACTAACTGAGGGAGCACAAAGCAGTTTGCTTGATAGGCAGGCCATTGACTGACTCAAACATCCGTGGCTGCAGTGTGTGCTCTCTGCAGGATACACTGCAGCAACTCGGCAAGGATTCTTCAACAGCATTTCCCAAACTACCTAGAAGGACAAGCGCTTCAGGTGCATGGGAACTCCATCACCTCCAAGATTTCCTCTATGTCATACAGCATCCTGACTCGGACATAAATTGCCATTCTTTCATCGTTGCTGAGTCAAATTCCTGGAACTCCCTACCTGTCAGCTGTGTGGGACTTCCTGCCTGTAGTGTTAGCCTCCCATCACCTTCTCAAGGGCAATTAAGGATGGGCAACAAATGCGGCTTTTCCAGCAACACATTGTCTAAAAATGACAAAAAAAAATGTCATTAGCTCCCACATGGACCACGATGATCGGTGTTTGCTTTCCTGTTTCCAGTCCAGGTGATATATCTCATACCCCCCAAACCAGGAAGGCAACAACGCATCCAGAACTGTTGGTCTGGACTGCAAAAGATTATGTTAGCACCTCTAACTATTGAATCCACATCACTAATGCATTTCTAACTGTGTTGCTAATCTCCAACCCTCTCCCTCCCTCTTGTTTAAATAGGAGGAAAGTCTTTCTTTAGGGTATTTATAGTTCCCTATACCAGGTAGCTTCATAATGAATCCACTGCATCCTCTCCGTCACCCAAACATCTTTCCTATCGTGTGGAGCCCAAAATTGCAGGCAGTACAAACAATGAGCTGTAATAGGAGGTAGTGGAGCGGACCAAAAGAATAGTTGAAGAGAGAGGTTTTGAGGGGGCTTTTGTAGGTTGGGAGAGTAGTGGAGAGGGAGGTTAGAGAGTAGGACAAAGGTGACTAAAGGCTTTGCCACCATTGGTGTAACAGGAGGAGAGAGCGAATGCACAGGAGGCCAGAGTCAGAGGACTAAAGGGTGTGGCTGGGACATTGGGATGGAGAACATGCTCCAGCAGAAAGGTGGTGGTGAGGCCATTGAGGGATTTGTAAATGAGGACGAGGATTTTGAATTCCTTGTGCTGGAGGTTGGGAATGATGCACGAGGGTGCAGGATGAGGGCAACACAGATCTCAATAATTTGGCATTTATGATCATTGAGCTGGGCACTTTTTAAAATTCTTTCATGGGATTATGGGCATCACTGGCAAGACCAGCACTTGTTGCCCATCCCTAATGGCCCTTGCCAACTGGGTAGGCCATTTCAGAGGGCAGTTAAGAGTCACCCACATTGCTGTGGGTCTGGAGTCACATGTAGGCCAGACCAGGTAAGGACAGCGGATTTCCTTCCCTAAAGGGAAATATTGAACCAGATGGGTTTTTATGACAATTAATGATAGTTTCATGGCAGTATTACTGAGACCAGCTTTCAGTTCCAGATTTATTTTCTAATTAATTGAATTTAAATTCCACCAGTTGCAGTGGTGGGATTTGAACTCACGTCCCTAGGACATTGGCCTGGGCTTTTTGATTACTCATTCAGTGACATTACCACTACACCACCATCTCCCCTTCAAGAAGGATTGGTGAAATGGAGCTTGGAGATTAAAAAAGCATGGCTAAGTGTTTCAGCAGCAACGGGGATAAGATAGGAGTTAGAGCAGGGGCTGTTGCATAGGTGGAAGGTAAGACTCAGTGATTGACAGGATATGGGGTTTGAAGCTTAGCTTCAGGTCAAACAGGTTGAGTTTTGCTTGGCAAAATCATTGGGAGTCGGGCACACATATGGCATATAGGTGGGTCCTGAATGGGGTGGCTCCTGCCAAAAGTTCTTGGTTGCATTACCAAGCCAGAAGCAGTTGCATTGTTGCTTAAATAAGTCATTGGGTCGGACACAACCTTGAGACTAGCGTGTGGTTCTGGTCATTTAATCATAATGATATTCTTAACTTTGATAGGAAATAGAGATTAACAGGGGTCATGGTATCTGGGATCGAAACCCTGAAGAAAAAACTCAGGATGTTGGGCTTCTTCTCTTTGGAAGATGAGGAAACTGCATGATGAGCTAGTGATCCAGGCAAAAACAGTGCAAAACCAGGAAGAGTTAAAATACCAGACAGAGGCAATTAAAAATTAGGAATTCAGGAGGAAAAGGGAAAAGCAGTCTGAAAGTTTGTACCTATAATCAGGGAAGACTAACGAGTAAATAATATAAATGCAGTTGATAGACATCAGATATGTTTCTAGAGAAATATGAATAAGTAATATGAAGAAAAGACAGTTAAGCAGAGTTGAGATCAGTCAAAAGGGACAATTGTTGGGTATAATGGCTTTTTCCTGTTTCTAAGGGCTGAATTTTATGGGAACGTTGGGAACGGAGGTATGGGGGGACATAAAATTGGGATGGGACATGTCAGATATGAAGTCTGACGTCATTGACGTCCCATCTCGATTTTATTGATGGCGGCAAACATGGAGGGCGGAGTTCCGACGGTGATACGGCAGGCAGGTAATGAAGATATTTAAGAGGTCAATTGAAAGCAACTTTATGGTTGAGATTGCATTTTATAAATGGCGCACGAGTTTCACGAGGCTTCAGAAGGAGGCAACATGGAGGTGGGAGTGCATGGCTGCCTGATAAGGGAGGCCATCGGGAGGGAAACTATTGTTTGCCCGGCAGGGTGACGAAGGGACGGCATCGCACATTGCATGAAAAGTGAGGGGAAGGGTACCTGAGCTGCGGGTAGACATTACAAGGGGGGGGAATAACAGGCAAGTGCCACCTTGGCAAAGCTGACAAGTGAGGACAAGAACTGGGGGCTACTGGCAGTGAATGACTAGCATTTAGGGACAGGCCACCTATCATGGGCCTCATTCATTCAGGCTTCAGGGACCCTTGAAGAGGAGGCGCAGCAGAACAGGAGGGAGGGCCAGGGACCTGCACCAGCACCTCAACGGCCTGTGAGTGCACAGGAGGGTCAGAAGAGGAGAAAGAGAGGGGGCTCCTCCACGCAGAATGAGGTACTCGTCAAAGAGGGTCTACAGGTTGAGGCTCAACTACCTACAGACGTCCAAGAGGCAGTGCCAATGACAAATCCGCCTCTCCAGGGAGGCCATCACTGACCTCTGCGCTATGATACAGGACGACTGGTGCCCCAGGGAGCTTGATGGGAACGCAATGACAATGGCACCGAAGGTCACCGTGACACTGAACTTCTACTCCTCTGGATCATTCTAGGGATCCACTGAGGAGGTGTGTGGGATCTCGCAGTCAGTGACCCATCAGTGCATCAGGAAAAAGCCATTATACCCAGTGCCCTTTTCAGGAGAGCTGGCGACTATGTGCACTTCTGCATGGATTCCAAAGTCAAATTGAGAGAGCCATCGGGTTCGGGGCCATTGCTGGATTCCCCCAAGGTGCAGGGTGTCATTGACTGCTCGCATGTGGCCATCAATGCTCCTGCACACCAGCCAGTGGCCTTCACCATCAGGAAGGGCTTCCACTCCCTCAATGAACAACTGGTCTGTGACCACCGTCAGTTGATCCTGCAGGTCTGTGCATGCTTCCCGGGAAGTTGCCACGATGCCTACATTTTGAGGCAGTCACAGGTGCCAGAGCTTTTCCGGCCTCCCTCCTGCCTTCAGGGATGGATCCTTGGAGACAAGGGCCACCCACTGAGGACATGGTTATTGGTGTCTGTGAGGAAACCACACACAGATGCAGAGGAAAGGTACAATGCCTGCCATGGGACAACTCAAGCGCTCATAGACCAGGTTATTGGTCGGTGCCAGATGAGATTCAGGTGCTTTGAGCAGTCTGTTGGAGCCTTTCAGTATGCCCCAGTGAGGGTCTCACTTATTGTGGTGGACTGTTGTGCATTGCACAACCTGGCACTGCAGAGGGGGGAGCTAATGAGCAATGAGGAAAGTGAGGAGGGGACTGCCTCCTCGGATGATGAAGCTGCGGAGGGGGAGAATGGCAAGCCAGGCCAGAAGAAGGACGCCAGGGAAAACGGGAGAGCGGCCATGAGATACGTGCAAGGGAGGCTCATGATGCCCCAATACATTTGCCTTTCCTTTGATCCTTATTGCCAGTTGTAGCTTGACCAATAAAGTCCGACCTTTATGCAGTCATGTTTTCGTCTTCCTCCCTTCCTTCCTTCCTTCCTTCAGGATGCACTTACTCATTGATCTTCGGTGCAGTGCAGAGCTGGCCAGGCTGCAGAGTTGACCTCTTGCAGCATCTTCTACTGCCTCTGGCCTCTTTATAGAGGCTGGGTTGCAGCGAACGGTTGAAGGCCAAATGGAAGAGAAAGGGAGGGAGTCTATGCATAACAGAAACTAATTATTCACATTCACTCTTACAACAGACCCCACCCTTTGCATGTGAGAGTCACACTCACCGCCGTGAGAACTCTGTGATTTTTGTGCAGTTCTTTATCATCTTAGGTGAACTCCTAAGCGGTGCTTCCACTGTGCTGTCAGCTGAAGTGGAGACAGGCTGCTGACCTTACTGCCCCTTGGCTGGGGATGACCTTGGCTGTCGTCCTGTGGGTGCCTTAGGCCTGAAGGCCCCGGCAAGCTGAGGGCCTCCTGCACAGAAACAGTACAAGCCTCTGTCATCAGAGATGATGAGGATCTGTCAACACTGGCAGAGGGGCAGAGAAGCAGCTGCCCACACAAGAAGCACCCTGAGAGGAGCCCCCAGCTGCTCCTCCTCCCTCGCAAGGCAGACTTCTGCCTCCCTGTCCCTGGCATATCTCGCTCCTGTTTCCGGTCCCAATTTGGCACTAAATGTTTTTAATTCCTATGTAATGTGAATCTCCTTGATCTTCGGCCTGCAAAGATCCTACATAAAATGTATTTGAGCAAGATTGATCCACATGTGTTCAGAATGCAGAATTACAGGCCCCTGCCCTGGGAGTGTTTTATGGGACAGTGTAGGGGGAGCTTTACCCTTTTTTTTTACTCTGTACCTAACCACATTTTTAGTGGCCTTTATTCCCCAGGCCCCCTTTATATACATCTTAGATAGATAACTTTATTAAAAACAGATAAATAAAACAAAACTCAAATTAAAATGCCATTCTCGACATCGATGATGCACTCCAGCCCCTGCGGTGCCCACCGGTTGCAGAAGGCCTCAAGCGAACCGGCGGACACCACATGCTCCTTCTCCAGGGACACCCGAGTGCAAACGTACCCCCGGAAGAGGGGCGGGCAATCTGGGCAGATGGACCCCCCGACGGCCCGCAGCTTGGACCTGTAAATTGCCACCTTGGCTAGGCCCAGGAGCAGACCGATGAGGAGATCCTCCTCCCGGTCCACCCCACTCCGCACTGGGTGCCCAAAGATCAGGAGCATGGGGCTGAAGTGCAGCCAAAACTTGGGGCAAAGGTGGACTCCCAGGTAGAGGAGGTGCATGGTGCTCCACACAAAAGGTGTCAACTCCTCCAGCAGGGGGTTCACCCGCCACTGACCAACCAGGAGTCCGGAACATAGAGTCATAGAATTATACAGCGCAGAAAAAGGCCCATCGTGTCTGTGCCGGCCATCATGCACCTCTCTACTCGAATTCCATTTTCCAGCACTTGGCCCGTAGCCGTGTAGCTATGGTGTTTCAAGTGTTCATCCAGATACTTCTTAAATGTTGTGAGCATTCCTGCCTCGACCACCCCTTCAGGTAGTGTGTTCCAGATTCCAACCACCCTCTGGGTGAAAATTTCTTTCCTCAAACCCCCTCTAAACCTCCTTCCCATTACCTTAAATCTATGCCCCCTGGTTATTGACCCCTCCACTAAAGGAAAATGTTTCTTCCTATCTATCCTATCAATGCCCCTCATAATTCTGTATACCCCAATCAGGTCCCACCTTGGCCTTCTGTGCTCTAAGGAAAACAACCCTAGCCTATCCAGTCTACCTTCATAGCTGAAATGCTCCAGCCCAGGCAACATCCTGGTGAATTTCCTCTGCATTTCTGCCAATTGATCCTCCGCAAGTCAACGGGATCTGTGACGGAGCATGTCATCGGTGTAAGCCAAGAGGACGAACCGCATGCCCATCCCGCGTAGAACCAAACCCATCAACCTCCTGCGAAGCAGGCACAGGAATGGCTCCACGCAGATGGTATATAATTGGCCGGACGTGGGGCATCCCTGATGCACTCCTCTCCAAAAGCGAAGGGGTGCAGTCAAGGACCCGTTAACTTTAACCAGACACTCTGCGGCGGCGTACAAAAGTCGGACCCAGGCCACAAAATGCGGCTCAAGTCCGAACGCGCGCAGAGTCCTGAAAAGATATTTGTGATCCACCCTGTCGAACGCCTTCTCTTGATCGAGGGAGAGAAGGGCAACTGACAGACCAGTCCTCTGGGAAAGAATGATCAGGTCCCGGACCAGGTGACTGTTGTCCTGGATGGACAGGCCCGGGACCGTGTAGGACTGGTCAGGGTGTGTTATGTGGGCCAGCACGGAGCCCAGGCGGGTAGACATAACCCGGGCAAAGATCATATAATCCGTGCTGACGAAGAAGACTGGACGCCAGTTCTCAAGCAGGCGGAGATCGCCCATCATCGGCAACAGGACAATGCCCGCCTTGCGCCATGAGAGGGCATCTCCCCGGTCGCCAGGCTTTCCCCCAGAACCCGCGCGTAATCGCTCCCCAGGACATCCCAGAACATTCTTAGGAACTCCATGGTCAGCCTGTCCAGCCCCAGGGATTTGCTCCTTGAGAGCTGGTGGAGGGCGCTGGTCAGCTCCACCGACGTGAACGGAGCCTCCAATCCTTCGGCACCCTCCGGGCTGACCTTCAGCATGTCATTCCATAAAACTCTGCTTGCATCCTCGCTGAACGGATCCAGAGAAAACAATGTGCCGTAGTAGGTACGGACCAAAAGGCCCATTCACTCTGGATCCATGATGGAGGATCTGTCATTGGCCAGCAGCTCGACAAGCTGCTTACGGATCCCCCGCCATTTTTCCAGCGAGTAGAAGAAGGGTGAGGCGCGGTCCAAATCTTCCAGAATCTGGATCTGCGACCTCATGTATGCACCTTGGGACCCGATGAGCTGGTCCCTCAGCACCCTTCTTCTCTTTGTACATCTTCCACAGGGCCGGATCCGTGATGACCTGACTGAGACTGATTCAAGTCGAGCGCCTCCCTCTCCAGGCGCCCAATTTTGACTTCCCGCCTCTTGGTCGACCCCTTCGCGTACACCTGACAGAAGACACAGATGTGAATCTTGCCCACATCCCACCATAGCCTCAAGGAGGGGAAGCCCCCTGTTTCCTTCTACAGTCGGCCCAGAATCGACGGAACGAGTCCCGAAATTGCTCGTCCTCCAGCAGCCATTTGTTAAGGTGCCAGTATGCGGACCCTGCCCGCGTGCAGAGCGGAGTGAACTTGGCCCACGTCAGATGGTGGTCCGAGCATGGCACCAGACACATGGAGGCTGCTGATACGCAGGACATGTACGCCTGCGAAATGTAGAGGCGGTCAATTCGGGATCCTCCTCCTCCAGACCTCCAGGTAAAGGCGCTGGAGTCGGGATGGAGATTCCGCCAGACGTCCACCAAGTCGAGGGAGCTGATCAGTTCCCTCAACTTCTCCACCGAGGCTTGGCCGCGCTGGGGACCGGAGCGATCCCTCACCTCGAGGGTACAGTTAAAATCCCCACCCGAGGATGATGCACTTGCCGCTATCGTTAGAGCTCAAGAGAGTGGATATCTCTTCAAAGAAGCACGCTTGCAACGCGCTGGGCCTGGGCGCGTACACGTTCACAAAGTGGAACGGCACACCACCCAGGCGAACGGCAAGGTGGAGCAAATGGCCCGGCTCAAGCTCCTTGACCCCAAGATCTCGGCTGAAAAGTCGGGACCAACAAGATAGCCACCCCATTAGAAATAGGGGTGAGGTGACTCATGTAGACCCCACCCTGCCACTCCAGGAGCCAAGGGGCTTCATCTCCCAGAATGGTGTGGGTTTCCTGCAGAAAGCTCACCGCATATCTCCCTTCCCTGAGGCCTGAGATATTGTGAAATCTGTGGTGAGCCCCCCTGCTGCCACTGATGTTGAGGCTGGCTATGGTTATCTTCATATCAAAAGTACTTAGAAACCAGTCACCAACACCTCACTTGTGAGGAGGGAGCGGAAGTGCATCTGGCCTTCGACTCCCCCAGCAACCCATTGAGGAACGCTTTAAACCGGTGCCTGTCAACCAGTTTCACGACCAGGCCGTTCCCCGCCGCCTTGAGGGCAGCATCGACAGACTGGATGATCAGCGCCAAACTTGACCACCGGCCGAGGGCCAGCTGAACTTTATTGCGGCAACCCCTGCATGCCACGAGGAAGTCCCCGAGTGCTGCTGTGGAGATGAGAGGAGACTCAGTGGGAGGCACAAGGGAGTCCACTGCCTCACCGGTGATGGATTCAAGGTCGTTCTGTGTGTCCCATATTGAGTCCCCATCCTCCTCCTCCGGGTCGTCACCGCCAGCGGCCAACACACCCGCCACAAACTGTGGGGTGCACGTCCCAGCCGCGCCAGCTGGTCCCGCCTCCGTCACGATCCCACCCGCAGGATCGATGGTCCTCGCTGGGTTTTTCTGTGGAAGTGGAGCCAATGGGTGCCAGCGGTTCAGGAACCCCCTCCACCTCCGTCCCCAGGCCCAGGGGAGATGGTAATTCCCGACTCCAGAAATCCAGCCGGAGCCGGCCCAGCAGACAGGACAGCATTTTCACCCATAACCAGGTCGGGTACTTCCTGGTAGAGAGTGGATTTTGGCTGGGAGGGCCGACCCTTTGGGGCCTCGCCCTCCCCTCCACACGGCACCCGACTCAGTGGCAGATGGGAGGTTTCTCCAGGAGCGTCCCCAGGATCTCCCTCCACAAGCAGGGCTCCACTTGCTCCTTCAGGAGGGGCCACATGTACAGGGGTCTCCCCCTCCACTTCATCCTGAGGGGTAGGGAGCTCCTGCCCAGGCTTTACAGCCTTGATAGTGGTGGTGACAGGGGGAACCTGGGGACCCGAACAAGGAGACAGCTCCCCTCCAACAGATGGGCCCTGCAGCTCAAGGCCCTGAGTTACCTCTGTGGAGGAATGCCATCTCCTCTTTTTCCCACTAGGACGCAGAGGCTCAGACACCTCCATGTCATCAGAAGCTTCCGCCTCGATACCCTCCTTTTGCTTGGTTACGCTGGGCCTGAGCCAAGCCCTGGGGCAGGTGGGTTCCCCGAGAGCAGACCTTGGGCTGAGCTCAGGCTCGGGTTGTGCCACGGTGTCAAGGGGACACACCTCTCGGTTTTTACTTTTTCTCCACATCTTCCTTCCACTCAGATGGGCACCCCCTTCCCCACCGGCGGCTGTGAAAACCACAGCCTCCGGAACTGACTGAGCAGTGTCTGCTGGAGGTGTAGGGGGAGTGGGAGGAGGTGCGGCGGTGCCACCCTGGGCCACCAAGGTGGAGTTGGTGGCCGGGAGGTTGGGGCAGTTCTTACGAATGTGCCCCACCCCCTTGCAGGCATGACACCGTGCCCCATCCGAGGTTTAGAAGATGCGGTAGGCCGCCCCCGGAACTCTACATTAAATTGAGCCTCCAACACCTCCTCCCTTGCCAGCTGCAAAAATAGATGGCGATGGATGGAGTAGACATGCCGGAGGCTGTTCTCCCGAAGACCGAGCAGGACTGGGGTGAAGCCCGACCTCACCTCCCCCAGGTGGGGGAGGAGGAGCTTACTGGGAATGAAGGGCGGGACGTTTGACAACATTATCCGCTCTGCCTTCAGAGGGTCCATAGGAAGGAAGGCTCCCCCCACAGTGAGCCCCTTACTCAGGACCAGGGACATCGCAAGCTTGGTCTTCAGGAAGAACACAGCCTTCCCGTATATCTGTGAGGCTGCCACAATGCTGAGGGACTGACAACCTCAGCCATTGCCTTTACACAAGCCTCTCTGGACATTTTAGGGGGGGGATAGCTCTTTACCCCATACCTAGACGTTATTAGTTGAAAAGGTGACGGGACCACATGGGCGGCCACAGAGGCTGCAGCCACATAGGTATGAGAGGGCCCTGCCACCGGTGATGATGGGCTTGCCATGGGTCCAAGAGCCAAACCCACCCCGAGTTGTAGGCTTGCAAAAAAAAACAAACAGAAGTTTACAAGAAATAACATATAAACAAATAGTAGGTTTGGGGAGAGTATGAGAATATACAGGAAAGGGGAAAGACAGGCTGTGAGCGATGACTTTTGCTTTAAGGGTGGTACACAGAACACTATAAACAATCCAGGGTAACACTCCCGGTCTTCCGGTTGTGGGAGGGATCTTCACCAGGGTCAGCTGAAAGCTGCCCAGGAGCTAGCTGTATCCTTTCGTCTCTTAAGCTTCAGCTGACCCAGGCTAGGCAATTGGGGTGGAGAGGGAGCTTCCTTGTGTATTCAACGCAATTGCACAGTTCCCTGTAGAATTGTACAGCCCCACCCCTTGTTGTTCCGGCCTTTTCCACCTCACACAACAGTCCAAATCAAACAAAGATCTGGTGCTCAACAACCCACCTCCAAATACAGCCTTATTTCTCCAAAGTCCTTTCCTCCTCTGCAGCAAATGTTGTCCAAAAGTGTTGCAGCTCTCTCCTCAGCTCCCCCTCTCCAGCAGCAACTGACTGCAGCACTGTCAGCTGCACCTCGTTGATGCACTCAGGAGTCCCAGTCAGGCAGCAGCTCTTTTTTTTGAGGGGGTCTTTATTAGCAACCAACCCCGTTTTTTTTTCTTTCGCAATATGACTGGGTCAAGAAGGTTAATCACCACCTTCCCAGGGCAAATAGGGATAGGCAATAAATGTCACCTTTGCCAGCGATCCCCATATCCCAAGAATAAACACATTTTAAACATGGATAATGTTGAAGGAGCTTCATTCTGCAATTAATCCATGACTGGGAAGTGTTTGATTGGACAGTGTAGAGGAAGATTTACTCTGTATCCAACCCCATTTTTTTTTAGGTGGCCTTTATACCACAGGCCCCTTTTATATTTTTCATGTCGAGGGGGCCTTTATTCCTCAGGCCCCCTTTATATACATATTTACAAAAATAACTTTATTAAAAACAGAAAAATGAACCAAAACTCAAATTAAATTGCTATTCTCGGCGTCAATGATGCACTCCTGTCCCTGCGGTGCCCACCGGTCGCGGAAGGCCTCAAGCGTGCAGGCCGACACCGCATGCTCCTTCTCCAGGGACACCTGGGGGCGAACATAACTGCGGAAGAGGGGCAGGCAATCGGGGAGGACGGACCCCCCGACGGCCCGCAGCCTGGACCTGTGAATTGCCACCTTGGCCAGGCCCAGGAGCAGACCGATGAGGAGATCCCCCTCCCGGCCCACGCCCCTCTGCACCGGGTGCCCAAAGATCAGGAGCTTGGGACTGAAGTGCAGCCAGAACTTGAGGAGCAGCCCCTTCAAATACTCAAAGCGGGGCTGCAACCTCGCACACACTGTATATATGTGAAACACGGACTCTTACAGGCCGCAGAAAGTACAGGCGGCCTGGGAGTCTGTGAACCTACTTAAAAGTCTATTGCACAGGACTGCCCTGTGCAACACCCTCCACCCCAGGTCCCTGATGTAAAAGGGGGAAGACTCCCGCGCAGAGAGACCTCCATCGGGGTTTCCCCTCGCCGCCAGATGGCAACGCGGATCGCCAGGGTGAGCTGACGAGGGCGAGGAAGTGGAGAGTGAGCAGGAGCAGCCCGTACCCCATACAGGAAACCCTGCCACGCCGATTGGAATGGCACGGAGGGCATTTCGGGGCCTGGGTCTGATGAGCAGTTCCGGCCGAATGAGGGTCAGCTCAGCCGGGAGCGCTCCGCACTCATGAGCCCCCTCGCCACCCTCAGTGAGGGGCGTCCCGGGGGGTTGGCTACTCCTCCGCCCGCCGGACCGTCCCCGCTGTCGGCCGCCCGGACAGCCAAGGCGTTCTACTCCGCCGGCGGGGCAGCGCCCTGACTGGAGCTGACCATATTCCAGACTCGGAATAGATCCCGGTAAAAGACAGGCAACTCCCTCAGAGAGGCACGGCTAACGGACTCCACCGGGAGCTGCGTGTCGTCTTGAAGGCAGTGACACTGGCGGAATAAATACGTTGCCAGCGCACACCATCTGGGAGGACGCGCGACGTACAGGTATATCTGTAGGGTCCGAAGGCGGAGAGTCACAGCCTGGGTGCAGACGCACACCAGCGACTGGCCGCCCTCCTCAATCGGGAGACTCAGGACCGTGGCAGAGACTCAGTGTTTCCTCCTGCCCCAGAAGAAATCGACGAGTTTCTTCTGGATCTTGGCAAATGCAGGGGGCGGGGCCAAAGTGACCAACCGGTACCACAACATGGAGGCCACCAGTTGGTTTATGACCAGCGCTCGGCCCCTGTAGGAAAGCACTGGGAGCAGTCCTGTCCAGCGCCCCAGCCGAGCGGTGACTTTCGCCTCCAACTCCTGCCAGTTTGCCGGCCAGGCTTCCTCAGCAGGGCTAAGGTGAACTTCCAGATAGAGGAGGTGCGTGGTGCTCCATGCAAAAGGTGTCAACTCCTCCGGCAGGGAGTCCACCCGCCACTGACCCACCAGGAGTCCGGAACATTTCTCCCAATTGATCCTCGTGGAGGACGCAGCAGAAAAGGTCTGCTGGCAGTCGCGCATTCTCCGCAAGTCAACGGGAGATGGAGCGAGAGAGGGTGATGGAGGGAGAGAGCGAGAGAGAGAGATGGAACGAGAGAGGGAGATGGGAGATGGAGCAAGAAAGAAAGATGGAGCGAGAGAGGGAGACCCCCTGATGCCGTTGATGTTGAGGCTGGCTAAGGTTATCTTCATGTCAAAGGTACTTAAAACCCGTCACCAACACCTCACTGTGAGGAGGGAGTGGAAGTGCACCTGGCCTTCTACTCCCCCAGCAACCCATTGAGGAACACATTAAAACGGTGCCTCTCAACCAGTTTCATGTCCGCGCCCTTGCCCGCTTTCTTGAGGACGGTACGGACGGACTGAATGATTAGCGCCAGACTCGACCAACGGCCGAGGGCCAGCTGAACTTTATTGCGGCAACCCCTGCAAGCCGCAAGGAAATCCCGGAGTTCCGCCGTGGGATGAGAGGAGACTCGGTGTGAGGCACGAGGGACTCCACCACCTCACTGGCGATGGAATCAAGGTCATCCTCCGTGCCCCACACCGAGTCCCCATCCTCCTCCGGGTCGTCACCGCCAGCGGTCGACACGCCCACCACACACTGTGTGGCGGACGCCCCGGCCGCGCCGGCTAGTCCCGCCTCCGTCACGATCCCACCCCCAGGATCGATGGCGGAGGAGTCCTCTCTGGGTTCTACTATGAAACTAGAGCCTGTGGGCGCCAGCGGTTCAGGACCCCGCTCCACCCCCGTCCCCAGGCCAATGAGCGGTCCTGGGGAGACGGAAGTTCCCGACTCCGGAAATCCAGCCGGTGCCGAGACCGGAGGCGGAGAGAGGAGGCCATCTCCCGCTCCGCCAGCACCCACAGGCCCAGCAGATGGGACAACATTTTCAATTGCAACCGGGTCGGGTATCTCCTGGTCGGTGGAAGACTGCAGCAGGGAGGGCCGACCCTTTGGGGCCTCGCCCTCCCCTCCACTCAGGGCACCCGACCCAGTGGCAGTGGCAGAATGAGCGGCGTCCCCAGGCTCTCCCACCACAAGCAGGGCTCCACTTGCTCCTTCAGGAGGGGCCTCATGTACAGGGGCCTCCCCCTCCCCTCCATCCTGAGGAATAGGGAGCTCCTGCCCAGACTTTGTAGCTTTGGTGATGGTGGTAGGGGAAACCTGGGGACCCGAAACAGGAGACAGCTCCCCTCACCTCAGGGCCCTGTGTTACATCTGTGGAGGGGTGTCTTCTCCTCTTTTTCCCAGTTGGGAGCGGAGGCTCAGACACCTCCATGCCATCAGAGGCCTCCGCCTCCGCACTGTACTTTTATTCACCCCGGGCCTGAGCCCAGCCCTGGGGCAAGTGGGCTCCCCGAGATCGGGCTTTGGGCTGAGCTCAGACTTGGGTTGTGTCACAGTGTCCAGGGGACGCGCCTCTCGATGTTTATTTTTCCTCCGCGTCTTCCTTCCACTTGGATGGGCACCCCCCTCCCTGCCGGAGGCCGTGAAAACCACATTCTCCGGCACCGACTGAATCTGGTATCTGGTGGAGGTGTAGGGGGAGTGGGAGGAGGTGCAGCGGCGCCACCCTGGGCCGCTGAGTTGGAGTTGGCAGCCGGGAGGTTGGGGCAGTTCTTACGAACGTGCCCCACCCCCTTACAGACATGGCACCACACCCCGTCCAAGGTCCAGAAGACACGGTAGGCCATCCCCTGGAACTCTACATTGAAATGGCCCTCTGTAACCTCCTCCCGTGCCAGTTGCATGAATAGCTGGCGGCGGAAGGAGTACACATGCCGGAGGCTGTTCTCCCGAAGACTGAGCAGGACTGGAGTGAGCCCCGTCTTTACCTCCCCCAGATGGTGCAGGTAGGGAAGGAGGAGCTCACCAGGAATGAAGGGCGGGACATTAAATAAAATGACCCTTTGCGCAGTGGCCTCCAGGGGATCCACTGGCAGAAAGGTCCCGCCCACGGTGAGCCCCTTGTTTAGAGCCAGGGACACCGCCCGCTCGGTCCTCAGGAATAACACTGCCTTCCCGTACATTTTTAGAGGTTGCAACAATGGCCGAAGGGCTGACAATCTCGGCCATTGCTTTCACACATGCCTCTATCGTCATGTTCGGGTAGACGTAGCTCTTGACCCCATGCTTCGTTGTTATTAATGCAAATGGTGACGGGGCAACAGGTGCAGCTGCAGCAGCCGCAGCAGCATATGTACGGGAAGGCCCCGCCACCAGCGAAGGAGGGCTTGCCATGGGGTCTAAGAGCCACATCCACCCCCAAGAAACAAAGCAAATTTACACAGTTGAAACAAAAAAAAAGCAAACTTTAAACAAAGTGGAGTGGGAGTAGAGGAGGATCGGGGTAGGAAGGTAAAGGAAAAGGGGAGGATAGGTGACTGAGGCGACTGAGTGGAGGAAGGGAGAGAAAGCCTGAAAAGGATGTTTGATCCAACTGCCAATTGGAGCACCTTTATAACAATTAGTCCAAAACTATTTGTAGTCTTCCAGTTGGGGGAGGCTTCTTCGCCTGGGACGGCTGGAGCCGCCCGGTACTCTCCTCTTCTGATTTTAACAAGAAAGTCTTCACCCGGGCAACTCCAGCTGTCCCGAGCAGGCAGTTGGGGTGGGAAGGGAGCTCCCTGTGTGCAAACACCAATACAAATACAGGGATCCTCTACTGGATTTGGCAGCCCCACCCAAGTCTTCAGGCCTCTTCTCCCTCCCCCAAACAGTTCATACTTAAAGTCTTTCAGGTGCCCTGACACCCACCTCTCCAAAACAATTGCAGCCTTCCTTGATGGTTTCAATCCACTCTGCAGTCTCCTCTCTCCAGTTACTGCAGTCTCCCCATTCCACTCTGCATTCACCTCTCTCCAGTTACTGCAGTCTCCACTCTGCATTCACCTCTCTCCAGTTACTGCAGTCTCCACTCTGCATTCACCTCTCTCCAGTCTCCTCTCTCCACTGTGCAGTTGCAGCAGCACAGGTGCAGCTGCTCCCCCTGATTGCAGGCAGGAAGTGCTCCAAATTGCCCAGCCAATCCCAGTGCTACACCTGTCCTGGGAGTGTTTGATGGGGACAGTGTAGAGGGAGCTTTACTCTGTACCTAACCCCCATTTTTTTTTTACAGCTTTACTCTGTATCTAACCCTGTTTTTTTTTGGAGCTTTACTCTATATCTAACCCCGTGCTGCACCTGTCCTGGGAGTGTTTGATGGGACAGTGTAGTGGGAGTTTTACTGTATATAACCTTAGCAGTACCTGTCCTGGGAATGTTTGGGACAGTGCAGAGGAAGCTTTACTCTCTAACATGTGCTGCACCTGCTCTGGAAGTGTTTGATGGGATGGTATAGATGGGCCTTTACTATATCTAGTGTATGCTATACAGCACTGGGAGCGTTTGATGGGATGGTGTAGATCAAGGTTGTCCCAACATACGGCCCGATCTGACCCGCCAAATGTTTCCATCCGGCCTGCGGATGTAAACTGTAGCCAGGGCTGTTCCTCATCCTCACCGTGACTGGAGATGAGAAATTCCCTTTCTCGGTCCAGCTTTTTAACTATTGCTGACAGCTGCTGACATCAGGAAAGCCGTTTCCCAATAGACTCAGAGCTTTCCGGCAGACTCTGTCTTTTTTTTAAAAAGTCTGCCAGAAAGCACCGAGTCTGTTGAGAAGCGGCTGTTCTCGATGTCAGCAGCTGTCAGCTGTGAAACTGACAGCGATCTTTTTTAAAAGAACTGACCAAACATCTGCTAAGCGTTCCGTTCTCTGCAACTGTGAGAGAGTGGAAGAGAGGTGGAGAGACAGAGTGAGAGGGGAAACAGAGAAAAGGAGAGGGGGGAATGGGGGGGGGGGGAACAGAGAGAGAGAGGGGAGACAGAGAGAGGGGGGACAGAGAGAAGGGAGACAGAGAGAGAGAGGGGGGACAGAGAGAGAGAGGGGGGACAGAGAGAGCGATGGGGGGGGGGGGGGATCCAGAGAGAGAGAGAGGGGGGGACCAGAGAGAGAGGGGAGACAGAGAGAGGGGGGACAGAAAGAGGGGGACAGAGAGAGGGGAGACAGAGAGAGAGAGGGGGGACAGAGAGAGCGGGGACAGAAAGAGGGGGACAGAGAGAGGGGAGACAGAGAGAGAGAGGGGGGACAGAGAGAGCGGGGGGGGGGGGGGGGGGAACCAGAGAGAGAGAGAGGGGGGGACCAGAGAGAGAGGGGAGACAGAGAGAGAGAGGGGAGACAGAGAGAGGGGGGACAGAGAGAGGGGAGACAGAGAGAGAGAGGGGGGACAGAGAGAGCGGGGTGGGGGGGTGGGAACCAGAGAGAGAGAGAGGGGGGGACCAGAGAGAGAGGGGGGACCAGGGAGAGAGAGGGGGGAACAGAGAGAGAGTGGGCAGGGGGAACAGAGAGCGAGAGGGGGACCAGAGAGAGAGAGGCGGGAACAGAGAGAGAGTGGGGGGGCGGGGGGGGGGGACAGGGAGAAAGGGGGACAGAGAGAGAGGGAGCGAGAGAGAACAGAGAGAGAGGGGAGACAGAGAGAGATAGGGGGACAGGGAGAGAGAGGGGGAGAAAGGGGGACAGGGAGAGAGGGGGAGAAACAGAGAGCGGGGAACACTGGAGACATGGGGGATGGAGGGGGGGAGAAGGAGACAGAGAGGGGGGAAGAAGGAGAGAGAGAGACAGTCAGACAGAGAGGGGGGGGAGAGAGAGAGAGACAGAGAGGGGGGAGAGTGTTACTTACGATACAGAAGGAGCCCATTCTGTCCATCGAGCCCTTTCTCCACGGAGCAATGCAGTCAGTCCCACTCCCTGGCTCAATCCCCATAGCCCTGCAAGTCTATTTCTCTCAAGTGGTCATTCCAATTTGCTATTGAAGTCATTGACTGTCTCTGCTTCCAAAACCCTTGTGAGCAGCGAATTCCAGGACATTACCACCTGCTGTGTAAAAAAGTGCTTCCTCATATTCCCCTTGCATCTTTTGCACAAGTGTGCAGGCAGAGATTGACTACTTATTAAAGCAAAAACAATGCCAGATATGTCACAAAATCAGTTTTCAATAAAGTGATGAGAAAGTAAGTCAATAAATTAGTCTTCTCATTTAAAGCTTCTTCACAAAAATGCACATTTGTTGTTTTTAAGAGTAAGATAAATTTTTAATGCCTTTATCTTTCGAAATTTGCTCACTGACCGCCTGGGCTGAGCAAAACTCGTAATGCAGCCCTCTGCCTGAAAAGGGAGCTTTACTCTATATCTAACTCGTGTTGTACCTGCCTTGGGAGTGTTTGATGGTGATAAAAGATGCCTGAATTTTCCCGGCATGATAATTCCTCTCTTGATAATATAGATTCATCTTTGATAACAGTGAGGGATTCAGACATTTTTAAAATTCATTCATGGGATGTGGGTGTCACTGGCAAGGCCAACTCTTTTGTCCATGTTTAGACCAAGGCTGTAATGAGGTCAAGAGCTGAGTGACCCTGGCGGAACCCAAACTGGGTATCGCTGAGCAGGTTATTGCTGAGTAAGTGCCACCTGATAGCACTGTTGATGACACCTTCCATCACTTTGCTGATGATCGAGAGTAGACTAATAGGACAGCAATTGGGTGGGTTGGATTTGTTTTGCTTTTTGTGGACAGGGTACACCGGGGCAATTTTCCACATTGTCAGGTAGATGCCTGTACTGTAGCCTTACTAGGACAGCTTGGTTAGAGGCGTGGCTAGTTCTGGAGCACATCTTCAGTACTACATCCGGGATCTTGTCAGGGCCCATAGCCTTTGCAGTACCCAGTGCCTTCAGCCATTTCTTTGAGTGAATCAATTTGGCTGAAGACTGGCATCTGTGATGCTGGGGACCACAGGAGGTGGCCGAGATGGATCATCAAATTGGTACTTCTGGTTGAAGGTGTTTGCAAATGCTTCAGCTTTGTCTTTTGCACTGATGGGCTGGTCTCTGCCATCATTGAGGATGGGGATATTCATGGAGCCTCCTTACCTCACTATATATTATTTCTAGTTACTTATATCCATTAAAACCTTTGATTCTGACTGTTCACACGCGTCTAAAGTTGGTCATTTCTGGTGATTGAAATTGAGTACTTTTGTTTCATTCAGTGCTTGGCATAGAACTTCTCGCAGCCTGTCAGGGTATCGAGTTTTTACGCCCCCTAAAAACAACGACCCCCCTGGAAAAGGTCTACGATCTGGTCCGCACAGTCGTAAGGTATGATTAAACTAATGATGTACTTTGGGTCACATTTTAACTGTGACTGTCTGGGATGGCTCCAGTTAAGATGGTCAATGTCTTTTCACTAAAATAAAAGCAAAATACTGCGGATGCTGGAAATCTGAAATAAAAACAAGAAATAAAAACACTGTCTGCTTTCTAGACCTTGGATTAAAGACCGTTTCATGGCACCAGACATTGATGTTGTCCATCGGTTGTTGTTGGAACAAAAGGCAAGTTGGCACATTGCAGTGTTTAAGTTAGATAAGACTGGTTAATCTTTAACAGCTGATCTGAGGAAACATGTTTGAAGTGAAGCTCCAGCAATTCAGTCTTTTTCGATCATTTATGGACAGATATTGGTTCAGAAATGTCTTCATTTTAAGGCAGTTTCATTTGGTTAATTTAATAAACAAGAATGAAGTATTTTTGGAATGAGTTTTATTTAATGTGGTGCTACACCCATGTTAATTGCACATATTACGATGGAGCTGAATCTCCACCCCATATAGATCCTTTGGAAGTTACGGGTGGAAGTTATGCTGTAGTTATACAAAATTGTGGTTTGACCCCATCTGAAGTACTGTGTTCAATTCTGGGCACTGCAACTCAGGAAAGAACATAGGAACAGGAGAAGGCCGTTTAGCCCCTCGAACCTGTTCTGCCATTCAGTGTGGTCATGGCTGATCTGAGGCCTAACTCCATATACCCGTCTTTGCCCCATATCCCTTAATACCTTTGGTTAACAAAAATCTATCAATATCATATGTAAAATTAACAATTGATCCAGCATCAGTTGTCATTTGCAAAGAGAATGCCAAACTTCTGTGTGTAGAAGTGTTTCCTAATTTCACTCCTAAAAGCTCTGGCTCTAATTTGTAGACTTTGTCTCCTAGTCCTAGACTCCCCAATCAGTGGAAATAGTTTCTGTTTAACTACCCTATCTGGTCTCTTCATATCTTGAAAACTTTGATCTAATCACCCCTTAACCAGGGAATACAGCCCTAGTTTGTTTAATTACTCCTTGTCATTTAACCTTTGAATTCCAGGTATCATTCTGGTAAATCTACGCTGCACTCTTTCCAGGGCCAATATATCTTTCCTCATGTGTGTTGCCTAGAACTGTTCACAGTACTCTCGATGTGGTTTTGTGTAGCTGAAGCATGACTTCTACCCCCTAGTATTCTAGTGCTCTAGATATAAAGGCCAGCATTCTATTAGCCTTTTTGATTATTTTCTGTACCTGGACCTCCAAGTCTCTTTGGACTTCCCCTGTTTCTAGCTTTACCCCATTTAGAAAGAACCCAGTTCTATAATTTTTAGGCCCAGAGTGACCTCATATTAAAATCCATTTGCCACAGTTTTGCCCATTCAGTTAATTGATCAATATCTCTTTGTAATTAACATCTACATTGCTTACAATACCACCTATCTTTTTGTCATCGGCAAATTTGGATATGTGGCTTTCTATCCCGTTGCTAAATCATTAATAAATATGGCAAATAGTTGAGGCCCCAACACAGATCCTTGCAGGGCATCACTAGTCATATCCTGCCAATTAAAGTACCTGCCCATTATCCCTACTGTCTCCTGCTGCTCAGCTAATTTCCTAACCAGGTCAATGATTTACCTTCAATTCCATGAGCTTCAACTTTAGCTAATAGTCTCTGATGAGGGACTTTATCAAATGTCTTCTGGAAGTCCATATAAATAACATCCCTAGACATTCCCCTGTCCATTACTTTAATCACCTCTAAAAAATTCAATCAGATTCATCAGGTATGACCTACTCTACAAAACCATGAGGATTTGAGTACAGGAGCAAGGATGTCTTAACTGCTGTTATACAGGGTCTTGGTGAGACCACATCTGGAGTATTGTGTGCAGTTTTGATACGCTTATCTGAGGAAGGATGTTCTTGCCATGGAGGGAGTGCAGCGAAGATTTACTAGGCTGATTCCTGGGATGGCAGGATTGACGTATGAGGTGAGATTGGGTTGACTAGGCCTATATTCACTAGAGTTTAGAAGAATGAGAGGGGATCGCAGAGAAACCTATAAAATTCTAACAGGACTAGACAGGCTGGATGCAGGGAGGATGTTCCCGATGGCTGGAGAGTCCAGAACCAGGGGTCACAGTCTCAGGATACGGGGTATGCCATTGAGAACCAAGATGAGGAGAAATTTCTTCACTCAGAGGGTGGTGAACCTGTGGAATTCTCTACCGCAGAAGGCAGTGGAGGCCAAGTCATTAAATATATTCAAGAGGCAGATAGATATATTTCTTAATTCCAAAGGGATCAAGGGATATGGGGAGAAATCAGGAACAGGGTACTGAATTAGACGATCAGCCATGATCTTTTTTGAATGGCAGAGCAGGCCCGAAGGGCCGAATGGCCTACTCCTGCTTTATTTAGAGATACAGCACTGAAACAGGCCCTTCGACCCACCGAGTCTGTGCCGACCAACAACCACCCATTTATACTAACCCTAAATAATCCCATATTCCCTACCACCTACCTACACTGGGGGCAATTTACAATGGCCAATTTACCTATCACCTGCAGGTCTTTGGCGGTGGGAGGAAACCGGAGCACCCGGCGAAAACCCACGCGGTCACAGGGAGAACTTGCAAACTCCGCACAGGCAGTACCCAGAATTGAACCCGGGTCCCTGGAACCTCACAGCTGTGGTGCTAACCACTGCGCCACTGTGCCGCCCTGTGTTCTATGTTTCATGCTGGCTCTCTTTGATCAGCTGAAAATGTTCAAGGTGTTCAGTCACCCTGTCCTTAATTATAGAGTCTAGTCATTTCCTGACAACAGATGTTAAGCTAACTGATCTTTTATTCCCTGGTTTCCCTCTCTCACCTTTTTTAAATAGCGAGTGACATGTGCAATTTTCAATCTAAAGAGATGGTTCCTGAATCGAGACAACTTTGGGAGGAAATTTTGGCCTTGAAAGGGGTGTTAAGAGATCTGGATAAATGGAGTTGAGATACAGATCAACTATGATCTAATTGATAGGTGGAACAGACTTGAGGGAGTTGAATGACTTACTCCTGTTCCTATGATCCGAGGCAAGTTTTCACCCAAAAGAAATATCCAACTCCATTGTATTTTGAGGTCGTGTCACTGATCGCTTCTGTTGCTGATTGGGTTCTTTCTCCCCTTAGGTTTGGGAAGTGGCACATCCTTACATTGAGAAATACAGATCTGCAAACCTGCCTGAGTCCAGGCCCATTTCACCAACTGCCTTTACACTGGAGCCTCCAATGTCTCCCTGCAAGCGAGCTCGGATAGAATAGCATTATCCGAATCAATTGTAAAATTGTGACATGAACAGAAATGCTGTGTAAACCTTTCTGTAACGTATAATTATTCTTATACACGTGTGCAGTTCAATCTTTAGAAGTAATGTTTACAAGTTAACTGAAATCCATTTTAATTTTATGTATTGTTAAATAGTCAAAATTGTGTTTCTTTATGTGAGGTGATGTGTAAGTAACTCAAGTTATCAACAGTCTGTCTCACTATTCCTGAGTTCTTAGAATAGGGATAACTGCAGGAAATTCAGTGATCCCGATTTTCGGAGCTTTCACCTTACTTGCTGTGACACTGATATATCGGTGTCACAGTAATAATGACACCAGGCACCACTTGCTTCCCACAGTGTAAGGGTCTATTACAAAATTCAACACTACTGAAAATAAAAAGTTTAAATGTTACTCCCACTCTGCCACTTATTTTGATTTTCTTCAACTTTCTCAATCTTGTTATTCTGCCTTCATTACTTGTTTTTGTTTCTTTAAAGAATGTTTCTCTTACCAGAATGGTACCACGGTTGAGGGACGTCAGATATGTGGAGAGACTGGAGAAGCTGGAATTCTTAGAGCAGAGAAGGTTAGGGGGAGATTTAACAGAAGTGTTCATGAGTAGTTTTGATGGGATGGGGGGATGGGGTTGGGCGGGGGGAACTGTTTCCACTGGCAGGAAGGTTGGTAACCAGAGAACACTGATTTAATGTAACTGGCAAAGAAGCCAGGGGAAGATGAGAATTTGTTTTTATTTAGTGAGTTGTTATGATCTGGAATCCGCTGCCTGAAAAAGTGGTGGAAGCAGAATCAATGAGCTGGATTTTACCGGGCCCCCAACATCGGGCTCCGTGGCTGGGGTGGCGGGGTGGGGGAGGAGCTGGAAGATCATTCTGCCAGAGGCCTGCCACAGAGTTGGGCACCGGGAGGGCCCGGTCCGATCCTCCTGATGACGCAAAGGCTCCATGGCAGTCCCCCCGCCGCTGGGCAAAGGGACTTCAATTTCAATATTTAAATCAACAAAATGAATTAGTTTAAATATACTTAACGGAAATCTTCCAGGCCTGCCGCAATCCTCAGTGCGGCGGTCGGCATTCCCGGGTCTTCAATTCTCCGCCTGGGAAAAGCAGGCACGACACTGGTGGGGGAGGGCAGGGAGTTAATATTTTCAGTGCTGGGGGGTGGGGAGCAGGGTCAAATAAACATAATGAGTGTAGGGGATGGTGGGAAGGGGTGAACTTTAAACTTTGTGCAGTCTGGTGGGGGGGGAAGGTCAGATTTAAAAGCTAAGTATTTTGGGGGTGAAGGGTGGACAGCCCACCCCCTCCCCATGATTGGGGTGGGGGGCGGGTCATCCTGGCTATTTAAATGAGCCGCCCCGCGGGAGATCCAGCCCAATAGTAACTTTCAAAATAGAACTGACTGGATGGACCAGAGAGTCTTTTTCTTGCTGTCGTTGTTTATAAACTGGTATTTACCCCATCTCTGGAATTCATCTCTTGATCCATGTTTGGACCAAGGCCATAATGAGCCTGGAGCCAAGTGGTCCCTGCAGAATCCAAACCAAGCATTGCTGAGCAGGTTAGTGTTCAGTAAATGCTGCTTGATCAACGGTACCTTCCATCACTTTGCTGATGATCAAGAGTAGACTGATGGGGCAGTAACTGGTCAGATTGGATTTGTCCACATTGTCAGGTCGATGCCGTAGTATGATAATTTGGCTAGAGGTGTGCCTAAGTTCCCGAGCACAAGTCTTCAGCACTACAGACAGGATGTTGTCAGCACCACAAACTTTATGGGTGGCACAGTGGTTAGCACCGCAGCCTCACGGCGCCAGCGACCTGCGTTCAGTTCTGGGTACTGCCTGTGTGGAGTTTGCAAGTTCTCCCTGTGACCGCATGGGTTTCCGCCGGGTGCTCCAGTTTCCTCCCACAGCCAAAGCACTGCAGATTGATAGGTAAATTGGCCATTGTAAATTGACCCTAGTGTAGGTAGGTGGTAGGAGAATGGTGGGGATGTGGTAGGGAATATGGGATTAATGTAGGATTAGTATAAATGGGTTGTTGTTGGTCGGCACAGACTTGGTGGGTTGAAGGGCCTGTTTCAGTGCTGTATCTCTATGACCTGTAGCCATTGCTGTGTCCAGTGTGCTCAGCCTTTTCTTGGTGTCCAATGCAATCAAATTGGCTGAAGACTGGTATCTGTGATGGTGGGGACCTCCGGAGGAGGCCGCGATGGTCATCTACTCGGCCTTCCTGGCTGATTTGTGAACAGCTCAGCCTTGTCTTTTGCAATCATGTGCTGGGCTCCCCCATCATTGGGGATGGGGATGATTGTGAAGCCTCCTCCTCCTGTTAGTTGTTTAATTGTCCACCACCATTCACGCCTGGATGTGGCGGAACTGTAGAGCTTAGATCTGATCTGTTGGCTGTGGGATTGCTTAGCTTTGTCTATAGCATGCTGCTTCCACAGTTTTAGTCTCACCGGGTTGGCACCTTCTTTTGAAGTAAGCTCTTGGCTTGCTCTCCTGGACTCCTCATTGAACCAGTGTTGGTCTGATGCTTGATTGTGGGTTATGCTGGGCTATGAGGTTACAGATTGTGGTGGACTACAATTCTGTTGCTGCTGATGGCCCACTGCGCCTCATGCATGCCCAGTTCTGAGCTGTTAGATTTGTTCTGAATCAATCCTATTTAACACAGAGTTGGTACTGCCACTCAACACAATGGAGGGTGTTCTCAGTGTGAAAACAGGATTTTGTCTTCACAAGAACTGTGCAGTGGTCAGTCCTATCATTACTGTCATGGACAGACACATCTGTGACGGGCAAATTGGTGAGGACAAAGTCAAGTAGCTTATACCTTTGTGTTGATTCTCTCACCAGCTCCCTCAAGCCCAGCCTGGCAGCTATGTCCTTTAGGAACTGACCAACTCGGTCAGTGACGGTGTAACTGAGCATCTCTTTGTGAAGCACATTGAAGTTCCCTCCGCATAGTACATTCTGTGCCCTTGTTACCTTTAATGGTTCATCCAAATGGTGTTCAACATGGAGTACTGATTCAACAGCTGACGGAGGGCATAACATTTAATGCATCCCGTGGAGTGAAAGATAACACAGAGAGTTTCACAAATATTCCCATTCCTTTGCATATCTTTACCTTGTGACTAATAATAGAATTGGTTGCTCTGGGTTAAGATTTTAAAATCAACAGCCAATACCAAATTTCTAGGAAAATGAATTTGAATACAAACCAACAAATTGGAAATATGAGCAAAAATTGTGCTATGTTTCCGAGGCTGGGTGTGGCACGTGAGCTGCCATTTGGAGATTCCTACCCTACTAGGGTTGCCAACCCTCCAGGCTTGCCCTGGAGTCTCCAGGAATCAAAGATTAATTTCTTGGACACTGCCGCAAGAAACTGAAGGAGCATTAAAAAAAAAGTGTTTTTCTCAACGAAGAACAAAGAACAGTACAGCACAGGAACAGGCCATTCGGCCCTCCAAGCCTGTGCCGATCTTGATGCCTGCCTAAACTAACACCTTCTGCACTTCCGGGGCCCATATCCCTCTATTCCCATCCTATTCATATATTTGTCAAGATGTCTCTTAAACGTCGCTATCGTATCTGCTTCCACCACCTCCCCTGGCAGCAAGTTCCAGGCACTCACCACTCTCTGTGTAAAAAACTTGCCTCGCGCATCCCCTCTAAACTTTGCCCCTCGCACCTTAAACCTATGTCCCCTAGTAACTGACTCTTCCACCCTGGGAAAAAGCTTCTGACTATCCACTCTGTCCATGCCGCTCATAACTTTGTAAACCTCTATCATGTCGCCCCTCCACCTCCGTCGTTCCAGTGAAAACAATCCGAGTTTTTCCAACCTCTCCTCATAGCTAATGCCCTCCAGACCAGGCAACATCCTGGTAAACCTCCTCTGTACCCTCTCCAAAGCCTCCACGTCCTTCTGGTAGCGTGGCGACCAGAATTGCACGCAATATTCTAAGTGTGGCCTAACTAAGGTTCTGTACAACTGCAGCATGACTTGTCAATTTTTATACTCTATGCCCCGACCGATGAAGGCAAGCATGCCGTCTGCCTTCTTGACTACCTTATCCACCTGTGTTGCCACTTTCAGTGACCTGTGGACCTGTACGCCCAGATCTCTCTGCCTGTCAATACTCCTAAGGGTTCTGCCATTTACTGTATACCTCCCACCTGCATTAGACCTTCCAAAATGCATTACCTCACATTTGTCCGGATTAAACTCCATCTGCCATTTCTCCGCCCAAGTCTCCAACCAATCTATATCCTGCTGTATCCTCTGACAATCCTCATCATTATCCGCAACTCCACCAACCTTTGTGTCGTCCGCAAACTTACTAATCAGACCAGCTACATTTTCCTCCAAATCATTTATATATACTACAAACAGCAAAGGTCCCAGCACTGACCCCTGCGGAACACCACTAGTCACATCCCTCCATTCTGAAAAACACCCATCCACTGTTACCCTCTGTCTTCTGTGACTGAGCCAGTTCTGTATCCATCTTGCCAGCTCACCTCTGATCCCGTGTGACTTCACCTTTTGCACCAGTCTGCCATGCGGGACCTTGTCAAAGGCTTTACTAAAGTCCATATGGACAACATCCACCGCCCTTCCCTCATCAATCATCTTCGTCATTTCCTCAAAAAACTCAATCAAATCTCATTTGCTTTGAACGCTTTAGCAGTGATTAAGAGATCGGAAATGGGGCAAAGGCTGTTGGACAGGATGGGTCACTTAGAGGCAGGAGGTCATGTGATGAAACATCCAGAAATACATCCAACCAGAGTTGGCAACACTAATGCGAGCCCAGTCCCCAATGGGGCATTCTTCAACATTTGAACTGCACTTCCTGCCAAGGAACCCACCAAACCCACAAACTCGAATCAACCAATGGTGTTGGTGATGGTGAAGCCAGGTGTGATTGGTTGTATGATCAGAGCCTCTCACACTTGTAGGTGATTATGGAAATGCAGACAGCCAATAGACAATTGAGACAAAACATTGGCAAGTTCTTGAGGCAAATATTCACCTAGTGAAATCTGTACGGCTGCCATACAGGTAGTTTATTTAGATACAATTTCTTACTGGTTTATATTGAATAAAGACCTCACTAGTAATGATACATATATTTGAATTAATAAATAATCATTAGAGTATTCCTCGTGAGACAGGAGGCCAATCAATCTTCATCTTATTCTGGTGCCTGTCTTTCTACATAGACCATTCTTAAACTTGAAACAAAATTGGTGATAAGTCTATTTTCGGTGCTCATCTTCCTGATGAACGTCCTTCAGAACAGCTCAGCCGTCACTTCAGATGAGGAACTGGACTCCTAAGCAGTTAATAACCCAGACAATTTTCATTTTGATATGCAATCTTTCCTTTTGTAATTACATACTTGATTAGTTCCCGATGGCCTCCAAACTGATAAATCAAGTGCTCCCACCTTTAAAAAAGAGAGAAGGATTTAGTGCAGCAGATATATGAATCTCAGTGTAGCTATATAAAGGAATTTTATTTGGATCTTCAGTTTGGGAATGTCAAATGACTTTGTGGATGTTGTAGCAAAGTGTAAATAGGTTAACTGCAAGCAAATCAAAAAAGGATTGCGTATAAATTGTATCATCTTTTAGAATTTAAGATATTGCACTGTCTAAATGGGAAAAAAACATTTGCATAAATATTGTAGGTTTTGCAAATTATAAAGAAAGACATGCTTTATATAGCATCTTTAATAACTATAAGGTGCCCCAAAGCACTTTACAGCCCATGAAGTCCTGTAGTTACTGTTGTAATGTAGGAAACTCTGCACCTCTGACAGTGCAGCACTCCCCCAGTATTGCACTGGAGTGTCAGCCTTCATTTTGTACTCAAGTACTGCACTGGGAGGTGGAAAGGTCACAGACCTGAAACGTTAACTCTTTCTCTCTTCACAGATGCTGCCAGACCTGCTGAGTATTCCCAATACGTTCTGTTTTTATTTCAGATTTCCAGCATCAGCAGTATTTTGCTTTTATTTTAGTCTGACATAGATACCTTCTCAGGTTCAGTGGGGTCAGTCACTCTCATATGTGGTGTGACTCTCTTGTAGGCATGACTCATACTGGCCTGTATCGCCTTGAACGATTGTCAGGCGTAACAACGGAACCCCCTTTTCACCTAAACTGGATCATCATGTCTTTCTCGTGTGTACTGATTCAGCTTCGCTGAAGCAATCATTTGGTGAGGTGAGGCCTGACAGGAACCAATGAGCTGCTTTATTTTGCAGTGAAAAGATACAGAATAAAATAACACAAGCAGAATTACGAATGTTAAAGATTGCACAGCAGTGTTTAGAGAAGACCAAGGGAATTTTCCTAGTGTTCGGGCTAACATTCAATTCTCAGTTACTATCACCAAAACATATGAACTGGTCATTCATCTCATTGCTGCTTGTGGAATCTTGCTGTACGATAATTATCTCCTGAAGGTGCCTACTGTGACTACACTTAAGAAGTACTTTGTTTGCTGTAAAGCATTTGGGGCCATCCTGAGAATGTGAACGGTGCTCTCGAAATGCAAGTTTTTTCTTACTATTTAGACAAAGAAAAAGAAAATGACTGGCACTATTTTAATTGAAAAATCAATTCAGTTAATGGCTGTCCATCTTTTGAACTTTATCTTTCGTGGTCTTGTATTAAAGTCAGTAATGGTATATAGATCCAGAATATGAAATAAATAAATTTATTAAAATTCAAAGCTAAAAATTGACGACAATGCCAATTCCCTCAATATTACATAAGAGTGACAGCCTGGATTATGTGCTCAGGTTTCTGGAGTGGGACTTCAATCCACAACCTACCTTCTGACTCAGAGGAAAAAGTGCGACCTCTGAGTCACAGTTGACAAATTCAAAATTATAAACACTCCCATCAAGGAACTGAACCCCAGTCTTCCACATAACAAGCAGGAATACTAACCATTACACTAACGCAAAAAACATTAGACAAAGTCTTGCATTAAAAAACTGGATTATCCAATAGAGTCATACAGCATAGAAACAGGCCCTTCGGCCCATCGTGTCTGTGCTGGCCATCAAGCATCCAACTATTCTAATCCCATATTCCTGCACTTGGCCCATAGCCCTGTATGCTATGGCGTTTCAAGTGGTCACCTAAATACTTCTTAAATCTTGTGAGGGTTCCTGCCTCTACCACCTCTTCAGGTAGTGCGTTCTAGATTCCAACCACTCTCTGGGTGAAAAAATGTTTCCTCAAATCTCCCCTCAACCTCCTGCCCCTTACCCTAATTCTATGCCCCCTGGTTATTGACCCCTCCGCTAAGGGAAAAAGTTTCCTCCTATCTAACCTATCAATGCCCCTCATAATCTTGTACACCTCAATCAGGTCCCCCCTCAGCCTTCTCTGCTCTAAGGAAAACAACCCTAGCCTATCCAGTCTCTCTTCATAGCTGAAATGTTCCAGCCCAGGCAACATCCTGGTGAATCTCCTCTGCACCCTCTCCAGTGCAATCACATCCTTCTTATAGTGTGGTGACCAGAACTGTACACAGTACTCCAGCTGTGGCCTAACTAGCGTTTTATATAGCTCCATCATAACCTCCCTGTTCTTATATTCTATGCCTCGGCTTATAAAGGCAAGTATCCCATATGCCTTCCTAACGACCTTATCTACCTGTGCTGCTGCCTTCAATGATCTATGGACAAGTACACCAAGGTCCCTCTGACTTTCTGTACTTCCTAGGGTCCTACCATCCATTGTGTATTCCCTTGTCTTGTTAGTCCTCCCAAAATTCATTACCTCACACTTTTCAGGATTAAATTCCATTTGCCACAGCTCCGCCCATCTTACCAGCCCATCTATATCTCCCTGTAATCTAAGGCCTTCCTCCTCACTATTTACGACACCACCAATTTTCATGTCATCTGCGAACTTACTGATCATACCTCCTATATTCATGTCTAAATCATTAATATACAGTACAAACAGCAAGGGTCCCAGCACCGATCCCTGTGGCACACCGCTGGTCACAGGCTTCCAATCGCAAAAACAACCCTCGACCATTACCCTCTGCCTCCTGCCACTAAGCCAATTTTGGATCCAATTTGCCAAATTGCCCTGGATCCCATGGGCTTTTACCTTCTTAATCAATCTCCCATGCGGGACGTTATCAAAAGTCTTACTGAAATCGATGTATACCACATGTACTGCTTTACCCTCACCAACACATCTAGTCACCGCCTCGAAAAATTCAATCAAGTTAGTTAGACACGATCTCCCCTGACAAAGCCATGCTACTATCCCTGATTAATCCCTGCCTCTCCAAATGGAGATTAATCCTGTCCCTCAGAATTTTTTCCAATATTTTCCCAACCACTATGTTGGACTCACCGGCCTGTAATTACCAGGTTTATCCCTACTACCCTTCTTGAATAATGGTACCACATTTGCTGTCCTCCAGTCCTCTGGCACCTCTCCTGTGGCCAGAGAGGATTTGAAAATTTGTGTCAAAGCCCCTGCTATCTCCTCCCTTGCCTCACATAACAGTCTGGGATACATCTCATCACGGCCTGAGGATTTATCCACTTTTAAGTCTGCTAAAACAGCTAATACTTCCTCCCTTTCAATGCTAATATGTTCAAGTATATCACAATCCCCCTCCCTGATCTCCACACCTACATCGTCCTTCTCCATAGTGAACACAGATGAAAAGTAATCATTTAAAACCTCACCTATGTTCTCCGGCTCCACACACAGATTGCCACTTTGGTTCATAATGGGCCCCACTCTTTCCCTGGTTATCCTTTTACCCTTAATATACTTATAAAACGCCTTGGGATTTTCCTTTATCTTGCCCGCCAGTGTTTTTTCATGCCCCCTCTTCGAGTGGCTGTGCTCGCTGCTTCCGTCCCACCCCCAACAATATCCCACTCCCTCCTACCATCGCACTCTCTTCACTGCTGCCTCCCGCACCCGTCTACTCGCTCCCCGCCTTGCCACTTCTCCCCCCGCCCACTTGCTCCCTGCTTCACCACACCGCTTCCTCCCCTCTGCTCTGCCTCTGCTCCCCGCCCCCTCCCCTCCCCTCCACTGCCTATGTTGTCACTCTCCCTCTCTCCCCACTTCCCCCATGTGGGGAAGAGAGGCGGCAATCGCGGGGAGCAAGTGGCCGACAGGTGGTACGGGCAGGGGGGTGGGGCGGTGGTGGGGGCTGTGGAGCAAAGAGCGAGTGGCTGAGGGGGGAGAAGTGGCGAGATGGGGAATAAGAGGTGAGCAGACGCTGCAAGACACGAATTAGTCCTGGAAAGCCAGGTGCTGATGTAGGCTGTGCATGCGCAGCACCATACTGACAGCAAGAGTCCATTCTGCTCATGTGTGAAGTTGGGAGAGATCTGATGACGTTGGCACTGGACTGCGTTGTCAAGAGTCACTTTGTTTAAATTAAGCACTGTCAATAACAATAATAGCAACTTATATTTATATAGCACCTTTAATGTAATAAAACATCTCAGGGCGCTTGACAGGAGTGATTATAAAGCAAAATTTGACATCAGTCACATAGGGCAGATGGCCAAAGGTTTAGCCAAAGAGGTAGATTTAAGGAACGTATTAAAGGAGGAAATGAAGTAGAAAAGCAGAGAGGATTAGGGAGCGAATTCCGGAGCATAGTACAGCAAAGTGGGAATTTAGAGCTAACACAATTAAATTAGTGGATCATTTAAATGAATCAAATTTTAATTAAGAGTTCCTCTACTTCTTTTAATTCCATCAGCAAACATTCATTAAATTGAAGTCTAAACTGTTTAGAATTAGTTGCATAGAATGTGGCAAAGGAGCATAAGTTCCAAAGTCCATAGCAGCGGAGAGGAAAAAATAAATAGCAATACCCAAGAGTCCTGGTGAAGAGAAAGCAATGAGTGAGGAATCTGTTAGTGTGGAATCTATTAGTGAGGAATTTTGCATTTTCCTTTAACAGCTACTAAAATTTCCACTCCAAATTGTACTACTCCGGAAAACTAATTGATGAAGGATAGTACTGGAGCCAATCTTTACTCAGTCTTACATTTATTACAGAGTTAAACATTACAAGCATGCACCTCCTAACTCAACCATCTACCATTTTCAGTAAATGTCTCTTTATATGTGCTCAAGTGAAACACCAATTAATGCCCTCCGCTTGCATATAATTAAACACATAAGAAATACAATTAACAACTATTTGTAATGATTTGTGCTTTTATTTTTAACAGCCATATCTTTATGATTTTAATGCATGACATACCTTGGTGCATTAATGATGAGGATATCTCCTTGCTTTCCTACCTCCAAGGAGCCATGAGACTGAGATTTTCCAAGGGCATAAGCAGCATTGATGGTGGCAGCTGCCAGACTCTCAGCCATTGTCATCTTCATATTTACACATGCCATGTGCATGATCATTGGCTACAGGGGAAGTAACAATGAAGGTGAACATTGAGGTTTATGGAAACCAGAGAAGCAAAGTTATCAATGAAATATCCATATAGTACACAGCCCTCACTCTTCTTTACAGTTGTAAATTCCCTTTAAACTGCAAGACCGATCTGAATGTGGGTGACACAACTATCCTAACCCACAGCTCAGTCTGTGCATGTCTGACACAGAATTTGAAGGTTGTCGAAAGTGCAATTTTCAAGACAACTTGCAATATAGTGCCTTTAATGCAGAAAAATGTCCCAAGGTGCTTCACAGAGGCAATAGAAGAGGATGTTGAGCCAAAAGAGGCGATATTAGGAGTGGCAACCAAAAGCTTGTTTTCCAACAGGGTCTTAAAGTAGGAGAGGCAGGTGGAGAGGCTGAGAGGTTCAGGGAGCAGATTCCAGAGCTTGGGACCTGGATGGCTAAAAGAGGAATAAATTGTATTGGTGGGATTCAGTGCACTTTGTCTCAGTGATTGCATTACTCTGTCAAGGAAAGGTGGAAGAAGCCATCAGGCCTCTCCTCAGACTACTTAAATGCTAAAAATCAATAGCCCTGACATTAAAGGGGGGAGGGTATGGTCTGCATGAGTCCTGAAGCAGACAGCAATTCCAGGAAGTCCAGAGATGTCGATACCAGATCCACTACCTGGGCAGCAGGTGGAAGTGGGAATTTGGGAAGCATGAGGCCACAGCCAAGAATCAGTGGGAATGTTAATTTAGAAATTCACAACATGGTTTCTGAAATATAGGTCATGCTGTACAAATTTGATGAGTTTTTTGAGAAAGTCACTGGGGTATTGGATGAGGGAAATCTGGTAGATATTGTCCACCTGAACTTTCAGAAGCCTCTGATATGGTTCCTCACACTAGGTCTCACCGCGAGATGGAGACTTATGATATCAGCAGGAATTTGAAACGCTGGATTGGGAATTGGGGTGGTGGGCAACACAATGGCAAATGGTATTTAATTTCGATAAATATATAGAGTCAGGCATGTTGGTTGGTTGGTTGGCAGGGAATAAAACAGTGAGATTCAGAGAGAAAAAGAGGTTGCTGTTATTATGCAGAGATCACTGAAGGCTCATGGCGAGTATAGAGAAACTGTAGCTAAAGCTAACAGAATATTTAGGTGGGACTAATAGAATTATTCAATATAAAATGTTTTTAAAAAAGCATTTTGACACTGTACAGGTACTGGTCAAACTGCGTCTAAAAGTCTAGGTCCAGTATTGGTTCCCCCACATAGTGGGCCATATAGTGGCCTTGGAAGAGGTCCAGTGGAGAGCTACAAGAATGATTTCCAGCTTCATGAAACTCAGCTACTCAGATAGGATCAAGGACCTTGGTACACTTACTTTAGACCAGCATAAATTTAGAGGAGACCTGACAGAGATCGATAAAATCACAAAAGTGCTGGATTATGTGTCGATTGATAGATTATTCCAGTTTAACAGATTGGGGAGGACCAGAGAACATGAGGCAAACTGTGGAAGAGCAGGAATAGACTGGATGGTGGGCAGTTCTTCTATTCCCCATGAGTGATGAGCCCCTGGAATGTGTTGCTAGTGGGTGTTAACTCTGCTTTCAGGAGGGAGCTGGAATGCTTCCTGACTGGGCCAGAGATCACATCATATAGAAGCTAAGTGTCTTTAAAGATAACACATAGTCCATGCTGTTACAACTAGGTGAGAAAGGGGTCTAGGGGTTTCCTCTCAGCCTTTTCCTGGTTTTGCCGTAACAGGGTTTAATTTTTAAAACACCGTGTTTTTAGCTTCCCCTCAGTGAGTCCTTGCTCACTGCTCTCTAATTGTAATGGCAAAGAAATCAACCAGACAGGTTTTCTCAGATTTAAACAAGAACGATGTAAGTTTATTAACCTTAAAACTCTAATTCAGTTAAACTACTAAAAATACCAGATGTGACCACGTTAGCATGCATACACGATAAACATGCAGATAGAGCCAGAAAAGGGGAAAGTATCAAGGGAAAGGTTTGAAGCAACGAGTTCATTTGCTGTCTTTTCGTTTGATGTAAAGTCTTTGATTGCAGTTCGATTTTGCTGTCTCGTTGGGGCCCAGTACACTCTTTCAAACTTGTTTTGATGGTTTTCTGTCTTGGCTTAGCTTCTTCAATGGGAGGGACAGGGACACAGGGAGATGCTCCCTCTTCAAGTTCAGTTGCAGTCTGACCCAAACTGTTCTGTGAGCACAATTCAAAACTCCAAGTTGGCCAGCAGGTTAGACATGCGATTAACCCTTTATTTGAGACAAACGCTCCTGCGGTTTATGGATTTCCATCTTAGCAGACACCCGCCTTGGGGGGAAGGGAGGGGAATGGAATGATGGCTTTTTACACATTCAATGTCTGTTGATCAAAATCTATTTGGGTTAATTGAATCAGGGAGCAGTTCCATTGTCTTCTCCAGGCAACTGTCACTTAGAATGCAAATGTTTCCAGCCCTTGTCCTTTTAAAATGTAGGTACAGCCATATTTCATCCCAGTAAGACTTGAAAAATTAATGTTTCATATGACGAAATTAATATGCCTCATTCTTGGCAGGTGTGGTTTTCCTCACAATGCAATCTCCTGAAATGGTTCCATTGCATGAGGGAGTCAGAGAGGAATTTTTCCAGAGTATTTTTCCCTCATTGGCCCTGTTTTTTTTCTCTTTTTCTGCTTCTCCCAGGAGAGCGGAGGGGAAAGGAGAATGTGGGGGAGGGATAAAATGTTTAGCCATGATGCTCAAGCCATCATCATATGGGACAGGCTTGATGGACTAGTTGGTCTTTTCCTCCCTGTCAATTTTATATGCCTGGTTCAATGGTGGAAGAAGCGATTTCAGTGCTGTTTAATACCAGCTCCTGGTAACCTAACCAATGCTGGTTGGATAACCCACCTTCCTTCCCACTCCCATCCACATTGAAGTGACAGGGGCTGAATTCGGCCAGATGGATACACCATGCTTTGCCAAATCTCCAAACTAACGTTGGTTGTCATAGTTTATTGAAGGAGGTGATTGTATATTGTGATCTGTCCTCTGTATATTGTGATCTGTCCTCTGTACATTTTATTTTTGAAGTACCAGACGTAACTGAAACTTTGACAATGACAACATAACCTTTATTCAGTCACTGCTATTATTTAAATGTAGAAATTGGCTTTAAAATAAACTTTTCTATTTAATTATTGCCGTCAGGTAATGCACAATGGACAATAGTTATCCTTCAATCAACTTTACAAAAACAGATGATCTGGTCATTTGTGGGACCTTGCTGTGTGCAAACTGTCTGTCTGGTTGCTTACATTATAACATTGACTGCACTTCATTGGATGTAAAGTGCTTTGTAACGTCCTGCCATTGTAAACAGTTGTGTATAAATGCAAGTTCTTTCTTTTCAAAGGTTCCACATCCAAAATATGAACTCATTTGTTCTCTCCATTAAATACATCATTCCATTTACCAAACAATTACAAAAACACTGGAAGAATGGATTTACTTACCATAGAGAAGCAATATGCATTAGGGTTAAAATCACTACCAAGAGCAACAATCACTCCAGCATCAAGCATGTCTCGAGCTCGTGGGGTTTTAAGCCTAAAAATGTTTTAAAAATGCAACTATCAGCATTATTTCAAACGATATAAGTTTTAGATCATTTGCCAGTAATACTCTAATGTATTCTTCAGTTTTCTCCGACTTAGGCCTCACATATCCCCATCTCTTCTCCCCACCATTGGTGGCTGTGCCTTCAGCCATCTAGCCCCTAAGCTTTGGAAGTCCCTCCCTAAACCTCTCTGCCTCTCCATGTCCCATTTCTCTTTTACGGTCCTCCTTAAATCTACCTCGGAACAATTTTCAGTCTTCCCTCCCAATATTGCCTTCTTTGGCTCGGCCTCCATTTTTGCCTGATTGCCTTTCCTTGTCAAAGGCATTATACAAATGTAAGCTTGTTGTTGTAAAGTTTCTCCCAGTGTTGTGAAGTTACTCAGGTTAGCTATTTTTTACATCGTGCCACATCCTTTTGTATTAATAAGGGCCAATTTTCATTCTCATACAACTAATGAATCAGTTTAGTCCTCAATAAACAGTTAAATACTTCAGCCAAAGTCTCCATTCTCCAGTTTCCTCATGTTCTATGAATTCTCGGCTGTGTACCTGTATATCCTCTGTCAGTGTTTTCAGCTTTTTAAACAACACTTCCTCTCCCCACTCACTCTACTTGAGAGGTATTTTCATGATTAGCTGTGGCGAACAGCCCACTTCAATTGATCCATATCCTATTTTCCACAGGAAAACAATCTTTCTTGAGATGTGGGCATCGTTGGCAAGGCCAGAATTTATTGCCCATCCCTAGATGCCCTGAGAAGGTGATGGTGGTGGGCCTTCTTGGTGATTGGTTTTAACGACTGAATCGCTTGCTCGGCCACTTCATAGGGCATTCAGTCAAGCATGTTGGTGTAGGTCTGGAGTCACATGCAGGCCAAACTGGTTAAGTACGGGTTTTTACAACAATCTGGCAGTTTTCATGGTGCAGCCCGCAAACTGACAGCTTTATTGAATTACATTCTACTTACCATGGTGGGATTTGGACTCACAACCTCAGGGTTGCTCGTCCAGTACCATAACATCGAATTATAATTACCATGTGAGGGCTCTGTACCGCTACCTTATAGGGAGAATGGAAAAGGAACTTCTAATAAAAGAGAATAGTGAAGGAAAGGCTATAGCTGGGAGTCCCTAATCCTCCACCTCCAGGATTGTCACAGAGTCTTCAGTAATTCCTGGGAGCAACCAGGGAGAAAAATCGTAGAGGCATGAAAAAATAAATTGTTATCTATTTTCATTTTCTTTGAACCCTTTCATTTATTAATTATAAAAATATTGGAGATAGGAAAAAGGCTGTTTGGCTGATGGTCAAGACTGGATGACTATGAGCCTGTTGGCCATGGTGATGGATGTGAGAAGTGACCAATGGTGGAAGTGTGGGAGCGGGGCAGTTGGAAACAATAGGTCATATGATGTAACCTTCCGCAATATACCTACATTACAATCCTAGCTATAGCAGTAGCAGTGGCTGGTATTCAGGAACAAGGTACATAAATATTAAATGGATCCAGGGACTTAGTTAAGTGGGGCACTGATGGTCCCCACTCTAGGATACCAAGTAAGGTTGGCAATGAAAAAGCAATGCTAATAACTATGCAATCTTCCAAAATTCTCTGGAAGCAGGAATTGAATTCAAGATCCTCGGATGGGTCAGCCAGACTCCTAGGTAACTCCGGTAGAAACTACTGGAAGATGACAGGGACCCAGACGTGCCGGATCACTGTTTCTGGGGCTTTCCTCCCATGCCTTAGGTGGCCAATGATGCAGGGTTTGGGGGGGTGGGGAAGGGGTGGAGGTGAGGCATCAATCCGGGGGTGGAGACTCCCTACACTCTGCTTCCCTATTATCTAATTTAGGACCGTGAGCTGCTATGTTTGAGATAGATAAGGCATACTGGTCTCCACGTGGGAATCACCCAGGAGGTGGGTAGTCTAGAACAGAGAAGCAACCTGGGCCCTACAGACTGGCAATCAATGGGGCTGGGGAAGTTATAGGTGGTCGCTGGATTTTGTGACTAAAGTGGGGCAGGCAGTGTTGGGATTGCACCCACATAGGTGCCCGCCAGCCTCTTGCAAATTAGGCAATCTGTTCTTAATCTCACCAATTTAACTATTCTGTTGCAACCTTCCATCATTGTGACCCACGGAGCTTCGGGTGATTATTTACCCACTGCATTTACCTACAATACAAAAAAATCACATGGAACAAACTAGAAGCTTCCATATGTACATCAAGGTCAGTGAGCTTTACCCAGACTGGAGGATTGCTCTCCAATGCCTAACCTATTTACATTAGTTAATCCTGTGAGCAATTCAATATCCATTATAGCCCCAAAAAATGGCCAACGTTAGCAAAACATGTTTGTCATTCCAACTAACATTGACTGAATGACTCACCTATAACCATTATGGCCTTTAAAAACGGCAACACTGATAAACTCCTGATAAATTATTATCTCATGCAAACAGTGCCAGAGTTAATGAAATGTATCTCAGCGACCCATGGCAATTCTTTCAGCAGTAAGAAAGGCTGATTTCACAAGTGGCACACACATGCATAAGGCCCTTCAAGTTATACAATGCTAGTTGCTGTTTATTCAATGGAATGGGAATACCAGCATCCTTAGGACTGTGGACTGTGTGCAGAGATTATTTTACTCTTGTTATTAGCGTTTTGGACTCCCTCGTATATGTTCTGGGGTAAGCAAGCAATCAACCTCACATCACTTTTGTGTACTGAAGGGCTTAAGGGATATGGGGATAGGGTGAGGATGTGGAGTGGAGGTAGATCAACCATAATCGTACTGAATGGTGCAGCAGGCACAAAGGGCTGAATGGCCTACTCCAGCTCCTATTTCTTATGGTTTTATTCATACTCCATCAAAAGTAAATGGTGCTATGTGTTCATTCTGCTTTTGCTCCTGAAACCATCCACCCCCAAACCGCACCGCTCTCCCCCACTTCCTGCATCCAACGACACTAACTCATGACATTACAACAACACTTAAGAAGCTCAACACCATCCAGGACATAGCAGGTCCTATTCACTTGATAGGCAGCTCATCCACCTTAAACATTCACTCCTTCCACCACCGGTGCAACATGGCTGCACTGTGTACCAATGTTCTCTCTCTTTTGTTGTGTGCAGCCTGCTCATTTGAATGCACGGTACCTTTAATTTTTTTTTGAGCAGCAGCATGCACGCGGTATCTTAAAAGGGGACAACTTGTCAGCAGCCTGCACGATACCTTCCACGTGCATGCAGCTTACAGGGAACATTGTTGTGTACTATCTACAAGATGCACTGCAGCAACTCACCAAGGCTTTTTCAACAGCACCTCTCAAACCTTCCATCACTACTCCCTCGAAGGGCAAGGAAACACCATCATCCCCAAGTTTCCTTTCAAGTCACAAACCATCCTGACTATATTGATTGTTCTTGCATCATTGCTGGATCAAAATCCTGGAACTCCCTACCAGCATTGTTATAGAGTCATACAGCACTGAAATAGGCCCTTCGGCCCACCGTGTCTGTGCCAATCATCAACCACCCATTTATACTAATCCTACATTAACCACATATTCCCTACCACATCCCCACAATTCTCCTACCACCTACCTACACTAGGGGCAATTTATAATGGCCAATTTACCTATCAATCTGCAAGTCTTTGGCTGTGGGAGGAAACCGGAGCACCCGGCGGAAACCCACGCGGTCACAGGGAGAACTTGCAAACTCCGCACAGGCAGTACCCAGAACCGAACCCGGGTCACTGGAACTGTGAGGCTGCGGTGCTAACCACTACGCCACTGTGTCGCCCACTATGGGAGCGCCTTCACCACACAGACAGAGTAGTTCAAGAGGTAGTTCACCCCCACCTTCTCATAGGGCAATTAGGGATGTGCAATAAATGCTGGCCTTGCTAGCGACACATATATCCCGTGAATGGATTGGAAAATGTTGAGGGACAACTGTTGCTGCCCCCTGACATCTTGTTCAAGTAGCTATTTTTGGGTGAGCCCTTTGATTGCACTCGAGCTCAATTCTGTCTTCACCTGGGAACCATTACTGATCTCCTGTCCTCTGCTCTCCTTTCATGAGCTCTAAGGTCAATTGTAGTGCTCCCAAAATTCCATCTCCACTGAGATCAGCTAACCCAGCAAAATGCAAGGATTGAACCTGGACTCTCCTGGTCTATATGGCTCATCTGAGCACTGCCTTTACCCACTGAATCACTGTGGACTGGTTAATATGAAGGGAAGTCAATGTAGCTGACTTAGAAAGCAAAGGCTGACACACTCTTTGGCTCAGTGGTAGCACTCACATCTGAGTCAGACGGCTGTATATTCAAGCCCCACACCAGAGACTTAAGCATAAAATCTTGGCTGACTCTCAAGTGCAGTACAGAGGTTGTGCAATCTTTTGGATGAGACAATCAAACAAAACCCCGTCTGCCCACTCAGCAGGATATAAAAGATCCCATGGTTCTATTCAAAGTAAAGCAGGGGAGTGTCCCCTGTGTCTTGGCCAATATTTGTCTCTCAATTATCTGGTCATGATCACATTCCTGTCTGTGGGAGCTTGCTGTGGGAAAATTGTTTGCAACGTTTACCACAATAGATCAGTGACTACACTTCAAAAATACTTCATTGGCTGTAAAGCGTTTCAGAATGTCCTGAGCTCCTGAAAATTGTTATATAAATGAGTCTGTTTTTCTTCCTCATTGCTCCAAGTTAATGCGTTGCAAGAATTATGAAAAGGATTAAAGGAAGACCAAGAAGGATTGAATGATTAATGTTAGAAAAATGAAATATTTAAGGGAAAACAACTGAAAGCCAGTCAGCCTAATCCCATAAGCATTAAGTGCAACTTTCACTGTTTTCCTTGGGTTGATTAACCATTTAGCTGAATTAACTCAATGCTCTATTCATGATACCCAAGAGGTAGAGCAGGCAATCTCTGTGAGAATGATTCTGAACTCAATTCCTGTACAGCCTGGGGTCCCTGAGGTTGAATCAGCGATGCTGACACCTGAATGGTGGCACAAGGTCATGACTCTCCACATCAGGAGGCACTGAGTGAATGCTCAGAATTCCTTCCAAGAGGAGGGACTATCTGAGAATGGGTCACCCTGGGCTAGTCTTGCACACAGGTTAGTTGTCTAAGTAGGGCCTGAGATTAAGGTTCCTGCCTGGCTTCTCAATAAGGAAGGATACCTTACACAATGTATAGGACCTGTGGGAACAGAGAAACTGAAAATAAAAGCAGTATGAGCAGTAAGTTCCGTAGAATCATAGAAATTTACATTCAGCTCGTTGTGTCCATACTGGCCGACATTAGCCATCCAGCCTCATTCCACTTTCCATACCCTTGTAGGTTATGGCACTTCAAGTACATATCCAAGTACTTTTTAAATGTTATGAGGGTTTCTGCAGCTACCACCCTTTCAGGCAGTGAGTTCCAGATTCCTACTACTCTCTGGGTAAAAATAAATCCCCTCAAATTCCCTCTAAACCTCCTACCTTTTACCCTAAATCTCTCAATCAAGGGAAATAAAGCCTTTCTATCCACTCTATCTAGACCCCTCATAATTTTATACACTTCAATTAGGTCTCCCCTCAGCCTCCTCTTTTCCAAGGAAAGTAACCCTATTCTATCCAATCTTTCCTCATAACCAATATTCTCCAGTTCAGGCAACATCCTCGTAAATCGTCTCTGTACCCTCTCCAGTGAAATCTTTCTTACAGTGCAGTGACCAGAACTGGATGCATCTGTGGCCTAACTAGTGTTATATATAATTCCAGCATAAACTCCCAGCTGTTACAATGTATGCCTCGGCTAATAAAGGGAAGTATCCCATATGCCTTCTTGACCACCATATCTACCTGTCCAGCCACCTTCAGGGATCTGTGGACATGCACTCCAAGGTCCCTCTGTTCCTCTACATTATTCTATATCCTATCATTTATTGTGTATTCTCTTCGCCTTGTTAGCCTTCCCCAAATCCATTACCTCACACTTCTCCAGATTGAACTCCATTTGCCACTGTTCCACCCACCTGACAAGTCATAGAATCATTTACTTATGGCATAGAAGGAAGCTATTTGGCCATCGAGTCCATGCCATCTGTCCTAGGAGCAATCCAATCAGTCCCACTCCCCCGCAGGATCCCCACAGCCCTGCAAGTGCCCACCCAATTTCCTTTTGAAATCATTGATTATCTCTGCTTTCACCCTCGTGAGCAACAAGTTCCAGGTCGTTCCCACTCACTATGTAAAAAAGTTCTTCCTCACATCTCCACTGCACTTCTTGCCCAAAACCTTTAATCTGTGTCCCCCTAGTCCTTGTACCATCAGTTCATGGGAACAGTTTTTCCTTCTCTAACTTATCTAAGCCTGTCATATTCTTGTACACCTCTATCAAATCTCCCCTCAATCTCCTTTGCTCCAGGGAGAACGACCCCAGCTTTTCCAACCTAACCGTGGAGCTGAAATCCCCCATCCCTGGAACCATTCTGATAAATCTCCTCTGCACCATCTCAGGGACCTTCACATCTTTTCTAAAGTGTGGTGACCAGAACTGGATGCAGTAATCTAGTTGGGGCCTAACCAGAGCTTTATAAAGTTTCAGCATAACTTCCCTGTTTTTGTACTCAATGCCTCTATTTATGAAGCCCAAGATCCCATATGCTTTACTAACCACTCTCTCAATATGTCTTGCCACCTTCCAAAATTGATACACATTCACCCCCAGATCCTTCTGTCCCTGCACACTCTTTAGAACTGCACCATTGTCTATATTGCCTCACCTTATCCCTTCTGCCAAAATACATCACTTCACACTTGTCTGTATTAAATTCTATCTGCCACTTGTCTGCGCATTTTGCTAGCCTACCTATGTCCTGTTGCAGGCAGTTTGTATCATGCTCACTATTTGCAACTCCTCCAGGTTTGGTGTCATTGGCAAATTTTGAGATTCTATTCTGTAGTACAAGATTCAAGTCATTTATACATAGCAAAAAAAAACAGTGGTCCCAGCACTGACCCTTAGGGTACACCACTGTCTACCATCCTCCAGTCTGAAAAATGACTATTTACCACAACTCACTGTTTTCTGTCCTTCAGCAAATTATTTTATTTACTTACAGATACAGCACTGAAACAGGCCCTTCAGCCCACCGAGTCTGTGCCGACCATCAACCACCCATTTTTATACTAACCCTACACTAATCCCATATTCCTACCACATCCCCACCTGTCCCTATATTCCCCTACCTATACTAGGGGCAATTTATAATGGCCAATTTACCTACCAACCTGCAAGTCTTTGGCTGTGGGAGGAAACCGGAGCACCCGGAGAAAACCCACACAGTCACAGGGAGAACTTGCAAACTCCACACAAGCAGTACCCAGAATTGAACCCGGGTCACTGGAGCTGTGAGGCTGCAGTGCTAACCACTGCGCTACTCATTTGTGTAAATGGACACTGATTCTCCTATTCCACGAGCCTCAATTTTGTTCATCAGCCTTTCATGTGGTACTTTATTGAACACTTTCTTCAAATCCATATGGACAATACCCACTGCATTCCCTTCATCAACCCTTTCTGTTGCTTCATCAGAAAATTCAATTATCCTTAATTAATTCAAACCTCTCCAAGTGCTTGTTGATTTTTTTTCCCTGATTATGGTTTGTAAAACTTTACCCACCACCGATGCTAAACTAACTGACTAGGACTGTCCTTACAGCCTTTCTTGAATAAGGGTGTCACATTTTTCACTCTCCAATTCTCTGGCACCTTCCCCATATCTAGGGAAGATTGGAAGATTATGCCAATCCCTTCCGCTATCTCCACCCCCATCACCTTTAGCAACCTGGGATGCAAACCATCCGGACCAGGTGACTTATCTACCCTAAGCATAGACAGCCTTTCCAATACCTCCTCACTCAATTTTTCCATTAATATATTCCTGCCGTCTACAGCTTTCTTCATCATTTGCAACTACATGGTCAATTTTTGCATCACCTGCAAACTTCTGAATCATACCCCATACATTCAGGTCCAAACCTTTGATATATATCACAAAAAGCAAGAGGTAGGGCAGTGGTTAGCACCGCAACCTCACAGCTCCAGCGACCCGGATTCAGTTCTGGGTACTGTCTGTGCGGAGTTTGCAAGTTCTCCCTGTGACTGCGTGGGTTTCTGCCGGGTGCTCCGGTTTCTTCCCACAGCCAAAGACTTGCAGGTTGATAGGTAAATTGGCCATTGTAAATTGCCCTTAGTGTCGGTAGGTGGTAGGAGAATTGAGGGGATGTGGTAGGGAACATGGGATTAATGCAGGATTAGTATAAATGGGTGGTTGATGGTAGGCCAAAGGGCCCGTTTCAGTGCTGTATCTCTCTATGACCTAGTACTGAGCCCTGTGGAACCCCACTGGAAACAACCTTCCAATCACAAAATCACCAATCAAACGCCCCACCATTGCCACTTGCTTCCTGACTCTGAGCCAATTTTGGAACCCAACTTGCCACTTTGCCTTGGATCCCATGGGCTTTTATTTCATGACCAGTCTGCCATGTGGGACCTTATCAAAAGCCTTGCTAAAATCCATTAGACTACATCAAATGCACTATTCTTATCGACCCTGCTTGCTACCTCTTCAAAAACTTCAATCATGTTAGTCAGACATGACCTTCCCTAAACAAATCAGTGCTGACTGTCTTTGATTAATCCATGTCTTTCTAAATGAAGATTTATCCTGTCCCTCAGAATGTTTTCCAATAATTTTTCCACCACTGAGGTTAGGCTGACTGGCCTGTAATTACATGGTCTATTCCTTTTTCCCTTTTTAAACAATGGTACAATGTTAGCTGTCCTCCTGTCCTCTGGCACCACACCTGTAGCCAGAAGGGATTGGAAAATAATAGCCAGAGCTTCTGCTATTTCTTCTCATTTCCTTTAACAGCTTACGATACATTTCGTCTGGGCCTGGGGATTTGTCCACTTTCAAAGATGTTAAACCCTGTAATATTTCCTCTCTCACTATGTCAATTGCATCTAATATTTTACTCTGCTCTTTCCCGATTGCAATGTTTGTATCGTCCCTCTCTTTTGTGAAAACAGGCTCAAAGTATTCATTAAGAACCATACCAACATCCTCCGCCTCAACACATAGGTTACCCTTATGGTCCCTAATAGGCCCTACTCTTTCTTTAGTTATCCTCTTGATATTTATGTATTTATAAAAAGTCTTTCCTTGATTTTACTTGCCAATACCTTTTCATGCCCTCTCTTTGCTTTCTTAATTTGCTTCTTAATTTCACCCCGACACATTTAATACAGTATTGAGCTCTCGGTATCTGACATAAGCTTCCCTTTTCGCTTTATCCTACCCTGTCTGCTCCTGGATATGCAAGCAGCTCTAGATTTGGGAGTCTCACCCATTTTCTTCATGGGAATATATTTGTTCTGACTATTTGGGGGTTCAAAGCACACTCCCAGTGGTGTGATTATCCCCTCTTTGTTCTTCAGTTCAACTCATATGTCCTTGTTTGATGATCTTTCTACCACATCATCCCTCCTCACAGCTATAACTGTTTCTTTAATATTGTGACACCCTCCCCTCCTTTTTTATCCCCCATCTCATTTCAAAACCTGTAATTGGGAATGTTGAGCTGCCATTCCTGCCCCTCTTTCAGTCATGTCTCGGTAATAGCTATAATATCATATTCCCATGTGTCAATCTGTGCTTTCAGCTCATCTGCCTTATTCCCTAAACTTCCTGCATTGAAGTATAGATCATTTCGCACTGCCAAACTGTATTTTCTAGCCTTTGTTTCCTCTGTCTTCTAAACATGCTTACTAAATTTCTGCCTTTCATTTCCAACTTTTCTTCTCTCCCTTCTGAATTTACCCTCAGGTTCCCATCCCCCGGTTAAGCTAGTTAAAAACCTTCGCAACAGCACTAGCAAAATCTCCTGCGAGGATATTGGCCCCGGTCCTGTTAAGGAGCAACCCATCCGGCTTGTACAGGTTCCTTCTCCCCCAGAAGCGGTCCCAATGCCTCAGGACTCTGAAGCCCTCCCTCCTACACCATCTCTCCAGCCACATAATCATTCGCTCCAACTTCCTATACCTATACTCCTATAGAGATTACTACCTTTGAATTCCTGCTTTTCAATCTCTCTCCTAGCTATAAACACTGCCTCAGGACCTCATCCCTGTTCTGCCTATACCATTGGTGCCGATATGGACCATGACCTCTGGCTGTTCACCTTCCCCCTTCAGAACTGCAGCCACTCAGTGACATCCTTGACCCTGGCACCAGTGAGGCAACATACCATCCTGGAGTCAGGTCTGTGGCCACAGAAGCACCTGTCTGTTCTCCTCACTATTGGACCCCTACCACTATTACTCTTCTACTTTGCTTCCTTCCCCCCTCTGCAGCAGAGCCACCCATGGTGTCATGGACTTAGCTCTGCCTGCACTCCTGAGAGGATCCATCACTCTCACCAGTATTCAGAACTGGTGAGCGAGATGCAATCAGGGGATCTCTGCCCTACCTGCCTGATCCTCCTTGTCATTCTGGTGGTCACCCAGTCCCTCTCTCCCATACATTTTTAAGCTGCAGGGTGACCACCTCCAGAAACATTCAAAGATCCACAAAGCTCTTGGCCTCACGGATGCCCTGTAGTGACTCCAGCTGCCGATCAAGCTCCGAAACCCAGAGCTCGAGCGGCTCTAGCTGACGGCACTTCCTGCACACGTGATGGTCAGGCCACACCAAGTGCCCAGGATTTCCCATATTTATATTTATATTTCCCATATAAAATTGGCCAAGTGTCAGGAAACAGAGTAGTTATTAATGGTTGTTTTTTGGACTGGAGGAAGGTTTATAGTGGAGTTCCCCAGGGGGTCGCTGTTAGGACCTCTGTTCTTCCTGATATATATTAATGACCTCAACCTTGGTGTACAAGGCACAATTTCAAAATTTGTGGATGTTGCAAAACTTGGAAGCATTGTGAACTGTGAGGAGGACAGTGTAGAACTTCAAAAGGACACAGGGGATTGGTGGAATGGGCGGGCAAGTGGCAGGTGAAATTTAATGCAGGGAAGTGTGACATGATTCATTTTGGTAGAAAGAACATGGAGAGACAATATAAAATAAAGGGTACAACGCTAAAGGGTGTGCAGGGGCAGACGGACCTGGGTGTACATGTGCATAAGTCATTGAAGGTGGAAGGACAAGTTGAGAGAGAAGTTAATAAAGTATACAGCATCCTAGGCTTTATCAATAGAGGCATAGAGTATGAAAGCAAGGAAGTTATGTTAAACTTGTATAAAGTACTGGTTCGGCCTCAACTGGACTATTGTGTCCAGTTCTGGGCACCGCACTTTAGGAAAGATGTGAAGGTGTTAGAAAAAATGCAGAAAAGATTCACAAAAATAGTTCCAGAGATGAGGAACTTCAGTTATGAAGATAGATTAGAGAAGTTGGGAGAGTTTTTCTTGGAGAAGAGAAGTGTAAGAGGAGATTTAATAGAGGTATTCAAAATGATGAGGTGTCTGGACAGATCAGATAGTGCGAAACTGTTCGCATTGGTGGAAGGATCGAGAACAGGAAGGTACAAATTTAAGGTAATTGGCAATAGAAGCAATGGTGACATCCAGGTCCACCACCGCTGCTGCTGCCAGCAAGTCTCTCTGTGATACAGATAAACACCTCCCTGCTTTCCCAATTAATTCCTCCAGACTTCAGCTCTCAGGTCCCACTGTCTCCTGCTCAGTCACTAGGACGGCTTCTTTTTTGTAAAAGACTAGCTCAGCACCTCTTCCCTCACTGCGCCAGATTCACCGAGTTAAATACTGTGTCAAAGTAGTACTCTGTCGAGCAGGACTCTGTGCTATGTACTACTTCCAGCGGGCTATTGAATCAAGTGAGCCTGATCTTTTCTTTACCTGATGTCTACAGGTGTGTACTTCGCAGCAGAATGCACTGGGCAACATGTCTTATATAGAATTACATAGCATTTTACAGCACAGATATCAGAGCATTTGGCCCAACAGGACTATGTCGTTGTTTGTGTTCCACAAGAGACTCCTCCCACCCCCTTTTCATCTCATCCTATCAGTATCTCCTTCTATTCCTTCCACCCTCATGTGCTTATCTAGCTTCCCTTTAAATGCATCTATACTATTCCCTTCAACTACTCCCTGTGGTAGTGAGTTCCACAGTCTCACCACTCTCTGGGTAAAGAAGTTTCTCCTGATTTCCCTGTCGGGTTTATTAGTGCTTATCTTATCTTTATGGCACCTAGTTCTGGTCTCCCACACAAGTGGACACATCTTGTCTATGTCTACCCTATCAAACCCTTTCATAATTTTGCAGACCTCTATCAGGTTACCCCTCAGTCTTACCTTTTATATGGAAAAGGATCCCAGCCTGTTTAATCTTTCCTGAAAGGTATAACCTCTCAGTTCTGTTATAATCCTTGTACATCTTTTTTGCACCTTCTCCAATGCCTCTACATCCTTTATCAAGACCAGAACTAATCCAAGTGTGGTCTAACCAAGGTCCTTTATAAGTTTAACATAACTTCACTGCTTTTCAACTCTACCGCTCTAGAAATGAACCCCAGTGCTTTGTTCCCTTTTATATCACCTTATTAATCTACATTACGACTTTACATTATTTGTGAATCTGTACTCTCAGATCTCTTTTTCTCCACTATCCCATTTAGACACTTAAGTAAAGTAGAATACCTCAGTATGTAAGCAGTGCTCGGAAGAAGCACAGCAGATGATTTTGCAGTTGCCATGGCGGCAATTCCAGCATCACTCACTTCCTCCAAGTGACTTATAGCAAGAGCGCCAAGTTCAGCACCGAGCTGTTTATTAGAAAAGATGAACAGTGAGAGGCAGCTACAGACCTTGCTGCATTAGAATGTGCTGCCCTACATTAATTCATAGCACCATCAATTTAGAACACTCAAGGCAATAGAGGGTCAAATGAACATATGTGCATAAACTAAAGAGCACAACAGGAATGGAGCCCCTTATACAGGCCTAATATCTCTTTATGTGGCTTGGTGTTCAATTTTGTCTGATTTGTGAGATGCCTTGGGACGTCTTACTAAATTAAAGGTGCTATACAAATGCAAGTTGGATCATTTGTTTTTGTGCTTACAGTTTGATTTAAATTGTTGTTATCACAGATTAATTAAATGCTATTGCATAAAATCTCATCGATTTGACAATATGTAAATATAGCAGATGCTGTGGTGTGTAATTTTTTCATTTGAATTATATGTTAATATATCCCACCCTTACCTCTGCTGCATGCATTGGATGAAGCTCATCGCCATGAAAATTAATGTGGAGTTTCATCTCTTTTCCGGCCTGTAATATAGCCCTGGTGGAATCCAGATCAAAGACTCCTCTTTCACAGAAAACATCAATGTTATCGATGTGAAATTCACCTTTCATCATCATCTCCTTCAGTTTAGGGAGCTGAACATTAATGACTTCATCCACTGTTTCTCTGGCTGTCTTCCCTCTGGTGTACGAAAATCACATTTACAGCAGTTACCTTTATTTCAAGCATCGTATGGTCCCATGTTCTTCTAAATATTTTAAAATTAAAGCCTTTGGATGAGAAAAGCTTTTAGTCATTTCAAAATCTTGTCATGGAAAAAAAAAACAAGACTTGCATTTATTTCCCAAGGAGCTTTTATATTTTTGGATAAAAATTAATGACCTGGACTTGGGTATACAGGGCGTAACTCCAAAGTTTGCAGATATCACAACATTCAGAATATAGTAAACAATAAGGATAGTAACAGACTTTAGGAGGATATAGACAGACTGGTGAAATGGACAGACACATGGCAGATGAAATGTAATGCAGAGAAGTGTGAAATGTTACATCTTGGTAAGAAGAGAAGCAATTTAAACTAAAAGATACAATTCTAAAGGGGGTATATGTGCACAAATTGTTGACGTTTGCAGCGCAGGTTGAGAAAGTGGTTAATAAAACATCTAGGATCCTGGGTTTTTATAAATAGAGGCACAGAGTACAAAAGCAAGGAAGTTATGATGAACCTTTATAAAACACTGGTTCAGTCTCAACTGGAGTATTGTGTCCAATTTTGGGTACCACACTTTAGGAAGGATGTGAAGGCTATAGAGAGGGTGCAGAAAAGATTTACAAGTATGGTTCCAGGGATGAGGACTTCAGTTACGTGGATAGACTGGAAAAGCTGGGGCTGTTCACCTTAAAGAGAAGGTTGAGAGGAGATTTGATAGAGGTGTTCAAAATCATGAGGGGTCCAGACAGTGTAGATAGAAAGTGTTCAATTGGCAGTAGGGTTGAGAACCAGAGGACACAGATTAAGGTGAATGACAAAAGAACCTGAGGTGACGTGAGGACTTTTTTTAATGCAGAGAGTTGTTTTGATCTGGAATGCACAGCCTGAAAGGGTGGCAGAAGAAGGTTCAGTAATAATTTTAAAAGGGGAATCAGATAAATACTTGAAGAGAAAAAATTTACAGGGCTAAGGAGAAAGAGCAGGGGTGTGGAACTAATTGGAAAGCTCTACCAAAGAGTCAGCACAGGCCTCCTTCTGTAACAAAAACAAGAAATGCTGGATTCACTCAGCAGGTCTGGCAGCATCTGTGGAAAGAGAAGCAGAGTTAACGTTTCGGGTCAGTGACCCTTCTTCGGAACCCTCCTTCTGTGTTGTATCAGTCTATGACTCTATGATATAACTCCTTTCATAACTTCAGAATGTTCCAAAGCAGTGAACAGCTAATTAAGAAGTTTTGAATTGTCGTCACTGCTGTATTGTAGCAAATGAAGCAACTAATTTGTAAGCTCCCAGCAAATTACAGCAATGAAATAAATGATCAAATAATCTGCTTTGGTGATGTTGGTGAGGGATAAATACTGATCAGGCCACCAGGGAGAACGGCCCTGCTCTTCTTCGAATAGTGCTGTGCGATCTTTTACCTACACCTGAGAGGATAGACGGGGCCTCTGTTTAACATCTCCTTGGAAGGATGGCCCTCTGACAGTACAGCACTCCCTCAGTACTGTGCTGGAGTATCAGCCTGGATTACGTGCTCATGTCTCTGGAATGGAACTTCAATTCACCATGCAGAAGCATGGCTGTTACCAATGGATTACATAGCTGACACCAGGCTTTGATGGGGTGATTTTGGAAGGAAGCTCGACTTGCACAATAGTTGAATTTATTTCATCACCAAACATCTCAACTGTACTAAACAAAAAGAGCAAATTATCTAGTCATTATTTCATTGCTGCTGGTGGGATCTTGCGGTGCACAAATTGGCTGTGTTCCCTACAGGAAAAAAGAGACTACACTTCAGAAGTACTTCATTGGCTGTAAAGCACTTTGGACGTCCTGAGGTCATGAAAGGTGCTACAGAAATGCAAGTCTTTCTTTTATTTTAGTTACATTAATGCAGCACCAGGAGGAGCAGGAACGTGCTGCCCAGCTCAACAGCAGTACTGCCGGTCTGAGCTTAACTAGTCCCATTTGCCTCTCGTAACTCCCCCACCCCCAGTCCTACCTTGGGGTCAGTTTGGAGTCAGAGCCAGCTGATATTCCCAAAGACTTGGGCAGACAGTTGCATTGGGAAGCCTGCTGGCAACCACGGCTCACTGGTTTTATGCAGACAAGGCCATGCCCAATTTCCAGTGAGCTAGGGGCCAATATCATCAACTGCACATTCCAATTGCACCACCCACTCCCTGATGGGCTCCGGGAACCACACAAATTTCACACCCTAAATGCTTTTACTATTTCTGCAGAAGTGGTAGGGAAATGCTAACTATGTATAAAGATCTAAAAGGATAAAGAAGTTACAGACAGGGTGGTTAGTTTTAATTGCATCTTATCCACATACTGAACAAAAAACCTGGCAATCGCCACATGGGAAAGAAAACCTGATCATTCAGCACCAGTGACATCTACAGATTCAAGACCAATTATTCATCAGTAGCTGAACAAGCACTCCTTCCTCTTGGTCTACAAGTAGACGTTGTTGTTGGTTTCAGTCTACTAATTGGAAAGAGCTAGCTGAAGACTGGTATACTACACATATAACCCAGCATGAACAGCAAGTGCAGACCAACCTCACAAGATAAATGCATAACTTGAAGGGCTCAGTTACAGAAGTCGACAACAACTTTCATTTATAATCGCACCTTTAACTTAGAAAATTGTCCTAAAGTGTTTCACAGACATAAGGAGAAATGGATACTGAGCCAAAGAAGGAGATATCTGGATGCATAAAATAGATGTGCTTAACCAATAAAAATCTATCACTGTCAGTCCCGAAAGCTTCAATTGACCGTCTGTATCCACAGCCTTTTGGGTCAAGAGTTCCAGATTTACACCACTCTTTGTACGAAGAATTGCTTTCTGATTTCACTCCTCAACTGCCTAACTCTAGTATTAAGATTATGTCCCCTTGTTCTGAATTCTCCCACTGGAGAAAATAGGTTCTCTTTATCAACTCTATCAAATCCCTTTTATCACGTTAAACACCTGAATGAAATCACCCCTTAATCTTCTATACTCAAGGGAACACAAGCCAAGTTTATGCAACTTGTCTTCACAATTTAACCCTTTTAGCCCCAGTGCCATTCTGGTGAACTTGTGCTGCACCCCCTCGAGGGACAATATATCTTTCCTAAGGTGCAGTGCCCGGAACTGAACATAGTACTCCAGTACAACAAACCAAGTGCAGTCACTTATGCAGCAGTTAATTTGCACATAATAAGGTCCCACAAACAGCAACTGAATGACTGACAAGTTAATCTCATTTTGATGGGGGTGGTTCAGGGAGGAAAGGTTGGCCTGTGCACATGACAAGAGAACTCCCTCCTCTTCTACAGCAAGACCCAGGGGAGCTTTTACATCTCTTGAACAACCGAGGCTTCAGTTTAAAATCTCATCCGAAAGATAGCGACGCTGGCAAAGCAATCATTGCACTGCAGTGCCTGCAGACCAGTTGTGGGTGGGAAATAAAACTACAAGCATGGTATAAACCAAGACCATTTCAGCAACAGGTGACATTACCTCGGGACAGAATGAGCACCACAGTAAGTGGAAGAGATGCTGAGGTTGAGTTCCCTTCGAGCTCGCTCGATCACCCGAAGCATTTTCGCTTCACTTTCCAGATTCAGACCATATCCACTTTTGCATTCGGCCAGAGTGGTCCCTGCTCTCATCATACACAGCAGTCGGTGTTTCAAACTATTAAACAGCTCCTCCTCTGATGCCTTCCTGGTGTGTTCCACAGTAAAATGAATCCCTCCTCCAGCAGTGTGAATCTCCATGTATGATGCCCCTGCCAGCTAGGGCATGAAATTAAAAAATATATTCAATTATTGTGCAGCTCAACCTCCCTTTCTCAATGACCCTTATCAATATTAGGCTTCAGCCTAAGTGGCTCAATATTTCATGTTAAGTTCAGCCAGTGACAGGTGAGGCATAGCTAGACAGGCCTAGCCCAGCCAGCATGCCACCATGGCAAAACACCCTTTGCTTATTATTTGCCCAACCTCCCCAATCCCCGATCCCTGAGCACTGCCCCAGGTCTCTCCCTCTCCCCTGTCACTCGCCTCATTTGACAAGCTGCTTTTTCTATAAAGTTAGCAATCCACCCAAATCCGCAACCTTTATCACGAAGAAGGACAAGGGCAGCAGATGCATGGGAACACCACCACCTCCAAATTTCCCTCAAAGTCACACACCATCCTGACTTGGAAATATATCATTGTTCCTTCATTTGTCACTGGTTCAAAATCTTGGAACTAACTGTGGGTGTAGCTACACCACACGAAGTGCAGCAGTTCCAGCAGGCAGTTCACCACCCCCTTCTCCAGGGCTACCAGGTATGGGCCCACAGCCCAGGAACACATTTTTAAACATCGTGTAGACTTTTTAAAGCTCTTACTGTGCAGCTTACTTAAAAACTGGTTAATCTGTCAACAGGGGGAAAGTTTTTGTTTATTTTAGTAACGTTGTGCGGTTACTGATCAGGCCTTGAGCTCTCTTCTAGGCCCCACGCTCTCTTCTCATCTGCACGGACTTACCTTCATCGCAAATTCATGGACCCTGTCTCCAGCCCACACGGGATGGGAATGTGCATCCACCAGACCTAGAAAGGAAAAATTACAATGGCACAAAAAACACAAGTCAGTGCAGAATTGTCTTTGCCCCAAAGGTTACGATTAATTAAGATTACCCTGAGAAACTAACCTGGCAGGACACACATTCCACAAGCATTGATTTCCTGGTCAAAGATAACTCCCTGATACTTAGACTGGATAACTTCTGTGGGCCCCACTGCCTCAATCCGCCCATCTCTGTAAATCAAGGTTAAAAAACCGCCGTCAGTTGATGCAAGCAGAAAGAAAGACCAATATTACAACAGTGACTGAACCTCATAGGAACAGGAGTCAACCATTCAGCCCATCGAGTCTGCCCCGCCATTCAATACCATCGTGGCTGATTACCCACTTCAATGTCTTTTTCCCACAGTATCCTCATATCCCTTTATGTCATTGGTGTCTAAGGTACTTCATTGGGACATTGGGGCTCTTTCTGGGGTAGGTGGGACCTCTACAAACAGGATGGTCTTCACCTGAACCAGAGGGGTACCAATATCCTGGGGGGGAGATTTGCTAGTGCTCTTCGGGGGGGTTTAAACTAATTCAGCAGGGGAATGGGAACCTAAATTGTACTTCCAGTGTACAGGATGTTGAAAGTAGTGAGGTCAGGGATAAGGTTACAAGGACACAAGAGGGCACTGGCAAGCAAGAACCTGGTTTAAAGTGTGTCTACTTCAACGCCAGGAGCATCCGGAATAAGGTGGGTGAGCTTGCAGCATGGGTTGGGATCTCGATGTAGTGGCCATTTCGGAGACATGGGTAGAGCAGGGGCAGGAATGGATGTTGCAGGTTCCGGGATTTAGATGTTTCAGTAAGAACAGAGAAGATGGTAAAAGAGGGGGGGGGGGTGTGGCATTGTTAATCAAGGAGAGTATTACAGCGACAGAAAGGACGTTTGAGGACACGTCTACTGAGGTAGTATGGGCCGAGGTTAGTAACAGGAGAGGAGAGGTCACCCTGTTGGGAGTCTTCGATAGACCTCCGAATAGTTCCAGAGATGTAGAGGAAAGGATAGCGAAGATGATTCTCGACAGGGGCGAGAGTAACAGGGTAGTTGTTATGGGGGACTTTAACTTTCCAAATATTGACTGGAAATACTATAGTTCGAGTACTTTAGATGGGTCAGTTTTTGTCCAGTGTGTGCAGGAGGGTTTTCTGACACAGTATGTAGACAGGCCAACCAGGGGCGATGCCACATTGGATTTGGTACTGGGTAATGAACCCGGCCAGGTGTTAGATTTAGATGTAGGTGAGCACTTTGGTGATAGTGATCACAATTCGGTTAGGTTTACCTTAGCGATGGGCAGGGACAGGTATATACCGCAGGGCAAGAATTATAGCTGGGGGAAAGGAAATTATGATGCGATTAGGCAAGATTTAGGATGCGTAGGATGGGGAAGGAAACTGCAGGGGATGGGAACAATCGAAATGTGGAGCTTATTCAAGGAGCAGCTACTGCGTGTCCTTTATTTATTTTTATTTAGAGATACAGCACTGAAACAGGCGCTTTGGCCCACCGAGTCTGTGCCGACCAACAACCACCCATTTATACTAACCCTACAGTAATCCCATATTCCCCATCACATACCTATACTAGGGGCAATTTACAACGGCCAATTTACCTATCACCTGCAAGTCTTTGGCTGTGGGAGGAAACCGGAGCACCCGGCGAAAACCCACGCAGACACAGGGAGAACTTGCAAACTCCGCACAGGCAGTACCCAGAATCGAACCCAGGTCCCTGGAGCTGTGAGGCTGCGGTGCTAACCACTGCGCCACTGTGCCGCCCTTGATAAGTATGTACCTGTCAGGCAGGGAGGAAGTTATCGAGCGAGGGAGCCGTGGTTTACTAAAGAAGTTGAAGCGCTTGTCAAGAGGAAGAAGAAGGCTTATGTTAGGATGAGACGTGAAGGCTCAGTTAGGGCACTTGAGAGTTACAAGCTAGCCAGGAAGGATCTAAAGGGAGAGCTAAGAAGAGCAAGGAGAGGACACGAGAGGTCATTGGCGGATAGGATCAGGGAAAACCCTAAGGCTTTCTATAGGTATATCAGGAATAAAAGAATGACTAGAGTTAGATTAGGGCCAATCAAGGATAGTAGTGGGAAGTTGTGTGTGGAATCAGAGGAGATAGGGGAAGTGTTAAATGAATATTTTTCGTCAATATTTACAGTAGAGAAAGAAAATGTTGTCAAGGAGAATACTGAGATTCAGACTACTAGGCTAGATGGGATTGAGGTTCACAAGGAGGAGGTGTTAGCGATTTTGGAAAGTGTGAAAATAGATAAGTCCCCTGGGCCAGATGGGATTTATCCTAGGATTCTCTGGGAAGCTAGGGAGGAGATTGCAGAGCCTTTGTCCTTGATCTTTATGTCGTCATTGTCGACAGGAATAGTGCCGGAAGACTGGAGGATAGCAAATGTTGTCCCCTTGTTCAAGAAGGGGAGTAGAGACAGCCCTGGTAATTATAGACCTGTCAGCCTTACTTCGGTTGTGGGTAAAATGTTGGAAAAGGTTATAAGAGACAGGATTTATAATCATCTTGAAAAGAATAAGTTCATTAGCGATAGTCAGCACGGTTTTGTGAAGGGTAGGTCGTGCCTCACAAACCTTATTGAGTTTTTCGAGAAGGTGACCAAACAGGTGGATGAGGGTAAAGCAGTGGATGTGGTGTATATGGATTTCAGTAAGGCGTTTGATAAGGTTCCCCACAGTAGGCTATTGCAGAAAATACGGAAGTATGGGGTTGAAGGTGATTTAGAGCTTTGGATCAGAAATTGGCTAGCTGAAAGAAGACAGAGGGTGGTGGTTGATGGCAAATGTTCATCCTGGAGTTTAGTTACTAGTGGTGTACCGCAAGGATCTGTTTTGGGGCCACTGCTGTTTGTCATTTTTATAAATGACCTGGAAGAGGGTGTAGAAGGGTGGGTTAGTAAATTTGCGGATGACACGAAGGTCGGTGGAGTTGTGGATAGTGCCGAAGGATGTTGTAGGGTACAGAGGGACATAGATAGGCTGCAGAGCTGGGCTGAGAGATGGCAAATGGAGTTTAATGCGGAAAAGTGTGAGGTGATTCACTTTGGAAGGAGTAACAGGAATGCAGAGTACTGGGCTAATGGGAAGATTCTTGGTAGTGTAGATGAACAGAGAGATCTTGGTGTCCAGGTACATAAATCCCTGAAAGTTGCTACCCAGGTTAATAGGGCTGTTAAGAAGGCATATGGTGTGTTAGCTTTTATTAGTAGGGGGGTCGAGTTTCGGAGCCACGAGGTCATGCTGCAGCTTTACAAAACTCTGGTGAGACCGCACCTGGAGTATTGCGTGCAGTTCTGGTCACCGCATTATAGGAAGGATGTGGAAGCTTTGGAAAGGGTGCAGAGGAGATTTACTAGGATGTTGCCTGGTATGGAGGGAAGGTCTCACGAGGAAAGGCTGAGGGACTTGAGGTTGTTTTCGTTGGAGAGGAGGAGGAGGAGAGGTGACTTAATAGAGACATATAAGATAATCAGTGGGTTAGATAGGGTGGATAGTGAGAGTCTTTTTCCTCGGATGGTGATGGCAAACACAAGGGGACATAGCTTTAAGTTGAGGGGTGATAGATATAGGACAGATGTTAGAGGTAGTTTCTTTACTCAGAGAGTAGTAGGGGCGTGGAACGCCCTGCCTGCAACAGTAGTAGACTCGCCAACTTTAAGGGCATTTAAGTGGTCATTGGATAGACATATGGATGAAAATGGAATAGTGTAGGTCAGATGGTTTCACAGGTCGGCGCAACATCGAGGGCCGAAGGGCCTGTACTGCGCTGTTATGTTCTAATTCTAAATTCATTCTAAGGTGGTGAAAGATGTTGCAATATAACAAATGCTGCAGCCAATTTATGCATAGTAAGATCCCACAAACAGCAATGAGATAATGATCAGGTAATCTGTTTCAATGATGATGGATAACTATCGGACAGGGGTGGGGAAATTATATGCTCTTCTCCGCAATAGAGTTTTGGGATCTTTTACCTCCACAGGGGCCTCAGTTTAAACTGTCCTGGGAAAAAGGAAGAAAGACAGTGGGGAGGAGAGGCGACAGGTACAGACAATGATCTGACAGAAGGAGTTTTAAATAAGTTACATTCCCAAGTAACTCAGATTATCTGACTCCAAACACGTTATTTGACACAAGGCTTTGAACACTTACCTTCCAATCACAATACTTCCATCGGCAATGACTGCAATGTTCTGCATATCTCCTTTGCTCATGTATTCTGCTCCATTATCACAAACCAGAACCATCTGCGCAGCGTTTTTAACCAACAGTCCGCACTGTCTCGACATTGTCAGGTGAAACTCGCTGGAGCCCCGGACCTGTCCGCAGCCTCGCACACTCAGCCCCTCACTCTAAGCCTCCCTTCCACTCTCAGCTCCCCTCACACCATGGGAACAGTTCGAGTTCTCGAGGTCTTCAATCTCATTCCACAAAGAGTTTTCCAATGACCATCTCCAGTCCCCAGCCCCAGGAACAGATTGTTCCAATCCTCTCTTAGTCCGACAATGAATAGTTTATATCAATGAGCTGGTGACTTTGATGTGCCCTGAGTCTGATAGACTGTTTAACTTCCTCATCAAGACAAAATATTGTCAGGATCTCCTTAAGCAAAATAATACTTTAAAAAAACCACACTCGGACGGAGTAACAAATAACCGATCAATGAAGCTTACTTCCCAAATCCTCTGAAGACAGCTTCTCATCCGATGACACATAAATCTCAGCACCGTGTGGTTGCACCTACAGTAATATCTCTACACAGTATGTGTGTGCACTGACTGTTATATCTCAGTAGAGTGTGTGCACTGACTGTTATATCTCAGTAGAGTGTGTGCACTGACTGTTATATCTCAGCAGAGTGTGTGTGTGCACTGACTGTTATATCTCAGTAGAGTGTGTGTGTGCACTGACTGTTATATCTCAGTAGAGTGTGTGTGTGCACTGACTGTTATATCTCAGTAGAGTGTGTGCACTGACTGTTATATCTCAGCAGAGTGTGTGTGTGCACTGACTGTTATATCTCCGTCCAGTGTGTGCACTGACTGTTATATCTCAGTAGAATGTGTGCACTGACCTATTTCTCAGTCCATTGTGTGCACTTACTGTTATATCTCAGTAGAGTGTGTGTGTGCACTGACTGTTATATCTCAGTAGAGTGTGTGTGCTACTGACTGTTATATCTCAGTAGAGTGTGTGCACTGACTGTTATATCTCCGTCCAGTGTGTGCACTGACTGTTATATCTCAGTAGAGTGTGTGTGTGCACTGACTGTTATATCTCCGTCCAGTGTGTGCACTGACTGTTATATCTCAGTAGAGTGTGTGTGTTACTGACTGTTATATCTCAGAACAGTGTGTGCACTGACTGTTATATCTCAGTAGAGTGTGTGTGTTACTGACTGTTATATCTCAGAACAGTGTGTGCACTGACAGTTAGATCTCAGGAGAGTGTGTGCACTGACTGTTGTTTCTCAGTCCAGTGTGTGCACTGACTGTTATATCTCAGTCCAGTGTGTGCACTGACTGTTATTTCTCAGTCCAGTGAGTGCACTGACTGTTATATCTCAGTAGAGTGTGTGTGTGCACTGACTGTTATATCTCAGTAGAGTGTGTGTACTGACTGTTATATCTCAGTCCGGTGTGTGCACTGACTGTTATATCTCAGTAGAGTGTGTGCACTGACTGTTATATCTCAGTGGAGTGTGTGCACTGACTGTTATTTCTCAGTCCAGTGTGTGCACTGACTGTTATATCTCAGTAGAGTGTGTGTGTGCACTGACTGTTAGATCTCAGTCCAGTGTGTGCACTGACTGTTATATCTCAGTAGAGTGTGTGTATTCACCAACTGTTATATCTCAGTAGGGTGTGTGCACCTACTGTTATATCTCAGTAGAGTGTGTGCACTGACTGTTATTTCTCAGTCCAGTGTGTGCACTGACTGTTACATCTCAGTCCAGTGTGTGCACTGACTGTTATATCTCAGTCCAGTGTGTGCACTGACTGTTAGATCTCAGTCCAGTGTGTGCAATGAATGTTATATCTCAGTAGAGTGTGTGTGTGCACTGACTGTTATATCTCAGTAGAGTGTGTGTGTGCACTGACTGTTATATCTCCGTCCAGTGTGTGCACTGACTGTTATATCTCAGTAGAGTGTGTGTGTTACTGACTGTTATATCTCAGAACAGTGTGTGCACTGACTGTTATATCTCAGTAGAGTGTGTGTGTTACTGACTGTTATATCTCAGAACAGTGTGTGCACTGACAGTTAGATCTCAGGAGAGTGTGTGCACTGACTGTTGTTTCTCAGTCCAGTGTGTGCACTGACTGTTATATCTCAGTCCAGTGTGTGCACTGACTGTTATTTCTCAGTCCAGTGAGTGCACTGACTGTTATATCTCAGTAGAGTGTGTGTGTGCACTGACTGTTATATCTCAGTAGAGTGTGTGTACTGACTGTTATATCTCAGTCCGGTGTGTGCACTGACTGTTATATCTCAGTAGAGTGTGTGCACTGACTGTTATATCTCAGTGGAGTGTGTGCACTGACTGTTATTTCTCAGTCCAGTGTGTGCACTGACTGTTATATCTCAGTAGAGTGTGTGTGTGCACTGACTGTTAGATCTCAGTCCAGTGTGTGCACTGACTGTTATATCTCAGTAGAGTGTGTGTATTCACCAACTGTTATATCTCAGTAGGGTGTGTGCACCTACTGTTATATCTCAGTAGAGTGTGTGCACTGACTGTTATTTCTCAGTCCAGTGTGTGCACTGACTGTTACATCTCAGTCCAGTGTGTGCACTGACTGTTATATCTCAGTCCAGTGTGTGCACTGACTGTTAGATCTCAGTCCAGTGTGTGCAATGAATGTTATATCTCAGTAGAGTGTGTGTGTGCACTGACTGTTATATCTCAGTAGAGTGTGTGTGTGCACTGACTGTTATATCTCCGTCCAGTGTGTGCACTGACTGTTATATCTCAGTAGAGTGTGTGTGTTACTGACTGTTATATCTCAGAACAGTGTGTGCACTGACTGTTATATCTCAGTAGAGTGTGTGTGTTACTGACTGTTATATCTCAGAACAGTGTGTGCACTGACAGTTAGATCTCAGGAGAGTGTGTGCACTGACTGTTGTTTCTCAGTCCAGTGTGTGCACTGACTGTTATATCTCAGTCCAGTGTGTGCACTGACTGTTATTTCTCAGTCCAGTGAGTGCACTGACTGTTATATCTCAGTAGAGTGTGTGTGTGCACTGACTGTTATATCTCAGTAGAGTGTGTGTACTGACTGTTATATCTCAGTCCGGTGTGTGCACTGACTGTTATATCTCAGTAGAGTGTGTGCACTGACTGTTATATCTCAGTGGAGTGTGTGCACTGACTGTTATTTCTCAGTCCAGTGTGTGCACTGACTGTTATATCTCAGTAGAGTGTGTGTGTGCACTGACTGTTAGATCTCAGTCCAGTGTGTGCACTGACTGTTATATCTCAGTAGAGTGTGTGTATTCACCAACTGTTATATCTCAGTAGGGTGTGTGCACCTACTGTTATATCTCAGTAGAGTGTGTGCACTGACTGTTATTTCTCAGTCCAGTGTGTGCACTGACTGTTATATCTCAGTCCAGTGTGTGCACTGACTGTTATATCTCAGTCCAGTGTGTGCACTGACTGTTAGATCTCAGTCCAGTGTGTGCAATGGCTGTTATATCTCAGTAGAGTGTGTGTGTGCACTGACTGTTATATCTCAGTAGAGTGTGTGCACTGACTGTTATTTCTCAGTCCAGTGTGTGCACTGACTGTTATATCTCAGTCCAGTGTGTGCACTGACTGTTATATCTCAGTCCAGTGTGTGCACTGACTGTTAGATCTCAGTCCAGTGTGTGCAATGACTGTTATATCTCAGTAGAGTGTGTGTGTGCACTGACTGCTATATCTCAGTAGAGTGTGTGCACTGACTGTTATATCTCAGTCCAGTGTGTGCACTGACTGTTATATCTCAGTCGAGTGTGTGCACTGACTGTTATATCTCAGTAGAGTGTGTGCACTGACTGTTATATCTCAGTAGAGTGTGTGCACTGACTGTTATTTCTCTGTCCAGTGTGTGCACTGACTGTTATTTCTCAGTCCAGTGTGTGCACTGACTGTTATTTCTCAGTCCAGTGTGTGCACTAACTGTTATATCTCAGGAGAGTGTGTGTGTGCATTGACTGTTATATCTCAGTCCAGTGTGTGCACTGACTGTTATTTCTCTGTCCAGTGTGTGCACTGACTGTTATTTCTCAGTCCAGTGTGTGCACTGACTGTTATTTCTCAGTCCAGTGTGTGCACTGACTGTTATATCTCAGTCCAGTTTGTGCACTGACTGTTATTTCTTAGTCCAGTGTGTGCACTGACTGTTATATCTCAGTCCAGTTTGTGCACTGACTGTCATATCTCAGTCCAGTTTGTGCACTGACTGTTATTCCTCAGTCCAGTGTGTGCACTGACTGTTATATCTCAGTCCAGTTTGTGCACTGACTGTTATTTCTCAGTCAAATATGTGCACTGACGGTTATATCTCAGAAGAGTGTGTGTGTGCACTGACTGTTATATCTCAGTCCAGTGTGTGCACTGACTGTTATATCTCAGTCCAGTGTGTGCACTGGCTGTTCTATCTCAGTCCAGTATGTGCACTGAATGTTATATCTCAGTCCAGTGTGTGCACTGACTGTCATATCTCAGCAGAGTGTGTGTGTGCACTGAATGTTATATCTCAGTCCAGTGTGTGCACTGACTGTTATATCTCAGTAGAGTGTTTGTGTGCACTGACTGTTATATCTCAGTAGAGAGTGTGCACTGACTGTTATATCTCAGTAGAGTGTTTGTGTGCACTGACTGTTATATCTCAGTAGAGTGTGTGCACTGACTGTTATATCTCAGTCCAGTGTGTGCACTGACTGTTATATCTCAGTCCAGTGTGTGCACTGACTGTTATATCTCAGTAGAGTGTGTGTGTGCACTGACTGTTATATCTCCGTCCAGTGTGTGCACTGACTGTTATATCTCTGTAGAGTGTGTGTGTTACTGACTGTTATATCTCAGAACAGTGTGTGCACTGACTGTTATATCTCAGTAGAGTGTGTGTGTTACTGACTGTTATATCTCAGAACAGTGTGTGCACTGACAGTTAGATCTCAGGAGAGTGTGTGCACTGACTGTTGTTTCTCAGTCCAGTGTGTGCACTGACTGTTATATCTCAGTCCAGTGTGTGCACTGACTGTTATTTCTCAGTCCAGTGAGTGCACTGACTGTTATATCTCAGTAGAGTGTGTGTGTGCACTGACTGTTATATCTCAGTAGAGTGTGTGTACTGACTGTTATATCTCAGTCCGGTGTGTGCACTGACTGTTATATCTCAGTAGAGTGTGTGCACTGACTGTTATATCTCAGTGGAGTGTGTGCACTGACTGTTATTTCTCAGTCCAGTGTGTGCACTGACTGTTATATCTCAGTAGAGTGTGTGTGTGCACTGACTGTTAGATCTCAGTCCAGTGTGTGCACTGACTGTTATATCTCAGTAGAGTGTGTGTATTCACCAACTGTTATATCTCAGTAGGGTGTGTGCACCTACTGTTATATCTCAGTAGAGTGTGTGCACTGACTGTTATTTCTCAGTCCAGTGTGTGCACTGACTGTTACATCTCAGTCCAGTGTGTGCACTGACTGTTATATCTCAGTCCAGTGTGTGCACTGACTGTTAGATCTCAGTCCAGTGTGTGCAATGACTGTTATATCTCAGTAGAGTGCGTGTGTGCACTGACTGTTATATCTCAGTAGAGTGTGTGTGTGCACTGACTGTTATATCTCCGTCCAGTGTGTGCACTGACTGTTATATCTCAGTAGAGTGTGTGTGTTACTGACTGTTATATCTCAGAACAGTGTGTGCACTGACTGTTATATCTCAGTAGAGTGTGTGTGTTACTGACTGTTATATCTCAGAACAGTGTGTGCACTGACAGTTAGATCTCAGGAGAGTGTGTGCACTGACTGTTGTTTCTCAGTCCAGTGTGTGCACTGACTGTTATATCTCAGTCCAGTGTGTGCACTGACTGTTATTTCTCAGTCCAGTGAGTGCACTGACTGTTATATCTCAGTAGAGTGTGTGTGTGCACTGACTGTTATATCTCAGTAGAGTGTGTGTACTGACTGTTATATCTCAGTCCGGTGTGTGCACTGACTGTTATATCTCAGTAGAGTGTGTGCACTGACTGTTATATCTCAGTGGAGTGTGTGCACTGACTGTTATTTCTCAGTCCAGTGTGTGCACTGACTGTTATATCTCAGTAGAGTGTGTGTGTGCACTGACTGTTAGATCTCAGTCCAGTGTGTGCACTGACTGTTATATCTCAGTAGAGTGTGTGTATTCACCAACTGTTATATCTCAGTAGGGTGTGTGCACCTACTGTTATATCTCAGTAGAGTGTGTGCACTGACTGTTATTTCTCAGTCCAGTGTGTGCACTGACTGTTATATCTCAGTCCAGTGTGTGCACTGACTGTTATATCTCAGTCCAGTGTGTGCACTGACTGTTAGATCTCAGTCCAGTGTGTGCAATGGCTGTTATATCTCAGTAGAGTGTGTGTGTGCACTGACTGTTATATCTCAGTAGAGTGTGTGCACTGACTGTTATTTCTCAGTCCAGTGTGTGCACTGACTGTTATATCTCAGTCCAGTGTGTGCACTGACTGTTATATCTCAGTCCAGTGTGTGCACTGACTGTTAGATCTCAGTCCAGTGTGTGCAATGACTGTTATATCTCAGTAGAGTGTGTGTGTGCACTGACTGCTATATCTCAGTAGAGTGTGTGCACTGACTGTTATATCTCAGTCCAGTGTGTGCACTGACTGTTATATCTCAGTCCAGTGTGTGCACTGACTGTTATATCTCAGGAGAGTATGTGTGTGCACTGACTGTTATATCTCTGTAGAGTGTGTGTGTGCACTGACTGTTATATCTCAGTCGAGTGTGTGCACTGACTGTTATATCTCAGTAGAGTGTGTGCACTGACTGTTATATCTCAGTAGAGTGTGTGCACTGACTGTTATTTCTCTGTCCAGTGTGTGCACTGACTGTTATTTCTCAGTCCAGTCTGTGCACTGACTGTTATTTCTCAGTCCAGTGTGTGCACTAACTGTTATATCTCAGGAGAGTGTGTGTGTGCATTGACTGTTATATCTCAGTCCAGTGTGTGCACTGACTGTTATTTCTCTGTCCAGTGTGTGCACTGACTGTTATTTCTCAGTCCAGTGTGTGCACTGACTGTTATTTCTCAGTCCAGTGTGTGCACTGACTGTTATATCTCAGTCCAGTTTGTGCACTGACTGTTATTTCTTAGTCCAGTGTGTGCACTGACTGTTATATCTCAGTCCAGTTTGTGCACTGACTGTCATATCTCAGTCCAGTTTGTGCACTGACTGTTATTCCTCAGTCCAGTGTGTGCACTGACTGTTATATCTCAGTCCAGTTTGTGCACTGACTGTTATTTCTCAGTCAAATATGTGCACTGACGGTTATATCTCAGAAGAGTGTGTGTGTGCACTGACTGTTATATCTCAGTCCAGTGTGTGCACTGACTGTTATATCTCAGTCCAGTGTGTGCACTGGCTGTTCTATCTCAGTCCAGTATGTGCACTGAATGTTATATCTCAGTCCAGTGTGTGCACTGACTGTCATATCTCAGCAGAGTGTGTGTGTGCACTGAATGTTATATCTCAGTCCAGTGTGTGCACTGACTGTTATATCTCAGTAGAGTGTTTGTGTGCACTGACTGTTATATCTCAGTAGAGAGTGTGCACTGACTGTTATATCTCAGTAGAGTGTTTGTGTGCACTGACTGTTATATCTCAGTAGAGTGTGTGCACTGACTGTTATATCTCAGTCCAGTGTGTGCACTGACTGTTATATCTCAGTCCAGTGTGTGCACTGACTGTTATATCTCAGTAGAGTGTGTGTGTGCACTGACTGTTATATCTCCGTCCAGTGTGTGCACTGACTGTTATATCTCAGTAGAGTGTGTGTGTTACTGACTGTTATATCTCAGAACAGTGTGTGCACTGACTGTTATATCTCAGTAGAGTGTGTGTGTTACTGACTGTTATATCTCAGAACAGTGTGTGCACTGACAGTTAGATCTCAGGAGAGTGTGTGCACTGACTGTTACATCTCAGTAGAGTGTGTGCACTGACTGTTATATCTCAGTAGAGTGTGTGCACTGACTGTTACATCTCAGTAGAGTGTGTGCACTGACTGTTATATCTCAGTAGAGAGTGTGCACTGACTGTTGTTTCTCAGTCCAGTGAGTGCACTGACTGTTATATCTCAGTAGAGTGTGTGTGTGCACTGACTGTTATATCTCAGTAGAGTGTGTGTACTGACTGTTATATCTCAGTCCGGTGTGTGCACTGACTGTTATATCTCAGAAGAGTGTGTGCACTGACTGTTATATCTCAGTGGAGTGTGTGCACTGACTGTTATTTCTCAGTCCAGTGTGTGCACTGACTGTTATATCTCAGTAGAGTGTGTCTGTGCACTGACTGTTAGATCTCAGTCCAGTGTGTGCACTGACTGTTATATCTCAGTAGAGTGTGTGTATTCACCAACTGTTATATCTCAGTAGGGTGTGTGCACCTACTGTTATATCTCAGTAGAGTGTGTGCACTGACTGTTATTTCTCAGTCCAGTGTGTGCACTGACTGTTATATCTCAGTCCAGTGTGTGCACTGACTGTTATATCTCAGTCCAGTGTGTGCACTGACTGTTAGATCTCAGTCCAGTGTGTGCAATGACTGTTATATCTCAGTAGAGTGTGTGTGTGCACTGACTGTTATATCTCAGTAGAGTGTGTGCACTGACTGTTATATCTCAGTCCAGTGTGTGCACTGACTGTTATATCTCAGTCCAGTGTGTGCACTGACTGTTATATCTCAGGAGAGTATGTGTGTGCACTGACTGTTATATCTCTGTAGAGTGTGTGTGTGCACTGACTGTTATATCTCAGTCGAGTGTGTGCACTGACTGTTATATCTCAGTAGAGTGTGTGCACTGACTGTTATATCTCAATAGAGTGTGTGCACTGACTGTTATTTCTCTGTCCAGTGTGTGCACTGACTGTTATTTCTCAGTCCAGTGTGTGCACTGACTGTTATTTCTCAGTCCAGTGTGTGCACTGACTGTTATTTCTCTGTCCAGTGTGTGCACTGACTGTTATTTCTCAGTCCAGTGTGTGCACTGACTGTTATTTCTCAGTCCAGTGTGTGCACTGACTGTTATATCTCAGTCCAGTTTGTGCACTGACTGTTGTTTCTTAGTCCAGTGTGTGCACTGACTGTCATATCTCAGTCCAGTTTGTGCACTGACTGTTATTCCTCAGTCCAGTGTGTGCACTGACTGTTATATCTCAGTCCAGTTTGTGCACTGACTGTTATTTCTCAGTCCAATATGTGCACTGACTGTTATATCTCAGAAGAGTGTGTGTGTGCACTGACTGTTATATCTCAGTCCAGTGTGTGCACTGACTGTTATATCTCAGTCCAGTGTGTGCACTGGCTGTTCTATCTCAGTCCAGTATGTGCACTGAATGTTATATCTCAGTCCAGTGTGTGCACTGACTGTCATATCTCAGCAGAGTGTGTGTGTGCACTGAATGTTATATCTCAGTCCAGTGTGTGCACTGACTGTTATATCTCAGTAGAGTGTTTGTGTGCACTGACTGTTATATCTCAGTAGAGAGTGTGCACTGACTGTTATATCTCAGTAGAGTGTGTGCACTGACTGTTATATCTCAGTAGAGTGTGTGTGTTACTGACTGTTATATCTCAGAACAGTGTGTGCACTGACTGTTATATCTCAGTAGAGTGTGTGTGTTACTGACTGTTATATCTCAGAACAGTGTGTGCACTGACAGTTAGATCTCAGGAGAGTGTGTGCACTGACTGTTACATCTCAGTAGAGTGTGTGCACTGACTGTTATATCTCAGTAGAGTGTGTGCACTGACTGTTACATCTCAGTAGAGTGTGTGCACTGACTGTTATATCTCAGTAGAGTGTGTGCACTGACTGTTGTTTCTCAGTCCAGTGTGTGCACTGACTGTTATATCTCAGTCCAGTGTGTGCACTGACTGTTATTTCTCAGTCCAGTGAGTGCACTGACTGTTATATCTCAGTAGAGTGTGTGCACTGACTGTTATATCTCAGTAGAGTGTGTGCACTGACTGTTGTTTCTCAGTCCAGTGTGTGCACTGACTGTTATATCTCAGTCCAGTGTGTGCACTGACTGTTATTTCTCAGTCCAGTGAGTGCACTGACTGTTATATCTCAGTCCAGTGTGTGCACTGACTGTTATTTCTCAGTCCAGTGTGTGCACTGACTGTTATATCTCAGTCCGGTGTGTGCACTGACTGTTATATCTCAGTAGAGTGTGTGCACTGACTGTTATATCTCAGTGGAGTGTGTGCACTGACTGTTATTTCTCAGTCCAGTGTGTGCACTGACTGTTATATCTCAGTAGAGTGTGTGTGTGCACTGACTGTTAGATCTCAGTCCAGTGTGTGCACTGACTGTTATATCTCAGTAGAGTGTGTGTATTCACCAACTGTTATATCTCAGTAGGGTGTGTGCACCTACTGTTATATCTCAGTAGAGTGTGTGCACTGACTGTTATTTCTCAGTCCAGTGTGTGCACTGACTGTTATATCTCAGTCCAGTGTGTGCACTGACTGTTATATCTCAGTCCAGTGTGTGCACTGACTGTTAGATCTCAGTCCAGTGTGTGCAATGACTGTTATATCTCAGTAGAGTGTGTGTGTGCACTGACTGCTATATCTCAGTAGAGTGTGTGCACTGACTGTTATATCTCAGTCCAGTGTGTGCACTGACTGTTATATCTCAGTCCAGTGTGTGCACTGACTGTTATATCTCAGGAGAGTATGTGTGTGCACTGACTGTTATATCTCTGTAGAGTGTGTGTGTGCACTGACTGTTATATCTCAGTCGAGTGTGTGCACTGACTGTTATATCTCAGTAGAGTGTGTGCACTGACTGTTATATCTCAGTAGAGTGTGTGCACTGACTGTTATTTCTCTGTCCAGTGTGTGCACTGACTGTTATTTCTCAGTCCAGTGTGTGCACTGACTGTTATTTCTCAGTCCAGTGTGTGCACTAACTGTTATATCTCAGGAGAGTGTGTGTGTGCATTGACTGTTATATCTCAGTCCAGTGTGTGCACTGACTGTTATTTCTCTGTCCAGTGTGTGCACTGACTGTTATTTCTCAGTCCAGTGTGTGCACTGACTGTTATTTCTCAGTCCAGTGTGTGCACTGACTGTTATATCTCAGTCCAGTTTGTGCACTGACTGTTATTTCTTAGTCCAGTGTGTGCACTGACTGTCATATCTCAGTCCAGTTTGTGCACTGACTGTTATTCCTCAGTCCAGTGTGTGCACTGACTGTTATATCTCAGTCCAGTTTGTGCACTGACTGTTATTTCTCAGTCAAATATGTGCACTGACGGTTATATCTCAGAAGAGTGTGTGTGTGCACTGACTGTTATATCTCAGTCCAGTGTGTGCACTGACTGTTATATCTCAGTCCAGTGTGTGCACTGGCTGTTCTATCTCTGTCCAGTATGTGCACTGAATGTTATATCTCAGTCCAGTGTGTGCACTGACTGTCATATCTCAGCAGAGTGTGTGTGTGCACTGAATGTTATATCTCAGTCCAGTGTGTGCACTGACTGTTATATCTCAGTAGAGTGTTTGTGTGCACTGACTGTTATATCTCAGTAGAGAGTGTGCACTGACTGTTATATCTCAGTAGAGTGTTTGTGTGCACTGACTGTTATATCTCAGTAGAGTGTGTGCACTGACTGTTATATCTCAGTCCAGTGTGTGCACTGACTGTTATATCTCAGTCCAGTGTGTGCACTGACTGTTATATCTCAGTAGAGTGTGTGTGTGCACTGACTGTTATATCTCAGTAGAGTGTGTGCACTGACTGTTATATCTCAGTAGAGTGTGTGCACTGACTGTTATTTCTCAGTCCAGTGTGTGCACTGACTGTTATATCTCAGTGGAGTGTGTGCACTGACTGTTATTTCTCAGTCCAGTGTGTGCACTGACTGTTATATCTCAGTAGAGTGTGTGCACTGACAGTTATATCTCAGTAGAGTGTGTGCACTGACTGTTATTTCTCAGTCCAGTGTGTGCACTGACTGTTATATCTCAGTGGAGTGTGTGTGTGCACTGACTGTTATATCTCTGTAGAGTGTGTGTGTGCACTGACTGTTATATCTCAGTAGAGTGTGTGTGTTACTGACTGTTATATCTCAGAACAGTGTGTGCACTGACTGTTATATCTCAGTAGAGTGTGTGTGTTACTGACTGTTATATCTCAGAACAGTGTGTGCACTGACAGTTAGATCTCAGGAGAGTGTGTGTGTGCATTGACTGTTATATCTCAGTCCAGTGTGTGCACTGACTGTTATTTCTCAGTCCAGTGTGTGCACTGACTGTTATTTCTCTGTCCAGTGTGTGCACTGACTGTTATTTCTCAGTCCAGTGTGTGCACTGACTGTTATTTCTCAGTCCAGTGTGTGCACTGACTGTTATATCTCAGTCCAGTTTGTGCACTGACTGTTATTTCTTAGTCCAGTGTGTGCACTGACTGTTATATCTCAGTCCAGTTTGTGCACTGACTGTCATATCTCAGTCCAGTTTGTGCACTGACTGTTATTCCTCAGTCCAGTGTGTGCACTGACTGTTATATCTCAGTCCAGTTTGTGCACTGACTGTTATTTCTCAGTCCAATATGTGCACTGACTGTTATATCTCAGAAGAGTGTGTGTGTGTGCACTGACTGTTATATCTCAGTCCAGTGTGTGCACTGACTGTTATATCTCAGTCCAGTGTGTGCACTGGCTGTTCTATCTCAGTCCAGTATGTGCACTGAATGTTATATCTCAGTCCAGTGTGTGCACTGACTGTCATATCTCAGCAGAGTGTGTGTGTGCACTGAATGTTATATCTCAGTCCAGTGTGTGCACTGACTGTTATATCTCAGTAGAGTGTTTGTGTGCACTGACTGTTATATCTCAGTAGAGAGTGTGCACTGACTGTTATATCTCAGTAGAGTGTGTGCACTGACTGTTATATCTCAGTAGAGTGTGTGTGTTACTGACTGTTATATCTCAGAACAGTGTGTGCACTGACTGTTATATCTCAGTAGAGTGTGTGTGTTACTGACTGTTATATCTCAGAACAGTGTGTGCACTGACAGTTAGATCTCAGGAGAGTGTGTGCACTGACTGTTACATCTCAGTAAGAGTGTGTGCACTGACTGTTATATCTCAGTAGAGTGTGTGCACTGACTGTTACATCTCAGTAGAGTGTGTGCACTGACTGTTATATCTCAGTAGAGTGTGTGCACTGACTGTTGTTTCTCAGTCCAGTGTGTGCACTGACTGTTATATCTCAGTCCAGTGTGTGCACTGACTGTTATTTCTCAGTCCAGTGAGTGCACTGACTGTTATATCACAGTAGAGTGTGTGTGTGCAATGACTGTTATATCTCAGTAGAGTGTGTGTGTGCACTGACTGTTATATCACAGTAGAGTGTGTGTGTGCACTGACTGTTATATCTCAGTCGAGTGTGTGTGTGCACTGACTGTTATATCTCAGTAGAGTGTGTGTGTGCACTGACTGTTATATCTCAGTAGAGTGTGTGTGTGCACTGACTGTTATATCTCAGTAGAGTGTGTGCGTGCACTGACTGTTATATCTCAGTAGAGTGTGTGCACTGACTGTTATATCTCAGTCGAGTGTGTGTGTGCACTGACTGTTATATCTCAGTAGAGTGTGTGTGTGCACTGACTGTTATATCTCAGCAGAGTGTGTGTGTGCACTGACTGTTATATCTCAGTAGAGTGTGTGCACTGACTGTTATATCTCAGTAGAGTGTGTGTGTGCACTGACTGTTATATCTCAGTAGAGTGTGTGTGTGCACTGACTGTTATATCTCAGTAGAGTGTGTGTGTGCACTGACTGTTATATCTCAGTAGAGTGTGTGCACTGACTGTTATATCTCAGTCGATTGTGTGTGTGCAATGACTGTTATATCTCACTAGACTGTGTGTGTGCACTGACTGTTATATCTCAGTAGAGTGTGTGCACTGACTGTTATATCTCAGTCGATTGTGTGTGTGCAATGACTGTTATATCTCAGTAGAGTGTGTGTGTGCACTGACTGTTATATCTCAGTAGAGTGTGTGCACTGACTGTTATATCTCAGTCGATTGTGTGTGTGCAATGACTGTTATATCTCAGTAGAGTGTGTGTGTGCTCTGACTGTTATATCTCAGTAGAGTGTGTGCACTGACTGTTATATCTCAGTGGAGTGTGTGCACTGACTGTTATTTCTCAGTCCAGTGTGTGCACTAACTGTTATATCTCTGTAGAGTGTGTGTGTGCATTGACTGTTATATCTCAGTCCAGTGTGTGCACTGACTGTTATTTCTCAGTCCAGTGTGTGCACTGACTGTTATATCTCAGAAGAGTGTGTGCACTTACTGTTATATGTCAGTAGAGTGTGTGCACTGACTGTTATATCTCAGCAGAATGTGTGTGTGCACTGAATGTTATATCTCAGTAGAGTGTGTTTGTGCACTGACTGTTATATCTCAGTCCAGTGTGAGCACTGGCTGTTCTATCTCAGCCCAGTGTGTGCACTGACAGTTATATCTCAGTGGAGTGTGTGTGTGCACTGACTGTTATATCTCAGTCCAGTGTGAGCACTGGCTGTTCTATCTCAGCCCAGTGTGTGCACTGACAGTTATATCTCAGTGGAGTGTGTGTGTGCACTGACTGTTATATCTCAGTAGAGTGTGTGCACTGACTGTTATATCTCAGTAGAGTGAGTGCACTGACTGTTATTTCTCAGTCCAGTGTGTGCACTGACTGTTATATCTCAATCCAGTGTGTGAACTGACTGTTATATCTCAGTAGAGTGTATGTGTGCACTGACTGTTATATCTCAGTAGAGTGTGTGTGTGCACTGACTGTTATATCACAGTAGAGTGTGTGTGTGCACTGACTGTTATATCTCAGTCGAGTGTGTGTGTGCACTGACTGTTATATCTCAGTAGAGTGTGTGTGTGCACTGACTGTTATATCTCAGTAGAGTGTGTGTGTGCACTGACTGTTATATCTCAGTAGAGTGTGTGTGTGCACTGACTGTTATATCTCAGTAGAGTGTGTGCACTGACTGTTATATCTCAGTCGAGTGTGTGTGTGCACTGACTGTTATATCTCAGTAGAGTGTGTGTGTGCACTGACTGTTATATCTCAGCAGAGTGTGTGTGTGCACTGACTGTTATATCTCAGCAGAGTGTGTGCACTGACTGTTATATCTCAGTAGAGTGTGTGTGTGCACTGACTGTTATATCTCAGTAGAGTGTGTGTGTGCACTGACTGATATATCTCAGTAGAGTGTGTGTGCACTGACTGTTATATCTCAGTAGAGTGTGTGCACTGACTGTTATATCTCAGTCGATTGTGTGTGTGCAATGACTGTTATATCTCAGTAGAGTGTGTGTGTGCACTGACTGTTATATCTCAGTAGAGTGTGTGCACTGACTGTTATATCTCAGTCGATTGTGTGTGTGCAATGACTGTTATATCTCAGTAGAGTGTGTGTGTGCACTGACTGTTATATCTCAGTAGAGTGTTTCCACTGACTGTTATATCTCAGTGGAGTGTGTGCACTGACTGTTATTTCTCAGTCCAGTGTGTGCACTAACTGTTATATCTCTGTAGAGTGTGTGTGTGCATTGACTGTTATATCTCAGTCCAGTGTGTGCACTGACTGTTATTTCTCAGTCCAGTGTGTGCACTGACTGTTATATCTCAGAAGAGTGTGTGCACTTACTGTTATATGTCAGTAGAGTGTGTGCACTGACTGTTATATCTCAGCAGAATGTGTGTGTGCACTGAATGTTATATCTCAGTCCAGTGTGTGCACTGACTGTTATATCTCAGTATAGTGTGTTTGTGCACTGACTGTTATATCTCAGTCCAGTGTGAGCACTGGCTGTTCTATCTCAGTCCAGTGTGTGCACTGACAGTTATATCTCAGTGGTGTGTGTGTGTGCACTGACTGTTAGATCTCAGTCCAGTGTGTGCACTGACTGTTATATCTCAGTAGAGTGTGTGTGTGCACTGACTGTTTTTTCTCAGTAGAGTGTGTGTGTGCACTGACTGTTATATCTCAGTTGAGTGTGTGTGTGCACTGACTGTTATATCTCAGTAGAGTGTGTTTGTGCACTGACTGTTATATCTCAGTAGAGTGTGTGCACTGACTGTTATATCACAGTAGAGTGTGTGTGTGCACTGACTGTTATATCTCAGTCCAGTGTGTGCACTGACTGTTATATCTCAGCAGAGTGTGTGTGTGCAGTGACTGTTATATCTCAGTAGAGTGTGTGTGTGCACTGACTGTTATATCTCAGTAGAGTATTTGTGTGCACTGACTGTTATATCTCAGTAGAGTGTGTGTGTGCACTGACTGTTATATCTCATTCGAGTGTGAGCACTGACTGTTATATCTCAGTAGAGTGTGTGCACTGACTGTTATTTCTCAGTCCAGTGTGTGCACTGACTGTTATATCTCAGTCCAGTGTGTGCACTGACTGTTATATCTCAGTAGAGAGTGTGCACTGACTGTTATATCTCAGTCCAGTGTGTGCACTGACTGTTATATCTCAGGGAGTGTGTGCACTGACTGTTATTTCTCCGTCCATTGTGTGCACTGACTGTTATATCTCAGTAGAGTGTGTGTGTTCACTGACTGTTATATCTCAGCAGAGTGTGTGTGTGCACTGACTGTTATATCTCAGGAGAGTGTGTGTGTGCACTGACTGTTAGATCTCAGTCCAGTGTGTGCACTGACTGTTATATCTCAGGAGAGTGTGTGTTTGCACTGACTGTTATATCTCAGTAGAGTGTGTGTGTGCACTGACTGTTATATCTCAGTAGAGTGTGTGCATTGACTGTTATTTCTCAGTCCAGTGTGTGCACTGACTGTTATTTCTCAGTCCAGTGTGTGCACTGAATTTTATATCTCAGTCCAGTGTGTGCACTGACTGTTATATCTCAGTACTGTATTTGTGTGCACTGACTGTTATACCTCAGTAGAGTGTGTGTGTGCACTGACTGTTATATCTCAGTAGAGCGTGTGCACTGTCTGTTATATCTCAGTAGAGTGTGTGCACTGACTGTTATATCTCAGTAGAGTGTGTGTGTGCACTGACTGTTTTTTCTCAGTAGAGTGTGTGTGTGCACTGACTGTTATATCTTAGTCGAGTGTGTGTGTGCACTGACTGTTATATCTCAGTAGAGTGTGTTTGTGCACTGACTGTTATATCTCAGTAGAGTGTGTGCACTGACTGTTAAAGCACAGTAGAGTGTGTGTGTGCACTGACTGTTATATCTCAGTCCAGTGTGTGCACTGACTGTTATATCTCAGCAGAGTGTGTGTGTGCACTGACTGTTATATCTCAGTAGAGTGTGTGTGTGCACTGACTGTTATATCTCAGTAGAGTATTTGTGTGCACTGACTGTTATATCTCAGTAGAGTGTGTGTGTGCACTGTCTGTTATATCTCATTCGAGTGTGAGCACTGACTGTTATATCTCAGTCCAGTGTGTGCACTGACTGTTATATCTCAGTGGAGTGTGTGCACTGACTGTTATTTCTCCGTCCATTGTGTGCACTGACTGTTATATCTCAGTAGAGTGTGTGTGTTCACTGACTGTTATATCTCAGCAGAGTGTGTGTGTGCACTGACTGTTATATCTCAGTAGAGTGTGTGTGTGCACTGACTGTTATATCTCAGTAGAGTGTGTGTGTGCACTGACTGTTAGATCTCAGTAGAGTGTGTGTGTTCACTGACTGTTATATCTCAGCAGAGTGTGTGTGTGCACTGACTGTTATATCTCAGGAGAGTGTGTGTGTGCACTGACTGTTAGATCTCAGTCCAGTGTGTGCCCTGACTGTTATATCTCAGGAGAGTGTGTGTTTGCACTGACTGTTATATCTCAGTAGAGTGTGTGTGTGCACTGACTGTTATATCTCAGTAGAGTGTGTGCATTGACTGTTATTTCTCAGTCCAGTGTGTGCACTGACTGTTATTTCTCAGTCCAGTGTGTGCACTGAATTTTATATCTCAGTCCAGTGTGTGCACTGACTGTTATATCTCAGTAGAGTATTTGTGTGCACTGACTGTTATACCTCAGTAGAGTGTGTGTGTGCACTGACTGTTATATCTCAGTAGAGCGTGTGCACTGTCTGTTATATCTCAGTAGAGTGTGTGCACTGACTGTTATATCTCAGTAGAGTGTGTGTGTGCACTGACTGTTATATCTCAGTCGAGTGTGTGTGTGCACTGACTGTTATATCTCAGTAGAGTGTGTTTGTGCACTGACTGTTATATCTCAGTAGAGTGTGTGCACTGACTGTTATATCACAGTAGAGTGTGTGTGTGCACTGACTGTTATATCTCAGTCCAGTGTGTGCACTGACTGTTATATCTCAGCAGAGTGTGTGTGTGCACTGACTGTTATAACTCAGTAGAGTGTGTGTGTGCACTGACTGTTATATCTCAGTAGAGTATTTGTGTGCACTGACTGTTATATCTCAGTAGAGTGTGTGTGTGCACTGACTGTTATATCTCATTCGAGTGTGAGCACTGACTGTTATATCTCAGTAGAGTGTGTGCACTGACTGTTATTTCTCAGTCCAGTGTGTGCACTGACTGTTATATCTCAGTCCAGTGTGTGCACTGACTGTTATATCTCAGTAGAGAGTGTGCACTGACTGTTATATCTCAGTCCAGTGTGTGCACTGACTGTTATATCTCAGTGGAGTGTGTGCACTGACTGTTATTTCTCCGTCCATTGTGTGCACTGACTGTTATATCTCAGTAGAGTGTGTGTGTTCACTGACTGTTATATCTCAGCAGAGTGTGTGTGTGCACTGACTGTTATATCTCAGTAGAGTGTGTGTGTGCACTGACTGTTATATCTCAGTAGAGTGTGTTTGTGCACTGACTGTTAGATCTCAGTAGAGTGTGTGTGTTCACTGACTGTTATATCTCAGCAGAGTGTGTGTGTGCACTGACTGTTATATCTCAGGAGAGTGTGTGTGTGCACTGACTGTTAGATCTCAGTCCAGTGTGTGCACTGACTGTTATATCTCAGGAGAGTGTGTGTTTGCACTGACTGTTATATCTCAGTAGAGTGTGTTTGTGCACTGACTGTTATATCTCAGTAGACTGTGTGCATTGACTGTTATTTCTCAATCCAGTGTGTGCACTGACTGTTATTTCTCAGTCCAGTGTGTGCACTGAATTTTATATCTCAATCCAGTGTGTGCACTGACTGTTATATCTCAGTAGAGTATTTGTGTGCACTGACTGTTATACCTCAGTAGAGTGTGTGTGTGCACTGACTGTTATATCTCAGTAGAGTGTGTGCACTGTCTGTTATATCTCAGTAGAGTGTGTGCACTGACTGTTATATCTCAGTAGAGTGTGTGCACTGACTGTTATTTCTCAGTCCAGTGTGTGCACTGACTGTTATATCTCAATCCAGTGTGTGAACTGACTGTTATATCTCAGTAGAGTGTATGTGTGCACTGACTGTTATATCTCAGTAGAGAGTGTGCACTGACTGTTATATCTCAGTAGAGTGTGTGCACTGACTGTTATCTCTCAGTGGAGTGTGTGCACTGACTGTTATTTCTCAGTCCACTGTGTGCACTGACTGTTGTATCTCAGTCCAGTGTGTGCACTGACTGTTATATCTCTAGTCCAGTGTGTGCACTGACTGTTCTATCTCAGTCCAGTGTGTGCACTGACTGTTATATCTCAGTAGAGTGTGTGTGTGCACTGACTGTTATATCTCAGTAGAGTGTGTGTGTGCACTGACTGTTATATCTCAGTAGAGTGTTTGCACTGACTGTTATATCTCAGTGGAGTGTGTGCACTGACTGTTATTTCTCAGTCCAGTGTGTGCACTGACTGTTATTTCTCAGTCCAGTTTGTGCACTGTCTGTTATTTCTCAGTCCAGTGTTTGCACTGACTGTTATATCTCAGTAGAGTATGTGTGTGCATTGACTGTTATATCTCAGTAGAGTGTGTTTGTGCACTGACTGTTATATCTCAGTCCAGTGTGTGCACTGGCTGTTCTATCTCAGTCCAGTGTGTGCACTGACTGTTATATCTCAGTGGAGTGTTTGTGTGCACTGACTGTTAGATCTCAGTCTAGTGTGTGCACTGACTGTTATATCTCAGTCGAGTGTCTGTGTGCACTGACTGTTTTTTCTCAGTGGAGTGTGTGTGTGCACTGACTGTTATATCTCAGTCGAGTGTGTGCACTGACTGTTATATCTCAGTAGAGTGTGTGCACTGACTGTTATATCTCATTAGAGTGTGTGCACTGACTGTTATTTCTCAGTCCAGTGTGTGCACTGACTGTTATATCTCAATCCAGTGTGTGAACTGACTGTTATATCTCAGTAGAGTGTATGTGTGCACTGACTGTTATATCTCAGTAGAGAGTGTGCACTGACTGTTATATCTCAGTAGAGTGTGTGCACTGACTGTTATCTCTCAGTGGAGTGTGTGTACTGACTGTTATTTCTCAGTCCAGTGTGTGCACTGACTGTTATATCTCTAGTCCAGTGTGTGCACTGACTGTGATTTCTCAGTCCAGTGTGTGCACTGACTGTTGTATCTCAGTCCAGTGTGTGCACTGACTGTTATATCTCTAGTCCAGTGTGTGCACTGACTGTTAGATCTCAGTCCAGTGTGTGCACTGACTGTTATATCTCAGGAGAGTGTGTGTTTGCACTGACTGTTATATCTCAGTAGAGTGTGTGTGTGCACTGACTGTTATATCTCAGTAGAGTGTGTGCATTGACTGTTATTTCTCAGTCCAGTGTGTGCACTGACTGTTATTTCTCAGTCCAGTGTGTGCACTGAATTTTATATCTCAGTCCAGTGTGTGCACTGACTGTTATATCTCAGTAGAGTATTTGTGTGCACTGACTGTTATACCTCAGTAGAGTGTGTGTGTGCACTGACTGTTATATCTCAGTAGAGCGTGTGCACTGTCTGTTATATCTCAGTAGAGTGTGTGCACTGACTGTTATATCTCAGTAGAGTGTGTGTGTGCACTGACTGTTTTTCCTCAGTAGAGTGTGTGTGTTCACTGACTGTTATATCTCAGTCGAGTGTGTGTGTGCACTGACTGTTATATCTCAGTAGAGTGTGTTTGTGCACTGACTGTTATATCTCAGTAGAGTGTGTGCACTGACTGTTATATCACAGTAGAGTGTGTGTGTGCACTGACTGTTATATCTCAGTCCAGTGTGTGCACTGACTGTTATATCTCAGCAGAGTGTGTGTGTGCACTGACTGTTATATCTCAGTAGAGTGTGTGTGTGCACTGACTGTTATATCTCAGTAGAGTATTTGTGTGCACTGACTGTTATATCTCAGTAGAGTGTGTGTGTGCACTGACTGTTATATCTCATTCGAGTGTGAGCACTGACTGTTATATCTCAGTAGAGTGTGTGCACTGACTGTTATTTCTCAGTCCAGTGTGTGCACTGACTGTTATATCTCAGTCCAGTGTGTGCACTGACTGTTATATCTCAGTAGAGAGTGTGCACTGACTGTTATATCTCAGTCCAGTGTGTGCACTGACTGTTATATCTCAGTGGAGTGTGTGCACTGACTGTTATTTCTCCGTCCATTGTGTGCACTGACTGTTATATCTCAGTAGAGTGTGTGTGTGCACTGACTGTTATATCTCAGTAGAGTGTTTGCTCTGACTGTTATATCTCAGTGGAGTGTGTGCACTGACTGTTATTTCTCAGTCCAGTGTGTGCACTGACTGTTATTTCTCAGTCCAGTTTGTGCACTGTCTGTTATTTCTCAGTCCAGTGTTTGCACTGACTGTTATATCTCAGTAGAGTATGTGTGTGCATTGACTGTTATATCTCTGTAGAGTGTGTTTGTGCACTGACTGTTATATCTCAGTCCAGTGTGTGCACTGGCTGTTCTATCTCAGTCCAGTGTGTGCACTGACTGTTATATCTCAGTGGAGTGTTTGTGTGCACTGACTGTTGGATCTCAGTCTAGTGTGTGCACTGACTGTTATATCTCAGTCGAGTGTCTGTGTGCACTGACTGTTTTTTCTCAGTGGAGTGTGTGTGTGCACTGACTGTTATATCTCAGTCGAGTGTGTGCACTGACTGTTATATCTGAGTAGAGTGTGTGCACTGACTGTTATATCTCAGTAGAGTGTGTGCACTGACTGTTATTTCTCAGTCCAGTGTGTGCACTGACTGTTATATCTCAATCCAGTGTGTGAACTGACTGTTATATCTCAGTAGAGTGTATGTGTGCACTGACTGTTATATCTCAGTAGAGAGTGTGCACTGACTGTTATATCTCAGTAGAGTGTGTGCACTGACTGTTATCTCTCAGTGGAGTGTGTGCACTGACTGTTATTTCTCAGTCCAGTGTGTGCACTGACTGTTATATCTCTAGTCCAGTGTGTGCACTGACTGTGATTTCTCAGTCCAGTGTGTGCACTGACTGTTGTATCTCAGTCCAGTGTGTGCACTGACTGTTATATCTCTAGTCCAGTGTGTGCACTGACTGTTAGATCTCAGTCCAGTGTGTGCACTGACTGTTATATCTCAGGAGAGTGTGTGTTTGCACTGACTGTTATATCTCAGTAGAGTGTGTGTGTGCACTGACTGTTATATCTCAGTAGAGTGTGTGCATTGACTGTTATTTCTCAGTCCAGTGTGTGCACTGACTGTTATTTCTCAGTCCAGTGTGTGCACTGAATTTTATATCTCAGTCCAGTGTGTGCACTGACTGTTATATCTCAGTAGAGTATTTGTGTGCACTGACTGTTATACCTCAGTAGAGTGTGTGTGTGCACTGACTGTTATATCTCAGTAGAGCGTGTGCACTGTCTGTTATATCTCAGTAGAGTGTGTGCACTGACTGTTATATCTCAGTAGAGTGTGTGTGTGCACTGACTGTTTTTCCTCAGTAGAGTGTGTGTGTTCACTGACTGTTATATCTCAGTCGAGTGTGTGTGTGCACTGACTGTTATATCTCAGTAGAGTGTGTTTGTGCACTGACTGTTATATCTCAGTAGAGTGTGTGCACTGACTGTTATATCACAGTAGAGTGTGTGTGTGCACTGACTGTTATATCTCAGTCCAGTGTGTGCACTGACTGTTATATCTCAGCAGAGTGTGTGTGTGCAGTGACTGTTATATCTCAGTAGAGTGTGTGTGTGCACTGACTGTTATATCTCAGTAGAGTATTTGTGTGCACTGACTGTTATATCTCAGTAGAGTGTGTGTGTGCACTGACTGTTATATCTCATTCGAGTGTGAGCACTGACTGTTATATCTCAGTAGAGTGTGTGCACTGACTGTTATTTCTCAGTCCAGTGTGTGCACTGACTGTTATATCTCAGTCCAGTGTGTGCACTGACTGTTATATCTCAGTAGAGAGTGTGCACTGACTGTTATATCTCAGTCCAGTGTGTGCACTGACTGTTATATCTCAGTGGAGTGTGTGCACTGACTGTTATTTCTCCGTCCATTGTGTGCACTGACTGTTATATCTCAGTAGAGTGTGTGTGTTCACTGACTGTTATATCTCAGCAGAGTGTGTGTGTGCACTGACTGTTATATCTCAGTAGAGTGTGTGTGTGCACTGACTGTTATATCTCAGTAGAGTGTGTGTGTGCACTGACTGTTAGATCTCAGTAGAGTGTGTGTGTTCACTGACTGTTATATCTCAGCAGAGTGTGTGTGTGCACTGACTGTTATATCTCAGGAGAGTGTGTGTGTGCACTGACTGTTAGATCTCAGTCCAGTGTGTGCACTGACTGTTATATCTCAGGAGAGTGTGTGTTTGCACTGACTGTTATATCTCAGTAGAGTGTGTGTGTGCACTGACTGTTATATCTCAGTAGAGTGTGTGCATTGACTGTTATTTCTCAGTCCAGTGTGTGCACTGACTGTTATTTCTCAGTCCAGTGTGTGCACTGAATTTTATATCTCAGTCCAGTGTGTGCACTGACTGTTATATCTCAGTAGAGTATTTGTGTGCACTGACTGTTATACCTCAGTAGAGTGTGTGTGTGCACTGACTGTTATATCTCAGTAGAGTGTGTGCACTGTCTGTTATATCTCAGTAGAGTGTGTGCATTGACTGTTATATCTCAGTACAGTGTGTGCACTGACTGTTATTTCTCAGTCCAGTGTGTGCACTGACTGTTATATCTCAATCCAGTGTGTGAACTGACTGTTATATCTCAGTAGAGTGTATGTGTGCACTGACTGTTATATCTCAGTAGAGAGTGTGCACTGACTGTTATATCTCAGTAGAGTGTGTGCACTGACTGTTATCTCTCAGTGGAGTGTGTGCACTGACTGTTATTTCTCAGTCCAGTGTGTGCACTGACTGTTGTATCTCAGTCCAGTGTGTGCACTGACTGTTATATCTCTAGTCCAGTGTGTGCACTGACTGTTCTATCTCAGTCCAGTGTGTGCACTGACTGTTATATCTCAGTAGAGTGTGTGTGTGCACTGACTGTTATATCTCAGTAGAGTGTGTGTGTGCACTGACTGTTATATCTCAGTAGAGTGTTTGCACTGACTGTTATATCTCAGTGGAGTGTGTGCACTGACTGTTATTTCTCTGTCCAGTGTGTGCACTGACTGTTATTTCTCAGTCCAGTTTGTGCACTGTCTGTTATTTCTCAGTCCAGTGTTTGCACTGACTGTTATATCTCAGTAGAGTATGTGTGTGCATTGACTGTTATATCTCAGTAGAGTGTGTTTGTGCACTGACTGTTATATCTCAGTCCAGTGTGTGCACTGGCTGTTCTATTTCAGTCCAGTGTGTGCACTGACTGTTATATCTCAGTGGAGTGTTTGTGTGCACTGACTGTTAGATCTCAGTCCAGTGTGTGCACTGACTGTTATATCTCAGTCGAGTGTGTGTGTGCACTGACTGTTTTTTCTCAGTGGAGTGTGTGTGTGCACTGACTGTTATATCTCAGTCGAGTGTGTTTGTGCACAGACTGTTATATCTCAGTAGAGTGTGTTTGTGCGCTGACTGTTATATCACAGTAGAGTGTGTGTGTGCACTGACTGTTATATCTCAGTCCAGTGTGTGCACTGACTGTTATATCTCAGCAGAGTGTGTGTGTGCACTGACTGTTATATCTCATTAGAGTGTGTGCATTGACTGTTATTTCTCAGTCCAGTGTGTGCACTGACTGTTATTTCTCAGTCCAGTGTGTGCACTGACTGTTATATCTCAGTCCAGTGTGTGCCCTGACTGTTATATCTCAGTAGAGTATTTGTGTGCACTGACTGTTATACCTCAGTAGAGTGTGTGTGTGCACTGACTGTTATATCTCGGTAGAGTGTGTGCACTGACTGTTATATCTCAGTAGAGTGTGTGCACTGACTGTTATATCTCAGTAGAGTGTGTGTTTGCACTGACTGTTCTATCTCAGTAGAGTGTGTGTGTGCACTGACTGTTATATCTCAGTAGAGTGTGTGCATTGACTGTTATTTCTCAGTCCAGTGTGTGCACTGACTGTTATTTCTCAGTCCAGTGTGTGCACTGACTGTTATATCTCAGTCCAGTGTGTTCACTGACTGTTATATCTCAGTAGAGTATTTCTGTGCACTGACTGTTATACCTCAGTAGAGTGTGTGTGTGCACTGACTGTTATATCTCAGTAGAGTGTGTGCACTGACTGTTATATCTCAGTAGAGTGTGTGCACTGACTGTTATATCTCAGTAGAGTGTGTGCACTGACTGTTATTTCTCAGTCCAGTGTGTGCACTGAATGTTATATCTCAATCCAGTATGTGAACTGACTGTTATATCTCAGTAGAATGTATGTGTGCACTGACTGTTATATCTCAGTAGAGTGTGTGCACTGACTGTTATTTCTCAGTCCAGTGTGTGCACTGACTGTTATATCTCAATCCAGTGTGTGAACTGACTGTTATATCTCAGTCGAGTGTATGTGTGCACTGACTGTTATATCTCAGTAGAGTGTGTGCACTGACTGTTATATCTCTAGTCCAGTGTGTGCACTGACTGTTATATCTCAGTCCAGTGTGTGCACTGACTGTTATATCTCAGTAGAGAGTGTGCACTGACTGTGATATCTCAGTGGAGTGTGTGCACTGACTGTTATTTCTCAGTCCAGTGTGTGCACTGACTGTTATATCTCAGTCGAGTGTATGTGTGCACTGACTGTTATATCTCAGTAGAGTGTGTGCACTGACTGTTATATCTCTAGTCCAGTGTGTGCACTGACTGTTATATCTCAGTCCAGTGTGTGCATTGACTGTTATATCTCAGTCGAGTGTGTGTGTGCACTGACTGTTAGATCTCAGTCCAGTGTGTGCACTGACTGTTATATCTCAGTAGAGTGTGTGTGTTCACTGACTGTTATATCTCAGTAGAGAGTGTGCACTTACTGTTATATCTCAGTAGAGTGTGTGCACTGACTGTTATTTCTCAGTCCAGTGTGTGCACTGACTGTTATATCTCAGTCCAGTGTGTGCACTGACTGTTATATCTCAGTCCAGTGTGTGCACTGACTGTTATATCTCATTCCAGTGTGTGCACTGACTGTTATATCTCAGGAGAGTGTGTTTTTGCACTGACTGTTATATCTCAGTAGAGTGTGTGTGTGCACTGACTGTTATATCTCAGTAGAGTGTGTGCATTGACTGTTATTTCTCAGTCCAGTGTGTGCACTGACTGTTATTTCTCAGTCCAGTGTGTGCACTGACTTTTATATCTCAGTCCAGTGTGTGCACTGACTGTTATATCTCAGTAGAGTATTTGTGTGCACTGACTGTTATACCTCAGTAGAGTGTGTGTGTGCACTGACTGTTATATCTCAGTGGAGTGTGTGCACTGACTGTTATATCTCAGTAGAGTGTGTGCACTGACTGTTATATCTCAGTAGAGTGTGTGCACTGACTGTTATTTCTCAGTCCAGTGTGTGCACTGACTGTTATATCTCAATCCAGTGTGTGAACTGACTGTTATATCTCAGTAGAGTGTATGTGTGCACTGACTGTTATATCTCAGTAGAGAGTGTGCACTGACTGTTATATCTCAGTAGAGTGTGTGCACTGACTGTTATTTCTCAGTCCAGTGTGTGCACTAACTGTTATATCTCAATCCAGTGTGTGAACTGACTGTTATATCTCAGTAGAGTGTATGTGTGCACTGACTGTTATATCTCAGTAGAGTGTGTGCACTGACTGTTATTTCTCAATCCAGTGTGTGAACTGACTGTTATATCTCAGTAGAGTGTATGTGTGCACTGACTGTTATATCTCAGTAGAGAGTGTGCACTGACTGTTATATCTCAGTAGAGTGTGTGCACTGACTGTTATCTCTCAGTGGAGTGTGTGCACTGACTGTTATTTCTCAGTCCAGTGTGTGCACTGACTTTTATATCTCAGTCCAGTGTGTGCACTGAACGTTATATCTCAGCAGAGTATTTGAGTGCAGTGACTGTTATACCTCAGTAGAGTGTGTGTGTGCACTGACTGTTATATCTCAGTGGAGTGTGTGCACTGACTGTTATATCTCAGTAGAGTGTGTGCACTGACTGTTATATCTCAGTAGAGTGTGTGCACTGACTGTTATTTCTCAGTCCAGTGTGTGCACTGACTGTTATATCTCAGTCCAGTGTGTGAACTGACTGTTATATCTCAGTAGAGTGTATGTGTGCACTGACTGTTATATCTCAGTAGAGAGTGTGCACTGACTGTTATATCTCAGTAGAGTGTGTGCACTGACTGTTATCTCTCAGTGGAGTGTGTGCACTGACTGTTATTTCTCAGTCCAGTGTGTGCACTGACTGTTGTATCGCAGTCCAGTGTGTGCACTGACTGTTATATCTCTAGTCCAGTGTGTGCACTGACTGTTATATCTCAGTAGAGTATTTGTGTGCACTGACTGTTATACCTCAGTAGAGTGTGTGTGTGCACTGACTGTTATATCTCAGTAGAGTGTGTGCACTGACTGTTATATCTCAGTAGAGTGTGTGCACTGACTGTTATTTCTCAGTCCAGTGTGTGCACTGAATTTTATATCTCAATCCAGTGTGTGAACTGACTGTTATATCTCAGTAGAGTGTATGTGTGCACTGACTGTTATATCTCAGTAGAGTGTGTGCACTGACTGTTATTTCTCAGTCCAGTGTGTGCACTGACTGTTATATCTCAATCCAGTGTGTGAACTGACTGTTATATCTCAGTAGAGTGTATGTGTGCACTGACTGTTATATCTCAGTAGAGAGTGTGCACTGACTGTTATATCTCAGTAGAGTGTGTGCACTGACTGTTATCTCTCAGTGGAGTGTGTGCACTGACTGTTATTTCTCAGTCCAGTGTGTGCACTGACTGTTGTATCTCAGTCCAGTGTGTGCACTGACTGTTATATCTCCAGTCCAGTGTGTGCACTGACTGTTCTATCTCAGTCCAGTGTGTGCACTGACTGTTATATCTCAGTAGAGAGTGTGCACTGACTGATATATCTCAGTGGAGTGTGTGCACTGACTGTTATTTCTCAGTCCAGTGTGTGCACTGACTGTTGTATCTCAGTCCAGTGTGTGCACTGACTGTTATATCTCCAGTCCAGTGTGTGCACTGACTGTTATTTCTCAGTCCAGTGTGTGCACTGACTGTTGTATCTCAGTCCAGTGTGTGCACTGACTGTTATATCTCTAGTCCAGTGTGTGCACTGACTGTTCTATCTCAGTCCAATGTGTGCACTGACTGTTATATCTCAGTAGAGTGTGTGTGTGCACTGACTGTTATATCTCAGTAGAGTGTGTGTGTGCACTGACTGTTATATCTCAGTAGAGTGTGTGCACTGACTGTTATATCTCAGTAGAGTGTGTGCACTGACTGTTATTTCTCAGTCCAGTGTGTGCACTGACTGTTATTTCTCAGTCCAGTGTGTGCACTGTCTGTTATTTCTCAGTCCAGTGTTTGCACTGACTGTTATATCTCAGTAGAGTATGTGTGTGCACTGACTGTTATATCTCAGTTGAGTGTGTTTGTGCACTGACTGTTATATCTCAGTCCAGTGTGTGCACTGGCTGTTCTATCTCAGTCCAGTGTGTGCACTGACTGTTATATCTCAGTCGAGTGTATGTGTGCACTGACTGTTATATCTCAGTAGAGTGTGTGCACTGACTGTTATATCTCTAGTCCAGTGTGTGCACTGACTGTTATATCTCAGTCCAGTGTGTGCACTGACTGTTATATCTCAGTAGGCAGTGTGCACTGACTGTTATATCTCAGTGGAGTGTGTGCACTGACTGTTATTTCTCAGTCCAGTGTGTGCACTGACTGTTATATCTCAGTCGAGTGTATGTGTGCACTGACTGTTATATCTCAGTAGAGTGTGTGCACTGACTGTTATATCTCTAGTCCAGTGTGTGCACTGACTGTTATATCTCAGTCCAGTGTGTGCATTGACTGTTATATCTCAGTCGAGTGTGTGTGTGCACTGACTGTTAGATCTCAGTCCAGTGTGTGCACTGACTGTTATATCTCAGTAGAGTGTGTGTGTTCACTGACTGTTATATCTCAGTAGAGAGTGTGCACTTACTGTTATATCTCAGTAGAGTGTGTGCACTGACTGTTATTTCTCAGTCCAGTGTGTGCACTGACTGTTATATCTCAGTCCAGTGTGTGCACTGACTGTTATATCTCAGTCCAGTGTGTGCACTGACTGTTATATCTCAGTCCAGTGTGTGCACTGACTGTTATATCTCAGGAGAGTGTGTTTTTGCACTGACTGTTATATCTCAGTAGAGTGTGTGTGTGCACTGACTGTTATATCTCAGTAGAGTGTGTGCATTGACTGTTATTTCTCAGTCCAGTGTGTGCACTGACTGTTATTTCTCAGTCCAGTGTGTGCACTGACTTTTATATCTCAGTCCAGTGTGTGCACTGACTGTTATATCTCAGTAGAGTATTTGTGTGCACTGACTGTTATACCTCAGTAGAGTGTGTGTGTGCACTGACTGTTATATCTCAGTGGAGTGTGTGCACTGACTGTTATATCTCAGTAGAGTGTGTGCACTGACTGTTATATCTCAGTAGAGTGTGTGCACTGACTGTTATTTCTCAGTCCAGTGTGTGCACTGACTGTTATATCTCAATCCAGTGTGTGAACTGACTGTTATATCTCAGTAGAGTGTATGTGTGCACTGACTGTTATATCTCAGTAGAGAGTGTGCACTGACTGTTATATCTCAGTAGAGTGTGTGCACTGACTGTTATTTCTCAGTCCAGTGTGTGCACTGACTGTTATATCTCAATCCAGTGTGTGAACTGACTGTTATATCTCAGTAGAGTGTATGTGTGCACTGACTGTTATATCTCAGTAGAGTGTGTGCACTGACTGTTATTTCTCAATCCAGTGTGTGAACTGACTGTTATATCTCAGTAGAGTGTATGTGTGCACTGACTGTTATATCTCAGTAGAGAGTGTGCACTGACTGTTATATCTCAGTAGAGTGTGTGCACTGACTGTTATCTCTCAGTGGAGTGTGTGCACTGACTGTTATTTCTCAGTCCAGTGTGTGCACTGACTTTTATATCTCAGTCCAGTGTGTGCACTGAACGTTATATCTCAGCAGAGTATTTGTGTGCAGTGACTGTTATACCTCAGTAGAGTGTGTGTGTGCACTGACTGTTATATCTCAGTGGAGTGTGTGCACTGACTGTTATATCTCAGTAGAGTGTGTGCACTGACTGTTATATCTCAGTAGAGTGTGTGCACTGACTGTTATTTCTCAGTCCAGTGTGTGCACTGACTGTTATATCTCAGTCCAGTGTGTGAACTGACTGTTATATCTCAGTAGAGTGTATGTGTGCACTGACTGTTATATCTCAGTAGAGAGTGTGCACTGACTGTTATATCTCAGTAGAGTGTGTGCACTGACTGTTATCTCTCAGTGGAGTGTGTGCACTGACTGTTATTTCTCAGTCCAGTGTGTGCACTGACTGTTGTATCTCAGTCCAGTGTGTGCACTGACTGTTATATCTCTAGTCCAGTGTGTGCACTGACTGTTATATCTCAGTAGAGTATTTGTGTGCACTGACTGTTATACCTCAGTAGAGTGTGTGTGTGCACTGACTGTTATATCTCAGTAGAGTGTGTGCACTGACTGTTATATCTCAGTAGAGTGTGTGCACTGACTGTTATTTCTCAGTCCAGTGTGTGCACTGAACTTTATATCTCAATCCAGTGTGTGAACTGACTGTTATATCTCAGTAGAGTGTATGTGTGCACTGACTGTTATATCTCAGTAGAGTGTGTGCACTGACTGTTATTTCTCAGTCCAGTGTGTGCACTGACTGTTATATCTCAATCCAGTGTGTGAACTGACTGTTATATCTCAGTAGAGTGTATGTGTGCACTGACTGTTATATCTCAGTAGAGAGTGTGCACTGACTGTTATATCTCAGTAGAGTGTGTGCACTGACTGTTATCTCTCAGTGGAGTGTGTGCACTGACTGTTATTTCTCAGTCCAGTGTGTGCACTGACTGTTGTATCTCAGTCCAGTGTGTGCACTGACTGTTATATCTCTAGTCCAGTGTGTGCACTGACTGTTCTATCTCAGTCCAGTGTGTGCACTGACTGTTATATCTCAGTAGAGAGTGTGCACTGACTGATATATCTCAGTGGAGTGTGTGCACTGACTGTTATTTCTCAGTCCAGTGTGTGCACTGACTGTTGTATCTCAGTCCAGTGTGTGCACTGACTGTTATATCTCCAGTCCAGTGTGTGCACTGACTGTTATTTCTCAGTCCAGTGTGTGCACTGACTGTTGTATCTCAGTCCAGTGTGTGCACTGACTGTTATATCTCTAGTCCAGTGTGTGCACTGACTGTTCTATCTCAGTCCAATGTGTGCACTGACTGTTATATCTCAGTAGAGTGTGTGTGTGCACTGACTGTTATATCTCAGTAGAGTGTGTGTGTGCACTGACTGTTATATCTCAGTAGAGTGTGTGCACTGACTGTTATATCTCAGTAGAGTGTGTGCACTGACTGTTATTTCTCAGTCCAGTGTGTGCACTGACTGTTATTTCTCAGTCCAGTGTGTGCACTGTCTGTTATTTCTCAGTCCAGTGTTTGCACTGACTGTTATATCTCAGTAGAGTATGTGTGTGCACTGACTGTTATATCTCAGTTGAGTGTGTTTGTGCACTGACTGTTATATCTCAGTCCAGTGTGTGCACTGGCTGTTCTATCTCAGTCCAGTGTGTGCACTGACTGTTATATCTCAGTGGAGTGTTTGTGTGCACTGACTGTTAGATCTCAGTCCAGTGTGTGCACTGACTGTTATATCTCAGTCGAGTGTGTGTGTGCACTGACTGTTAGATCTCAGTCCAGTGTGTGCACTGACTGTTATATCTCAGTAGAGTGTGTGTTCACTGACTGTTATATCTCAGTAGAGAGTGTGCACTTACTGTTATATCTCAGTAGAGTGTGTGCACTGACTGTTATTTCTCAGTCCATTGTGTGCACTGACTGTTATATCTCAGTCCAGTGTGTGCACTGACTGTTATATCTCAGTCCAGTGTGTGCACTGACTGTTATATCTCAGTCCAGTGTGTGCACTGACTGTTATATCTCAGGAGAGTGTGTGTTTGCACTGACTGTTATATCTCAGTAGAGTGTGTGTGTGCACTGACTGTTATATCTCAGTAGAGTGTGTGCATTGACTGTTATTTCTCAGTCCAGTGTGTGCACTGACTGTTATTTCTCAGTCCAGTGTGTGCACTGACTTTTATATCTCAGTCCAGTGTGTGCACTGAACGTTATATCTCAGCAGAGTATTTGTGTGCACTGACTGTTATACCTCAGTAGAGTGTGTGTGTGCACTGACTGTTATATCTCAGTAGAGTGTGTGCACTGACTGTTATATCTCAGTAGAGTGTATGCACTGACTGTTATTTCTCAGTCCAGTGTGTGCACTGACTGTTATATCTCAATCCAGTGTGTGAACTGACTGTTATATCTCAGTAGAGTGTATGTGTGCACTGACTGTTATATCTCAGTAGAGAGTGTGCACTGACTGTTATATCTCAGTAGAGTGTGTGCACTGACTGTTATCTCTCAGTGGAGTGTGTGCACTGACTGTTATTTCTCAGTCCAGTGTGTGCACTGACTGTTGTATCTCAGTCCAGTGTGTGCACTGACTGTTATATCTCTAGTCCAGTGTGTGCACTGACTGTTATATCTCAGTCCAGTGTGTGCACTGACTGTTGTATCTCAGTCCAGTGTGTGCACTGACTGTTATATCTCTAGTCCAGTGTGTGCACTGACTGTTCTATCTCAGTAGAGTGTGTGTGTGCACTGACTGTTATCTCTCAGTAGAGTGTGTGTGTGCACTGACTGTTATATCTCAGTAGAGTGTGTGCACTGACTGTTATTTCTCAGTCCAGTGTGTGCACTGACTGTTATTTCTCAGTCCAGTGTGTGCACTGTCTGTTATTTCTCAGTCCAGTGTTTGCACTGACTGTTATATCTCAGTAGAGTATTTGTGTGCACTGACTGTTATACCTCAGTAGAGTGTGTTTGTGCACTGACTGTTATATCTCAGTAGAGTGTGTGCACTGACTGTTATATCACAGTAGAGTGTGCGTGTGCACTGACTGTTATACCTCAGTCCAGTGTGTGCACTGACTGTTATATCTCAGCAGAGTGTGTGTGTGCACTGACTGTTATATCTCAGTAGAGTGTGTGTTTGCACTGACTGTTCTATCTCAGTAGAGTGTGTGCATTGACTGTTATTTCTCAGTCCAGTGTGTGCACTGACTGTTATTTCTCAGTCCAGTGTGTGCACTGACTGTTATATCTCAGTCCAGTGTGTGCACTGACTGTTATATCTCAGTAGAGTATTTGTGTGCACTGACTGTTATACCTCAGTAGAGTGTGTATGTGCACTGACTGTTATATCTCAGTCGAGTGTGTGCACTGACTGTTATATCTCAGTAGAGTGTGTGCACTGACTGTTGTTTCTCAGTCCAGTGTGTGCACTGAATGTTATATCTCAATCCAGTGTGTGAACTGACTGTTATATCTCAGTAGAGTGTATGTGTGCACTGACTGTTATATCTCAGTAGAGTGTGTGCACTGACTGTTATATAAGAACAAAGATAATTACAGCACAGGAACAGGCCCTTCGGCCCTCCAAGCCTGCGCCGATCCAGATCCTCTCTCTACACATGTCGCCTATTTTCTAAGGTTCTGTATCTCTTTTCTTCCTGCCCATTCATGTATCTGTCTAGATACATCTTAAAAGACTCCATCGTGCCCGCGTCTACCACCTCCGCTGGCAACGCATTCCAGGCGCCCACCACCCTCTGCGTAAAGAACTTTCCACGCATATCCCCCCTAAACATTTCCCCTTTCACTTTGAACTCGTGTCCTCTCGTAATTGAAACCCCCACTCTGGGAAAAAGCCTCTTGCTGTCCACCCTGTCTATACCTCTCATGATTTTGTACACCTCAATCAGGTCCCCCCGCAACCTCCATCTTTCTAATGAAAATAATCCTAATCTGCTCAACCTCTCTTCATAGCTAGCGCCCTCCATACCAGGCAACATCCTGGTGAACCTCCTCTGCACCCTCTCCAAAGCATCCACATCATTTTGATAATGTGGCGACCAGAACTGTACGCAGTATTCCAAACGTGGCCGAACCAAAGTCCTATACAACTGTAACATGACCTGCCAACTCTTGTACTCAATGCCCCGTCTGATGAAGGAAAGCATGCCGTATGCCTTCTTGACCACTCTATTTACCTGCGTTGCCACCTTCAGGGAACAATGGACCTGAACACCCAAATCTCTCTGTACATCAATTTTCCCCAGGACTTTTCCGTTTACTGTATAGTTCACTCTTGAATTGGATCTTCCAAAATGCATCACCTCGCATTTGCCCTGATTGAACTCCATCTGCCATTTCTCTGCCCAACTCTCTAATCTATCTATATTCTGCTGTATTCTCTGACAGTCCCCTTCACTATCTGCTACTCCACCAATCTTAGTGTCGTCTGCAAACTTGCTAATCAGACCACCTATACTTTCCTCCAAATCATTAATGTATATCACAAACAACAGTGGTCCCAGCACGGATCCCTGTGGAACACCACTGGTCACACGTCTCCATTTTGAGAAACTCCCCTCTACTGCTACTCTCTGTCTCCTGTTGCCCAGCCAGTTCTTTATCCATCTAGCTAGTACACCTTGGACCCCAAGCGCCTTCACTTTCTCCATCAGCCTGCCATGGGGAACCTTATCAAACGCCTTACTGAAGTCCATGTATATGACATCTACAGCCCTTCCCTCATCAATCAACTTTGTCACTTCCTCAAAGAATTCTATTAAGTTGGTAAGACATGACCTTCCCTGCACAAAACCATGTTGCCTATCACTGATGAGCCCATTTTCTTCCAAATGGGAATAGATCCTATCCCTCAGTATCTTCTCCAGCAGCTTCCCTACCACTGACGTCAGGCTCACCGGTCTATAATTACCTGGATTATCCCTGCTACCCTTCTTAAACAAGGGGACAACATTAGCAATTCTCCAGTCCTCCGGGACCTCACCCGTGTTTAAGGATGCTGCAAAGATATCTGTTAAGGCCCCAGCTATTTCCTCTCTCGCTTCCCTCAGTAACCTGGGATAGATCCCATCCGGACCTGGGGACTTGTCCACCTTAATGCCCTTTAGAATACCCAACACTTCCTCCCTCCTTATGCCGACTTGACCTAGAGTAATCAAACATCTGTTCCTAACCTCAACATCCGTCATGTCCCTCTCCTCGGTGAATACCGATGCAAAGTACTCATTTAGAATCTCACCCATTTTCTCTGAGTCCAAGCATAACATTCCTCCTTTGTCCTTTAGTGGGCCAATCCTTTCTCTAGTTACCCTCTTTCTCCTTATATATGAATAAAAGGCTTTGGGATTTTCCTTAACCCTGTTTGCTAAAGATATTTCATGACCCCTTTTAGCCCTCTTAATTCCTCGTTTCAGATTTGTCCTACATTCCCGATATTCTTTCAAAGCTTCGTCTTTCATCAGCCGCCTACACCTTATGTATGCTTCCTTTTTCCTCTTAGCTAGTCTCACAATTTCACCTGTCATCCATGGTTCCCTAATCTTGCCATTTCTATCCCTCATTTTCACAGGAACATGTCTCTCCTGAACGCTAATCAACCTCTCTTTAAAAGCCTCCCACATATCACATGTGGATTTACCTTCAAACAGCTGCTCCCAATCTACATTTCCCAGCTCCTGCCGAATTTTGGTATAGTTGGCCTTCCCCCAATTTAGCACTCTTCCTTTAGGACCACTCTCGTCTTTGTCCATGAGTATTTTAAAGCTTACGGAATTGTGATCACTATTTCCAAAGTAGTCCCCTACTGAAACTTCAACCACCTGGCCGGGCTCATTCCCCAACACCAGGTCCAGTATGGCCCCTTCCCGAGTTGGACTATTTACATACTGCTCTAGAAAACCTTCCTGGATGCTCCTTACAAATTCTGCTCCATCTGGACCTCTAACACTAAGCGAATCCCAGTCAATGTTGGGAAAATTAAAATCTCCCATCACCACCACCCTGTTGCTCCTACATCTTTCCATAATCTGTTTACATATTTGTACCTCTATCTCACGCTCGCTGTTGGGAGGCCTGTAGTACAGCCCCAACATTGTTACCGCACCCTTCCTATTTCTGAGTTCTGTCCATATTGCCTCACTGCTCGAGTCCTCCATAGTGCCCTCCTTCAGCACAGCTGTGATATCCTCTTTGACCAGTAATGCAACTCCTCCACCCCTTTTACCTCCCTCTCTATCCCGCCTGAAGCATCGATATCCTGGGATATTTAGTTGCCAATCATGCCCTTCCCTCAACCAAGTCTCAGTAATAGCAATAACATCATACTCCCAGGTACTAATCCAAGCCCTAAGTTCATCTGCCTTACCTACTACACTTCTTGCATTAAAACAAATGCACCTCAGACCACCAGTCCCTTTATATTCATCATCTGCTCCCTGCCTGTTCTTCCCCTTCGTCACATTGACTTCATTATCTAGTTCCTTACAGGCTTTTGTTACTACCTCCTTACTGTCAACTGACCTCAATTGGTTCCCATCCCCCTGCCACATTAGTTTAAACCCTCCCCAACAGCGTTAGCAAAAGCACCTCCAAGGACATTGGTTCCAGTCCGGCCCAGGTGTAGACCGTCCAATTTGTAATAGTCCCACCTCCCCCAGAACCGGTCCCAATGTCCCAAAAATCTGAAACTCTCCCTCCTGCACCATCTCTCAAGCCACGCATTCATCCTGACTATTCTTTCATTTTTACTCTGACTATCACGTGGCACTGGTAGTAATCCTGAGATTACTACCTCTGAGGTCCTACTTTTTAACTTAGCTCCTAACTCCCTAAACTCTGCTTGTAGGACCTCATCCCGTTTTTTACCTATATCATTAGTGCCTATGTGCACAATGACAACTGGCTGTTCACCCTCCCCCTTTAGAATGTTCTGCAGCCGATCTGAGACATCCCTGACCCGTGCACCTGGGAGGCAACATACCATTCGGGAGCCTCGTTTTCGACCACAGAACCGCCTATCTACTCCCCTTACAATCAAATCCCCTACGACTATAGCCCTTCCACTCTTTTTCCCGCCCTTCTGAACAGCAGAGCCAGCCACGGTGCCATGGACCTGGCTACTGCTGCCTTCCCCTGGTGAGCCATCTCCCCCAACAGTATCCAAAACGGTATACTTGTTTTGGAGGGAGATGACCGCAGGGGACTCCTGCGCTGCCTTCCTGCTCTTTCTCTGCCTTTTGGTCACCCATTCCCTTTCTCCCTCAGCAATCCTAATCTGCGGTGTGACCAATTCACTAAACGTGCTATCCACGACCTCCTCAGCATCGCGCATGCTCCAAAGTGAGTCCATCCGCAGCTCGAGAGCCGTCATGCGGTCTAACAAGAGCTGCAGTTGGACACACTTCCTGCACGTGAAGGAGTCAGGGACATCAGCCGTGTCCCTGAGCTCCCACATTGAGCAAGAGGAGCATGACACGGGTCTGAGATCTCCTGCCATTTTTAATCTTAAGCTTAACTTAGTTAAATGAAAAAGGAACGAAAAGTTTTTACCAATTACAATAAAACAGGAGAAATCGAAAAAGCCTTACCTTATAAACACCCCACCGAGTCCTTTTTTTTTGGTTAGAGGAGGAGGGCGGGTGGGAGACACGACAAGTGTGGTGTCTCGGGTTCAGAAACCGCCCAAATATATAGTGTTTTACTTACCCAGCAGCCCCCTGGCCTCCACCGAAAAACAAAAGGAAATTAAATTTACTTTCAAACTGACCTTCCCAGCTGCTCACTCGCTCACTCACTGCTCCCGAAAAAGCTGCTTCCCAGCTGCTCACTCGCTCACTCACTGCTCCCGAAAAAGCTGCTGCAATGAAAGGCAGTATATCTCAGTAGAGTGTGTGCACTGACTGTTATTTCTCAGTCCAGTGTGTGCACTGACTGTTATATCTCAATCCAGTGTGTGAACTGACTGTTATATCTCAGTAGAGTGTATGTGTGCACTGACTGTGATATCTCAGTAGAGAGTGTGCACTGACTGTTATATCTCAGTAGAGTGTGTGCACTGACTGTTATATCTCAGTAGAGTGTGTGCACTGACTGTTATATCTCAGCAGAGTGTGTGCACTGACTGTTATTTCTCAGTCCAGTGTGTGCACTGACTGTTGTATCTCAGTCCAGTGTGTGCACTGACTGTTATATCTCTAGTCCAGTGTGTGCACTGACTGTTATATCTCAGTCCAGTGTGTGCACTGACTGTTATATCTCAGTAGAGAGTGTGCACTGACTGTTATATCTCAGTGGAGTGTGTGCACTGACTGTTATTTCTCAGTCCAGTGTGTGCACTGACTGTTGTATCTCAGTCCAGTGTGTGCACTGACTGTTATATCTCTAGTCCAGTGTGTGCACTGACTGTTATTTCTCAGTCCAGTGTGTGCACTGACTGTTGTATCTCAGTCCAGTGTGTGCACTGACTGTTATATCTCTAGTCCAGTGTGTGCACTGACTGTTCTATCTCAGTCCAGTGTGTGCACTGACTGTTATATCTCAGTAGAGTGTGTGTGTGCACTGACTGTTATATCTCAGTAGAGTGTGTGTGTGCACTGACTGTTATATCTCAGTAGAGTGTGTGCACTGACTGTTATTTCTCAGTCCAGTGTGTGCACTGACTGTTATTTCTCAGTCCAGTGTGTGCACTGTCTGTTATTTCTCAGTCCAGTGTTTGCACTGACTGTTATATCTCAGTAGAGTATGTGTGTGCACTGACTGTTATATCTCAGTAGAGTGTGTTTGTGCACTGACTGTTATATCTCAGTCCAGTGTGTGCACTGGCTGTTCTATCTCAGTCCAGTGTGTGCACTGACTGTTATATCTCAGTGGAGTGTTTGAGTGCACTGACTGTTAGATCTCAGTCCACTGTGTGCACTGACTGTTATATCTCAGTCGAGTGTGTGTGTGCACTGACTGTTTTTTCTCAGTGGAGTGTGTGTGTGTGCACTGACTGTTATATCTCAGTAGAGTGTGTGTGTGCACTGACTGTTATATCTCAGTAGAGTGTGTTTGTGCACTGACTGTTATATCTCAGTAGAGTGTGTGCACTGACTGTTATATCACAGTAGAGTGTCTGTGTGCACTGACTGTTATATCTCAGTCCAGTGTGTGCACTGACAGTTATATCTCAGTAGAGTGTGTGTTTGCACTGACTGTTCTATCTCAGTAGAGAGTGTGCACTGACTGTTATATCTCAGTGGAGTGTGTGCACTGACTGTTATTTCTCAGTCCAGTGTGTGCACTGACTGTTGTATCTCAGTCCAGTGTGTGCACTGACTGTTATATCTCTAGTCCAGTGTGTGCACTGACTGTTATTTCTCAGTCCAGTGTGTGCACTGACTGTTGTATCTCAGTCCAGTGTGTGCACTGACTGTTATATCTCTAGTCCAGTGTGTGCACTGACTGTTCTATCTCAGTCCAGTGTGTGCACTGACTGTTATATCTCAGTAGAGTGTGTGTGTGCACTGACTGTTATATCTCAGTAGAGTGTGTCTGTGCACTGACTGTTATATCTCAGTAGAGTGTGTGCACTGACTGTTATTTCTCAGTCCAGTGTGTGCACTGACTGTTATTTCTCAGTCCAGTGTGTGCACTGTCTGTTATTTCTCAGTCCAGTGTTTGCAGTGACTGTTATATCTCAGTAGAGTATGTGTGTGCACTGACTGTTATATCTCAGTAGAGTGTGTTTGTGCACTGACTGTTATATCTCAGTCCAGTGTGTGCACTGGCTGTTCTATCTCAGTCCAGTGTGTGCACTGACTGTTATATCTCAGTGGAGTGTTTGAGTGCACTGACTGTTAGATCTCAGTCCACTGTGTGCACTGACTGTTATATCTCAGTCGAGTGTGTGTGTGCACCGACTGTTTTTTCTCAGTGGAGTGTGTGTGTGTGCACTGACTGTTATATCTCAGTAGAGTGTGTGTGTGCACTGACTGTTATATCTCAGTAGAGTCTGTTTGTACACTGACTGTTATATCTCAGTAGAGTGTGTGCACTGACTGTTATATCATAGTAGAGTGTCTGTGTGCACTGACTGTTATATCTCAGTCCAGTGTGTGCACTGACTGTTATATCTCAGTAGAGTGTGTGTTTGCACTGACTGTTCTATCTCAGTAGAGTGTGTGTGTGCACTGACTGTTATATCTCAGTAGAGTGTCTGTGTGCACTGACTGTTATATCTCAGTCCAGTGTGTGCACTGACAGTTATATCTCAGTAGAGTGTGTGTTTGCACTGACTGTTCTATCTCAGTAGAGTGTGTGTGTGCACTGACTGTTATATCTCAGTAGAGAGTGTGCACTGACTGTTATATCTCAGTCCAGTGTGTGCACTGACTGTTGTATCTCAGTCCAGTGTGTGCACTGACTGTTATATCTCTAGTCCAGTGTGTGCACTGACTGTTATTTCTCAGTCCAGTGTGTGCACTGACTGTTGTATCTCAGTCCAGTGTGTGCACTGACTGTTATATCTCTAGTCCAGTGTGTGCACTGACTGTTCTATCTCAGTCCAGTGTGTGCACTGACTGTTATATCTCAGTAGAGTGTGTGTGTGCACTGACTGTTATATCTCAGTAGAGTGTGTGTGTGCACTGACTGTTATATCTCAGTAGAGTGTGTGCACTGACTGTTATTTCTCAGTCCAGTGTGTGCACTGACTGTTATTTCTCAGTCCAGTGTGTGCACTGTCTGTTATTTCTCAGTCCAGTGTTTGCACTGACTGTTATATCTCAGTAGAGTATGTGTGTGCACTGACTGTTATATCTCAGTAGAGTGTGGTTGTGCACTGACTGTTATATCTCAGTCCAGTGTGTGCACTGGCTGTTCTATCTCAGTCCAGTGTGTGCACTGACTGTTATATCTCAGTGGAGTGTTTGAGTGCACTGACTGTTAGATCTCAGTCCACGGTGTGCACTGACTGTTATATCTCAGTCGAGTGTGTGTGTGCACTGACTGTTTTTTCTCAGTGGAGTGTGTGTGTGTGCACTGACTGTTATATCTCAGTAGAGTGTGTGTGTGCACTGACTGTTATATCTCAGTAGAGTGTGTTTGTGCACTGACTGTTATATCTCAGTAGAGTGTGTGCACTGACTGTTATATCACAGTAGAGTGTCTGTGTGCACTGACTGTTATATCTCAGTCCAGTGTGTGCACTGACTGTTATATCTCAGTAGAGTGTGTGTTTGCACTGACTGTTCTATCTCAGTAGAGTGTGTGTGTGCACTGACTGTTATATCTCAGTAGAGTGTGTGCATTGACTGTTATTTCTCAGTCCAGTGTGTGCACTGACTGTTATTTCTCAGTCCAGTGTGTGCACTGACTGTTATATCTCAGTAGAGTATTTGTGTGCACTGACTGTTATACCTCAGTAGAGTGTGTGTGTGCACTGACTGTTCTATCTCAGTAGAGTGTGTGCACTGACTGTTATATCTCAGTAGAGTGTGTGCACTGACTGTTATATCTCAGTAGAGTGTGTGCACTGACTGTTATTTCTCAGTCCAGTGTGTGCACTGAATGTTATATCTCAATCCAGTGTGTGAACTGACTGTTATATCTCAGTAGAGTGTATGTGTGCACTGACTGTTATATCTCAGTAGAGAGTGTGCACTGACTGTTATATCTCAGTAGAGTGTGTGCACTGACTGTTATATCTCAGTCCAGTGTGTGCACTGACTGTTATATCTCAGTCCAGTGTGTGCACTGACTGTTATATCTCAGTCCAGTGTGTGCACTGACTGTTATATCTCAGTCCAGTGTGTGCACTGACTGTTATATCTCAGTCCAGTTTGTGCACTGACTGTTCTATCTCAGTCCAGTGTGTGCACTGACTGTTATATCTCAGTAGAGTGTGTGTGTGCACTGACTGTTATATCTCAGTGGAGTGTGTGTGTGCACTGACTGTTATATCTCAGTAGAGTGTGTGCACTGACTGTTATTTCTCAGTCCAGTGTGTGCACTGACTGTTATTTCTCAGTCCAGTGTGTGCACTGTCTGTTATTTCTCAGTCCAGTGTGTGCACTGACTGTTATATCTCAGCAGAGTGTGTGTGTGCAATGAATGTTATATCTCAGTAGAGTTTGTGCACTGACTGTTATATCTCAGTAGAGTGTGTGTGCGCACTGACTGTTAGATCTCAGTCCAGTGTGTGCACTGACTGTTATATCTCAGTCGAGTGTGTGTGTGCACTGACTGTTTTTTCTCAGTAGAGTGTGTGTGTGCACTGACTGTTATATCTCAGTAGAGTGTGTGTGTGCACTGACTGTTATATCTCAGTAGAGTGTGTTTGTGCACTGACTGTTATATCTCAGTAGAGTGTGTGCACTGACTGTTATATCACAGTAGAGTGTGTGCGTGCACTGACTGTTATATCTCAGTCCAGTGTGTGCACTGACTGTTATATCTCAGCAGAGTGTGTGTGCACTGACTGTTATATCTCAGTAGAGTGTGTGTGTGCACTGACTGTTATATCTCAATAGAGTGTGTGTGCGCACTGACTGTTATATCTCAGTAGAGTGTGTGTGTGCACTGACTGTTATATCTCAGTAGAGTGTGTTTGTGCACTGACTGTTATATCTCAGTAGAGTGTGTGCACTGACTGTTATATCACAGTAGAGTGTGTGCGTGCACTGACTGTTATATCTCAGTCCAGTGTGTGCACTGACTGTTATATCTCAGCAGAGTGTGTGTGCACTGACTGTTATATCTCAGTCGAGTGTGTGTGCGCACTGACTATTATATCTCAGTGGAGTGTGTGTGTGCACTGACTGTTATATCTCAGTAGAGTGTGTGTGTGCACTGACTGTTATATCTCAGTAGAGTGTGTGTGTGCACTGACTGTTATATCTCAGTAGAGTGTGTGCACTCACTGTTATATCACAGTACAGTGTGTGTGTGCAATGACTGTTATATCTCAGTCCAGTGTGTGCACTGACTGTTATATCTCAGTAGCGTGTGTGTGTGCACTGAATGTTATATCTCAGTAGAGTGTGTGTGTGCGTGCACTGACTGTTATATCTCAGTAGAGTGTGTGTGTGCACTGACTGTTATATCTCAGTAGAGTGTGTGCACTGACTGTTATATCACAGTAGAGTGTGTGTGTGCACTGACTGTTATATCTCAGTAGAGTGTGTGTGTGCACTGACTGTTATATCTCAGTAGAGTGTGTGTGTGCACTGACTGTTATATCTCAGTTGAGTGTGTGTTTGCACTGACTGTTGTATCTCAGTCGAGTGTGTGTGTGCACTGACTGTTATATCTCAGTAGAGTGTGTGTTTGCACTGACTGTTCTATCACAGTAGAGTGTGTGTGTGCACTGACTGTTATATCTCAGTAGAGTGTGTGCATTGACTGTTATTTCTCAGTCCAGTGTGTGTGTGCACTGACTGTTTTTTCTCAGTGGAGTGTGTGTGTGTGCACTGACTGTTATATCTCAGTAGAGTGTGTGTGTGCACTGACTGTTATACCTCAGTAGAGTGTCTGTGTGCACTGACTGTTATATCGCAGTAGAGTGTGTGCACTGACTGTTATTTCTCAGTCCAGTGTGTGCACTGAATGTTATATCTCAATCCAGTGTGTGAACTGAATGTTATATCTCAGTAGAGTGTATGTGTGCACTGACTGTTATATCTCAGTAGAGAGTGTGCACTGACTGTTATATCTCAGTAGAGTGTGTTTGTGCACTGGCTGTTCTATCTCAGTCCAGTGTGTGCACTGACTGTTATATCTCAGTGGAGTGTGTGTGTGCACTGACTGTTAGATCTCAGTAGATTGTGTGTGTGCACTGACTGTTATCTCTCAGTAGAGTGTGTGTGTGCACTGACTGTTATATCTCAGTCCAGTGTGAGCACTGACTGTTTTATCTCAGTAGAGTGTGTGTGTGCACTGACTGTTATATCTCAGTAGAGAGTGTGCACTGACTGTTATATCTCAGTAGAGTGTGTTTGTGCACTGACTGTTCTATCTCAGTAGAGTGTGTGCACTGACTGATATATCACAGTAGAGTGTTTGTGTGCACTGACTATTATATCTCAGTCCAGTGTGAGCACTGACTGTTTTATCTCAGTAGAGTGTGTGTGTGCACTGACTGTTATATCTCAGTAGAGTGTGTGTGTGCACTGACTGTTATATCTCAGTCGAGTGTGTGTGCGCACTGACTATTATATCTCAGTAGAGTGTGTGTGTGCACTGACTGTTATATCTCAGTCCAGTGTGTGCACGGGCTGTTCTATCTCAGTCCAGTGTGTGCACTGACTGTTATATCTCAGTGGAGTGTGTGTGTGCACTGACTGTTAGATCTCAGTCCAGTGTGTGCACTGACTGTTATATCTCAGTAGAGTGTGTGTGTGCACTGACTGTTATATCTCAGTAGAGAGTGTGTGTGCACTGACTGTTATATCTCAGTAGAGTGTGTGCACTCACTGTTATATCACAGTACAGTGTGTGTGTGCACTGACTGTTATATCTCAGTCCAGTGTGTGCACTGACTGTTATATCTCAGTAGAGTGTGTGTGTTCACTGACTGTTATATCTCAGTAGAGTGTGTGTGTGCGTGCACTGACTGTTATATCTCAGTAGAGTGTGTGTGTGCACTGACTGTTATATCTCAGTAGAGTGTGTGCACTGACTGTTATATCACAGCAGAGTGTGTGTGTGCACTGACTGTTATATCTCAGTAGAGTGTGTGTGTGCACTGACTGTTATATCTCAGTAGAGTGTGTGTGTGCACTGACTGTTATATCTCAGTTGAGTGTGTGTTTGCACTGACTGTTGTATCTCAGTCGAGTGTGTGTGTGCACTGACTGTTATATCTCAGTAGAGTGTGTGTTTGCACTGACTGTTCTATCTCAGTAGAGTGTGTGTGTGCACTGACTGTTATATCTCAGTAGAGTGTGTGCATTGACTGTTATTTCTCAGTCCAGTGTGTGTGTGCACTGACTGTTTTTTCTCAGTGGAGTGTGTGTGTGTGCACTGACTGTTATATCTCAGTAGAGTGTGTGTGTGCACTGACTGTTATATCTCAGTAGAGTCTGTTTGTGCACTGACTGTTATATCTCAGTAGAGTGTGTGTGTGCACTGACTGTTATATCTCAGTCCAGTGTGTGCACTGACTGTTATATCTCAGCAGAGTGTGTGTGTGCACTGACTGTTATACCTCAGTAGAGTGTCTGTGTGCACTGACTGTTATATCGCAGTAGAGTGTGTGCACTGACTGTTATTTCTCAGTCCAGTGTGTGCACTGAATGTTATATCTCAATCCAGTGTGTGAACTGACTGTTATATCTCAGTAGAGTGTATGTGTGCACTGACTGTTATATCTCAGTAGAGAGTGTGCACTGACTGTTATATCTCAGTAGAGTGTGTGCACTGACTGTTATATCTCAGTAGAGTGTGTGTGTGCACTGACTGTTATATCTCAGTCGAGTGTGTGTGCGCACTGACTATTATATCTCAGTAGAGTGTGTGTGTGCACTGACTGTTATATCTCAGTCCAGTGTGTGCACGGGCTGTTCTATCTCAGTCCAGTGTGTGCACTGACTGTTATATCTCAGTGGAGTGTGTGTGTGCACTGACTGTTAGATCTCAGTCCAGTGTGTGCACTGACTGTTATATCTCAGTAGAGTGTGTGTGTGCACTGACTGTTATATCTCAGTAGAGTGTGTGTGTGCACTGACTGTTATATCTCAGTAGAGTGTGTGCACTCACTGTTATATCACAGTACAGTGTGTGTGTGCACTGACTGTTATATCTCAGTCCAGTGTGTGCACTGACTGTTATATCTCAGTAGAGTGTGTGTGTGCACTGACTGTTATATCTCAGCAGAGTGTGTGTGTGCGTGCACTGACTGTTATATCTCAGTAGAGTGTGTGTGTGCACTGACTGTTATATCTCAGTAGAGTGTGTGCACTGACTGTTATATCACAGTAGAGTGTGTGTGTGCACTGACTGTTATATCTCAGTAGAGTGTGTGTGTGCACTGACTGTTATATCTCAGTAGAGTGTGTGTGTGCACTGACTGTTATATCTCAGTTGAGTGTGTGTTTGCACTGACTGTTGTATCTCAGTCGAGTGTGTGTGTGCACTGACTGTTATATCTCAGTAGAGTGTGTGTTTGCACTGACTGTTCTATCTCAGTAGAGTGTGTGTGTGCACTGACTGTTATATCTCAGTAGAGTGTGTGCATTGACTGTTATTTCTCAGTCCAGTGTGTGTGTGCACTGACTGTTTTTTCTCAGTGGAGTGTGTGTGTGTGCACTGACTGTTATATCTCAGTAGAGTGTGTGTGTGCACTGACTGTTATATCTCAGTAGAGTCTGTTTGTGCACTGACTGTTATATCTCAGTAGAGTGTGTGTGTGCACTGACTGTTATATCTCAGTCCAGTGTGTGCACTGACTGTTATATCTCAGCAGAGTGTGTGTGTGCACTGACTGTTATACCTCAGTAGAGTGTCTGTGTGCACTGACTGTTATATCTCAGTAGAGTGTGTGCACTGACTGTTATTTCTCAGTCCAGTGTGTGCACTGAATGTTATATCTCAATCCAGTGTGTGAACTGACTGTTATATATCAGTAGAGTGTATGTGTGCACTGACTGTTATATCTCAGTAGAGAGTGTGCACTGACTGTTATATCTCAGTAGAGTGTGTGCACTGACTGTTATATCTCAGTCCAGTGTGTGCACTGACTGTTATATCTCAGTCCAGTGTGTGCACTGACTGTTATATCTCAGTCCAGTGTGTGCACTGACTGTTATATCTCAGTCCAGTGTGTGCACTGACTGTTATATCTCAGTCCAGTTTGTGCACTGACTGTTCTATCTCAGTCCAGTGTGTGCACTGACTGTTATATCTCTGTAGAGTGTGTGTGTGCACTGACTGTTATATCTCAGTGGAGTGTGTGTGTGCACTGACTGTTATATCTCAGTAGAGTGTGTGCACTGACTGTTATATCTCAGTAGAGTGTGTGCACTGACAGTTATATCTCAGTCCAGTGTGTGCACTGACTGTTATATCTCAGTCCAGTGTGTGCACTGACTGTTATATCTCAGTCCAGTGTGTGCACTGACTGTTATTTCTCAGTCCAGTGTGTGCACTGAATGTTATATCTCAATCCAGTGTGTGAACTGACTGTTATATCTCAGTAGAGTGTATGTGTGCACTGACTGTTATATCTCAGTAGAGAGAGTGCACTGACTGTTATATCTCAGTAGAGTGTGTGCACTGACTGTTATATCTCAGTCCAGTGTGTGCACTGACTGTTATATCTCAGTCCAGTGTGTGCACTGACTGTTATATCTCAGTCCAGTGTGTGCACTGACTGTTATATCTCAGTCCAGTGTGTGCACTGACTGTTATATCTCAGTCCAGTTTGTGCACTGACTGTTCTATCTCAGTCCAGTGTGTGCACTGACTGTTATATCTCTGTAGAGTGTGTGTGTGCACTGACTGTTATATCTCAGTGGAGTGTGTGTGTGCACTGACTGTTATATTTCAGTAGAGTGTGTGCACTGACTGTTATTTCTCAGTCCAGTGTGTGCACTGACTGTTATTTCTCAGTCCAGTGTGTGCACTGTCTGTTATTTCTCAGTCCAGTGTGTGCACTGACTGTTATATCTCAGCAGAGTGTGTGTGTGCACTGAATGTTATATCTCAGTAGAGTTTGTGCACTGACTGTTCTATCTCAGTAGAGTGTGTGTGTGCACTGACTGTTAGATCTCAGTCCAGTGTGTGCACTGACTGTTATATCTCAGTGGAGTGTGTGTGTGCACTGACTGTTATATCTCAGTTGAGTGTGTGCACTGACTGTTATTTCTCAGTCCAGTGTGTGCACTGACTGTTATTTCTCAGTCCAGTGTGTGCACTGTCTGTTATTTCTCAGTCCAGTGTGTGCACTGACTGTTATATCTCAGCAGAGTGTGTGTGTGCACTGAATGTTAGATCTCAGTCCAGTGTGTGCACTGACTGTTATATCTCAGTAGAGTGTGTGTGTGCACTGACTGTTATATCTCAGTAGATAGTGTGTGTGCACTGACTGTTATATCTCAGTAGAGTGTGTTTGTGCACTGACTGTTATATCTCAGTAGAGTGTGTGCACTGACTGTTATATCACAGTAGAGTGTGTGTGTGCACTGACTGTTATATCTCAGTCCAGTGTGTGCACTGACTGTTATATCTCAGCAGAGTGTGTGTGCACTGACTGTTATATCTCAGTAGAGTGTGTGTGCGCACTGACTGTTATATCTCAGTAGAGTGTGTGTGTGCACTGACTGTTATATCTCAGTAGAGTGTGTGTGCACTGACTGTGATATCTCAGTAGAGTTTGTGTGTGCACTGACTGTTATATCTCAGTAGATTGTGTGTGTGCACTGACTGTTATCTCTCAGTAGAGTGTGTGTGTGCACTGACTGTTATATCTCAGTCCAGTTTGTGCACTGACTGTTATATCTCAGTGGAGTGTGTGCACTGACTGATATATCACAGTAGAGTGTGTGTGTGCACTGACTATTATATCTCAGTCCAGTGTGAGCACTGACTGTTATATCTCAGTAGAGTGTGTGTGTGCACTGACTGTTATATCTCAGTAGAGTGTGTGTGTGCACTGACTGTTATATCTCAGTAGAGTGTGTGTGCGCACTGACTGTTATATCTCAGTAGAGTGTGTGTGTGCACTGACTGTTATATCTCAGTCCAGTGTGTGCACTGGCTGTTCTATCTCAGTCCAGTGTGTGCACTGACTGTTATATCTCAGTGGAGTGTGTGTGTGCACTGACTGTTAGATCTCAGTCCAGTTTGTGCACTGACTGTTATATCTCAGTAGAGTGTGTGCGTGCACTGACTGTTATATCTCAGTAGAGTGTGTGAGTGCGTGCACTGACTGTTATATCTCAGTAGAGTGTGTGTGTGCACTGACTGTTATATCTCAGTAGAGTGTGTGCACTGACTGTTATATCACAGTAGAGTGTGTGTGTGCACTGACTGTTATATCTCAGTAGAGTGTGTGTGTGCGCTGACTGTTTTTTCTCAGTAGAGTGTGTGTGTGCACTGACTGTTATAACTCAGTAGAGTGTGTGTGTGCACTGACTGTTATATCTCAGTCGAGTGTGTGTGTGCACTGACTGTTATATCTCAGTCGAGTGTGTGTGTGCACTGACAGTTATATCTTAGTAGAGTGTGTGCACTGACTGTTATATCTCAGTAGAGTCTGTGTGTGCACTGACTGTTATATCTCAGTAGAGTGTGTGTGTGCAATGACTGTTATATCTCAGTAGTGTGTGTGTGTGTGCACTGACTGTTATATCTCAGTCGAGTGTGTGCACTGACTGTTGTATCACAGTAGACTGTGTGTGTGCACTGACTGTTATATCTCAGTGGAGTGTGTGCACTGACTGTTATATCTCAGTAGAGTGTGTGTGTGCACTGATTGTTATATCTCAGTAGAGTGTGTGTGTGCACTGACTGTTATATCTCAGTAGAGTGTGTGTGTGCACTAACTGTTATATCTCAGTAGAGTGTGTGTGTGCACTGACTGTTATATCTCAGTAGAGTGTGTGCACTGACTGTTATATCACAGTAGAGTGTGTGTGTGCACTGACTGTTATATCTCAGTCCAGTTTGTGCACTGACTGTTATATCTCAGTAGAGTGTGTGTGTGCACTGACTGTTATATCTCAGTAGAGTGTGTGTGTGCACTGACTGTTATATCTCAGTAGAGTGTGTGCACTGACTGTTATTTCTTAGTCCAGTGAGTGCACTGACTGTTATTTCTCAGTCCAGTGTGTGCACTGTCTGTTATTTCTCAGTCCAGTGTGTGCACTGACTGTTATATCTCAGTAGAGTGTTTGCACTGACTGTTATATCTCAGTGGAGTGTGTGCACTGACTGTTATTTCTCAGTCCAGTGTGTGCACTAACTGTTATATCTCTGTAGAGTCAGTGTGTGCACTGACTGTTATTTCTCAGTCCAGTGTGTGCACTGACTGTTATATCTCAGCAGAGTGTGTGTGTGCACTGAATGTTATATCTCAGTCCATTGTGTGCACTGGCTGTTCTATCTCAGTCCAGTGTGTGCACTGACTGTTATATCTAGGTGGAGTGTGTGTGTGCACTGACTGTTAGATCTCAGTCCAGTGTGTGCACTGACTGTTATATCACAGTAGAATGTGTGTGTGCACTGACTGTGATATCTCAGTCCAGTGTGTGCACTGACTGTTATATCTCAGCAGAGTTTGTGTGTGCACTGACTGTTAGATCTCAGTCCAGTGTGTGCACTGACTGTTATATCTCAGTAGAGTGTATGTGTGCACTGACTGTTATATCTCAGTAGAGTGTGTGTGTGCACTGACTGTTATATCTCAGTGGAGTGTGTGTGTGCACTGACTGTTATATCTCAGTAGAGTATGTGTGCGCACTGACTGTTATATCTCAGTAGAGTGTGTGTGTGCACTGACTGTTATATCTCAATCCAGTGTGTGCACTGGCTGTTCTATCTCAGTCCAGTGTGTGCACTGACTGTTATATCTCAGTAGAGTGTATGTGTGCACTGACTGTTATATCTCAGTAGAGTGTATGTGTGCACTGACTGTTATATCACAGTAGAGTGTGTGTGTGTGCACTGACTGTTATATCTCAGTCCAGTGTGTGCACTGACTGTTATATCTCAGTAGAGTGTATGTGTGCACTGACTGTTATATCTCAGTAGAGTGTGTGTGTGCACTGACTGTTTTTTCTCAGTAGAGTGTGTGTGTGCACTGACTGTTATATCTCAGTAGAGTGTGTGTGTGCACTGACTGTTATATCTCAGTAGAGTGTGTGTGTGCACTGACTGTTATATCTCAGTCGAGTGTGTGTGTGCACTGACTGTTATCTCTCAGTCGAGTGTGTGTGTGCACTGACAGTTATATCTTAGTAGAGTGTGTGCACTGACTGTTATATCTCAGTAGAGTCTGTGTGTGCACTGACTGTTATATCTCAGTAGAGTGTGTGTGTGCACTGACTGTTATATCTCAGTAGTGTGTGTGTGTGCACTGACTGTTATATCTCAGTCGAGTGTGTGCACTGACTGTTGTATCACAGTAGACTGTGTGTGTGCACTGACTGTTATATCTCAGTAGAGTGTGTGTGTGCACTGACTGTTATATCTCAGTGGAGTGTGTGCACTGACTGTTATATCTCAGTAGAGTGTGTGTGTGCACTGATTGTTATATCTCAGTAGAGTGTGTGTGTGCACTGACTGTTATATCTCAGTAGAGTGTGTGTGTGCACTGACTGTTATATCTCAGTAGAGTGTGTGTGTGCACTGACTGTTATATCTCAGTAGAGTGTGTGCACTGACTGTTCTATCACAGTAGAGTGTGTGTGTGCACTGACTGTTATATCTCAGTCCAGTTTGTGCACTGACTGTTATATCTCAGTAGAGTGTGTGTGTGCACTGACTGTTATATCTCAGTAGAGTGTGTGCACTGACTGTTATTTCTTAGTCCAGTGTGTGCACTGACTGTTATTTCTCAGTCCAGTGTGTGCACTGTCTGTTATTTCTCAGTCCAGTGTGTGCACTGACTGTTATATCTCAGTAGAGTGTTTCAACTGACTGTTATATCTCAGTGGAGTGTGTGCACTGACTGTTATTTCTCAGTCCAGTGTGTGCACTGACTGTTATATCTCAGAAGAGTGTGTGCACTGACTGTTATATCTCAGTAGAGTGTGTGCACTGACTGTTATATCTCAGCAGAGTGTGTGTGTGCACTGAATGTTATATCTCAGTCCAGTGTGTGCACTGGCTGTTCTATCTCAGTCCAGTGTGTGCACTGACTGTTATATCTCAGTGGAGTGTGTGTGTGCACTGACTGTTAGATCTCAGTCCAGTGTGTGCACTGACTGTTATATCACAGTAGAGTGTGTGTGTGCACTGACTGTGATATCTCAGTCCAGTGTGTGCACTGACTGTTATATCTCAGCAGAGTGTGTGTGTGCACTGACTGTTAGATCTCAGTCCAGTGTGTGCACTGACTGTTATATCTCAGTAGAGTATGTGTGCGCACTGACTGTTATATCTCAGTAGAGTGTGTGTGTGCACTGACTGTTATATCTCAATCCAGTGTGTGCACTGGCTGTTCGATCTCAGTCCAGTGTGTGCACTGACTGTTATATCTCAGTAGAGTGTATGTGTGCACTGACTGTTATATCTCAGTAGAGTGTATGTGTGCACTGACTGTTATATCACAGTAGAGTGTGTGTGTGCACTGACTGTTATATCTCAGTCCAGTGTGTGCACTGACTCTTTTATATCTCAGTAGAGTGTGTGTGTGCACTGACTGTTATATCTCAGTAGAGTGTGTGTGTGCGTGCACTGACTGTTATATCTCAGTAGAGTGTGTGTGTGCACTGACTGTTATATCTCAGTAGAGTGTGTGCACTGACTGTTATATCACAGTAGAGTGTGTGTGTGCACTGACTGTTATATCTCAGTAGAGTGTGTGTGTGCACTGACTGTTTTTTCTCAGTAGAGTGTGTGTGTGCACTGACTGTTATATCTCAGTAGAGTCTGTTTGTGCACTGACTGTTATATCTCAGTTGAATGTGTGTGTGCACTGACTGTTATATCTCAGTCGAGTGTGTGTGTGCACTGACTGTTATATCTCAGTCGAGTGTGTGTGTGCACTGACTGTTATATCTCAGTCGAGTGTGTGTGTGCACTGACTGTTATATCTCAGTAGAGTGTGTGTGTGCACTGACAGTTATATCTTAGTAGAGTGTGTGCACTGACTGTTATATCTCAGTAGAGTGTGTGTGTGCACTGACTGTTATATCTCAGCAGAGTGTGTGTGTGCACTGACTGTTATATCTCAGTAGTGTGTGTGTGTGCACTGACTGTTATATCTCAGGAGAGTGTGTGCACAGACTGTTATATCACAGTAGAGTGTGTGTGTGCACTGACTGTTATATCTCAGTAGAGTGTGTGTGTGCGCTGACTGTTATATCTCAGTGGAGTGTGTGCACTGACTGTTATATCTCAGTTGAGTGTGTGTGTGCACTGATTGTTATATCTCAGTAGAGTGTGTGTGTGCACTGACTGTTATATCTCAGTAGAATGTGTGTGTGCACTGACTGTTATATCTCAGTAGAGTGTGTGTGTGCACTGACTGTTATATCTCAGTAGAGTGTGTGCACTGACTGTTATATCACAGTAGAGTGTGTGTGTGCACTGACTGTTATATCTCAGTCCAGTTTGTGCACTGACTGTTATATCTCAGTAGAGTGTGTGCACTGACTGTTATATCTCAGTCGAGTGTGTGTGTGCACTGACTGTTATATCTCAGTAGAGTGTGTGCACTGACTGTTATTTCTCAGTCCAGTCTGTGCACTGACTGTTATTTCTCAGTCCAGTGTGTGCACTGTCTGTTATTTCTCAGTCCAGTGTGTGCACTGACTGTTATATCTCAGTAGAGTGTTTGCACTGACTGTTATATCTCAGTGGAGTGTGTGCACTGACTGTTATTTCTCAGTCCAGTGTGTGCACTAACTGTTATATCTCTGTAGAGTCAGTGTGTGCACTGACTGTTATTTCTCAGTCCAGTGTGTGCACTGACTGTTATATCTCAGAAGAGTGTGTGCACTGACTGTTATATCTCAGCAGAGTGTGTGTGTGCACTGAATGTTATATCTCAGTCCAGTGTGTGCACTGGCTGTTCTATCTCAGTCCAGTGTGTGCACTGACTGTTATATCTCAGTGGAGTGTGTGTGTGCACTGACTGTTAGATCTCAGTCCAGTGTGTGCACTGACTGTTATATCACAGTAGAGTGTTTGTGTGCACTGACTGTTAGATCTCAGTCCAGTGTGTGCACTGACTGTTATATCTCAGCAGAGTGTGTGTGTGCACTGACTGTTATATCTCAGTAGAGTGTGTGTGTGCACTGACTGTTATATCTCAATAGAGCGTCTGTGCGCACTGACTGTTATATCTCAGTAGAGTGTATGTGTGCACTGACTGTTATATCTCAGTAGAGTGTGTGTGTGCACTGACTGTTATATCTCAGTCCAGTTTGTGCACTGACTGTTATATCACAGTAGAGTGCGTGTGTGCACTGACTATTATATCTCAGTCCAGTGTGAGCACTGACTGTTATATCTCAGTAGAGTGTGTGTGTGCACTGACTGTTATATCTCAGTGGAGTGTGTGTGTGCACTGACTGTTATATCTCAGTAGAGTGTGTGTGCGCAATGACTGTTATATCTCAGTAGAGTGTGTGTGTGCACTGACTGTTATATCTCAATCCAGTGTGTACACTGGCTGTTCTATCTCAGTCCAGTGTGTGCACTTACTGTTATATCTCAGTGGAGTGTGTGTGTGCACTGACTGTTAGATCTCAGTCCAGTGTGTGCACTGACTGTTATATCTCAGTGGCGTGTGTGTGTGCACTGACTGTTAGATCTCAGTCCAGTGTGTGCACTGACTGTTATATCTCAGTAGAGTGTATGTGTGCACTAACTGTTATATCTCAGTAGAGTGTGTGTGTGCACTGACTGTTATATCTCAGTAGAGTGTGTGCACTGACTGTTATATCTCAGTAGAGTGTGTGTGTGCACTGACTGTTATATCTCAGTAGAGTGTGTGTGTGCACTGACTGTTATATCTCAGTAGAGTGTGTGTGTGCACTGACTGTTATATCTCAGTAGAGTGTGTGTGTGCACTGACTGTTATATCTCAGTAGAGTGTGTGCACTGACTGTTATATCACAGTAGAGTGTGTATGTGCACTGACTGTTATATCTCAGTAGAGTGTGTGTGTGCACTGACTGTTATATCTCAGTAGAGTGTGTGTGTGCACTGACTGTTATATCTCAGAAGAGTGTGTGCACTGACTGTTATATCTCAGTATAGTGTGTGCACTGACTGTTATATCTCAGTAGAGTGTGTGTGTGCACTGACTGTTATATCTCAGTAGAGTGTGTGCACTGACTGTTATATCACAGTAGAGTGTGTGTGTGCACTGACTGTTATATCTCAGTCCAGTTTGTGCACTGACTGTTATATCTCAGTAGAGTGTGTGCACTGACTGTTATATCTCAGTCGAGTGTGTGTGTGCACTGACTGTTATATCTCAGTAGAGTGTGTGCACTGACTGTTATTTCTCAGTCCAGTCTGTGCACTGACTGTTATTTCTCAGTCCAGTGTGTGCACTGTCTGTTATTTCTCAGTCCAGTGTGTGCACTGACTGTTATATCTCAGTAGAGTGTTTGCACTGACTGTTATATCTCAGTGGAGTGTGTGCACTGACTGTTATTTCTCAGTCCAGTGTGTGCACTAACTGTTATATCTCTGTAGAGTCAGTGTGTGCACTGACTGTTATTTCTCAGTCCAGTGTGTGCACTGACTGTTATATCTCAGAAGAGTGTGTGCACTGACTGTTATATCTCAGCAGAGTGTGTGTGTGCACTGAATGTTATATCTCAGTCCAGTGTGTGCACTGGCTGTTCTATCTCAGTCCAGTGTGTGCACTGACTGTTATATCTCAGTGGAGTGTGTGTGTGCACTGACTGTTAGATCTCAGTCCAGTGTGTGCACTGACTGTTATATCACAGTAGAGTGTTTGTGTGCACTGACTGTTAGATCTCAGTCCAGTGTGTGCACTGACTGTTATATCTCAGCAGAGTGTGTGTGTGCACTGACTGTTATATCTCAGTAGAGTGTGTGTGTGCACTGACTGTTATATCTCAATAGGGCGTCTGTGCGCACTGACTGTTATATCTCAGTAGAGTGTATGTGTGCACTGACTGTTATATCTCAGTAGAGTGTGTGTGTGCACTGACTGTTATATCTCAGTCCAGTTTGTGCACTGACTGTTATATCACAGTAGAGTGCGTGTGTGCACTGACTATTATATCTCAGTCCAGTGTGAGCACTGACTGTTATATCTCAGTAGAGTGTGTGTGTGCACTGACTGTTATATCTCAGTGGAGTGTGTGTGTGCACTGACTGTTATATCTCAGTAGAGTGTGTGTGCGCAATGACTGTTATATCTCAGTAGAGTGTGTGTGTGCACTGACTGTTATATCTCAATCCAGTGTGTACACTGGCTGTTCTATCTCAGTCCAGTGTGTGCACTGACTGTTATATCTCAGTGGAGTGTGTGTGTGCACTGACTGTTAGATCTCAGTCCAGTGTGTGCACTGACTGTTATATCTCAGTGGCGTGTGTGTGTGCACTGACTGTTAGATCTCAGTCCAGTGTGTGCACTGACTGTTATATCTCAGTAGAGTGTATGTGTGCACTAACTGTTATATCTCAGTAGAGTGTGTGTGTGCACTGACTGTTATATCTCAGTAGAGTGTGTGCACTGACTGTTATATCTCAGTAGAGTGTGTGTGTGCACTGACTGTTATATCTCAGTAGAGTGTGTGTGTGCACTGACTGTTATATCTCAGTAGAGTGTGTGTGTGCACTGACTGTTATATCTCAGTAGAGTGTGTGTGTGCACTGACTGTTATATCTCAGTAGAGTGTGTGCACTGACTGTTATATCACAGTAGAGTGTGTATGTGCACTGACTGTTATATCTCAGTAGAGTGTGTGTGTGCACTGACTGTTATATCTCAGTAGAGTGTATGTGTGCACTAACTGTTATATCTCAGTAGAGTGTGTGTGTGCACTGACTGTTATATCTCAGTAGAGTGTGTGCACTGACTGTTATATCACAGTAGAGTGTGTATGTGCACTGACTGTTATATCTCAGTAGAGTGTGTGTGTGCACTGACTGTTATATCTCAGTAGAGTGTATGTGTGCACTGACTGTTATATCACAGTAGAGTGTGTGTGTGCACTGACTGTTATATCTCAGTCCAGTGTGTGCACTGACTCTTTTATATCTCAGTAGAGTGTGTGTGTGCACTGACTGTTATATCACAGTAGAGTGTGTGTGTGCACTGACTGTTATATCTCAGTAGAGTGTGTGTGTGCACTGACTGTTTTTTCTCAGTAGAGTGTGTGTGTGCACTGACTGTTATATCTCAGTAGAGTCTGTTTGTGCACTGACTGTTATATCTCAGTTGAATGTGTGTGTGCACTGACTGTTATATCTCAGTCGAGTGTGTGTGTGCACTGACTGTTATATCTCAGTCGAGTGTGTGTGTGCACTGACTGTTATATCTCAGTCGAGTGTGTGTGTGCACTGACTGTTATATCTCAGTAGAGTGTGTGTGTGCACTGACAGTTATATCTTAGTAGAGTGTGTGCACTGACTGTTATATCTCAGTAGAGTGTGTGTGTGCACTGACTGTTATATCTCAGCAGAGTGTGTGTGTGCACTGACTGTTATATCTCAGTAGTGTGTGTGTGTGCACTGACTGTTATATCTCAGGAGAGTGTGTGCACAGACTGTTATATCACAGTAGAGTGTGTGTGTGCACTGACTGTTATATCTCAGTAGAGTGTGTGTGTGCGCAATGACTGTTATATCTCAGTGGAGTGTGTGCACTGACTGTTATATCTCAGTTGAGTGTGTGTGTGCACTGATTGTTATATCTCAGTAGAGTGTGTGTGTGCACTGACTGTTATATCTCAGTAGAATGTGTGTGTGCACTGACTGTTATATCTCAGTAGAGTGTGTGTGTGCACTGACTGTTATATCTCAGTAGAGTGTGTGCACTGACTGTTATATCACATTAGAGTGTGTGTGTGCACTGACTGTTATATCTCAGTCCAGTTTGTGCACTGACTGTTATATCTCAGTAGAGTGTGTGCACTGACTGTTATATCTCAGTCGAGTGTGTGTGTGCACTGACTGTTATATCTCAGTAGAGTGTGTGCACTGACTGTTATTTCTCAGTCCAGTCTGTGCACTGACTGTTATTTCTCAGTCCAGTGTGTGCACTGTCTGTTATTTCTCAGTCCAGTGTGTGCACTGACTGTTATATCTCAGTAGAGTGTTTGCACTGACTGTTATATCTCAGTGGAGTGTGTGCACTGACTGTTATTTCTCAGTCCAGTGTGTGCACTAACTGTTATATCTCTGTAGAGTCAGTGTGTGCACTGACTGTTATTTCTCAGTCCAGTGTGTGCACTGACTGTTATATCTCAGAAGAGTGTGTGCACTGACTGTTATATCTCAGCAGAGTGTGTGTGTGCACTGAATGTTATATCTCAGTCCAGTGTGTGCACTGGCTGTTCTATCTCAGTCCAGTGTGTGCACTGACTGTTATATCTCAGTGGAGTGTGTGTGTGCACTGACTGTTAGATCTCAGTCCAGTGTGTGCACTGACTGTTATATCACAGTAGAGTGTTTGTGTGCACTGACTGTTAGATCTCAGTCCAGTGTGTGCACTGACTGTTATATCTCAGCAGAGTGTGTGTGTGCACTGACTGTTATATCTCAGTAGAGTGTGTGTGTGCACTGACTGTTATATCTCAATAGAGCGTCTGTGCGCACTGACTGTTATATCTCAGTAGAGTGTATGTGTGCACTGACTGTTATATCTCAGTAGAGTGTGTGTGTGCACTGACTGTTATATCTCAGTCCAGTTTGTGCACTGACTGTTATATCACAGTAGAGTGCGTGTGTGCACTGACTATTATATCTCAGTCCAGTGTGAGCACTGACTGTTATATCTCAGTAGAGTGTGTGTGTGCACTGACTGTTATATCTCAGTGGAGTGTGTGTGTGCACTGACTGTTATATCTCAGTAGAGTGTGTGTGCGCAATGACTGTTATATCTCAGTAGAGTGTGTGTGTGCACTGACTGTTATATCTCAATCCAGTGTGTACACTGGCTGTTCTATCTCAGTCCAGTGTGTGCACTGACTGTTATATCTCAGTGGAGTGTGTGTGTGCACTGACTGTTAGATCTCAGTCCAGTGTGTGCACTGACTGTTATATCTCAGTGGCGTGTGTGTGTGCACTGACTGTTAGATCTCAGTCCAGTGTGTGCACTGACTGTTATATCTCAGTAGAGTGTATGTGTGCACTAACTGTTATATCTCAGTAGAGTGTGTGTGTGCACTGACTGTTATATCTCAGTAGAGTGTGTGCACTGACTGTTATATCTCAGTAGAGTGTGTGTGTGCACTGACTGTTATATCTCAGTAGAGTGTGTGTGTGCACTGACTGTTATATCTCAGTAGAGTGTGTGTGTGCACTGACTGTTATATCTCAGTAGAGTGTGTGTGTGCACTGACTGTTATATCTCAGTAGAGTGTGTGCACTGACTGTTATATCACAGTAGAGTGTGTATGTGCACTGACTGTTATATCTCAGTAGAGTGTGTGTGTGCACTGACTGTTATATCTCAGTAGAGTGTGTGTGTGCACTGACTGTTATATCTCAGAAGAGTGTGTGCACTGACTGTTATATCTCAGTATAGTGTGTGCACTGACTGTTATATCTCAGTAGAGTGTGTGTGTGCACTGACTGTTATATCTCAGTAGAGTGTGTGCACTGACTGTTATATCACAGTAGAGTGTGTGTGTGCACTGACTGTTATATCTCAGTCCAGTTTGTGCACTGACTGTTATATCTCAGTAGAGTGTGTGCACTGACTGTTATATCTCAGTCGAGTGTGTGTGTGCACTGACTGTTATATCTCAGTAGAGTGTGTGCACTGACTGTTATTTCTCAGTCCAGTCTGTGCACTGACTGTTATTTCTCAGTCCAGTGTGTGCACTGTCTGTTATTTCTCAGTCCAGTGTGTGCACTGACTGTTATATCTCAGTAGAGTGTTTGCACTGACTGTTATATCTCAGTGGAGTGTGTGCACTGACTGTTATTTCTCAGTCCAGTGTGTGCACTAACTGTTATATCTCTGTAGAGTCAGTGTGTGCACTGACTGTTATTTCTCAGTCCAGTGTGTGCACTGACTGTTATATCTCAGAAGAGTGTGTGCACTGACTGTTATATCTCAGCAGAGTGTGTGTGTGCACTGAATGTTATATCTCAGTCCAGTGTGTGCACTGGCTGTTCTATCTCAGTCCAGTGTGTGCACTGACTGTTATATCTCAGTGGAGTGTGTGTGTGCACTGACTGTTAGATCTCAGTCCAGTGTGTGCACTGACTGTTATATCACAGTAGAGTGTTTGTGTGCACTGACTGTTAGATCTCAGTCCAGTGTGTGCACTGACTGTTATATCTCAGCAGAGTGTGTGTGTGCACTGACTGTTATATCTCAGTAGAGTGTGTGTGTGCACTGACTGTTATATCTCAATAGAGCGTCTGTGCGCACTGACTGTTATATCTCAGTAGAGTGTATGTGTGCACTGACTGTTATATCTCAGTAGAGTGTGTGTGTGCACTGACTGTTATATCTCAGTCCAGTTTGTGCACTGACTGTTATATCACAGTAGAGTGCGTGTGTGCACTGACTATTATATCTCAGTCCAGTGTGAGCACTGACTGTTATATCTCAGTAGAGTGTGTGTGTGCACTGACTGTTATATCTCAGTGGAGTGTGTGTGTGCACTGACTGTTATATCTCAGTAGAGTGTGTGTGCGCAATGACTGTTATATCTCAGTAGAGTGTGTGTGTGCACTGACTGTTATATCTCAATCCAGTGTGTACACTGGCTGTTCTATCTCAGTCCAGTGTGTGCACTGACTGTTATATCTCAGTGGAGTGTGTGTGTGCACTGACTGTTAGATCTCAGTCCAGTGTGTGCACTGACTGTTATATCTCAGTGGCGTGTGTGTGTGCACTGACTGTTAGATCTCAGTCCAGTGTGTGCACTGACTGTTATATCTCAGTAGAGTGTATGTGTGCACTAACTGTTATATCTCAGTAGAGTGTGTGTGTGCACTGACTGTTATATCTCAGTAGAGTGTGTGCACTGACTGTTATATCTCAGTAGAGTGTGTGTGTGCACTGACTGTTATATCTCAGTAGAGTGTGTGTGTGCACTGACTGTTATATCTCAGTAGAGTGTGTGTGTGCACTGACTGTTATATCTCAGTAGAGTGTGTGTGTGCACTGACTGTTATATCTCAGTAGAGTGTGTGCACTGACTGTTATATCACAGTAGAGTGTGTATGTGCACTGACTGTTATATCTCAGTAGAGTGTGTGTGTGCACTGACTGTTATATCTCAGTAGAGTGTGTGTGTGCACTGACTGTTATATCTCAGAAGAGTGTGTGCACTGACTGTTATATCTCAGTATAGTGTGTGCACTGACTGTTATATCTCAGTCCAGTGTGTGCACTGGCTGTTCTATCTCAGTCCAGTGTGTGCACTGACTGTTATATCTCAGTGGAGTGTGTGTGTGCACTGACTGTTAGATCTCAGTCCAGTGTGTGCACTGACTGTTATATCACAGTAGAGTGTTTGTGTGCACTGACTGTTAGATCTCAGTCCAGTGTGTGCACTGACTGTTATATCTCAGCAGAGTGTGTGTGTGCACTGACTGTTATATCTCAGTAGAGTGTGTGTGTGCACTGACTGTTATATCTCAATAGAGCGTCTGTGCGCACTGACTGTTATATCTCAGTAGAGTGTATGTGTGCACTGACTGTTATATCTCAGTAGAGTGTGTGTGTGCACTGACTGTTATATCTCAGTCCAGTTTGTGCACTGACTGTTATATCACAGTAGAGTGCGTGTGTGCACTGACTATTATATCTCAGTCCAGTGTGAGCACTGACTGTTATATCTCAGTAGAGTGTGTGTGTGCACTGACTGTTATATCTCAGTGGAGTGTGTGTGTGCACTGACTGTTATATCTCAGTAGAGTGTGTGTGCGCAATGACTGTTATATCTCAGTAGAGTGTGTGTGTGCACTGACTGTTATATCTCAATCCAGTGTGTACACTGGCTGTTCTATCTCAGTCCAGTGTGTGCACTGACTGTTATATCTCAGTGGAGTGTGTGTGTGCACTGACTGTTAGATCTCAGTCCAGTGTGTGCACTGACTGTTATATCTCAGTGGCGTGTGTGTGTGCACTGACTGTTAGATCTCAGTCCAGTGTGTGCACTGACTGTTATATCTCAGTAGAGTGTATGTGTGCACTAACTGTTATATCTCAGTAGAGTGTGTGTGTGCACTGACTGTTATATCTCAGTAGAGTGTGTGCACTGACTGTTATATCTCAGTAGAGTGTGTGTGTGCACTGACTGTTATATCTCAGTAGAGTGTGTGTGTGCACTGACTGTTATATCTCAGTAGAGTGTGTGTGTGCACTGACTGTTATATCTCAGTAGAGTGTGTGTGTGCACTGACTGTTATATCTCAGTAGAGTGTGTGCACTGACTGTTATATCACAGTAGAGTGTGTATGTGCACTGACTGTTATATCTCAGTAGAGTGTGTGTGTGCACTGACTGTTATATCTCAGTAGAGTGTGTGTGTGCACTGACTGTTATATCTCAGAAGAGTGTGTGCACTGACTGTTATATCTCAGTATAGTGTGTGCACTGACTGTTATATCTCAGTAGAGTGTGTGCACTGACTGTTATATCTCAGTAGAGTGTGTGCAATGACTGTTATATCTCAGCAGAGTGTGTGTGTGCACTGAATGTTATATCTCAGTAGAGTGTGTGTGTGCACTGACTGTTATATCTCAGTAGAGTGTGTGTGTGCACTGACTGTTATATCTCAGTAGAGTATTTGTGTGCACTGAATGTTATATCTCAGTCCAGTGTGTGCACTGACTGTTATATCTCAGAAGAGTGTGTGCACTGACTGTTATATCTCAGAAGAGTGTGAGCACTGACTGTTATATCTCAGTATAGTGTGTGCACTGACTGTTATATATCAGAAGAATGTGTGCACTGACTGTTATATCTCAGTCCAGTGTGTGCACTGACTGTTATATCTCAGCAGAGTGTGTGTGTGCACTGACTGTTATATCTCAGTAGAGTGTGTGTGTGCACTGACTGTTATATCTCAGTAGAGTGTGTGTGTGCACTGACTGTTATATCTCAGTAGAGTGTGTGTGTGCACTGACTGTTATATCTCAGTAGAGTATTTGTGTGCACTGAATGTTATATCTCAGTCCAGTGTGTGCACTGACTGTTATATCTCAGAAGAGTGTGTGCACTGACTGTTATATCTCAGAAGAGTGTGTGCACTGACTGTTATATCTCAGTATAGTGTGTGCACTGACTGTTATATCTCAGAAGAATGTGTGCACTGACTGTTATATCTCAGTAGAGTGTGTGCACTGACTGTTATATCTCAGCAGAGTGTGTGTGTGCACTGAATGTTATATCTCAGTAGAGTGTGTGTGTGCACTGACTGTTATATCTCAATAGAGTGTCTGTGCGCACTGACTGTTATATCTCAGTCCAGTGTGTGCACTGACTGTTATATCTCAGCAGAGTGTGTGTGTGCACTGACTGTTATATCTCAGTAGAGTGTGTGTGTGCACTGACTGTTATCTCTCACTAGAGTGTCTGTGTGCACTGACTGTTATATCTCAGTCCAGTTTGTGCACTGACTGTTATATCACAGTAGAGTGTGTGTGTGCACTGACTATTATATCTCAGTCCAGTGTGAGCACTGACTGTTATATCTCAGTCGAGTGTGTGTGTGCACTGACTGTTATATCTCAGTGGAGTTTGTGTGTGCACTGACTGTTATATCTCAGTAGAGTGTGTGTGCGCACTGACTGTTATATCTCAGTAGAGTGTGTGTGTGCACTGACTGTTATATCTCAATCCAGTGTGTGCACTGGCTGTTCTATCTCAGTCCAGTGTGTGCACTGACAGTTATATCTCAGTGGAGTGTGTGTGTGCACTGACTGTTAGATCTCAGTCCAGTGTGTGCACTGACTGTTATATCTCAGTAGAGTGTGTGTGTGCACTGACTGTTATATCTCAATAGAGTGTCTGTGCGCACTGACTGTTATATCTCAGTCCAGTGTGTGCACTGACTGTTATATCTCAGCAGAGTGTGTGTGTGCAATGACTGTTATATCTCAATAGAGTGTCTGTGCGCACTGACTGTTATATCTCAGTAGAGTGTATGTGTGCACTGACTGTTATATCTCAGTAGATTGTGTGTGTGCACTGACTGTTATCTCTCACTAGAGTGTGTGTGTGCACTGACTGTTATATCTCAGTCCAGTTTGTGCAATGACTGTTATATCACAGTAGAGTGTGTGTGTGCACTGACTATTATATCTCAGTCCAGTGTGAGCACTGACTGTTATATCTCAGTAGAGTGTGTGTGTGCACTGTCTGTTATTTCTCAGTCCAGTGTTTGCACTGACTGTTATATCTCAGTAGAGTATGTGTGTGCACTGACTGTTAGATCTCAGTCCAGTTTGTGCACTGACTGTTATATCTCAGTAGAGTGTGTGTGTGCACTGACTGTTATATCTCAGTAGAGTGTGTGCACTGACTGTTATTTCTTAGTCCAGTGTGTGCACTGACTGTTATTTCTCAGTCCAGTGTGTGCACTGTCTGTTATTTCTCAGTCCAGTGTGTGCACTGACTGTTATATCTCAGTAGAGTGTTTGCACTGACTGTTATATCTCAGTGGAGTGTGTGCACTGACTGTTATTTCTCAGTTCAGTGTGTGCACTAACTGTTATATCTCTGTAGAGTCAGTGTGTGCACTGACTGTTATTTCTCAGTCCAGTGTGTGCACTGACTGTTATATCTGAGAAGAGTGTGTGCACTGACTGTTATATCTCAGTAGAGTGTGTGCACTGACTGTTATATCTCAGCAGAGTGTGTGTGTGCACTGAATGTTATATCTCAGTCCAGTGTGTGCACTGGCTGTTCTATCTCAGTCCAGTGTGTGCACTGACTGTTATATCTCAGTGGAGTGTGTGTGTGCACTGACTGTTATCTCTCACTAGAGTGTCTGTGTGCACTGACTGTTATATCTCAGTCCAGTTTGTGCACTGACTGTTATATCACAGTAGAGTGTGTGTGTGCACTGACTATTATATCTCAGTCCAGTGTGAGCACTGACTGTTATATCTCAGTCGAGTGTGTGTGTGCACTGACTGTTATATCTCAGTGGAGTTTGTGTGTGCACTGACTGTTATATCTCAGTAGAGTGTGTGTGCGCACTGACTGTTATATCTCAGTAGAGTGTGTGTGTGCACTGACTGTTATATCTCAATCCAGTGTGTGCACTGGCTGTTCTATCTCAGTCCAGTGTGTGCACTGACAGTTATATCTCAGTGGAGTGTGTGTGTGCACTGACTGTTAGATCTCAGTCCAGTGTGTGCACTGACTGTTATATCTCAGTAGAGTGTGTGTGTGCACTGACTGTTATATCTCAATAGAGTGTCTGTGCGCACTGACTGTTATATCTCAGTCCAGTGTGTGCACTGACTGTTATATCTCAGCAGAGTGTGTGTGTGCAATGACTGTTATATCTCAATAGAGTGTCTGTGCGCACTGACTGTTATATCTCAGTAGAGTGTATGTGTGCACTGACTGTTATATCTCAGTAGATTGTGTGTGTGCACTGACTGTTATCTCTCACTAGAGTGTGTGTGTGCACTGACTGTTATATCTCAGTCCAGTTTGTGCAATGACTGTTATATCACAGTAGAGTGTGTGTGTGCACTGACTATTATATCTCAGTCCAGTGTGAGCACTGACTGTTATATCTCAGTAGAGTGTGTGTGTGCACTGTCTGTTATTTCTCAGTCCAGTGTTTGCACTGACTGTTATATCTCAGTAGAGTATGTGTGTGCACTGACTGTTAGATCTCAGTCCAGTTTGTGCACTGACTGTTATATCTCAGTAGAGTGTGTGTGTGCACTGACTGTTATATCTCAGTAGAGTGTGTGCACTGACTGTTATTTCTTAGTCCAGTGTGTGCACTGACTGTTATTTCTCAGTCCAGTGTGTGCACTGTCTGTTATTTCTCAGTCCAGTGTGTGCACTGACTGTTATATCTCAGTAGAGTGTTTGCACTGACTGTTATATCTCAGTGGAGTGTGTGCACTGACTGTTATTTCTCAGTTCAGTGTGTGCACTAACTGTTATATCTCTGTAGAGTCAGTGTGTGCACTGACTGTTATTTCTCAGTCCAGTGTGTGCACTGACTGTTATATCTGAGAAGAGTGTGTGCACTGACTGTTATATCTCAGTAGAGTGTGTGCACTGACTGTTATATCTCAGCAGAGTGTGTGTGTGCACTGAATGTTATATCTCAGTCCAGTGTGTGCACTGGCTGTTCTATCTCAGTCCAGTGTGTGCACTGACTGTTATATCTCAGTGGAGTGTGTGTGTGCACTGACTGTTAGATCTCAGTCCAGTGTGTGCACTGACTGTTATATCACAGTAGAGTGTGTGTGTGCACTGACTGTGATATCTCAGTCCAGTGTGTGCACTGACTGTTATATCTCAGCAGAGTGTGTGTGTGCACAGACTGTTAGATCTCAGTCCAGTGTGTGCACTGACTGTTATATCTCAGTAGAGTATGTGTGCGCACTGACTGTTATATCTCAGTAGAGTGTGTGTGTGCACTGACAGTTATATCTTAGTAGAGTGTGTGCACTGACTGTTATATCTCAGTAGAGTGTGTGTGTGCACTGACTGTTATATCTCAGCAGAGTGTGTGTGTGCACTGACTGTTATATCTCAGTAGTGTGTGTGTGTGCACTGACTGTTATATCTCAGGAGAGTGTGTGCACAGACTGTTATATCACAGTAGAGTGTGTGTGTGCACTGACTGTTATATCTCAGTAGAGTGTGTGTGTGCGCAATGACTGTTATATCTCAGTGGAGTGTGTGCACTGACTGTTATATCTCAGTTGAGTGTGTGTGTGCACTGATTGTTATATCTCAGTAGAGTGTGTGTGTGCACTGACTGTTATATCTCAGTAGAATGTGTGTGTGCACTGACTGTTATATCTCAGTAGAGTGTGTGTGTGCACTGACTGTTATATCTCAGTAGAGTGTGTGCACTGACTGTTATATCACATTAGAGTGTGTGTGTGCACTGACTGTTATATCTCAGTCCAGTTTGTGCACTGACTGTTATATCTCAGTAGAGTGTGTGCACTGACTGTTATATCTCAGTCGAGTGTGTGTGTGCACTGACTGTTATATCTCAGTAGAGTGTGTGCACTGACTGTTATTTCTCAGTCCAGTCTGTGCACTGACTGTTATTTCTCAGTCCAGTGTGTGCACTGTCTGTTATTTCTCAGTCCAGTGTGTGCACTGACTGTTATATCTCAGTAGAGTGTTTGCACTGACTGTTATATCTCAGTGGAGTGTGTGCACTGACTGTTATTTCTCAGTCCAGTGTGTGCACTAACTGTTATATATCTGTAGAGTCAGTGTGTGCACTGACTGTTATTTCTCAGTCCAGTGTGTGCACTGACTGTTATATCTCAGAAGAGTGTGTGCACTGACTGTTATATCTCAGCAGAGTGTGTGTGTGCACTGAATGTTATATCTCAGTCCAGTGTGTGCACTGGCTGTTCTATCTCAGTCCAGTGTGTGCACTGACTGTTATATCTCAGTGGAGTGTGTGTGTGCACTGACTGTTAGATCTCAGTCCAGTGTGTGCACTGACTGTTATATCACAGTAGAGTGTTTGTGTGCACTGACTGTTAGATCTCAGTCCAGTGTGTGCACTGACTGTTATATCTCAGCAGAGTGTGTGTGTGCACTGACTGTTATATCTCAGTAGAGTGTGTGTGTGCACTGACTGTTATATCTCAATAGAGCGTCTGTGCGCACTGACTGTTATATCTCAGTAGAGTGTATGTGTGCACTGACTGTTATATCTCAGTAGAGTGTGTGTGTGCACTGACTGTTATATCTCAGTCCAGTTTGTGCACTGACTGTTATATCACAGTAGAGTGCGTGTGTGCACTGACTATTATATCTCAGTCCAGTGTGAGCACTGACTGTTATATCTCAGTAGAGTGTGTGTGTGCACTGACTGTTATATCTCAGTGGAGTGTGTGTGTGCACTGACTGTTATATCTCAGTAGAGTGTGTGTGCGCAATGACTGTTATATCTCAGTAGAGTGTGTGTGTGCACTGACTGTTATATCTCAATCCAGTGTGTACACTGGCTGTTCTATCTCAGTCCAGTGTGTGCACTGACTGTTATATCTCAGTGGAGTGTGTGTGTGCACTGACTGTTAGATCTCAGTCCAGTGTGTGCACTGACTGTTATATCTCAGTGGCGTGTGTGTGTGCACTGACTGTTAGATCTCAGTCCAGTGTGTGCACTGACTGTTATATCTCAGTAGAGTGTATGTGTGCACTAACTGTTATATCTCAGTAGAGTGTGTGTGTGCACTGACTGTTATATCTCAGTAGAGTGTGTGCACTGACTGTTATATCTCAGTAGAGTGTGTGTGTGCACTGACTGTTATATCTCAGTAGAGTGTGTGTGTGCACTGACTGTTATATCTCAGTAGAGTGTGTGTGTGCACTGACTGTTATATCTCAGTAGAGTGTGTGTGTGCACTGACTGTTATATCTCAGTAGAGTGTGTGCACTGACTGTTATATCACAGTAGAGTGTGTATGTGCACTGACTGTTATATCTCAGTAGAGTGTGTGTGTGCACTGACTGTTATATCTCAGTAGAGTGTGTGTGTGCACTGACTGTTATATCTCAGAAGAGTGTGTGCACTGACTGTTATATCTCAGTATAGTGTGTGCACTGACTGTTATATCTCAGTAGAGTGTGTGTGTGCACTGACTGTTATATCTCAGTAGAGTGTGTGCACTGACTGTTATATCACAGTAGAGTGTGTGTGTGCACTGACTGTTATATCTCAATCCAGTGTGTGCACTGGCTGTTCGATCTCAGTCCAGTGTGTGCACTGACTGTTATATCTCAGTAGAGTGTATGTGTGCACTGACTGTTATATCTCAGTAGAGTGTATGTGTGCACTGACTGTTATATCACAGTAGAGTGTGTGTGTGCACTGACTGTTATATCTCAGTCCAGTGTGTGCACTGACTCTTTTATATCTCAGTAGAGTGTGTGTGTGCACTGACTGTTATATCTCAGTAGAGTGTGTGTGTGCGTGCACTGACTGTTATATCTCAGTAGAGTGTGTGTGTGCACTGACTGTTATATCTCAGTCGAGTGTGTGTGTGCACTGACTGTTTTTTCTCAGTAGAGTGTGTGTGTGCACTGACTGTTATATCTCAGTAGAGTCTGTTTGTGCACTGACTGTTATATCTCAGTTGAGTGTGTGTGTGCACTGACTGTTATATCTCAGTCGAGTGTGTGTGTGCACTGACTGTTATATCTCAGTCGAGTGTGTGTGTGCACTGACTGTTATATCTCAGTCGAGTGTGTGTGTGCACTGACTGTTATATCTCAGTAGAGTGTGTGTGTGCACTGACAGTTATATCTTAGTAGAGTGTGTGCACTGACTGTTATATCTCAGTAGAGTGTGTGTGTGCACTGACTGTTATATCTCAGCAGAGTGTGTGTGTGCACTGACTGTTATATCTCAGTAGTGTGTGTGTGTGCACTGACTGTTATATCTCAGGAGAGTGTGTGCACAGACTGTTATATCACAGTAGAGTGTGTGTGTGCACTGACTGTTATATCTCAGTAGAGTGTGTGTGTGCGCTGACTGTTATATCTCAGTGGAGTGTGTGCACTGACTGTTATATCTCAGTTGAGTGTGTGTGTGCACTGATTGTTATATCTCAGTAGAGTGTGTGTGTGCACTGACTGTTATATCTCAGTAGAATTGGTGTGTGCACTGACTGTTATATCTCAGTAGAGTGTGTGTGTGCACTGACTGTTATATCTCAGTAGAGTGTGTGCACTGACTGTTATATCACAGTAGAGTGTGTGTGTGCACTGACTGTTATATCTCAGTCCAGTTTGTGCACTGACTGTTATATCTCAGTAGAGTGTGTGCACTGACTGTTATATCTCAGTCGAGTGTGTGTGTGCACTGACTTATATCTCAGTAGAGTGTGTGCACTGACTGTTATTTCTCAGTCCAGTCTGTGCACTGACTGTTATTTCTCAGTCCAGTGTGTGCACTGTCTGTTATTTCTCAGTCCAGTGTGTGCACTGACTGTTATATCTCAGTAGAGTGTTTGCACTGACTGTTATATCTCAGTGGAGTGTGTGCACTGACTGTTATTTCTCAGTCCAGTGTGTGCACTAACTGTTATATCTCTGTAGAGTCAGTGTGTGCACTGACTGTTATATCTCAGTAGAGTGTTTGCACTGACTGTTATATCTCAGTGGAGTGTGTGCACTGACTGTTATTTCTCAGTCCAGTGTGTGCACTGACTGTTATATCTCAGAAGAGTGTGTGCACTGACTGTTATATCTCAGCAGAGTGTGTGTGTGCACTGAATGTTATATCTCAGTCCATTGTGTGCACTGACTGTTATATCACAGTAGAGTGTGTTTGTGCACTGACTGTTATATCTCAGTCCAGTGTGTGCACTGGCTGTTCTATCTCAGTCCAGTGTGTGCACTGACTGTTATATCTCAGTGGAGTGTGTGTGTGCACTGACTGTTAGATCTCAGTCCAGTGTGTGCACTGACTGTTATATCACAGTAGAGTGTGTGTGTGCACTGACTGTTAGATCTCAGTCCAGTGTGTGCACTGACTGTTATATCTCAGCAGAGTGTGTGTGTGCACTGACTGTTATATCTCAGTAGAGTGTGTGTGTGCACTGACTGTTATATCTCAATAGAGTGTCTGTGCGCACTGACTGTTATATCTCAGTAGAGTGTATGTGTGCACTGACTGTTATATCTCAGTAGATTGTGTGTGTGCACTGACTGTTATCTCTCACTAGAGTGTGTGTGTGCACTGACTGTTATATCTCAGTCCAGTTTGTGCACTGACTGTTATATCACAGTAGAGTGTGTGTGTGCACTGACTATTATATCTCAGTCCAGTGTGAGCACTGACTGTTATATCTCAGTAGAGTGTGTGTGTGCACTGACTGTTATATCTCAGTGGAGTGTGTGTGTGCACTGACTGTTATATCTCAGTAGAGTGTGTGTGCGCACTGACTGTTATATCTCAGTAGAGTGTGTGTGTGCACTGACTGTTATATCTCAATCCAGTGTGTACACTGGCTGTTCTATCTCAGTCCAGTGTGTGCACTGACTGTTATATCTCAGTGGAGTGTGTGTGTGCACTGACTGTTAGATCTCAGTCCAGTGTGTGCACTGACTGTTATATCTCAGTGGCGTGTGTGTGTGCACTGACTGTTAGATCTCAGTCCAGTGTGTGCACTGACTGTTATATCTCAGTAGAGTGTATGTGTGCACTAACTGTTATATCTCAGTAGAGTGTGTGTGTGCACTGACTGTTATATCTCAGTAGAGTGTGTGCACTGACTGTTATATCTCAGTAGAGTGTGTGTGTGCAATGACTGTTATATCTCAGTAGAGTGTGTGTGTGCACTGACTGTTATATCTCAGTAGAGTGTGTGTGTGCACTGACTGTTATATCTCAGTAGAGTGTGTGTGTGCACTGACTGTTATATCTCAGTAGAGTGTGTGCACTGACTGTTATATCACAGTAGAGTGTGTGTGTGCACTGACTGTTATATCTCAGTAGAGTGTGTGTGTGCACTGACTGTTATATCTCAGTAGAGTGTGTGTGTGCACTGACTGTTATATCTCAGTAGAGTGTGTGTGTGCACTGACTGTTATATCACAGTAGAGTGTGTGTGTGCAATGACTGTTATATCTCAGTAGAGTATTTCTGTGCACTGAATGTTATATCTCAGTCCAGTGTGTGCACTGACTGTTATATCTCAGAAGAGTGTGTGCACTGACTGTTATATCTCAGAAGAGTGTGTGCACTGACTGTTATATCTCAGTATACTGTGTGCACTGACTGTTAAATCTCAGAAGAATGTGTGCACTGACTGTTATATCTCAGTAGAGTGTGTGCACTGACTGTTATATCTCAGCAGAGTGTGTGTGTGCACTGAATGTTATATCTCAGTAGAGTGTGTGTGTGCACTGACTGTTATATCTCAATAGAGTGTCTGTGCGCACTGACTGTTATATCTCAGTCCTGTGTGTGCACTGACTGTTATATCTCAGCAGAGTGTGTGTGTGCACTGACTGTTATATCTCAGTAGAGTGTGTGTGTGCACTGACTGTTATCTCTCACTAGAGTGTCTGTGTGCACTGACTGTTATATCTCAGTCCAGTTTGTGCACTGACTGTTATATCACAGTAGAGTCTATCTGTGCACTGACTATTATATCTCAGTCCAGTGAGAGCACTGACTGTTATATCTCTGTCGAGTGTGTGTGTGCACTGACTGTTATATCTCAGTGGAGTGTGTGTGTGCACTGACTGTTATATCTCAGTAGACTGTGTGTGCGCACTGACTGTTATATCTCAGTAGAGTGTGTGTGTGCACTGACTGTTATATCTCAATCCAGTGTGTGCACTGGCTGTTCTATCTCAGTCCAGTGTGTGCACTGACTGTTATATCTCAGTGGAGTGTGTGTGTGCACTGACTGTTAGATCTCAGTCCAGTGTGTGAACTGACTGTTATATCTCAGTAGAGTGTGTGTGTGCACTGACTGTTATATCTCAATAGAGTGTCTGTGCGCACTGACTGTTATATCTCAGTCCAGTGTGTGCACTGACTGTTATTTCTCAGCAGAGTGTGTGTGTGCAATGACTGTTATATCTCAGTAGAGTGTATGTGTGCACTGACTGTTATATCTCAGTAGATTGTGTGTGTGCACTGACTGTTATCTCTCAGTAGAGTGTGTGTGTGCACTGACTGTTATATCTCAGTCCAGTTTGTGCAATGACTGTTATATCACAGTAGAGTGTGTGTGTGCACTGACAATTATATCTCAGTCCAGTGTGAGCACTGACTGTTATATCTCAGTAGAGTGTGTGTGTGCACTGACTGTTATATCTCAGTGGAGTGTCTGTGTGCACTGACTGTTATATCTCAGTAGAGTGTGTGTGCGCACTGACTGTTATATCTCAGTAGAGTGTGTGTGTGCACTGACTGTTATATCTCAATCCAGTGTGTGCACTGGCTGTTGTATCTCAGTCCAGTGTGTGCACTGACTGTTATATCTCATTGGAGTGTGTGTGTGCACTGACTGTTAGATCTCAGTCCAGTGTTTGCACTGACTGTTATATCTCAGTACAGTGTATGTGTGCACTGACTGTTATATCTCAGTAGAGTGTGTGTGTGCACTGACTGTTATATCTCAGTAGAGTGTGTGCACTGACTGTTATATCTCAGTAGATTGTGTGTGTGCACTGAATGTTGTATCTCAGTAGAGTGTGTGTGTGCGTGCACTGACTGTTATATCTCAGTAGAGTGTGTGTGTGCACTGACTGTTATATCTCAGTAGAGTGTGTGCACTGACTGTTATATCACAGTAGAGTGTGTGTGTGCACTGACTGTTATATCTCAGTAGAGTGTGTGTGTGCACTGACTGTTATATCTCAGTAGAGTGTGTGTGTGCACTGACTGTTATATCTCAGTAGAGTGTGTGTGTGCACTGACTGTTATATCTCAGTAGAGTATTTGTGTGCACTGAATGTTATATCTCAGTCCAGTGTGTGCACTGACTGTTATTTCTCAGTCCAGTGTGTGCACTGACTGTTATATCTCAGAAGAGTGTGTGCACTGACTGTTATATCTCAGTAGAGTGTGTGCACTGACTGTTATATCTCAGCAGAGTGTGTGTGTGCACTGAATGTTATATCTCAGTCCAGTGTGTGCACTGACTGTTATATCTCAGTAGAGTCTGTTTGTGCACTGACTGTTATATCTCAGTCCAGTGTGTGCACTGCCTGTTCTATCTCAGTCCAGTGTGTGCACTGACTGTTATATCTCAGTGGAGTGTGTGTGTGCACTGACTGTTAGATCTCAGTCCAGTGTGTGCACTGACTGTTATATCACAGTAGAGTGTGTGTGTGCACTGACTGTTATATCTCAGTCCAGTGTGTGCACTGACTGTTATATCTCAGCAGAGTGTGTGTGTGCACTGACTGTTATATCTCAGTAAAGTGTGTGTGTGCACTGACTGTTATATCTCAACAGAGTGTCTGTGCGCACTGACTGTTATATCTCAGTAGAGTGTGTGTGTGCACTGACTGTTATATCTCAGTAGATTGTGTGTGTGCACTGACTGTTATCTCTCACTAGAGTGTGTGTGTGCACTGACTGTTATATCTCAGTCCAGTTTGTGCACTGACTGTTATATCACAGTAGAGTGTGTGTGTGCACTGACTATTATATCTCAGTCCAGTGTGAGCACTGACTGTTATATCTCAGTAGAGTGTGTGTGTGCACTGACTGTTATATCTCAGTAGAGTGTGTGTGTGCACTGACTGTTATATCTCAGTAGAGTATTTGTGTGCACTGAATGTTATATCTCAGTCCAGTGTGTGCACTGACTGTTATATCTCAGAAGAGTGTGTGCACTGACTGTTATATCTCAGAAGAGTGTGTGCACTGACTGTTATATCTCAGTATAGTGTGTGCACTGACTGTTATATCTCAGAAGAATGTGTGCACTGACTGTTATATCTCAGTAGAGTGTGTGCACTGACTGTTATATCTCAGCAGAGTGTGTGTGTGCACTGAATGTTATATCTCAGTAGAGTGTGTGTGTGCACTGACTGTTATATCTCAATAGAGTGTCTGTGCGCACTGACTGTTATATCTCAGTCCAGTGTGTGCACTGACTGTTATCTCTCAGCAGAGTGTGTGTGTGCACTGACTGTTATATCTCAGTAGAGTGTGTGTGTGCACTGACTGTTATCTCTCACTAGAGTGTCTGTGTGCACTGACTGTTATATCTCAGTCCAGTTTGTGCACTGACTGTTATATCACAGTAGAGTGTGTGTGTGCACTGACTATTATATCTCAGTCCAGTGTGAGCACTGACTGTTATATCTCAGTCGAGTGTGTGTGTGCACTGACTGTTATATCTCAGTGGAGTGTGTGTGTGCACTGACTGTTATATCTCAGTAGAGTGTGTGTGCGCACTGACTGTTATATCTCAGTAGAGTGTGTGTGTGCACTGACTGTTATATCTCAATCCAGTGTGTGCACTGGCTGTTCTATCTCAATCCAGTGTGTGCACTGACTGTTATATCTCAGTGGAGTGTGTGTGTGCAGTGACTGTTAGATCTCAGTCCAGTGTGTGCACTGACTGTTATATCTCAGTAGAGTGTGTGTGTGCACTGACTGTTATATCTCAATAGAGTGTCTGTGCGCACTGACTGTTATATCTCAGTCCAGTGTGTGCACTGACTGTTATATCTCAGCAGAGTGTGTGTGTGCACTGACTGTTATATCTCAGTAGAGTGTGTGTGTGCACTGACTGTTATATCTCAATAGAGTGTCTGTGCGCACTGACTGTTATATCTCAGTAGAGTGTATGTGTGCACTGACTGTTATATCTCAGTAGATTGTGTGTGTGCACTGACTGTTATCTCTCACTGGAGTGTGTGTGTGCACTGACTGTTATATCTCAGTCCAGTTTGTGCAATGACTGTTATATCACAGTAGAGTGTGTGTGTGCACTGACTATTATATCTCTGTCCAGTGTGAGCACTGACTGTTATATCTCAGTAGAGTGTGTGTGTGCACTGACTGTTATATCTCAGTGGAGTGTGTGTGTGCACTGACTGTTATATCTCAGTAGAGTGTGTGTGCGCACTGACTGTTATATCTCAGTAGAGTGTGTGTGTGCACTGACTGTTATATCTCAATCCAGTGTGTGCACTGGCTGTTGTATCTCAGTCCAGTGTGTGCACTGACTGTTATATCTCAGTGGAGTGTGTGTGTGCACTGACTGTTAGATCTCAGTCCAGTGTGTGCACTGACTGTTATATCTCAGTACAGTGTATGTGTGCACTGACTGTTATATCTCAGTAGAGTGTGTGTGTGCACTGACTGTTATATCTCAGTAGAGTGTGTGCACTGACTATTATATCTCATTAGATTGTGTGTGTGCACTGAATGTTGTATCTCAGTAGAGTGTGTGTGTGCGTGCACTGACTGTTATATCTCAGTAGAGTGTGTGTGTGCACTGACTGTTATATCTCAGTAGAGTGTGTGCACTGACTGTTATATCACAGTAGAGTGTGTGTGTGCACTGACTGTTATATCTCAGTAGAGTGTGTGTGTGCACTGACTGTTATATCTCAGTAGAGTGTGTGTGTGCACTGACTGTTATATCTCAGTAGAGTGTGTGTGTGCACTGACTGTTATATCTCAGTAGAGTGTGTGTGTGCACTGACTGTTATATCTCAGTAGAGTATTTGTGTGCACTGAATGTTATATCTCAGTCCAGTGTGTGCACTGACTGTTATTTCTCAGTCCAGTGTGTGCACTGACTGTTATATCTCAGAAGAGTGTGTGCACTGACTGTTATATCTCAGTAGAGTGTGTGCACTGACTGTTATATCTCAGTCCAGTGTGTGCACTGACTGTTATATCTCAGCAGAGTGTGTGTGTGCACTGACTGTTATATCTCAGTAAAGTGTGTGTGTGCACTGACTGTTATATCTCAACAGAGTGTCTGTGCGCACTGACTGTTATATCTCAGTAGAGTGTTTGTGTGCACTGACTGTTATATCTCAGTAGATTGTGTGTGTGCACTGACTGTTATCTCTCACTAGAGTGTGTGTGTGCACTGACTGTTATATCTCAGTCCAGTTTGTGCACTGACTGTTATATCACAGTAGAGTGTGTGTGTGCACTGACTATTATATCTCAGTCCAGTGTGAGCACTGACTGTTATATCTCAGTAGAGTGTGTGTGTGCACTGACTGTTATATCTCAGTAGAGTGTGTGTGTGCACTGACTGTTATATCTCAGTAGAGTGTGTGTGCGCACTGACTGTTATATCTCAGTAGAGTGTGTGTGTGCACTGACTGTTATATCTCAATCCAGTGTGTGCACTGGCTGTTCTATCTCAGTCCAGTGTGTGCACTGACTGTTATATCTCAGTGGAGTGTGAGTGTGCACTGACTGTTAGATCTCAGTCCAGTGTGTGCACTGACTGTTATATCTCAGTAGAGTGTGTGTGTGCACTGACTGTTATATCTCAGTAGAGTGTGTGTGTGCACTGACTGTTATATCTCAGTAGAGTGTGTGCACTGACTGTTATATCACAGTAGAGTGTGTGTGTGCACTGACTGTAATATCTCAGTCCAGAGTGTGCACTGACTGTTATATCTCAGTAGAGTGTGTGTGTGCACTGAATGTTGTATCTCAGTAGAGTGTGTGTGTGCGTGCACTGACTGTTATATCACAGTAAAGTGTGTGTGTGCACTGACTGTTATATCTCAGTAGAGTGTGTGTGTGTACTGACTGTTATATCTCAGTCGAGTGTGTGTGTGCACTGACTGTTATATCTCAGTAGAGTGTGTGTGTGCACTGACTGTTATATCTCAGTAGAGTTTGTGTGTGCACTGACTGTTATATCACAGTAGAGTGTGTGCACTGACTGTTATATCTCAGTCGAGTGTGTGTGTGCACTGACTGTTATATCTCAGTAGAGTGTGTGTGTGCACTGACTGTTATATCTCAGTAGAGTGTGTGTGTGAGTGCACTGACTGTTATATCTCAGTAGAGTGTGTGTGTGCACTGACTGTTATATCTCAGTAGAGTGTTTGCACTGACTGTTATATCACAGTAGAGTGTGTGTGTGCACTGAATGTTATATCTCAGTACAGTGTATGTGTGCACTGACTGTTATATCTCAGTAGAGTGTGTGTGTGCACTGACTGTTATATCTCAGTAGAGTGTGTGCACTGTCTATTATATCTCAGTAGATTGTGTGTGTGCACTGAATGTTGTATCTCAGTAGAGTGTGTGTGTGCGTGCACTGACTGTTATATCTCAGTAGAGTGTGTGTGTGCACTGACTGTTATATCTCAGTAGAGTGTGTGCACTGACTGTTATATCACAGTAGAGTGTGTGTGTGCACTGACTGTTATATCTCAGTAGAGTGTGTGTGTGCACTGACTGTTATATCTCAGTAGAGTGTGTGTGTGCACTGACTGTTATATCTCAGTAGAGTGTGTGTGTGCACTGACTGTTATATCTCAGTAGAGTGTGTGTGTGCACTGACTGTTATATCTCAGTAGAGTATTTGTGTGCACTGAATGTTATATCTCAGTCCAGTGTGTGCACTGACTGTTATTTCTCAGTCCAGTGTGTGCACTGACTGTTATATCTCAGAAGAGTGTGTGCACTGACTGTTATATCTCTGTAGAGTGTGTGCACTGACTGTTATATCTCAGCAGAGTGTGTGTGTGCACTGAATGTTATATCTCAGTCCAGTGTGTGCACTGACTGTTATATCTCAGTAGAGTGTGTTTGTGCACTGACTGTTATATCTCAGTCCAGTGTGTGCACTGCCTGTTCTATCTCAGTCCAGTGTGTGCACAGACTGTTATATCTCCGTGGAGTGTGTGTGTGCACTGACTGTTAGATCTCAGTCCAGTGTGTGCACTGACTGTTATATCACAGTAGAGTGTGTGTATGCACTGACTGTTATATCTCAGTCCAGTGTGTGCACTGACTGTTATATCTCAGCAGAGTGTGTGTGTGCACTGACTGTTATATCTCAGTAAAGTGTGTGTGTGCACTGACTGTTATATCTCAACAGAGTGTCTGTGCGCACTGACTGTTATATCTCAGTAGAGTGTGTGTGTGCACTGACTGTTATATCTCAGTAGATTGTGTGTGTGCACTGACTGTTATCTCTCACTAGAGTGTGTGTGTGCACTGACTGTTATATCTCAGTCCAGTTTGTGCACTGACTGTTATATCACAGTAGAGTGTGTGTGTGCACTGACTATTATATCTCAGTCCAGTGTGAGCACTGACTGTTATATCTCAGTAGAGTGTGTGTGTGCACTGACTGTTATATCTCAGTAGAGTGTGTGTGTGCACTGACTGTTATATCTCAGTAGAGTGTGTGTGCGCACTGACTGTTATATCTCAGTAGAGTGTGTGTGTGCACTGACTGTTATATCTCAATCCAGTGTGTGCACTGGCTGTTCTATCTCAGTCCAGTGTGTGCACTGACTGTTATATCTCAGTGGAGTGTGAGTGTGCACTGACTGTTAGATCTCAGTCCAGTGTGTGCACTGACTGTTATATCTCAGTAGAGTGTGTGTGTGCACTGACTGTTATATCTCAGTAGAGTGTGTGTGTGCACTGACTGTTATATCTCAGTAGAGTGTGTGCACTGACTGTTATATCACAGTAGAGTGTGTGTGTGCACTGACTGTTATATCTCAGTCCAGTGTGTGCACTGACTGTTATATCTCAGTAGAGTGTGTGTGTGCACTGAATGTTGTATCTCAGTAGAGTGTGTGTGTGCGTGCACTGACTGTTATATCACAGTAAAGTGTGTGTGTGCACTGACTGTTATATCTCAGTAGAGTGTGTGTGTGTACTGACTGTTATATCTCAGTCGAGTGTGTGTGTGCACTGACTGTTATATCTCAGTAGAGTGTGTGTGTGCACTGACTGTTATATCTCAGTAGAGTGTGTGTGTGCACTGACTGTTATATCACAGTAGAGTGTGTGCACTGACTGTTATATCTCAGTCGAGTGTGTGTGTGCACTGACTGTTATATCTCAGTAGAGTGTGTGTGTGCACTGACTGTTATATCTCAGTAGAGTGTGTGTGTGCGTGCACTGACTGTTATATCTCAGTAGAGTGTGTGTGTGCACTGACTGTTATATCTCAGTAGAGTGTTTGCACTGACTGTTATATCACAGTAGAGTGTGTGTGTGCACTGACTGTTATATCTCAGTAGAGTGTGTGTGTGCACTGACTGTTATATCTCAGTAGAGAGTGTGTGTGCACTGACTGTTATATCTCAGTAGAGTGTGTGTGTGCACTGACTGTTATATCTCAGTAGAGTGTGTGTGTGCACTGACTGTTATATCACAGTAGAGTGTGTGTGTGCACTGACTGTAATATCTCAGTCCAGAGTGTGCACTGACTGTTATATCTCAGTAGAGTGTGTGTGTGCACTGAATGTTGTATCTCAGTAGAGTGTGTGTGTGCGTGCACTGACTGTTATATCACAGTAAAGTGTGTGTGTGCACTGACTGTTATATCTCAGTAGAGTGTGTGTGTGTACTGACTGTTATATCTCAGTCGAGTGTGTGTGTGCACTGACTGTTATATCTCAGTAGAGTGTGTGTGTGCACTGACTGTTATATCTCAGTAGAGTTTGTGTGTGCACTGACTGTTATATCACAGTAGAGTGTGTGCACTGACTGTTATATCTCAGTCGAGTGTGTGTGTGCACTGACTGTTATATCTCAGTAGAGTGTGTGTGTGCACTGACTGTTATATCTCAGTAGAGTGTGTGTGTGAGTGCACTGACTGTTATATCTCAGTAGAGTGTGTGTGTGCACTGACTGTTATATCTCAGTAGAGTGTTTGCACTGACTGTTATATCACAGTAGAGTGTGTGTGTGCACTGAATGTTATATCTCAGTACAGTGTATGTGTGCACTGACTGTTATATCTCAGTAGAGTGTGTGTGTGCACTGACTGTTATATCTCAGTAGAGTGTGTGCACTGTCTATTATATCTCAGTAGATTGTGTGTGTGCACTGAATGTTGTATCTCAGTAGAGTGTGTGTGTGCGTGCACTGACTGTTATATCTCAGTAGAGTGTGTGTGTGCACTGACTGTTATATCTCAGTAGAGTGTGTGCACTGACTGTTATATCACAGTAGAGTGTGTGTGTGCACTGACTGTTATATCTCAGTAGAGTGTGTGTGTGCACTGACTGTTATATCTCAGTAGAGTGTGTGTGTGCACTGACTGTTATATCTCAGTAGAGTGTGTGTGTGCACTGACTGTTATATCTCAGTAGAGTGTGTGTGTGCACTGACTGTTATATCTCAGTAGAGTATTTGTGTGCACTGAATGTTATATCTCAGTCCAGTGTGTGCACTGACTGTTATTTCTCAGTCCAGTGTGTGCACTGACTGTTATATCTCAGAAGAGTGTGTGCACTGACTGTTATATCTCTGTAGAGTGTGTGCACTGACTGTTATATCTCAGCAGAGTGTGTGTGTGCACTGAATGTTATATCTCAGTCCAGTGTGTGCACTGACTGTTATATCTCAGTAGAGTGTGTTTGTGCACTGACTGTTATATCTCAGTCCAGTGTGTGCACTGCCTGTTCTATCTCAGTCCAGTGTGTGCACAGACTGTTATATCTCCGTGGAGTGTGTGTGTGCACTGACTGTTAGATCTCAGTCCAGTGTGTGCACTGACTGTTATATCACAGTAGAGTGTGTGTATGCACTGACTGTTATATCTCAGTCCAGTGTGTGCACTGACTGTTATATCTCAGCAGAGTGTGTGTGTGCACTGACTGTTATATCTCAGTAAAGTGTGTGTGTGCACTGACTGTTATATCTCAACAGAGTGTCTGTGCGCACTGACTGTTATATCTCAGTAGAGTGTGTGTGTGCACTGACTGTTATATCTCAGCAGATTGTGTGTGTGCACTGACTGTTATCTCTCACTAGAGTGTGTGTGTGCACTGACTGTTATATCTCAGTCCAGTTTGTGCACTGACTGTTATATCACAGTAGAGTGTGTGTGTGCACTGACTATTATATCTCAGTCCAGTGTGAGCACTGACTGTTATATCTCAGTAGAGTGTGTGTGTGCACTGACTGTTATATCTCAGTAGAGTGTGTGTGTGCACTGACTGTTATATCTCAGTAGAGTGTGTGTGCGCACTGACTGTTATATCTCAGTAGAGTGTGTGTGTGCACTGACTGTTATATCTCAATCCAGTGTGTGCACTGGCTGTTCTATCTCAGTCCAGTGTGTGCACTGACTGTTATATCTCAGTGGAGTGTGAGTGTGCACTGACTGTTAGATCTCAGTCCAGTGTGTGCACTGACTGTTATATCTCAGTAGAGTGTGTGTGTGCACTGACTGTTATATCTCAGTAGAGTGTGTGTGTGCACTGACTGTTATATCTCAGTAGAGTGTGTGCACTGACTGTTATATCACAGTAGAGTGTGTGTGTGCACTGACTGTTATATCTCAGTCCAGTGTGTGCACTGACTGTTATATCTCAGTAGAGTGTGTGTGTGCACTGAATGTTGTATCTCAGTAGAGTGTGTGTGTGCGTGCACTGACTGTTATATCACAGTAAAGTGTGTGTGTGCACTGACTGTTATATCTCAGTAGAGTGTGTGTGTGTACTGACTGTTATATCTCAGTCGAGTGTGTGTGTGCACTGACTGTTATATCTCAGTAGAGTGTGTGTGTGCACTGACTGTTATATCTCAGTAGAGTGTGTGTGTGCACTGACTGTTATATCACAGTAGAGTGTGTGCACTGACTGTTATATCTCAGTCGAGTGTGTGTGTGCACTGACTGTTATATCTCAGTAGAGTGTGTGTGTGCACTGACTGTTATATCTCAGTAGAGTGTGTGTGTGCGTGCACTGACTGTTATATCTCAGTAGAGTGTGTGTGTGCACTGACTGTTATATCTCAGTAGAGTGTTTGCACTGACTGTTATATCACAGTAGAGTGTGTGTGTGCACTGACTGTTATATCTCAGTAGAGTGTGTGTGTGCACTGACTGTTATATCTCAGTAGAGAGTGTGTGTGCACTGACTGTTATATCTCAGTAGAGTGTGTGTGTGCACTGACTGTTATATCTCAGTAGAGTGTGTGTGTGCACTGACTGTTATATCTCAGTAGAGTGTGTGTGCGCACTGACTGTTATATCTCAGTAGAGTGTGTGTGTGCACTGACTGTTATATCTCAATCCAGTGTGTGCACTGGCTGTTCTATCTCAGTCCAGTGTGTGCACTGACTGTTATATCTCAGTGGAGTGTGTGTGTGCACTGACTGTTATATCTCAGTAGAGTGTGTGTGTGCACTGACTGTTATATCTCAGTAGAGTGTGTGCACTGACTGTTATATCACAGTAGAGTGTGTGTGTGCACTGACTGTTATATCTCAGTCCAGTGTGTGCACTGACTGTTATATCTCAGTAGAGTGTGTGTGTGCACTGAATGTTGTATCTCAGTAGAGTGTGAGTGTGCGTGCACTGACTGTTATATCTCAGTAAAGTGTGTGTGTGCACTGACTGTTATATCTCAGTAGAGTGTGTGTGTGTACTGACTGTTATATCTCAGTAGAGTGTGTGTGTGCACTGACTGTTATATCTCAGTAGAGTGTGTGTGTGCACTGACTGTTATATCTCAGTAGAGTGTGTGTGTGCACTGACTGTTATATCTCAGTAGAGTGTTTGCACTGACTGTTATATCACAGTAGAGTGTGTGTGTGCACTGACTGTTATATCTCAGTCCAGTTTGTGCACTGACTGTTATCTCTCAGCAGAGTGTGTGTGTGCACTGACTGTTATATCTCAGTAGAGTGTGTGTGTGCACTGACTGTTATCTCTCACTAGAGTGTCTGTGTGCACTGACTGTTATATCTCAGTCCAGTGTGAGCACTGACTGTTATATCTCAGTCGAGTGTGTGTGTGCACTGACTGTTATATCTCAGTGGAGTGTGTGTGTGCACTGACTGTTATATCTCAGTAGAGTGTGTGTGCGCACTGACTGTTATATCTCAGTAGAGTGTGTGTGTGCACTGACTGTTATATCTCAATCCAGTGTGTGCACTGGCTGTTCTATCTCAGTCCACTGTGTGCACTGACTGTTATATCTCAGTGGAGTGTGTGTGTGCACTGACTGTTAGATCTCAGTCCAGTGTGTGCACTGACTGTTATATCTCAGTAGAGTGTGTGTGTGCACTGACTGTTATATCTCAATAGAGTGTCTGTGCGCACTGACTGTTATATCTCAGTCCAGTGTGTGCACTGACTGTTATATCTCAGCAGAGTGTGTGTGTGCACTGACTGTTATATCTCAGTAGAGTGTGTGTGTGCACTGACTGTTATATCTCAATAGAGTGTCTGTGCGCACTGACTGTTATATCTCAGTAGAGTGTATGTGTGCACTGACTGTTATATCTCAGTAGATTGTGTGTGTGCACTGACTGTTATCTCTCACTAGAGTGTGTGTGTGCACTGACTGTTATATCTCAGTCCAGTTTGTGCAATGACTGTTATATCACTGTAGAGTGTGTGTGTGCACTGACTATTATATCTCTGTCCAGTGTGAGCACTGACTGTTATATCTCAGTAGAGTGTGTGTGTGCACTGACTGTTATATCTCAGTGGAGTGTGTGTGTGCACTGACTGTTATATCTCAGTAGAGTGTGTGTGCGCACTGACTGTTATATCTCAGTAGAGTGTGTGTGTGCACTGACTGTTACATCTCAATCCAGTGTGTGCACTGGCTGTTGTATCTCAGTCCAGTGTGTGCACTGACTGTTATATCTCAGTGGAGTATGTGTGTGCACTGACTGTTAGATCTCAGTCCAGTGTGTGCACTGACTGTTATATCTCAGTACAGTGTATGTGTGCACTGACTGTTATATCTCAGTAGAGTGTGTGTGTGCACTGACTGTTATATCTCAGTAGAGTGTGTGCACTGACTATTATATCTCAGTAGATTGTGTGTGTGCACTGAATGTTGTATCTCAGTAGAGTGTGTGTGTGCGTGCACTGACTGTTATATCTCAGTAGAGTGTGTGTGTGCACTGACTGTTATATCTCAGTAGAGTGTGTGCACTGACTGTTATATCACAGTAGAGTGTGTGTGTGCACTGACTGTTATATCTCAGCAGAGTGTGTGTGTGCACTGACTGTTATATCTCAGTCCAGTGTGAGCACTGACTGTTATATCTCAGTCGAGTGTGTGTGTGCACTGACTGTTATATCTCAGTGGAGTGTGTGTGTGCACTGACTGTTATATCTCAGTAGAGTGTGTGTGCGCACTGACTGTTATATCTCAGTAGAGTGTGTGTGTGCACTGACTGTTATATCTCAATCCAGTGTGTGCACTGGCTGTTCTATCTCAGTCCACTGTGTGCACTGACTGTTATATCTCAGTGGAGTGTGTGTGTGCACTGACTGTTAGATCTCAGTCCAGTGTGTGCACTGACTGTTATATCTCAGTAGAGTGTGTGTGTGCACTGACTGTTATATCTCAATAGAGTGTCTGTGCGCACTGACTGTTATATCTCAGTCCAGTGTGTGCACTGACTGTTATATCTCAGCAGAGTGTGTGTGTGCACTGACTGTTATATCTCAGTAGAGTGTGTGTGTGCACTGACTGTTATATCTCAATAGAGTGTCTGTGCGCACTGACTGTTATATCTCAGTAGAGTGTATGTGTGCACTGACTGTTATATCTCAGTAGATTGTGTGTGTGCACTGACTGTTATCTCTCACTAGAGTGTGTGTGTGCACTGACTGTTATATCTCAGTGGAGTGTGAGTGTGCACTGACTGTTAGATCTCAGTCCAGTGTGTGCACTGACTTTTATATCTCAGTAGAGTGTGTGTGTGCACTGACTGTTATATCTCAGTAGAGTGTGTGTGTGCACTGACTGTTATATCTCAGTAGAGTGTGTGCACTGACTGTTATATCACAGTAGAGTGTGTGTGTGCACTGACTGTTATATCTCAGTCCAGTGTGTGCACTGACTGTTATATCTCAGTAGAGTGTGTGTGTGCACTGAATGTTGTATCTCAGTAGAGTGTGTGTGTGCGTGCACTGACTGTTATATCTCAGTAAAGTGTGTGTGTGCACTGACTGTTATATCTCAGTAGAGTGTGTGTGTGTACTGACTGTTATATCTCAGTAGAGTGTGTGTGTGCCCTGACTGTTATATCTCAGTAGAGTGTGTGTGTGCACTGACTGTTATATCTCAGTAGAGTGTGTGTGTGCACTGACTGTTATATCTCAGTAGAGTGTGTGCACTGACTGTTATATCTCAGTCGAGTGTGTGTGTGCACTGACTGTTATATCTCAGTCGAGTGTGTGTGTGCACTGACTGTTATATCTCAGTAGAGTGTGTGTGTGCGTGCACTGACTGTTATATCTCAGTAGAGTGTGTGTGTGCACTGACTGTTATATCTCAGTAGAGTGTTTGCACTGACTGTTATATCACAGTAGAGTGTGTGTGTGCACTGACTGTTATATCTCAGTAGAGTGTGTGTGTGCACTGACTGTTATATCTCAGTAGAGAGTGTGTGTGCACTGACTGTTATATCTCAGTAGAGTGTGTGTGTGCACTGACTGTTATATCTCAGTAGAGTGTGTGTGTGCACTGACTGTTATATCTCAGTAGAGTGTGTGTGCGCACTGACTGTTATATCTCAGTAGAGTGTGTGTGTGCACTGACTGTTATATCTCAATCCAGTGTGTGCACTGGCTGTTCTATCTCAGTCCAGTGTGTGCACTGACTGTAATATCTCAGTGGAGTGTGTGTGTGCACTGACTGTTATATCTCAGTAGAGTGTGTGTGTGCACTGACTGTTATATCTCAGTAGAGTGTGTGCACTGACTGTTATATCACAGTAGAGTGTGTGTGTGCACTGACTGTTATATCTCAGTCCAGTGTGTGCACTGACTGTTATATCTCAGTAGAGTGTGTGTGTGCACTGAATGTTGTATCTCAGTAGAGTGTGTGTGTGCGTGCACTGACTGTTATATCTCAGTAAAGTGTGTGTGTGCACTGACTGTTATATCTCAGTAGAGTGTGTGTGTGTACTGACTGTTATATCTCAGTAGAGTGTGTGTGTGCACTGACTGTTATATCTCAGTAGAGTGTGTGTGTGCACTGACTGTTATATCTCAGTAGAGTGTGTGTGTGCACTGACTGTTATATCTCAGTAGAGTGTGTGCACTGACTGTTATATCTCAGTCGAGTGTGTGTGTGCACTGACTGTTATATCTCAGTAGAGTGTGTGTGTGCACTGACTGTTATATCTCAGTAGAGTGTGTGCGTGCGTGCACTGACTGTTATATCTCAGTAGAGTGTGTGTGTGCACTGACTGTTATATCTCAGTAGAGTGTTTGCACTGACTGTTATATCACAGTAGAGTGTGTGTGTGCACTGACTGTTATATCTCAGTAGAGTGTGTGTGTGCACTGACTGTTATATCTCAGTAGAGAGTGTGTGTGCACTGACTGTTATATCTCAGTAGAGTGTGTGCTCTGACTGTTATATCTCAGTAGAGTGTGTGTGTGCACTGACTGTTATATGTCATTAGAGTGTGTGCACTGACTGTTATATCTCAGTCCAGTTTGTGCACTGACTGTTATATCTCAGTAGAGTGTGTGTGTGCACTGACTGTTATATCTCAGTCGAGTGTGTGTGTGCACTGACTGTTATATCTCAGTGGAGTGTGTGCACTGACTGTTATATCTCAGTAGAGTGTGTGTGTGCACTGACTGTTATATCTCAGTAGAGTGTTTGCACTGACTGTTATATCTCAGTAGAGTGTGTGTGTGCACTGACTGTTATATCTCAGTAGATTGTGTGTGTGCACTGACTGTTATCTCTCACTAGAGTGTGTGTGTGCACTGACTGTTATATCTCAGTCCAGTTTGTGCAATGACTGTTATATCACAGTAGAGTGTGTGTGTGCACTGACTATTATATCTCTGTCCAGTGTGAGCACTGACTGTTATATCTCAGTAGAGTGTGTGTGTGCACTGACTGTTATATCTCAGTGGAGTGTGTGTGTGCACTGACTGTTATATCTCAGTAGAGTGTGTGTGCGCACTGACTGTTATATCTCAGTAGAGTGTGTGTGTGCACTGACTGTTATATCTCAATCCAGTGTGTGCACTGGCTGTTGTATCTCAGTCCAGTGTGTGCACTGACTGTTATATCTCAGTGGAGTATGTGTGTGCACTGACTGTTAGATCTCAGTCCAGTGTGTGCACTGACTGTTATATCTCAGTACAGTGTATGTGTGCACTGACTGTTATATCTCAGTAGAGTGTGTGTGTGCACTGACTGTTATATCTCAGTAGAGTGTGTGCACTGACTGTTATATCACAGTAGAGTGTGTGTGTGCACTGACTGTTATATCTCAGTAGAGTGTGTGTGTGCACTGAATGTTGTATCTCAGTAGAGTGTGTGTGTGCGTGCACTGACTGTTATATCTCAGTAGAGTGTGTGTGTGCACTGACTGTTATATCTCAGTAGAGTGTGTGCACTGACTGTTATATCACAGTAGAGTGTGTGTGCGCACTGACTGTTATATCTCAGTCCAGTGTGTGCACTGACTGTTATATCTCAGCAGAGTGTCTGTGCGCACTGACTGTTATATCTCAGTCCAGTGTGTGCACTGACTGTTATATCTCAGCAGAGTGTGTGTGTGCACTGACTGTTATATCTCAGTAGAGTGTGTGTGTGCACTGACTGTTATATCTCAATAGAGTGTCTGTGCGCACTGACTGTTATATCTCAGTAGAGTGTATGTGTGCACTGACTGTTATATCTCAGTAGATTGTGTGTGTGCACTGACTTTTATCTCTCACTAGAGTGTGTGTGTGCACTGACTGTTATATCTCAGTCCAGTTTGTGCAATGACTGTTATATCACAGTAGAGTGTGTGTGTGCACTGACTATTATATCTCTGTCCAGTGTGAGCACTGACTGTTATATCTCAGTGGAGTGTGTGTGTGCACTGACTGTTAGATCTCAGTCCAGTGTGTGCACTGACTGTTATATCTCAGTAGAGTGTGTGTGTGCACTGACTGTTATATCTCAATAGAGTGTCTGTGCGCACTGACTGTTATATCTCAGTCCAGTGTGTGCACTGACTGTTATATCTCAGCAGAGTGTGTGTGTGCACTGACTGTTATATCTCAGTAGAGTGTGTGTGTGCACTGACTGTTATATCTCAATAGAGTGTCTGTGCGCACTGACTGTTATATCTCAGTAGAGTGTATGTGTGCACTGACTGTTATATCTCAGTAGATTGTGTGTGTGCACTGACTGTTATCTCTCACTAGAGTGTGTGGGTGCACTGACTGTTATATCTCAGTCCAGTTTGTGCAATGACTGTTATATCACAGTAGAGTGTGTGTGTGCACTGACTATTATATCTCTGTCCAGTGTGAGCACTGACTGTTATATCTCAGTAGAGTGTGTGTGTGCACTGACTGTTATATCTCAGTGGAGTGTGTGTGTGCACTGACTGTTATATCTCAGTAGAGTGTGTGTGCGCACTGACTGTTATATCTCAGTAGAGTGTGTGTGTGCACTGACTGTTATATCTCAATCCAGTGTGTGCACTGGCTGTTGTATCTCAGTCCAGTGTGTGCACTGACTGTTATATCTCAGTGGAGTATGTGTGTGCACTGACTGTTAGATCTCAGTCCAGTGTGTGCACTGACTGTTATATCTCAGTACAGTGTATGTGTGCACTGACTGTTATATCTCAGTAGAGTGTGTGTGTGCACTGACTGTTATATCTCAGTAGAGTGTGTGCACTGACTATTATATCTCTGTAGATTGTGTGTGTGCACTGAATGTTGTATCTCAGTAGAGTGTGTGTGTGCGTGCACTGACTGTTATATCTCAGTAGAGTGTGTGTGTGCACTGACTGTTATATCTCAGTAGAGTGTGTGCACTGACTGTTATATCACAGTAGAGTGTGTGTGTGCACTGACTGTTATATCTCAGTAGAGTGTGTGTGTGCACTGACTGTTATATCTCAGTCCAGTGTGAGCACTGACTGTTATATCTCAGTCGAGTGTGTGTGTGCACTGACTGTTATATCTCAGTGGAGTGTGTGTGTGCACTGACTGTTATATCTCAGTAGAGTTTGTGTGCGCACTGACTGTTATATCTCAGTAGAGTGTGTGTGTGCACTGACTGTTATATCTCAATCCAGTGTGTGCACTGGCTGTTCTATCTCAGTCCACTGTGTGCACTGACTGTTATATCTCAGTGGAGTTTGTGTGTGCACTGACTGTTAGATCTCAGTCCAGTGTGTGCACTGACTGTTATATCTCAGTAGAGTGTGTGTGTGCACTGACTGTTATATCTCAATAGAGTGTCTGTGCGCACTGACTGTTATATCTCAGTCCAGTGTGTGCACTGACTGTTATATCTCAGCAGAGTGTGTGTGTGCACTGACTGTTATATCTCAGTAGAGTGTGTGTGTGCACTGACTGTTATATCTCAATAGAGTGTCTGTGCGCACTGACTGTTATATCTCAGTAGAGTGTATGTGTGCACTGACTGTTATATCTCAGTAGATTGTGTGTGTGCACTGACTGTTATCTCTCAGTAGAGTGTGTGTGTGCACTGACTGTTATATCTCAGTGGAGTGTGAGTGTGCACTGACTGTTAGATCTCAGTCCAGTGTGTGCACTGACTGTTATATCTCAGTAGAGTGTGTGTGTGCACTGACTGTTATATCTCAGTAGAGTGTGTGTGTGCACTGACTGTTATATCTCAGTAGAGTGTGTGCACTGACTGTTATATCACAGTAGAGTGTGTGTGTGCACTGACTGTTATATCTCAGTCCAGTGTGTGCACTGACTGTTATATCTCAGTAGAGTGTGTGTGTGCACTGAATGTTGTATCTCAGTAGAGTGTGTGTGTGCGTGCACTGACTGTTATATCTCAGTAAAGTGTGTGTGTGCACTGACTGTTATATCTCAGTAGAGTGTGTGTGTGTACTGACTGTTATATCTCAGTAGAGTGTGTGTGTGCACTGACTGTTATATCTCAGTAGAGTGTGTGTGTGCACTGACTGTTATATCTCAGTAGAGTGTGTGTGTGCACTGACTGTTATATCTCAGTAGAGTGTGTGCACTGACTGTTATATCTCAGTCGAGTGTGTGTGTGCACTGACTGTTATATCTCAGTCGAGTGTGTGTGTGCACTGACTGTTATATCTCAGTAGAGTGTGTGTGTGCGTGCACTGACTGTTATATCTCAGTAGAGTGTGTGTGTGCACTGACTGTTATATCTCAGTAGAGTGTTTGCACTGACTGTTATATCACAGTAGAGTGTGTGTGTGCACTGACTGTTATATCTCAGTAGAGTGTGTGTGTGCACTGACTGTTATATCTCAGTAGAGAGTGTGTGTGCACTGACTGTTATATCTCAGTAGAGTGTGTGTGTGCACTGACTGTTATATCTCAGTAGAGTGTGTGTGTGCACTGACTGTTATATCTCAGTAGAGTGTGTGTGCGCACTGACTGTTATATCTCAGTAGAGTGTGTGTGTGCACTGACTGTTATATCTCAATCCAGTGTGTGCACTGGCTGTTCTATCTCAGTCCAGTGTGTGCACTGACTGTAATATCTCAGTGGAGTGTGTGTGTGCACTGACTGTTATATCTCAGTAGAGTGTGTGTGTGCACTGACTGTTATATCTCAGTAGAGTGTGTGCACTGACTGTTATATCACAGTAGAGTGTGTGTGTGCACTGACTGTTATATCTCAGTCCAGTGTGTGCACTGACTGTTATATCTCAGTAGAGTGTGTGTGTGCACTGAATGTTGTATCTCAGTAGAGTGTGTGTGTGCGTGCACTGACTGTTATATCTCAGTAAAGTGTGTGTGTGCACTGACTGTTATATCTCAGTAGAGTGTGTGTGTGTACTGACTGTTATATCTCAGTAGAGTGTGTGTGTGCACTGACTGTTATATCTCAGTAGAGTGTGTGTGTGCACTGACTGTTATATCTCAGTAGAGTGTGTGTGTGCACTGACTGTTATATCTCAGTAGAGTGTGTGCACTGACTGTTATATCTCAGTCGAGTGTGTGTCTGCACTGACTGTTATATCTCAGTAGAGTGTGTGTGTGCACCGACTGTTATATCTCAGTAGAGTGTGTGCGTGCGTGCACTGACTGTTATATCTCAGTAGAGTGTGTGTGTGCACTGACTGTTATATCTCAGTAGAGTGTTTGCACTGACTGTTATATCACAGTAGAGTGTGTGTGTGCACTGACTGTTATATCTCAGTAGAGTGTGTGTGTGCACTGACTGTTATATCTCAGTAGAGAGTGTGTGTGCACTGACTGTTATATGTCATTAGAGTGTGTGCACTGACTGTTATATCTCAGTCCAGTTTGTGCACTGACTGTTATATCTCAGTAGAGTGTGTGTGTGCACTGACTGTTATATCTCAGTCGAGTGTGTGTGTGCACTGACTGTTATATCTCAGTAGAGTGTGTGTGTGCACTGACTGTTATATCTCAATAGAGTGTCTGTGCGCACTGACTGTTATATCTCAGTAGAGTGTATGTGTGCACTGACTGTTATATCTCAGTAGATTGTGTGTGTGCACTGACTGTTATCTCTCACTAGAGTGTGTGTGTGCACTGACTGTTATATCTCAGTGGAGTGTGAGTGTGCACTGACTGTTAGATCTCAGTCCAGTGTGTGCACTGACTGTTATATCTCAGTAGAGTGTGTGTGTGCACTGACTGTTATATCTCAGTAGAGTGTGTGTGTGCACTGACTGTTATATCTCAGTAGAGTGTGTGCACTGACTGTTATATCACAGTAGAGTGTGTGTGTGCACTGACTGTTATATCTCAGTCCAGTGTGTGCACTGACTGTTATATCTCAGTAGAGTGTGTGTGTGCACTGAATGTTGTATCTCAGTAGAGTGTGTGTGTGCGTGCACTGACTGTTATATCTCAGTAAAGTGTGTGTGTGCACTGACTGTTATATCTCAGTAGAGTGTGTGTGTGTACTGACTGTTATATCTCAGTAGAGTGTGTGTGTGCACTGACTGTTATATCTCAGTAGAGTGTGTGTGTGCACTGACTGTTATATCTCAGTAGAGTGTGTGTGTGCACTGACTGTTATATCTCAGTAGAGTGTGTGCACTGACTGTTATATCTCAGTCGAGTGTGTGTGTGCACTGACTGTTATATCTCAGTCGAGTGTGTGTGTGCACTGACTGTTATATCTCAGTAGAGTGTGTGTGTGCGTGCACTGACTGTTATATCTCAGTAGAGTGTGTGTGTGCACTGACTGTTATATCTCAGTAGAGTGTTTGCACTGACTGTTATATCACAGTAGAGTGTGTGTGTGCACTGACTGTTATATCTCAGTAGAGTGTGTGTGTGCACTGACTGTTATATCTCAGTAGAGAGTGTGTGTGCACTGACTGTTATATCTCAGTAGAGTGTGTGTGTGCACTGACTGTTATATCTCAGTAGAGTGTGTGTGTGCACTGACTGTTATATCTCAGTAGAGTGTGTGTGCGCACTGACTGTTATATCTCAGTAGAGTGTGTGTGTGCACTGACTGTTATATCTCAATCCAGTGTGTGCACTGGCTGTTCTATCTCAGTCCAGTGTGTGCACTGACTGTAATATCTCAGTGGAGTGTGTGTGTGCACTGACTGTTATATCTCAGCAGAGTGTGTGTGTGCACTGACTGTTATATCTCAGTAGAGTGTGTGTGTGCACTGACTGTTATATCTCAGTAGAGTGTGTGTGTGCGTGCACTGACTGTTATATCTCAGTAGAGTGTGTGTGTGCACTGACTGTTATATCTCAGTAGAGTGTTTGCACTGACTGTTATATCACAGTAGAGTGTGTGTGTGCACTGACTGTTATATCTCAGTAGAGTGTGTGTGTGCACTGACTGTTATATCTCAGTAGAGAGTGTGTGTGCACTGACTGTTATATCTCAGTAGAGTGTGTGTGTGCACTGACTGTTATATCTCAGTAGAGTGTGTGTGTGCACTGACTGTTATATCTCAGTAGAGTGTGTGTGCGCACTGACTGTTATATCTCAGTAGAGTGTGTGTGTGCACTGACTGTTATATCTCAATCCAGTGTGTGCACTGGCTGTTCTATCTCAGTCCAGTGTGTGCACTGACTGTAATAACTCAGTGGAGTGTGTGTGTGCACTGACTGTTATATCTCAGTAGAGTGTGTGTGTGCACTGACTGTTATATCTCAGTAGAGTGTGTGCACTGACTGTTATATCACAGTAGAGTGTGTGTGTGCACTGACTGTTATATCTCAGTCCAGTGTGTGCACTGACTGTTATATCTCAGTAGAGTGTGTGTGTGCACTGAATGTTGTATCTCAGTAGAATGTGTGTGTGCGTGCACTGACTGTTATATCTCAGTAAAGTGTGTGTGTGCACTGACTGTTATATCTCAGTAGAGTGTGTGTGTGTACTGACTGTTATATCTCAGTAGAGTGTGTGTGTGCACTGACTGTTATATCTCAGTAGAGTGTGTGTGTGCACTGACTGTTATATCTCAGTAGAGTGTGTGTGTGCACTGACTGTTATATCTCAGTAGAGTGTGTGCACTGACTGTTATATCTCAGTCGAGTGTGTGTCTGCACTGACTGTTATATCTCAGTAGAGTGTGTGTGTGCACTGACTGTTATATCTCAGTAGAGTGTGTGCGTGCGTGCACTGACTGTTATATCTCAGTAGAGTGTGTGTGTGCACTGACTGTTATATCTCAGTAGAGTGTTTGCACTGACTGTTATATCACAGTAGAGTGTGTGTGTGCACTGACTGTTATATCTCAGTAGAGTGTGTGTGTGCACTGACTGTTATATCTCAGTAGAGAGTGTGTGTGCACTGACTGTTATATCTCAGTAGAGTGTGTGCTCTGACTGTTATATCTCAGTCGAGTGTGTGTGTGCACTGACTGTTATATGTCATTAGAGTGTGTGCACTGACTGTTATATCTCAGTCCAGTTTGTGCACTGACTGTTATATCTCAGTAGAGTGTGTGTGTGCACTGACTGTTATATCTCAGTCGAGTGTGTGTGTGCACTGACTGTTATATCTCAGTAGAGTGTGTGTGTGCACTGACTGTTATATCTCAATAGAGTGTCTGTGCGCACTGACTGTTATATCTCAGTAGAGTGTATGTGTGCACTGACTGTTATATCTCAGTAGATTGTGTGTGTGCACTGACTGTTATCTCTCACTAGAGTGTGTGTGTGCACTGACTGTTATATCTCAGTGGAGTGTGAGTGTGCACTGACTGTTAGATCTCAGTCCAGTGTGTGCACTGACTGTTATATCTCAGTAGAGTGTGTGTGTGCACTGACTGTTATATCTCAGTAGAGTGTGTGTGTGCACTGACTGTTATATCTCAGTAGAGTGTGTGCACTGACTGTTATATCACAGTAGAGTGTGTGTGTGCACTGACTGTTATATCTCAGTAGAGTGTGTGTGTGCACTGACTGTTATATCTCAGTAGAGTGTGTGTGTGCACTGACTGTTATATCTCAGTAGAGTGTGTGTGTGCACTGACTGTTATATCTCAGTAGAGTGTGTGCACTGACTGTTATATCACAGTAGAGTGTGTGTGTGCACTGACTGTTATATCTCAGTCCAGTGTGTGCACTGACTGTTATATCTCAGTAGAGTGTGTGTGTGCACTGAATGTTGTATCTCAGTAGAGTGTGTGTGTGCGTGCACTGACTGTTATATCTCAGTAAAGTGTGTGTGTGCACTGACTGTTATATCTCAGTAGAGTGTGTGTGTGTACTGACTGTTATATCTCAGTAGAGTGTGTGTGTGCACTGACTGTTATATCTCAGTAGAGTGTGTGTGTGCACTGACTGTTATATCTCAGTAGAGTGTGTGTGTGCACTGACTGTTATATCTCAGTAGAGTGTGTGCACTGACTGTTATATCTCAGTCGAGTGTGTGTGTGCACTGACTGTTATATCTCAGTCGAGTGTGTGTGTGCACTGACTGTTATATCTCAGTAGAGTGTGTGTGTGCGTGCACTGACTGTTATATCTCAGTAGAGTGTGTGTGTGCACTGACTGTTATATCTCAGTAGAGTGTTTGCACTGACTGTTATATCACAGTAGAGTGTGTGTGTGCACTGACTGTTATATCTCAGTAGAGTGTGTGTGTGCACTGACTGTTATATCTCAGTAGAGAGTGTGTGTGCACTGACTGTTATATCTCAGTAGAGTGTGTGTGTGCACTGACTGTTATATCTCAGTAGAGTGTGTGTGTGCACTGACTGTTATATCTCAATCCAGTGTGTGCACTGGCTGTTCTATCTCAGTCCAGTGTGTGCACTGACTGTAATATCTCAGTGGAGTGTGTGTGTGCACTGACTGTTATATCTCAGTAGAGTGTGTGTGTGCACTGACTGTTATATCTCAGTAGAGTGTGTGCACTGACTGTTATATCACAGTAGAGTGTGTGTGTGCACTGACTGTTATATCTCAGTCCAGTGTGTGCACTGACTGTTATATCTCAGTAGAGTGTGTGTGTGCACTGAATGTTGTATCTCAGTAGAGTGTGTGTGTGCGTGCACTGACTGTTATATCTCAGTAAAGTGTGTGTGTGCACTGACTGTTATATCTCAGTAGAGTGTGTGTGTGTACTGACTGTTATATCTCAGTAGAGTGTGTGTGTGCACTGACTGTTATATCTCAGTAGAGTGTGTGTGTGCACTGACTGTTATATCTCAGTAGAGTGTGTGTGTGCACTGACTGTTATATCACAGTAGAGTGTGTGCACTGACTGTTATATCTCAGTAGAGTGTGTGTGTGCACTGACTGTTATATCTCAGTAGAGTGTGTGTGTGCACTGACTGTTATATCTCAGTAGAGTGTGTGCTCTGACTGTTATATCTCAGTAGAGTGTGTGTGTGCACTGACTGTTATATGTCATTAGAGTGTGTGCACTGACTGTTATATCTCAGTCCAGTTTGTGCACTGACTGTTATATCTCAGTAGAGTGTGTGTGTGCACTGACTGTTATATCTCAGTCGAGTGTGTGTGTGCACTGACTGTTATATCTCAGTGGAGTGTGTGCACTGACTGTTATATCTCAGTAGAGTGTGTGTGTGCACTGACTGTTATATCTCAGTAGAGTGTTTGCACTGACTGTTATATCTCAGTAGAGTGTGTGTGTGCACTGACTGTTATATCTCAGTAGAGTGTGTGTGTGCACTGACTGTTATATCTCAGTAGAGTGTGTGTGTGCACTGACTGTTATATCTCAGTAGAGTGTGTGCACTGACTGTTATATCACAGTAGAGTGTGTGTGTGCACTGACTGTTATATCTCAGTAGAGTGTGTGTGTGCACTGACTGTTATATTTCAGTGGAGTGTGTGCACTGACTGTTATATCTCAGTAGAGTCTGTGTGTGCACTGATTGTTATATCTCAGTAGTGTGTGTGTGTGCACTGACTGTTATATCTCAGTCGAGTGTGTGTGTGCACTGACTGTTATATCTCAGTAGAGTGTGTGCACTGACTGTTATATCACAGTAGAGTGTGTGTGTGCACTGACTGTTATATCTCAGTCCAGTGTGAGCACTGACTGTTATATCTCAGTAGAGTGTGTGTGTGCACTGACTGTTATATCTCAGTCATGTGTGTGTGTGCACTGACTGTTATATCTCAGTCGAGTGTGTGTGTGCACTGACTGTTATATCTCAGTAGAGTGTGTGCACTGACTGTTATATCACAGTAGAGTGTGTGTGCACTGACTGTTATATCTCAGTCCAGTGTGTGCACTGACTGTTATATCTCAGTAGAGTGTGTGTGTGCACTGATTGTTATATCTCAGTAGAGTGTGTGTCTGCACTGACTGTTATATCTCAGTAGAGTGTGTGCACTGACTGTTATATCACAGTAGTGTGTGTGTGTGCACTGACTGTTATATCTCAGTCCAGTGTGTGCATTGACTGTTATATCTCAGTCCAGTTTGTGCACTGACTGTTATATCTCAGTAGAGTGTGTGTGTGCACTGGCTGTTCTATCTCAGTCCAGTGTGTGCACTGACTGTTATATCTCAGTAGAGTGTGTGTGTGCACTGACTGTTATATCTCAGTAGAGTGTGTGTGTGCATTGACTGTTATATCTCAGTCCAGTTTGTGCACTGACTGTTATATCTCAGTAGAGTGTGTGAGCACTGACTGTAATATCTCAGTCCAGTGTGTGCACTGACTGTTATATCTCAGTAGAGTGTGTGTGTGCACTGATTGTTATATCTCAGTAGAGTGTGTGTGTGCACTGACTGTTATATCTCAGTAGAGTGTGTGCACTGACTGGTATATCACAGGAGTGTGTGTGTGTGCACTGACTGTTATATCTCAGTAGAGTGTGTGTGCACTGACTGTTATATCTCAGTCCAGTGTGTGCACTGACTGTTATATCTCAGTAAAGTGTGTGTGTGCATTGACTGTTATATCTCAGTCCAGTTTGTGCACTGACTGTTATATCTCAGTAGAGTTTGTGTGTGCATTGACTGTTATATCTCAGTCCAGTTTGTGCACTGACTGTTATATCTCAGTAGAGTGTGTGTGCACTGACTGTTATATCTCAGTCCAGTGTGTGCACTGACTGTTATATCTCAGTAGAGTGTGTGTGTGCACTGACTGTTATATCTCAGTAGAGTGTGTGTACACTGACTGTTATATCTCAGTCCAGTGTGTGCACTGACTGTTATATCTCAGTAGAGTGTGTGTGTGCACTGATTGTTATATCTCAGTAGAGTGTGTGTGCACTGACTGTTATATCTCAGTCCAGTGTGTGCACTGACTGTTATATCTCAGTAGAGTGTGTGTGTGCATTGACTGTTATATCTCAGTCCAGTTTGTGCACTGACTGTTATATCTCAGTGGAGTGTGTGTGTGCATTGACTGTTATATCTCAGTCCAGTTTGTGCACTGACTGTTATATCTCAGTAGAGTGTGAGTGCACTGACTGTTATATCTCAGTCCAGTGTGTGCACTGTTATATCTCAGTAGATTGTGTGTGTGCACTGACTGTTATATCTCAGTCCAGTGTGTGCACTGACTGTTATATCTCAGTAGAGTGTGTGTGTGCACTGACTGTTATATCTCAGTCCAGTGTGTGCACTGACTGTTATATCTCAGTAGAGTGTGTGTGTGCATTGACTGTTATATCTCAGTCCAGTTTGTGCACTGACTGTTATATCTCAGTAGAGTGTGTGTGTGCACTGATTGTTATATCTCAGCAGAGTGTGTGTGTGCACTGACTGTTATATCTCAGTCCAGTGTGTGCACTGACTGTTATATCTCAGTAGAGTGTGTGTGTGCACTGACTGTTATATCTCAGTAGAGTGTGTGTGTGCACTGACTGTTATATCTCAGTCCAGTGTGTGCACTGACTGTTATATCTCAGTCCAGTGTGTGCACTGACTGTTATATCTCAGTCCAGTGTGTGCACTGACTGTTATATCTCAGTAGAGTGTGTGTGTGCACTGACTGTTATATCTCAGTCCAGTGTGTGCACTGACTGTTATATCTCAGTCCAGTTTGTGCACTGACTGTTATATCTCAGTAGAGTGTGTGTGCACTGACTGTTATATCTCAGTCCAGTGTGTGCACTGATTGTTATATCTCAGTAGTGTGTGTGCACTGACTGTTATATCTCAGTAGAGTGTGTGCACTGACTGGTATATCACAGTAGAGTGTGTGTGTGCACTGATTGTTATATCTCAGTAGAGTGTGTGTGTGCACTGACTGTTATATCTCAGTCCAGTGTGTGCACTGACTGTTATATCTCAGTAGAGTGTGTGTGTGCACTGACTGTTATATCTCAGTAGAGTGTGTGTGTGCACTGACTGTTATATCTCAGTCCAGTGTGTGCACGGACTGTTATATCTCAGTCCAGTGTGTGCACTGACTGTTATATCTCAGTCCAGTGTGTGCACTGATTGTTATATCTCAGTAGAGTGTGTGTGTGCACTGACTGTTATATCTCAGTCCAGTGTGTGCACTGACTGTTATATCTCAGTCCAGTGTGTGCACTGACTGTCATATCTCAGTCCAGTGTGTGCACTGATTGTTATATCTCAGTAGAGTGTGTGTGTGCACTGACTGTTATATCTCAGTCCAGTGTGTGCACTGACTGTTATATCTCAGTCCAGTGTGTGCACTGATTGTTATATCTCAGTAGATTGTGTGTGTGCACTGACCGTTATATCTCAGTCCTGTGTGTGCACTGACTGTTATATCTCAGTAGAGTGTGTGTGCACTGACTGTTATATCTCAGTCCAGTGTGTGCACTGACTGTTATATCTCAGTAGAGTGTGTGTGTGCACTGATTGTTATATCTCAGTAGAGTGTGTGTGTGCACTGACTGTTATATCTCAGTAGAGTGTGTGCACTGACTGTTATATCACAGTAGTGTGTGTGTGTGCACTGACTGTTATATCTCAGTCCAGTGTGTGCATTGACTGTTATATCTCAGTCCAGTTTGTGCACTGACTGTTATATCTCAGTAGAGTGTGTGTGTGCACTGGCTGTTCTATCTCAGTCCAGTGTGTGCACTGACTGTTATATCTCAGTAGAGTGTGTGTGTGCACTGACTGTTATATCTCAGTAGAGTGTGTGTGTGCATTGACTGTTATATCTCAGTCCAGTTTGTGCACTGACTGTTATATCTCAGTAGAGTGTGTGTGCACTGACTGTTATATCTCAGTCCAGTGTGTGCACTGACTGTTGTATCTCAGTAGAGTGTGCGTGTGCACTGATTGTTATATCTCAGTAGAGTGTGTGTGTGCACTGACTGTTATATCTCAGTAGAGTGTGTGCACTGACTGGTATATCACAGGAGTGTGTGTGTGTGCACTGACTGTTATATCTCAGTAGAGTGTGTGTGCACTGACTGTTATATCTCAGTCCAGTGTGTGCACTGACTGTTATATCTCAGTAAAGTGTGTGTGTGCATTGACTGTTATATCTCAGTCCAGTTTGTGCACTGACTGTTATATCTCAGTAGAGTTTGTGTGTGCATTGACTGTTATATCTCAGTCCAGTTTGTGCACTGACTGTTATATCTCAGTAGAGTGTGTGTGCACTGACTGTTATATCTCAGTCCAGTGTGTGCACTGACTGTTATATCTCAGTAGAGTGTGTGTGTGCACTGACTGTTATATCTCAGTAGAGTGTGTGTGCACTGACTGTTATATCTCAGTCCAGTGTGTGCACTGACTGTTATATCTCAGTAGAGTGTGTGTGTGCACTGATTGTTATATCTCAGTAGAGTGTGTGTGCACTGACTGTTATATCTCAGTCCAGTGTGTGCACTGACTGTTATATCTCAGTAGAGTGTGTGTGTGCATTGACTGTTATATCTCAGTTCAGTTTGTGCACTGACTGTTATATCTCAGTAGAGTGTGTGTGTGCATTGACTGTTATATCTCAGTCCAGTTTGCGCACTGACTGTTATATCTCAGTAGAGTGTGTGTGCACTGACTGTTATATCTCAGTCCAGTGTGTGCACTGTTATATCTCAGTAGATTGTGTGTGTGCACTGACTGTTATATCTCAGTCCAGTGTGTGCACTGACTGTTATATCTCAGTAGAGTGTGTGTGTGCACTGACTGTTATATCTCAGTCCAGTGTGTGCACTGACTGTTATATCTCAGTAGAGTGTGTGTGTGCATTGACTGTTATCTCTCAGTCCAGTTTGTGCACTGACTGTTATATCTCAGTAGAGTGTGTGTGCACTGACTGTTATATCTCAGTCCAGTGTGTGCACTGATTGTTATATCTCAGTAGTGTGTGTGCACTGACTGTTATATCTCAGTAGAGTGTGTGCACTGACTGGTATATCACAGTAGAGTGTGTGTGTGCACTGATTGTTATATCTCAGTAGAGTGTGTGTGTGCACTGACTGTTATATCTCAGTCCAGTGTGTGCACTGACTGTTATATCTCAGTAGAGTGTGTGTGTGCACTGACTGTTATATCTCAGTAGAGTGTGTGTGTGCACTGACTGTTATATCTCAGTCCAGTGTGTGCACGGACTGTTATATCTCAGTCCAGTGTGTGCACTGACTGTTATATCTCAGTCCAGTGTGTGCACTGATTGTTATATCTCAGTAGAGTGTGTGTGTGCACTGACTGTTATATCTCAGTCCAGTGTGTGCACTGACTGTTATATCTCAGTCCAGTGTGTGCACTGACTGTTATATCTCAGTCCAGTGTGTGCACTGATTGTTATATCTCAGTAGAGTGTGTGTGTGCACTGACTGTTATATCTCAGTCCAGTGTGTGCACTGACTGTTATATCTCAGTCCAGTGTGTGCACTGATTGTTATATCTCAGTAGATTGTGTGTGTGCACTGACCGTTATATCTCAGTCCTGTGTGTGCACTGACTGTTATATCTCAGTAGAGTGTGTGTGCACTGACTGTTATATCTCAGTCCAGTGTGTGCACTGACTGTTATATCTCAGTAGAGTGTGTGTGTGCACTGATTGTTATATCTCAGTAGAGTGTGTGTGTGCACTGACTGTTATATCTCAGTAGAGTGTGTGCACTGACTGTTATATCACAGTAGTGTGTGTGTGTGCACTGACTGTTATATCTCAGTCCAGTGTGTGCATTGACTGTTATATCTCAGTCCAGTTTGTGCACTGACTGTTATATCTCAGTAGAGTGTGTGTGTGCACTGGCTGTTCTATCTCAGTCCAGTGTGTGCACTGACTGTTATATCTCAGTAGAGTGTGTGTGTGCACTGACTGTTATATCTCAGTAGAGTGTGTGTGTGCATTGACTGTTATATCTCAGTCCAGTTTGTGCACTGACTGTTATATCTCAGTAGAGTGTGTGTGCACTGACTGTTATATCTCAGTCCAGTGTGTGCACTGACTGTTATATCTCAGTAGAGTGTGTGTGTGCACTGATTGTTATATCTCAGTAGAGTGTGTGTGTGCACTGACTGTTATATCTCAGTAGAGTGTGTGCACTGACTGGTATATCACAGGAGTGTGTGTGTGTGCACTGACTGTTATATCTCAGTAGAGTGTGTGTGCACTGACTGTTATATCTCAGTCCAGTGTGTGCACTGACTGTTATATCTCAGTAAAGTGTGTGTGTGCATTGACTGTTATATCTCAGTCCAGTTTGTGCACTGACTGTTATATCTCAGTAGAGTTTGTGTGTGCATTGACTGTTATATCTCAGTCCAGTTTGTGCACTGACTGTTATATGTCAGTAGTGTGTGTGTGCACTGACTGTTATATCTCAGTCCAGTGTGTGCACTGACTGTTATATCTCAGTAGAGTGTGTGTGTGCACTGACTGTTATATCTCAGTAGAGTGTGTGTGCACTGACTGTTATATCTCAGTCCAGTGTGTGCACTGACTGTTATATCTCAGTAGAGTGTGTGTGTGCACTGATTGTTATATCTCAGTAGAGTGTGTGTGCACTGACTGTTATATCTCAGTCCAGTGTGTGCACTGACTGTTATATCTCAGTAGAGTGTGTGTGTGCATTGACTGTTATATCTCAGTTCAGTTTGTGCACTGACTGTTATATCTCAGTAGAGTGTGTGTGTGCATTGACTGTTATATCTCAGTCCAGTTTGCGCACTGACTGTTATATCTCAGTAGAGTGTGTGTGCACTGACTGTTATATCTCAGTCCAGTGTGTGCACTGTTATATCTCAGTAGATTGTGTGTGTGCACTGACTGTTATATCTCAGTCCAGTGTGTGCACTGACTGTTATATCTCAGTAGAGTGTGTGTGTGCACTGACTGTTATATCTCAGTCCAGTGTGTGCACTGACTGTTATATCTCAGTAGAGTGTGTGTGTGCATTGACTGTTATCTCTCAGTCCAGTTTGTGCACTGACTGTTATATCTCAGTAGAGTGTGTGTGCACTGACTGTTATATCTCAGTCCAGTGTGTGCACTGATTGTTATATCTCAGTAGTGTGTGTGCACTGACTGTTATATCTCAGTAGAGTGTGTGCACTGACTGGTATATCACAGTAGAGTGTGTGTGTGCACTGACTGTTATATCTCAGTCCAGTGTGTGCACTGACTGTTATATCTCAGTAGAGTGTGTGTGTGCACTGACTGTTATATCTCAGTAGAGTGTGTGTGTGCACTGACTGTTATATCTCAGTCCAGTGTGTGCACTGACTGTTATATCTCAGTCCAGTGTGTGCACTGACTGTTATATCTCAGTAGAGTGTGTGTGCACTGACTGTTATATCTCAGTCCAGTGTGTGCACTGACTGTTATATCTCAGTCCAGTTTGTGCACTGACTGTTATATCTCAGTAGTGTGTGTGCACTGACTGTTATATCTCAGTCCAGTGTGTGCACTGATTGTTATATCTCAGTAGTGTGTGTGCACTGACTGTTATATCTCAGTAGAGTGTGTGCACTGACTGGTATATCACAGTAGAGTGTGTGTGTGCACTGATTGTTATATCTCAGTAGAGTGTGTGTGTGCACTGACTGTTATATCTCAGTCCAGTTTGTGCACTGACTGTTATATCTCAGTAGAGTGTGTGTGTGCACTGACTGTTATATCTCAGTAGAGTGTGTGTGTGCACTGACTGTTATATCTCAGTCCAGTGTGTGCACTGACTGTTATATCTCAGTCCAGTGTGTGCACTGACTGTTATATCTCAGTCCAGTGTGTGCACTGATTGTTATATCTCAGTAGAGTGTGTGTGTGCACTGACTGTTATATCTCAGTCCAGTGTGTGCACTGACTGTTATATCTCAGTCCAGTGTGTGCACTGACTGTTATATCTCAGTCCAGTGTGTGCACTGATTGTTATATCTCAGTAGAGTGTGTGTGTGCACTGACTGTTATATCTCAGTCCAGTGTGTGCACTGACTGTTATATCTCAGTCCAGTGTGTGCACTGATTGTTATATCTCAGTAGAGTGTGTGTGTGCACTGACTGTTATATCTCAGTCCAGTGTGTGCACTGATTGTTATATCTCAGTAGAGTGTGTGTGTGCACTGACTGTTATATCTCAGTCCAGTGTGTGCACTGACTGTTATATCTCAGTCCAGTGTGTGCACTGATTGTTATATCTCAGTAGAGTGTGTGTGTGCACTGACTGTTATATCTCAGTCCAGTGTGTGCACTGACTGTTATATCTCAGTCCAGTGTGTGCACTGATTGTTATATCTCAGTAGAGTGTGTGTGTGCACTGACTGTTATATCTCAGTCCAGTGTGTGCACTGACTGTTATATCTCAGTCCAGTGTGTGCACTGACTGTTATATCTCAGTCCAGTGTGTGCACTGATTGTTATATCTCAGTAGAGTGTGTGTGTGCACTGACTGTTATATCTCAGTCCAGTGTGTGCACTGACTGTTATATCTCAGTCCAGTGTGTGCACTGACTGTTATATCTCAGTCCAGTGTGTGCACTGATTGTTATATCTCAGTAGAGTGTGTGTGTGCACTGACTGTTATATCTCAGTCCAGTGTGTGCACTGACTGTTATATCTCAGTCCAGTGTGTGCACTGACTGTTATATCTCAGTCCAGTGTGTGCACTGATTGTTATATCTCAGTAGAGTGTGTGTGTGCACTGACTGTTATATCTCAGTCCAGTGTGTGCACTGACTGTTATATCTCAGTCCAGTGTGTGCACTGATTGTTATATCTCAGTAGAGTGTGTGTGTGCACTGACTGTTATATCTCAGTCCAGTGTGTGCACTGACTGTTATATCTCAGTCCAGTGTGTGCACTGACTGTTATATCTCAGTCCAGTTTGTGCACTGACTGTTATATCTCAGTCCAGTGTGTGCACTGACTGTTATATCTCAGTCCAGTGTGTGCACTGACTGTTATATCTCAGTAGAGTGTGTGCACTGACTGTTATATCTCAGTCCAGTGTGTGCACTGACTGTTATATCTCAGTCCAGTGTGTGCACTGACTGTTATATCACAGTAGAGTGTGTGTGTGCACTGACTGTTATATCTCAGTAGAGTGTGTGTGTGCACTGACTGTTATATCACAGTAGAGTGTGTGTGTGCACTGACTGTTATATCTCAGTGGAGTGTGTGTGTGCACTGACTGTTATATCTCAGTAGAGTGTGTGTGCATCCACTATAATATCTCCGTTTGTGAGGAAGGAGGAACCAGACGGAATTGGGGATGTGGGGGGTTCGTGGGAGAAACGGGAGCAGGAAAGTTGGGCAGTGGGCGGGAAACTTTCCGCGCGTTGCATCGGCGCCATCTTTAATACCGGCAGCTTCCGGAAAGGTCGCTGAGCAACCATTCAGCTGTCTTCGCGCATGTGTGAGTAATCCGCCATCTGGTGGCAGCGTTCCTTCTGGTAACGGTCTGTGCCTGGCGAGAGTAATTCTGACTGGGGTAGAGTCTTTACCTGAAGTGTACCCAGGAAAGAGACTGTTTGTGGAGGGATTAACTGTACCTGGGGAGAGTAACTGTACCCGTGTGGAGTCTGTATCTGGAGGGTGTAACTGTACCCGGGGTAGAGTCTGTACCTGGAGAGAGTAACTGTACGGGGGTACAGTCTGTACCTGGCTGGAGTAACTGTACCCGGGAAAGAGACTGTTTGTGGAGGGAGTAACTGTACCTGGGGTGGAGTCTGGACTTGGAGGGAGTAACTGTACCTAGGGAAGAGTCTGTACCTGGAGCGAACAACTGTACCCGGGTTAGAGTCTGTGCAGCCAGGGAGTAACTGGACCCGGGGTAGAGTCTGTACCTGGAGGGAGCAAATGTACCCGGGGTAGAGTCTGTATGCGGAGGGATTAACTGTACCCGGGGTAGAGTCAGTATCTGGAGGGAGTAACTGGACCTGGGGTCGAGTCTGTATCTGGAGGGAGTAAATGTACCAGGGGTGGGTAAAGTCTGTATTTGGATTGAGCATCTGTACCTGGGGTAGAGTCTGTACTTGGTGGGAGTAATTGTACCCAGGGTAATGTCTCTAAATGGAGGGAGTAACTACCTGGAGAGACTAAATGTACCTGGGATGGAGACTGGACTTGGATTGAGTATCTGTAGCTGGGGTAGTGTCTGTACTTGGGAGTAACTGTACCCAGGGTAGATTCTGTGCGTGGAGGGTGTAACTGTACCCAGGTTAGAATCTGTACCCGGAGGGACTAACTGCATCCAGGGTAGTGTCTGTACCTGGAGGGAGTAATTGTACCCAGGGTAAAGTCTGTACCTGGAGGGAGTAAGTGTACCTGGGGTAATGTCTGTACCTTTACCCGGGGTGGAGTCTGTACCTGGAAGGAGCAACTGTACCTGGGGTTGCGTCTGTCCCTGGAAGGAGAAACTGTACCTGGGGTAGAGTCTGTACCGTGGGGGGGATGTAATTGTACCCAGAGTTGTGTCTGTACTTGGAGAGAGTAACTGTACCTGGGGTAGAGTCTGTACCTGGAGAGAGTAACTGTACCTGGGTTGGCGTCTGCATCTGGAGGGAATAACTGTACTCGGGGTAGAGTCAGTATCTGGAGAGAGTAACTGTACCTGGGTTACAGTCTGTACCTGGAGGGAGTAATTGTACCCGGGGTAGACTCTGTTCCTGGAGGGAGCAACTGTACCTGGGGTTGCGTCTGTCCCTGGAAGGAGAAACTGTACCTGGGGTAGAGTCTGTACCGTGGGGGGGATGTAATTGTACCCAGAGTTGTGTCTGTACTTGGAGAGAGTAACTGTACCTGGGGTAGAGTCTGTACCTGGAGAGAGTAACTGTACCTGGGTTGGCGTCTGCATCTGGAGGGAATAACTGTACTCGGGGTAGAGTCAGTATCTGGAGAGAGTAACTGTACCTGGGTTACAGTCTGTACCTGGAGGGAGTAATTGTACCCGGGGTAGACTCTGTTCCTGGAGGGAGCAACTGTACCCGAGGACAGTCTGTGCTTGGCGGGTGTAACTGTACACGGGGAAGAGTTTGTAGTTGGAGTGAGTAACTGTGCCCAGGGTAGAATTTGTACCTGTAACCGGGGTTGAGTCTGTACCTGGAGGGAGTTACTGTACCTGGAGGGAGTAAGTGTACCTGGGGTAATGTCTGTACCTTTACCCGGGGTGGAGTCTGTACCTGGAGGGTGTTACTGTACCCGGGGTACAGTCTGTACCTGGACAGAGTAACTGTAGCTGGAGTAGTGTCTGTACCTGGAGGGAATAACTGTACCTGGGGTAGCGTCTGTCCCTGGAAGGAGCAACTGTACCTGGGGTTGCGTCTGTCCCTGGAAGGAGAAACTGTACCTGGGGTAGAGTCTGTACCGTGGGGGGGATGTAATTGTACCCAGAGTTGTGTCTATACTTGGAGAGAGTAACTGTACCTGGGGTAGAGTCTGTACCTGGAGAGAGTAACTGTACCTGGGGTGGTGTCTGCATCTGGAGGGAATAACTGTACCCGGGGTAGAGTCAGTATCTGGAGATAGTAACTGTACCTGGGTTACAGTCTGTACCTGGAGGGAGTAATTGTACCCGGGGTAGACTCTGTTCCTGGAGGGAGCAACTGTACCCGAGGACAGTCTGTGCTTGGCGGGTGTAACTGTACACGGGGAAGAGTTTGTAGTTGGAGTGAGTAACTGTGCCCAGGGTAGAATTTGTACCTGTAACCGGGGTTGAGTCTGTACCTGGAGGGAGTTACTGTACCTGGAGGGATTAATTGTACCCGGGGTCGAGTGTGTGCTTGGAGGGAGTAACAGTACCCGGGGTAGAGTCTGTACCTTGAGGGTGTAGCTATACCGAGAGTAGGGTCTGTACCTGGGGAGCGTAATTGTAGCCAGAGTTGAGTCTGTACTTGGAGTGAGTAACTGTACTCAGGGTCGAGTCTGCACCTGTAGCAGGGTAGAGTCCGTTCCCGGAGGGAGTAACTGTACCCAGGGTAGAGTCCGTATCTGGAGAGAGTAACTATACCCGGGGTAGAGTCTGTACCTGTAGAGAGTAACCGTAACTGGGGTGGAGTCTGTATCTGGAGTGAGTAACCATACCCGGGCTCGAGTCTGTACCTGTAGCAGGGTAGAGCCGTTCCTGGAGGGAGTAACTGTACCGGGGGTAGACTCTGTACCTGGAGAGAGTAACTATACCCGGGGTAGAGTCTGTACCTGGAGAGAGTAACTATACCCGGGGTAGAGTCAGTACCTGGAGAGAGTAACCGTACCCGGGGTAGATTCTGTATCTGGGGCAGAGTCGGTACATGACGGGAGCAACTGTACCGGGGGTGGAGTCGGTACGTGGGGTACAGTCTGTACCGGGAGAGAGTAACTGTACCGGGGGTAGAGTCTGTATTTGGCGTGAATAACTGTACCCGGGGTAGAGTCTGTTTCTGGAGAGAGTAACTGTACCTGGGGTGGAGTCTGTACCTGGAGAGAGTAACTGTTCCTGTGGTAGAGTCTGTACCCGGAGGGAATAGCAGTAACCGAGGTAGAGTCTGTATCTGGAGAGAATAACTGTACCGGGGGTAGACTCTGTACCTGGAGAGAGTAACTGTACCCGGGGTAGAGTCTGTACCTGTTGAGAGTTACCGTAACTGGGGTGGAGTCTGTATCTGGAGGGAGTAACTGTACCCAGGGTTGAGTCTGTATCTGGAGAGAGTAACTGTACCCGGGGTACAGTTTGTATCTGGAGAGCATAACTGTACCCGGGTAGAGTCTGTATTCGGAGAGAGTTACTGTACCGGGTGTAGACTCTGTTCCTGGAGTGAGTAACTGTACCTGGAGAGAGTAACAGTACCAGGGGTAGACTCTGTACCTGGAGTGAGTAACTGTACCCGGGGTAGAGTCTGTACCTGTAGAGAGTAACTGTGCCCGGGGCAGAGACTGTACCTGGAGAAAGCAACTGTACCGCAGGTAGACTCTGCACTTGGAGGGTGTAACTGTACCTGGGTTGGAGTCTGTATCTGGGGTAGAGACTGTACCTGGGGAGAGTAACTGTACCGGGGTAGAGTCTATATCTGCAGAGAGAAACTGTACCCGGGGTACAGTCTGTAGCTGGAGAGAGTATCTGTACCTGGGGTAGAGTCTGTACCTGGAGGGAATAACTGTTAGCGGGGAGTGTCTGTATCTGGAGAGAATAACTGTGCCGGGGGTAGAGTCCGTAACTGGAGGGAATAACTGAACCTGGGGTAGAGTCTGTACTTGTAGAGAGTAACTGTACCTGGGGTGGAGTCTGTGTCTGGAGAGAGTAACTGTACCTGGGGTACAGTCTGTACCTGGAGAGAGTATCTGTACCCCGCGTACCGTCTGTACCTGGAGAGAATAACTACCTGGGGTAGAGTCTGTATCTGGAGCGAGTAACTGTACCCGGGGTAGAGAGTAACTGTACCTGGGGTGGAGTCTGTATCTGGAGGGAATAACTGTACCCGGGTAGAGTCTGTACCTGGAGAGAGTAACTGTACCGGTGGTAGACTCTGCACTTGGAGGGTGCAACTGTACCTGGGGTAGAGTCTGTATGTGGGGGGAGTAACTGTACCCGGGATAGAGTCTGTGCATGGAGGGGTTAATTGTACCCCGCGTACAGTCTGTACCTGTACCCGGGGTACAGTCTACCTGGAGAGAGTAACTGTACCCGGGATAGAGTCTGTGCATGGAGGGGGTAATTGTACCTCGCGTACAGTCTGTACCTGTACCCGGGGTACAGTCTGTACCTGGAGGGAGTATCTGTACCCAGGATAGAGTCTGTACCTGGAGGGAGTATCTGTACCCGCGGTTGAGTCTGTACCTGGAGGGAGTAACTGTACCTGGGGTGCTGTCTGTATCTGGAGGGATTACTTATACCCGGGGTAGAGTCAGTGCTTGGAGGGAGTAACAGTACCCGGGGTAGAGTCTGTACCTGGAGTGAGTAACTGTACCTGGGGTGGTGTCTGTATCTGGAGGGATTAATTGTACCCGGGATAGAGTCTGTGCATGGAGCGGGTAATTGTACCCCACGTACAGTCTGTACCTGTACCCGGGGTACAGTCTGTACCTTGAGGGAGTAACTGTACCCGGGGTAGAGTCTGTACCTGTACCAGGGTAGAGTCCGTTCCTGGAGGGAGTAACAGTACCCGGGGTAGAGTCTGTACCTTGGGGGTGTAGCTGTACCGGGAGTAGGGTCTGGACCTGGGGGGGTGGAATTGTAGCCAGAGTTGAGTCTGTACTTGGAGTGAGTAACCGTACCCGGGGTAGAGTCTGTACCTGTACCAGGGTAGAGTCCGTTCCTGGAGGGAGTAACTATACCTGGGTTAGATTCTGTATCTGGGGCAGAGTCGGTACATGACGGGAGCAACTGTACTGGGGGTGGAGTCGGTACCTGGGGTCCAGTTTGTACCTGGAGAGAGTAACTGTACCTGGGGTCTGTGTCTGGAATGAGTAACTGTACCCAGGGAAGAGTCTGTATCTGGAGAGAGTACCTGTACCCGGGGTAGAGTCTGTACCTGTAGAGAGTAACTGTACCTGGGGTGGAGTCTGTACCTGCAGAGAGCAACTGTACCAGGGGTAGAGTCTGTACCGGAGAGAGTAACTGTACCTGGGGTAAAGTGTGTACCTGGAGAGAGTAACTGTACCTGGGGTAGAGTCTGTAACTGGAGAGAGTAACTGTACCGGGGGTAGTCTCTGTACCTTGGGAGAGTAACAGTCCCTGGGGTACAGTCTGTACCTGGGGAGAGTAACCGTACCCGGGCTACAGTCTGTACCTGGAGGGAGTAACTGTACCTGGGGAGAGTAACTGTACCGGGGTAGAGTCTGTACCTGTAGAGAGTAACTGTACCTGGGGTGGAGTCTGTACCTGCAGAGAGCAACTGTACCAGGGGTAGAGTCTGTACCGGAGAGAGTAACTGTACCTGGGGTAAAGTGTGTACCTGGAGAGAGTAACTGTACCTGGGGTAGAGTCTGTAACTGGAGAGAGTAACTGTACCGGGGGTAGTCTCTGTACCTTGGGAGAGTAACAGTCCCTGGGGTACAGTCTGTACCTGGGGAGAGTAACCGTACCCGGGCTACAGTCTGTACCTGGAGGGAGTAACTGTACCTGGGGAGAGTAACTGTACCGGGGTAGAGTCTGTATCTGGAGAGACTAACTGTACCTAGGGTAGAGTCTGTAACTGTAGTGAGTAACTGTACCCGGGGTGGAATCTGTCTGTGTAGGGAGTAACTTCACCCAGGGAAGAAGCTGTATCTGGAGGGAGTAACTGTACCTGGGGTAGTGTCTGTACATGGAGTGAGTAAATGTGCCCGGGGAAGAATCTGTATCTGGAGTGAGTATCTGTACCCACAGTTGGGTCTGTACTTTGAGTGAGTAACTGTACCTGGGGTAGAGTCTGTACCTGGAATGAGTTACTGTACCCGGGATGGAATCTGTCTCTGTAGGGAGTAACAAAATCGGACCTCAGTGATGCCATTGATTCTCTAGCCAGCGGAAAAGCCCCTGGGAAGGACAGCATTACCCCTGAAATAATCAAGAGTGCCAAGCCTGCTATACTCTCAGCACTACATGAACTGCTTTGCCTGTGCTGGGACGAGGGAGCAGTACCTCAGGACATGCGCGATGCCAATATCATCACCCTCTATAAAAACAAAGGTGACCGCGGTGACTGCAACAACTACCGTGGAATCTCCCTGCTCAGCATAGTGGGGAAAGTCTTTGCTCGAGTCGCTCGAAACAGGCTCCAGAAGCTGGCCGAGCGCGTCTACCCTGAGGCACAGTGTGGCTTTCGTGCAGAGAGATCGACCGTTGATACAGGAGAAATGCCGCGAACAACAGATGCCCCTCTGCATTGCTTTCATTGACCTCACCAAAGCCTTTGATCTCGTCAGCAGACGTGGTCTCTTCAGACTACTAGAAAAGATTGGATGTCCACCAAAGCTACTAAGTATCATCACCTCATTCCATGACAATATGAAAGGCACAATTCAACATGGAGGCACCTCCTCAGACCCCTTTCCTTTCCTGAGTGGCATGAAACAGGGCTGTGTTCTCACACCCACACTTTTCGGGATTTTCTTCTCCCTGCTGCTTTCACATGTGTTCAAGTTTTCTGAAGAAGGAGTTTTCCTCCACACAAGGGGGAAGGTTGTTCAACCTTGCACTTCTAAGAGCAAAGTCCAAAGTACGGAAAGTCCTCATCAGGGAACTCCTCTTTGCTGACGATGCTGCTTTAACATCTCACACTGAAGAGTGCTTGCAGAGTCTCATCGACAGGTTTGCGGCTGCCTACAATGAATTTGGCCTAACCATCAGCCTCAAGAAAACGAACATCATGGGGCAGGACGTCAGAAATGCTCCATCCATCAATATTGGCGACCACGCTCTGGAAATGGTTCAAGAGTTCACCTACCTAGGCTCAACTATCACCAGTAACCTGTCTCTAGATGCAGAAATCAACAAGCGCATGGGAAAGGCTTCCACTGCTATGTCCAGACTGGCCAAGAGGGTGTGGGAAAATGGCGCACTGACACGGAACACAAAGGTCCGAGTGTATCAAGCCTGTGTCCTCAGTACCTTGCTCTATGGCAGCGAGGCCTGGACAGCGTATGTCAGCCAAGAGCGACGTCTCAATTCATTCCATCTTCGCTGCCTCCGGAGAAGACTTGGCATCAGGTGGCATAACCGTATCTCCAACACAGAAGTCCTCGAGGCGGCCAACATCCCCAGCATATACACCCTACTGAGTCAGCGGTGCTTGAGATGGCTTGGCCATGTGAGCCGCATGGAAGATGGCAGGATCCCCAAAGATACATTGTACAGCGAGCTCGCCACTGGTATCAGACCCACCGGCCGTCCATGTCTCCGCTTCAAACGCGACATGAAATCCTGTGACATTGATCACAAGTCGTGGGAGTCAGTTGCCAGCGTTCGCCAGAGCTGGCGGGCAGCCATAAAGGCGGGGCTAAAGTGTGGCGAGTCGAAGAGATTTAGCAGTTGGCAGGAAAAAAGACAAAAGCGCAAGGGGAGAGCCAACTGTGTAACAGCCCCGACAATCAAATTTTTCTGCAGCACCTGTGGAAGAGCCTGTCACTCTAGAATTGGCCTTTATAGCCACTCTAGGCGCTGCTTCACAAACCACTGACCACCTCCAGGCGCTTACCCATTGTCTCCCGAGACAAGGAGGCCAAAGAAGGGAGTAACTCTTCCCGCGGAAGAATCTGTATCAAGAGTGTGTATCTGTTCCCATGGTAGAGTTTGTACTTGGAGTGAGTAAATGTGCCCGGGGTAGAGTCTACCTGGCGAGAGTAACTGTCCGCGGAGTAGAGTCTGTACCCAGACGGATAGAGACTGCACCTGGAGGAAATAACTGTTAGCGGGGTAGAGTCTGTATCTGGAGGGAGTAACTGTACCCGGGGCACAGCCTGTACCCGAAGAGAGTATCTGTACCCGGGGTACAGTCTGTACCTGGAGAGAATAACTGTACCTGGGCTAGAGTCTGTATCTGGCGGGAATAACTGCACCCGGGGTAGTCTGTATCTGGAGCGAGTAACTTTACCCGGGGTTGAGTCTGTACCTGTAGAGAGTAACTGTACCTGGGGTGGAGTCTGTATCTGGAGGGAGTAACTGTACCCGGGGTAGAGTCTGTATCCGGATAGAGTTTCTGTACGTGGGGTAGACTCTGTACCTGGAGTGAGTAACTGTACCAGGACTAAACTCTGTACCTGCAGAGAGTAATTGTACCGGGGGAGAGCAACTGTACCCGGGGTACAGTATGTTCCTGGAGAGAGTAAATGTACCCGGGGAAGAAGCTGTATCTGGAGAGAGTAACTGTATCTGGGATAGAGTCTGTGGTTGGAGGGAGTAACTGTACCCGGGGTAGTGTCTGTACTTGGGATTAACTGTACCTGGGGTAGAGTCTGTTCCTGGAAGGGGTAACTGTACCTGGGGTGGAGTCTGTCCCTGGGGGGAGTAACTGCACCTGGGGTGGAGTCTACCTGGAGTGAGCAACTGTACTGGGGGTAGTGTCTGTACCTGGAGAGAGTAACTGTACCTCAGGTGGAGTCTGTATCTGGAGGGAGTAAATGTACCCGGGGTAGAGACTGTACCTGGAGTGCGTAACTGTATCAGGGGTAGAGTCAGTATCTAGAGTGAGTAGCTGTAGCCGGGGTAGAGTCTGCACCCAGCGCATGTAATTGTACTATGGAATGAGTAACTGTAACTGGGGTGGAGTCTGTAGTTGGAGGGAGTAACTGTACCCAGGGTACAGCCTGTACCCGGAGAGAGTATCTGTACCCGGGGTACCGTCTGTACCTGGAGGGAATAACTGTACCTGGGCTAGAGTCTGTATCTGGAGGGAGCAACTATTCCCAGAGTGGAGTCTGTACCTGGAGGGAGTAACTACCCAGGGTAGAGTTTGTATCGAGAGTGAGTAGCTATAGCTGGAGTAGAGTCTGCACCCGGCGGGAGTAACTGTATTCGGGGTGGAGTCCGTGCCTGGAGTGAGTAACTGTAACTGGGGTGGAGCCTGTAGTTGGAGGGAGTAATTGTACCCAGGGTAGAGTCTGTACTTGGAGGGACTAACTGTACCTGGGGTAGTGTCTGTTCCTGGAGGGAGTAACTGTATGTGGGGTAGAGACTGCACCTGGAGGGAGTAACTGTACCCGGGGTTGCGTCTGTACTCAGAGGGACGAACTGTACCCGGGGTAGCGTCTGTATTTGGAGGGAGTAACTGTACCCGGGGTAGAGTCTCTACCTGTACCCTGTGTAGAGTCTGTACCTGGAGTGAGTAACTGTACCCGGGGTAATGTCTGTACTTTACGAGGGGTAAAGTCTGTACCTGGAGTGAGTAACTGTACCCGGGGTAATGTCTGCACCTTCACGTGGGGTAGAGTCTGTACCTTAAGGGTGTAACTGTACTTGGGGTAGCATCTGTATCTGGAGGGAGTAACTGTACCCAGGGTAGAGTCTGTACCTGGAGGAAGTAACTGTACCAAGGGTAGAGTCTGTACCTAGTGGTGGTGTTCCCATGCATCTGCTGCCTTTGTCCTTCTAGATGGTATAGGTTGCTGCACCACACAAACTGCAATCATTAATAGACGGCCAACTCGCACTTTGTCAGGGCAACTAGGAATGAGCAACAAATGCTGGCCTTGTCAGTGACACCCACATCCTGAAAATGAAAGAATTAATGAAGTATTTGTGTCCATCAACATGTACTGGAGTTTTCAGACAATGTATTGTCTTAAACCCAACATTTCAAAATCTATAATTGAAAATTATGTTGTGAATAAAAATATTTATATTAAAGCAAGTAAACCAATGGCTAAGCATTTCCCATTGGTGGTGCTTACCCATAGAATTATTGGATATTGAATAGACCAAGTAGGTAAATACGTTTCTGAATTGTAGAGGACTGTATGATTGTCTAACTATTCATTGGACTAACAGGTGATATTTGTGATCCAGGTTGCTGCAATCCAGGTGAAATCATGGCAATGGGAGCAGTTACAAAGCTGCCCTCAATAGCTCGGGCTTCTGGTCCTGGGGATGGATTTCTATGTAAGTGATGCTTGTTCAAACTGCTACTCCACTGCAAAAGTATTTTAACATTTGAAAGTCATTATGATTACGGGATGCTGGCTCTTGGGTATGGCACATATTTTGGAATGCTGGATTTCAGGTACACTGAGGGTAAGTGTGCGCTAATGTTGATGTAGCTGATTCAGAGGTGATATTAATGGAGCCCTGAAATCAGGCAGGAGAGCTGCACAACCCTTGAGATGGAATTGATAAAACGCCAAGGGAACCCTGAATAAAGGGAAAATAACTAAGGATAAACAAAATGTTACAAGAACTCAATCTTTTACTAAAAATTCTACACTACTTCAGTATCTGAGGAGTTGCAAATGGTACTGAACATTGCAATCATTAGCGAACATCCCCACTTCTGATTTTATGATTGAAGGAAGTTCATTGATGAAGCAGCTGAAGGGCCTAGGACATTGCCCCAAGTAACTCTTACAGTGATGCGCTGGGGCTTAGACATTTGGCCTCCAACAACCACAACCATCTTCCTTTGTGCTAGGTATGACTCCAACCAGTGGAGCGTTTTCCTCCTGATTCCCATTGACATCATTTTGCTAGGGCTCCTTGATGCCACATTTGGCCAAATGCTGCCTTGATGCCAAGGGCAGTCACTCTCACTTCACCTCTATAATTCAGCTCTTTTATTCATGTTAGGAGGTCAGGAGCTGAGTATCCCTGGCAGAACCCAAACTGGGCTTGGCAAGCAGGTTATTGGTGTGTAAGTGTCATTTGATAGCACTGTTGATGACACCTTCCATCACTTTGCTGATGATTGAGAGCAAACTGATGGGGCAGTAATTGGCCAGATTGGATTTGTCCTGCTTCTTGTGTCCAGGACATAAGCTGGGCAATTTTCTCATTTATATAAGTGCAAAATCCTGCAGATGCTGGACTGCTGAAATGAGAACAAAAAGTGCCAGAAATACTCAGGTCAGGCATCATCTGTAGACAGAGAAACAGAGTTAACATTTCAGATCTGTGACCTTCCATCAGAACAGTCAGAGACCTGAAACGTTAACTCTGGGAAGAATTTTATGCTGTCTGCTTCAGTGGATTTGGTGGCACACGGGTTGATGTAATTAGGTATTTTTTCAGATTTCCGATGGCGGGATATTTTAGAGGAATTAAGTCGGCGGCAGGTTTGCAGCCTTCCAGCGTTCCCCCAGGGCGGTGGCGGATTGCAGCTTTGCATTCATTTAAACAACATGAATACTCATTACCCTACACATAGTTACAAACAAATGGACCGCTGGGTTGAGCACTACCTAGAACTGTACTCCAGGGAGAATGCTGTCACTGAGACTGCCCTCAATGCAGCCCAGCCTCTACCAGTCATGGATGAGCTGGACATACAGCCAACCAAATCAGAACTCAGTGATGCCATTGATTCTCTAGCCAGTGGAAAAGCCCCTGGGAAGGACAGCATTACCCCTGAAATAATCAAGAGTGCCAAGCCTGCTATACTCTCAGCACTACATGAACTGCTTTGCCTGTGCTGGGACGAGGGAGCAGTACCCCAGGACATGCGCGATGCCAATATCATCACCCTCTATAAAAACAAAGGTGACCGCGGTGACTGCAACAACTACCGTGGAATCTCCCTGCTCAGCATAGTGGGGAAAGTCTTTGCTCGAGTCGCTCTGAACAGGCTCCAGAAGCTGGCCGAGCGCGTCTACCCTGAGGCACAGTGTGGCTTTCGTGCAGAGAGATCGACCGTTGACATGCTGTTCTCCCTTCGTCAGATACAGGAGAAATGCCGTGAACAACAGATGCCCCTCTACATTGCTTTCATTGATCTCACCAAAGCCTTTGATCTCGTCAGCAGACGTGGTCTCTTCAGACTACTAGAAAAGATTGGATGCCCACCAAAGCTACTAAGTATCATCACCTCATTCCATGACAAAATGAAAGGCACAATTCAACATGGTGGCTCCTCCTCAGAGCCCTTTCCTATCCTGAGTGGCGTGAAACAGGGCTGTGTTCTCGCACCCACACTTTTTGGGATTTTCTTCTCCCTGCTGCTTTCACATGCGTTCAAGTCCTCTGAAGAAGGAATTTTCCTCCACACAAGATCGGGGCAGGTTGTTCAACGTTGCCCGTCTAAGAGCGAAGTCCAAAGTACGGAAAGTCCTCATCAGGGAACTCTTCTTTGCTGACGATGCTGCTTTAACATCTCACACTAAAGAGTGCCTGCAGAGTCTCATCGACAGGTTTGCGGCTGCCTGCAATGAATTTGGCCTAACCATCAGCCTCAAGAAAACGAACATCATGGGGCAGGATGTCAGAAATGCTCCATCCATCAATATTGGCGATCACGCTCTGGAAGTGGTTCAAGAGTTCACCTACCTAGGCTCAACTATCACCAGTAACCTGCCTCTAGATGCAGAAATCAACAAGCGCATGGGAAAGGCTTCCACTGCTATGTCCAGACTGGCCAAGAGAGTGTGGGAAAATGGCGCACTGACACGGAACACAAAAGTCCGAGTGTATCAGGCCTGTGTCCTCAGTACCTTGCTCTATGGCAGCGAGGCCTGGACAACGTATGTCAGCAAAGAGCGACGTCTCAATTCATTCCATCTTCGCTGCCTCCGGAGAATACTTGGCATCAGGTGGCATGACCATATCTCCAACACAGAAGTCCTCGAGGCGGCCAACATCCCCAGCTTGTACACACTACTGAGTCAGCGGCGCTTGAAATGGCTTGGCCATGTGAGCCGCATGGAAGATGGCAGGATCCCCAAAGACACATTGTACAGCGAGCTCGCCACTGGTATCAGACCCACCGGCCGTCCATGTCTCCGCTTTAAAGACGTCTGCAAACGCGACATGAAGTCCTATGACATTGATCACAAGTCGTGGGAGTCAGTTGCCAGCGTTCGCCAGAGCTGGCGGGCAGCCATAAAGACGGGGCTAAAATGTGGCGAGTCGAAGAGACTTCGTAGTTGGCAGGAAAAAAGACAGAGCTGCAAGGGGAGAGCCAACTGTGCAACAGCCCCGACAAACAAATTTCTCTGCAACACCTGTGGAAAAGCCTGTCACTCTAGAATTGGCCTTTGTAGCCACTCCAGGCGCTGCTTCACAAACCACTGACCACCTCCAGGCGCGTATCCATTGTCTCTCGAGATAAGGAGGCCCAAAGAAGAAAGAAAGAAGTTACAATTCAGTCCTACCTCCCAGACTAAGTGAACAGTGAGTGATAGTCTCGTGCATGAATGTTTCAGTGTGGCGGGCAACAGTAGGATTTGTGCAGTTGAGTCTCAGCATTGCTCTCTTCTCTCTTTAACTCAGCCTCTAAACTAACGGCAGAATTAGAATGGATGTTTATCTCCTGGCTCGGCACCTGCAAGGGTGAATCATCTCAGGGAATGGCAGTGACTGCATGGGCAACATGGAGGAGCAGGGGAGGGTAGTCGGAGAGGGAAGGATGGGGTTGCTCGGGTGCATGGAGGAGCAGTGGAGGGTAGAGTGGAGCGTCCAGGTTGTTGAGTGGTTGATGGTGAGAATGCATCTTGTCAGCTGTGGGGGTGGTGGGTGGATTAGATCAGTACTGTGTGAAGATATTTGAAAAGGGCCTCGAGGGATCAGTGCTGCCTATGTCAGGGAGCTGTGGGGCAAATTGAGGGTACTGGCTAGCAGAGGGAACTGTCACAGTGAATGGGGGCAAATGGACTCTGTAGGGGGGGGAAGGTCAAGACTAATGGGCGAGTATTCAACAGCTTCATATGGAGGGGAACAGGACTCTGCAACAATGATCAGTTCGATGTGAGGCAGTTCAAAGATATGAGTTGGCATGTCGATAGTAACGGGAGTCGGAACGTGGTGGGGCGGGATGGCCTGAATAGATTGATGATTACGCTATGCACGACAATGGGGGGAGATTCAATAGTAACATGGAGAAGGGTAACGGTAACATTGGGTGGGTCAAGGGTGATGGGTTCAACCTGGAAGGTTGCAGGAGTAGGTTGGAGGTGGGGAGACTTGTCCTGAATTCCACGTGCATCATCATCTCCAATGATGATGGGAACTACATGGACACTCAAGAATTACAAGGAGAGTGGGAGGAGGCAAATGACAGTGGGTGTGTCTTCTACCTGGCTGCAATTTGAAGACAGATATAAGGGAGCTGTTCATTGCCTCGATGTTTCAGCAACAAAGGGCCGAATTGCTGTGCTCTGCTTATTTATTGTTCAGAAAAGCCACAGCGACATTGGTCTCATATGTCCAATTTGTCTAGTACCATGGGAAGAAGAACAAAAGAAGAGACTAAGCACAGCTCTTTTCCCTCAACTGACAATGCCTGAGCAGCAGCAACAGGCTGAACAGGAAGGTGAGGATGCTCCAAATGATAACATCCGGGAACAGCCTTATTGAAGATGGGCACTGGGCAAATTACCTTCAAGTGTCAGAGAGGCAATGCCAGAGACGCCTAAGGATGTCACATGAAATGGTCACAACAATTTGTAAAATCCTGCAGTATGACATGCAGCCGCTCGGCTTCGGTGGGAAGCGCATGCCAGTTGCCCTCAAGGTGAATGCTGCACACAATTTTTTCTCCAGAGGCTCCTTCCAGGGATCCAAGGGCAACATATGTGGCATCTTGCAGTCTGAAACCCACAGGTGCATCAAAGAGGTGACCAATGCCCTTTTTCGAAGTGCCAGTGATTTCATCTACTTACCTGTAGACGAGAACAGCCAGGCAGCAAGGTCTGCGGCCTTCGGCGCCATCGCTCACTTCCCTACAGTACAAGGGGTGATTGACTGTACTCATGGCCATTAGAGCTCCCTGGGACCAGCCTGCTGTCTTTGTCAATTGTAAAGGCTTCCACTCTTTGCGACCACAGGAGAAGAATCATGCGTGTTTGTGCACGTTTCCCAGGGAGCTGCCATGATTTCTACATTTTGAGGAACTCTCACCTGCCAGCAGTTTTCAAGGAACCAGCCAAAGTGGACGGATGGATCCTGGGTGACAAAGGTTACCTGCTTTGTACATGGTTGATGATACCAGTACATCATCCCCAAAGCATTGCTGAAGCGAGGTACAATGTCGCTTACACATCCACCAAAGCCAACATTGAGCACACCATTGGCATGCCGAAAATGCGATTTTTGTTGCCTTGACCAGTCTGGAGAGGCTCTTCAGTATGCGCCACAGAGGGTGTCACGAGTAATTGTCTGCTGTGCCTTGCCGCATCTAATTGCAAGGTTGCGCAACATTCTGAAGGCTGAGGAACAGGAGGAACACCAGTCCTCCTCAGATGAGGATGACTATGAAGGGGGTGAGGACAAGGACAACAAAGACAACGATGCCGTCATCGATATGAGGACCATGGAGGGACATGCAAGGGACATTAGGGAGAAGCTCATTTATGCATGTTTCAGCCAACAATAAGCCACATCATCAGGGAATGTTGGGAACAGAAACAACAATTCCCCTCAGAAATTCCCTTTTGCATGAGGTCATATCCATCTCTGCAATCTTAATGAAACGTTGCTGCACTTTCATGTGATTGGCATTTGAAATCATCTACGGGCTATGATGAATGTGACTACACACCAGTGCAAACAGCATTAAGTTATGGTTGTAGAAAACAAAAGCAAAACATGATAGTGGTGGAAAAAGTTATTAATCATCAATAGGAAAATAGCCATTATTAAAGAGTGAAGACTGAAATCCCAATGAGATATAGACACTGGACATTTCCTAACATGTTTTGCAGACATCATTGTGTTCCTCCCGTAGGCCTCCAGAAAACTTCCTTGTATCCATCTGTAACCAAGTAAAACATTGCCAAGAGTGGATCAATAAAAATGTTTTAATACATCCTTGCAAGCATGACAATTTGTACATCACCTGTGCCACCTTCGTGATCAAAACTGTTTTAATTTCCTTTTCGTGCCATTACGTCTAGGTGCTATCCCGACATTAGCAGCTGAGGTGGAGGCAGTATGCTCAGTCCGCTGCCCAGTTCCTGTGGATGACTGTGGCAGGCGTCCTCTGGAGGAATGGGGCCTTGATAGTTCCATCCTACTGAGGATCTGCAACAATGATACTTGAGTATCCCCCATGTGCTCACCTGCTAGAGCTAAGAGGGTCAATGTAGGGGTGGGTGGGTGTAGGGTGTAGGGGAGGATGAGATGACATTTACTGGCACGCGCTTCTCCTCCATCTGTGTGCACGATGGCACCTGCCTGTCTCCCTGAGGGGAAGTAGCACCCGGAGGGAGATCCAGGTTCCTCGTCCCCCTCTTGCATTGACTCTGCTGCATAGAGCCCACAACAACAGTGATAAAATGCAGATCAGATCACATATGTCTCGAGTGCTTAACCAGACTCTCCATGGAGCTTGCCAGACTCTCGACTGAGAAGCCATACACTCAAATGCCTGGGACATGGCAGACGTCATGGCTTGTGTGGATTCCTCCATGGCACGTACAAAGCCAGCATGACCTCTGGCATCTCCAACATATTTTCCACATGGCTTTGCTGCACATCCAGCAGACTTCTCTCAGCAACAAACAGAGGATCATCATGAGAATGAAGCTGAGCAGGGACCTGGTCCCCAGCAGTCCTCCGATTGTCAGGGGACCCAGCTGGCACATGCTCCCTCAGCTGCTGGGTTGTATCTGTGTCGTTCACATCAGCTTGTGACCCAGATTCTAATCTTAACCTCGAGCAGACCTTATGGGTATGTCTACACTGGTGGAGGTGGAAGAAGAGGCAAGTGACAGTGCACCCTCTGGGACTTCCTCTTCCTCCCCGGAGGAGGATTCTTGGGCCACACGGCATTCTGTGACTTGAGTGCAGGCACTTGCAGTGGGGAGACAAACAGGCACTTTATGCATGTGCTTCACATGAGTTCAAACAATTTCCTTCAGTTTCCACTTACGACTGCAAGAGCAAAGATGACACTTCATCCTTACGCCTTGAGGTTCCTGCTTCACTGTCTCCACTCGCCCTGCCTCCCTCCTCTCTCACGATCTCTGAAGCCTCCTCCTCAGCCATGGTCAGTAGCCTGATGTCAGGGATCCCTCCACCTCTCTTAGTACTCTCGCACTGGTTGTGGCTTTGTTTGTCCCGCAGGAGACAGTACAGTTTTAATGACCTGGCAAATGATGCACCGCAACCATTGCATACATGTATCAACATCACTCATTCTGCATTGGTTTTTGCATGACATATCCAATTACATAAACAGTGTCAATCTTCATCATTTAGTGAATGGTACCAAGGCTGCTCACGCATTCCACTGCATTCCTTCTGTATTCTCTGCCCACGAGTTACCCCACAGTTCGAAACCTCCTCCGCTATCTCCATCCAGACCGCCTTGGTGAGGCGGGAGGGTCCTCGCATTCCATCTGCTGGAAGAGCACTCCCCGCCTTCCCCTGATGGCCTGGAGGAGAACCTGCATGGAGGCAGCACTGAACCATGAGGTGGGATACTGCCTGCTGGCTGCCATGAGATTCACTTTGGCTGTAGGGAAAATAAATGATATGAAGTTGAACTTTCACAACATTTTGATTTAAGTAAAAGCTTCAATTTAAGTTATTCTGAAGATACCTACATGAAAGGAAGGCTGCTGCTCCTTGAGGCTAAAGCACAGAATGTTTTACATCTGTGACGATCGTGGTGCTTGGGGCAGTGATGGCGGATTCCTCCAATGAAAGGCTGCCCCCGCCACAGGGTCCCATGTTCTCCCATGCCCATCATGCATGGCTAATTTAAATACAGAAATCACATGGGAAACGGGATTTGCAGCGGCTGCAAAACAACTTCCAGTCTCACTGTCGGGCATGCCGTAGCACTCATGAGATTCCACTCACTGTTTCTCTCTCCACAGATGCTGCCAGACCTGCTAAATATTTCCGACACTTTCTGTTTTCAATTTTCCACATTGTTGGGTAGATCCCACTATTGAAGCTTTACTGGAGCTGCTTGGCTAGAGGCGCAGCTAGTTCTGGAACACGTCTTCAACCCTACAGCCGGGATGTTGTCGGGGCCTATAGCCTTTGCTGTGTCCAGTGCACTCAGCTGTTTCTTGATGTCAGATGGTGTGAATCGAATTGGCTGAAGACTGTCCTCTGCAGATCTGTGGACCTTGGGAGGAAGCTGAGAATATTAATTAAATATGAATAGTTGGGTTATTTAGAAAAGGCGTGTGTAAGTCCTGTTAGGATTTTGAAAGGTTTGGGGCAAATTTAATTAGTTTAAGTGTAGTTATTTACTTGGCTAGTAATCCAGGGCGGCGCAGTGGTTAGCACCGCAGCCTCACAGCTCCAGCGACCCGGGTTCAATTCTGGGTACTGCCTGTGTGGAGTTTGCAAGTTCTCCCTGTGTCTGCGTGGGTTTCCTCCGGGTGCTCCGGTTTCCTCCCACATTCCAAAGACTTGCAGGTTGATAGGTTAATTGGCCATTATAAATTGCCCCTAGTATAGGTAGGTGGTAGGGAAATATAGGGACAGGTGGGGATGTGGTAGGGATATGGGATTAGTGTAGGATTAGTATAAATGGGTGGTTGATGGTCGGCACAGACTCGGTGGGCCGAAGGGCCTGTTTCAGTGCTGTATCTCTAAACTAAACTAAACTAAACTGTGGATTTATAATCCCGAAAAGGTGAATTCAAATCCCATCATTGCAGTTTGAGAATTTAAAATCAGCTTTCTTCCAAAAAAATCTGGAAATAAGAGCTTGGAATCATTAAAAGTGAACCAAACTGGTTCATTAATGTCCCTTTAGGAAAGGAAACCTGCTTTCTTTATCTCGTCCGAGCTATATGTCATTCCAGTGGTTGACTTTTAACTGCCCTCTTCAGTGTGCTGCAAAGCCACTCAGTTGTATTAAACAGCTACACCACACAAACTGCAATCGTTAAAGGCGGCCAACTCGCACTTTGTCAGGGCAACTAGGAATGAGCAACAAATGCTGGCCTTGTCAGTGACACCCACATCCTGAAAATGAAAGAATTAATTAAGTATTTGTGTCCATCAACATGTACTGGAATTTTCAGACAATGTATTGTCTTAAACCCAACATTTCAAAATCTCATAATTGAAAATTATGCTGTGAAGAAAAATATTTATATTAAAGCAAGTAAACCAATGGCTAAGCATTTCCCATTGGTGATGCTTACCCATAGAATTATTGGATTTTGAATAGACCAAGTAGGTAAATACGTTTCTGAATTGTAGAGGACTGTATGATTGTCTAACTATTCATTGGACTAACAGGTGATATTTGTGATCCAGGTTACTGTAATCCAGGTGAAACCATGACAGCGGGAGCAGTTACAAAGCTGCCCTCACCAGCTCGGGCTTCTGGGGCTGTAATTAGATTTTCAGGTAAGTGATGCTTGTTCAAACTGCTACTCCATTGTAAAAGTGTTTTAACATTTGAAAGTCATAAAGATTACGGGACACTGGCTGTTGGGTATGGCACATATTTTGGAATGCTGGATTTCAGGTACACTGAGGGTAAGTGTGCCCTAATGTTGATGTAGCTGATTCAGAGGTGATATTAATGGAGCCCTGAAATCAGGCAGGAGAGCTGCACAACCCTTGAGATGGAATTGATAAAACGCCAAGGGAACCCTGAATAAAGGGAAAGTAACTAAGGATAAACAAAAAGTTACAAGAATTCAGTCTTTTATTAAAAATTCTGCACTACTACAATGAATCCATAAACACATTTGGGTCTGCTGTCAATTGTTAATATTTGATCAGACAAATAACAGAAATTTCACACAACAATGTCAGTTGCTGCTGTATCTATTCTGAAATGTAACCCCATCGTTAACTAAAAACCTTTAGAAATCCTCCATGTGTTTAGTTTTGGTAATACAACTGGTAAGGTTGTAGATATTATTTCCCTCAGCAGAGGCTAGTGTCATGCAGGCCCCCACCTGCCAAGAATGAGGCATATTGACAGTGATTTTAAACTGTCGCTGGAGTGAAGAAAGGACTTGTTAAGAAATCACCAGACACTTGGCTGGAAGGACATTTGCATACTAACAGACAGTGCTTGTGGAGACAAAAAGACCATTCGCTGACACATTCAACCACAATGGATTTTGATCACCAGACATTGAAGGTGTAAGGAAGAGCATTCTAGAGTCTCTAAAGTGATACAATCCATAAAAAGCAGGACTGGTTAAACCAGCTGGTCACATTACTAACTGGCTGGTCCATGGATTTTTGAACTAGCCACAGAGTTTTTGAACTCAGAAACACCATTTGCTCCTGGAGTGAGAAGACCTCTCCAATCTCTCCCATCTCCGTCTCACAAGCCTCTGGACCCACTGAGGGCACATGAATTTCAAGAGAGAAAAGTCTCCCACATTGAACAAGGTTTAAGAAGAATACTGGGCCCCAACGAAAAGCAAGACCTACCTACATTCAGGGACTTTACAGCGAGCTCGAAGAACAGTAACAAAAACCATCTTCAGGTATTACCTCAAACTTTTCCACTTTATTTCTTCTGCTCTTTTCTGTCTCTGCATGTGTGTATTGCGTATGCATTCTAGTGTGGGCACGTCGCGTATCCGTAGGCATTAACTGAATTAGAGTTTAAGTTTAATAAAGTTCAACCTTTTTTTGAAACCTAAGAAAACAGTGGCACAGTGGTTAGCACAGCAGCCTCCCAGCTCCAGCGACCCGGGTTCAATTCTGGGTACTGCCTGTGTGGAGTTTGCAAGTTCTCCCTGTGTCTGCGTGGATTTCCTCCGGGTGCTCCGGTTTCCTCCCACATGCCAAAGACTTGCAGGTTGATAGGTAAATTGGCCATTATAAATTGCCCCTAGTATAGGTAGGTGGTAGGGAAATATAGGGACAGGTGGGGATGTGGTAGGAATATGGGATTAGTGTAGGATTAGTATAAATGGGTGGTTGATGGTCGGCACAGACTCGGTGGGCCGAAGGGCCTGTTTCAGTGCTGTATCTCTAAATAAAAATAAAATAAATAAAAACCTGTTTTGGCTAGTTTCTTCGTCTTATAATTGGAAGTTAGTGAATAAAAATTCACTAAGGAGGAGCTAAAAAAAACAGTGTGTTTAAAATCAAACCCCTGTTATGGTAAGACCAGTTGAAGGCTGAGAGGGAACCCTAGGCCCCTTTCTCCCCTGGTCATAACAGTGGCTAAGAACTGGAACTGAGAGGGTGCAAGATGTTTCACAAGTACAGATCCAAACAGAGGATGGGATGAGCTGTATTATTGGTCAGGATCGAGATAGAATGTGTGCCTATAGCTGCTGAAGAGGATAGGGTTTTAAAAAAAAAAATTCCATTGACAACAATCACCAAAAAACTATTAATTGGTAATAGCTATTGACTGCCAAAGTGAGAAGGCAGCTCGGGAGCAGCTTGGACAGACAAAGAAGCAGGAGACTATCATCATGTGTTGATCCGGAGGAGGGCGGCTGTTTTATCATATCAGATGTTGGATGAAAATATTAGTCTGATTGTTTCCTCCTACAAGATGAGAGATAGGTTGCAGAGCAGAAGTTTTGTCAGATTTAGTGTTTAAGAATCCATCAGGGCTGGTTAAGAACCTGGAGGAAGTTATCTTATATAGAGAGTGGGGCTGAGGCCCTGGAGGGATTTGGAGATAAGAACGACTGTTTTGAAATTGATTTATTGGGGCATGGAGCTATTGCTGTCTGGCAGCTACAGAGGATGGTTGCAGGGTTTCATAATTAACAGGCAATGCAAAGGATGGAAGAGTGAAGGCTGGCAAATATGGCATTGGAGAAGTAGAATCTCAAGTGTTGGAAGCATGGACAAAGGTTTCAGCAACAGTGGGCATATTATGTAGGTTGGCAATGTACAGAGGTGGAAGGGTGTGGTCTTGGTGATAGACCATGTGTGTGATTAGAAGCTCTGATTAGGGATGAACAGAACACTCGGATTATGCACCATTGGGGGCTGAAGAGATTGGTGGAGTTGGAACCATTCGAATTCATGGGACATTGGCATCAGTACTGGGGAAGGAGGGAGCTGTTCCAATGGGATGGGCTCCACCTGAATCATGCTGGGACCAGAGACATGACGAATCGCATAACTAGGGCTGTAGATAGAGCTTTAAACTAAATAGTGGGGGGGAGGGTTCAGTTGCATGGAAAATTAGAAAGTCAAAGTGAAAGGAGAAGGTAGGAGTGCAGGTTAGTCGTGTGAACGTCATTTTGCATCAAGGAATTGTACAAGAGTAGGGAAATTTGATAATAGAACAAACTTAAAGGCTTTGTATCTGAATGCTCGAAGCATTCGGAATAAAATTAATGAGTTAACAGCGCAAATAGAGACAAATGGGTATGATTTAGTGGCGATTACTGAGATGTGGTTGCAGGGAAACCAGGTTTGGGAACCTGGATATCCAAGGATATTCAGTATTTCGGAAGGATAGGCAGGAAAGAAAAGGAGGTGGTGTAGCTTTGTTAGTAAAGGAAGAGATCAGTGCTGTAATGAGAAATGATATAGGCACTGGAGATCAAGACATAGAATCAGTCTGGTTAGAAATAAGAAATAGCAAGGGAAAGAAGACCCTGGTGGGAGTAATCTATAGATTCCCAAACAGTAGTTCCATGGTGGGGCACAGTATAAACCAGGAAATACTGGGGGCTTGTAAGAAAGGTACAGCAATAAACATGGGTGATTTTAATATGCATATAGACTGGATTAGTCAAATTGGCAAGGGTAGCCTCAAGGGAGAGTTCATTGAATGTATTAGAGATTGTTTTTTGCAGCAATATGTTGTGGAACCAACCAGGGAGAAGGCTATTCTAGATTTGGCATTGTGTAATGAGGTGAGATTAATTAATGATCTCATAGCTAAGGATCCTCGAGGGAAGAGTGATCATAGTGTGCTAGAATTTCAAATTCAGTTTGAGGGCGAGAAACTGGAGTCCCACACTAGCATTCTGGAGTTGAACAAAGGTAATTACATAGGCCTGAGGGCAGATTTGGCCCGAGTGGACTGGACAGGAAGACTAAAAGGTAGGACAGTTGATGAGCAGTGGCAGATGTTTAAGAAGATATTCAATTCCTCACAACTAAAATACATTCCAGAGAGGAAGAAAGATTTCAAGAGGGGGGAGAAACATCCATGGCTAAGCAAGGAAGTTAAGGATAACATAAAGACAAAAACTAAGGCATACCATTTTGCAAAGGCCATTGGCAGGCTGGAAGATTGGGAAACTTTTAAAGATAACAAAGAGTGACTAAAAAAGTAATAAAAAGAACAAAGGTAAATTATGAAAGAAAACTAGCGCAAAATATAAAAACGGATAGCAAAAGCTTCTATAAGTATATAAAAGGGAAGAGAGTAGCTAAAGTGAATGTTGGTCCCTTGGAGGATGTGACTGGGGAGTTAATAGTGGGGAACACAGAAATGGCGGAGACACTAAATCAATATTTTGCCTCAGTTTTCATGGTGGAGGACGCTAGTACCATCCCAATAGTAACAGGTAATGCAGAGGTTATAGAAAGGGAGGAACTTAGAACAATCATCATCACTAGGGAAAAAGTACTAAACAAACTATTAGGATTGAAGGCAGACAAGTCCCCAGGTCTTAAAGGAAGTGGCAGCAGAGATAGTAGATCCATTGGTTATAGTATTCCAAAATTCCCTGGATGCGGGAAAGGTTCCAGCGGATTGGAAAAATGCTAATATAATGCCCTTATTCAAAAAAGGAGGGAGGCAGAAAGTAGGAAACTATAAACCAGTTAGTTTAACATCAGTTGTTGGGAAATTGTTAGAATCCATTATTAAGGAAGTAATAACAGGACATTTAGAAAGTCAAAACGCAATCCATCAGAGTCAACATGGTTTTATGAAGGGTAAACCGTATTTGACTAATTTACTAGAGTTCTTCGAAGCTGTAACCAGCAAAGTGGATAATGGGGATCCTGTAGATGTAGTATATCTGGACTTTCAGAAGGCATTTGATAAGGTGCCGCACAATAGGTTAATACACAAGATAAGATCACATGGGGTTAGGGGCAATTTATTAGCTTGGATAGAGGATTGGCTAACCAACAGAAAACAGAGAGTTGGGATAAATGGGTCCTTTTCTGGTTGGTGAGATGTAACTAGTGGGGTGCCACAGGGTTTGGTCCTCAGGCCCCAACTATTTACAATCTATATTAATGACTTGGATGCAGGGATAGAAGGTACTATAGCCAAATTTGCAGATGACACTAAAATAGGTGGGATAGTAAGTTGCAATAAAGAAATAAGAAAATTACAAATGGATATGGATAGGTTCGGTGAATGGGCCAAAATTTGGCAGACGGAGTTTAACGTGGATAAGTGTGAGGTTATCCATTTTGGTCGAAAGAATAGAAAAGCAAATTATTATCTAAATGGGGAGAAACTTCAGAGTGCTTCGGTGCAGAGGGATCTGGGTGTCCTCATGCATGAATCGCAGAAAAGTAGTTTGCAGGTGCAGCAGGTAATAAGGAAGGCAAATGGAATTTTGGCATTTATTGCGAAAGGAATAGAGTATAAAAGTAGGGAAGTGTTGCTGCAACTGTACAAGGCATTAGTGAAACCGCACCTGGAATATTGCGTACAGTTTTAGTCCCCTTACTTGAGGAGGAATGTAGTTGCATTGGAGACAGTTCAGAGGAGGTTCACTAGATTGATTCCAGAGATGAGGGGTTTGTCTTATGAAGAGAGATTGAGCAGTTTAGGCCTTTACTCTCTAGAGTTTAGAAGAATGAGGGGAGATCCAGTTGAGGTATATAAGATGATTGAGGGGATTGACAAAGTAGACGGAGAGAGCATGTTTCCTCTTGTGGGGCAATCTAGATCCAGAGATCATAGTTTTAGGATAAGGGGTAGCAGATTTAAAATAGAGATGAGGAGAAATTACTTCTCTCAAAGGGTCGTGAGTCTGTGGAATTCACTATCCCAGAGTGCAGTAGATGCCGGGACATTGAGTAAATTTAAGGAGGAGATAGACAGATTTTTAATTAGTAATGGGTTGAAGGGTTATGGAGAACGGGCAGCAAAGTGGAGTTGAGGTCGAGATGAGATCAGCCATGATCGTATTGAATGGCGGAGCAGGCTCGAGGGGCTGAATTGCCTACTCCTGCTCCTAGTTCTTATGTTCTTATGAACCAGAGGCACTGAGGTGTTAGCAAGACTAGCTGATGTTGAACTGTATGTTATTTCAACTCATCTAGGACTTTAACATCGGAGTGACAGCCATATAGCGAAACAGCAGCCTGGGAGGGGGTAGAGTAATGCAGAGAGTTGGATGACATCAGGTGTAAACATGGAAGCTGATGTCATGCTTGTGAATTAAAAGCAGAAGTGCTAGAAATACTCAGCAGGTCAGGCAGCATCTGTGGAGAGAGAAACAGAGTTAATGTTTCAGTTCTGGTGAAAGGTCCCTGACCTGAAACGTTAACTCTGCTTCTCTCTCCACAGATGCTGCCAGACCTGCTGAGTATTTCCAGCAATTTTTGTTTTTATTTCAGATTTCCAGCATCTGCAGTATTTTGATTTTATTTACACTTGTGAATGATGTTCCTGAGGAGTAGAACATAGTCGATGAATAGGATGGCACCAAGGATGAAACTCTGGGACTCACTGGAGAGAACTGGGAGAAGAAACCATTAACTAAGATGTGTAATGGTGTATAGGAGTGGAACCATGAAATAGTAGCACCATGCAGGTTGACCACTGAGGATAGGTGCTGGAGGAGAATGGACTGGTCGATCGCATATATGAAAGACCACAGACAGACTGAGGAGGAACAGGGAGCTGTGATCACACCCACCTGTGATAACTTTGATCAGGTTGGTCATGATGCTTCAGCTGAACTGGCAACTAGTCAGAGGTCATTGAACATGGAGCTTTGTGGATTTTGGGTGGCAACAACATTTGGAGAGAAAGGACACATTAGTGATGGGGTCATAGTTTGGGTATAAAGGGGCGGCAGTTTTAATGAGGTGAGAACGCAACACTGAAGATATGAAGAGGCTCAGAATGTCAGTGATTGGGTGGGGGCTGGGGGGGTGCGGTGTTGAAAAAGAGAATTTGTATCATTGGTATCTGGGCCAAATGTGGGTCAGACATGAGGTGATAGGCTTTGTGGAATTGAGATGTCTGATGAAGGCTGGGTGAGTGAGTGTGAAGCTGCAAGAGGTTGATTTAGGAGGAGGAATGGAGGCAGGGAAGAGAAAGGAGCAGAGGTGGCGAAGTGGATATACTCGATACATCCATGAGTTCCTCACAACTGGTATTGGGTGGAGGTGCTGGAGCAAGAAGCGATTTGATTGATCAGGGCAGGAGAGTTTCGGTTTGATCTTGATCTCCAGAACAAAAAGAAGAAGCAGGAAGGAGGTAATCTGGGTCATTCAAGCCGTGTTATTCATCGATCCAGTTAACCTGTGAAATTCTAATAATACAGAATTTTGCAGTACAGAAACAGGTCATTCAGTCCAACTAGTCCATGCTGGTGTTTATGTTCCACACTGGCCTCCTCCCACCCTAATTCATCAAAGTCCATCAGCATATCCTTCTCTCCTTTTCTCCCTCATATATTTATCCAGCTTCCCCTTAAATGCATTTATGCTCTTCACCTTAACTACACCTTGAGATAGCGAGTTCCACATTCGCACTCTCTGGGTAAAGAAGTTCTGTATGTCATGTTGCATTAGTTTATTATTTATGTTATATTCTTACGTTGTATGTTCATCAGGAACCTTTTGTAAGTTTAATCAGATGTTTTACTCCTCCCCCTCCACTCGTGCAACAAACAGATGAGGATGAGAAGCATCGCCTGACAAATCCGCTTACTATCACTGCCAATGCGATTGAAATCCGAGAAAAATTACAACAACTACAACGAAAGGTAAAAACTGAGCATTCTGCGGTTACTAGGAGACCAGAGTCCTAAGTATGCAATCTCTGGAATTTTCGTGAATTTGCTGGAACAGAAACTGCACCCCCTGTATTAATACAGTAACAGTGCTTGTAGCCGTTCCCCTACATAAACAGAAGAGGAGGAGGAAGCCATTCGGCCCATCAAGTCGGTTCACTCATTCAATAAGATCATGGCTTATTGTTCTACCTCAACTCCACCATTCGCATATCCTTTCTGAGACTGTGACCTTTAGTTCTTGACTCCCCAACAAAGGGAAACAATCTCGGCGCCAATGTTCCTTCTAAAATTTAGGCAGCGTGTGCAGCCAGCTTTTTCAGTGCCCCGGTTCCTTTTAAACTTTTTGGCGTTGCTGTGCACGCAAATTATTTATCATGGAATAAGGCCTGAGTGGTACCTTCCAGGCTGCTGCATGGCCGTGTGTCTGCGCAGCTTAATAGGCACATTGCTCCTAGGATCTACCTTGACAAGCCCCTTAAAAAATTTTATAGGTTTCAATGAGATCACCTCTCATTTGTTTCTAAATTCTGGGCAATATAGACCCTATTCTACTCAATCTCTCCTCATAAGACAATCCTAGGAATCAATTTTCTTTTTATTCATGGGATGTGAATGTTGCTGGCTAGGTGCTGATGAGCTGCCTTCTTAAACCACTGCAGTCCCTGGAGAGTAGGTACACCCACCGTGCTGTTAGGAAGGAAATTCCAGGATTTTGACCCAGCAACAGTGAAGGAACAGCGATATCGTTCCAAGTCAGGATGGTTGTATGGCTTAGAGGGGAACTTGAAGGGAGTGCTGTTCCCATGCGTCTTCCAGGTGGCTGGTGTGGGTTTGGAAGAAGCCTTGCAAGTTGCTGCAGTGCATCTTCTACGTAGTACATACTGCTTTGTCCTGGATGGTGTCGAGCTTCTTGAGTGTTGTTGGAGCCACACTCGTCCAGGCAAGTGGGGACTATTCCATCACAGTCCTGACTTATGCCTTGTAGATGGCGGAAAGGCTTTGGGGAGTCAGGTGGTTACTCAGATGGTTCATTCAGTTTTATTCTTCTTATACTTTTTTGTAGTGGTTTGATATAACTGATTGTCTTTCTAGGCCATTTCAGAGGGCAGTTAAGAGTCAACCACATTGCTATATTCTGAAGTTGCATGTAGGCCAGACTTGATAAGGATGGCAGTTCCCCTTTCCACAAGGATATTAGTGAATCTGCTGAACCTTCTTTGCGCTCCCTCTCAGGCAAGTATATCCTTCTGTGGGTAAGGAGACCAAAACTGTACAGGTGTGGTCACACCAAGGCCCTATAATACCAACATTTCTCAGTATTTCACCATTTTTCCACCTAACTATATATCATCAGCAATCTTGGATATGTTACACTCAGATCCCTCATCAAAGTCATTGATTTCGATTGTAAATAGCTGAGGCCCAAGCACTGATTCTTGTGGTATTCCCACTAATTACAGCCTGCCAGCCTTACACTTGAAAATAACCCATTTATTCCTACTCTCTGTTTTCTGTGCATTAACCAACCCTCAATCCCATGAGTCTTAATTTTGTGCAATAATTGCTTGTGCTAGACCTTTTTGAAGTTCCAGATATACTGCAGCCACTGGTGTTCCCCCTTATACACCCTATTAGCTACATTCCCAGAAACCTCTACCATATTTGTCAAACACAATATCCCTTTCATAAATCCATGTTGACTCTCCTACTCGGATCGTGATTTTCTAACTGCACTATTACCTCATCCCTAAAAATAGTATTTTACGTTCTACTGATGTCGGTCTAACTGACCTAAAATTCCATTTTCTCTCTCCCTCCTTTCTTGATTAGCCAGGTTATGTTTGCTACCATTTTATCCAAGGAGACTGTTCTTTCAGAACTTGATAGATTCTAGATAAAAACCAACTATCTGCCAACAATTCACTATGCATCCACTATTTCTGTAGCCACTGCTTTTAAAACCCTAAGATGCAGGCCATCAGCTCCAAAGAATTTGTTGGCCTTCAGTCCCATTAATTTTTTCAGTACCAATTCTTTACTGAGAATATCTTTCAAGTTCCTCACTCTCATTGGACTCTTGGTTCCTCACTGTTTCTGATGTTTTTTGTGTCTTCTACTGTGTAGACAGATACAAAGTACTCCTTTAATGTCTCTGCTATTTTCTTATTCTCCATTACAATTTCTCCTATCTCTGCTTCTAAAGGACTTACAAATACTTCTGCTAATCTATTCCTTTTTACATACCTATTGAAGCTCTTACAATCTGTTTTTATGTCTCTTGCTAGTTTACTGTTATATTCTCTTTCTCCTTATCAAGTTCTTGGTCATCCTTTGCTGAATTGTAAAATCCTCTCAATTCTCAGACTTGTTACTCTTTTTGGCAACATTATAAGCTTTCATGTCAGTGTATCCTATCAACAACAACAACAACTTGTTACATAGCACCTTTCACATAATAAAATATCCTAAGGAGTTTTAGGGATGCAATAAGACAAAATTTGTCACCGAGCTACATTTTAAAAAATTCATTCATGGGATGTGAGCATCGCTGGCAATCCAGCATTTGTTGCCCATCCCTAATTGCCCTTGAGAAGGTGGTGGTGAGCCGCCTTCTTGAACCACTGCAGTCCATGTGATGTAAGTACACCCACAGTGCCATTAGGGAGGGAGTCCCAGGTTTGTGACCCAGCAGCAGTGAAGAAACAGCAATATAGTTCCAAGTCAGGATGGTGTGTGACTTGGAGGGGAACTTGCAGGTGGTGGTGTTCCCACGCATCTGCTGCCCTTGTCCTTCTAGGTGGTGGAGGTCGCGAGTTTAGAAGGTGCTGTTGAAGGAGGCTTGACAAATTGCTGCAGTGCATCCTGTCGATGGTACACACTGCTGCCACAGTGCACTGGTGGCGGAGGGGGGTAGGGGGAGTGAATGTTTAAGGTTGTGAAGATATTGGGCAGCTGACCAACAGCTTGGTCAAAGAGAGAGATTTTAGGGAACTTTTTAAAGGCGGAAAGAGTAATTTAGGGAGGGAATTCTACAGCTTGGGTTTTGGGCTGCTGAAGGCACAGCCACCAATGGTAGAGTGATGAAAATTGGCTCAAATTGGTGGAGTGCAGACCTCAGGGGGTTGTAGGGCTGGAGGAGGTTACAGAGATAGGTATTGAAAATGTAAAGAGTAATTAACAATGGAGCAATGTATAGAGGGAGTAAGGTAGTAATGTGGAAAAGCTCATGTTAACAGGTGAATGGTATCAAGACATTTGAAAGGTAAAGGGTGTAAGAGGTGGTGTAATGACCCACAACAAATTAGAACATAGGAACATTACAGACAGAAGTATGCCATTCAATCCCTTGAACCTGATCCACTGTTCAGTTAGATTATGGCTCATCTGTACCTCAGCTCCATTTACCTGCCTTTGCTTCACATTCCTCAATGCCCTTACCTAACAATTTATCCACCCGTCTTAGTCTTGCAAGCTCCAGTTGCCCAAGTAAGACATCATTCCTGGTATGGTAGCAAATTGTTCAACCTGCTTAAAATATTGATGGAATAACTACTGCAACCACGCTCGGAACCTCTGTAGCAGCACCAGAAAGAGTACCAGTCTGTTCACTGGACAATGAGAGGTTGCATTGGTAGTTACTAACTTGTCACCATTGGTGTCAGCCTTGGCTCAGTGGTGGCATTCTCACCTCTGAGACAGAAGAATGTCGGTCCCACTTCAGAGACTTGAGCCCATAATCTAGGCTGACAGTCCAGTGCAGTTCTGAGAGAGTGCATACATGTCAGAGGTGCCAGATGAGACATTAAACTGAAGTCCCGTCTGTCCTCTCGGATTGACCTAAAAGATCCCATGGCACTATTTGAAGAAGCACAGGGGAGTTCTTCCAATGACTTGGCCAACATTTATCCCTCAACGAACAAAGAAAGGGTTATTTTGTTGCTGTGTGTGGGATCTTGCTCTGTAAAGTGCTTTGTGAAAGATGCTATACAAGTGCAAGTTTTTCTTTTGTTCCCTCTTTCTTTACACGAGATGCCATACTTGACCCTGCAGTTAAATTTCTGACAGCAGTTCTGATCCCTTATTCCATAAATGTAGTACATTTTGTTACATGCACGCAGGACTACGCAATATTCACCAGATGCATGTTTCTGTGGTTGTCTGCAGCCCTGCCAATTTCAAGGAGGGATGACACCAGATTACTGAACTAGATGGTGAATATTTCTACACAGAAAGAAATAACTTGCATTTCTTCAGTGCCTTTCACAACCTCCAGACATCCCAAAATGCTTTACAGCCAATGAGGCACTTTTGAAGTTCAGTCACTGTTATAATGTAGGACATGCAGCAGCCAAGTTGCCCACAGCAAGCTCCCACCGACAGCAATTTCATAATGATCAGATAATTTTTTTTTTAGTGATGTTGGTTGGCAGATAAATATTGATCAGAACACGGGGGAGAACTCCCCTGCTCTCCTTTGATATAATGCTGCTCCATCTTTTACATCCACCTGAGAGGGCAAACAACTTTGGTTTTGCGTCTCATCTGAAAAGCAGAAATGCTGACCAATGTCCTCTTTAAATTTCTTTTTGTTGTGCGTGGCCTGTTCATTTCAATTAGGACACGTGCGCAGCCCCACAAAGAAAAATTTAGAGGTATCTTAAAGGGAGCAACTTGTGAGTGGCCTGTGTGGTACCTTCTGGGTTGCTACATGTTCATGCACACATGCAACCCGGAGGAAACATTACCTCTGAGAGTATGGCACTCCCTCAGTACTGCACTGGAGTATCAACCTGGATTTTGTGCTGAAGTCTCTGGACTGTGACTTGATCCCACGCTGGAAAATGGGATTCGAATAGGTAGGTGCTTGATGGCTGGCACAGACACGATGGGCCGAAGGGCCTGTTTCTGTGCTGTATGACTCTATGACCTTCTGACCCTGAGCCATGGTGTGCAAAGTCTCCCCCTGTTTGCAGAGGTTCAGGGAATTAGTGCTTCTACTGTAGTGTGTAAGTGACCATTGCAGCTATTGCTTGTTGTAGAACTGAATTCTTTTGCTTTTATTTAGGGGACAATAAGTGCTCAAGGTGTACCAGGTTATTCTAAAAGCACCCACGCGTCAAGAAAAAAAGCTTATTCAAGCAGCTTGCGAAGACTTGTTTTGGAGTATGAGGCTGAAGAGGAAGATGAAAATGAAGATTTCCCGTCTAGGTGTTTTACAATTGGAGGTAAAAGGCCATTTGCACTGGAGAATTTCTTTCTATATTTGTTCTTGGGAATGTTAAACCTGTCCATCCCTCTGAGTGTGTGGTCATGAGCATTCTCCTTGAATTGCTCCAGTCCTTGTGGTGAGAGTACTCCCACAGTGGCATTGGGTGGGGTATCCAGGATACTGAACCAGTGATGATGAAAGAGCATTGATACGTGAGCAAGTCAGGATCCTTGATGAATTGCTGCAATGCATCCTGCAAATTGTACACACTACAGCCATGATTCAATTAAACTGGAAAAATAATCTGTTTTTAGTTTTGGAAAGCTAAAATTACAAAGGGATTTTTACTGTGGTCAAACACAATGAGAATAGATATTGAATGTGAGACCAGGAGGCGGCCAGACAGGGGTGGCTGGGAGACCAGGAGGCGGCCAGACAGGGGTGGCTGGGAGACCAGGAGGCGGCCAGACAGGGGTGGCTGGGACCCAAAAAAAGGGCCCTGGAGACACAGCAGAGATCCTATGATAAATATACTTTGATTTTGAACAGGTGCTTCCAGTGACAAATATGGAGTTAAAGACTACATTCGTCAACAGCGACAGTTATTCTTGATGCAGGTACAAGAACTTTTCACAATACTTTTATCTCTTAATGGCCATGCAATTTGATAACCCCTGAAGCTGGCGTGGGGATCATGTTGGGCAATTAACCCGTGGCTGTTACTTCTGATGCAGCTCGCATGCAGACTTTGTTCTACCTGCTAATTTAAATGACTGTAGTCTGTTGCCAGTGCTAAGTGCACTATTGAGTGGCTGCACACCCTAGCAGAGGGTGCTAAATCCTGAGGGTACAGTGCAGGTCTGGTCAGGGTGAATCACCAACTCAAGAGCAGGCTTGACCCGACTGGCGATGACTTTGGACAGAATCTTGTAGTCAACATTAAGCAGTGAGATGGGCCACCAATTTCTGATTTCTGCCCTCTCCCCTTTCTGCTTGTCGATGAGGGTGGCACAGTGGTTAGCACCGCAGCCTCACAGCTCCAGAGACCCGGGTTCGGTTCTGGGTACTACCTGTGCGGAGTTTGCAAGTTCTCTCTGTGACCTCGTGGGTTTCCTCCGGGTGCTCCAGTTTCCTCCCACATGCCAAAGACTTGCGGGTTGATAGGTAAATTGGCCATTGTAAAAAATTGCCCCTAGTGTAGGTAGATGGTAGGAGAATTGAGGGAAGGTGGGGATGTGAGAGGGAAAAATGGGATTAATGTAGGATTAATATAAATGGGTGGTTGATGGTAGCGTGGACTCAGTGGGCCGAAGGGCCAGTTTTGGTGCTGTATCTCTCTATGACTCTATGAGGTTGATGATGCCTTTCTTCATGGATTCTGACATGCTGCCGGCCAGTAGCATACTCTCGTATCTTCCAGCAGGTCTGGGCTGACCCAGTCCCACAGGGCCGAGTACAACTCAACCGGTAAGCCATCGCTTCCGGGGGTTTTACTCGTCTCAAAGGACTTGACGGCCTTTGTCAGCTCGTCCAGAGTTAACGGCTCTCTCCCTCATGCTGTCATCTAAGACCTCTGTGATAGATGACAGGAAGGACTGCTGTCTGTGGGCTTCGCGTCATATAGCTCAGCATAAAAGGATTTGCTGATCCTTAGTACATCTGCAGGAAGATCTCTGATAGTCTCGCGCTAGTCAGGGATACGATCGTCTAGGGACCGCATAGTGAAGTGTATCATAATTTAGTAAGGATTTAATAAGTATTTATTTATTTTATATCAATTAACTAATTAGTGATAGAAATGTCAGTTAGAGGGGTGAAGTGCTTCACCTGTGACATGTGGGAAGTCTGTGATGCTTCCAGTGTTCCGGGCGACTATATCTGCAGGAAGTGTACCCAGTTGCAGCTCCTCACAGACCGCATGGATCGATTGGAGCGGCAACTGGATGCACTTAGAAGCATGCAGGTGGCGGAAAGCGTCATAGACAGGAGTTTTAGAGAAGTGGTTACACCCAAGGTGCAGGCAGATAGATGGGTGACCGCTAGAAGGGGCAGGCAGTCAGTGCAGGAATCCCCTGTGGCTATCCCCCTCTCTAACAAGTATACCGTTTTGGATACAGTTGGGGGGGATGGCCTATCAGGGGAAAACAGCAGCAGCCAGAGCAGTGGCACCATGGCACTGTTGTTCAGCAGGGAGGGACAAAGCGCAGAAGAGCAATAGTTATAGGAGACTCTATAGTCAGGAGCACAGATAGGCACTTCTGTGGACGTGAAAGAGACTCCAGGAAGGTATGTTGCCTCCCTGGTGCCAGGGTCAAGGATGTCTCTGAACGGACTGAGGGCATTCTGAAGGGGGAGGGTGAACAGCCAGAGGTTGTGGAACACATTGGTACCAACGACATAGGCAGGAAGAGTGATGAGGTCTTGCAGGGGGAGTTTAGGGAGTTAGGTAGTAAGTTTAAAAAAAACAGGACCTCTAGGGTTGTAATCTCGGGATTACTCCCTGTGCCACGTGCCAGTGAGGCTAGAAATAGGAAGATAGTGCAGCTAAACACGTGGCTGAGCAGCTGGTGTAGAAGGGAGGGTTTCAGATATCTGGACCATTGGGCTCTCTTCAGGGACAGACGGGACCTGTACAAGAAGGACGGGTTGCATCTAAACTGGAAGGGCACTAATATCCTGGCTGCAAGGTTTGCTAGCGTCACTCGGGAGGGTTTAAACTAGTGTGGTAGGGGGGTGGGAACCAGAGCAGTAGGACAGCTAGTGAAGTAAATGAGGAGGACATAGTAAATAAGGCCAGTCGGACTAAGAGGCAGAGCAGGCAGGGAGATGTTGCTGAGCACAGCAGGACTGGTGGTCAGAAGTGCATTTGTTTCAATGCGAGAAGTATAACAGGTAAGGCAGATGAACTTAGAACTTGGATTAGTACTTGGAAATATGATGTTGTTGCTATTACAGAGACTTGGTTGAGGGAAGGGCAGGATTGGCAGCTAAATGTTCCAGGCTTTAGAAGCTTCAGGCGGGATAGAGGGGGATGTAAAAGGGGTGGGGGAGTTGCATTACTGGTTAAGGAGAATATCACAGCTGTACTGCGGGAGGACACCTCAGAGAGGTCATGCAGCGAGGTAATATGGGTGGAGCTCAGGAATAGGAAGGGTGCAGTCACGATGTTGGGGGTTTACTACAGGCCTCCCAGCAGCCAGCGGGAGGTAGAGGAGCCGATATGTAGACAGATTTTGGAAAGATGTAAAGGTAACAGGGTTGTAGTGGTGGGTGATTTTAACTTCCCCAATATTGACTCGGACTCACTTAGTGCTAGGGGCTTGGATGGGGCAGAATTTGAGAGGAGCATCCAGGAGGGCTTCTTGAAACAGTATGTAGATAGTCCAACTAGGGATGGGGCCATTCTGGACCTGGTATTGGGGAATGATCCCTGCCAGGTGGTCGAAGTTTCACTGGGGGAGCATTTCGAGAGCAGTGACCATAATTCCATAAGTTTTAAGGTACTTGTGGATAAGGATAAGAGTAGTCCTCGGGTGAAGGTGCTAAATTGGGGGAAGGCTAATTATAACAATATTAGGCAGGAACTGAAGAATTTAGATTGGGGGCGGCTGTTTGAGGGGAAATCAACATCTGACGTGGGAGTCTTTCAAACGTCAGCTGATTAGAATCCAGGGCCAACATGTTCCTGTGAGGAAGAAAGACAAGTTTGGCAAGTTTCGGGAAGCTTGGATAACACGGGATATTGTGAGCCTAGTCAAAAAGAAAAAGGAAGCACTTGTAAGGGCTGGAAGGCTAGGAACAGATGAAGCACTTGAGGAATATAAAGACAGTAGGAAGGAACTGAAGCAAGGAGTTAGGAGGGCTAAAAGGGGCCTGGTCGCATTGCCGTGAAACGCTCCATCCAGTTGGACCGTGCCGTACCACCTATCCTTTGTGGAAAAGTTTCTTCAGAAAAACACCTTTGACCACCAGTGGTCTGCACGGAATGCCCTCAATGCCCTACGGGAAAAGGAGATGGTCGATCTTGTTGGATGGTTCCCTGAGCAGACTGCCAAAGTCATTTGGCAGAATGCCTCATCACCAGAACTCTCAAACAAGCACCAAGATGTAGCTTGGTTGGTGGTGAGAAGGGCCCTCCCCATCAAATCCTTCCTGCATGCTCGGAGTCTCACACCCTCCGCACGCTGCCCTCGAGGTGGCTGTAGTGGGGAAGAGACTGTTGCCCACCTCTTTCTGGAATGTGTCTTTGCAAAACAGGTGTGGAAAGAGATGCCGTGGTTTTTGTCGAGGTTCATCCCAAGCAGCTCTGTAACACAGGAGTCTGTGCTCTATGGGCTGTTCCCAGGGACGCACACCGAGATAAACATCAACTGCTGCTGGAGGACCATCAATTCAGTGAAAGACGCCCTTTGGTTTGCCCGAAACTTGCTGGTTTTCCAGCGCAAAGAGTTGTCCACGACCGAATGTTGCAGACTGGCACATTCCAAGGTCCAGGACTACGTGCTGAGGGACGGACTAAAGCTTGGGGCAGCCCGCGGCAAAGGCTCAATGGAGAAAGACCACTGTGTAAGGTCCCCCCACCAAGCTGGACTGAGGGGCTGGATCCATGGAAAACCCCTCGAACTGTATCCAGAAAATATTTGTTTGCTGTAAAATGTACATGGCATGTAAAATGGAATGGAAGAGTTGTGAGGCAACTCACTCCTGTATTGAAGGAAACTGATCTCCTTTGCACTTTGTATTGTTTGACTTGGTGCTTTTTGGAACTGTTTTGTAATGTAATTTTTTACAGATTTTTATGAATAAAGTATATTCTGGAAATAATTTCAAAAAAGCTTTTACCAAGTGCTTAGAGGTCACATTGGGTCTGTACATCACAGCCTGTCTGGTGATGGACAGCCGTTACAGCAATACCACAGCAACCCCTTTTTCTAAATTAAAAATGTGTCATGAAATAATCGGAACTGTTTACAATATAGCAAGTGATAAAGGTATTAAATGTTATGAGCGTAACTATTTACGATGAATGAGAAAGGTATAGAATGCTTAAAATATACAGCGACAAATTTACAAGTCTCTAAAGAGTATTGGAGATCTACTGATACACTCCTGTAGGTTCTGTTTGTGGTTGCCCGTCGGTGGGAATGTTGGGTTTGGGTTGTGTCTTCGAATGTGTCCTGTTGGCAGTGGGACTGCTCGGCGCTGCTTGGGCTGGAACTTCTCGAATGTGACAGGGGTTCCCAGGTAACGTCATGTTGTTGGACTTTTGGACCTGGTATGACCATGGTTCTGGATAAGTACTGGCAAAATCTGCTGAATTCCATGTTGTATCAGTCGGGTGTTGAACACAAACGTTTTGTCCAATACTGAGCCCCAAAAAGACTGAAGATCGAACTAAAGTGTCCATATGGTCATGCTTAATCTGTCATTCAGCCAACGAATGATGGGGAATTTGGAGAAATAATCTGTCACGACTATGAAATCCTCTTCATGGACAGTGAAGAGATCAATTGCAATTCTGGTCCATGGATGTGCAGGAAACTCAGGGGGTAGCAGAGATTTGCTCAGAAGACTGGGCACGTGAGCTTGGCATGCCTCACAGTTCTTCACGGCTTTTTCAGTATCATGGTGTAGTCCCGGCCAATAAACCGCTTCTCTGGCCTACTGTCTTGTGTGGTCTATACCCATGTGTGCTTGATGCAGCTGTTGCAAAACATCCTGCCTGATAGATTTCGGAACAAGTTCTTTTTTGCCTTTGAAGATGGCACCTTGAGATATTCCAGGTTCATCTCTGATTGGCCAAGAGGGTTGAACAGCCTCTGAGACATCCTGGAAAGACTCTGGTCAACCATCAATGAGGGTCTGCCAGAGCTGTTGCAGAATGGTGTCGTCAGATGTTTCCTGTCGAAGTTGTTGACCTTTGTACGTGCCAAAACTCAAAGTCAACACGTAGTACGTCTTAGATTTCAGAATCAATGAGTTCGACCTGAAGATGCAGTGAAATGTCACCAGGTTTGGATAGGTTAGGTGATCGACTCAATGTATCAGACGTGAACATGGAACTACCTGGCTTGTAGCGAATGTCACAATCGTAACCTTAAATTTTAACAAGCAGTCACTGTAGTCAGGGTGGCGCACTTGTCAGCAGTTTCCGCCAGATCATCTCAAGGGATATGCGATCTGTTTCAATGATGAATCCTTTCCCAAAGAGATATGTATGGAATCCCGAAGACTAGGGCTGAAGTTTGCTGCTCAGTGTTTGAGTAATTAGTTTGGGTATTCAAAAGACTCTTGGATGCGAATGCAATTGGCTTTCCTGTCTGAAGAATGCATGCTCCATGGCCCTTTTGAGACGCATCGACTTCTAATGTCGTCTCCTCTGATGGGTCATGGAATTGGAGTGTTGACTGTCTCTCTGTCACTGATTTTTTGAGGTCATCATCTATGTGCTGACGATCTTTGTGCCACACAATTGGAACTTCCTTCTTCAGGAAATCTTGAAGAGATGAGGATTTGAGAGCAAAATTTGGAATGTATGGCCATAAGAAGTTGAATAAGCCTAGGTAATGTTGCATATCTAGCCTGTCTTTCAGGCTTGGTGTTGCAGTGCTGCCCTCCACTTGGGCAGGGTCAGGACGGATACCTGCATCTGAGTAGATGGACCCGAAGAAATTAATCTGCTCACGTTGATGGTGCACTTCCAGCTGTTAAAAACACGTTCCTCTTGGCGTGCTGCTTCCATGAGATGTAGGTTACGGTCATGCTCCTGCTTCATTCTACCAATAACAGCAATGTCACCTGCTATACAGATGCATCCTGGGATCTCTCATGTGATGCAGCCCAAGGAGTCAGAGGAGGGGGGGATCAAAGACAAGAACAAAAGACAGTAAGGGGAATAAGAAAAGTGATGGGCAGAGAAATCAAGGGCCAGAATCAAACAGGGCCACAGTGAAAAATAGTGGGAAGGGGACAAGTAATGTTAAAAAGACAAGCCTTAAGGCTTTGTGCCTTAACACGCAGAGCATTCGCAATAAAGTGGATGAATTAATCACGAAAATAGATGTAAACGGGTATGATATAGTTGGGATTATGGAGACATGGCTGCAAGGTGACCAGGGATGGGAAATGAACATCCAGGGATATTCAGTATTTAGGAAGGACAGACAAAAAGCAAAAGGTGGTGGAGTTGCATTGCTGGTTAAAGAGGAAATTAACGCAATAGTGAGGAAAGATATTACCTCTGATGATGTGGAATCTCTATGGGTAGAGCTGAGGAACACTAAGGGGCAAAAAACGTTAGTGGGGGTTGTATATAGACCCCCAAACTGTAGTAGTGGTGTTGGGAATGGCATTAAACAGGAAAGTAGAGATGCATGCAATAAAGGAACATCTGTAATTATGGGTGAATTTAATCTGCATATAGATTAGGCGAATCAAATTAGTCACCATACTGTTGAGGAGGAATTCTTGGAGTGTATACAGGATTGTTTTCTGGACCAATATGTTGAGGAACCAATGAGCGAACAGGCCATCCTAGACTGGGTATTGTGTCATGAAAGAGGAATAATTGACAATCGAGTGGTGCGAGACCCTTGGGGACGAGCGACCATAATATGACAGAATTCTTCATCAAGATGGAGAGTGACGTAGTTGATTCTGAGACAAGGGTCCAGAATCTTAGTAAAGGAAACTATGAGGTGCGAGTTGGCCATGATGGATTGGGAAACGTTATTTAAAGGGATGATGGTGGATAGGCAATGGCAAACATTTAAAGAGCGCATAGAGAAACTGCAACAATTGTTTATCCCTGTGTGGGGAAAAAGTAAAACGGGAAAGGTAGCCAAACCATGGCTTATAAGGGAAATTAGAGATAGCATTAGATCCAAGGAAGAGGCATATGAATTTGCCAGGAAAAACAACAGACCTGAGGATTGTGACAGTTTAGAATTCAGCAAAGGAGGACCAAGGGATTGATTAAGAAGGGGAAAATAAGAGTACGAGAGCAGGCTTGCGGGGACCATAAAAACTGACTGTAAACGTTTCTATAGGTATGTGAAAAGAAAAAGATTAGTGAAGACAAATGTAGGTCCCTTACAGTCAGAAACAGCGGAGTTTATTATGGGGAACAAAAAAATGGCTGACCAACTAATTGCATACTTTGGTTCTGTCTTCACAAAGGAGGACACAAATATCATACCAGGGCTTAGTGAGAGAGAGGAACTGAAAGAAATCCGTATTAGTAGAGAAATGGTGTTGGGGAAATTGATGGGATTGAAGGCCGATAAATCCCCAGGGCCTGATGGTCTGCATCCCAGAGTACTTAAGGAAGTGGCCCTAGATATAGTGGGTGCATTGGTGGTCATCTTCCAAGATTCTATAGACTCTGGAACAGTTCCTACAGATTGGAGGGTAGCTAATGTAACCTCACTATTGAAAAAGGGAGGTAGAGAGAAAGCAGGGAATTATAGACCAGTCAGCCTGATGTCGGTAGTGGGAAAAATTCTAAAGTCTATTATCAAAGATTTTATAGCTGAGCACTTGGAGAACAGTGGTAGAATCAGACAGAGTCAGCATGGATTTACGAAAGGGAAATCATGCTTGACAAATCTACTAGAATTCTTTGAGGATGTAACTAGTAGAGTTGATGAGGGGGAGCCAGTGGATGTGGTTTACTTAGACTTTCAGAAGGCTTTCGACAAAGTCCCACATAAGAGATTAGCGTGTAAAATTAAAGCGCTTGGGATTGGGGGTAGTATATTGCAATGGATAGAAAATTGGTTGGCAGACAGGAAACAAAGAGTAGGAATAAATGGGTCTTTTTCCGAATGGCAGGCAGTGACTAGTGGGGTACCGCGGGGGATCGGTGCCAGGACCCCAACTATTCCCAATATACATTTGTGATTTAGGTGAGGGAACTAAATGTAATATCTCCAAATTTGCAGATGAAACAAAACTGGGTGGGAGGGTGAGTTGTGAGGAGAATGCAGAGAGGCTTCAGGATGGTTTGGACAAGTTGAGTGAGTGGGCTAATGCATGGCAGATGCAGTATAATGTGGATAAATGTGAGGTTATCCACTTTGGTAGCAAAAACAGGAAGGCAGATTATTATCTGAACGGCTATAAACAGAGAGAGGGGAGTATGCAGCGAGACCTGGGTGTTCTCGTACACCAGTCACTGAAGGTAAGCATGCAGGTGCAGCAGGCGGTAAAAAAGGCAAATGGTATGTTGGCCTTCATAGCGAGAGGGTTCGAGTACAGGCGCAGGGATGTCTTGCTGCAATTATACAGGGCCTTGGTGAGGCCACATCTGGAATATTGTGTGCAGTTTTGGTCTCCTTATCTGAGGAAGGATGTTCTTGCTATAGAGGGAGTACAACGAAGGTTTACCGGACTGATTCCTGGGATGGCGGGACTGACGTATGAGGAGAGATTGAGTCGGTTAGGATTATATTCGCTGGAGTTCAGAAGACTGAGGGGGGAATCTCATAGAAACCTATAAAATTCTAACAGGACTTGACTGGGTGGATGCAGGAAGGATGTTTCCGATGGTGGGGGAGTCCAGAACCAGGGGTCATAGTCTAAGGATACGGGGTAAACCTTTCAGGACTGAGATGTGGAGAAATTTCTTCACCCAGAGAGTGGTGAACCTGTGGAATTCGCTATCACAGAAAGCAGTTGAGGCCAAAACATTGTATGTTTTCAAGAAGGAGTTAGATATAGCTCTTGGGTCTAAAGGGATCAAAGGATATGGGCGAAAGCGGGAACAGGTTACTGAGTTGGATGATCAGCCATGATTATAATGAATGGCGGAGCAGGCTCGAAGGGCCGAATGGCCTACTCCTGCTCCTATCTTCTATGTTTCTATATGTTGCTGGCTAATGGACAGCCTGAACAGTAGCCTTTAGAAGCAGTATCTTCCGAATGGACTGCAAAACGTAGTTAGTTCTTGAGATGTCTTCACCAAATGAACTGACCAGTACTTGTTTTTGGTATCCAGTTTGGAAAAGAATTTAGCGTTCACAAACTTAGAATTTAATTTCTGTGCAGGCATTGCTTCAGTGCCGCATTTAGATGTCTTATATCACGACAGACTCGAATGGATCCATCTTTCTTTACCATGCATGCGATGGAACTCCACCAAATGGTGTGGTGCTGTACCTTACATATGATTCCGTCTTTCTTCATCTTATACAGTTCAATCTTCAGTTTGGTTTGAACATGGATACTTGTGTGGAGGACCAATCGAAGGGATGGCGTTGGCTTGTATATGCAAAACTGCATCGCCCTTAAAACTGCCAATTTTGTCGAACCTGTCTGGGTAAAATGAGATTAAGTCAGCCACAGAGATGATGGGCTTGTCCTTCTGGTCTGTAGGCTTAGCATTCGTGTCACCAATGTGAGGTCTTTACATGCTGGTAGGCCTGCAATTGATGGATCTATGGTGTCCATGCTGTAAAAAATTTGGGGTGGCCAGGGTGAGTTAACAATATCTGCACTCGAGCGTAATGGATCCCAAAGATGGAATCGCTGAACCATTGTACACCATGAGCTTGGCGGTGGTCGGTTGAGCCATAGTTTGCCGTTACTGTGGATACATGTTCTTCAGGATATGGAACAGTACAATATTGGTGCTCTCGCCTGTGTCAATCTTGGTCCAGTGTGTGTGTGTGTGTGTGTGTGCGCCAGGCTATTGTGGGCAAATAATCTGGATGGTTGCAAAGGCTATCGAAGGTTCTACAGTGCCAATACACTGAGGTTGATGGGATGAAACGCCTGCTCACTTTGTGTGTCAGTGCCTTGGTCATGCACACCTTCCAACCTTTCGGTCTAACTGGTCATCTCGGGTCTTTTAAGTCATCCTCTGAAAGACCAGACGTATTTAACCTGTGGAGGCCTTCATTTCCAATGGCAATTTTAACTTTAATTGCTTGTCTATCTGTCTCTGCAATGGCCAAGTCCAGAAAACACAGTTCCATTCTCTGTCTGAATAATTTACATTTAATGAGGAGGTCAACTGCCTTTCATTTTAGGGATGGAAATTTAGTTGCTATTTTATTTTGAGCAGTATTCGTGGCAGGAACAAAGATCTAAACTTGAGCAACCCTTAAGGAGTTAAAAACAGAATGTGTTGGAAATACGCAGCAGTTCAGGCAGCACCTGTTAGGAGAGAAACAGTTAACGTTTCAGGTCACTGACCTTTCATCAAAACTGGTGAAGGTTAGAAAAGTGATAGGTTTTAAACAATTGAAGTGGGGGTAGGGGGAAGAGAACTAGAGGAAAGATAATAAATTGAAAGAAGTACAGGTAAATCGCTGAATCACTTGGAATTAGTGTTTGGGGTCTTGGATAGTGAGGAGAGAGGAGGTAAAAGGGCAGGTATTGCACCTCCTGCGATTGCATGGGAAGGTGCCGTGGGATGGGGACGAGGTGTCAGGAGTATTGGAGGAGTGGACCAGGGTGTCACGGAGGGAACGATCCCTTCGGAATGCTAACGGGGGAAGGGAAGGGGGAAGACGCTGGAGGTGGCTGCTTTTAGTAAATCGCTGTTTCACTTGTACTTTCAATTTAGTATAGTGTATTCGCTGTTCACAATGCAGTTGCCTCTACATTGGGGAGACCAAACGTAGATTGGGTGACCACTTTGCGGAAAGCCTCCGCTCAGTCTGAAAACAGGACCCCGAGCTCCCGGTTGCTGGCCATTTCAACACTCCCCCTGCTCTCATGCTCACATCCCAGTCCTGGGGGGAGCAGCATCTCATTTGCTGATTAGGCACGCTACAGCCTGCCTGACTGAACATCGAGTTTAATAGTTTCAGAGCATAACTGGCCCTTGTTTTATTTTTATTTTATTTTGTTCCATCCTTTCTACCATGTGCCTGCCTACTTTTTTTCATGTTTGTGTTTTTGGCTAGGGCTGCTCATTATTCTGTCATTAACACTCCCTCTGCACGAATGCTTTGTCTTTCACCACACCATTAGCACACACTCTTTTCCTTTATCCCATGACCTCGTCGGTTAATCTCGATGGCTCTCTTTCCTGTCACACATCTTCCCTTTTGTTCTCTTTCCCCGGCCCCCCACCCCAGCTTTACTTGTTGAAAATCTATTATATTTCTAACCTTTGCCAGTTCTGATGAAAGGTCACCGATCTGAAACGTTAACTCTGTTTCTTTCTCCATAATGCTGCCTGACCTGCTGAGTTTTTCCTGCACTTTGTTTTTATTTCAGATTTCCAGCATCCGCAGTATTTTGCTTTTGCGTTAAGTTCTGTGATCACTGTCTTGCCCTTTAACTGGCAGTAGAGGCTTTCTGTGTAGCCAAAAAAAATTGCCTGGATGCCAAGGATAAAGAAATCACTGCAGCTGTTTTGAAAAAAATAAATCACTGCCTGCAGTACCACAGGCTGCCACAGCCTAGTGAAGCAGTAGAGAGAAAGGCAGTACGAGCGTGGCACTGGCGCTGTCTTGAGGTCCCGCCCACAAAGGACGAATCCAGAGGGGAGAAGAACTTGGCTATCTCCAGGACCACATGCTTTCTTTCAGCCCCACCCATTCAGGGTGACTTTGATGCGAAGGAAAAAAATTCCGCTGTCTCCCAGACTGCGTGCTATCCTTAAGCCCTGTCTACAATGAGCAATTTCAGTGCAAAAGTGCACTCCCGGTGAATAATAGCGATAGGGACAAAGAGTTAGTTTTTCTTTAAACTCTCCTGATCTGTGAAACGGTCAGAAATGGAACTGAATTTTTATTTTTTATATATGGCACGCCTAAGACCTTCAGGAGAAAAAAGAAATGGCTATGAAGGTCTTCAGGCCTTCTCAAATGTCTGGAGTCTGCTGCGCATGGATGCTCCTGCCTGGCCGTGTCATGATAGATTTACCCACCCCTGCCCCCCCCCCCCCCTGCCCCGGCCCTGGCGCCGAACTCCCAATCCGCTGGCTCATCAGCGAAAATAGTTCTCTTGCCGAGCGCACACCTCTCGGAGTTGGCTTTTGATGGAGTGCATCCGGTGCAAACCATAATCAGAGCTTGATTCGGACTCATTCCCTTAAAGTAAAGCTGTAGAATCTTGGTGCGATGTCCCGATGATGCAGACCCGCTGTGTGTTTGACACCAACAGTATCGCAGAGTCACTTACAGAGGTTTCGACGCTGCTGCAAGGATCACAGACGAACCTGATGAGCTTGTAGCCCTTCATCTGGAGCTTCTGTAGCAAACGGATGGATTCAGCTTTGCAGGATCTGCAGAAACTTGAAGTATCTTCGACAGCCCCCAGCTGCCACCATATTGCATTTCTTCTTTCTTGCCACAAACACACCAATCATACAGACAAGATCACTGAATCTAAAATAAAAGCAAAGTACTGCAGATGCTGGAAATCTGAAACAAAAACAGAAAGTGCTGGAAATACTCAGCAGGTCTGGCAGCATCTGCAGAGAGAGAAACAGAGTTAACGTTTCAGGTCGTTGATCTTGCATTAGAACTGGGAAAGGTTAGAAATGTAATGAGCTTTGAGTAAGTGAAAGTGGGGGGGGAAGAAGAACAAAAGGGAAGGTCTGTGATAGGGCGGAGGGCAGGAGAGATTAAATGACAACAATGTCATGGAACAAAAGGCAAAGGGAATGACATCAATGTCATCTCATCTCTTCTGCCCTCCCCCTATCACAGACCTTCCCTTTTGTTCTTGCCCCTCCCCCCTTTCGCTTGCTCAAAGCCTATTACATTTCTAACCTTTCCCAGTTCTAATGAAAGGTCACAGATCTGAAACGTTAACTCTGCTTCTCTCTCCACATATGCTGCCAGACCTGCTGAGTATTTCCAGCACTTTGTTTTTATTTCAGTGAATCTAAAAGGTCGGTTCTTTTATTGAAGATACTAAGTTGTAGACAGCAATACTGGGAAGGTATTTTTACATGTCTTGCTCCTGTGGCTGCTTTCAGCAAAGCAGTCTGAAGGAAGAGGATGGCTCGGTAACATCTTCGCAGTCCGACATACTAAGGATCAGCAAATCCTTTTATGCTGGGCTGTACAACGTGAAGCCCACAGACAGCAAGGCCTCCCAGTCCTTCCTGTCATCCATCATGGAGGTCTTAGATGACAGCATGTGGAGGAGTCTGGATAAACCACTAACCCTGGATGAGCTGACAGAGGCCGTCAGGTCCTTCGAGACGAGTAAAACTCCCGGAAGCGACGGCTTACCAGTTGAGTTGTATTCAACTCTGTGGGACTGGGTCGGCCCAGACCTGCTGGAAGTATACGAGAGTATGCTCCTGGCCGGCAGCATGTCAGAATCCATGAGGAAAGGCATCATCACCCTCATCTACACGCGGAAGGGGGAGAGGGCAGAAATCAGGAATTGGCGGCCCATCTCACTGCTTAATGTTGACTACAAGATTCTGAACAAAGTCATCGCCAGTTGGGTCAAGTCTGCTCTGGAGTTGGTGATTCACCCTGACAAGACCTGCACTGTACCTGGCAGGAAGATCTCTGATAGTCTCGCGCTACTCAGGGATACGATCACCTGTGTACGGGACACGAGGGTGGACACCTGCCTCATCAGCTTGGACCAGGAGAAGGCTTTTGACAGGATATCGCACACCTACATGATGGACGTGCTTTCCAAAATGGGGTTTGGGGAAGGAATCCGCAATCGGATCCAACTGCTCTACACAAACATCAGTAGCGCAGTCTCAATCAATGGGTGGGAATCAGAAAGTTTCCCAATCCAATCTGGAATCAGACAGGGCTGTCCTCTCTTCCCTGTCTTGTTTGTTTGCTGTATCGAACCTTTTGCTGAGTCCAGTAGGAAGGATGCGTGCATAAGAGGGGTGACAATCCCAGGCAGCGGAGGCACCCAGGTCAAAGCCTCCCTGTACATGGACGATGTCGCCGTCTTCTGCTCGGATCCGTTGTCCGTTTGCAGACTGATGAGCATCTGTGACCAGTTCAAAATGGCCTCGGGAGCCAAAGTCAACCACGGCAAGAGCGAGGCCATGTTCTTTGGGAACTGGGCTGACCGATCCTTTGTCCCCTTCCCCGTCAGGTCAGACTATCTGAAGGTGTTGGGGACATGGTACGGAAGGGCCGGGGTGTGTGCCAAAACCTGGAAGGAGCAAGTAACCAGGATACACCATAAGCGGAACATGTGGGAGCAATGATCTCGCTCCATTGTGGGTAAGAACCTGGTCATCAGGTGTGAGGTGCTCACGTTGTTGCTGTATGTGACGCAGTTCTGGCCCATACCCCACTCCTGCGCCGTGGCGGTCACCTGAACCATTTTCCGCTTTATCTGAAGAACCAAAATGGACCGGGTCCGGAGGGACACGATGTTCAAACCTCTGGATAAAGGCGGGAAAAACGTATCCAACGTCGCCCTCATCCTGAGGACCACCTTCGTGTGCGGCTGCATCAAGCTGTGCGTAGAGCCCCAGTATGCAAACACCAAGTGTCACTACGTGCTGAGGTTCTATCTGTCCCCGGTGTTGCGAAGGATGGGTCTGGTCACATTGCCGCAGAATGCTCCATCCAGTTGGGCCGTGCCGTACCACCTATCCTTTATGGAAAAGTTTGTGCAAAAAAACACCTTTGACCACCAATCCATCAGGCAGTGGTCTGCATGGAATGTCCTCAAGGCCCTACGGGAAAAGGAGATGGTGGATCCTGTCGGATGGTTCCCCGAGCAGACCGTCAAAGTGATTTGGCAGAATGCCTCATCACCAGAACTTTCAAACAATCATCAAGACCTAGCTTGGCTGGTGGTGAGAAGGGCCCTCCCTGTCAGATCCTTCCTGCATTCCCGGAATCTCACCCCCTCTGCACGCTGCCCTCGAGGTGGCTGTGGTGGGGAAGAGACTGTTGCCCACCTCCTTCTGGAATGTGTCTTTGCAAAGCAGGTGTGGTAAGAGATGCAGTGGTTTTTGTTGAGGTTCATCCCAAGCAGCTCTGTAACACAGAACAAAGAACAGCACAGCACAGGAACAGGCCATTTGGCCCTCCAAGCCTGCGCCGATTTTGATGCCTGCCGAAACTAACACCTTCTGCACTTCCGGGGCCCATATCCCTCTATTCCCTTCCTATTCATATATTTGTCAAGATGTCTCTTAAATGTCGCTATCGTATCTGCTTCCACAACCTCCCCTGGCAGCAAGTTCCAGGCACTCACCACCCTCTGTGCTCTACGGGCTGTTCCCAGGGACGCACACCGAGATAAACCTCAACTGCTGCTGGAGGACCATCAATTCGGTGAGAGATGCTCTTTGGTTTGCCCGCAACTTGCTGGTCTTCCAGGGCAAAGAATTGTCCACGACCGAATATTGCAGGCTGGCACATTCCAAGGTCCAGGACTACGTGCTGAGGGACGCACTAAAGCTTGGGGCAGCCGCAGCAAAGGCTCAATGGGGAAAGACCACTGTGTAAGGTCCCCCCACCAAAGTGAACGGAGGGGCTGGACCCATGGGAAACCCCTCGGGCTGTATACACCAAGTATGGGTTTGCTGTAAAATGTACATGGCCTGTAAAATGGAATGGAAAGGTTGTGAGGCAACTCACTCCTGTATTGAAGAAAACTGATTTCCTTTGCACTTTTTGGAATGTCAACTTGGTGTTGTTTTGAATTGTGGTGTAATGTATTTTTTTACAGAATTTTTTGAATGAAGTATATTTTTCAGGGAAAAAAAAGCTTTCAGCAAGTGGTTAGCGATCACATGGGTCTGTACATTACATCCTATCTGGTGATGGACAGCCAATTCAGATCGGCCCCTTTAAGCAATACCACAACACACCACACCCCCATCATTCACCTACCAACAATCTCTATCAATCTGAATTCAATAATAACATTCATAAGCTTTACCTCACCCTCATACAACTTGCACTCTGCAAGCCTCACTCCCACATCTCGCAGCTTGCACACATTGCCAGTTATTCAACCATGACAGCCACATCACCCAAACACATTGCACCACACTGACACACTTTCCTCTCTCGCAGGACAAGGTGACGCTAAACAGGAGACAGCAGAACCTAACTGGCAGGGAACAGGCACGATTTCATGGCCTTACCCTCATAAAGGAGGTGGTGCTGTCCATAATCGGAGTGGCTGTGGTAGGGCTGAAACCATTAAAGATGTAGCTATGCTCATACCTAATCCTTCTCCTCACATCCCTCATCCCACAATCTCTACTGATTTACTAGTTGCACATAGTGTAAGCAGACACCTCTTACTTTCACCCCATCCTGTCACTCCAACGCTTGCCTTGTGCATTTCTCCATTTCAGACACCCAAGAACTGCCAACTGTCCAGGAGGTGGTGGAAAGGCAACAAAACAGTGATAAAGAAACACTGTCACTCGATCTCAGACTTGCAGCCACCAGCTCAGATACTGATTCTGTGTGTACTGTAGAGCAGTGGTTCTCAAAGTGTGGTCTGCGAGGATCCTGAAGGTGGTCTGTGGGATGGTCCAAACTGCAAGTCACAGATGCACAACGCCAAGGCCATAGGAGAGAACAGGCCAGCGCCCTCATTTCCACCACTCATGGGACATCTCACAACTAGGCTGTAAGCGGCACGAGTCATCCTAAGCAAAGGCAACAAATATGTATTTTTTTTAAGTAAGATTTATGTTACTGTTACAACATATAACTGCGAGATTGGATTTTCAACACTTGGGCTGAAATCCAAGTAGAACCAACTGAACATAGGGTTTGACATGAGACTGAAGCTCTGAAGCAGGCATCACCTCATTGGTGTCTCATCAAATGCAGCACCATCCTTCCCATTAATTCTGATGTGTGTTTTTTTTGTGGTGGCAAGTGAAAGCAGGTGGGGGTAGGACCGCTAGGCCGTCTGTGGGGTCTTTTGCCCCATCTAATGGTGTGCAGATGAAAAAGTTTGAGAATCATTGCTTTAGTCGGTAGAATAGAGGCAGGATATATGAATGTGGTGAGTCACTGCTGCAAAGGACTCAGGCAGGGGAAAGGATAGAGTGAGTGCCAGCTCACCAGAGGGCGAGGTCACACACATTCTGCTTTAGAGGACTTGGGTGAGGACTTTAACAGGACAGCCTGGAGAAGGCTGATGGATAGGCACAATGAAATGCTTGGTGCATTGGCCAGCCTTCCATTAGCTTGTGGTCACTGTCAAGGAGGAGTCCAACACCCATTTGTCACAGGGCTTTGCAAAGAGCTTGAAGCCTATTCTTTCCAGCATGGACGTGGTGGCCAACTCCATTAGCATATTTGCACATCGAACCATGATGCAGCATGTGATGGCTGATGTCTCAGCTTCCATTGCAGCACAAGCAGAAGCCACCCAGTGTCTGGGTGCTGCAGTGGAAGCTCACATTGAGGTTATGCAAGCTAAGCTCGCTGCCCTGCTACCACATAAGCTCAGACTCCTCTCGTGCAAGGTCAGTTTGCTGCCACTAAGGCTCAGACTGCTCCATCATAGCTGTGGATACCAGTGTTCAAAGGGATTTGCAGGGTGTCACAGCAGTCCTGTAATGTGTCCTCCAACAGATAATTTGGATTGCAGAGGCACTGCTCCAGAGGAGTGGCAGTGGTTCCAAAGAGCATGAACCTGCTATCCTCTCTCAGGATGACAACATTCATCCTCCCACCACTGCCACTCTGGCAGTCTGCCTGCTGTTGTCTGTTGGTTAGCCAGCCCAGACTGCTGCCACCCATGCCAAAGTGGTGCAGACTGAAGCTGGACCCTCTAAGCCTAGAGATGCTCCAGGTTGTCCTGAAAGGCCATTCTGCAATCTCCCCCAGTGAAAGTCAGTCACCTTCCACCAGCCATCCATCAGTCACTGGGGTAACACTGTGTAGGAACACTAGGACAGACAAAGCCAGACAGGAGATGCACAATGGAACGCATAAGGGTGAATTTGTTGACTTTGTTTGGAATATTGGATGATTTGATATATAGATTTGATTTGGAATGTTTGTTTTGTGGTAGCTTTTACTTTAGCCAGGGAGATGCTGTGTTGGTCTGTAACAGAGAAAAGGTGAGGGGTTGGACTATTGGTGAATGAGGAATTGGCGTTGCGTTTAATGGGTATTGCAATTGATCGAGTCGATCACGGACTTTGCGACCAGAAAGGGCTGTGTTAGTTACCTTCTTCCTCCTCTGCCACAGCCTCTCTTCCTCCTCTCCAATGTTTGTGGTATAGCTGGTGGCAAGGACTGTGCCCTCATGGTGGTGAGGTTGTGCAGCATACAGCAGACCACCACAAGTCTTGATATGAGCTGTGCAGAGTGTGGCAGGACTCCTGAGCGTATCACAGCAGTGCAAGCATTGTTTAAGCACCCAAATGGTTATTCATGTTGCCCACACGTGTATGGGTAACACACTGGAGTCATGAGCCGTGTTGTCAAAGGATAGCCCTTGTCTTACAGTTTGTTAAGGTGGCTCAAATACAGACAGCACAGTGGACTGTCACAGAATGAAGGCACCATGACTGTTGCCAGGATACCAGGCATTGACTTACATGATGCACTGAGTGTGGTCTCACACCAGCTGGACATTGAGGGAGTGGAAGCCCTTTCGGTTATGGTATATCTGAGTTGATATGTGGTGCCTGCAAAGCGATGTGTGCGCAGTCACTGACACACTGCACCAAGGGGAAGCCTGCAATCCGATAAAGCTGCATGCTTGCTCTGCCATGCTGGCCCTGTGTACGTATTTGTTCATCATGCTCCACATGTTCAGTGTGAGGCTGAAAGATGAACCTTGCATGAATATTATTTAAAGGGCCAGGCACCCAAATTGCAGGTGAGGTAATTTTTTTGAACTTTTTATATTGCCAAGTGTCTGGAAGTGCTCTGGAGTGTTTTTGGAGGTGTAGCGGTGTGAGTGTTGCTGCATCCTCACAGTAGCAGTTACAGGTATGGGGAAGCAGTGCCAGTGTGTCTGGGTCTGTAGTACGACAGGGAGATGGAGCAGAGGCAGTGGAGAGGGTGATCTCTATGCCACGCCCTCTATCAAGTTGGAGCTGGACTCTTCCATGCTCCGTGACAGTGACTGGAGGTTGCCTGGGAGAGCAGCCACTGTACCCAGCATCTTGGTGTACCTGCCCATCAGTTCTTGCGTGTCTGAAAGTGTGAAAGCAGGAAATCAGAAGGTTAGTGTGAGGGGGGGGGCAATGGGTGGGAAGCAAGGGGTCCATGATCGCACCATCAGCAGCTTGCTCATCATGCCAGATAGCAGGGTGAGGGTGAGCTGAGATTTGAGAAAGGCTGGAAGGCAGGAACATACCTTCATCCTCAATGTTCTCAGTGACGCCAAAGGCCGTGGACACTGTTGCTGTCGGCTCCATGATGCAGAGAGCCATTGCCTCTGTAGGGCTTAGGCGACGTAGATGTCCTTGACCCCTGTCGGCTCTGCTTCACTCCCTCTTATTGTGTGCCAATGTGTCCTGCAACAGAGTGGGCAGAATATCAATGACTATGTAGCAGTGGTGCTGTATCTGCCATAACTGAATAGGTGGAAATATGTGGAGACAGTGAGAGATGGATGTGAGGCTGGCAGCATTGGAAGATGTGTGAGGGTGATGTGGAGTATCTGGATGTTAGGTGTGTGTCCTGGATGCCAGAGGCTGCTATGGGGGTGTTTTGCTTTGAGTGGTGTGTGAGATTGGTGGTGTTGTGGGTAGGAGAGGTCATGTGAAGATGCAGTCACTGATTTACCACCTGTATGAGGTCGTTAGACCTCCTGTGGCACTGCTGACTGGTCCTCAGGTCCATACCCAGGGAGCTGATCTTTCTGGCCATCAGCTCCCACTCCCTTCTGAGGTCCTTGAGGGTTTCCTGCCCCCCTCCCCCCCCCCCCCCCCCACCACATGGGCCCATGGCATCTCCCCTCATGCCCACCTGCACTACGAATGCTCTGCATTTGTCACTCTGGTACCCTCTTTCTGCCCTGGTATTCAATTTGACATAATTTAAATTACAGCAGTATTCTTCAGTACAGCTTTCATTTAAGAGAGACAGCCTGCCTTTAAGAAGAGCAAGCAGGCTGCACATGTGGCTTCAAAACAACATTGCTGGGCCCCCCTGCTGAACGCAGAGGCAGCTGATGGCATTGAGGAGAAGATAGCAGCACAGAACCCACTCGACCAGACACTGTAATCATTCAGATGAGGTGTATGCACCAAATTATTGTGTTGACCACCTCAATCTGAACATGTATGGCCAGGTCGCAGATTGCTACCACGTACCCCAAAAATGGGGCTCTCTAATTTCTCGCTCACTATACCTCCCTGGCATTCAGGTAGGAGAATTGCTCCCTGAACACCCTGTTGGACATAGCCTCCTGCTGAGGGATAATCCTCCTCCCTCTTCTAGCAGCTTTATGTCGCCCATGCCCACTCTGTCGTGCTGCAGGCCAAGGGGAATGTTTAAGTACTTCACTCATGTCTGGGAGCCAGTGGCCTGTACAGTATTCTTGAAGTCAGGACCAAGTCCAACAGCAGCTGCCACCCCGCTCCTTGTAGACCTTAGAAACTTTAACTCTGGAAGCCACCAAACAATTATACAGTTGCAGCAAGGACCAGTAGAAATCAATCAGCAAACAACCTGAAAGTACTTGATCCCTTTAAATAGTCCTGGTGGCGGGGGGAGGGGTGTGTGTGGTGGGGGTACATTCCTTCTGCTGGACATATGATCTGCTGTCCAAGGTTAGAGAGAACATTAACTGGAGCATTGCACTCCAAAATGGCAACGCTGGTGTCAAATCTGCATTACACACCGATTGATGTTGCAATCTGCTTACTCTGCATACTACCAGTAGATACTCCCTGCATGTGTGCTAACAGCCTCACTAAAGTGGTGTGCGCATGCCATGGATCCCATCTTGCAGGCAAAGCAGCACTTGTAGTGCAGAAAAGCTGGGTGCTACAGAGTCCGATTTCACAGCCGATAGCTCTTTTGATTGCCTCCTGCGTTATTGAACATTACTCCGGCAATATGAATTGGATATGGTGAAGCCTATTTAAAGAAATCTTCTTTGAAATTTACTCTTGGGATGTGGGCATTGCTGGCAAGGTCAACAGTTATTGCCCATCACCAGTAGCTCTGGAAGGTAGGAATACAACTGAATGGCTTGCTAGGCTTGCCCACTTCAGGGGACAGGTAAGAGTCTGCCACGTTGATGTGGGAGTGGAGTCACATACAGGCCAAACTGGGTAAAGACGGCAGGTTTCCTTCCCTAAAGGATGTTAGTGAACCAGGTGTGTTTTCACAACAATCTGACATGGTCACTTTTACAGCTACCAGCCTTATAAGATTTCCAGAGTTTTTTAAACTAAATTAAAATTGTCAAACTGCTGCATGGGATTTGAACTCATATTCTCTGGATTACTTGTGCAGTAACATAACCACTTCACGACTTGCACACCGTGACGCAGCTGCACTACATAACAAGTCAATGAAAGAGCAACCATAGACAGTCCGAAGCACAACACCAGGGTTCGTGCCTCTACTTTTGTATCTTCTGTGACTGTCCTTCACATTAAAGGTGGAAAAGAGTCTTTGGGAAATAGTGACCATAATATGAAAGAATTTTACATTCAGTTTAAAAGTGATATAGTCCATTGTGAAACTAAGGTCTTAAATCTGAACAAAGGAAACTTGGAAAGTATGAGGGGCAAGTTGGCTATGGTGGATTGGGAAAATACACTAAATGATTTGACAATAGACAGGCAATGGCTAGCATTTAAAGGAGTATTACATGGTCTACAACAAATATACATGCCTCTAAGACATAAAAACCCAACAGGAAAGATGAATCAACCGTGGCTAACAAAAGAAGTTGAACATTGCATTAGATCAAAGGAAGTGGCTTATAAGGTTGCCAGAAAAAGTGATAAGCCTGAGGATTGGGAGCAATTTAGGATCTGGCAAAGGATGACCAAGAAACTGATGAAGAAAAGGAAAAGAGAATATAAATGCAAGCTAGTGAGAAACATAAAGGTGGACTGTAAAAGCTTCTTTAGGTATGTGAAAAGGAAAAGATTATCAAGGATAAATGTGAGCCCATTGCAGGTGGAGACAGGAGAATTTATAACGAAGAATAGGGAAATGGCGGATAAATGAAGCAATTACTTTGTGTCTGTTTTCACGGAGGAAGATGCAGAAAATCTCCCAGAAATACAAAGGAACCAAGGAACGTGTGAAAATGAGGAACTGAAAGAAATTAGTATAAATAAAGAAGTAGTACTTAAAATTAACTAGATTGAAGGTTGATAAATCCCCTGGACCAGATGATCTACATCCCAGAGTGTTGAAGGAAGTGGTTATAGAGATAGTGAATGCATTGGTGGTTATCTTTCAAAATTCAATAGATTCTGGAAAGGTTCTTTCAGACTGGAAAGAAGCAAATGTAACCCCACTATTTTAGAAAGGAGAGAGAGAGAAAATGGGGAACTAAGACCTGTTAGTTTGACATCAGTAGTAGGGAAAATGTTAGAATCTATTATAAAGGATGAGATAACTAGACACTTCAAAAATAATGTTATGATTGGGCAGAGTCAACATGGATTTGTGAAAGGGAAATCATGTTTGACAAACCTGTTGGAGTTTTTTGAGGATATTACTTGTAAAGGAGAACCAGCGGATGTGGTGTATTTGGATTTTCAGAAGACCTTTGGTTATGTTCCACGCAGGAGGTTAGTAAACAAAATTGGAGCATGTGGGATTGGAGTTAATATACTGCTATGGATTGAGAACTGGTTAATAGACAGAAAACAAAGAGTAGGAATAACTGGGTCATTCTCAGGATGGCAGGCTGTTACTAGTGGGGTACCACAAGGATCAGTGTTGGGGCAACAGTTGTTCACAATCTAGATAAATGATTTGGATGTGGGGACCAAATGTAATATTTCCAAGTTTTCTTATGATACAAAACTAGGTGGTACATTTCAACTAAATTGGCAGTGGGATGAACACCAGCATGTAGAAGTAAAAAAGAGAAATAAGATGCAAAACGGAGTGTGAGATTGTTGGATTGTACTTCTTCTTTTGGGCCTCCTTATCTCGAGAGACAATGGATACGCGCCTGGAGGTGGTCAGTGGTTTGTGAAGCAGCGCCTGGAGTGGCTATAAAGGCCAATTCTGGAGTAACAGGCTCTTCCACAGGTGCTGCAGAGAAATTTGTTTGTTGGGGCTGTTGCACAGTTGGCTCTCCCCTTGCGCCTCTGTCTTTTTTCCTGCCAACTACTAAGTCTCTTCGACTCGCCACAATTTAGCCCTGTCTTTATGGCTGCCCGCCAGCTCTGGCGAATGCTGGCAACTGACTCCCACGACTTGTGATCAATGTCACACGATTTCATGTCGCGTTTGCAGACGTCTTTATAACGGAGACATGGACGGCCGGTGGGTCTGATACCAGTGGCGAGCTCGCTGTACAATGTGTCTTTGGGGATCCTGCCATCTTCCATGCGGCTCACATGGCCAAGCCATCTCAAGCGCCGCTGACTCAGTAGTGTGTATAAGCTGGGGATGTTGGCCGCTTCAAGGACTTCTGTGTTGGAGATATAGTCCTGCCACCTGATGCCAAGTATTCTCCGAAGGCAGCGAAGATGGAATGAATTGAGACGTCGCTCTTGGCTGGCATACGTTGTCCAGGCCTCGCTGCCGTAGAGCAAGGTACTGAGGACACAGGCCTGATACACTCGGACTTTTGTGTTCCGTGTCAGTGCGCCATTTTCCCACACTCTCTTGGCCAGTCTGAACATAGCAGTGGAAGCCTTACCCATGCGCTTGTTGATTTCTGCATCTAGAGACAGGTTACTGGTGATAGTTGAGCCTAGGTAGGTGAACTCTTGAACCACTTCCAGAGCGTGGTCGCCAATATTGATGGATGGAGCATTTCTGACATCCTGCCCCATGATGTTCGTTTTCTTGAGGCTGATGGTTAGGCCAAATTCATTGCAGGCAGACGCAAACCTGTCGTTTGGATTGTACTAGACAGAGAATAATACCATATTAGATAGGAGCAGACTAAGAAGGACTACGAGGAATACAAAGACAGGATTCCAATGCATGTGTGTAAATGCACAAAATGTGGTGAATAAGGTTGGTGAGCTACAAGCACAAATAGCCATGTGGGCATATCATGTAGTGGCAATAACGGAAACATGGCATAAAAATGGTGAGGACTGGGCAGTTAGTGTTCAAGAAAATAAAGTGTTTAGAAAAGTTAGATAAGGAAAAATGGGAGATGGGGAGGCAGTACTGATTAGGGAAGACATTGTAGTGTTGGAAAGAGAGGATGTCCTTGAGGGGGCAAAGACAGAATCCATTTGGTTAGAATTGAGAAGCAAAAAGGGTATGATCACACTACTAGGAGTATTCTATAGGCCTCCAGGGAGAGATAGAGGAGCAAATCAGCAGGGAAATCAGAGACGTGCAAGAATTATAGAGCGGTGATAGTGGGGGACGTCAACTACCCAGATATCAATTGGGAGAATGTTAGAGTAAAGGGTAAAGAGGGGGAGGAATTTCTGCAATGTGTTCAAGAGAACTTCCTTGATTAGATATCCTCAGGTCCAACTAGGAAGGAGGCATTGCTGGATCTGGTGCTGGGGAATGAGGTGGGTCACGTGGACCAAGTGTCTGTGGGGGAACACCTGGGTAAGAGCAATCATTGTATCATAAGATTTATATTAGTAATGGAGAAGAGCAAGGAACAATCGGAAGTAGAACGTCTCAGTTGGAAGAGGGCTAACTTCAATGGGGTTGAAAGGTGATCTAGCCAGGCTGAAATGGAACCAAAGACTGATAGGAAAAATTGTTTAATGGAACAATGGATGATCTTTAAGGAGGAGATGTTTCAGGTACAGGGTCGCTACATTCCAACAAGGGCAATAGGTAAGGGAAACAAAGCCAGGGCTCCTTGGATGACGGGGATAGAGAATATGATGAAACAAAAAAGTGTGTATGAATGATGCATGTCAGGTGAATTCTTCAAGCTAGAACCAGGCCAAATACAATAAGTTGAGAGGGGAAGTGAAGAGGAAAATAAGACTGGGAAAGAGAGAATATGAGAACAGAATGGCAGTTAACAGAAAAGGTAACCCAAAGGTAAGCAGGTAGTAAGAGGCAGCATGAGGACAAAGAGGGTGAGATATGCATCCAGTTCTGAGCACTGCACTTTAGGAAAAATATGAAGGCATTGGAGAGAGTATGGAAAAGATTCATGAGAATGGTTCCAAGGATCAGGAACTTCGGTTATGAAGATGGATTGATGAAGTTGGGGCTGTTTTCCTTGAGAAGAGAAGGCTGAGAGAGATTTGATAGATGTATTCTAAATTATGAGGGGTCTGGACAGAGTGGATAGAGAGAAACTGTTCCCATTCGTGAAAGGATCAAGAATGAGAGGGCACAGATTTAAAGTGATTGGGGAAAGCGACATGAGGAAAAACTTGTTCACACAGCGAATGGTTAGGATCTGGAATGCACTGCCTGAGAGTATGGTGGTGGTAGGTTCAGTCTAGGCAATCATAAGGAAATTAGACTGTTATCTGAAAAGGAAGAATGTGCAGAGTTATGGTGAAAAGTCAGGTGAGTGGCACTAGGTGACTTGCTCATTTGGAGAGCCGATGCAGACATGATGGGCCGAATGGCCTCCTGCGCTGCAACAATTCTGTGATTCTGTAATGGAGGAGGTGAAAATTGATAGGCAAGATGTACTGGAAAGGATGGCTATGCTTCGAATGGATAAGTTTAGTTTTAGTTTAGAGATACAGCACTGAAACAGGCCCTTCTGCCCACAGAGTCTGTGCCGACCATCAACCACCCATCTCATACCAATCCTACACTAATCCCATATTCCTACCACATCCTCACCTGTCCCTATATTTCCCTACCACCTACCTATACTAGGGGCAATTTATAATGGCCAATTTACCTACCAACCTGCAAGTCTTTGGCATGTGGGAGGAAACCGGAGCACCCGGAGAAAACCCACGCAGACACAGGGAGAACTTGCAGACTCCACACAGGCAGTACCCAGAATTGAACCCGGGTCGCTGGAGCTGTGAGGCTGTAGTGCTAACCACTGCGCCACTGTGCCGGACCAGTCACCTGGTCCGGATGGTTTGCATCCCAGATTGCTAAAGGAAGTGGGAGTGGAGATAGCAGAAGGACTTTCCGTAATCTTCCAATCTTCCCTAGACATGAGGGAGGTAGCGGAGGATTGGAAAACAGCAAATGTGGTACCCTTACTCAAAGAAAGATGTAAGGACAGCCCTAGTAACTACAGGCTAGTCAGTCTAACATCAGTGGTGGGTAAGGTTTTAAAAATAATAATTAGGGGAAAACTCAACAGGGATTTGGAGAAGGTTGAGTTAATTAGGGAGAGCCAGCATAGATTTGTAAAAGGCAGATCGTGCTTGACTAATTTAATTGAATTTTTTGATGAAGTAACAGAGAAGGTTGATGAAGGGAAAGCAATGGATGTTGTTTATATGGATTTTAACAAAGCATTTGACAAAATACCAGAAAAGGCTGGTTAATGAAACTGAGGGTCAGTGTCAGCTTCGATAATAAAAAAAATGGCTTAAGGACCGAAAACAGCAAGTCATGCCAAATGGTTGTTTTTCAGACTAGAGGATAGTTGACAGTGGTATTCCCCAAGGTTTGGTGTTAGGACTACTGCTTTTTGATACATATTAAATGACTTGATTATTGGAAAACAGATAAAATTGCAAAATTTGACAATGATATCTTATTAGGAGGTGTGGCAGACAGTGAGGATGATGCCATTCAACTGCAACAGGACATAGATTGGCTAGCATAGATAGGCTAATAGAAGGAATAGACCAGCGGCAGATGGAATTTAATGCAGAGAAGTGTGAGGTGATGCATTTTGGCAGAGGCAATATAGACTTAATGGCACAGTTCTAAAGAATATGCAGGGACAGAGGGACCTGGGGGGTTCATGTGCATTGATCTTTGAAGGTGGCAGGACATATTGAGTGTAGTTAGTAAAGCATATGGGATTTTGGGCTTCATAAATAGAGGTATTGAGTACAAAAGCAGGTTTTTTTAGATTAGATTAGAGATACAGCACTGAAACAGGCCCTTCGGCCCACCGAGTCTGTGCCGACCATCAACCACCCATTTATACTAATCCTACACTAATCCCATATTCCTACCAAACATCCCCACCAGTCCCTATATTTCCCTACCACCTACCTATACTAGTGACAATTTATAATGGCCAATTTACCTACCATCCTGCAAGTCTTTTGGCGATGTGGGAGGAAACCGGAGCACCCGGAGAAAACCCACGCAGACACAGGGAGAACTTGCAAACTCCACACAGGCAGTACCTGGAATCGAACCCGGGTCCCTGGAGCTGTGAGGCTGCAGTGCTAACCACTGCGCCACTGTGCCGCATAAGTAATGCCGAACCTCTATAAAGCTCTGGTTAGGCTACAACTAGAGTATTCCGTCCAGTTCTGGTCACCATGCTTCAGAAAGGATGTGAGGGTCCTTGAGAGGGTGCAGAGGAGATTTACCAGAATGGTTCCAGGGATGGGGGATTTCAGCTACAAGGTTAGGTTGGAGAAGTTGGGATTGTTCTCCTTGGAGCAAAGGAGATTGAGGGGAGATTTGATAGAGGTGTACAAGATAAGTTAGACAAGGAAAAAATTTTCCCGTTAGCTGATGGTATAAAGACTAGGGGACACAGATTGAAGGTTTTGGGCAAGAGATGCAGGGTGGTTGTGAGGAAGAACTGTTTTATGCAACTGATGGTAATGATCTGGAACCCATTGCCTCTGAAGCTGGTGGAAGCGGAGATAGTGAATGATTTTAAAAGGAAGTTGGATGGGCTCTTGTGGGAAATAAACTTGCAGGGCTATAAGGATCAAACAGGGTAATGGGACTGATTGGATTGCTCTACAGAAAGCCAACATGGATTTGATGAGCTGAATGGCCTCCTTCTGTGCTGGAATGACTGACTATTATCAGTGTTCTGTGCTATGGTCACAACAGCCTTCGCTCAAGTCATGGTTTGGCAACCTTGTTCTCTGTGAATCCAGAACTCTTGGATGGCATCCACATGGCCCTTGGGCATCATCTGTGACTGGTGGCTACTGTTGGAATATTTCACTTGATTTTCCTGACCAATTTACTTTTGATTATTGGAGCTGGTTAACATTTTTAAAAATCATTTGGCTCTACATAAAGTCAGAGCAAAAGCAATCATGTATCCCATTGGACATGGGCCTATTCCAATTGCACTTGCCTATTTTGCAATGGGACCCTTTCATTGTGGGGTGCTTTGCAGCCCAGTAACCTTGAGGACCTTTGTGAGGCATCTGCTGATTTCCTAGGTGCTTTCTGTTCCCAGTAGGCACTGCATGGTTGGGTTTTATTTTAAAATTTTTTAACCCTTTTGATTTTTCTTTTTGTTTAGGAAAAAAAATGCCATTTTGAGTGAGTAGACCATCTTTTCAGGATGGGAGACACCTGTTGTATCTGCTTCCTCATCACAAGTAGAGCCTTTTTTATACCCATGTTGCTAATTTCATGTATATATGATGTATTAAAAAGTCTTGTGTCTTGCATGTGCTTCCTGTTGTCACACTTTCACTATAACAATTTCCTGATTGGTTCAAAATAAAACGGAAGCAAATCAGAACTGAAGGGTTAAAGAATTGAAAGGAAAATTATAATGCAATTTCTGATTCTATCAATAATTATAAAAACGTTAAAGAAAAAAAGGTGAGCTAATCAAATTATACAAAATGCTTTTTGCAAAAATTCTGACTTTTTCAGTAACTGAAAAAGTTTCGCACAAAATAAGAGCATCTAAAGATTACATATTTTGCAGCAATAAGTTTTTTCACTGATATTTTAATTTCTTGGGTAAACTTTTTACTTCAAGACTTAGATTATCTCAAAAACCTAAGCTTTGTCTAGATATTTCCCCCAGAACAGGTGAACAGATTTAGCCAGCACATATATGCACTTTGTGTCAGTGCGATTTTTAGAACAAAAGAGCAGGTATCAGTTGGTTTCTCCGAGTTGAAGCTGAGAGGCCCTGTGAGGATTTTAAACTCTCAGAGCTTTGTTTCAGGCAATTACGTACTTTAAATCTTAATAACTACTTTTCTAGTATAAACTGCTCAGCTTTTACCTCACAAGCTAACAGGTGGGAACACAGTGAAGGGAGGCACCTGCTTGGAGATTCATAGGGTGGAATCTTACTGGTCCCGCCATGGCAGCTTTGACCGCAGGACCGTGAGGAAGGTAGGACAGGGGGCCAGCGGATATGTGAGCCAAGGGGTTCCTGCCTCTGATCGATCTTCCCGATGGCAGATGGGCCCCTTGCTGAGGCCAAAGCCCGGCAGGGATGCCCGGAAATGGCTTGACGCTGGCTGGCCAGGCCCGCAAGTCCTCCTACACTTACATACTTACAGCCTCCCCCCCGCCCCCCTCCCGACCGGAGCCACAGGGATCAGCAGGCCACAGATGTGGCAGAGGGCCATCCTGTCAAGCAGTTTGACCTCCTTAGAGGTAGCCTGGCAGCTGTAGGCACAGTTTATTTTTAAAACACTGCGACGTTTTCAGAAGGCACCTCAAGATAGAGGCACCCTCACAGTTCCCCACTTACAGAAGCAGCGCCCACCTCTGCCAGTGGGATTGCTGTCCTTCTAAAGCTGCAAGCCCTATGATTGGACCTGCAGCCTCAGAAAATTCCCTGTTATCCTTAACTGGGTAGCAGCCAATTAGGAGTGTGCCTCCCAGGCGATTGCAGTGGTGGGTGCACTGTGAGCAAGTGCAGGATTGAGACCTGGAAATGGTCCTGACCAATGAATATTTTTAAAGTTAAGATTCCACCTATCGAATCAGACAGTGCAGAAGAAGGCCATCTGACCAAGGTGTTTGTTTTGGCTCTTTCAAACACCGGTTCAGTTAGAAGCACTCCACCTCTCGTTTTCATATATTTATCCAATTCCCTTTTTAAAGTTACTACTGAATCTGCTTCCACCCCCTTTCAGGTAGTGCATTCCAGATCATCATAATTCACTCTGTAAAAACATTTCTCCACCTTGTCATGTGTACAAGAAGCGCGACAATGAAAATTTTATGGACTAAAACTGAAGAGTTGTAAAAACTGACTTTGTCTTTTAAAAATGGATCTTTCTTTTAAAAAGTGAACAATGTGCTCTAAAATGGCTGCAGAAGGATAAAGATTTTACCTCTGTATCTTCAAACAGTCTGATAGCTACAAAGGAATATCTTAAAAGCTAAGAGGTGTCAATTGCACCCATCCTACGCCCATCTTGAAATATTCCCGTATTGAATGGGTTCTTCTGAAACAAAGAAGGTGTGAAGTGGAAACTTCAGAACTGGATTATTCTCATCCTGAGCCTATCAAGAGACACTTTTGAATCGAATGGATTCTTCTGAAACAAAGAAGGTGTGAAGTAGCCACATCCTAGGCCATTGTCAATCACTACAGGGAAGAAAATACCTGTCTTCCCGCAGAGGCGAGATGTAACATATCTTCACCTGAACAGGCAGCCTAGAAAGAGAGAGACAGCCAGAAAGCAGCATCCAAGAAGCTTTTCCAGCTAAGGTGCTGGGAGAACATCCAGCAGCCAGAAGGGACACACCCTGCTGTAGAATTTTACATCTACACTTTACACAGCAGTAAACTGGAAGTGATCCTCTGCCTTCAACTGAACTTTAAACCAAGGAGAAATCTACAAACACCTCAGGCCTGCAACCAACAAGAACTTGACTTCCAAGAGAATTCAACAAGTTTACCGTGACCCCCAAAACCCACTCCCCTTAAACTCATTTACCCCTTGTCCTTTCTATCTGTCTCCCCATGTGTGTGTGTGTGCATGCGAATGAATGAGTGAGTGGATGCGGTTGTGATAATTTTGGGATAAGGCGTACTGATTAATAAATAATTGATTTTTCTGTTTTAAACCTACAAGAAAACCTGTCACTGTCCTTTTATTTGACAAATAAAACACAAAGGGGTTAAACCCCAATAATGAAACACACTTGCTGTGGTCAGGTGGGAGTTGAACAGTGGGAAACACCCAAACCCCTCGCCATGTGGCCATAACAACCAGCATTCTTTTCCAGTTGGGCTGGATTTTAGTAGTGTGCCACGCTCCGTGGCTGCACACTGAGAGCGCGGCGGCCTTCCGACATGGAAGTGCCGCCACACAGCGATATTACCTGCAGCGGCTGATTTAAATAGAGGGGTCAGAGTGGCTGCCCCCGATGACGTAGAGGTGGTGGCCGTCGTGTCCCCGACAACCGTGTCCGGTGCCACCGTGCAGGCGCTGGTGCCACTATTAAAGGGCTTTAAGCTCTGAGATGTAATTTTAATTTTTAAAGGTAAAGTAAGCATTTATTTTTTGCTTGCAAATAATAATGATATGGAGGCCCTTCCCCAACCACCCCCCCAATGGTAATTTCATAGCCCGAGATAACCAAAAGATGCCTTTTTCCCTACTTGACCTTAATCCCGCCCTCCCACCCTCCCCCCCCTCCCCCCCCACAACCTTCTAACTTTTGTCCTTCAACCCTTTCCCACCACCCCCACATTCAATCAAAAGTGTTTTCCTCACTCCCGCACCCCTCCTGCCCTGAAAATTTTATTCCTCCCCCCTCCCCACCGGGTTCTCACCTCGGAACTCCATATGGAGTTTTGAAGGCGTGTGAGGGACGAACAGCGGACGTAAAATCAGCATGGGACGGCTGCTGTCAGCAGGTAAGTGAATTTGCATCTAATTTAGGCTCATTTGAATATGTAGATGAAGGCCCCGCTGCCAAGCAGCAGGGTGGCCGCACCGAGATCCCCTCACCGCTGGTAATATGCAGCGGACCCTTCTCAACATCGGGGGTCGAGATGGGCCTCTCCCTGCAGAATTTTACGGCCCCCCCCTCCCCCGCCACGACCCACGATGTTGAGGGGCTTGTAAAATTCAGCCCCTTATGTCAGTGTCCTCTGGTTGCAAATATTCCTGCCACTGGAAACAGTTTCTCTCTGTCCGCTATCAAAACCCTTCATAATTATGAACGCCTCTAGTAAATCTCCCCTTAACCTTTTCTGCTCTAAGGAGAACAATCCCAGCTTCTCTAATAATAAAACAAGAATTTCTAGTGCCACTCAGCAGGTCAGGCAGCATCTGCAGAGAAAGAAACAGTGAATATTTCAGATCAATGATCTGTCATCGGAACCTGCTGAGTGGTTCTAGCATTTTCTGTTATTATTTCAGATTTGCAGCATCTGCAGCATTTTGCTTTTGCCCAGTTTCTCCAGTCTCTCCACATAACTGAAGTCCCTCATCCCTGGAACCATTCTAGTGAATGACATCTATCAGGCTTTGACATCTTTCCTAAAGTGTGGTACTGAGAATTGGCCTGTCCAGTGATTTTATAAAGGAACCTCCTTGCTTTTTGCGATGATCTGAAAGGCCATTGAAGGCCTCATTCTCCTGGATCACCTTAGCCCTCGAGGCTACCAGAATCTCACCGATGCTCTGGTTCTCGTTTCCTGAGATCTTCCCCCCACCCCCCAATCACCCTCCCTCAACTTCCTTGATCCTGCAATGCTGCCAAAGCTACTAAGTTATTCCTCTCCCTTAGCCCAGTGCTCCAAGAATTCCTCTCCATGATGGTCTCTGATCACAGGACCCTCTCTCCCCCTCTGAATAGTGCTAGGCACTGAAACTGTCCACTCCTGCTCCTGTCATCACTCGACACCCGCTTCTCTGTACTCCCAGAAAATAAATTATGCATATATATGTTAAAGTACAAAATTTGACTTCACAATTGTAATGTGCTGCAATTACCAAATAACCATGTGAATGTAGTGACTTATTCAGAGTTCCTCTGCAAATGACCTAAGATGCCAATTCAAATGTCATGCTTTATGGGTTTTTAAAATTCTACTTATGAATAAAAACAAGTTCAAATGGCCTTGGCTGATTCTAGTATTGGATTCATTCTGAGGGTCTTTTGTTGCCAGCCCTTCTCTATTGGGCAGGGCTTAAAAACAGCAAGTCCTGGTCTGTTTCATGAATAGCCAGACTGGCTGTCAATCTATAAACATATCTATTCGAGGGTTGCTGGCACAAGCATGTCCTAGGAGCCAAGGCTAGCTGCCTGGTTGAGTCTCTCCAGTGGAGTGTGAGTGGTTTGCGAAACCCCATGAGTTTGAGACTGGATTCTTGCACTGGCGCAGGCTTCTGACAAAGTTCAGTGGAGGTGTTTCCCCCAAAGAGCGTTGAACAGTATAATTCTGTACTTGTATGTTTGTGTTTTATGTGTTTAATCATGTACAGAAGTTATTTCCAGTAGTAAATCCTCAGCAGCGAAACAGACAAAAAAGTTTTTGTAGGGTAGTGTCAGTTGGCACCATCAGTGGTTGTTGCTAGTTTGTCCTTGCCAGTCCTTTTTTAAAAAAAATATATTTGTCCTTGAGTAAAACTGGAGAGACATGCATTTATTGCCTTTACCTGGTAGTCCCAAAATTATTAATAGTCAAACACAGTCTAGTGAACTGGAATCACCTGCCGGCCCTGTACAGGTATGGATGACAGATTTCCTTCCCTGAAGGACATTAATAAACCAGTAGGGTTTTTAACTGCAATCTGACAGCCTCCAACTGGTGCTCGCCCACAAATTATTGATGAATTTAGTTTCCCAACTCTGCATGGTAAGATTTGAATTTGCGACCTCTGAGTTTCTGGTCCAGTTCCATAAGCACTAGGGTACAGTATCCACTCCCATACAGCCCAGACCTGAGAACCTTTAATTGGCTTGTTGTCAAATCAGTGATTTTTTGCTTGTTTATGAAATTTGAGCCAATTAGTGAAAGTATGACGCAGAAATGTACATGTATGAAAGATGCTGTAAATAGTACTGAAATAATGAGATTACAGTTCCACTCAAGTGTCAAGTAGACATATTGTGTTTTTCATTTTCAAATGATCAGGTCTGATTAGTTTATCCAGACAATGGCACGGTATGCTGTCTGTCTAATTAAAGCTCTAATTCAAACTCTGTTGGTTACCTGCAGTATACACTAGGAGTGAAAGAAAAATCGATAGCAGCCTTGGAGCAAACAGCCCACGAAAAGCAGCAACAGCTGATTGACGATGAAAAGCAACTCCTGCAAAATAAAATCGCCGTTGAAGATTTAATGACGGAAAGTCAGAGTAGGAGAACAAAAGCAATGCAACGGTATTTTAAGAGTGCTAGTCATTTATTGAATCGAGTAATTTTAAAGAAATAATTTGTTCTGTTGTGGTATAATTGACCAAATAGGAATGTACATGACTTTAAACTGATAGCACTTTGCAGCGTAGCACACGTCATTAAGCCTGTAGTTGTCAGCCAATCCTCCACTCATTCTTTTTGTGTTGCTGTTTTAGTCTCTGAGACCTTTACTTTCTCTCTCTGCCTTTTTTTTTTGTGGTGGCTCTCACATTCCCTTTTCGTTGTGATATCAGTCCGTTTCTTAAAGGGTACTGTCTGCTCACCTCATCCCGGTGCCTCCTCAGCCCCTCCCCTCAGCGTGGGAGGGAAAGGGAGAGTGTTGGGATGAATGGTGATACAGAGGGAGTGTCTTGGGATGAATTTGGAGGCACAGAGGGTATCAGGATAAATAGGGAGGGATAGGGAGAGTGTAGGGATGAAGGTGGAGGCAGAGGGAGAGTGTTGGAATGAATTTGGAGGGAGTGGGAGAGTGTCAGGATGAATGTGGAGGAAGAGTGTTGGAATGAATGGAGAGGGAGAGGAACAGTGTTGGGATGAATGGAGCGAGAGAGGGAGTCTGTCTGGACTAACCCTGGAAGTGAATTCCACTGCTTCACAGCTCCGTGTTGGGAATTTCCTCCTGCTATCTGTTCTAAATCGCTTGCATTTTATTTTGTGTCTAAGGCTCCTTCAAATCCTGGAAATAATCTGCTTCTGTCTACCCTGTCCCACCTTTTCAGTTTTCAAAACACTTTCATATTTGTAAGCACTGTACCCTAACTGAGGTCTTACTAGATTTTGTGTAGGGCTCATCATTGTGTTCTATATGTCTTGTGCTAAAACCTAGAATGTTACCAGTTGTTTGAACCTTGTCAATTGGAGGTGCTGCCTTTAATGCCATGTGAACCTGTACTTCCTAAATCCCTCTGCTGTTCCATAGCATCAAGCCAACTTACCTTTGGGTTATAATTACTGTTTTTTTTTAAACAATCACCTCACACTGATATTGAATGCTGGTTGCCCCTATTTAGCCCATTCCCCCTTCTTAATATCTCTTTGCAGTTCTCTTTGGTCTTTTAAGGAATTAATTGCCATTCCTGTTTGGTAACATCTGCAAATTTCAGCCTATATCCAAATCATTGATCCATACAGTGAACAGAAGAGAGTTGAATCCTTTCTGACACCATTCCAAGGACTCTGAAAAACTGTCCTTAACGTGTACACTCTGTTTTTTCCTTTCTAACCCAGTTTGCTATCCTCCCCTTAATTCCATTCCCCTTAATCTTCTCCACTGATCTCCCGTGTGGTACCTTGCCAAAGACTCTTCAAAAGTCATTGTACATTACATCCACTGCATTCCCCCATCTGCTTCATCTGCTATCCCCTTAAAGAATGCTGTCAGGTTTGTCGAGCACTATAGTCCTTTTCAGAATTCATGCTGGGTATTTCTCACTCTGTTATCTTTTTCTAGATAAGTGGTAATTTCATCTTTAAAGACTAAACTTTTCCCTATCACAGATATTAAAGCTAGCAAGTCTGTAATTACCTGGATTAGCTCTCTCTTTTTATAAATGGATACTGATATGACCATTCTCCACTCCTCCAACTCACATCCACACACAATAGAACCTGACATGTCATTTCTGGGGCTTTCTACCATTTCCTCCCTCACTGACCTCAGAATCCTATGATGCACCCCTTTTGGACCTGGCATTTTGCTCCTTTAGCTTAACTAAAATTTTCCTTTTATCCATCACAGTATGGGGAGTGGGACTAATTGGGCAGCTCCTTCACCGGTATGATAGAATGACTTCCTCCTTTGCTGTATGTATGATTCTGTAAGATCCTATATAACTGATGTTAACATTTCAATATATTCTTTTAGAGCAGAAGAAGAGACGAAAGATAAATTGCAAACAATAGTTGAAATAAACAAAGTTGATGAGGAAGTGCTAAGAATTAAAAGGTGTGAAATGTTTATTTTGAACATATGAATATGATATAAATGGTGGCACATAACTATAGTATGTAAAATCTGCTCCCAAGTGCTTGTAAAAAAAAAAGCCTAATGATAAAGAAGCAATAACACTTTAAGAAGTGTGGCTCAGTGGTACCCCTCTTGCCTCTGAGGCAGAGGTTATTGATTTGAATCCACTTTGAACACAGAATCCAGACTGATACTCCAGTACAGTACTGAGGGAGCACTGCACTGTCTTTCAGATGAGATGTTAAACTGACGCCCCACATATCCATTCAGGTGGATGTACATAATCCCACAGCACTATTAGAAGAAACACAGGGCCAGCACCTCCAGGCTCTGCTCTATACTCTATGTTGACACTTCAATGTCGTACAGCGGACTGAGCAACTATAGTGATCCATAGGAGTTAAATGTGCCTAAGAGAGTGGTGAAGGTATCAGCAGCACTCAATGATGGGAAAGCGCTCAGTACTTCATACACTTGGCAGAAAATGTGGGTGTCACTGGCAAGGCTAGCATTTTGTTTCCCATCCCTTATAACCTTGAGAAAGTGGCGGTGAGCTCCATCTTGTACTGCTGCAGTCCTTATGGTGTAGGTACACCCGCAATACTGTTAGGAATGGAGTTCCAGGATTTTGACCCAGTGACGATGAAGAAACAACGATTATGTGTCTAAGTCAGGATAGTGTATGCCTTGGAGGGGAACTTGCAGGGGAGTTGGGTGAACGGGACTTGGTGAGAGTAAGGGCTTGGACAGCAGAGCTTTGGATGACCCCAACTTTACAAAGAGTAGAACATGGGAGGCCAGCTATGAGTGCATTGGAACAGTCACCTCTAAAGATAACAAAGGCATGGATGAGGGATTCAGCACCAGATGAGCTGAGGCAGGGGAATAACCACCGCACAGTCCTTGTGGAGACAAAGTCTGTATTTACATCAAGGATACCCTCGAGCACGTTGTATGGCACTACCACCATGCAAAATGGGATAGATTTCAAACAGATCTAACAGCTCAAGACCGGGCATCCATGAGGTCCTGTGCCATCAGCAGCAGCAGAATTGTATTCAACCACAATCTGTAACCTCATGCCCCGGCATATCCCCCACTCTACCATTGCCATCAAGCCAGGGGACCAACTCTGGTTCAATGAAGAGTGCAGGAGGGCATACCAGGAACAGCCCCAGGCATACCTCAAAATGACGTGTCAACCCAGTGAAGCTACGATACAGGACTGCTTGCGTGCCAAACAGCGGACGCAGCATGCGATAGACAGGGCTAAGCGATCCCACAACCAATGGATCAGATCTAAGCTCTGTAGTCCTGCCACATCCAGTCATGAATGGTGGTAGACAATTTATTTATTTTTATTTATTTAGAGATACAGCACTGAAACAGGCCCTTCGACCCACCGAGTCTGTGCCGACCAACAACCACCCATTTATACTAACCCGACAGTAATCCCATATTCCCTATCACCTACCTATACTAGGGGCAATTTACAACGGCCAATTTACCTATCACCTGCAAGTCTTTTGGATGTGGGAGGAAACCGGAGCACCCGGCAAAAACCCACGCAGACACAGGGAGAACTTGCAAACTCCGCACAGGCAGTACCCAGAATCGAACCCGGGTCCCTGGAGCTGTGAGGCTGCGGTGCTAACCACTGTGCCGCCCGACAACTAATAGGAGGAGGAAGCTTCACAAATATCCCCAACCTCAATGATGGGGGTGCCCAGCACATCAGTGCAAAAGCCGATGCTGAAGCATTTGCAACCAGCTTCAGCCAGAAATGCCAAGTGAATGATCTGTCTTGGCCTCCTCCTGAGGTCCCCAGTATCACAGATGCCAGTCTTCAGTTAATTTGATTCATTTCACATGATATCAAGAAATGGCTGAAGGCATTGGATACTGCAAAGGCTATAGGCCCTGACAACATTCCGGCAATAGTACTGACGACTTGTGCTCCAGAACTAGCCGTGCCCCTATCCAAACTGTTCCAGCATCGACTCAACAATGTGGAAATTTGCCCGGGTATGGACTGTCCACAAAAAGCTGGACAAATCTAACCTAGCCAATTTCCGCACCATCAGCTTACTCTCAACCATCAGCAAAGTGATGGAAGGTGTTGTCGACAATGCTATCAAGCGGCACTTACACAGCAATAACCAGCTCACCAGTGCTTAGTCTGGGTTCTGCTAAGGCACTCTGCTCCAGACCTCATCACAGCATTGGTCCAAACGTGGATGAAAGGGCTGAAATCAAGAAGTGAGGTGAGAGGGACTGCCCTTGACATCAAGGCAGCATTTGACCGAGTGTGGCATTAAGGAGCCTGAGCAAAATTGAATGCAATGGGAATCAGGGGAAAACTCTCCACTGGTTGGCTTCATACCTAGCACAAGTGAAGGTGATTGTGGTTGTTGGAGGCCAAACATCTAAGCCCCAGGACATTGCTACAGGAGTTCCTCAGGGTAGTGTCCTGGGACCAACCATCTTCAGCTGCTTCATCAATGACCTTCCCTCCGTCATAAGCTGAGAAATAGGGATGTTTGATGATTGCTGCGTTCAGTATCATTCACAACTGCTGAGATACAGATGCAGCAAGACCTGGACAACGTTCAGGCTTGGGCTGATGAGTGGCAAGTAACATTCGTGCCACACAAGTGACAGGCAATGACCATCTCCAACAAAAGAGAATCGAACAATCTCCCCTTTACATTGAATGGCATTACCATCGCTGAATTCCCCACTATCAATACCATTACCATTGACCAGAAACTGAACTGGACCAACTAAATAAACACTGTGGCGACAAGAGCATGTCAGAGGCTGGGAATGCTATGGCGAGTAACTCACCTCCTAACTCCCCAAAGCCTGTCCACCATCTACAAAGCACAAGTCAGGAGTATGATGGAATACTCTCCACATGGCTGGATAAGTGCAGTTCTAACAACACTCAAGAAGCTCGACACCATTCAGGGCAAGGCAGCCCGCTTGATCAGCACCCCATCCGCCACCTTAAACATTCACCCCCTCCACCACCCGTGCACAGTGGTAGCAGTGTGTACCACTTACACGATGCACTGCAGCAACTCACCAAGTCTTCTCAGGCAGCACCTTCCAAACCTGTGACCTCTACCACCTAGGATAAGGGCAACAGACGCATAGGAATACTGCAATCTTCAAGTTCCCCTCCAAGTCTCACATCCTGACTTGGGTCCATGTCGCCATTGCTTCACTGTCACTGGATCAAAAACCTGGAACTCCTTTCCTGACAACACTCTAGCTGTATCTACGCCAGGTGGACTGCAGCGGTTCAAGAAGGCGACTCACTTCCACCTTCTCAAGGGTAGTTGGGATGGGCAACAAATTCTGGCCTAGCCAGCAATGCTGACATCTCACAAAAAATAAAAAGAAACTATAGAGTCTTCAGTTATCCTAATATAGACTGGGATAGTAATAGTGTAAAAGGCAGAGAGGGGCAAGAGTTTCTGAAGTGCGTTCAGGAGAATTTTCTAGATCAGTATGTTTCCAGCCCAATGAGGAAGGAGGCATTTCTGGATCTGGTTCTGGGGAATGCGGTGAGTCAAGTGGATCAACTACTAGTCAGAGAACTTTTAAAAAACAGTGATCATAGTATAATAAAGTTTAGGTTAGCTATGGAAAAGGACAAGAAGCAAGTGGTAATCCATATCTCGTAAAGAATTGAGTTAATTTTTCTACTGTTACTCTAGCAGTAATTGTCTTCAAAGGAATGACCTCTGGAAATCAAGTAGCCATATCATGATAGTATGAATGGATGTCCCACTTTTGTTTTTGGCAAGGGTCCTACACAGTCGACTAATACCCTGCTAAATGGTTCCTCAATCACTGGTATGGGAACTGGTGGTGCTGGTTTTATGGTAGGTAGCCGCCTAATTAAATAAAAGATGATACGACTGCGTACAAGCCTCCAATTAAAATACATTACGACTGTTCAGGACAAAGTCCCCAATCAATATATATAATTCTGATCGCGGTGGGAGCAATGCACTAATTCAGTCCCTTCACTCCACAGGTCGCATCGTATTTAGAATCATAGAAAGTTTAAGGCACAGAAAGAGGCCACTTGGCCCATCGTGTCGGTGCCGGCTGAAAAACAATCCACCTATTCTAATCCCACCTTCCAGCATTTGGTCCGTAGGTCTGCAGATTTCGGCACTTGAGGTGCATATCCACACTCCTTTTGAATGAGTTGAGGGTCTCTGCCTCAACTACCCTTTCAGGCAGTAAGTTCCAGACCCCCACCACCCTCTGGGTGAAAAAGTTTTTCCTCATTTCCCCTCTAATTGTTCTACCAATCACTTTAAATCTATGCCCCCTCAACACTGACCTCTCTGCTAAGGTAGATAGGCCCTTCACCTCTACTCTATCCAGGCCCCTCAAAATTTTGTACATTTCAATCATCTCCCCTCAGCCTTCTCTGTTCCAAGGAGAACAACCCCATCCTATCCAATCTTTCCTCATCGCTGCATTTTTCCAGTCCTGGCAACATCCTCGTAAATCTCCTCTGTACCCTCTCTAGTGCAATTACATCCTTTCTGTAATGAGATGACCAGAACTGCACACAGTACTCAGGTTGTGGCCTAACCAGTGAGTTGTACAGTTCCAGCATAACCTCCCAGCTCTTATATTCTATACCTTGGCTAATAAAGGAAAGGATTCCATATGCCTCTTAACTACCTTATCGACCTGTCCTGCTACCTTCAGGGATCTGTGAACATTCACTCCAAGGTCCCTCACTTCCTCTACACTTCTCAGTATTTTCCCATTAATTATGTATTCCTTTGCTTTGTTTGACCTCCCCAAATGCATCACCTCACATTTCTCCAGGTTGAATTCCATTTGTCACTTTTCTGCCCATCTGACCAGACCATCAATATCTTCCTGCAACCTACAGCTATCCTGCTCACTATCTACCACACGGCCAATCTTGTGTCTGCAAACTTCTTGCTCATGCCCCCTACATTTACTTCCAGATCATTAATATATACCACAAAAAGCAGGGGACCCAGTACTGAGCCCTGCAGAACGCCACTGGAAACAGCCCTCCAGTTGCTAAAACAGCCGTCAACAATTACCCTTTCTTTCCTGCCACTGAGCCAGTTTTGTATCCACCTTGTTGCATTTCCCTGGATCCCATGGGATTTTATTTTTTTTAAGCAGTTTGCCATGTGGGACCTTGTCAAAAGCCTTGTTAAAATCCATGTAGACCACATCAACTACACTACCCTGATCTATCTTCCTTGTTACTTCTTCAAAAAATTCAATCAAGTTGGTCAAACAAGATCTTCCCTTGACAAATCCATGCTGACTATCCTTGATTAACTTGTGCCTTTCTAAGTGACAGTTTATCCTGTCTCTCAGAATAGATTCCAGTAATTTTCCCACTACTGAGGTTAGACTGACTGGTCTGTAATTATTCGGTCTATCCCTCGCTCCCTTTTTAAACAGAGATACAGCGTTAGCAGTTTTCCGATCCCCCGGCACCACACCTGTATCCAGTGAGGACTGGAAAATGATGGTCTGACCTTCTGCTATTTCCTCTCTTGCTTCTTTTAACAGCCTAGCGTACATTTCATCTGATCCTGGTGATTAATCAACTTTCAAGGATGCTACTGCTATTAATACTTCCTCTCTCCCTGTGTTTATCACATTATTTCTTTAAGCTTTCCAAATCGAAGAAAAAAGCAGCCAAATTGAACAATCTAGTAACCCCCGAATGAAGCGAACCAAACCAGGTATCTTTAGATATCAACAAATTAACTATTTATTTAAAAAACTAAAATCTTAAACACTGCTTAAGATAAGCCGATATCTAAAGATCTTATGACTTCTTATTCAAAAATCTAACTCCCGTATTCGCATACATGTACTCGGTTTTAAATTAGCTGACCAAAAAAATACAGTCTTTGCAAATTACATTCCTGATGAATGATCTTCCAATACATCACAGTCAAAATTCACCTGCAGTCTTCCAAGGCCCGATGAACACAGCAGATATCAATAATTTGTTGTGAAAGAAAAAAGCTTTTTTCTTATTTTTTGTGGAATTAATTCGGCTTGAAGCTTTGTAGAATTTTGAGAGAGAAATAACAGCTTTCCTTCCTTCAGTTTAAACTTTCTCAGAGCTCTCAACTGACTGCTGCTCAGCTAATTTTAAAAGTCAAAACTGCAACATTGAATCTTGTGTCTTCTCTCTCTGTGACTGTTGCTCGGCAACCAGAATGCACTCTGGCTCACTCAGCCTCCGGAACTTTCTGCCTTAAAGATGTACTGATCTTTTACAGTCTTAAAGGCACACTGCAATATTTCCGAGGAGAGAAAAAAAAACACAGGACCCTGACAATACTATATTGGAGGAGGGCCAATTTTAGTGGGGTGAGATTGGACCTGTCTCAGATAAATTGTAATTAAAGATTGGCAGGCAAAACAATGAACTGCTTTTAGAGAGGAGATAGTTCTGGTGCATTCTGATGAAGGGGAAAGAACAAAGAACAGTACAGCACAGGAACAGGCCATTCGGCCCTCCAAGCCTGCGCCGATCATGATGCCTGTCTAAACTAAAACCTTCCGCACTTCCGGGGTCCGTATCTCTCTATTCCCATCCTAATCATGTATTTGTCAAGATGCCTCTTAAACGTCGCTATCGTACCTGCTTCCACCACCTCCCCCGGCAGCAAGTTCCAGGCACTCACCACCCTCTGTGTAAAGAACTTGACTCACACATCCCCTCTAAACTTTGCCCCTCGCACCTTAAACCTATGTCTCCTAGTAACTGACTCTTCCACCCTGGGAAAAAGCTTCTGACTATCCACTCTGTCCATGCCACTCATAACTTTGTAAACCTCTATCATGTCGCCCCTCCACCTCCATCGTTCCAGTGAAAACAATCCGAGTTTATCCAACCTTTCCTCATAGCTAATGCCCTCCAGACCGGGCAACATCCTGGTAAACCTCCTCTGTACCCTCTCCAAAGCCTCCATATCCTTCTGGTAGTGTGGCGACCAGAATTGTACGCAATATTCCAAGTGTGGCCTAAGTAAGGTTTTGTACAGCTGCAGCATGACTTGCCAATTTTTATGCTCTATGCCCCGACCAATGAAGGCAAACATGCCATATGCCTCCTTGACTACCTTATCCACCTGCGTTGCCACTTTCAGTGATCTGTGGACCTGTACGCCCAGATCTCTCTGCCTGTCAATACTCCTATGGGTTCTGCCATTTACTGTTTACTTCCCACCTGTATTAGACCTTCCAAAATGCATTACCTCACATTTGTCCGGATTAAACTCCATCTGCCATTTCTTTGCCAAAGTCTCCAACCGATCTATATTCTTCTGTATCCTCTGACAATCCTCATCACTGTCCGCAACTCCACCAACTTTTGTGTCATCCGCAGACTTACTAATCAGACCAGCTACATTTTCTTCCACTAGTCACAGCCCTCCATTCAGAAAAGCACCCTTCCACTGCTACCCTCTGTCTTCTATGACCGTGCCAGTTCTGTATCCATCTTGCCAACTCACCTCTGTAGGGAAAACAAAGCTAGAGCTCTCTGGATGACAAGAGAGTAACATGAAGCAGAAAAAGGGTGTGTATGTCAGATGTCAGATTGGTAATACAAGTGAAAATGAGGCTGAATATAGCAAGTTCATAGGGGCAGTGAGAAAATAAATCAGCGAGGCAAAAAGAGAGTATGAGAAGAGACAGGCAGCTAACATAAAAGTGAATCCAGAAGTCTTCTATAGGCACATAAACAGTAAAAGGACAATAAGAGCAGTGGTTGGGCCAATTAGGGACCAAAAAGGGGATCTATGAATGGAGGGAGAGGGCATGGCTGAGGTATTCAATGAGTACTTTTCATCTATCTTTACCAAGGAAGAAGACGCTGCCAAAGTCATAGTGAAAGAGGAGGTAGTTCAGATGCTGGATGGGCTAAAAATTGATAAAGAGGACGTATTAGAAAGGATAGCGGTAAAAGTTGGCAAGTCACCAGGACCAGATGGGGTGCATCTGAGTATACTGAGGGAAGTAAGGGTGGAAATTGTGGGTGCATTGGCTATAATCTTCCTATCCTTCTTAGATACGGGGGTGGTATCAGAAGATTGGAGAATTAATGTTACACCCTTGTTCTAAAAAGGGTGTGAGGATAAACCCAGCAACTGCAGGCCAGTCAGTTTAACATTGGTGGTGAAAAAGCTTGCAGAAATGATAATCTGGGACAAAATTAACAGTCACTTGGGAAAGTGTGGTTTGATTAGAGAAAGTCAACACAGGTTTGTTAAAGATAGATTGTGTTTAACTAACTTGATTGAGTTTTTTGATGAAGATAACACGGTTGATGTGTTATATGTGGACTTCCAAAAGACGTTTGATAAAGTGCCACATAATAGACTTGCCAGCAAATTTGAATCCCATGGAATAAAAGGGAAAGTGGCAGCCTGGATATAAAGTTGGCTAAGTGACAAGTAACAGAGAATAGCGATGAATGGTTGTTTTTCAAATTGGGGGAGGTATCTAGTGGGGTTCCCCAGGAGTGGGTATTAGGACCATTGCTTTTCTTGATATATATTAATGACCTAGACTTGGTTATTGTAAGATTTTTGAATGTTTGGGCGGGTTGTTGAGTAGCCTTTGACCCACAAAGTACAGATTCTGGTATTCTTAAATCAAGATAGTTTATTAAGCACAGCAAGGATTTACAAGCAATACTTAACCAAAGGCAGTAGTTACACAGTAGAGTGCAGAATGTCTTTGGTTCTTGCTTCCCGAGCTGCTGTGGCGCACTCTTCTCTCTTGAGGTGTTCGGTTGACTGTAGGGTGGCCTCTTCTTCGAATCGGTGAGCCCGATGTGTCTCAGCACCTTTCATTTATCCCCCTCCGAGGGTTCCTGCATTCCATAGTAGGTTAGATTCCACTTTAACCCTTTCAATTAGTCAAGCATGACCTCACCTTCTATACATTGTCTTTTCTTGATTAGTTTATAATAGTTACATTGGCCAGATATGACCTCATCTTCGTACATTGTCTCGACAAATGGCTTGATGGCCTAAGTCATTGTCTCACAATGTGGAATGTTTGCTATCCCCATCAACATTCCAGTCATGAATGATCTCCGAATACCTTTACTTGCATTTCCATCCCCATGAGGTCTACAAGTCTTTCACTTATTGTGACTCTGAGTCTGTTTTAATTGAAATGCAGAAGGGCAGTTATCAAGACATCCTGTCACATAGCAAAAGCCACTTCTGTTATTGTTGCTACAGTAAACACTGTCTTCCACCATCTCTCCAATACAGCATACAAATATACATTTCCCATAAAAACATGATTCCAAACACAAGGTCCATGACTTAATTCTAATATAATATATTAGGGCGGCACAGTGGCGCAGTGGTTAGCACCGCGGCCTCGCAGCTCCAGCGACCCGGGTTCAGTTCTGGGTACTGCCTGTGCGGAGTTTGCAAGTTCTCCCTGTGACCACGTGGGTTTCCACCGGGTGCTCCGGTTTCCTCCCACAGCCAAAGACTTGCAGGTTGATAGGTAAATTGGCCATTGTAAATTGCCCCTAGTGTAGAATGGTGGGCATGTGGTAGGGGATATGGGATTAATGTAGGATTAGTATAAATGGGTGGTTGTTGGTCGGCACAGATTCGGTGGGCTGAAGGGCCTGTTTCAGTGCTGTATCTCTAAAACGTCTTAAAAAAATATTGATACAAAGTACAACCATTCCCAAGCGTAACCAAAACATCACTTAAAAGCATTCTACTTTAAAACATCGCTTCTCATGTGAATTTTATTTATTTAGAGATACAGCACTGAAACAGGCCCTTCGGCGCACCGAGTCTGTGCCGACCAACAACCACCCATTTATATTAACCCTACAGTAATCCCATATTCCCTACCACCTATCTACACTAGGGGCAATTTACAACAGCCAATTTACCTATCACCTGCAAGTCTTTTTTTAGATGTGGGAGGAAACCGGAGCACCCGGAGAAAACCCACGCAGACACAGGGAGAACTTGCAAACTCCACACAGGCAGTACCCAGAATCGAACCCGGGTCCCTGGAGCTGTGAGGCTGCGGTGCTAACCGCTGCGCCACTGTGCCGCCCTTCACATTGTATCAGGCCACAACCTACATAGGTTCATCCAGGTGGTATAGTAACAACAGACTAAACATGGCATTGTTAACCCCTTAATTCTTACAGTGTGCAAGGTACAATTTCAAAATTTTCCGATAACACAGATCTCGGAAGTATTGTGAACTGTGAAGAGGATAGTAATAGACTTCAAGAGAACACAGACAGACTTGTGGAATGGTTGGACACCTGGCAGATAAAATTTAACAGAGAGAAGTGTGAAGTGGTACATTTTGCTCGGAAGATTGAGAAGAGGCAATATAAAGTAAAGGGTACAATGCTAAAGGGGGTGCAGGAACAGGGAGACCTGGGGGCATATGTATATAAATTGTTGAAGGTAGCAGTGCAGGTTGAGAAAGTGGTTAAAAAGGTTATGGGGTCCTGGGCTTTATAAATGGAAGCATAAAGTACAAAAACAAGGAAGTTATGATGAACCTGTATAAAACACTGGTTTGGTCTCAAGTGGAATATTGCATCCAATTCTGGGCAACACACTTTAGGAACAATGTGAAGGCTTTGTAGAGGGTGCAGAAAAGATTTACGAGAATGGTTCCAGGGATGAGGGACTTCAGTTATGTGGATAGATTAGAGAAGCTGGTGTTATTCTCCTTAGAGAAGAAAAGGTTGAGAGGAGTTTTGATAGAAGTGTTCAAATTCATGAGGGGTACTCTAGCCTCACAAACACCAATCCTCAGCATTCACCATCTTTCCTATTCTCTGACCACCATCCCAGGCTTGACTTCCTCTTAAATAATCCTACAGCTTTGCTCTCTGCTTCTCTTGTTATCCTCCGAAAGGCTCACTGAGGCGCTCGTCACTGCCTGCTTATAAGCAACAATGCCAATTGGCCCATCCTGTTTTCTTCGCGCCCATCCTGCCCTGCTTGTCTGCTGGGGGCTAATCTTCCCAACTTCCTTTCGGTACCTCTCATTGATCCCAGCTCTGACTCTGTGGTTTCTGCCAGTAGATTAGTTATCACTGATCATATCCTTGTATTGTTCTCTACCCCTTCCCCCTCCCAACCTCTCAACTTTCTGTCTCCATCCCCGGAAAACTCTCCCTCAAATCTCTTACCACTGCACTTTCAAATTCCCAACTATCTAGCAATTCATCATGACATTTCTGCAGCTACTGATTTGCTAAATCAGACCCTCTCCACCACCTTTAAAGCCCTTGACCCCATTAGAACTCTTATTCTCTCTCACCCTAATCATCCCCCTGGTCTACCTCTCATCTCCACTCCTTTAAGTCCAGGGATGAAGATTTGAAGGTCTTTGGTAAACAATTGGTTTAACTATCCATTGCTAAACCTGACCATACCACTTAAAGTATTATTGAGTTGTGCTCTCCATCACTAAAACTGCTCACTTTCAAAGAATATCCAGGAATGCAACTTCTCTTCACCACAAACTGTCTTCTTATACCATCCTCCTGCATCCTTGCCCTCACCTCCAACAGTAAGTACAAGGAGCTCATGGACCATTTTGTCATTAAGATCAAGACAATCCATTCAGCTGCAGCTGCCACTTCCCTTCCTTGCCCTAGCCTTTCAGGACAAACTTCCCCAAATGTTTCCCATTGCTGTAACCCTGAACTCACGACTTTGGATTCTATTCCATCTCCTGCAGTGCTCTCTTTGACTTTATCTTGTCAATTAGACCCACCTCCTGCTCTCTCAACCCTATTCTGACCAAACTGTTGACCATTTAACTTCCTTTCCTGGGCCCCTCTCATCTTGGATCCCACCCTCCCCTTCAAATCTGTTGTCATCATCCCTTTCCTGATTAAAAGAAAAACTTTTTTGACCTGTCTGAACCTGCAAACTACTGTCCCGCTTCCAACCTCCCTTTCCTCTCAGGTCCTTGAGCATGTTGTCGCTTCCCAATCGTGCCCATCTTTCCTACAATGCTATGTTTGAATCCCTCCAGTCAGGGTTCCAACCTGGCCACAGTCTTGATACGGCCCTTGTTAAAGTTACAAATGACATTCTTTATGACTTATGATTGTGATAAACTATCCCTTCTCATCCTTCTCAACCTATCTGCAGCCTTCAACACAGTTGACCACTCTATCCTCCTCTGTCACCCAGCTGCAAGGAGCTGCCTGAGCCGGGTTCTATTCTTAGCTATTTAATTGTAGCCAGAGAATCACCTGCAATAGCTTCTTTTCCCACTCACCCACTGTTACCTCCGGGGTAGTCTCGAATACTACCCCTCAGAAAAATCATCGGAAACCACATCAAGTTCCACATGTATGTTGATGACACTAAGCTTTATCTCACCACCACTTCCATGGACTCTGATATGTCACACTGCTAGTCGGTCGTCCAATATTGGATGAGCAGAAATTTTCTCCACCTGAATTTTGTCCATTGTTTCCCTCCCAGACAACTGTATGAAGCTGAACCAGACTGTTTGCAATCTTGGTGTTGTGTATGACCTGGAGCTGAACCTCTGACCACATATCCATCCCATCATTAAGACCTCATATTTCAACCTCTGTTACATTGTCCGATTGTGATCCTGTCTCAGCTCATCTGCTGCTGAAACCCTCATCATGCCTTTGTTACCTCTTGACTTGACTATTCCAACGCTCCCCTGGCCAGTTTCCCATCTTCCACCCTGTATGAACTTATGCTCATTCAAAATACTGTTGCCTGTAGCCTAACTTGCTCAAAATCTCATTCACCCATTACCTCTGTGCTTGCTGACCTTCATTGGATCTCCGTTCAACAATGCATCAATTTTAAAATCCTCAACCTTGTTTTTCTTTTTTTAGAGATACAGCACTGAAATAGGCCCTTCGGCCCACCGAGTCTGTGCCGACCATCAACCACCCATTTATACTAATCCTACACTAATCCCATATTCCTACAACATCCCCACCTGTCCCTATATTCCCCTACCACCTACCTCTACTAGGGGCAATTTATAATGGCCAATTTACCTATCAACCTGCAAGTCTTTTGGTGGTGGGAGGAAACCGGAGCACCCGGCGAAAACCCACGCAGACACAGGGAGAACTTGCAAACTTCACACAGGCAATACCCAAAATTGAACCCGGGTCATTGGAGCTGTGAGGCTGCGGTGCTAACCACTGCGCCACTGTGCCGCCCATGTGTTACTCCATGGCCTCACTCCTCCCTAACCCTGTAGCCTGCTCCAGCCCTGCTACCCTCCGAGATATCTACCATCTTCCAATTCTGTCCTGTTGCGTGTTCCTGATTTTAATCACTCCACCATTAGCGGCCGTTCTTTCAGCTGCCTTGACCTTAAGCGCTAGAATTCCTTCCCTAACCCTCTCCACCTCTCTACATCTTACTCCTTTAATTCTTAAAATGCATTCAGGACAACCTTTTTGCTAGTACATAGCAAGGCATAACAAGAAAAGGGACAGGTCGGGATGTAGTTTTAGGGAATGAAGCTTGGCAGGTATCAGTGACAGAGCCTTTTAGTGTAGTGATCTTAATTCAGTTAGAGTTAGCATAGAGTAAAAATTTTAAATTGGGGAAAGGTCGATTTTGGTAAGCTGAGATGTGATTTGGCAAAAGTCGACCGGCAACAGCTACTTGAAGGTAAATCTGTGTCATCAGTGGGAGGTATTTAAGGAGAAATCATAGCATGGTTACAGCATAGAAGGAGACCATATGGCTCTTCATGTCTATGCTGGCTGTTTGCAAGAGCAACTCAGCTAGACCCACTCCCATACCCATTCCCTGTAGCCCTGCAAATTTTTACTCTTCAGATAATTATCCAATGTCCTTCTGAAAGCCTCGATTGAATCTGCCTCCACCACAGTCTCAGGCAGCGCATTCCAGATCCTAACCACTCGCTGTGTGAAAAAAACATTTTTCCTCATGCTGCCTTTGGTTCTTTTGCCATTCACCTTAAATTGGTGACCTCTGGTTCTCAACCCTTCCGCCAGTGGGAACACCTTTCCCTATCTGTCTGTCCAGACACTTCATGATTTTGAACACGCTTATTAAATCTCCTCTCAACCTTCTGTTTAAGGAGAACAGCCCCGGCTTCTCCAATTTATCCAAGACATAGAGAGGGTTTAGAAAAAATATGTTCTTACTGTTACGACCAGGTGAGACAGAGGTCTCGGGGGTCCCTTTCAGCCTTCACCTGGTCTTACTGTAACAGGGTTTTGTTTTTTTAAACACACTGTTTTTTTGCTCCCCCTTGCTGAATCCTTGTTCACCGCTTTCCAATTATAAGGCAATGAGCATAAACAGGCTTTCTTAGGTTTAAAGAAAAGTGAAATTTATTAAAACTTTAATTTGGTTAACACCTATGGATACATGTCACGCCCCACACTAGAATGCACATGCAATACACACATGCAAATAGGGACAGAAAAGAGCAGAAGAGAAGTAAAGTGAAAAAGTTTGAGGCAATCTCTGAAGGGTGTTTGTTACTGTGCTTTGAGCTCACTGTAGAGTCCTTGATTGAAGATATGGTCTTCATTTTTGTTGGGGCCCAATATTCTTCTTAAACCTTGTTCACTGTAGGAGACTTTTCTCTCTTGGGGTTCATGTGGCTTCAATGGGTCTTCAGTTCCGTGAGAAAGAGATGACAGCAGGCAGGAGGGGCTGCGGCAAGCCAATCACGAGAGGTCTTGTCAGTCCAGGAGCAAACAGCTTTCTGCCAGTTCAAACACTGTTTCTACAACTTAAAACTCCCCAGGTTGGCCAGCAGGGTGGTGATGTGACTGACTGGCTTGACCAGGTCTGTTCTGTGTATTGTATTGGAGCAGGGGATAGCTCCTTTGTTCCAACACTGTCTGTTAATATGCAAAAATGTCTTTCCAGCCAGGGGCCTGGCAACCCTTGTAACAGGCCTTCTCTTCTTCCCAGCAACAATTTGAAATTTAATGTCCATGTGGCAAAATTAATGTGCCTCATTCTTGGCAGATGGGGGCCTGCCTGACACCACAAAGATAAAGGGTCCGATTCCCAAATCTAGACCCCTCCTGGATGTCAAAGAGCATACAGAATTGGATAAGGCAAAAAAGGAAAGCTTATGTCAGATGCCAAGAGCGCAATACTGCAGAAAGCCTAGAGTATAGAAAGTGCATGGGTGAAATTATAAAGGAAATTAGGAAAGCAAAGAGGGCATGAAAAAATATTGGAAAGTAAAATCAAGGAAAACCCAAATATATTTTATAAATCCATAAAGAGCAAGTGGATAACTGAGGAAAGAGTAGGGCCAATTAGGGACCAAGAAGATAACTCGTGTGTGCAAGCTGAAGATGTGGGCATGGTTCTTAGTGAATACTTTGCATCTGTCTTCACAGAAGAGGGGGGCAATGCAGACATTGTAGTTAAGGAGGAATGTGAAATATTGTATGGTATAAACATAGAGAGAGGAAATATTAAGGGGTTTAGCATCTTTGAAAGTAGTTAAGTCATTAGGCTCAGATGAAATGTATCCTAAGCTGTTAAGAGAAGCAAGGGAAGGAATAGCAGAAGCTTTGACCAATATTGTTCAATCCTCTCTGGCGCGGTGCTGGAGGACAGCTGACATTGTACCATTGTTTCAAAAGGGAGGAAGGGATAACCTGAGTAATTACAGGTCAGTCAGCCTAACCGCAGTGGTGTGCATATTATTGGAAACAATTTGAAGGACAGTATAAATCATCATTTAGAAAGGTATGGATAAATCAAGGACAGGCAACATGGATTTGTTAAGGGAAGGTTGTGTCTGACTAACTTGACTGAATTCTTTGAGGAGAGTCGATGAAGATAACACATTTGATGTACTCTACATGGATTTTAACAAGGCTTTTGACAAGGTCCCAAATGGCAGACTGGTCAGAAGAGTAAAAGCCCATAGGATCCAAGGGAAGGTGGCAAGATGGATCCAAAATTGGCTCAGTGGCAGGAAGCAAAGGGTAATGGTCAATTTGTGTCTTTGTGACTGGAAGACTGTTTCCAGCAGGGTTCCACACGGCTCAGTACTAGGTCCCTTGCTTATCATGGTATATATCAGTGCTTTAGACTTAAATGTAGGGTGCATGATTAAGAAGTTTGCCAATGATGTAAAGGTTGATTGTGTGGTTGATAGTGAGGAAGAAAGCTGTAGACTGCAGGAAGATAACAATGGACTGGTCAGGTAGGCAAAAACATGGCAAATGGAATTCAATCTGGGGCGGCACAGTGGTGCAGTGGTTAGCACCGCAGCCTCACAGCTCCAGTGACCCGGGTTCAATTCTGGGTACTGCCTGTGCGGAGTTTGCAAGTTCTCCCTGTGACCGCGTGGGTTTTCATCGGGTGCTCCGGTTTCCTCCCACAGCCAAAGACTTGCAGGTGATAGGTAAATTGCCCCTAGTGTAGGTAGGTGGTAGGGAATATGGGATTACTGTTGGGTTAGTATAAATGGGTGGTTGCTGGTCGGCACAGACTCGGTGGGCCGAAGGGCCTGTTTCAGTGCTGTATCTCTAAATAAAAATAAATAAATAAAACTGTGAGGTAATGCATTTGGGTAGGACAAACAGGACAAGGGAATACACAATAAATAGGACACTAAGAAGTATAGGGGAGGATCTTTGGATGCATGGGAACAGATGCCTGAAGGTAGTAAGACAGGCAGATGAGGTAGTTTAGAAGGCATATGAGACACTTTCCTTTACTGGGTGTGGCCTAATGTATAAGAGCTGGGAGGTTATGCTAGAAGTGTTTAAAACACTAGTTAGGCCACAGCTAGAGTACTGCACACAGTTCTGGTCACTGCATTACAGGAAAGATGTGATTGTACTAGAGAGGGTAAAAAGGATATTTATAAGGAGATTGCCAGGAGTGGAGAGTTTTAGCTATGAGGGAAGATTGGATATGCTGGGATTGTTTTCTTTGGAACAGAGGAGACTGTGAGGAGATTTAACTGAGGTGTATAAAATTGTGAGGGGCCTAGATAGAATGGATAGGAAAGACCTATTTCCCTTAGAAGAAAGGTCAATGACCAGAGTGCATAGATTTAAAGTAATTGGCAGAAGGATTAGAGGGGAGATGAGGAGACATATTTTCATTCAGAGGATGGTGGGAGTTTGGAATTCAATGCCTGAAAGGGTGATAGAGGCAGAAAACCACATCATATTTAAAACATGCCTAGATATGCTCTTGAAGTGCTGTAATCTATAGGGCCGTGGACCAAAAGCTGGAAAGTGGGATTAGCCTGGATAACTTTATTAGCTGACACAGACATGAAGGGATGAATGGCCTCCTGTGCCATACATTTTTCTATTTTTTAATGTTCCTATGTTTAAGATGCTTATTAAAACCAACCTCCTTTATCAAGCATTTGGTCAGCTGTCCTAATGTCTCCTCCTGTGCCTTGGTGTCAAACAACGCCAAGAATGTTTTTATTGATTTCACTCTTGTTAAGCACCTTGGGATGTTTTACAATGTGCTATCTAAGTTGTTGTTGCTATTTCATTGACAAGACGTTATCTCCGACAGTGCAATACTCCCTCAGTACTGCACTGGAGTATTAGCCTCGATTATGTGCTCAAATCTCTGGAGTGGCCTTCTGTCTCAGAGACAAGACTGGTAACGTATCAACCATGGGTGATTCCAGTAGTATTTTTGCTGATCACAATAGTTACACAATTTCCTTCATGTAGTTCTTTTTTAATATTGTGTAGTTCAATTGCAAATCTGAAGCAAGATCTAAATGATTGTTTTGCTGCTAAGAAGCTTTTTGATCAACTAGCGCCCAAAGAATGGAAAGAGAAGCATCAGAAAGAAAAAATCGTTCCTAAGAGAATTAACATCAAAGCGGAAGCCTTTTCTTCCAATCCATTTCCTCCAGTTATTAAGAAAGGTAAGTTATTCTGACTGTCTTACAGAGTGTATTTTATTCTTGATAGACGGAAGCATGATAGTAAGGCCCAATAACAACTGGGAAGTGGGAAAGGAGTGGGTGGGAGACCCTGTATAAATTTTTTCAACATGTTTCCATGCTGCTGCCAGTCTTGCTATTGGGTGGCAAGAGGAGAGGAGGTGTGTCTGAGGGAGTGGTGGGCGGTCAATCTGAGGAAGGCAGCTTCAGCCAATCATGGGATATGCCAGTCAATCAAGAGGGTCTTGTAGTGGAGGGGAGGAGGTTGGCTAAAGGCCCAGCTGCAGCTTCATTCTGTGTGCTGGACTGTGGGTGGTATTATATGTTTCGGCTCTCTTATTAGTGTTAGTGCCACTGTCATAGTCCTCAGAGTACAGATATTGAAGATATTTCTTTAATACATTTATCATCAGGGATTTTTTATTCTGAATGCCTTTATTTAGTCGGGTTGCCTTTTTGTGGAGAATATTGAAAGGGGAGTAGTTGTTTACAAATGTTAAAAACAAGGTGGTAAAAATCAAAATGGCATTCTGTATTTTAACTAAGTCTTGCTTTGGTGAAAATGGCCCACACCCCCTCTTCATGTTTAATGTTCACTGTGGGCTGTGTTTCCTGCATTAATCTCCATTCTGGAAATGGGGCCTTGCAGAGGTATAAATATAGGTATTTGTAGAATATTTCATACGTGTATATTTTTATTGCTAATGGGTTAATTGCTTCTAATGGCCCGTATAAACTAAGCCATTGAACATCACTACAATTCTCTGGCAAAGCACTTTGTTTTATCTTTTTATAGCCATTGTATTTTTGCACGATAAACTCTGTGGAAGCAAAGGTTTCAAGAATCTCTGGCTTTCAATTGGACATCCCAGCCTGTGTGAGGGATATAGGATGACACCAAAGCCAAAAAGCCTGCCCGGGGGCCAGATTGCATTCACTTCATGTAGTCGACTGCCTTCTGGATTTTTGGAAACTTTTCATTCCAGTAACATTATGCGCTCTATTTTCCTGGGGTGAAATGGATGTTTTTCCGCTGTATTTTATGGCTCGTGAGGGAAGGTCAAGTTTTTGCAATTTATGTGTTGGGATGTACTGTTCAGAATCCATTTTGTGAGTAGAGGCAAAAAACTAACAATCAAGTTGTGATTTGTCTGTGGTGATAATTAACAAGTAGTTACAGAACCATAGAACAAACACACAGCACAGGTGGAGGTCATTTGACCCAACGTGCCCATGCTGGCTCTTTGAAAGAGCTATCCAACTAGTCCCACACACCCCGCCACCCCCCACTGCTCTTTCCCTGTAACACTGCAAGCTTTTCCTTTTCAAGTATATATGTAATTCCCTCTTCAAAGGGAATTGGATATATTCAATAATGTAGACAAACATCCCAAGGCACTTCACAGAGGCAGGAGGGAACTGCAGGCAGCTACATTTACAGTTAATAACACTTAGTGAATAAGAGGTCTGCCAGCAAGGTCACGTGGCCAGTATATTTGTCAGTGGGTGGTGGTGTTGTGTAATAGAGCCCAGGAAATGTATAAAATATGATGAACCATTAGTGGTTAACATTTATTACGCTTGCCATATTTCAGATCATCGATCTCGCAAATCAAGCACATCTAAAGCGAAAAGGGCCCACTTGATATCAAAGCGCACAGCACCCCGTCCAGTTGTTAGCTGGATGGAAAAAAAGTAAGGGAACATGAGGCAAAAAGATAATGCCTTAAATCCTTTATCATTCTATTAACTTTATGGGGAAATAGAAAGGGATAAAATGAGAAAGGCTGGAAATTCTGGAGCCAGTGTGGGTCAGCTAGCACAGGGGTGATGGGTGAACTGGATTTAATGTGAGTTAGGATCCTGTCAGCAGAGCTTTGGATAAGTTGAAGTTTGCAGAAGGTGGAAGGTGATAGGCCAGCCAGAACAGCATTAGTATAGTTGTGTCTACAGGTAACTATAGCATGGATGAAGGTTTCAGCAGAAAATGGGTTGCAGAGTCAGTTGCCCTTGGTCATTGGCAGATAGGCATGCTAGGGCCTGCCGACCTTGCAACATTGGTGGTATAATGGTAGGCATGGGCAACCTGGCTCTGGTGACTTATGATCTCCCTGTCATGCTGCCTTCCATTTTGTATCACTTCAACGCCCAACAATTTGGGCGGCACAGTGGCGCAGTGGTTAGCACCGCAGCCTCACAGCTCCAGTGACCCGGGTTCAATTCTGGGTACTGCCTGTGTGGAGTTTGCAAGTTCTCCCTGTGTCTGCGTGGGTTTTCTCCGGGTGCTCTGGTTTCCTCCCACAGCCAAAAGACTTGCAGGTTGGTAGGTAAATTGGCCATTATAAATTGCCCCTAGTATAGGTAGGTGGTAGGGAAATATAGGGACAGGTGGGGATGTGGTAGGAATATGGGATTAGTGTAGGATTAGTATAAATGGGTGGTTGATGGTCAGCACAGACTCGGTGGGCCGAAGGGCCTGTTTCAGTGCTGTATCTCTAAACTAAACCATTCAAAAGCAGCCAGTGTCTTTAACATTACATTGTTTTCTTAAATGAAACTGGAGTTCACAGTTATACACCTTGTTACTTCCGAGCTGGGCTGAAATGTTGGACTGTATAAGAACCATTTACTAGATAGACTGTTGTTTGAGGACCTTCCTGTTCTGCAGAACTCTTGCAAATGCTTTATTCATAATGGACAGGTACTCTAATTGGCTGGGTGTGACAAGTAATGTCCTTTGGGGATCTGTGTTGAGGCCTCAACTATTCACATTATTTATCAACTACTTAAATAATGGGATAGAAAGCCACATATCTAAATTTGCCAGTGACACAAAGGTAGGTGGCACAGTAAGCAGTGTAGATGGAAGCATAAAATTACAGAGGTATCAAAGATTAAGCTAATGGGCAAAACTGTAACCAATGGAGTTCAGTACAGGGAAATGTGAGGTCATCCACTTTAGATCTAAAAAGGATAGTACAGGGTCATTTCTAAATGGTCTAAAGCTAGAAACAGTGGAGGTCCAAAGAGACGTGGGCCGCAGGTGATGGGGGTGGGGTAGTCCATGTACATAGATTGTTAAAATGTCATGGAAAGGTACCGAAAATAATGAATAAGCAACTAGAATTCTGGCCTTTATATCTAGAAGACTAGAATGCAAGGGGGTAAAAGTTTGATACAGTTACAGAGCTATAAAGCCCCGGTTGGACCACACATGGAGTACTGCGTTCAGTTCTGGACACCATATTTTAGGAAGGACATGTTGGCCTTCGAGGGAGTGCAGTGTGGATATACCAGAATGATACCTGGCCTTCAAGGATTAAATTACGAGGAGAGATTACACAAACTAGGGTTGTATTCCCTGGAATTTAGAAGGTTGACAGAATACTTGTTTTCAAGGTAGTAAGAGAAATTGATAGGTTAGATTCTGCTGGTTGAGGAGTCTAGGACTAGGGGGCATCATCTAAAAATTTGTGCCAGACCATTCAGGAGTGAAATTGGGCAACACCTTGGCATGCAAATGGTGGTCGAAGTTTGGAACTCTCTTCTGCAAATGGCATTGATGCTGGGCTAATTGTTCATTTTAAATCCGGGACTGAGAGATTTCTGTTAACCACAGGCATGAAGGGATCTGGGACAAAGGCAACAGATCAGACACGATCTCATTGAATGGCGGAATTGAAAGGCGGAACAGGCTCGAGGGGCTTATTGGCCTGTTCCTGTTCCTGTGTTCCTGATCAATTCTCCTGTGATTCACGGTGCAATGATTTAGCTACTGTTCTGTTAACATAAACATTTAAGACCTATTCAGATCAACAAAAAGCAGTACAAACACCAAAAATGCAGGAAATCATGGAATGATACAGCACAGAAGGCGGCCATTCGACCCTTCATGACTGTGATGGCTCATTGGTAGAGCTATCTATTTGGTGCCTTTCCCCATTGCCCTGCAAATTTCTCCTTTTCAAGTATTTATCCGATTCCCTTTCGAAAGTTACTATTGAATCTACTTCACCCGCCATTTCAGGCAGCGTGTTCCAGATCACAGCAACTCGTGTTGAAAAAAAAAAATTCTCATCTCCTCTCTTCAACCTGTGTCCTCTGGTTACCAACTGTCTTGCCAGTGGAAACAGTTTCTCTCCACTTACTCTCAAAACCCTTCATAATATTGAACCACACTACCAAATCTACCCTTAACCTTCTCTGCTGCATGGAGCACAGGCCCAACGTCTGTCTTTCCACATCACATCGTAAAAACATTAACAACAAAAAGAAGCCAATATGCCTTTATAAACTCCCTGTCACATACATGTGACATGCAACACCCTATTCAAACATTCACAAGTAATTTTGGTTGGCATATCTATCCAAAGACCAAAAAATCTTTATTTGCTGCTCTGGACCTTCACTTTCTTCAATTAAATTCTTGGACGTTCAATGTGAAATTAGTGTGGTTTGATGCCTAATCATAAAATCACCTGAGAGCACAGGATAACCAGTTTCTATTGTGTGTTGTCCAGTTTCCCCAGATGCTGAATCATGGCAACATTGAGCCTGTTGTTTGACAAGTCGATCCCGTGCTAGCCAAGGTGGTTTGTGGGATTGCTGAGCAGTTTCATGTGTCTAAATATTCTCAACTTATTGTTTTAATTTTGAACGCAATGAAGTAAACATTTTATTTCTTATCAGAAATGAACTTGACGCTGAAGAAGAGGCAAATGAAATCAATGTTGATGACAATCCTCTGGTATGTTAGAAATGACTTGAGCTGCTCCAACGACGTGCTGCACGAAATGTTGCTTTAAAGTTTAGTATAGATGTAAGGTAGCCTCAGATGACCTGCAGACCCGTTAACCTGACTGAGTCACAAGACATTGTTCAGAATTTACAGACACTGTACTTGACAGTTTCCCATTCTGAATGACATATTTATTTGTGGTATCAGTTAGGTTAACTTTGTTTGGTGGTGGTAGACTGAAAGGAGAGACAAAAATCATCTCAGGACTTGCGCAACTAATCTAAGCTGTCCCTCCAGTGCATACTAAACGAGCACAGCACCATCAGAGGGGCAGTACTGACAAAGTGCTGCACTGTCAGAGGTGCAGTACTGAGGGAGTGCTGCACTGTCAGAGGGGCAGTACTGAGGGAAAGCTGCACTGTCAGAGGGGCAGTACTGAGGCAGTGCTGCACTGTCAGAGGGGCAGTACTGAGGGAAAGCTGCACTGTCAGAGCGTCAGTACTGAGGGATTGCTGCTCTGTTGGAGGGTCAGTACTGAGGGAGTGCCGCACTGTCAGAGGGTCAGTACTGAGGGAGTGCTGCACTGTCGGAGGGTTAGTACTGAGGGAGCACTGCACTGTCAGAGGGGCAGTACTAAGGGAGCACTGCACTGTCAGAGGGGCAGTACTAAGGGAGCACTGCACTGTCAGAGGGGCAGTACTGAGGGAGTGCTGCACTGTCAGAGGGGCAGTACTGAGGGAGTGCTGCACTGTCAGAGGGGCAGTACTGAGGGAGTGCTGCACTGTCGGAGGGGCAGTACTGAGGGAGTGCTGCACTGTCGGAGGGTCAGTACTGAGGGATTGCTGCACTATCGGAGGGTCAGTACTGAGGGAGTGCTGCACTGTCGGAGGGTCAGTACTGAGGGAGTGCTGCACTGTCAGAGGGTCAGTACTGAGGGAGTGCTGCACTGTCGGAGGGTCAGTACTGAGGGAGTGCTGCACTGTCGGAGGTTCAGTACTGAGGGAGTGCTGCACTGTCAGAGGGTCAGTACTGAGGGAGTGCTGCACTGTCGGAGGGTCAGTACTGAGGGATTGCTGCACTATCGGATGGGCAGTACTGAGGGAGTGCTGCACTGTCGGATGGGCAGTACTGAGGGAGTGCTGCACTGTCGGAGGGTCAGTACTGAGGGAGTGCTGCACTGTCAGAGCGGCAGTACTGAGGGAGTGCTGCACTGTTGGGTCAGTACTGAGGGAGTGCTGCACTGTCGGAGTGTCAGTACTGAGGGAGTGCTGCACTGTCAGAGCGGCAGTACTGAGGGAGTGCTGCACTGTTGGGTCAGTACTGAGGGAGTGCTGCACTGTCGGAGTGTCAGTACTGAGGGAGTGCTGCACTGTAGGAGTGTCAGTACTGAGGGAGTGCTGCACTGTCGGAGGGTCAGTACTGAGGGAGTGCTGCACTGTCAGAGCGGCAGTACTGAGGGAGTGCTGCACTGTTGGGTCAGTACTGAGGGAGTGCTGCACTGTCGGAGTGTCAGTACTGAGGGAGTGCTGCACTGTCAGAGCGGCAGTACTGAGGGAGTGCTGCACTGTTGGGTCAGTACTGAGGGAGTGCTGCACTGTCGGAGTGTCAGTACTGAGGGAGTGCTGCACTGTCAGAGCGGCAGTACTGAGGGAGTGCTGCACTGTTGGGTCAGTACTGAGGGAGTGCTGCACTGTCGGAGGGTCAGTACAGCCTTTTCCTCATTCCTCGCATTAATTTCTCTTGGCTCTGCCTCTAAGGGACCAATCTTTACTTCAGCTACTCTGTTCCTTTTTATATAGCTATCAAAGCATTAACATCCATTTTTATATTCCTGGCTAGTTTACTTGCCTTCTATTTTTTCCCTTTTTATCAATTTTGTGACCACCCTTCACTGGTTTCTGAAATCCTCCCAATCCTCAGGCTTACTACCATCACAACATTAGAAGCCTCTTTTAATCTAATACTGTCCTTAACTTATCTACTTCGCAATGGTAGATCTTTCTTGCCGAGTTTTTTTAATGGAATGTGTCTTTGTTGAAAATTTTGAATCACTTCTTTCTATGTTTCCTGCTGGTTATTTACCAGCATACCTTTCAGTCTATTTACCCAATCAACCTTGGCCATTCATCTCTGTTGATGCCACTAGTTTCTCGATCTTGTTATAACAAAGTGATTACTGACAACGCAGCCGGCAGCTGACGTCATCAGACTGTGCCAAAATGTGCACATACGCAGATTGGTTCTGATTCTCTGCACATGCGCTGCGTTCCGCATTGGCAGGACTGTTTGGCGCATGCGCAGATGACATCATCGCCTAACACAAGGAGCCGGAGAGAGCGGGGGTAGGGGAAGTTGGGAGAGAGTGGGGGTGGGGGAAGCGGGGAGAGAGCGGGGGCGGGGGAAGCGGGGTGGGGGCGGGGGAAGCGGGGAGAGGGCGGGGGAAGCGGGGAGAGGGCGGGGGAAGCGGGGAGAAGGCGGGGGAAGCGGGGAGAGAGCGGGGGTGGGGGAAGCGGGGAGAGAGCGGGGGAGGGGGAAGCGGGGTGAGAGCGGGGGCGGGGGAAGCGGGGGGAGGGCGGGGGAAGCGGGGAGAGGGCGGGGGCGGGGGAAGCGGGGAGAGGGTGGGGGAAGCGGGGAGAGGGCGGGGGCGGGGGAAGCGGGGAGAGGGTGGGGGAAGCGGGGAGAGGGTCGGGGCGGGGGAAGCGGGGAGAGGGCCGGGGAAGCGGGGAGAGGGCGGGGGCGGGGGAAGCGGGGAGAGGGTGGGGGAAGCGGGGCGGGGGCGGGGGAAGCGGGGAGAGGGTGGGGGAAGCAGGGAGAGAGCGGGGGCGGGGGAAGCGGGGAGAGGGCGGGGGCGGGGGAAGCGGGGAGAGGGTGGGGGAAGCAGGGAGAGAGCGGGGGTGGGGGAAGTGGGGTGAGAGCGGGGGCGGGGAAGCGGGGAGAGAGCGGGGGCGGGGGAAGCGGGGAGAGGGCGGGGGCGGGGGAAGCGGGGAGAGGGTGGGGGAAGCAGGGAGAGAGCGGGGGTGGGGGAAGCGGGGAGAGGGCGGGGGAAGCAGGGAGAGAGCGGGGGTGGGGGAAGCGGGGAGAGGGCGGGGGCGGGGGAAGCGGGGAGAGGGCGGGGGAAGCAGGGAGAGAGCGGGGGTGGGGGAAGCGGGGAGAGGGCGGGGCGGGGAGAGAGCGGGGGCGGGGGAGGCGGGGGGAGAGAGCGGGGGCGGGGGAGGTTGGGTGAGAGCGGGGGCGGGGGAAGCGGGGAGAGAGCGGGGGCGGGGGAAGCGGGGTGAGAGCGGGGGCGGGGGAGGCGGGGTGAGAGCGGGGGCGGGGGAGGCGGGGAGAGAGCGGGGGCGAGGGAAGCGGGGTGAGAGCGGGGGCGGGGGAGGCGGGGAGAGAGCGGGGCGGGGGAAGCGGGGAGAGAGCGGGGGCGGGGGAAGCGGGGAGAGGGCGGGGGAAGCGGGGAGAGAGCGGGGGCGGGGGAAGCGGGGAGAGTGTGGGGGCGGGGGAGGCGGGGAGAGAGCGGGGGCGAGGGAAGCGGGGTGAGAGCGGGGGCGGGGGAAGCGGGGAGAGAGCGGGGCGGGGGAAGCGGGGAGAGAGCGGGGGCGGGGGAAGCGGGGAGAGGGCGGGGGAAGCGGGGAGAGAGCGGGGGCGGGGGAAGCGGGGAGAGTGTGGGGGCGGGGGAGGCGGGGAGAGAGCGGGGGCAAGGGAAGCGGGGTGAGAGCGGGGGCGGGGGAGGCGGGGAGAGAGCGGGGGCGGGGGAAGCGGGGAGAGAGCGGGGGCGGGGGAAGTGGGGAGAGGGCGGGGGAAGCGGGGAGAGAGCGGGGGCGGGGGAAGCGGGGAGAATGTGGGGGCGGGGGAAGCGGGGAGAGTTTGGGGGCGGTGGAAGCGGGGAGAGAGCTTGTTGGTGGCGGGTGCGCTCTCCCTTCCCCCCTCCCTGCCCCGCCCGCTCGCTCTCCCCCCGGCTCGCTCTCCCCCCCGCTCGCTCTCTCCCCAGCCCGCCCGCTCTCTCCCTGGCCGGCCCGCCCGCTCTCTCCCCAGCCCGCCTGGTCTCTTCCCGGCCCGCCCGCTCTCTGCCTGGCCAGCCCACTCGTGCTCCCCCCATGTCAGCCCGCTCGCTCTCTCCCCGGCCCACCCGCCCACTCTCTCCCTGGCCGGCCCACTCGCTCTCCCCCCATGTCCGCCCGCCCGCTCTCTCCCCGGCCGGCCCACCCGCCCGCTCTCTCCCCGGCCTGCCCGCCCGCCCGCTCTCTCCCCGGCCGGCCCACCCGCCCGCTCTCTACCCGGCCAGCCCGATCTCTACCCTGCCCGCCCGCTCTCTCCATGGCCGGCCCGCTCACTCTCTCCCTCCTGCCATTGTGTCTAGGTTGTCTTTGTGTGATTATTTGAGCAGCGCCATCTTTAGTCCTGGCAGCTGCCTAACGTCACAGACTGTGACGTTTTCGTGGCAAAGGCAGCATTTGCACATGTGCCACTGCAGTGCCACCTAGTGGTTGCGTTGTCAGCAAACGCAACCTTGTTATAAATGTTTTGTACATTCAGATAAGTGTGGGGTGATGTTTACAAGTGTTTGAATAAGTAAAGAAAATACCTTTATTAAGCAAGTACAATGGTTGGGAAAAGGTGGGGCTTGGCAAAGGGAAGAACAAAAGGGAAGGTCTGCAATTGGGTGGAAGGCAGGGGGGATTAAATGACAAAAGGAATGATGATGCAAGGCAAAAGTAAATGATAATGAGATAAGTAAAGAAACAATAGATGTTTAGAGGAGACGTAAATGGAAAAAGCAAAATCCTCACCAACAGCTGTCATCCAAAAACAGAAAATAACAAAAAAAGAGCAGAGGATATGATCTGAAATTGTTGAACTCACTGTTGAGTCTGAAAAGCTGTAAGGTGCCAAATTGAACGATAAGGTGCTGTTCCCTGATCCTATCTTGAGTGACACTCCAACTATTTCTAAAACATTATTGGACTGCAAACTTGGCAAGAGTGCTACCTACTGAGCCAAGGCTGGTACCAATATGTCTGCTGCAGACCTTTAAAGAGCTGCATCAGCAGCATTCAGAGAACCTGGTCAGGTGTAAGTGAGTTCTCAGAGGCAGATGTTGGCTGACAGCAGCTAGCCTTTCTGAGCTAATTGATGCTAAACCTGGAAGTTTGGGTGGGACTGACCATCGGCAAATAGTTGGAAATTCCACAGTATACGTCTAAAGAAAGGGAGGTAAATCCATGATTCCAGGGGAAACTGTGTTGTAGGGTTGCTGGATCAGAGATGGAGCTACAAGATCGTAGTTCCAACTCTCCGAACCATGGTCTCTGGCAGCGTTGGATCATGGAGCCACCCCGAGAAAGGGTGTTAAACCTGTTAATGTCAAACAACAAAGATATCCAAAAGTGAGGCAAGGCAAACAAAATAGTGGAATAAAAACCAAAAATGCTGGAAACACTAAGGAGGTCTGACCGCATCTGTGGAGGGAAAAACAGTGTTAACTTTTCAGGTCTGTGGATTGTGTGGTCTGTCAATAAGAAGAGATATATTTACCAGATCATGTGACAAATTCCATTTCAACAATTATTGTATGTTTTTCACTGAAGATAATCAGTGTTCTAACACTTTTGTGAGGAAATGTGAGTGGGATAGGTATTCAGACTCTGGGCTATAGAGGCATTTCTAGAACATTCTTCTGGTAACTGTGAACAGTTCTCATCAGTCTGCGACAATAAATTGCAGACTGTTACCTTTCTTTAGACGTATACTGTGGAATTTCCAACTATTTGCCGATGGTCAGTCCCACCCAAACTTCCAGGTTTAGCATCAATTAGCTCAGAAAGGCTACCTGCTGTCAGCCAACATCTGCCTCTGAGAACTCACTTACACCTGACCAGGTTCTCTGAATGCTGCTGATGCAGCTCTTTAAAGGGCTTCATAACACTAACAACAACTTAACTACTGGGGTATGTGATGAAAACCAGTGGGAGATTTGGAATGATAACCTTACATTTTATAGAAGTTTGATTGACTTTAGGGTGATGAAATGATCACCCTTACCATTAGCAAAATATTTCTTAATAAAATGGAATGTGTGGAGTGTCTTTACATTTGGGTAATGTGGAGCCACACCAGAATAAAACTGACACCAATCAGCAAGTTTTCATCTCTGTGTTTTTTGACGTCAATCTGCCAAAGTATTGTCAAGATATTAATGAATTTCTACAAAGGAAGTTCTTTTTCAATAAAAGTAAATGAAGTGTTGCTGAATGACTCTTTTGCCACTCTTTATATTAGGAATATCCTATTGCAGTCTCTCTATCTAACACAGATAATTGATTCCTCAACATGCCTCATAACCACTTTGGGTGGTCTTACTACACCGGGGTGGCACAGTGGCGCAGTGGTTAGCACCGCAGCCTCACAGTTCCAGCGACCCGGGTTCAATTCTGGGTACTGCCTGTGTGGAGTTTGCAAGTTCTCCCTGTGTCTGCGTGGGTTTTCTCCGGGTGCTCCGGTTTCCTCCCACAAGCCAAAAGACTTGCAGGTTGGTAGGTAAATTGGCCATTATAAATTGCCCCTAATATAGTTAGGTGGTAGGGAAATATAGGGACAGGTGGGGATGTGGTAGGAATATGGGATTAGTGTAGGATTAGTATAAATGGGTGGTTGATGGTCGGCACAGACTCGGTGGGCTGAAGGGCCAGTTTCAGTGCTGTATCTCTAAACTAAACTAAACTACACTAATGGTGCTATGTAAATAGAGGTTGTTGTTGAAATGTGGGCTAACCTGTTGTTTTTATTCCACTCTAAGGACAGTGAGCTGTATTTTAAGGACCCACAGCAAATACTGGACATTTTCTCAATGTTGGAAGAACAGATTGTTTCCCTTCTCCAGTACAATCGCGAAACTGAGGAGGACATTGATAGAGTTGATCAGAGATTTACTACAGCACAGGAGACCATGTATGTGTGACCTTTCAATGTTTGTGTATTATCTTTGTTGTAAAAGAGATAGTCTATATATTTGTGGAGAAACTATTTGAGAGTGAGGGACAGCAACAGCATAAAATTGCCACTGAAAGATCAGATAAAGGATTTAAGAGGAAATTATTTACCGAGAGTGGTGAGAAAGTGGAACTCGCTGCCACATGGAATGGTTGAGGGTTCAACCCCACTCGAGAGACTTGAGCACATAATGCAGGTTGTAACTCCAGTGCACTACTGAAGGAGTGCTGCACTGTCTGAGGGGCCTTCTTTTGGATGAGGCATTAAACCGACGCCCTGTCTGCCCTTTCTGGTGGATGTGAAAGATCACAGGGCACTATTTGAAGAACAGGGGAGTTTTCCCAGTGTCCAGGTCAACATTTGTTCCTCAACCACTAAAACAGGTTGTCTGGTCATTTATCTTATTGCTGTTTGTGGGAGCTTGCTGTGCACAAATTGGTTGCCCCTTTTGCTGCAATAATGATAACACTTGAGCAAAAGTTTCGGTTTTACAGACAGGGTGAAAAGAGGCATTTTCATTCTACCCAACAGATTATGCTCTCAGCCTCTGAGTTATGAAGAAAAGTCTAATGGTTAATGGCCGTGCCCCTAGCCAAGTTGTTCCAATACAGCTACAACACTGGCATCTACCTGGCAATGTGGAAAATTGCCCAGGTATGTCCTGTCCACAAAAAGCAGGACAAATCTAATCAGGTCAATTACCGCCCCATCAGTCTACTCTTAATCATCAGTAAAGTGATGGAAGATATCGTCAACAGTGCTATCAAGCAGCACCAACTCAACAATAACCTGTTCACTAAAGCTCAGTTTGTATTCAGCCAGGACCACTCAGCTCCAGACCTCATTACAACCTTGGTCCAAACAGGGACAAAAGAGCTGAAGTCCAGAGGTGAGATAGACTCCCCTTGATATCAAAGCAGCATTCGATTGAGTTGGCATCAAGGAGCCTGAGCAAAACTGGAGTCAACGGGAATCGGGGGAAAACTCTCCGATGGTTGGAGTCATACTTAGCACAAGTGGCTGTTGGAGGCCAATCATCTCAGCCTCAGGACATCAGTGCAGGAGTTCCTCAGGGTAGTGTCCTAGGCCCAACCATCTTCAGCTGCTTCATCAATGACTTTCCTTCAATCATAAGGTCAGAAGTGGGGCTGTTCGCAGATGATTGCACAATGTTCAGTATCATTCACAACTCCTCAGATAATGAAGCAGTCTGTATCCCCATGCAGCAAGACCTGGACAACCTACAGGCTTGGGCTGATAAGTGGCAAATAACATTCACGCCACACAAGTGCCAGGCAATGACCATCTCCAACAAGAGAGAATCTAACATCTCCCCTTGACATTCAATGACATTACCATCATTGAATCCCCCACTTTCAATATCCTGAGGATCACTGTTGACCAGAAATGTACCTGGACCGGCCAGATGGCTACAAGATCAGTTCAGAGACTGGGAATTTTGTGGCGAGTAACTCACCTCCTGACTCCCCAAAGCCTGTCCACCATCTACAAGGCACAAGTCAGGAGTGTGATGGAATATTCTCCACTTGCCTGGATGAATGCGACTCCAACAACACTCAAGAAACTCAACACCATCCAGGACAAAGCAGCCCACTTGATTGGCACCCCATCCACCACCTTAAACATTGACTCCCTCCACCACCGACGCACAGTGGCGCAGTGGTTAGCACTGCAGCCTCACAGCTCCAGGGACCCGGGTTCGATTCTGGGTACTGCCTGTGTGGAGTTTGCAAGTTCTCCCTGTGTCTGTGTGGGTTTCCTCCGGGTGCTCTGGTTTCCTCCCACATGCCAAAGACTTGCAGGTTGATAGGTTAATTGGCCATTGTAAATTGCCCCTAGTATAGGTAGGTGGTAGGGAAATATATAGGGACAGGTGGGGATGTGGTAGGAATATGGGATTAGTGTAGGATTAGTATAAATGGGTGGTTGATGTTCGGCAAAGACTCGGTGGGCCGAAGGGCCTGTTTCAGTGCTGTATCTCTAAACTAAACTAAACTAAACATATACAAGATGCATTGCAGCAACTCACCAAGTCTCCTTCAACAGCACCTTCCAAACCGGTGACCTCTACCACCTAGAAGGTCAAAGGCAGCAGATGCATGGGAACACCATCACCTGCAAGTCCCCCTCCAAGTCACATCATTCTGGCTTGGAACTATATTGCTGTTCTTTCACTGTCGCTGGGTTAAAGTCCTGGAACTCCCTTCCGAACAGCACTGTGGGTGTACCTACATCACCTGAACTGCAGCAGTTCAAAAAATTGGCTCACCACCACCTTCTCAAGGGCAATTAGGGATGGGCAACAAATGCTGGCTTTGCCAGTGATCCTCACATCCCAAGAACGAACACATAAAAAATTGTAAACATATAGATGAAGTTACAAGAATGGGATTTTTGGTGCACTCTAACATCAAAGTTATTCTTGATGTTTTCCATTGCTCCAAGACTCATTCCATTACTACTGAAACCTTCCAGGTCCCAGGACAATCCTGGTGCTGATAAGCCAGTGTCCAGTGTGATGCTACTTATGGTAATGACCTGGAGCTCACTGCTCACAAGAGTGGTGAAAACGGAGTCAATCAATGACTTCAAGAGGAAGTTGGATGGCCAATTGAGAGAAATAGACTTGCAGGGCTACTGGGATCGAGCCAGGGAGTGGGACTGACTGCATAGCTCTGTGGAGAGCTGGTATGGACTTGATGGGCAGAATGGCCGCCTTTTGTGTTGTCAATGACTCTATGACAGCACAGTTTGTACAAAACTCCCAATTCAGAAAGACTTAAATTTGCATTTATATAGCACTTTCCTGCCCTCAGGATGCTTTTAAGTGCTTTATAGCCAATGAAGTACTTCTGAAGGGTAGTCACTGTTGTAATGTCAAATATTCTGCAGTTATTTGCACACAGCAAGCTCCCACAAATGCTAATGAGGTAAATGACCAGGTAATCTGTTTATTCAGTGATGTTGGTTGAGGAATTTATATTAGGTGGGACACTAGGGAGAATTCCCCTGTTGTTCTTCAAATTGTGCCATGGGCTCTTTTACATCCACCTGAGAGGGGACATTGGAGTGGGGCTTGAACCCATAAGCTTCTGTGTTAGAGGGAAGAGGGCTACGCACTGATCCATGGCTGACACCATCACTGAGTCCCACCAGAGGACATGAGCTAGCTAATCTTCATTTGGTTTTGCAACAGGAAAGGATTAGTTCAATTTTTATTTCCGAAAAATAGCTACATCTTCTAGAAAAACAAAAAATGTAATCAAGACTGGTACTGGTAAAAAAAAAAGCTCTCCATATTGTTCATAATATTGTACCCTTGAGTTTGGAAGATTGAGGGGTATTCTGACGAAGGTGTTCAGATAGGGTAAGTACAGAGAAACTGTTTCCTCTGGTGGGGGAATTGAGAACAAGAGGACATAACTTTAAAATTACAGTTCATGTGGGAGGAAAAATAAGAAACACATTTTCACTTTTCGGAAGTCTGGATTCTGTGTGGACGCTAGGGGTCAATTGGAGTGTTCAAGACTGAAATCGATACATTTTTGTTGAGTAAGGATATCAAGGGATCCGGAACTAAGGTGGGTAAATGGAGTTGAGGTACAAATTAGCCTACAAAATAGTGCATTGCAGAGCAGGTTGAGGGGCTGAATGGCCTGCTCCTGTCTCTATGTTCCTATAAAATATTGCCCTCACCCGTCATCCTATTCTTGCTTTTGGACACTTCCACCTGTACCCTGAGAAGCCACTTTGACTGCACCTTGCTCTGAAGGGAGAGCACTAACAAGGCAGCCCTGTTCTTAAAATCATTACTGCTCTTCATGGTTCCATTGGATGAGAACCTCACGATCTCTGCTCTTTAAATTTCATTCCTATTGCATAAAATATATAAAGGCTGATTGAGAGACCAGTAAATGTGGAATTCTCCCTTGACCATCTTTAGTATAATATGCCTGCAATAGAATACAGTCTTCCTATAACTCCAGTGTGCAATAAGTAAGACTCGAAAGATCCGACAATTATATAGCAGCTTTTAGGACCTCAGGACATTCCAAAGCACTTTAAACCCAAGTATTTTTGAAGTAGTTAGTCACTGTTGTAATATAGGGAAACACGGCAGCTGATTTGTGCCCAAGAAGATCCCATAGACATCAATGAGATTAATGACCAGATAGTCTGTTTGATGTTGGTTGAGGGAAAGATATTGACCAGGACACCAGGAAGAATTCCCCAATCTTTAAATAGTGCTGTGGGATCTTTTACATCCATCTAAAAGGGCAGAAAGGCCTCAGTTTAACATTTCACCCAAAAGACACTTGACGTGTCTGCCTGGTTTATGTGCTGAAGTCTCTAGAGTGGGACATGAAATTGCAGTTGAGAACACTAGGCTGAGCCATGATCTGCCATCTAAACACTGACAGCAAATTATATTTGTACTGTTTGATATCAGAATTAGTGGGGTGGGGGGAAGTGCGTGTGGTAGTAGGTTATGAACTGTCCATTGAGTTTTGAAAATGAGGTTAATGAGTGGAGCAGATTAAAAGGACCAAGTTTTATTCTCTCTGCTGGATGTGATATTGAGTCGAGACATCTCCACTCTGAGCCTGGTAGGAGCGATCCCATAATACAATGCTGCTGTCCTTGGTCCAGCTCAGTTTGACTCCATGGAGTTGCTAAGGAGAGTAATCTGTACAGCAGGAAGTGCTCTTTAAATCCAGACTTTAAGGTGCATTGGAGCAGGATAGATGAACTTCACTGTGCACCTGCCCATCCAACATCTGAGCTGGATGGCTAATCAGGTATGTTTCCTCAGTGTTGTTATCCCACACATTGAAGAGAGCAAAAGTTCTATTAATTTTAGCAGTTCTCTGGGAATATTTTCCCACCTAATTTTGATTGTTGTGCAAGGAATTTCATCTCTGAAACCTTCATGCCAATTTCAGTTCCTGTGTACCAAACAATTTTTGATTGTCCAAAAGCAAAAAACTGTGGATGCTGAAAATCTGAAATAAAAACAGAAAGTTCAGGAAATACTCAGCAGGTCAGGCAACATCTGTGGAGAGAGAAACAGAGTTCACGTTTCAGATCGATAACCTCTCATCTGAATTTTTGTTTGTCCTTTGTTAATTATTGGAGAAGTGGGCCACTTCTACACTGTATAGTGTAACTATTTATGAATTTGTTTCATTTAATTGCAGTAAATGACTTTAAACCAACCGTTGAGGCCTTTAAAAAGGTTTGTGCTCCATTATGAGATCTCCTTCACATACAGGAATTTATACATGACTCGGCTGTGGGTACAGGCATGATGGGTGGAATGGCCTCATTCTGTGTTGCATGATTCAAATTACCTGGTGCTTTAAGAATAGATGGGAGTAATTTGTCCTCATAAGAACATTTTCTGGACAGATAGTTTGTTCCACAGTCCACAGATTACATTGTTACTGAATATACTTTACTCAACCATACTGCATTGCCCAACTGTAGTTTAATTTGGCCCATGTTGGTGTCTCTTGGAAAATTCCATTTGCAGGCTAATAATTTCCAATTAATTAGTGAGCTTAACTGCAACAAGCAGCTTCATGATTAGTCAACATTGTACTACATAGTTTAATCAGTCATTTTTAACAATCTAAAGCAGAATTTGTGAATTTAATGATGTCTGTCATGACTTTTTAAATTGTCATTTACCTTAGAGTCTCACCACAGCATCAGTCTTTTTTGCTTCATAAGTTTTTCGAAATATGAAATTAACACATACTATATTGATTGAATAATGTTAATTATGCACACACACAAAATCTAAAACTCATGTCTTAGAGCAGTAGTGACCAGTGAGACATCCCATCCTTTGGTCAATAATGAGAACTGAAAGTCAAAGGTTGCAAATAATCATGCAAGTATCTAATATACAATGTTACCCTATAGGATGTTTAATATCCATTGCTTGAAGAAGCAGGTTGAACAATATGAGGATGCCATTGCGAAAGTGGATTCAGCAACAAAAGATGTAGAGTTTATGACCAAGATGTTCTCCTGGGGGGAGACTACAGGTGAAAGTGAGGTAAACACTGCTTTTTCAATCTCTCTTCCCATATTATTTTCATTCCAACCACTGAATGAAAATGTTAATGGCGCATTTCTTCATAAATGAAGTGATTGGGTTTGCTGAAATGTCAAAGATGATTAAATAGTACTATGGATTCATTAGCATTACTGCATGATTTGTGCAGAGATTGTTATATAGAGGTCAAGCATTTAGCACATCCATCCGCCCTCAAAGGGTCACATGTCCTACCTGTGGCATACTTAGCACCTGATTGCCCAAATAGCATGTTTATGAAATGGGAACAAGTCAGAATTCTCATCACAACTCTCACCCTCAGCTTTATAACATCACAGCTGCTATATCCCTTGTTAATATTTAGCAGATAGGTATGTCGCCTGCCTTTTTCCGCAGTAGTTGTTCTGTCAGTGCCAGTATCTGGGCATGAATGTTAATTGTACACTAATTGAGTGTTTAATTTTATGCATTAGTTTAATTTTCTGGGCATTAACTGGGGATTCACTAATGCTGCTATAAATAGGAGTAGATTGGAATTGTGGTTGTTGGGTTTGGAGACGCATGCTTGTAATGTGTGTCTCTGCAAATAAAAATTTAGTGTATAAAGATTAGGCTCCAGTTCTATCCTTTACCTAGTGTCAGCTGTGGCTCAGTTGGTAGTAATTTTGCCTTTGAGTTTCTAAGTTCAATTTCCACTTGAGGGCCTGAGTGCAAAAATCAAGACTGACACTGCAGTGCAGTACCGAGGGAGTGCTGCACTGTTGGAGGTGTACCCTTTTGGGTGAAACTGAAGCCCCTCCGCCTGCTTGGGTGAATGCAAAAGCTCCCATGGCACTATTTTGGAGAAGAGCAGGGGTGTTAGCCCTGGTGTCCCGGCCAATATTTATCCTTCAATCAACATCACAAGAGAATAGATTATCTGGTCATTATCACATTGCTGTTTGTGGGAGTTTGATGCAAATTAGCTGTCATGTTTCCCACATTACAACAGGACTACATTTCAAAAAGTACTTCAGTGGCTGTAAAGCACTTTAAGATGTCCAATGGTTGTGAAAAGTGCTATATAAATGCAAGTCAATCTTTTTTCTCTTTTTCACTGTCTGGCTTTCTGGAACAGAAAAATTAAGACAGTTCGCTCAAGATCACAGGGAGCTGAATTCATGGAAGCTGCTTCTTGCAATGGTTTACCAGTGCTTCACCAACGTTATCACAGACAATGTACTTATTGGCTAATCAGTTGCGCAGGCCTTGCTATGTATCAAAAATCCCATAAAACTCAAATTCAAAACTGCTCCTCCCCTTGGATTATTCACCAGAAAGAGGTCCGAAAGGTTTTGCACTGACTTAATTCATTTTTTACTACGATAGAGGAATTTCTATGGTTTCGATATGTACAACTTGTTAGCATATCCTTGGGGACACAGGCTTGGTTGCTGCGCTATTCCATAAGTTATCCTTGCAATGAATTTTCATCTCTTTCCAGAGTGTGTGGAAAATGGACAATCTTGCCAAACTGAAACACTGGTTTCAAAGCACCAATGGTTTCACTGACACGAGTGAGATGATGAAAAGCACATCATTTCACAATGTAAAACACCTTTTCCCCACATCAATTAATATGGAAAGCAACAAAGACACCACTCACTTTCTCTCAATATAAAGGCTGGTATTTGTGGCCTTTGACCTTGGAAAATGCTCAGCTTCCTCCATGCAGGAGGTTGATCTTGGCCTGCTGTCTTATTCTCTGATCGCAAAGCATGCTGGGCAGCCTAGTGCTGAGACTGCTGGGTCCAGGATATTGAAGTAGCCCTGCTGCAGCCATCCCATGATCCTGAAGAACAATTGGGATCTTCTGTTTTCTGATCTCCATTGGTGTGCAGGAACTTGGCAAAGCTTCTTTGACAGCATCTCCTGAACCCATGACCTTTAACTCCTAGGAGGTCAATGTCAGCAGATGCATGGGAACACCATTACCTCCAAGTTCCCCTCCAAGTCACGCGGCATCCTGACTTGGACACATAGCACAGTTCTTTCATTGTCGCTGGGTCAAAATCCTGGAGCTCCCTGCCTAGTAGCACTGTGAGTGTACCTACACCACACGGACTGCAGCAGTTCAAGAGAAGGCGCACCACCACCTTCTCGAGGACAATTAGGAATGGGCAATAAAGTCCAGCCTCGACAGCAATGCCCACATCCTGAGAATGACATTTTAAAGAATTAATATGAACATCCGAATTAGGAGCAGGATTAGGTCACTCGGCTCTTCAAGCCTGCTCCGCCATTCAATAAGTTCATGGCTGAACTGATTACTCCACATTCCCACTTACCCCCAATAACCTTTCACCCCTTTGCTTATCAAGAATCTATCTACCTCTGCCTTAAAAATATTCAAAGACTCTGCTTCCACCGCCTTTTGAGGAAGAGAATTCTAAAGACTCACGACCCTCAGAGAAAGATTTCTCCTCAACTCTGTCTTAAATGCGTGACCCCTTATTTTTAAACAGTGACCCCTAGTTCTAGATTGTCCCACAAGGGGCAACATCCTTTCCACATCCACCCTGTCAAGACCCCTCAGGATCTTATATGTTTCAATCAAGTCGCCTCTTACTCTTCTAAATTCTAGCAGCTACAAGCCTAGCCTGCCCAATCCTTCCTCGTAAGAAAGCCCGCCCATTCCAGGTATTAGTCTAGTAAACCTCTGTGCTGCCTCCAATGCATTTACGTTCTTCCTTAAATAAGGAGACCAGTACTGTACACAGTACTCCAGATGTGGTCACACCAATATCCTGTAAAGCAGATGTGGTCACACCAATATCAATTCCCCTCGCGATAAACAATAACATTCTATTAGCTTTCCTAATTACATGTTGTGCCTGCATAACCTTTTGCGATTCATGCACTAGGACACCCAGATCCCTCTGCATCTCAGAGCTCTTCAATCTCTCACCATTTACATAATATGCTTTTTTATTCTTCCTGCCAAAGTGGACAATTTCCCACTTTCCCACATTATACTCCAATTGCCAGGTCTTTACCCACTCACTTAACCTATCCCTTATTTTCCTAGCTTAACTGCTGGCACTCGGCCTTGTCAGGGGCTGCACTTGGGGCAAGAAATCCTGGATTCTGGGGCTGGGCAAGACTGCCACATATTAGGCACTCCTACTGAGTGCTGAACAGGAAGGTCAGTCCCATTATTTCTAAACACGTGTAAACTTGCTATAACCTCACACTAGTCCTCCTCTGCTCATCAGACCAGCACAGAACTTAAACCAGGAATCCCTGTCGCTCCTGCATTCGTGCTTCCTTTGTGCTCCAAATTTCCTGTCTCTCCTTACTGAGAATGTAAGTCTGTGAGCTGAGGTCTCTGCTCACTAAGCTGTCAATCACAGAGGACTTGCCTACCAGAAGCCTTTTCAAAGATCTCAGAAATAGCTGTCAATCAAATTCACATATCCCTAGGTGGACGACCCATTCTTTGATGTGTGACCAGGGGCATCTGTCCCACTATACAGACTTGAAAAGAACAGTTCTGATGAAGGGTGACCGAGCTGAAAGGTTAACTCTGCTTCTCTCTCCACAGATACTGCCAGACCTGCTGAGTATTTCCTGTGTTTCTTGTTAATATTATATAAGAGATTGGGGGTTGCGGGTAATATAGTAGCATGGATAGAAGATTGGTTAAAAGACAGAAAACAGAGACTAGGGATAAATGCAGCATTTTCAGATTGGCAGGCTGTAACCAAGGATTAGTGCTGGGGCCTCAGCTATTTACAATCTATATTAATGACTTGAGAGAACTGAGTGCTGACAATACAAAGCTAGAAAGAAAAAGACTTGCATTTATATACCACCTTTCATGACCACCAGATGCCCCAAAGCACTTAACAATTGAAAAGTACAGAATTGGCTGTCGTCACTGTTGTAATGTTGGAAACGCAACAGTCAATTCGCACACGCATTCCCACAAATAAGAATGTGTTAATGACCAGATAATCTATTTTTGTAATGTTAATTGAGGGATAAATATTGGCTAGGACACCAGTGGTAACCCGACTACTTTTCTTTAAATAGTGCCATGGGATCTTATGCATCGACCTGAGAGCACTGACAGGACCTCAGTTTTACATCTCATTCAAAGAAGTGCACCCCCTCAATACTGCACTGGGTATATCAGCTTAATTTTTGTGCTCAAGTCCTGGTATATGATTTGAACCTACAACCATGTGACTCAGAGGTAAGGGTGTGACCCACTGAGCCACAGCTGATATCTAGGTGGGACTGTGAGCTGTGAACAGGACACAATGGCCGAATTTTCCTGTGGGCTTTGGGACCCCAGCGTCAGGACCAAATGGGGGTCCCGAGCCTGCACTTGCCAGCAGTGCACCCACCAGTGCAATCTTCCCAGAAACATACGAGCATACATACATACTAGGAGCAGGAGTAGGCCATTCAGCTCCTCAAGCCTGCTCCGCCATTCAGTAAGATCATGGCTGATCTGATTGTAATCTCGACTCCATATTCCCGCCTACCCCCGATAACCGTTCACCTCCTTGTTTATCAATCTATCTGCCACTGCCTTAAAAATATTCAAAGATTCTGCTACCACCGCCTTTTGAGGAAGAGAGTTCCAAAGACTCATGACCGTCTGAGAGAGAAAATTCTGGGATGGCGGGATTGTTCTATGAGGAGAAATTGAGGAGACTAGGCCTGTATTCTCTCGAGTTTAGAAGAATGAGAAGTGATCTCATTGAACCGTACAACATTCGTACAGGGCTTGACAAGGTTGATGCAGGAAGGATGTTTCCCCAGGCTGGGGGGGTCTAGAACCAAGGGACACAGTAGCAATATAAGAGGTAAGTCATTTAAGACTAAGATGAGGAGGAATTTCTTCACTCAGAGGGTGGTGAATCTGTGGAATTCTCTACCCCAGAGGGCTGTGGAGGCTCAGTCTTTGAGTATGTTCAAGACAGAGATCGATAGATTTCTAATAACGATATCAAGGGATATGGGGATAGTGCGGGGAAATGGCACTGAGATAGAAGATCAGCCATGATCAAGTTGAGTGGCAGAGCAGGCTCGAGGGGCCGAATGGCCTACTCTGCTCCTATTTCCTATGTTCCTATAAAGGCCAACATTCCATTTGCCTTCCTAATATTTGCTGTACCTGCATGCTAACGTTTTGTGATTCATGTACAAGGACACCCAGGTCCCTCAGCATTCTGCTGTCTCTCTATTTAAATAATATTCTGTTTTTCTATTCTTCCAGCCAAAGTGGACAACCTCACATTTTCCCACATTATACCCCATCTGCCAAATGTTTGCCCACTCACTCAACCTAATTATATCCCTTTACAGACTCTTTGTACCCTTCTCACATTTTGGTTTCCTACCTGTCTTTGTATCGTGAGCAAATTTTGTTACAATACACTCGGCCCCTTCATCCAAGTCATTAATATAGATTGTAAATAGTTGAGGCCTCAGCACTGATCCCTGTGGCACTCCACTAGTTACAGTTTGTCAACCTGAACATACCCCACTTATCCCAACTTTCTGTTTTTTGTTAGCCAATCCTCTATCAATGCTAATATGTTATCCCCAACACAATGAGCTCTTAACTTGTGCAGTAACCTTTTATGTGACACCTTTGGAAATCCAAATACACTACATCTACTGGCTCCCCTTTATCCACCCTGCTTGTTACATCCTCTAATTAAAAAACTCTAAAGAGCTCTAATAAATTTGTCAAACATGATTTCCGTTTCGTAAAACCATGTTGACTCTGCCTGATTACATTATAATTTTCTAAATGTCCTGCTATTCCTTCCTTCACAATAATTAGTTCCAGCATTTTTCCAATGACAGATGTTGGGCTGACTGGCCTATAGTTTCCTGGTTTCCGTCACCCTCCTTTCTTGAATAGGGGTGTTGCATTTGCTGTTTTCCAATCTTCTGGGACCTTTAGAAAATATAGACAATTTTGGAAGATTTCAACCAATGCATCCACTATCTCTGCAGCCATTTTTTTAAGACCCTAGGATGCAGGCCATCAGGTCCAGGGGACCTGTCAACCTTTAGTGCCAATAGTTTTCCTAGCACTTCTTTAGTGATAGTAATTGTTTTAATTTCCTCCATCCCTTTTGCTTCTTGATTTTCTACTATTTATTTTATTTAGCGATCGAGTACTGAAACAGGCCCTTCGGCCCACCGATTCTGTGCCAACCATCAACCATCATTTATACTAATCCTACATGAATCCTATTATCTGCTCACATCCCCACCTTCACTACCACCTACCTATATTAGGGGCAATTTATAATGGCCAATTTACCTATCAACCTGCAAGTCTTTGACTGTGGGAGGAAACGAGAGCACCTGGCGAAAACCCAAGCAGTCACAGGGAGAACTTGCAAACTCCACACAGGCAGTACCCAGAACTGAACCCGGGTTGCTGGAGCTGTGAGGCTGCGGTGCTAACCACTGCGCCACTTGCATCTTGGGATTCTTTTTGTGTCTTGTACTGTGAAGACAGATACCAAATACTTGTTTGAAGAATCTGCCATTTCCTTATTTCCCATTATTAATTCCTCAGTCTCATTCTCTAAGGGACCAATGCTTACTTTAGCTACTCTTTTCCTTTTCATATACTTGTAGAAGCTTTTACTATCTGTTTTTATATTTCTTTCTATTTTACACTCAAACTCTTAATTTTTCCCTCTTTATTTTTTTTTGTCATCCTTTGTTGGTTTCTTAAGTTTTCCCAATCTTTTGGCCTATCACTAATCTCCACAGCATTGTATGCCTTTGCTTTCAATTTGATACCATCCTTAACTCCCTTAGTTAGTCACAGATGATGCATCCTTCTCATAGAGTCTTTCAATCTTAATAGAATATATCTTTGTTGAGAGTTATGAAATATCTCCTTAAATGTCTGCCACTGCTTCTCTACTGTCTTACCTTTTAACCTATTTTCCCAGTCCACTTTAGGCAATTCTGGCCTCATACCCTTGTAATTGCCCTTCTTTAAGTTTAAGACACTAGTTTCAGACCAAAATTTCTCACCCTCAAACTAAATGTGCAATTCTATCATGTTATGGTCACTCTTGCCTAGGGGATCCTTCACTTTGGTGTCATTAATTAATCATGTCTCATTACACAATACCAGATCTAAAGCAGCCTGCTTCCAGGTTGGTTCCACAAGGTATTATTCTAAGAAACTGTTCCAAATACACTCTTTGAACTCATCCTCCAGGCTACCTTTGCCAATTTGATTTGTCGAATCAATATTACTGCAGTACATTTTTTATAAGCCCTCATTATTTCTTGATTTATACTCTGTCTTACAGTGTAGCTATAAACTACTCCCACAAGTGACTTCTTTGCACTTTTTAAAATCTCCACCCAAAGATTCTACATCTTGATCTTCTGAGCCAAGATCATTTCTGACTGCTGTACTGATCTCATTCTTTATTAGGAAAGCTACCCCCTCCTTTTCCTTTCTTCCTATCCGTCCAAAATGGCAAATACCCTTGAATATTCAGCTCCCAGCCTTGGTCACTTTGCAACCAGGTCTCTGCAATGGCTGTCATATCATACTCCTTTATTTCTATTTGTGCCATCAATTCATCTGTCTTGTTATGAATACTGTGTGTATTCAGACAAAGAGCCTTTAATTCTGTCTTTTTACCATTTTCCCTACTCTGACCTAACTTGCTGGTGTGCTGTTATGTTTGTGTGCTCTGTCCCTTCCTGTCACACTCTGGTTATCATTACCCATATTGCTAGCCTGCACTAGTCTGTCCTTTCTCTTTAACTTTCCAAATCACCCCTCACATGAACCCTCCACTGCCACTATTTAGTTTAAAGCCATATCTACAGCCCTAATTATATGATTTGCCAGGACACTGGTCCCAGCACAGTTCAGGTGAGGGCTGCCCCAACAGTACAACTCTCTCTTTCCCCAGTACTAGTGCCAGTGCCCCATGAATCAAAACTCATTTCTCCCACACCAATCTTTGAGCCACACATTCAACTCCCTGATCTTATTTACCCTATGCCAGTTTGCTCGTGGCTCAGGTAGTAATCCAGAGATTATTAGCTTTGTGGTTCTGCTTTTGAATTTAGCCCCTAGGTTGTCATACTCCCTCAGCAGAACCTCTCTCTTAGTGCTACCTATGTTGTTGGTCCACAACAACTGGATTCTTCCTCTTCCACCCCAAATTCCTCTCCAGCCCCAAGGATATGTCCTTAACCCTGGCACTGGGCAGTCGACACAGCGTTTGGGACTCAAGCTCTTGGCTGCAGAGAACAGTATCTATCCCCCTAATTATACAGTCCCCCACTGCAACGACATTTCTTTTTACTCACCCCACTGGAATGGCCCCCTGCACCATGGTGCTGTGGTCAGTTTGCTCATCTTTCCTGCAGTCCCTGCTGTCGTCCACACAAGCTGGAAGAATATTGACTCTGTTGGACAAGTGCAAGGTCTGAGGCCCCTCCATTGCTACCTTCTGGATCCCCAAACCTGCCTTACCTTCCTGTCCCTGACCACAGACTAAATCTGAAGTACCAAACCTCAGGGCTGGATTTTACCAAGTCCTCCACATTGGGATCCATGCCAGGGGGGAACCGAAAGATGGGGCCGGCAGGGGTCCGCCATGGAGGTCGACGGTGGGAGGGCTGGGCCCGAACCTCCCAGCGGCGGCAAGGCTTCATGGCAACCTCCTGGCTGCTGCTCAACGGGATCTGGATTTCAATATTTAAATTAATAACATGCATAAATTTAAATGAACTTACCTTCAATCTTCCGGGCCTGCCTCGATTCTGTGCCTTCAAATCCCCGTCCGGGGAAAGCTAATGTCACACTGGTGAGGAGGGGGGAGGAGTTAATATTTTCAGTGCTGTGGGGGGGTGGTGGAATGACGTCAAATAAACGTAATGGGTGTTGGGGATGGTGAGAAGGGGTGAACTTTAAACATTGTACAGTCTGGAGGTGGGGGAAGGTCAAATTTAAAAGGTAAATGTTTTGGGGGTGGGGGGAGGGTAAATAGTTAATATAATTGTTATGGGGGAGGTGGAAAAGGGGCGTTAGAATTTATTTAATAAATTCTGGGGGCTGTATCTTTAAAAATTTAAATTGACCGGTAGGGCTAGCTGCCCTTTAAAAATAGTGCCAGTGCCTGCACACAGGCAGCTGATGCCATTGCTGGGGACGGATAGCCCACGCCCTCCATGAGATTGGGGGTCGGGGGGGGGGGCGCCCGGCTATTTAAATGAGCTGCCGCGTGTGGGATTGCACAGCTCTTTGGCGTGCGGGTCGCCTTTTTTTGAGATCACCGCCGAGATTAGTAGTGGGCTCTTAAAATCCAGCCCAAGGAGTGTGACTGCCTCCTGGAACAAAGTGTCCAGGTAACTTCTTCCCCTCCCTGATACATCGCAATGTCTGAATCTTGACTCCAGCTCATCAACTCTGAGCTGAATTTCCTCGAGCTGCAGACACTTACTGCAGATGTGGTTGCCGTGGATCACACTGGTGTCCACCAGCTCCCACATGCTACAGCTGCAATACATCACCTACCCTGTCGTCTTTATTGTGTTTTATTTAACTAATAAGGTTCCAAGTTTAGAAATATCACTCAATGATTATTTGTAGTCATATTAAGTAGTTTAACTAGTTAAGATATATAAATTTAATACAATACTTATATTTCCCCAGTACCAGTTTAAACTAGTGTCCCAGTTTAGAGAGGAAAAAAAATACTGTCTCAGTTTAGAGAGAAAAAAAATCTTAAAATTCACCAACCAATCACCTACCTGCTCACCTAATTAATGCCTCTGCCCTGCTTCAGCTCATCTGCTGTTGAAACCCTCATTATGCCTTTGTTACCTCTAGACTTGGCTATTCCTGACCGTCCTCCTATCTTCTACCCTACATAAACTTAAACTCATCCAAAACTCTGCTGCCCATATCCTAACTCACATTAAGTCCTGTTCACCCATCACCTTCATCCTCAACGACCTACTTTGGCTCCCAGTTGAGCAACGCCTCAAATTCTCATCCTTGTTTTCAAATCCCTCCAGGGCCTTGCCCTTCCCTAACTCTGTAATTTCTACCAGCCATACAAGCAGGAGGTGATGCAGCAACCAGAAATCTCCCGCTGTTACGACCAAGGCAGGAGAAGTGCACTGTCTTTTCTAGTTCCACTTCTCCACAGGTCACAACATACTTCCAAATGTCTACCCGGTTACCAGTACAGCCAATCACACACTCTATTTTTATCCCAGAATAAAATGCACCAACCAGGTTTCTTTAATAAACAGCAAAATTATCAGTTTATTACAAAACAAGACTTAACCAGTAACGAAGCAAAGCATTTAGCACACAGATTGAAATATGAAAGTTCCCTTTTTGAATTCCCCAATTACACTCACACACACATTGGAAAAATACAGAAATTCTCTCTGCAGAGGTTTGTCACAAAAAAGACTATGTTGGCCAAATACTAATTCTTGGTGGGAAAAAAGCAAAGGTATGGAAGGAAGTCAATTGTCCACTTTTTGGTCTGGCATCCGGGAATACGGAGATGGGTCACTGGGATCATTTCAGAAGCAGTCCGTTCTGGAGATGTCGAGAATTATTTCTCGTAGGTTTTCTAGGATAATGTGGCATCAGGGTTTTACCGCCAGCACACACTTGAATCGCAGAATTTTTCTCAGCTTCTCAGGAGCTATGCCGCACCAGGGATTTTAGCTCTCCGACCCTGGAGTTTTGCAGGATTTCTTCAACGAGGTAGAGAAGGAGGTGAGCTGGGTGGTTTCTTTTTCCTTGGCAAGTAAACCTTGGGCGGCACAGTGGCGCAGTGGTTAGCACCGCAGCCTCACAGCTCCAGGGACCCGGGTTCAATTCTGGGTACTGCCTGTGCGGAGTTTGCAAGTTCTCCCTGTGACCACGTGGGTTTTCGCCGGGTGCTCTGGTTTCCTCCCACCGCCAAAAACTTGCAGGTGATAGGTAAATTGGCCATTGTAAATTGCCCCTAGTGTAGGAGATGGTAAGGAATATGGGATTACTGTAAGGTTAGTATAAATGGGTGGTTCTTGGTTGGCACAGACTCGGTGGGCCTGTTTCAGTGCTGTATCTCTATAAAAAAAAAAAAAATTTTTTTAAAGTACTTCAAACAGTTCACACCCCTTCTAAACTGAAAACAATGTCCAAATCCCAAACAGAGAGTCACCTCCTGACCTACCCGGACATGTGGCTTCTCTGTAACCATTTTTCCCCAAGTCACCAAGGCTTCTGTTGTTTTCTGAGCCCAAAGCACAGGTGGTTTTCAAACAACATCTCAAGTGGCCTTTCGGTGAACTTGGGAAAAAACACATCCATGGAATCTTTTCAGTTTTAACACAAGTCCTCAAAAAATATATATTTTTTTTAATGGTAGCACTTTCATAACACCATGCAAGTTGGCCCCTATACCTTACTGTGCATGTGCAGCCATGCAAAATAATTTAAAGAGGCCACATACTTAAACAAATCGTCCGCACACTCCAGAAATAAATTAAAAGGTTATGTTGCCTACGATCCTCAAATATTTGCATTCCTCCAATTCTGGCCTCTTTTGCATCCCCGACTATAATCACTCCTCCATCAGTAGCCATGCCATGAACTGCCTGGGCCCTAACTCTGGATTCCCTCCCTAAACCTCTCCACCTCTCTCTTCTCTTTTAAAATGCTCCTTAAATCTACCTCTTTGACCAAGTTTTTAGTCATTTCTCTGTGGCTCGATGTCACATTTTCTTTGATAACGTCCTGTAAAGCTCCTTGAGACATTTCAATACATTAAAGGCATGTTACAGACAGGTGGTAAGGGGCACGGGTGGTTCCCACTGTTCTCCTCCCAACTGACCACAGTCATGTTTTGTTTAAATGATGCTTTCGTCCCTGAGTGTCTTTCGGGTCAAATAAACAGACAAATGACAGGTTTTCTCATCGGTAAAAAAAGGATAACTATTTATTTTAAACAAATCCAAAATGATCGAAACACCACTCAAGCACATATTCACTCTCATGCAGTCTCACGAGAAGATAGAAAAGTAAGAGGTAAGAGGTGTTTAGAGTTCAGGTTGTAGAAGTCTGTTGTTTCAGTAATCACCTGTGGGATCTCCTCGGATGGTGAATTTTAAAGTTGCAGGCCTGTTTTCTGGTGGTCTGGTAAAAGCTGGGCTGTTGCAGTCTCCTGGTTGTTCATTTTGGGTTGAAGACGGTGCTGATGTCTTGGGTCAATTCTCATCGGTAGATAAGTAGTTTTTGCAAAGTCACACTCTTGTTGTAGCTAGCTTCCAACTTGTCTCAGCAGGGTTCAATTGTATTGGCTGGAATCGATCTCTCCCTCTCAGCCTTGCTGGAATTCAAGATGGCTTTGTGTTGCACAGTGTGGCTGAAGAGAGACCATACTGACATCGTTGTCTCTAGTCCTGCCCTGAAAAGACTCCCCCTTTTGTTCCTCAAAATGATTACTTTTTAAGGCGACTTTTACAAGGTTTGGCTTTGCCCATGTGACTTCAGGTTTCAGTCCTAGCTGGGCTGTATAATGGCCTTTATGATGGCCCCATTCTGAAAAGAAGAGGGGTGGTTCACACTGCATTATAATGGAGGTTATTCAGAGACGGGAAGTCTGAGAAAGTTCTTGTCTCGTTGTGTTTGAGTATAGCTCACATCCAGGTATGATTGTCTGTTACATTTCCATGCAGATGGGGCTTAATTGGTTTCACAGATGTGGATTTGAGTGCAAGAGATGCTGAGGGTCATGTGTCTTGGCCTCAACGTTGTTGACAGAATATGTACCAGTCTCTTTAAAATTGTTCCAAGTTTTTATGACTCTTCATTTTGGTTCTGTATTTTCATCACTGTACTTCTCATGAACGTGACCGGTGCTATATAAATACAAGTCATTGTTATGCCAAATTAGAATAAATTATTAGCAGGATTTTAGAAGCGCATTGTTACACAAAAACTATTTTTATTTTAGAAAGAAGTGTTGGAACTGTTGGACCTGAGCCTCACGAGGCTGCATCAGATGTGCTTTCGGGATGCCAAGGTACCTGAAAATGCTTTGCAGAAGATGAGCAGTGTAGAGCGTGAGATCCACAGACTGTTGGATTCGATTGACATGATTGCAACAGAGAAGACAGTCAGTGCCATTCTGAAGAGAAAACAGAAAGAAAATAGAGACAGGTAATGACGTTTTCATAGTAATGTTTGTTAGATTAGCCTAATATTAGATTACTTACAGTAAGCACCTTGTCTCTTGAAAAGATGTTCAGTTTCCCCATTGCAAAGAAGGACTGTCCCTGTTCCACAAAGCAATTGGCAGGGACACTGTCACATGAAGAGTTTGTGCCACGGGCAGGCTGGTAATCGGTCCTGCTGTTGTTTTGTTAGAAGCCCTGCCCAGCAATTGAAACACTGAGCTCATGTCTGAAATGGACAACAGCAACTGCTCCTTATCGGATGAGGAGGGGCAAGAAAGACGACACCAGCCAAATAAGCAGCAAAACGTAAAGTAGCTAAAGGAGGAAACCCCCTCCCTCCAAGGTCTTGAAACAGCGAAGGGCCCAGCGCACCCCAACCCCAAAGTGCTGAGTGCAGTGAGATGCCCAACACACCCCAGCTCTGGGAAGCCGGGAACAGAAACATCCTCGATGAAGAACAGAGGGGAAAGACAGCCCCGGTGGAGGACAGCCCAAACCTCCCAGCACAAACTCCACCCCCCACCCCACCACCAACTCCGCAACCCGATGTCACCATGGTGGAAGAGCCCTCCCGCGGGCGGCCAGAATAGTTTTCTCAGCCCAACGTCAGTGCAACAGTTTCTGAGCACAATGAGTATGCTAGTACTTACCCAAGGGCTGGGATTAGTACAGATAACTGGACTGGTAAATAATACACAGTTTTAATGGGTCCAAAGATTGCCTACATTAACATGTATAGCATTAAGGCCACTGCACATTGTGTTTTGACCTTGGGGTACCTTGCCAAGATCAAAGCCGACCTACTGTTGCTGCAGGAGTGTGGAATACTGCACCTCAGCACATACAGGCAATTGTCATGATGGTGGTCCCACGGGCCATCGATCTGGTCAGGGGGAAATTATTCCAGTTCCTCTGGCCTGGGTATTGTGCTACACGGAGGCAACATCACCATTTCCAAAGGAGGTGGTGGGCCGTCACCTCCTCGTAACAGATGTAATGTAAAAAAATGCTCCGCTCCGGTTAATCAACATGTATGTCCAGCTCGAAAGAACGAGTGGCTGACTGTCCTCCAGTAGCTCCTACTACTGCTGGTGACGTCCAGGCTGGTCATTCTAGGTGGTGACTTCAACTGCATCATCGATGTGGCTGGATGATCCAGCAGGACTGACAGCAAACTGGATGCCAATCTCAGACTCCTGATAGAAACGGTAAAAGACATCCAGCTGCACAACCACTTGAGCAATCCTCAGACGGAGTGCTGTCCAAATAAACTTGGTCAGGCCAGATGGGTCCGTCCGTTGCAGGATTGACTTCCTGTTTGTGTCCTGAATGTTCACACTCAGATACACCGATGTCAAGCCAGTGTTCTTCTCTGACCACTGCCTCCTACTGGCCAACTATCACTTACAGGACGACCAGCGGGTTGACGGGGGGACATGGAAGCTGACCATGAAACTGTTGACCCCAGAAAACATTGAGGAACTCGAAATGGATTACAAAGGTTGGAGAACCGTGTAACCCTTCTTTGAGTCCCCGACACACTGGCGGGAATTGATCAAAGTGAACATCAAGAGGTTCTTCATCCTCACTGATGTTCAGAGGGGGAGAGAGAAACAGAGGGAAATGCCCCGACTCTAGAAAAGCATTCAGAATCTGCTCCTGCTGCAGTCAATGGGGGTCGATGTCAAGGAGGATCTCCAAGTGGTGAAGAGCCAGCAGACCTCCATGATCATCTTCCAGTCCAGACTCCGCTCCGTTGAGCAGGATGAGACATGCTCGTGTTTCTTCTTCCAAAAGGTACACGGAGAGAGCTCTGTGATCAGCAGCCTGAAGGAAGAGGATGGCTTGGCAACGTCTTCGCAGTCCGACATACTAAAGATCAGCAAATCTGTATGACTGTATGACGTGAAACCCGCACGGCCTCCCAGTCTTTCCTGTCCTCTATCATGAAGGCTTTGGAGTGTCTGGACAAGTCGCTAACTCTGGACGAGCTGACAAAGGCCGTCAGGTCCTTCGAGACGAGTAAAACCCCCGGAAGCAACAGCTAACTGGTTGAGTTGTATTCAACTCTGTGGGACTAGATCAGACCAGACCTGCTGGAAGTATACGAGAATATGCTTCTGGCCGGCAGCATGGCAGAATCCATGAGGAAAGACATCATCGCCCTCATCTACCAGCAGAAAGGGGAGAGGGAAGAAATCAGAAATTGGCGGCTCATCTCACTGCTTAATGTCGACTACAAGATTCTGTCCAAAGTCATTGCCAGTTGGCAGGAAGATCTCTGATAGCCTCGCGCTACTCAGGGATACAATTGCCTGTATGTGGTACAGAGTGCTGGTCACCTGCCTCATCAGCCTGGACCACAAGAAGGCTTGTAACAGGCTATCACATACCTATACAATGGGCGTACTGTCCAAAATGGAGTTTGAGGCGGGAATCTGCAACTGGATCCTACTGCTCCACACAAATATCAGTAGCGCAATTTCAATCAATGGGTGGGAATAGGATCTAATCTGGAGATAGACAGGGCGGTCCTCTCTGCCCTGTCTTATTTGTTTGGGGATATGGTTCGGAGGGGCCAGGGCATGCGCCAAAAACTGGTACGTTTTCTCCCCCTTTATCTAAAGTTTGTTCATCGTGTTCCTGCGGACACGATCCATTTTCGATCTCCAGATAAAGTGGGAGATGGCTCGGGTGACCACCATGGTACAGGAGTGGGCTATGGGCCAGACAATGTGGAGCAACACCAACAGTGCCTCACACCTGATGACCAGGTTCTTACCCACAATGGAGAGATCAACTTTATAAAAAAAATACTTTGGCCAAGTTATTGTCAATTCTTGAAGAAAAAGGATAAGATATGGAATGTTCCAGATGGCTTTTGGTCTGGCGTCCAGGTGCACATAGACGGCTGTCACTGGGATCTTTCTGGAGCAGTTCTGTTCAGGAGTTGTCGAGGAGTAGTCTTGCAGGCGTTTTGGGAGAATTACTGCATCAGTGGTTTCAGCTATCACACTGGATTCTCAGAAGATTTTTCAAAACGGGTGGAAAAGGATGAGTTAGGTGGTTTCTGTCTTAGCAGGCTATACCCCAACTGAACATTCAAACAGTTTAAGCCCCAAAACAGAAAGCCAAAACTCATGACAACCATTAACCTAGACACGTGACATTGCTGTAAACAACTGCAATAGCCAGCAAGGCTCCTTATGTTTATTTAGCATGTCATTGTCTCTTCCAGTAAGTGTTTTTCAAAAAAATCCAAAGTGTCCTTCCAGTCACCTTTTAAAAAAAAAAATGCAGGCATTTCCTCAGCCTTTCAAATGAACCAATTTTCACAATCTTTTAAACACGAGTCCTCAAAGAAAAATGAATAATGGAAGCAACTTCATGACAGCAGCTGCATCAAGCTATGTGTAAAAAGTCAGTACACAAACACCAAGTGTCACTATGTGCTGAAGTTCGACCTGTCCCCAGTGTTATGAAGGATGGGTCTGGCCACATTGCCGCAGGATGCACCATTCAGTTCGACTGTGTCATACCACCTGTCCCTCGTGGAAACAATTGTGCAGAAAAGCACCTTTGACCACAAGTCCATCAGGCAGTGGTCTGCACGTAATGTCCTCGAGTCCCTGCAGGAAAAAGAGATGGTGGATCTTATCGGATCGTTCCCTGAGCAGACTGTCAATCTCATTTGGCAGAATGCCTCATTGCCAGAACTTTCAAACAAGCACCAAGACATAGCACCTGACATCGCCTTAGGCACCAGAAGCGGCAACGACAAACCCAGCCCTGCCGGCCCTGCAAAATCCTCCTTACTAACAGATGGGGGACTTGTGCCAAAATTGGGAGAGCTGTCTCACTGACAAGTCAAGCAGCAACTTGACATACTTATAGTCAACAAATCATACATTACCATCAGCATCACCATCCTTGGGTATGTCCTGTCCCATCGGCAGGACAGACACAGCAGAGGTGGAGGCACTGTGGTATACAGTTGTGAGGGTGTGGCCCTGGGAGTCCTCAACGTTGACTCTGGACCTCATGAAGTCTTATGGCATCAGGTCAAACATGAGCAAGGAAACCCCCTGCTGATGACCACCTACCGCACCCCCTCAGCTGATGACTCAGTACTCCTCCATGTTGAATACCATTTGGAGGAAGCACTGAGAGTGGCAAAGGCACAGAATGTACTCTGGGTGGGGGACTTCAATGTCCATCACCAAGATGGCTCGGTAGCAGCACCACTGACCATGCTGGCCAAGTCCTGAGGGACGTATCTACCAGTCTGGGCCTGTGGCAGGTGGTGAGGGAATCAACCAGAGGGAGAAACCTATGACCTCACCAATCTACCTGTTGCGCATGCATCTGTTCATGACAGTATAGGTAGTAGTGACCACCGCACAGTCCTTGTGAAGACAAAGTTCTGTCTTTACATTGAAGATACCCTCCATTGTGTTGTGTGGCACTACCACTGTGCTAAATAGGATAGATTCAAAACAGATCTAGCAACTCAAAACTGGGAATATGAGGCGCTGTGAGCCGTCAGCAACAGCAGAATTGTACTCAGCCACAATCTGTAACCTCATGGCCCATCATTTCCCCTATTCTACCATTACCATCTAGCCAGGAGACCAGCCCTGGTTCAATGAAGAGTGCAGGACGGCATGTCAGGAGCAGCACCAGACATTCCTAACAGTGATGTGTCAACCTGGTGAAGCTACAACACAGGACTACACGCATACTAAACAGCATAAGCAGCATGCGATAGACAGAGCTAAGCGATCCCACAACCAACGGATCAGATCTAAGCTCTCAGTCCTGCCACATCCAGCCATGAATGGCGATGGACAATTAAACAACTAACAGGAGGAGCAGGCTGCACAAATATCTGCATCTTCAGTGATGGGGGAGCCCAGCACATCAGTGCAAAAGGCAAGGCTACAGCATTTGCAACAATCTTCAGCCAGAAGTGCCAAGTTGATGATCCATCTTAGCCTCCTCCTGAGGTCCCCAGCATCACAGATGCCAGTCTTCTACCAATTTAATTCACTTCACGTGGTATCAAGAAATGGCTGAAGGCACTGGATACTGCAAAGGCTATGGGACCTGACAATATTCCGGCAATAGTACTGAAGAATTGTGCTCCAGAACTTGCCGTGCCTGTAGCCAGGTTGTTCCAGTACAGCTACAACACTGGCATCTACCCTGCAATGTGGAAAATTGCCCAGGTATGTCCTATCCACAAAGCAGGGCAAATCCAACGTGGCCAATTACCGTTCTATCAGTCTACTCTTGATTATCAGTAAAGCGATGAAAGGTGTCAAACAGTGCTATCAAGCAACACTTACACAGCAATTACCTGCTCACTGACACTCAGTTTGGGTTCTATCAGGGCCACTCAGCTCCTGACCTCATTACAGCCTTGGTCCTACCATGGACAAAAGAGCTGAACTCGAGGTGAGGTGAGAGTGACTGCCCTTGACATCAAGTCAGCATTTGACCGAGTACGGCATCAAGAAGCCCTAGCAAAACTGGAGGCAATTGGAATCAGGGGGAAAACTCTCCGCTGGTTGGAGTCATACCTACTGCAAAGGAAGATGGTTGTGGTGGTTGGAGGCCAATCATCTCAGTCCCAGGACATCACTGCAGGAGTTCCTCAGGGTAGTGTGCTAGGCCCAACCATCTTCAGCTGCTTCATCAATGACCTTCCCTCCATCATAAGGTCAGAAGTGGGAATGTTCGCTGATGGTTGCACAATGTTCAGCACCATTCACAACTCATCAGATATTGAAGCAGTCCGTGCAAATATGCAGCAACATTCAGGCTTGGGCTGATAAGTGGCAAGTAACATTCACGCCACACAAGTGCCAGGCAATGACCATCTCCAACAGGAGAGAACCTGACCATCTTGACATTCAACAGCATTACTGTCCCTGAATTTTCCACTATCAACATCCTGGGGGTTACCATTAACCAGAAACTGAACTGGAGTAGCCATATAAATACCATGGCTACAAGAGCAGACCAGAGGCTGGGAATTCTGCGGTGAGTAACACGCCTCCTGAACCCCCTCCCCTGCCCAATGCCTGTCCACCATCTACAAGGCACAAGTCAGGAGTGTGATGGAATACTCTCCGCTTGCCTGGATGGGTGCAGCTCCAACAACAATCAAGAAGCTCGACACTATCCAGGAAAAAGCAGCCTGCTTGATTGTCACCCCATCTACAAACATTCACTCCCTCCACCACCGACGCTCAGTGGCAGCAGGGTGTACCATCTACAAGATGCACTGCAGCAATGCACCAAGGCTCCTTAGACATCACCTTCCAAACCCACGACCTCTACCAACTAGAAGGACAAGGGCAGCAGATGCATGGGAACACCACCACCTGCAAGTTCCCCTCCAAGTCGCACACCATCCTGACTTGAAATATATCATAGAAATATGTATAGAAACATCATAAGTTTACTGCACAGGAAGAGGCTACCTGGCCATCATGTCCGCACCGGCTGAGAAACAAGCCACCTAGCCTAATCCTACTTTTCAGCACTTGGTCCGTTGCCCTGCAGGTATTGGCACTTCAGGTGCACATCCAGGCACCTTTTAAATGAGTTGAGAGTTTCTACCTCTATCACCCTTTCAGGCAGTGAGTTTCAGACCCCCCCCCCCCCCCACCCTTTTGGTGAAAAAGATTTTTCTTCATCTCTCCTTTAATCCTTCTACCAATCACTTTAAATCTGTGCCCCATAGTCGCTGAGCTCTCTGCTGGGGTAAATAGACTCCTTCTATCTGTTTCTTCACTCTCGCTGGGTCAAGATCCGAGAACTCCATTCCTAACAGCACTGTGGGTGTACCACATGGACTGCAGCGGTTCAAGAAGGCAGCTCACCACCACCTTCTCGAGGGCAATTAGGGATGGGCAATAAATGTGGCCTTGCCAGACACTCTCACATCCCATGAGGGCGCCCCCCCCACCCCCTGCTGTCCAGCACGCCCAGAGTCTCAGTGCCAATGCACGCTGCCCTCAAGGTAGCTGTGGTGGGGAAGAGACCATCGCCCACCTCCTTTTAAAATGCACCTTTACAAATCAGGTTTGGACAGAAATGCAATGGTTTTTTGTCGAGGTTCATCCGAGAAGCTCTGCAATGCAAGACTCTGCTCTATGGACTGTTTCCAGGGACACACCAAGATAAACATCAACTGCTGCTGGAGGACCATCAACTCGGTGAAGGACGCACTTTGGTCTGCCTGAAACTTGCTGGTCTTGCAGAGCAAAGAGTGAGCAACACGACCAAGTGTTGCAGACTGGCACATTCCAAGGTCCAGGACTACATGCTGAGGGACGCACTAAAGCTCAGGGCAGCCTCTGCAAAGGCCCAATGGGGAAAGACCACTGTGTAATTAGCTATGAGGAGAGGTTGGAAAAACTCGGATTGTTTTCACTGGAACGACGGAGGTGGAGGGGCGACATGATAGAGGTTTACAAAGTTATGAGCGGCATGGACAGAGTGGATAGTCAGAAGCTTTTTCCCAGGGTGGAAGAGCCAGTTACTAGGGGACATAGGTTTAAGGTGCGAGAGGCAAAGTTTAGAGGGGATGTGCGAGGCAAGTTTTTTTTACACAGAGGGTGGTGAGTGCCTGGAACTTGCTGCCAGGGGAGGTGGTGGAAGCAGATACGATAGCGACGTTTAAGAGACATCTTGACAAATATATGAATAGGAAGGGAATAGAGGGATATGGGCCCCGGAAGTGCAGAAGGTGTTAGTTTAGGCAGGCATCAAGATCGGCGCAGGCTTGGAGGGCCGAATGGCCTGTTCCTGTGCTGTACTGTTCTTTGTTCTTTTGTTCTTTGTAAGGTCCTCCCGCCATAGTGAACCGAGGGGATGGAACCTGTGTAAAACCCCTCGGGCTGTGTGCATCAGAGACTGTTTGACATGAAATGTAAATATACATCGAGAATATAACCTGTATTGGAAGAAACTGATCTGCATTGCATTTTATGTAATGTCAAATTTGAACTGTAATGTAATGTATTTTTACAAATTTTATGAATAAAGTATATTTTTGAAATAAAAAGAAATACTGGACTCTGCTGTGCTGCCTGTCCTGACCTTCACAGCATGACCATGCACTCAGCTCTTGAAACTACTCTGTGCCAGCCAAACTGTTGGCTACCTGAGGTTGTCGGTCTGCGTGTGCGTCAGATGTAGGATCCCACTCTCCCTGCATCCTGGCTGTCTATATGGCAGTATTTACACTGCCTGGGAGCCTTCAGTCAGTGAGACTGCAGTGAGATTGGAGCTTGTTCCTACTCAGACAAATGCCCTCTGCTGCTTCTAACGTCCAGCCAGTTCCTTTCCTGGATTGTTAGCTGGCCACAGAGCCCCAGAATAAGGCCTCACCTTACTCTACCTGTCAGCGAGTGGATGGGCTGAAGGGCCTCACCTGACACCACCTGAGAGAATGGATAGGCTGAAGGGCAGTATCCCGGGAGGTAATGTCCCTCCATGAGATTATGCTAATTCTTATCTGTGAGTGGCAGTTGAATTAATGAGGGAGAATCACAATCTATTTGAAAAATGGCAGAATGTACAGTGCAATTTAGATCAAACAGTCATTTGTCACAACTTCTGGTAAAGTTCTGAAGCAATGTAAAAATTGAGCGCAAGGTGATGAATGATTTAACTCCACACCACAGCCTGCTCCTTGCTCTGCCCAGAAATGCATCACCTGGTGTAGTAAATATACTTAACCAGAAACCTAACTAGACCAGCCACATAAACACTGTGTGTAAGAGCAGGTCAAAGACTGGGAATTCTGTGGCAAATAACTCACTTCCTAACTCTCCACTTGCCTGGATGGGTGCAGCTCCAACAACACTCAGGAAGCTCGATACCATCCAGAACAAAACAGCCCACTTGATTGGCACCCCATCCACCACCTTCAACATTCACCCACTCTATCACCAAAGCACAGTGGCAGCAGTGTGTACCATCTACAAGATGCACTGCAACAACTCACCAAGGCTCCTTAGCACTTTCCAAACCCACGACCTCTACCACCTAGAAGGACAAGTGCAGCAGACACATGGGAACACCACTATCTGCAAGTTCCCCTCCAAGCCGCACAGCATCCTGACTTGGAACTATATCACCGTTCCTTCACTGTCACTGGGTCAAAATCCTGGAGCTCCCTTCCGAACAGCACTGTAGAATAGCCCACCAACACTTGTTGCCGGTGGCTCATGTATGAATTGTAGAGATGCTGTCGCTGTGTGGCTATTTTCTAGCTTGAGGCGCTTGAGAAGATTTTCAACTTGCTTAAGTTTAAACATACCGTTTTCAATGACATTGAAAATTGAGCAGTTTTTCTAACAAAGAAAGCCTTGCATTTCTATTGTGCCTTTCATGTCCAAAGCACTTTACAGCCAATGTGAAGTGATTTTGAAATGTGGTCACACTTGTAATGTAGGAAGCATGACAGCCAATTTGCACACAGCAAGCTCCCATGAACAACAATTTGATAATGACCAGATAATCTGTCTCTCGTGATGTTGATTGAGTGATAAATATTGGGCAGGTGAAACTCTCTGCTGCTCTTCTTCAATATAATGCATGGGATCTTTTGCTTTCACCTGAGAGGGCAGATGGGATCTAGAATTAACATCTTATTCAAAAGATGGTACATTGCAGCACTCCCTCAGTACTGCACTGGAGTGGGGCTTGAACCCTTCTGATTCAGAGGCAACACTGCTACCAACTGAGCCACAGCCAGCAGTCTGTAACAGGCGGCCGATGTGAAATGCCAATTTTATGCCAGACACCAAGTTTTAAAAAAAACACTCCCTTCTGTGTTCAGAGCAAGAGAACAGAACATGAACAAGCGGTTATTGGATATTCAATGGTCTGTGGTATTTCGAGATGAGCCCTGTGCTCATACATGTCTATTTTTTCCACTGCACTGTTGAATTCATTGCGAGCACCTGACAAGTTTAGCCTTCACCATGGCGGACTGCACTAAGACGCCTGTTCTATGCTTTACCTTAGGCTGCATGAAGAAGCGATGTTTCGTGTAAAACTTTCAGAGGAAGCAAAACAGAAATCTTTACTGGAGGCAGCACAAAAAGAGACACACAGATGGGTACATATTTTTAGGGTGCAAATCATTCTGTGATGTGTAAAGTGTTTTCATCTCCCAACTGAGCAGGTTACCAGACAGTCTCAGCATTTTAAGGATTTATTTATTAATTAGCCTACAAGTTTCTGGTGCTGTAAGCAGGTGTGTCCTTCCTACAGCCGTGGAATGAGGGCAAGCCCTGCTTTCCTTACTTGCTATTTTGCCCTGTTTGAGTTTATTGAGCCCTGGGGGTTTGCAAAGGGCTGGTCATTGCACTGTTCCCTCGTTGCTGGATAAATCCTACATCAGAGAGCTGTTAAAGCCAGCAACTCCAGATATTTTATCAAATTATACAGCACAGGAGACCATTCAGCCCATTGTGCCAGTACTGGATCTTTGAAAGAACTATCCAATTAATCCTATACTGCTGCAAATTTTTCCTATTTAATTACACATTCGATTCCCTTTTGAAAGTTACAATTGAATGTGCTTTCATCACCCCTTCAGGCAGTGCATTCCAGCTCCTAAGCATTCGCTGCGTAAAAATATTCTTTCTCAAGTCACCATCAGTTCTTTTGCCATTCATGTTATATTGGTGTTCTCTGCTTCTGGATCCTTCCACCAATGGGAACAGTTTCTCCCTATCTACTTTGACTTGACCCCCTCATGATTTTGAACACTTCTATCAATTTTCCTCTTTACCTTCTCTTCTCTAAGGAGAACACGTAACTGAAGCCCCTCATGGCATAAATCTTTTCTGCAGCCTATCTAAAGCCTTCACATCTTCATGAAGTGTGATGCCCAGAGTGTACCTTCCTTGCTTTTGACTGTATCCATGGTATCATTCTTGTAGACTTTTAATTCACCTTGATCTGAATTTCTATAGCCTCAGATGTTATCTGTACCATTGCATCTGTTATCTATAACCCGGGACAGTGTATCCATACCCGGGATCAGTGCATCTCCACCTGGGATCAGTGCATCCGTACCTGGGATCAGTGTCTACCCGTCCCCAGGATCAATATCTCCGTGCCCGGGATCGGTGTCTCCATACCCAGGATCAGTGCATCCATACTAAAGGCCAGCTCAGGTCTGCAAATGAAACCCGACCCGAGCCCGACCCGGCCCAAGTCCTTTCATTATTTCCCACGCCCGACCCGACCCGACCCGACCCAACCCAACCATCAGTTAACCTACTTCCTGTTTTTCACTTTGTTGCTTATCTGCACAAGCTTAAAATAACTGTTGCAAAACCACCTTTCAAGTCCAAAAAGTACATTAACATTGGAGCCACATACCAGAGGTGATGATAGAGTGTGTCCGGCCCGACCCGACCTGAACCCGAAAGCCGGACCCAGAAATGCGACTCGACCTGACCCGACACATGTCATCGGGTTCGGGTCGGGTAGCCATGCTCTAATCCATACCCGGGATCAGTGTATTCGTACCCTGGATCGGTGTCTCTGTCCCCGGGACTGATTACTCCTTACCCAGGATCGGTGTCTCTGTGTCCCGGGATCAGTGGGCTGAATTTTGTGGAGAGGGCTGATGTCCTGCCACTGGCACCGAAAGCGGAATGTGACCCCACATTGGCAGGCGGTGGGAACCGAGAGGCATTTTGCCAGTGTTTGCAAAATAAGTGGCCGCCATTGGGGCCACTGTCCAATCAAAGACAGTAGCCTACCCCTAAGGGCTGCCCACCTAATGGTGAGGTGCCCTCAAAGTGGGATAATTACTGTTCGGGGAAACCAGGGTTAGGCAGAGAGGCCCCGGTGGTTGGGGGAGTGCGGGGCCTGTGCTAATGACAGTGGCTTAGGGGTAGAGGTGGCCATTGCTGCTGGGGGGCCCCCTCTCTGTGCCAGGGCCTGCACGTAAAGGTGGGTGCCCCCCTCCCCAGAGCTTGCTGGGAGGCCACCATGTTTTACTGGGCAGTCTCCCTATGCTGCAGTGGGCCCTCCCAACACAGACAAATACCCGCAGAGGCAGGAAGTCGCCCTTAATCGCCCATTGATGTGACTCAATTGGCTATCCAATGGGCGGCCGATCCGCCAACTTTCCCTCCGCTGGCAATGTGGCACGGCGGGGGTACGATGCAGGGCTCCCCTCCTGATGCCTTTCCCCACCATTTTACCAGCCCCCGCGCCATCCAGCCCATCCCCAAAGGGCCCAGAAAATTGTGGCCACTGTATTTGGACTCTGGGTTCAGTGCTTCTGGACCCTGGGTTCAGTGCGTCTGGTCCCTGGGTTCAGTGTGTCCGATCCCTGGGTTCAGTGTATTTAGACCCTGGGTTCAGTGCGTCCGATCCCTGGGTTCAGTGTATTTAGACCCTGGGTTCATAGAGTTATACAGCACAGAAACAGGCCCTTCGGCCCATCCTGTCCCTGCCAGCCATCAAGCACCTATTTATTCTAATCCCATTTTCTAGCACGTGGCCCGTAGCCTTGTATGCTATGGCATTTCAAGTGCTTATCAAAATACTTAAATGTTATGAGGGTTCCTGCCTCTACCACCCCTTCAGGCAGTGTGTTCCATATTCCAACCACCCTCTGTGTGAAAAATGTTTTCTTCAAATCCCCTCTAAACCTCCTGCCCCTGACCGTAAATCTATGCCCCCTGGTTATTGAGTATTATTATAATTCCTTTCACTATTGTAATGAGGCACTATAGCTTCTTACAGATTTGGAACATGATCATTGTTTAGTTGAAATCCCCTACTATTATTACCCTATTATTTTTACACCTCTCTGAGATTTGCCTACATATCTGCTGCTCTATCTCTCCCTGACTGTTTGGAGGCCTGTAGTACATTCCCAGCCAAGTGATTGCCCCCTTTTTGTTTTTAAGTTCTACCCATATGGCCTCATTTGAAAAACCATCTAAGATATCATCCCTCCTTACTGCAGTAATTGACTCCTTGATCAACAGTGCAATACCACCTCCTCTTTTACATCCCCCTTCCACCCCAGCCCCCCGTCAGTGTGTCCGGACCCCAGGATCAATGACATCCCCGCCTGACTTCTCTGAGTATTATTATAATTCCTTTCACTATTGTAATGAGGCACTATAGCTTCTTACAGATTTGGAACATGATCATTGTTTATTTTTTATGTGCTGAGACTCAGATGAATTTTTGAACTATTTCTATTTCTACAGTTGGGTCGAAAGCTGGTGTTCCGTTCACAACCCGCCAAAGATAAAGATGAAGAGAAAGGAAAGCTGGCAGCACAGGAAGAATTGGAGGAGGACAATGATGAAAGGGTCTTTTTCACTTAAGAGCTGAGGCTCAATAATCATTGCACAGCAAACGGGTCTTTGTTTCGTATCTTGTGAAATGTTCAATTGCTAATCATCTGACCCTCTGTACTTACCAGGATCCTACCATCCACTGTATATTTCCTTGCCTTGTTAGTCCTCCCAAAATGCATCACCTCACACTTCTCAGGATTAAATTCCATTTGCCACTGCTCCACCCATCTTACCAGCCCATCAATATCGTCCTGTAATCTAAAGCTTTCCTCCTCACTGTTTACGACACCACCAATTTTCGTGTCATCTGTGAACTTACTGATCATACCTCCTGTATTCACGTCTAAATCATTAATGTACACTACAAACAGCAAGGGTCCCAGCACTGATCCCTGCAGTACCCCACTGGTCACAGGGTTCCAATCGCAAAAACAACCCTCGACCATCACCCTCTGCCTCCTGCCTCTAAGCCAACTTTGGCTCCAATTTGCTAAATTGCCCTGGATCCCACGGCTCTTACTTTCCTGACCAATCTCCCAAGCAGGACCTTATCAAAAGCCTTACTGAAGTCCATGTAGACGACATCAACTGCCTGCTCAAACCACTAATACCTACTCCCTTTCAATGCTAATTTGTTCAAGTATATCACAATCCCCCTCCCTGATCTCTACACCTACATCGTCCTTCTCCATAGTGAACACAGATGCAAAGTAATCATTTAAAACCTCACCTCCGTCCTCCGGCTCCAAATACAGATTGTCACTTTGGTCCCTAATGGACCCTACTCTTTCTCTGGTTATCCTCTTGCCCTTAATATTACAATAAAACACCTTGGGATTTTCCTTTATCTTGCTTGCCAGTGTTTTTTCATGCCCCCTCTTCGCTCTCCTAATTATTTTTTTAAGTAGCCCCCAACACTTTCTATACTCCTCCAGGGCCACTGTTTTCTCAGCCCTCTGAATCTGCCATAAGCCTCATTTTTCTTTTTCCTTATCCAGTCCTCTATATCCCTTGACATCCAGGGTTCCCTGGACTTCTTGGTCCTACCCTTCACCTTAACGGGAACATGTTGGCTGTGAATTCTCACTATTCCTCTTTGAATGACTCCCACTGGTCTGATGTAGACTTTCCTACAAGTAGCTGCTCCCAGTCCACTTTGGCCAGATCCTGTTTTATCGTATAGAAATTAGCCTTCCTCCAATTCAGTACCTTTATTTCTGGTCCATCTTTGTCCTTTTCCATAACTATTTTAAATTTTACAGAGTTATGGTCACTATCCCCGAAATGCTTCCCCATTGACATTTCTACCACTTGTCCGGCTTCATTCCCTAAGATTAGGTCCAGTACTATCCCTTCTCTTGTAGGACTTTCTGCATGCTGGCTCAAAAAGCTCTCCTGTATGCACTTTAAGAATTCCGCCCTCTTAAAGCCTTTTGCACTAAGACTATCCCAGTTAATATTGGGGAAGTTGAAATCCCCTACTATTATTACCCTATTATTTTTACACCTCTCTGAGATTTGCCTACATATCTGCTGCTCTATCTCTCCCTGACTGTTTGGAGGTCTGTAGTACACGCCCAGCCAAGTGATTGCCCCCTTTTTGTTTTTAAGTTCTACCCATATGGCCTCATTTGAAAAACCATCTAAGATATCATCCCTCCTTACTGCAGTAATTGACTCCTTGATCAACAGTGCAATACCACCTCCTCTTTTACATCCCCCTTCCACCCCAGCCCCCCATCAGTGTGTCCGGACCCCAGGATCAATGACATCCCCGCCTGACTTCTCTGAGTATTATTATAATTCCTTTCACTATTGTAATGAGGCACTATAGCTTCTTACAGATTTGGAACATGATCATTGTTTATTTTTTAAGTGCTGAGACCCAGATGAATTTTTGAACTATTTCTATTTCTACTTCTACAGTTGGGTCGAAAGCTGGTGTTCCGTTCACAACCCGCCAAAGATAAAGATGAAGAGAAAGGAAAGCTGGCAGCACAGGAAGAATCGGAGGAGGACTATGATGAAAGGGTCTTTTTCACTTAAGAGCTGAGGCTCAATAATCATTGCACAGCAAACGGGTCTTTGTTTCGTATCTTGTGAAATGTTCAATTGCTATTCATCAGTTGATTGTTAATGATGGTAGCATTAAGGTATCTGGAAAGTTTATGTATCGGGAGCTGTCTTCTGCCTTTACATGCAGTGCCACTCTAGGTGTAAAGGCGCAGGGCACTGCGGAGTTTGCAAGACGCCTGGCCTTTTTTGTGCAGTGTGACACAATTATCATTGCATCTACTACAGCTCCTTTTTATTAGAGTGGGAACTAAAAGCTTTTAAACCAGTGTTGTCCAATACATTAGCCACATGTGGCTCATTGGGAATCCAGCTGTGGCTAATAGCATTTTTGAATAACAATGAGTTGTAGACACTGTCATTGGACATGCGATTTCAGTTCAAGCATTTTTTAATGATTGGGAATGCTTCAATTCTGGATTGTCCTGGAGTCGCCTGGAGTGAAAGGTTACTCTCCTGGACAGACCTGAAAACAATCCAGGAGAAAAATTATAAGAACACAGGAATTGCCAGATGAAAAGCAGAGTACCAATGTTTATTGAGCGTTGAGTGCTTTACTTCCTAGGTTGCTGAATGGTGGTAGATATTTAAGTAAATATACATATGTGAAATACATTTACCTGTCGTGTGTGTGTGCACGCAACAGGTATTTTCCATTAAAATTACTGCATGTGACTAAAACTGTGTCAGCACAGCCACATGTAGCTCGTTAGTGATTTCTAGTGGACAACACTGGGTTAAAACAGCATGTTTCTACTTTCTGACCTGCAAACATGTCACAACAGATCATTAGATCGCTTTAGAGGAACATTAAGAGCAGACACATTCTGGCTCTTCCAGGAATTTAACCTTGTCTTAAAATTCGTCAATGAGTTGATCGTTCTTCATTAAATTATACACTAGGTTGGCAGTGCTTAGTAAATGATTTCTGATATACTGCCAATTGTTATTGCAATGACTTGGGGTAATGTAGAAAGTAAAAAGGACTCAGAATATAAGCTGGAATTTTACCTGTTCAAAACGGATGGCAATGGAGGCGGGGGTGAGGTGGGGAAAATAGTGCGAGATGATGTCAGAACGCTGGAACACGATTTTACCAAGGACGGACAGTGAGCTCACCACCTGCAAATGAACAATTAAAGGCCGATTAAGATAGTTGAGGAGGCAGTTGACACTGATTTTACGTGCCCCTCAGAATTTTACCAGCCACACATGGGCCATGCGGGGGGTCGGAGCCTCAGCAGCATTTAAAGGGCAGCAGACATTCACCGCGGCCTTTTGATTTATGAGCACAGAAGGGAAAGCATTTGTGTTGGTTTGAGGCCCCCTTGAGCAGTTAGTCCTCCTGGTAGGGGGCTCATTGGAGAGGGACCTAATAGGGGAAAAGACTGGGTGGCCTTTCTGCAACAATGGGAAGTGTCACCCCCTTAAAGTGGCATTGCCCAGGTGGCATGGGAATCTGCCGCCAGCACCTTCTTCCAGGTGACGGGATAATGCGGCCGCCACCTGACCTCCCACCCCGGTTGTGGATTTGCCGGCTCTCTTGCCTGCCGGCTGCTAATTGGTCGCCCGGTGCGTGATTGCAACAGGAAGGGAGGACGGAGTGGGAGGTCCTTGGCCACCTACTTCATTCTGCCTCCGTGACCCCACCGCTCATGGTTAAGTGCAGCCATAATGTTGGACACACCTGGCAAGACATCGTGTGATACCCTGATTGGCACTTCCTCTTTGTACTTTCGATTTCAGCATTCTGTTGTTTCTCTATTCTTGGTGATGAATGTCCTTGCTTTGTTAAATCTTTCGCTCACTGAGGTGAGGAATGGAGCGTGTTTCCATTACCAACATTGAGTCCTTGCCGGTCAGATACAGAATGGCCAGGTAAGGTGTAAAACTCCTCCTGCTTTGTCCAAAGAATGTGCCCTTTCTCCACAACAGGACACCCCTCACCAATGCTAATCTACTGGCACTTGGTGCTGATTTATGGATAGCTTTGTACAAAAGACCATGGGTTGAGGTTTCCCAGACTTAATCCCTTGTGCCCAGCACAGAAAAACACTTGCATCTCCCCAGGGCCCAATTTCAAACTTACCCATCCATAACAACAATTCAAAAGGACTTCATTTGTTATAAAGCACTTTGGGATTTTCCTGAGGTCGTGAAAGGTGCTTTAGAAATGCAAGTTTGTTTGTTATTCTTTCTTGTCGCCCCAGTATGCCACCTTGCTTATATTCCATCAGATTGTTGACTGTAGAGTTTGTAGAACATTGCGATGCAAATTGTAAATGATACTGTAATGTTTGTATCCGAATATAACTAAATAGGCTGTTACTTTTGGGATTTTTAAATTAAAAGTAAAAACGTTTGCTGGTTAAAAAAAGTGCTGTGGTCTGTCTCCCTCAAAAACAAAGGTATGCTTTACTGTTAAAACCAAGTAATTTTTGAATGATAAAAAGTGATTTCTGTTCATTTTTCTAAACTATATGCTGAAAACTGTTGACAAGGGCCCCTGCCTTGGACAGAATATAGGACCCCTCAAAGTCAGAGTTGTTGCTGATAAACATTTCTTGTCAAATAGATTTCTGTCTGTACATGTGGTGCTGCAGACTCCTACACACTCATTGTGCAAAGCTGCAGACTGGCTGAATTTAGTGAGCCAGTCGCGGGTCCCGGCAGTAGACCCTGAAGTGGGCGTCGTCGCCACTCATCACATGTGCGACCGGCCGAATGCGATCATGCAGCGGCCGGCCCATCTGAATGCAGGAGGTGTGGGGGCTGTTCAGTTGGAGGACGGGGTTGTGCTGCCTGGTGCCGATGGCATCAACAGTGGAGATGAACGCAAGTGCTGGTGCCATATTTAAAACACTGCCAGCCCTGCTTAAACTGCTGCTTTGCCTTTGCAGCTGCCATTCTGCTGACCCCACCCCCTCCTGCCTGGAGTCTCTGTGCTGCTGACCCCACCCCCACCCCTGCCTGGAGTCTCTGTGCTGCTGACCCCAACCACACTCCTGCCTGGAGTCTCTGTGTTGCTGACCCCCAACCCCCCTCCTGCCTGGAGTCTGTGCTGCTGACCCCCTGCCTGGAGTCCCTGGGCTGCTGACCTCCCTGCCTGGCATCTCTCTGCTGCTTACACCATTACTTGGCGGCTTCACGTGTGGCACTTGTGGCAGAACCTGCCTCTCAAGGATTGGCCTTCACAGCCATCAGCAAAGGTGTACCTGGGAGAGCGGAAAGGCAGCGGACCTGTGAGGAATCACACTGGAGAGGGAAAGCTATAAATCAAGACCGGGGCTCGGGGTCTGCACTTAACCTGGGAGAGCGGAGAAGCAGACTGCAGCTGTGGTTGGAGGTCGGTGCGCGCTGGGTTTTAAAAAAGAGTGAAGAAACCTAACAGTGACATCATGGGAAAGCCGTAAGTTGATTTTTTGGTGAGTAACTGCTGTTAGAGAGTGCCTGCAAATAGCTGGAAAATCAGAAAAAAGTAGTTCTTTTTGAACTACCTTATATGTGGTAAGTTTAGTATTACTAAGGTTTCAGTTGCTGTAATTTATCGCTAATTACTAATTAGAAAGTGCTGCTTGGACAGAGTGTGAAGCTGTGAGTTTGGTGAGTGAGGGTGTTCAGTGACGAGGGGAAGGAGGTGCTCTCTTCTTTTTCTGCCTTTTCAGCCTCTAGTTTTTGGTTCTTCCTTCGATACAGGGGAAGATGCTGATTGGCGAGTAACTAGCCATTCTACTTATTTCACTAACAATAATTGGTTTGTAAATCAGGAAATGGAAGGGAGGGAGGAACTCAAGAAAATTACAATCACCAGGGAAGTAGTATTGAGCAAATTGTTGGAGCTGTAGGCTGACAAGTCCCCGAGTCCTGATGGATTTCATCCTCGGGTCTTCAAAGAAGTGGCGAGCAAGATAGTTGATACATTGTTTTTAATTTTCCAAAATTCCCTCGATTCGGGGAAGGTTCCATTAGATTGGAAAACAGCCAATGTAACTCTTTTATTCAAAAAGGGAAGAAGACAGAAAGCAGGAAACTACAGGCCAGTTAGCTTAACATGTGTGCCATGCTAGACCCTCACCTGCCAAGAATGAGGCACATTAATTTTGTCATAAACATTGATTTTAAACTGTTACTGGAGTGAAGAAAGGACTTGTTAAACAGATCAACCGTGGCTGAAAAGACATTTGCATATTAACAGATGGTGATTGGAAGGACAAAGGACCATTCCCTGACACATTCAACCCACAATGGACCTTGATCACCAGGTATTGTGTGTAAGAGAAGCATTTCAGAGACTGCTAAGGTGATACAATCCAAGACATGGTCAGACCAGTTAGTCACATGACTAACCTGCTTGGCAACCTGGGGTTTTCTGAATTGTACAAACAGTTTGAACTGAGAGTGTCTGTTTGCTCATGGACTGACAAGATCTCTCCTGTCTGCTCCCATCTCTTTCTCACAAGCCTCTGAATCCACTGAAGACGGATGAACCCCAAGAGAGAAAAGTCTCCTACAGCAGACAAGGTTTAAGAAGAATACTGGGCACCAATAAAAAGCAAGATCTACCTGCAATCAAGGACTCTACAGTGAGCTCGAAGAACCATAACAAAAACTCTTCAGATATTGCCTCAAACTTTTCCACTTTATTTTTCTTCTGCTCTTTTGTCTCTATTTGCATGTGTGTATTGCATATGCATGCTAGTGTGGGCGTGTTGTGTATCTGTAGGTGTCAACCAAATTAGAGTTTAAGTTTAATTAATTTCAACTTTTCTTCTTTAAACCTAAGAAAGCCTGGTTGTGCTGGTTTCTTTGCCTTATAATTGGAAAGTGGTGAACAAGGATTCACCAAGGGAGAGCTCAAACACTGTGTGTTTAAACAAAACCCTGTTACGGTAAGACCAGGTGAAGGCTGAAAGGAAACCCTAGACCTCTTTCTCACCCGGTCGTAACATCTGTCTTTGGGAAATTGTTAGCCGCTATTATTAAAAACATTATAGCAGGGCACTTAGAAAAATTCTAAGTAATCAGGCAGAGTCAACATGGTTTAGTGTAAGGGAAATCATGTTGAACCAATTTATTGGAATTCTTTGAAGAAGTAACATGTGCTGTGGATAAAAGGAAACCGGTGGATGTACTATACTTGGATTTCCAGAAGGCATGTGATAAGATTCCACATAAAAGGTTATTGCGAAAAATAAAAGCTTATGGTGTAGGGGGTAACATATTGGCATGGATAGAAGGTTGGCTAGCTAACAGGAAACATAGAGTAGGCATAAATGGGTCATTTTCTGGTTGGCAAGATGTAACGAGTGGTGTGCCACAGGGATCTGTGCCGGGGCCTCAACTTTTTACAATTTATATAAATGACTTGGATGAAGGGGCCGAAGGTATGGTTGTTAAATTTGCTGATGGCGCAAAGGTAGGTAGGAAAGTAAGTTGTGAAGAGGACATAAGGAGGCTACAAAGGGATGTAAATAGGTTAAATGAGTGGGCAAAGATCTGGCAAATGGAGTTTAATGTGGGAAAATGTGAAATTGTCCATTTTGGCAGGAAGAATAAAAAAAGCATATTATCTAAATGGCGAGAGATTGCAGAGTTTTGAGATGCAGAGAGCTCTGGGTATCCGAGTACATGAACTGCAAAAGGTTCGTATGCAGGTTCGGTATGTAATTAGGAAAGCTAATAGAATGTTATTGTTGATTGCGAGGGGAATTGAATACAAAAGTAGAGAGGTTATGAACCACAGTCTGTAACCTCATGGCCCAGCATCTCCCTCACTCTACCACTAACATCAAGCCAGGGGACCAGCCCTGGTTCAATGAGGATTGTAGTAGAACATGCCAGAAGTAGCGCCAAGCCTCTCTAAAAATAAGGTGCCAACCTGGTGAAGCTACAACACAGGACTGCATGCATGCTAAACAGCAGAAGCAGCATGCAATAGACAGGGCTAAGCGATCCCACAACCAATGGATCATCTCAAAGCTATGTAGTCCTGCCACATCCAGACATGAATGGTGGTGAACAATTAAATAACGAACCGGAGGAGGATGCTCCACGAACATACCCATCCTCAATGATGGGGGAGCCCTGCGTATCAGTGCGAAAGATGAGGCTGAAGCATATGCAACCACCTTCAGCCAGAATTGCCAAGTGAATGAATCATCTTGGCCTCTTCCTGTGGTCCCCAGCATCACAGATGCCAGTCTTCAGCCAGTTTAATTCACTCCACATGATATTAAGGAATGGCTGAAGGCACTGGATACTGCAAAGGCTATGGGACCTGACAACATCCCGGCAGTAGTACTGAACAACTAGCCGAGCCCATAGCCAGGCTGTTCCAGTACAGCTACAATACAGGCATCTACCCGACAATATGGAAAATTGCCCAGGTATGCCTTGTACACAAAAAGTAGGACAAATCCAATACAGCCAAATACTGGCCCAATAGTCTACTCTCAATCATCAGCAAAGTAATGGAAAGTGTCGTTGACAATGCTATCAAGTAACATTTACATAGCAATAACCTGCTCACTGATGCTCAGTTTGGGTTCTGCCAGGGTCACTCAGCTACAGACCTCATTACAGCCTTGGTCCAAACATGAACCAAAGAGCTGAATTCCAGAGGTGTTGTAACAACGACTGCCCTTGACATCAAGGCCGCATTTAACTGAGTATGGCATCCAGGAACCCTCGCAAAACTGGAGTCAATAGGAATCAGGAGGAAAACTCTCTGCTGGTTGGAGTCATACCTAGCACAAAGGAAGATGGTTGTGGTTGTTGGACATCAATCATCTCTGTCCCAGGACATCACTGCAGGGGTATGGGGAGGCGGTGGCGTAGTGGTATTGTCACTAGACTAGTAACTCAGAGACCCAGGGTATTGCTTTGGGGACATGGGTTCGAATCCCTTTGAATCCCACCACAGCAGAAGGTGGAATTTGAATTCAATTAATAAATCTGGAATTTAAAGCTAGTCTAATGATGGCCATGAAACCATTGTTGATTGTTATAAAAACCCATCTGCTTCACTAATGCCCTTTAGGGAAGGAAATCTTCTGTCCTTACCTGGTCTGGCCTACATGTGACTCTGGACCCACAACAATGTGGTTGACTCTTCCATGCACTCTGAAATTGCCTAACAAGCCACTCAGTTGTATCTAACCACTACGAAATCAATAAAAAAGAATGAAATTGGACGGACCATCCAGCATCAGCCTAGGCACTGGAAACAACAACGGCAAACCCAGCCCTGTCGACCCTGCAAATTCCTCCTTACTAACATCTGGGGGCTTGTGCCAAAGTTGGGAGAGCTGTCTCACAGACTAGTCAAGCAACAGCCTGACATAGTCATACTCACGGAATCATAACTTACAATGTCCCAGACACTGCCATCACCATCCTTGGGTATGTCCTGTCCCATCGGCAGGACAGACCCAGCAGAGGTGGCGGGCGGCACAGTGGTATAGTTGGGAGGGAGTTGCCCTTGGAGTCCTCAACATCGACGCTGGAGCCCATAAACTCTCCTGGCATCAGTTCAAACATGGGCAAGGAAACCTCCTGCTGATTGTCACCTACTGCCCTCCCTCAGCTAATGAGTCAGTACCCTTCCATGCTGAACACCACTTGGAGGAAGCACTGAGGGTGGCAAGGGTGCAGAATGTAATGGTAGAGGAATTCAATGTCCATCACCAAGAGTGGCTCGGTAGCACCACTACTGACCGAGCTGGCCGAGTCCTAAAGGACATAGCTGCTAGACTGGGTATGCAGAAGGTGGTGAGGGAACCAACAAGAGGGAAAAACATACTTGATCTTGTCCTCGCCAATCTGCCTGCCGCAGATGTATCTGTCCATGACAGTATTGGTAGGAGTGACCACCGCGCAGTCCTTGTGGAGACAAAGTCCCGCCTTCACATTAAGGATACCCTCCATCGTGTTGTGTGGCATTACCACCGTGCTAAATGGGATAGATTTTGAACAGATCTAACAATACAAAACTGGGCATCCATGAGGCGCTGTGGGCCATCAGCAGCAGTGGAATTGTACTCAACCACAATCTGTAACCTCATGGCCCGGCATATCTCACACTCTACCATTACTATCAAGCCAGAAGACCAACCCTGGTTCAATGAAGAGTGCAGGAGGGCATGCCAGGAACAGCACCAGGTATACCTCAAAATGAAGTGTCAACCTAGTGAAGCAACAACACAGGACTACTTGCGTGCCAAACTGCGTAAGCAGCATGCGATAGACAGAGCTAAGCGATCCCATAACCAACGGATCAGATCTAAGCTCTGCAGTCCTGCCACATCCTTTCGTGAATGGTGGTGGACAATTAAACAACTAACTGGAGGAGGTGGCTCCACAAATATCCCCATCCTCAATGATGGGGGAGTCCAGCACATCGGTGCAAAAGATAAGGCTGAAGCATTTGCAACAATCTTCAGCCAGAAGTGCCGAGTTGATGATCCATCTCTGCCACCTCCTGAAGTCCCCAGCATCACAGATGCCAGACTTCAGCCAATTTGATTCACTCCACGTGATATCAAGAAACGACTGAAGGCACTGGATACTGCAAAAGCTATGGGCCCTGACAATATTCCGGCAATAGTAATGAAGACCTGTGATCCAGAACTTGCTGCGCCCCTAGCCAAGCTGTTCCAGTACAGCCACAACACTGGCATCTACTCTGCAATGTGGAAAATTGCCCAAGTATGTCCTGTCCACAAAAAGCAGGACAAGTCCAACCCGGCCAATTACCGTCCCATCAGCCTACTCTCAATCATCAGTAAAGTGATGGAAAGTGTCATCAACAGTGCCATCAAGCGGCACTTGCTTAGCAATAACCTGCTCAGTGACACTCAGTTTGGGTTCCGCCAGGGCCCCTCAGCTCCTGACCTCATTACAGCCTCGGTTCAAACATGGACAAAAGAGCTGAGCTCAAGAGGTGAGGTGAGAGTGACTGCCCTCGACATCAAGGCAGCATTTGACCAAGAATGGCATCAAGGAGCCCTAGCTAAGCTGAAGTCAATGGGAATCAGGGGGAAAACCCTCCGCTGGTTGGAGTCATACCTAATGCAAAGCAAGATGGTTATCATTGTTGGAGGTCAATCATCTGAGCTCCATAACATCACTGCAGGAGTTCCTCAGGGTAGTGTCCTCGGCCCAACCATCTTCAGCTTCTTCATCAGTGACCATCCTTCTATCAAAAGGTCAGAAGTGGGGATGCTCGCTGATGATTGCACAATGTTCAGCACCATTTGCGATTCCTCAGATACTGAAGTAGTCTGTGTATATATGCAGCAAGACCTGGACAACATTCTGGCATATGCTGATCAGTGGCAAGTAACATTCGTGCCACACAAGTGCCAGGCAATGAACATCTCAAACAAGAGAGAATCTAACCATCTCTCTGTGACACTCAATGGCATTACCATCACTATAACCCCCACTGTGTACACCCTAGGGATTACTAATGACCAGAAACTGAATTGGACTAGCCATATAAATCCTGTGGCTACAAGAGCAGATCAGATGTTGGGAATTCTGCCGCAAGTAACTCGCCTCCTGTCTCCCCAAAGCCTGTCCACCATCGACAAGGCACAAGTCAGGAGTGTGATGGATACTCTCCACATGTCTGGATGAGTGCAGCTCCAACAACACTCAAAAAGCTCAACACCATCCAGGACAAAGCAGCCCGCTTGATTGGTACCCATCCACCACATTCAACATTCACTCCCTCCATCACCAAAGCACAGTGGCAGCAGTGTGCATCATCTACAAGATGCACTGCAGCAACTCACCAAGGCTCCTTCGACAGCACCTTCCAAATCCGTGACCTCTACCATCTGGAACAAGGAAAGCGGACACACGGGAACGGCATCACCTGCAAGCTCTCTTCCAAGTCACATAACATCCTGACCGTTCCTTCAGTCGCTGGGTCAAAAATCTGGAACTCCTTTCCTAACAGCACTGTGGGCGCACCTACATCAGATGAACTACAGCAGTTCAAGGTGGCTCATAACCACCTTCTCAAAGGCAATTAGGGATGGACAACAAATGCTGGCCCTGCCAGCAATGTTCAAATCCCATTAAAGAATATGTTTTTAAAAATCATTGTCAGGTTCTGCAACGTAGTGACAGGTGCAGGTGCTTACCCACTAAACTGTCGTAAGAAGAGCTGGGCTTAGAGAATATGTGGAATATGAATGTGCGTGGAGGCGGAAGATGTGGGTTAGGGTTCTTCATGAATACTTTGCGTCTGTCTTCACAAAAGAGGGAGATGATGCAGATATTGTAGTTGAGGAGTGTGAAATATTGGATGTGATAAACATAGGGAGGGGGAAGTATTAAGGGGGTTAGCATCCTTGAAAGTGGATAAATCAGGAACGAATGAAATATAGTCCAGGCTGTTGAGAAGCCAGGGAAGAAAATAGCAAAGATCTGACCATCATTTTCCAATCCTCACTGGGTACAGGTATGATGCTGGAGCATTGGAGGTCTGTTAACCTTGTACCCTTGTTTTAAAAAAGGGAGCAAGGGATAGACCTAATAACCACAGGCCTGTCAGTCTAACCTCAGAGTGGGTTAATTACTGGAATCAATTGAGACAGGATAAACTATCACTTAGAAAGGCAGAGCAATCAGGAATAGGCAGCATGACTAACTCGATTGTATTTTTTGAGGAAGTAACAAGGATTGTTGAGAGTTATGCAGTTGACATGGTCTACATAGATTCCAGCAAGGCTTTTGACAAGGTGTGATATCACAGACTGGTTAAAAAATTAGATCCTATGGGATTCAGAGGAATGTAGCAAGCTGGATACAAAATTGGCTCAGAGGCAGGAAACAAAGGGTAACGGGTATTTTTGCAACTAGAAGTTTGTTTTCAGTTGGGTTCTACAGGGCTCAGTACTGGATCCTGTGCTTTTTGCAGTATATATAAACAATTTGGACGTAAATATAGAGGGGGGGGGGAAAATGACACAAAAATTGGCCGTGTGGTTGAGAGCAAGAATAATAGCTGTGGATTGCAGGAAGATATCAATGGACTGGTCAGGTGGGCAGAAAAGTGGCAAATGGAATTTAACCCAGAGAAGCGTGAGGTGATGCATTTGGGAGGTCAAATTAGGCAAAGGAATACACAATAAATGGGATGATACTGAGAAGTGTAGAGGAACTGAGGGATCTTGGAGTGAATGTCCACAGATCACTAAAGGTAGCAGGACAGGTCGATAAAGTGGTTAAGGCATATGAAATCCTTTCCTTTATTAGCCAAGGTATAGAATATAAGAACAGGAAGGTTATGCTGGAACTATATTAAACATTAGTTAGGCCACAACTTGAGGACTGTGTGCAGTTCCGTTCACCTCATTACAGAAAGGATGTAATTGCATGAGAGACAGTACAGAGGAGATTTACGAAGATGTTGCCAAGACTGGAAAATTGCAGCTATGAGGAAAGATTGGATAGCCTGGGATAGTTCTCCTTGAAACAGAGGTAGAGGGGAGATTTGATCGAGACGTACAAAATTGTGAAGGGGCCTGGATAGAGTGGATGGGAAGGGCCTATTTACCTTAGCATTGGGGTCAGTGACTAGACGCCATAGATTTAAAGTGATTGGGAGAAGCATTAGAGGGGAGATGAGGAAATAGTTTTTCACCCAGAAGGTGGGAGGAGGTCTGGAACTCACTGCCTGAAAGGGTGGTGGAGACAGAAAACCTCATCTCATTTAAAAAGGTGTCTGGATGTGCACCTGAAGTGCGGTAACCTGTAGGGTTATAGACCAAATGCTGGAATTAGGCTGGGTAATTCTTTTTATTTCAGACAGTACAGACACAATGGGCCAAGTGGACTCTTTCTGTGTTGTAAACTTTATGATTCTAACTTCTATGAATATTCAAAGCAAGAAAAATGCACCATACTCCTTCAAACAAACAAAGGCATTGGTCAAGTCCCGTGAAAGGGCTCGCTCACACTATTATACAAAATCTCTCTCAACATCTGTAAAATTAGTGCACATTAAAATTACACAGCTTGGAAACAATTTTTATTGGTTCAACATACACCTGAATTCACATTTTAACATGTGTAGGGAGTCAAACTAGAACAGTTGTGTCTACAATTAAATTAGTTTGTCATGTACACTTTGCAGCGCAGTACAAACCCCTGACCGAGTCAGTGCAACCCCAGATACAACATCTAATTGCTGAATATAAAAAAAAAGTACTCAAAAATTGTACACATGGTTATTCTTAAAAATAAAAGCAGTTACTCTCGCATTTCTCCATCTTCTTCCTCCTCCTCAACTCCTCTGATGTACAGAACATTGTTACACCTGTTGAACAGAAAGGAAATGGTCAGTGTCCAACAAGGTTTTGCTCTGTGCCATATGACCATGTTACAACTCTCACACAATCTAAATTGAATGATTGTTTTTAAAATGAAGCAAGTCACCAGTAGGGTTTAGTTAATTATCTCCAGTTACCAACTTTTAATAAAGAAATCACAGTAAACCTACAAACAATTGGAAGTATTCAAAGAAGCATTTGGCATGATGCAAAGCCCGTACATACCTCTAACGGGCAGAAGCTCTGCTAGTACAGTTAGACAACCATGGTCAACAAATGAGTTAAGAAGCTAAAAGAGGTTTACACACACAAGGAAAAGTGAAAATGCAACAAATTGAGAAAGCTATAAAAAGCAACAAAGATGCAAACAAAGTAATGAGGTGAAAATAAACAATTATGAATAGAAGAACTTGGAAGGGATATCAAAGCTAACAGCAAAGCGTTTTATAACTATATTGAGATAGATAGTGGTAATGGGAGAATGTGGGTCCATTAAAGGTAGAGGCAGATAAATTTTAATCTTAAATCGGACACCTCACTGAAGGAGGCAATTCGGCCCATGTGCCTGTGCTGGATCTCTGGCAGAGCTATCCAATTAATCTCCGTTCCCTGTTCTTTCCCCATAGCCCTGCTAAATTTTCCCATTCAAGTATACATCCAATTCCTTTTCGAAAATTACTGTCGATTCTGCTTCCACTCCCCCTTCAGGCAGTGCATTTCAGATAACTCGTGTAAAAACACTCGCCATTGCCCCTCTAGTTCTGTTGCCAATTACCTTAAGTCTGTGTCGTCTGGTTACAACCCTTCTGCCACTGATAGAAAAATGAGGAGAAACTATCAAAACCGTTCTTGGCTTTGAACACCTCTATTAAATCTCCCTATAACCTTCTCTGCTCCAGGAAAACAACCCCAGCTTCTCTCGTCTTTCCACGTAAATCAAGACCTTCATCCCAGGTAGCATTCTAGTAAATCTCCTCTGCACCCTCACCAAAGCCTTGAAATCCTTCCTAAAATGCGGTGACCAGAATTATACACAATACTCCAGGTGGGACCAAATAGTGATTTATAAAGGTTTAGCATAGCTTCCTTGCTTTGTACTGCTAGCATCTCTTTATAAAGCCAAGGAACCCATATGCCTTTTAAAAAAAAGCTTTTTCAATTTGGCCTGTCACATTCAAAGGCTTGTGCACATACATTCCCAGGTGTCTGTTTCTGTAATGCCTTTAAAATTGTACATTGCCCCATCTCATTCTTCCTATAAAAATGTAGCACTCCACACTTTTCTGCATTAAATTTCATTTGGTATGTGTCCGGCCATTTGACCAGTCTGCCTACATCCTCCTGAAGTATGTTACTTTCCCCCCATCACTGTTACTGCATTTTTTAATTTCAGCCCTGTATACCAAGCCCAAGTCAGTAATATATATTAAAAAGAGCAGTGATCCCAACACTGACCCCCGGGGAACACCACTGCATACGTCCCTCCAGTCTAAAATACAACTGTGCACCATTACTTCCTGCTTTCTGTCCCTTAGCCAATTTTGTATCCATGCTGCCATTGTCCCATTAATCCCTTAGGAGTTTCAACTCACTAATAATTATATCATGTGCTATTTTAGCAAATATCTTTTGAAAGTCCATATACAATCAACCACACTAACCTTCATCAACCCTCTCCATTACTTCAAAGAACTCAATCACATTAGTCAAACACAATTTTCCTTTAACAAAGCCTTGCTGGCTGTCATTTATTGTCATATTTTCCAAGTGACATTGGATTATTGTCTCAGAGTTTCCCCACCATGGACATTAGGCTGACTGGCCCTCAGTTATCAGTAAATCAGAAAATTCCCATGCAGGCCACACACAAGTTGGCTCCTTTAAACGCGAGGCCACACAAAACAACTTAAGGGGCCACACACTTGGAAAAAAAAAAATTAGTTGGAATGTTATCAGGTTTATCCCTTACCCATTTTTTGAACCGGGGTGTAACATTTTTAATCCTCCAAACCTCTGATACCACCTCAAAATCCAAAGAAGATTGTGGATACAGCCTCTGCTATTTCCACCCTTACTTCCCTCAACAATCTGGATGTATCCATCTGAACAGGGTGACTTTTCTACCTTGTGCACTTCCAAACTTTTAAGTCCCTCCTCTTTGCCTTTTTTTTTTAATCCCATCTAATTTCTCTACTACCTCCTCCATTTTGTTGTTGTCAGTTCCTCAAAACAACGATGACATCACCAGGCATTCATGATGTGTTGACTCAACAGGCCAATCCTGGAGCCACAGATCTTTGGGCAGAGAGGAGTCGCCCTGAGAAAGGGGGGGTTCTCAAGCTAGGGTTCTGCTTCCATTGCATAAACTCTGCTGCAGAGAAGCAATCAGTTTCTGACTGCGTTGCGGCTTGTTGGATGAAGCACTGCCACTTGGTACAGTTTGTGGCAAGTTGCGGCCAGGCACCAATGTCAATTTGTCCCCTTTTTAATGAGACCTTTTGTTAAAATGGCAGTCACAGACCTGAAACGTTAACTCTGTTTCTTTCTCCACAGATGCTGACCATTTCCAACATTTTCTGTTTCTACTTCTGGATTACTAGTCCTGTAACATAACCACTGTTACCATACCATCCCGGTGGCCCTCCTCCACCCCCTGCCAATTAGTTTAAACCCTCCCCCACAGCGCTAGTTATCTTCCCCACAATGACACTGGTCCCAGCCATAATGAGGGACACCCTGTCCACTTTCTACACATTTCTCCTGCCCAGGAATCTGAAGTTCGCCCTCTGGCACTATTTCTCCAACCACACATTAATCTGCTTCATGATGGCAAATAAGGATAATGACAAGTCTTTTAAATGAATACTTTGCATCTGTTTTTATGGTGCAGGAAAAGGACAAAATACAAGTTATACAAGGGAACCCAAAATTACGTCAAGAGGAGGAATTTAGTGGTTTAATGCAATGAAGAAAATAAAGGGACACAAGAAAAACCTCCTTGAGGATTCCCTCACCAAAGGAGGTAGCTTCTCTCTATCCACCCCATCTAATCCTTTAAATCATCTTAAACACCTCAATTAGATCATCCCGTCAATCTTTTTATCCTGCAGGTACCTATGATTTCCAAATCATTAATAAATGGGGCTGTGAAAAATTGTAGCCAACTCGCAGAAAGACGGCAAATACCTGCTGGCACCAGCACAAACCTATGCTTTTGGCCAAGTGTCAATTACTACATTCAATATTAATAAACTAAGCAAGGGGAGAAGTGGATTAGATACCAGGCTTTCACATCAGGTCCTGGATTCAAAGCCAGCCCAGTTTGATGAAATGAAAGCCTCCTCAGCATAAAGCAAGTGCCCTGAAGAGAGCCACAGGATCAAACAGCTCCCCAATTTCATAGCCAAGTGGTAATAATAGGACAGCCTAAGGTAGGAAGTCTCACATTAGTGCAATGGGATATCCTGAATTTGGGGCTGAAGCACAATGGTGGGACACAATAGAGGTAGCTTCACTATACATCCAAGCCAAGGAGTTCTTGATACTGACACAGAATGCCTGAAATAAAACTGTTCCACTGCCTATTATCAACATAAAGCAGTTAATAAAAATGACCATATTTCCTGAAGATGGCATTCAAAAAAAATCACAAACTCAGCAACACTCTTGAACATTCAATCCATGGACTTTGGTTCAAGCAATTGGCCAATACTGCAAGTGACTTACAGGACCAGCAGCCAGTGACGTTACTGATTGCATAAAACATGTGTAGTTAAAAGATTCCATTACATTTTCAGTTCTGAATTGAAGTGCTGAGTTCCGGTGTCAGCCATGGCTCAGTTGGTAGCAGTCCTGTCCGAATCATGTCCCACTCAGGACTTCAGCACAAAAATCAAGGTTGACACTCCAGTGCAGTACTATCGGTGGTGACGGGATTCGGATAAGACTTTAAACCGAGGTCCTGACTACTCTCTCAGCTATGGGCAAAAGATCCCATGCCACTATTTCGAAGAAGAGCAGGGGAGTTATCCCTGGTGTCTCAGCCAATATTTATTCCCTCAATCAACATCCCACGAGCAACTTATCTAGTCATCATCACATTGCTGCTTGTGGGAGCTTGCTGTGCACAAGCTGTTTGCTATGTATGAAGAGAGATTGGGTCGATTAGGCTTGTATTCGCTGGACTTTAGAAGAATGAGAGGGGATCTCATAGAAACCTACAAAATTCTAACAGGACTGGACAGACTAGAAGCAGGAAGGATGTTCCCGATGGCGGGGGAGTCCAGGACCAGGGGTCACAGTCCAAGGATAAGGGGTAAGCCATTTAGGACTGAGATGAGGAGGGATTTCTTCACCCAGAGCGTGGTGAACTTGTGGAATTCTCTACCACGGAAAGCAGTTGAGGCCAAATCATTAAATATATTCAAGAAAGAGTTAGATATCGTTCTTAGGGCTAAAGGGATACGGGGAGAAAGTGGGAACTGGGTACTGAGTTTGGATGATCAGCCATGATTGTATTGAATGGCAGAGCAGGCTCAAAGGACCGAATGGCCTACACCTGCTCCTATTTTTCTATGTTTCCTACATTAGTGACTACACGTCAAAAAAGTACTTAATTGGCTGTAAAAGCACATTGAGACATTCTATAGTTATGAAAGACACTATATAAATGCAAGTTTTCTTTCTTTAAAAGTAATTCTCACCTTATTAGGACTTCTCCAAGATGACCCGCTAAAGCACCATCAATATATTCTTCTGTGTTTGCCAGCTTGAACAAGAACAAAATGATTAAATGTTTTCTCCTGATAAAAGGGTACATTGGGTTAAAAATTTGTACTGAGCAGTGGGATACACTGAAGGAAATCAGTATTGAGGGGGATAACAATAGCTTTCCTCACTTAACAAATCAACACTGGATCACCCCTGTGCACAGCATCCATTGAGAGCCTCCAGACATGGCACAAACTCCATACAGTTTGCAGGGAAGAGAATTACTCCAAATTTTTCCTCCCTCCAGTCTTCCATACTAACATCTGCGACACAGGGTCCCAGTGCTGAACGAGGCACACCAGGCTCCGGATGTCTGCTTTAAAGCTGTGTTGGGAGCCAAGACCCCCTAATTCACAGCAGTGCAGCTGAGATCAGGAGCATACAGAACACGTCAGGGTTTACTCAGCACAGACCTTTCACAACTGCAAATCGGACATAAATGCTAACTTAGGTGGAGAGCATTTAAAAAACAAATGGTTCCATCACCAAATGTTTGTAGGCTGAAAGGGAGATGGTTGTTGGTGTTTTCACACCTTTTAAATATTTAAGTACACCAGACTGCAAAATCCAGATTTACTTTACACAACTGTACATCTTATAGTAGATTATACAGTCACACCTTAGAGGATTTTCAGCAACCTGTTATAATTAACAGATTGAAAATTAGTGCATATGGCTAAGGCAGTGTCACCTGGGGCCGGTCAGTGATTTTTATGGACAACAGTGGCTTATTAGTGAAAGTGCCAACCTATTCCTTACCTGCATGTTCATGTAACCATCAACTGACACCAAGTAGCCCTTATATTCCATTCCCCACTTCAACTTTACCATGACAGGTTTGCCAGTCAATCCATTAAGGAAAGGCTTCGGATTCAAAGGTAAACTCTGGAGGGGAGAAAAAAAGAGCAGATAGAAAGAGGACACTACACCAACTACATGATGCTCCATTCCACCAAAACCCCTAGGGCTGGTGGCAAGGTGAAACAGATCACCCCTGAGGTCGGAGGGGGGGGGGGGGAAAAAGAGAAACAGATCACCCCCGAGGTCAGGGTGCGGGGGAGACACACAGAACACCCCCGAGGTTGGGATGGGGGGGGGGGCACAGATCACCCCCGAGGTCGGGAAGGGGGGGGGGGGGCACAGATCACCCCCGAGGTCGGGAAGGGGGGGGGGGGGGGGGCACAGATCACCCCCGAGGTCGGGAAGGGGGGGGGGGGGGGCACAGATCACCCCCGAGGTCGGGAAGGGGCACAGATCACCCCCGAGGTCGGGAAGGGGGGGGGGGGGGCACAGATCACCCCCGAGGTCGGGAAGGGGGGGGGGGCACAGATCACCCCCGAGGTCGGGAAGGGGGGGGGGGGGGCACAGATCACCCCCGAGGTCGGGAAGGGGGGGGGGGGGGGGCACAGATCACCCCCGAGGTCGGGAAGGGGGGGGGCACAGATCACCCCCGAGGTCGGGAAGGGGGGGGGGGGGGGGCACAGATCACCCCCGAGGTCGGGAAGGGGGGGGGCACAGATCACCCCCGAGGTCGGGAAGGGGGGGGGGGGGGCACAGATCACCCCCGAGGTCGGGAAGGGGGGGGGGGCACAGATCACCCCCGAGGTCGGGAAGGGGGGGGGCACAGATCACCCCCGAGGTCGGGATGGGGGGGGGGGGAAGAGAAACAGATCACCCCCGAGGTCGGGAAGGGGGGGGGCACAGATCACCCCCGAGGTCGGGATGGGGGGGGGCACAGATCACCCCCGAGGTCGGGATGGGGGGGGGCACAGATCACCCCCGAGGTCGGGGGGGGGGGGGGCACAGATCACCCCCGAGGTCGAGATGGGGGGCAGGGGGGGGGGGTGGGAGAGACACAGATCACCCCCGAGGTTCCGGGGGGGGGGGGGGGGGGGGGAGGCGGCTGCATAATCCCTTCCTCCAACCGCCGCTGAACAGCGAACTTCAGACTCCAGGACTAGGCCGCACCCGGTTTGCGGCCCGAGCACCGGAACCCTGCGGCCTGCTCCACACCCAGCCCGGACAGCGTGCAACGGGAGACGGGGAAGTAACGGTACTGGGGTCAGGGTCAGGGTCTCAGTCCCACGGACTCACCATGGCAGCAGCAACGGCTCCAGGAAAAACACGCGCGCCAAAGACCGAAAGCAGAGGCTGCCGGGAGAGACGCACCCTCACCTTTCACCTCTGACCCCGCGCGCTGATTGGACAGGAACCAGGCAGGCGTGTAACCATAGAGACCGGTATAGGCCGTAAATGCCCGAATATCTCACAGAGCAGTGACTGTCAAAGTGGATTCATGCTTTTCCTGAACAGATTTTATAGCATATGACAATAACAATAACCGATCTCCAGTAAGATTAATGATTTATAATGGTTTGTACAGAAAGCTCTGATACATTTTGAGAACAGTGCAGTTTGCAATGCCTCCGAGGGAGTGGGTTGCGCCATGGTCAAGACAAGAGTAAAGAAAGGGCATTGGCCGGAGGTGGGAGTGGAGTACGGCCGCCACATGTGCAGCATCGAGTGGACTGACTGTCTCCCCTCATGGAAGAGCGCTGAGAGTGACACCAAGATCATCAGGTGGCGAACGCCAAAAATTGATCGATGATAGTGTGTGAACTACTATTCTGCAGTTTTGGGGTGAGTTGGAGGATTGTAGAATTCTAGACCTTTTGGTGGAAAAGAAGAGAATATTTTAAGCCATATTAGTCCAAAATTTACTGTTCATAATATTGCAATCAACAGATCCTAAAAGACTTGATGTCTGAACTTGAATTCATGTTTTCAAACATTTGTACTTATGGAAAAAGTAAAATGACAAAAGTATTTGAAACAGCTTCGTACAGCCACTGCAAGTACATGAGCTGAAGTCAGGGAGGGCCATCTGACAATAACAACGTTTAGGGAGATGGTCACACTGCAGGTTTGGAGAATGCAGGCAGATAGGGAATGGGCCAACAGGCAGTCTCAGAGAACCAGGCAGGTAGTGCAGGAGTCCCCTGATATGGTCTCACTCGCTGATCGGTTTTCCATTTTGGATACTGGTGAGGGTGATGGTTCCTCAGAGGAGTGCAGTCAGAGCCAAATTTGTGGCACCACAGGTGGCTCAGCTGCATAGTACGGGAGGAAGAGGAGTGGAAGAGCAGTAGTAATTGGGGACTCGTTAGTTAGGAGAACAGACAGGCGTTTCTGCGGCAGTAAACGTGACTCCAGGATGGTGTGTTGCCTCCCTGGTGCCAGGGTTAAGGATGTCATGGAGTGGCTACAGGACATTCTTCTGGGTGAAGGTGAACAGCCAGAGGTCGTGGTCCACATTGGTACCAATGGCATAGGTAAGAAGGGGGATGAGGTCCTGAAAGTAGATTTTAGGGAGCTAGGAATGAGATTAAAAAGCAGGAGCTCAAAAGCAATAATCTCCCAGTTCCACATGCAAGTGAGCATAGGAATAGGAGAATTGAGCAATTGAACACGTGGCTAGAGAACTGATGTAGGAGGGAGGGCATCAGATTTCTGAGGCATTGGGACTGGTTCTGGGGCAGGTGGGACTTGTGCAAGATGGACGGGTTGCATCCTAGCAGGACTGGGACGAATATCCTCGCAGGGAGATTTGCTAGTGCTGTTGGGGAGGGTTTAAACTAAATTGTCAGGGGGTTGGGAACCTGAGAGGGAGCTAAGATTGGAGGGAAGCAAAACTGGTAACTTGTCAGGGGTGTGGAAACCAGGAGCAAGTATCAGAGTGGAATACCAAAGTGCACAGAATACTGGGGCAGATAGATAGCATTAGAATAGGGAATGGTAAGTTATTATGTGGGGTTAGCGTAAGGGTGAAAGTAATGAAGTCTGAATCTGGGTTAATGTGGAGTGTGGTTAATAAGACTGGTGAGGTATAGGTGCAGATTGCCGTGTGGAAATATGATGTTGTGGCTATAACAGAGATCTGGCTCAAAGAAGAGCAGGACTGGGTGTTAAATATTCCTGGATACAAGGTGTTCAGGAAAGAGAGGAAAGGGAAAAACGGGGGAGGGGTGGCAGTATTGATTAAGGAGAGTATTGCAGTGCTGGAGAAAAAGGATGTCCCAGAGGGGTCAAGGACAGAATCAATTTGGCTGGAGCTAAGGAAAAAAAAGGTGCGGTTACATTGCTCGGTGTTGTCTGTAGGCCACCAGTTCGTGGGAAGGATGTGGAGGAACATATTTGCAAGGATGTTACAGAGAGTTGCAAAATTTATAGGGTAGTTATAATGGGGGACTTTAATTATCCAAACATAGACTGGGATAATAGTAGTGTAAGGGGCAGTGACGGGCAAGAGTTCCAAGACTGCGTTCAGGAATATTTTCTAAACAGTATGTTGCTAGTCCAGTGAGAAAGGAGGCACTGCTAGACCTGATTCTTGGGAATGAGTTGGGCCAAGTGGATTAAGTATCAGTAGGAGAGCATTTAAGGGATAGTGATCATTGTATCATAAGATTTAGGCTGACTATGGAAAAGAGGAATCCAGGGTAAGAATAATTAACTGGGGGAAGGCCAACTTCAATGGGGTAAGAATGGAGCTGGGGTAAATAAATTGGAGTCAAAGGCTGGCAGGAAAACCAGTCGATGAACAATGGGCCACCTTCAAAGAAGAGATAGTTCAGGCACAGTCAAGGTATGTTCCCTCAAAGGGGAAAAGTAGGGCAAACAAATCCAGAGCTCCCTGGATGACAAAAGAGGTAGAGATTAAGATAAGGAAGAAAAAGTGTGCTTATCACAGATGCCAGGTAGAAAATAGTATTGAGAACCAGGCTGAATATAGAAGGTCCAGAGGAGAAGTGAAAAAGCAAATAAGAGAAGCAAAGAGAGAGCATGAAAAGAGACTGGCAGCTAGTATTAAAGGAAATCCCAAAGTTTTCTATCGATATATAAAAAGTAAAAAGGTGGTAAAAGGAGGAGTGGGGCCGATTATGGACCAGAAAAGGGATTTACACATGGAGGCAGAGGGCATAGCTGAGGTATTAAATGAATACTTTGCATCTGTCTTACCAAGGAAGAAGATACAACCCAGGCAATGTTGAAAGAGGAGGTAGGTCAGACACTAGAGGGGTTTAAAATTGATAGAGGAAGTATTTCACTGACCTGTAACGTTAACTCTGCTTCTCTCTCCACAGATGCTGCCAGACCTGCTGAGTATTTCCTGCATGTCTTGTTTTTATTTTATATTAGATAGGCTGTCTGTACTTAAATTGGATAAAACACCAGGACCAGATGAGATGCATCCAAGGATACTGAGGGAAGTGAGGGTGGAAATCGCAGAGGCACTGGCCATAATTTTTCAGTCTTCCTGAGATTCGGGGGTGCTGCCAGAGGAATGGAAATTTGCAAACGTTATATCCATGACCAAAAAAGGGTGTAAAGATAAGCCCAGCAACTACAGGTCAGTCAGTTTAACTTCTGTGGTGGGAAAACATCTAGAAAAAATAATTCGGGACAAAATCAATAGTCACATGGGCAAATGCAAGTTAATTAAGGATAGCCAGCATGGATTTCTCAAGGGAAAATCATGTTTAACTAACTTGCTGGAGTTTTATGAGGTGGTAACAGAGAGAGTTGATGACGACGATTTTGATGATGTGGTGTACATGGACTTTCAAAAGGCATTTGATACAGTGCCACGCAGCAGACTTGTGAGCAAACTTGTAGCTCCTGGAATAAAAGGGACAGTAGCAACATGGATACGAAATTGGCTGAGTAACAGGAAACAAAGAGTAGTGGTTAATGGATGTTTTTCGGGCTGGGGGAAATTTTGTAGTGGAGTTCCCCAGGGATCAGTGTTGGGACCCTTGCTTTTCCTGATATATATTAATGACCTAGAGCTTGGTGTACAGGGCACAATTCAAAGTTTGCAGATGATACGAAACTTGGAAGCATTGTGAACTGTGAGGAGGATAGTGTAGAACTTTAAAACGACATAGACATGTTGGTGGAATGGGCAGACAGGTGGCAGATGAAGTTCAATGCAGAGAAATGTGAAGTGATTCATTTTGGTCGGAAGAACATGGAGAGACAATATAGAATAAAGGGTACAATTATAAAGCGGGTGCAGGAGCAGAGGGACCAGGGTGTATATGTGCATAAGTCATTGAAGGTGGCAGGACAGGTTGAGAGAGCAGTTAATAAAGCATACAGTATCCTGGGCTTTATTAATAGGGGCATAAAGTGCAAGAGCAAGGAAGTTATGTTGAACTTGTATAAGACATTAATTTGGCCTCCGCTGGAGTATTGCGTCCAGTTCTGGGCGCTTCACTTTAGAAAAGATGTGAGGGCATTGGAGAGAGTACAGAAAGGATTCACGAGAATGATTCCAAGGATGAGGAATTTCAGATCATATATGAAGATAGATTGGAGAAGTTAGGACTATTTTCCTTGGAGAAGAGAAGGCTGAGAGGTGATTTGATAAAGGTATTCAAAATCGTGAGGTGTCTGGACAGAGTAGATAGCGAGAAACTGTTCCCACTTGTGAAAGGATCGAGAACAAGAGGGCACAGATTTAAAGTGTTTGGTTAGAGAAGAGAAAGTGACATGAAGAAACACTTTTTCACGCAGCGAGTGGTTAAGGTCTGGAATGTGCTGCCTGAGAATGTGGTGGAGGCAGGTTCAATTGAAGCATTCAAAAGGGAATTAGACAGTTATATGTAAAAGAAGAATATGCAGAGTTACGGGGAGAAGGCAGGGGACTGGAACTGAGGGAATTGCTCTTTCAGACAGCCAGTGCAGGCACGATGGGCCGAATGGCTGCCTTCTGCATTGTATCGATTCTGTGAAGTCATGGACAGTACTAAGCCCAGAAGCAAGAAACAAACCAAGAACAGAAAGCGTGTAGAGAGTTAAATAGAATTCGGATTTATGGAGCTCAGTGATGGACAGCTGCAATATGTTGTGTGCTTATAAATTTTATCCAACGGAGCAATAAAACCTGCAAAACTAAAGTGACACTTTAACGAAAGCATCGTTTTTAACAGTGTTTCAGATTGCTAAGAGTGAGAAAGCCCATATTATTGGAGAGGAGCTGATTCTTCCAGCTGCTGTAGTAGAGTGCTGCAAAGTGATGGTGAGTGAAGACATAGCACACAAGTTGAAGGCCATACCAGTTAGTGGAGGAATTCAGGAACTTTCAAGAGATATAAAATGCCAATTGACAGAAAGGCTTTGTGAATGTGTGGAGTTTGCAATTCAACTCGATGAGACAACTGGTAGAACAGCACAATTATTAGTTTATGTTTGCCATGTTTGGCTGGGGAACATTTTAGTAAGTTTTCTTTTTTGTCAGACACTACCAGACTGAACAAATGGGTAAGGAAATATTCAAGTTACTGGATAATTTCATGGAATTAGAATCACTTAAGTGAGAGAACTGGATTGCTGTTTGCAGACTGTGCTGGAGAACTGGATTGCTGTTTGCAGACTGTGCTGGAGAACTGGATTGCTGTTTGCAGACTGTGCTGGAGAACTGGATTGCTGTTTGCAGACTGTGCTGGAGAACTGGATTGCTGTTTGCAGACTGTGCTGGAGAACTGGATTGCTGTTTGCAGACTGTTCTGGAGAACTGGATTGCTGTTTGCAGACTGTGCTGGAGAACTGGATTGCTGTTTGCAGACTGTGCTGGAGAACTGGATTGCTGTTTGCAGACTGTGCTGGAGAACTGGATTGCTGTTTGCAGACTGTGCTGCCACTGTGACATGATTGGTGTTGTTGAAAGAATAAGGACTGTAAAACCACGGGTAATGGTAACATGTTGTATGTTGCGTTGCCAAACCCTTGCTTCAAATAGAATGGAACCTGAATTGCACGCTATATTAAATGCAGTTGTCACAGCTGTGAATTTTGTGAAGTACAGACCTGTGAATTCACATCTGTTTACAAAGCTGTGTTCAGAAACACAGTGATTCCTGACAACGCGGCAGCCCACTGACGTCATCAGAGTGCGCCAAGATGCGCACATGCGTGGCTACATCTTGCCAGGACTAAGTGGCTTGTGCGCGGGATGACGTCATCGTGCAGCGCCAACGTCATCACGTATCCGCCCCGGTCCATCTTCATGCATGCGTGATAAAGCGTCATCAGGTATCCAGCCCCCCACTCAGCTGGAGGAAGTGGCTGAATGGGAGACTTTGAGACTGGAGCTCGATCACCATAACTCGCTCCTGCCCCACTTAAAGCCTAGCTGGGGTATAAAATTAAATCCCGACCTGGGCCCGACCCGACCACCGCCAACCCGAACCTGACCCGAGCCCGAGTGCTTTAATTTTTTTTCGCGTCCGACCCTACCCGACACGAATATCATTCATCCGTTCCGGCAGCAGGCTATTCCTGCAGCTGGAGTTGTGGGGAATCATGGGTAAGTTTGATCCCGTGACTTCCCGGAAGCAGCACTGTCCAGCCTGACTCAGCCAGGCTTTAGCCCCACTGGCTGCTCTCCCCCTTGGCAACTTGCTTTGCCCCCCCCACCGGTCGCTTCCCCCCCTCAAATGCCCGCTCCAGACCTCTCTGCTCCCCCCCACACCCCTGGCGGATTGTTCCTTGCTTCACGCCACCCTGCTTTCCGGCTGCTCGCTCCCCGCTTCCGCGCCCCCCCCCAGCCACCAGCTCTAGGCTGCCCTGCTTCCCTCCCCTCGGGCACGCACTCCTACGTCGCCCCGTCACCCTTTACTTCAGCCTTGCTTCTTCGGGCGGCGCGTGTGACTGATAAAATGTGGGAGCGAGTGGCCGAGAGGAGGGAAGCAGCACAGCCTGGGGCTGGTGTCTGGAGGGGAGGGGTGGGGGGGGCAGCGGGGAGCGAGTGACCAGAGAGCGGGGTGGTGTGAGCGGCAAACAATTGGCCAGGGGAGTGTGGTGAGGAGCAGCGAGGTCGGGAGTGAACGGCTGAGGGGGGGAAGCGGCCAGTGGGGTGGAGGGGGAAGAAAGCGAGTTGCCGAGGCGGGAGTTCAGCCAGTGGAGTGGGAGCTAGTAGCTGCGTTTGGCTGAAATCAGTCCTGGTCAGTCATATAAACGAGTCACAACAACGGATTAGCAGCACATTTTATACTCTGCCTCTAGTGACAATTCACTATCTTCCAATGGAAATTTAATCATAAAATTCCTTTTGTATTTAATAGGATTTCTGTAATATTAAATGGATCTGAGGACTACAGTTAGTATCCTCTAACTACGTAGGAGCATATTACTGGGCTTCCATCCAACTGAATGTAAGGTTAGTTTGCTAGAATGAACTAGCCATGAGCATTTCCTGTGATGAATTGAGCAGTGCCATCTTTAATCCTGGCAGCTGGCTGAGCGTCGCAGACACTGACATTCCAGTTGAAGAGCCTGCATTTGCGTATGTGCAAGTACTGCGCCACCTAGTAGTTGCGTTGTCAGCAAATGCAGCCGTTCAGAAATGGATGCAGGACAGGAAAAACTATTGTTTTACACTGAAGTATGTTGATTATCTCATGACAGAGTCCTAAAAAGAGCTTTTTGAGCTTTGTAAAGAGCTGCTGGAGTTTCTTTCTGTGCACAATCCCGCATTAGCTGAAAACCTCACTGACCAATTATGGATAATGAAACTTGCATACCTAACTGACATTTTTAACCTGTTAAGTATGCTGAATCTATTAATACAAGGGGGCAATACAATCATACTTAAAGTGAGTGACAAGATTTCAATATTTAGGAAGAAAATTGAAATTTGGAAATCTAGACTGAGCAATGATGTTTCAGATGTTTTCCTGCTACTGACTTGAGTCTCTGGATGCAAACACAATGACATTTGAGTGTAGGAAAGAAAGGATCATTGCTGATCTTGCATCATTGGCATCACCTCTCTCCCCAAAAATCCAACCCTTGATCCTTCAGTCCTTGCTAACTACTGCCACATCTCCAACCTCCATTTCGTGCCAAAATCCTTGAACGTGTTGTCGTCTCCCAAATTCATGCCCATCTTTCCCGAAACCCCTTGTTTGGATTCCTCCAGTCAGATTTCTACCCCATCACAGTACAGAAATGGCTCTTATCAAAGTCACAAATTACATCCTGTGTGACTATGATAAAGGCAAGCTATTCCTTCTCGGCCTTCTCAACCTGTCAGCATGGTTGACCACTTCATCCTCTGCCATTGCCTCTTCACTTGTCCAGCTGGGCAGGACTGCTCTTACCTGGTTCCATTCTTATCTATCTAATCATAGCCAGAGAATCATCACCATCAATGGCTTCTTTCCCAGTCACACACCATCTCTGGTGTCCCCCAAGGAGCAATCCTTGGCCCCTTCCTATTTCTCTTCTACATGCTGCCCTTTGGCAACATCATCTGAAAACATGTCAGTTTCCACATGTATGCTGACAATACCCAGTTCTACCTCGCCACCATCTCTCTCGACCCCTCCACTGTCTCTAAATTATCAGACTGCTTGTCTGACATACAGTAATGGATCAGCAGAAATATCCTAAAATATTGAGAAGACTGAAGCCATCATCTTTGGTCCCTACCACAAGCTCCACTTCCTCACCACTGACTCCATCCCTCTCCCTGCTAACTGTCTTAGGCCGAAACAGACTAATCACAGCCTTGTCATATTTGATCCCAAGATGAATTTTCAACCACATATCTGCCTATTTCTACCCCTGTAGCATCACTGACTCTGCCCCTGTTTCAGTTCTGCTACTGAAACCCTCGTCCATGCCTTTGTTACCTTTAGATTTGACTATTCCAATGCACTCCTGGCTGGACCCGCACATTCTACTCTCTGTAAACTTGAGATCATCCACAGCTCTGCTGCCCATGTCCTAACGCGCACCAAATCCTGTTCACCCATCACCCCTGTGCTTGCTGACCTACATTGGCTCCCAGTCACTCAATGCCTTGATTTAACAATTCTTATCCTTGTTTTCAAATCCTTCTTGGTCTGGCCCTTCACTATCTCTGTAATCTCCATTAAAGGTGCTATATAAATACAAGTTGTTGTAGTATTTCAGTGTTTATTTTGAAAGTATAAACTCAGAAAAGTACAATTGAATATGGGGATGCAGCGATCATGATGCACAATTAACTTGCGCCCGTTGATTGCAATGAAGGCATGACGGCAGATTCGTGCTAGCTGCTCAATTCAATGATTGTTGCGTGAAGCCAGTGCTTCTTATGCTGTTCATTGGCTGCATGCACTAATAGAGGGCTCATTATTGTGAGTGCCCAGGGCTATTTAAAGGCAGCCTGCACCTCGTAATGGGGAGGTGCCTTGTGGCTGTTGGAGATGCTGAGAGTATTTTCAAATATCAGCTTTGGAAGATTTAACAATGGCGGATCGTGGTAGGTAGTGCGCGCCAAGATTTTCAGACTCTGCACTGGAGGTCTTGGTGAAAGAGGTGGAAAGGAGGAGAGATGTCCTGTATCCTCATGGGGGCAGGAGGTCCTTCAGAAAGATGCTGAGGAGGCAGTAGGAACAGATAGCAATTCAGGTCAATGCCAGGCCTATAGCTGCAAGAACATGGGTGCAGTGCAGGAAGAAGTTTAAAGATCTCACATGTATTGTCAAGGTTAGTGAGTTTATCTTCAAATGCCATATCCAACAAACTGCACTACTAGCCTCATCCACTGCTCAATTCTCTACATCCCCATCACTTACCTACCTGTCATGGGCAAATCTCTATCAATCATGTGCTTTACCTCACCCTCAAACACTTAGCACTATTGCAAGCTTCAAACCCACATCACACAGTTTGCATACACTGGTAGCTATTCAACCAGGGCAGCCACATCACCCGAAGATATTGCAGGGCATTCACTGACACACTTCCCTCTTTCTTGCAGGAGAAGGTGGCACACAACAGAAGGACTAAACTGGAGGAGGACAAATGCATCTGCATATTCTAACCCCATGGAGGAGACAGTGCTAGCTATCAAGGGAAGAGGCTTCACTGAGGCTGTGGCTACTAGCAGGGCTGAAGCAATTGATGATAAGGGTATTTACATGTCTACCCCCCCCCACGCTTTCTCTCATCCTCATTCTTCCTCAGCACATAGTCTCTTCTGACTGAGAAGCTGTAACTGGTATAAGCATGCACTCTTACCTTCTCCTCTATCCTCACCATAACCCTTGTCCCTTTTTCATATCAGGTAGCCAAGAACTGAATCTGCCCAGGTGGGGGGTTGCGGGGTGGTGAGGGCGAAAGGATAGTGCAGGTGCCAGGTCACTAGAGGGTGAGGTCACACACTATTTCTGCTGCAGAGGACTCAGATGAGGACTTCGATGGGCTACAGAAGAAGGCTGATAGGTGTACACACCCAAATGCTTGGTCCAATAGAAAGCCTGCACTTAGTGTCAAGGAGCTGGAGGAGTCCAGCACCAACTTGGCATAGGGCTTTTCACAAAGCTTAGAGCCAATCCTTACCATCATATAACTGGTGATCACCACCATCAGTACACCTGTGGAACCAACCATGATGCAGAGACTGATGGCCGATGTCTCAATTTCCATTGCAGCACAAGCGGCTTCCACGAAAACTCTGCATGCTGCAGTGAATGCTCAGATTGCTGTCATTATAGCTCTGGATTCCAGTGTTCAAAGGGGCTTCCAGGGTGTCACAGCAGTCCAGCAATCTGTTCTCCAACAGATCAGTAGGATTGCTGAGGTGCTGCGCTGGGGGAGTGGCAGTGGTTCCATGGCACACAAAACTGTTGTCCTCTTTCAGGATGACAACATTCATCATCCCACCACCGTCACACCTTCAGTGCCCTTCTTGTTGCTTGCCAGGCAGCCAGCCCACACTACTGCCATCCATGTTGAGATGATGCAGTCTGAAGCTGGGCTTTCTCGGCCCAGAACAGCCCAAGATTACTCTCCAAGGCCATCTGCAGTCTCCTCCACTGAAAGCTAGCACCCTCCAGCAGCCATACTGCAGCCACTGGGGTAGCACTGTGTAAGAGCACTAGGACAGGTAAAGACACATGGAAGATGCACTGAGGGAATGAAAAGGGTGATTAGTTTATTTTTGTCTGCATTATGTAATGATTTAATTTATAAATCTGGATTTTATGTTGGCTTTTACTTTTGCATTATGGGCAAGAGGACAATGTGATGGTCAGTGACAGGAAAGGTGAAGAGTGTGGGAAATTAGGGCTGAGGTTACTGGTATCACTCATCAATTATCTGATCACATAAAACCTGGGCAGTCTATGTTGTAGCCTCCCTTCCTCTTCCTGTTTCACCACTTGCTCCTCTTCCACATCCTCTTCCTCCTCAAAGAAAGAAAGAAAGAACAAAGAAAATTACAGCACAGGAACAGGCCCTTCGGCCCTCCAAGCCTACGCCGATCCAAATCCTCTATCTAAACCTGTCGCCTATTTTCTAAGGGTCTGTATCTCTTTACTTCCTGCCCATTCATGTATCTGTCTAGATGCATCTTAAAAGACGCTATCGTGCCCGCGTCTACCACCTCCACTGGCAACGCGTTCCAGGCACCCACCACCCTCTGCGTAAAGAACTTACCACGCATATCCCCCCTAAACTTTTCCCCTTTTACTTTGAACTCGTGTCCCCTTGTAATTGAATCCCCCACTCTGGGGAAAAAGCTTCTTGCTATCCACCCTGTCTATACCTCTCATGATTTTGTACACCTCAATCAGGTCCCCCCTCAACCTCCGTCTTTCTAATGAAAATAATCCTAATCTACTCAACCTCTCTTCATAGCTAGCGCCCTCCACACCAGGCAACATCCTGGTGAACCTCCTCTGCACCCTCTCCAAAGCATCCACATCCTTTTGGTAATGTGGCGACCAGAACTGCACGCAGTATTCCAAATGTGGCCGAACCAAAGTCCTATACAACTGTAACATGACCTGCCAACTCTTGTACTCAATACCCCGTCCGATGAAGGAAAGCATGCCGTATGCCTTCTTGACCACTCTATTGACCTGCGTTGCCACCTTCAGGGAACAATGGACCTGAACACCCAAGTCTCTCTGTACATCAATTTGCCCCAGGACTTTTCCATTTACTGTATAGTTCACTCTTGAATTGGATCTTCCAAAATGCATCACCTCGCATTTGCCCTGATTGAACTCCATCTGCCATTTCTCTGCCCAACTCTCCAATCTATCTATATTCTGCTGTATTCTCTGACAGTCCCCTTCACTATCTGCTACTCCACCAATCTTAGTGTCGTCTGCAAACTTGCTAATCAAACCACCTATACTTTCCTCCAAATCATTTATGTATATCACAAACAACAGTGGTCCCAGCACGGATCCCTGTGGAACACCACTGGTCACACGTCTCCATTTTGAGAAACTCCCTTCCACTGCTACTCTCTGTCTCCTGTTGCCCAGCCAGTTCTTTATCCATCTAGCTAGTACACCTTGGACCCCATGCGCCTTCACTTTCTCCATCAGCCTACCATGGGGAACCTTATCAAACGCCTTACTGAAGTCCATGTATATGACATCTACAGCCCTTCCCTCATCAATCAACTTTGTCACTTCCTCAAAGAATTCTATTAAGTTGGTAAGACATGACCTTCCCTGCACAAAACCATGTTGCCTATCACTGATAAGCCCATTTTCTTCCAAATGGGAATAGATCCTATCCCTCAGTATCTTCTCCAGCAGCTTCGCTACCACTGACGTCAGGCTCACCGGTCTATAATTACCTGGATTATCCCTGCTACCCTTCTTAAACAAGGGGACAACATTAGCAATTCTCCAGTCCTCCGGGACCTCACCCGTGTTTAAGGATGTTGCAAAGATATCTGTTAAGGCCCCAGCTATTTACTCTCTCACTTCCCACAGTAACCTGGGATAGATCCCATCCGGACCTGGGGACTTGTCCACCTTAATGCCTTTTAGAATACCCAACACTTCCTCCCTCCTTATGCCGACTTGACCGAGAGTAATCCAACATCTGTCCCTAACCTCAACATCCGTCATGTCGTTCTCTTCGGTGAATACCGATGCAAAGTACTCGTTTACAATCTCACCCATTTTCTCTGATTCCACGCATAACTTTCCTCCTTTGTCCTTGAGTGGGCCAATCCTTTCTCTAGTTACCCTCTTGCTCCTTATATATGAATAAAAGGCTTTGGGATTTTCCTTAACCCTGTTTGCTAAAGATATTTCATGACCCCTTTTAGCCCTCTTAATTCCTCGTTTCAGATTGCGCCTACAATCCTGATATTCTTTCAAAGCTTCGTCTTTCTTCAGCCGCCTAGACCTTATGTATGCTTCCTTTTTGCTCTTAGCTAGTCTCACAATTTCACCTGTCATCCATGGTTCCCTAATCTTGCCATTTCTACCCCTCATTTTCACAGGAACATGTCTCTCCTGCACGCTAATCAACCTCTCTTTAAAAGCCTCCCACATATCAAATGTGGATTTACCTTCAAACAGCTGCTCCCAATCTACAATCCCCAGCTCCTGCCAAATTTTGGTATTGTTGGCCTTCCCCCAATTTAGCACTCTTCCTTTAGGACCACTCTCGTCTTTGTCCATGAGTATTCTAAAACTTACGGAATTGTGATCACTATTCCCAAAGTAGTCCCCTACTGAAACGTCAACCACCTGGCCGGGCTCATTCCCCAACACCAGGTCCAGTATGGCCCCTTCCCGAGTTGGACTATTTACATACTGCTCGAGAAAACCCTCCTGGATGCTCCTTACAAATTCTGCTCCATCTAGACCTCTAACACTAAGTGAATCCCAGTCAATGTTGGGAAAATTAAAATCTCCTATCACCACCACCCTGTTGCTCCTACATCTTTCCATAATCTGTTTACATATTTGTACCTCTATCTCACGCTCGCTGTTGGGAGGCCTGTAGTACAGCCCCAACATTGTTACCGCACCCTTCCTATTTCTGAGTTCTGCCCATATTGCCTCACAGCTCGAGTCCTCCATGGTACCTTCCTTCAGCACAGCTGTGATATCCTCTTTGACCAGTAATGCAACTCCTCCACCCCTTTTACCTCCCTCTCTATCCCGCCTGAAGCATCGGTATCCTGGGATATTTAGTTATTTATCCTCCTCCTCCTTGTGCTCCTGCTCCTCAGCTTCTTACCTGATAGGTGGTGGCACGGGCTGCTGTCTTGTAATGAGAACGTTGTGCAGCATGCAGCATGCCACAAAAACACCCCAAAAATCTTGTTACCCCTCTGCTGAGCACTGCAGGGCTCCTCCAGAGCAATCAGGCAGAGGAAGTGGTGCTTGAGGACACCAATCGTGTGTTCTGTGGCAGTGTGCCTCTCGTGGTAGGCCTGCTGTGCAAGTGTGTGGGGGTTCCGGACCAGAGTCATGAACCATGTCATCAACGGATAACCCTTTTCACCCAGTAGCCAGCCTTTAACTTGCTGTCATGGGGCAAATATAGGTGGCAGAGTCCTGTTGCAGTAACCTCATGACCCGGCATATTGCTCATTCCATCATTGCCGCCAAGCCAAAGGACCAACCCTGGCTCAATGAAGAGTGCAGGAGGGCATGCCAGGAGCAGCACGAGGCATATCTAACAATGAGGTGTAAACCTGGTGAAGCTACAACACAAGACTGCATGCATGCCAAACAGTGGAAGCAGCAAGCAATAGACAGAGCCTAGCGATCTTGCAACCAACGGATCAGATCAAAGCTCTGCGGTCCTGCCACATCCAGTTGTGAATCATAGTGGACAATTGAATAACTAACTGGAGGAGGAGACTCCACAAATATCCCCATTCTCAACGATGGGGAAGCCCAGCACATCAGTGCAAAAGACAAGGCTGAAGCATTTGCGATCATCTTCAGCCAGAAGTGCCGAGTGGATGATCCATCTCTGCCGCCACCTGAGGTCCCCAGCATCACAGATGCTAGTCTTCAGCCAATTTGATTCACTCAAAGAAATGGCTGAAGGCACTGGATATTGCAAAGGCTATGGGGCCTGACAACATCCTGGCTGTTGTACTGAAGACTTGTGCTGCAGAACTAGCCACGCCCCTAGCCAAGCTGTTCCAGTACAGCTACAACACTGGTATCTACTCGACAATTTGGAAAATTGCCCAGTTATGTCCTGTGCACAAAAAGCAGGAAAAATCCAATCTGGCCAATTACCAGTCCTTCAGTCTCCTTCAGTCTACTCTCAATCATCTGCAAAGTGATGGAAGGTATCGTCAACAGTGCTATCAAGTGCCACTTAAACAGCAATAACATGCTCACTGAAGCTCAGTTATTCTGCCAGGGCCACTCGGCTCCATACCTCATTACAGCCTTGGTCCGAACATGGACAAAAGAACTGAACTCAAGAGGTGAGGTGAGAATGATTGCCCTTGACATCAATGCCGCAGTTGACCTGGATAAAATTCAGACTTGGGACGATAAGTGGCAAGTAACATTTGCGCCACTCAAGTGCCAGAAATTGATGATCTCCAACAAAAGAGAATCTAACCATCTCCCCTTGACAATGGTATTACCATCGCTGAATCACCTGGGGGGTTGCCATTGACCAGAAACTGAACTGGAACAGTCACATAGATGTTGTGGCCACAAGAGCAGGTCAGAGGCTGGGAACTCTGCGGTGAGTACCACACCTCCTGGGTCCCCAAAGCCTGTCCTCCATCTACAAGGCACAAGTCAAGAATGTGATTGAATATTTTCCACTTGCCTGGATGGGCACAGCTTCAACAACACTCAGGAAGCTTGACACCATCCAGGACAAAGCAGCCTGCTTGATCGGCGCCCTATCCACCACCTTAAATATTCACTCCCTCCACCACCAGTGCACAGTGGCAGCAGTGTGTACCATATGGAAGATGCACTGCAGCAACTTACCATGCCTCCTTCGACAGTACCTTCCAAACCCACAACCTCTTCCACCAAGAAGGACAAGGATCTGCAAGATCCCCTCCAAGCCACACACCATCCTGATTTGGAAATATATTGCTGTTCCTTCAATGTTGCTGGATCAAAATCCTGGAGCTCCCTCCCTATCAGCACGTTGGGTGTACCTGCAACAGATGGACTGCAGCGGTTCAAGAGGGCGGCTCACCACCACCTCCTCAAGGTCATATAGGGATGGGCAACTATTGCTGGTCTTGCCAGCGACGCCCACAGCCCATGGAGCAAATTAGAAAGAAAAGAATGAAGGAATCATAACTGCTGCCTGAATACCGAGAATTCACCGGAATGTGGTACTACCTGTAGTCACACACCAGCTGTACAACTGGGATAGTCTTAGTGCAAAAGGCCTAAAGGGGGAGAAATTCTTAAAATGCATATAGGAGAGCTTTTTGAGCCAGGAAGTAGAAAGTCCTACAAGAGAAGGGGCAGTATGGAACTAATCCTAGGGAATGAAGCTGGACAAGTAGTAGAAGTATCAGTGGGGGAGCATTTCGGGGATAGTGACCATAACTCTGTAAGATTTAAGGTAGTTATGGAAAAGGACAAAGACGGGCCAGAAATAAAGGTACTAAATTGGGGGAAGGCCGATTTCAATTTGATAAAACAGGATCTGGCCAAAGTGTACTGGGAGCAACTACTTGTAGGAAAGTCTACATCAGGCCAGCGGGAGTCATTCAAGGAGGAAATAGTGAGGGTTCAGAGCCAATATGTACCCGTTAAGGTGAAGGGTAGGACCATCAAGTCCAGGGAACCCTGGATGTCAACGGATATAGAGGATTGGATCAGGGAAAAAAAAAGGAGGCTTATGGCAGATTCGGAGCACTGAAAACAGCGGAGGCCCTCGAGGAGTATAGAAAGTGTAGGGGGGTATTTAAAAAAACAATTAGGAGAGCGAAGAGTGGGACATGAAAAAACATTGGCGGGCAAGATAAAGGAAAATCTTAAGGCTTTTTATATGTATATTAAGGGCAAGAGGAAAACCAGGGAAAGAGTAGGGCCCATTAGGGACCAAAGTGACAATCTGTGTGTGGAGACGGAGGACATAGGTGAGGTTTTAAATGATTACTTTTGATCTGTTTTCACTGTGGAAAACGACGATGTAGGTGTAGAGATCAGAGAGGGGGATTGCGATATACTTGAACATATTAACATTGAAAGGGGGGAAGTATTAGATGTTTTAGTGGGCTGAAAAGTGGATAAATCCCCAGGCCCAGATGAGATGTATCCCAGGCTGTTATGTGAAGCAAGGGAGGTTATAGCAGGTGCTCTAACACAAATTTTCAGATCTTCTCTGGACACGGGAGAGGTGCTAGAGGACTGGAGGACAGCGAATGTGGTACCATTATTCAAGAAGGGTAGCAGGGATAAACCAGGTAACTACAGGCTGGTGAGTCTAACATCAGTGGTTGGGAAACTACTGTAAAAAATTCTGAGGGACAGAATTAATCTCCACTTGGAGAGGCAGGGAATGATCAGGGATAGTCAGCACGGCTTTGTTGGGGGAGATTGTGTCTAACTAACTTGATTGAATTTTTTGAGGAGGTGACTAGATGTGTAGATGAGGGTAAAGCAGTTGATGTAGTCTACATGGACTTCAGTAAGGCTTTTGATAAGGTCCCGCATGGGAGATTGGTTAAGAAGATAAGAGCCCATGGGATCGAGGGCAATTTGGATCCAAAATTGGCTCAGTAGCAGGAAACAGAGGGTAATGGTCGAGGGTTGTTTTTGTGAGTGGAAAAACCCACATGGTCACAGGGAGAACTTGCAAACTCCGCACAGGCAGTACCCAGAATTGAACCCGGGTCCCTGGAGCTGTGAGGCTGCGGTGCTAACCACTGTGCCGCCCCTAATTAATGATTTAGACGTGAATATAGGAGGTATGATCAGTAAGTTCGCAGATGATACGAAAATTGGTGGTGTCGTAAATAGTGAGGAGGAAAGCCTTAGATTACAGGATGATATAGATGGGCTGGTAAGATGGGTGGAGCTGTGGCAAATGGAATTTAATCCTGAGAAGTGTGAGGTGGTGCATTCTGGGAGGACTAACAAAGCAAGGGAATATACAATGGATGTTAGGACCCTCGGAAGTACAGAAGGTCAGAGGGACCTTGGTGTACTTGTCCATAGATCACTGAAGGCAGCAGCACAGGTAGATAAGGAAGGCATATGGGATACTTGCCTTTATTAGCCGAGGCACAGAATATAAGAGCAGGGAGGTTATGATGAAGCTGTATAAAACATTAGTTAGGCCACAGCTGGAGTACTGTTTACAGTTCTGGGCACCACACTATAGGAAGAATGTGATTGCACTGCAGAGGGTGCAGAGGAGATTCACCAGGATGTTGCCTGGGCTGGAGCATTTCAGCTATGAAGAGAGACTGAAAAGGCTCGGGTTGTTTTCCTTAGAACAGAGAAGGATGAGGGGGGACATGATTGAGGTATACAAAATTATGAGGGGCATTGATAGGTTAGATAGGAAGAGACTTTTTCCCTTAGCGGAGGTGTCAATAACCAGGAGGCATAGATTTAAGGTAAGGGGCAGGAGGTTTAGAGGGGATTTGAGGAAAAATCTTTTCACCTAGAGGGTGGTTGGAATCGAATACACTGCCTGAAAGGGTGGTAGAGGCAGGAACCCTCACAACATTTAAGAAGTATTTAGATGTGCACTTGAAACACCATAGCATACAAGGCAACAGGCTAAGTGCTGGAAAATGGGGCTAGAATAGTTAGATGCTTGATGGCTGGCACAGACACGATGGACCAAAGGGCCTGTTTCTGTGCTGTATAACTCTATGACTCTATGAATGAGTAGAATCCCTTTCAGTTCAAGAAATTGGAAGAGTTGATGAGAAGTGCATGCAAAGTATGTGCAGTCAATGGCATCCTTCTGTGCCATAAAATTTTCTATATTTGTAAGTCATTCAGTCAGCAAAAGATATACTTCAGAACCATTCAGACCATACATACTGTGAAGACTATTGAAACTTTAGTCAACTATGGAAAAGCACCCAAAAGGTATAAAATTGCAGCAACAGCCAGAAGAAATAATCCAGCAACTAACCTGTAAGAAATTCATGGTCCCTTTAAGCAGCAATTGTGGAGGGTCCTTCATACCAATTAACATTGTGTTAAGCTGTGCGAGCTTAAGCGAGGGCGTAGGCTGGAGTGTGGAACTCCCCAATAGCAGGGTTGGTGTCAAATCACCATGCACGTTGATTGATGTCATGATCTGCCTGTACCGGTGGTCATCAGGTGTGCGTGCACAAATCCCTTTGCAAATATGGCATCCAGCTTACCTCTTGTTAGAGTATGGGCGCGAATTGTAGTCGCCATTTTCGAACTTTAGGAGGCATCTTGGAACTAAAGGTCAGGTGCTACACAGCCCAATTTCACCCCCATTTTGTGTCAGTCAAGTAAAGGAAGGAAGGGGGCTGATTGGGAGAGGGGTGACTGTGCATGGGGGTGACTGCGAGAGGGAAAGTGGGACGATTAAGAAAGGGGGAAGACTGGGAGAGGGAGAGAAGGGGGTGATTGGATGGGGAGTCGAGATGGCGATCAGGTTGCATGGTGGGTGTTGAATGGTGACAGGCCTGTGGTTTTAATATGGAGCTGGGAAGTATTTTCTCCCTCTTTTGCTGGATGCACCTTATTATCAAACCTGAGCCTTTACTCAGTTCCCATGGCCCTAACAGCCCCATGCTAACCCACCTAAGCCTACCTATGCTGAGAGTGTCAGCAGGTTATTAAGTTGGGGAAGGAATGCAAGGCAGTTCAGGAATCAGAACTCAGCCTGACCATGTCACCATCTTACCTGTCCATAAATGCACTTTCCTCTGGAGATTACTGGGTGGTAAGAAGCATTGTGGGAATCCTGACCAATGGCTCCCCTTCTCAGCCCAATTATAGGTCCCTTCAACACCCCCACCCCTTCCCTAGCACCCTGTCTCAGGCTGACTGCACACGAAGGCCAGCACTCCCTTACTAGAACACTTGGGGGAGCTCCAATTCTGCACATGCCTTTGAGAGCTCCAGGGCCTGTCAGTACATCCTCACACCACACAGGGCTTCCTATACATCTGATTTGTGAAAAACAATTCAACTCTGAAGAAAAAAATAGAAGAACTCTCCTGGTCTTCCAGTACTGTTGTGGAATCTTTTACATCCACCTGAAAGGGCAGATAGGATCTCAATTTAATGTCTCATCCGAAAGACGCACCATTCTGACTCAGACAAGAGTACAACCACTGTGTCAGGGTTGACTTTCTTTAACTGGGGTCTGAGGAAATGGGTAAATGAACCATTCACAGTCTGTTTATTCCTGATACTTGATCCTTTACACGTGAAGATCCTGTATTATTGGAATGGTTTGAGGAAAGGAACCACTTATGAATATTCATGTTTATTTGTTGGCCCTCCCCTGAACTTTATGTTTATAGAACATTGTGAGCACAGTTATACCATTGCATCACTAAATCGGAACTTACGGGGTCTCATTAATGTGCTGTATCCTTCGGTGCCTGGGATTCTTGCAAACTTAGTGCAATTAAATTCTCCACGTAAATATTGATCTGTATCTGAGCTCAGAGGAGTATTCAGAAATAATTTAAAACAGGATCCATACTTTAGCAGAGTCATGGAGAGGAATTTTAACTCGAGTGGGTTTCCAGTGGGTATCTACTCCAGAGAGTGGACTTTCCACCTGTTGGAGGCAACGGGAGGTTTTTGGTTGCTTTAACTGCTAGGCCTTATTTAAATACCACCAGTCCATTTCCTGCCCAGAACAAGTAGGAGGAAGGGAGTTGTTAGCGGCTCTTGAACAAATATCGCCCACCGACCCGCAGATAAGTGCCAAGAAGAGGGGGTTCATGAGGGTCTTGTGGGTGGGGGATGGGGAAGTGGGTAATCTGAGGTAAGGGAGGCTGTGGTTTTCCTTGTGAGGTCTGGAGGAACACCTCCTGCTCTTTGTGGCCTGCAAGTTTCTGACATATCTTTTGGGCCTCTTCTTCCTTGCCTACCTGCCTTCAGCTGGTGGGAAGACCCCTAGACTTCCCCACAGGCCCTGAGTCATTTTAATGTAAACCCACCACAAATTTCCTAAATTCCTGCTTTAGGTGACCACCGAGAGGCCTGGGGAACCCTGTGGGTTAAGCTTGCAGGCAGCCGAGGGAAGTGGCAAGTTCGGAACGGGTCACTAATCTGTCCATCGCTAACTGCTGACGCACCAGGTTTCCACTGGGAGAGTAGTGTTAAAGTCGAACCCGACCTCTCAAATTCAATTTTAAGCAGCCCCCCCACCCCCCTCCCCACTCTTTTATTTCATATTGATTTTCACTGAGCAAGTTTAACTAGTAATTCTAGGGGATGTCAGGAGGGCAACTATTTCAGAGGTGTGGTCCATGGTATGAGGGAACTGAGCCAGAGACGCACTGCTGAGTCCCAGGTTAACTCAGCTGACGTGAATCCGATACCCCTTAGAGTGAGAGTATCATGACCTCACCCCACCCCCCAGTCAATAACACCTGTTGCTTCAACAAAATCTGATCAAGAAAAGGGCAGAAAAGAGCAAAAATAGTTAAAATTTAAGCTAACGACACGGCTTGTTGCTTACTTGCTGTTTAGAAAGTGTAATAATTGTTAACATTCCTTTGAGAAGGAGAGAGTCGGAATGTGGCACCCTTTATAAATCCTGCAGCCCATGTCTGGAATTCTCAGTCGCACAGTCATGCTTTGTGCACAAGTCAAACACAGGTCTTAGAAGCTACCCAGTGAAGTGTGTGTGATTTACAGTCAATTCTGACTCACAAATAAGGACAGATAGTTTCTGAGTTCTGATCTTGGCAGCACAGGCTGGTGGTAATTACGTAGTGTTACATAGATTATACAGTAAAGAAACAGGCCATTTGGCCCAACTGGACAATGCCAGTGTTCATTCTCCCAACACACCTCCTCCTACCCCTCTTCATCTAACACAATCATATCCTTCAATTCCTTTCTTCCTCATGAGTTTATGTAGCATCCCTTTAAATGGCCTCTGTGCTGTTCGTCTCAACTACTCCATGTGGAGTAGGTTCCACATTCTAACCACTCTTTGGGTAAAGAAGTTTCTCCTGAATTCCCTATTGGATTTATTTGTGACTATCTTATATTTATGACTCCCAGTTTTAGACTCCTCAGAAGTGGAAACAGCTTCTCTACATCTACCCTATCAAATCCCTTCATAATTTTAAAGATCTGGTCACCCCTCAGTCTTCTCTTTTCTAGAGAAAAGACCCCCCAATCTGTTCAGCCTTTTCTGATCGGCATAATCTCTCAGTTCCGGTATCATTCTTGTTTTTTCTTTGCACCTTCTCCAGTGCTTCCTTAACATTTTTGTACTGTGAAGACCAGAATTGTTCACAGTACTCCAAATGTGGTCTAACCAATGTTGTGTATAAGTTTAATATAACTTCTCTGCTTTTCAATTCGATCCCTATAGAAATAAACCCCAGTAAAGATGTTAACTTTGCCACAGGATAAGGCTCTGTAGAATTTTATCTCCAAATGGTGAGGGCATGAAGGGACCATCTCAGTCCATCTGTCAGGACACCATACTTCGACAGTATCTCCCTCCCTTATGACCTCCAGCACTGAGAAGGTCAAGAGCAGCAATGTCATGGTAACACCATCACCTTCCATTCCTCACCAAGTCATACATCATCCTGATTTGGACATATATCCCATTTCTTCATCATTGCTTCTGTCAGAATCCTGGAATTTCCCTCAACACTATCATGGAAGCACCCATCATCACAAAGATTTCAGCAGTTCAAGAAGAAAGTCCACCACCACCTTCTCAAAGACAATTAGGGATGGGCAATAAAACTCCTGCAGGTAATGTTGAAGTTTCAGCTAACATTAGAATCAGCTCCTAGAGTGGATGTGAGGGGTCTCCGTAGCCTGCATTATTGGAGCAGCTTTTACATACTATTGGGTGGTGACTGTATGGTATGACACATGGAGACAGGCCAATTGTTAATGGTTTGAAGGAGTGTGCTATATACAACTCAGGCTGCAGATCATGGCTCATACTTTCCTCCATTCACAAATTAACAAATGGAGGAAAGTATACAGCAGGAAATAGAGAGAGAGTCAGAGAAAAAGGTGGGTGGGGGGCAAGAAGAAGGAAGAGAAAATAATCTAATAGCAATAGAATATCAGAAAGAGTTTGACAGAATTGAGGAAGCCTGAAAATTGTTAATTCAAAAAAAGGTGCAGAAAGCTTGAGCTGCTGCAGTTGGTTATTTCCAGGAGATTCTGGCATAATTCAGTATAAAAACCTCATTGATGCAGTAATGAAAAAGAATTGCTCCTATAGATTGCCAATTAACCTCAAAGAGAAAAGCAAGAACTTGCATTTTCACAGCAACTTTCATGACCCCAGGATGTTACACAGTGCTTTACAGCTAATGACATGCATTTGAAGTGTTGTCACTGTTGTAATGTTGGAAAGAGGACAGAGATACAGAAGATAGGGGTCTAACCTTCAAAAGAACAATGTTTTCTGCACACCAGGAATCGCAGCAGCCAATTTGTGCACAGCAAGGTCCCTCAAGCAGCAATATTATAATGACAAGATCATCCGTTTTTTAAATGATGTTGGCTGAGGGATAAATATTGCCCAGGACACTGGGGAGAACTCTCCTGCTCTTCTTCAATAGTGCCATGGGATCTTTTACATCCACCTGAGAGACCAGATGAGGCTTCAGTTTAACATCTCATCCAAAAGATGGCACTTCTGACAGTGCAGCACTCCATCAGTACTGCACTGGAGCGTCAGCCTTGATTTTGTGCTCAAATCTTGGAGTGGGACTTGAACCCAAAACCTTCTGACTCAGAGGTGACGGTAGCATGATTGTAGCAACAGGATGTGGGTGGGTGGATGATTATTGTCCCAGATTTAGTTCACTGTCAAACAGTTCCAGAAATAATGAAAGAGTATCATCCATTGTTTTTGTGTGTATTTCCAGAATAAACAGAGAAGTGATGGGAACATGTTAATATTTTGCTGGGATCCATTAAACAGGAAATAGCAGGAAGTCCGATTATAGTGGTTTTTAAACATAGGTGTGGGTTAGTGTCATGCAAGCCCCCTAGCTGCCGAGAGTGAGGAAAATTAATTTTGCCACATGAACATTGGTGAAGAAAGAACTTGCTTTATAAAACAATTGGAGACCTTGGCTGGAGAGAGACATTAGCATATCAACAGACAGTACTTCAAAGGACAAAGGGGCCACTCCCTGCTCTAATTTAATCCACAATGGACTTTTGATTACCAGACATTGAAGCATTCCAGATTAACTACTAAGGTAGTCAAATACACAAACAGATGTGGTCAGACCAGTTTAGTCACATGACTAACTGACTGTTGGAGTTTTTTGAATTTTGACTGGCCACAGGGTTAAAAATCAGAAAGTTTGCTCCTGGACTGGAAAAGACCTCTCTCCTGTCTGCTCTCATCTCACTCTCACCAGCTTCGGAAACCATTGAAGACATATGAACCCCAAGAGAGAAAAGTCTCCTATGTGAACAAGGTTTAAGAAGAATACTGGGCCCCAACAAAAAGTAAGAGCTGTCTACAATCAAGGACTCTACAGTGAGCTGGAAGCACAGTAAAAAACGCCTCTTCAGAGATTGCTCAAACCTCTCCTTTTTATTTTTCTTCTCTTTTTTTGTCCCTATTTGCGTGTGTGTGGGGCGTGGCATATATTCGTAGGCGTTAGCCAAATTAGAGTTTAAGTAAGTTTAATAAATTTCACTTTTTTTTCTTTAAACCTAAGAAAACCTAGTGTGCTCATCTCTTTGCCTTATAATTGGAAAGGTGTAAACAAGGATTCACCAAAGGGGAAGCTCAAAACACAGTGTGTTTAAAATTAAACCCTGTTACAATAAGACCGGGTGAAGACAGTAAAAGACCCCGAGACACCTTTCTCACCTGTTCATAACATTAGATAGTGGTTAGGCTTTGCATTGAAACCTTACTTACACTACTGAAAAATAAATCTAGCTGCCTTAAAGCCAGTTCTCATCACAGGTGAATGACATTTAAGAATGGTTTATAAATCACTGATTTAAAAATTGTAACGACTGGCATTATTTTGCAGTGGCTGCAAGGAAGCCGAACATCCAAATTTCATCAGGACCCGTGGTGTCTGGCAGACCTGACGTGGGGAGGGAGCACAATAGGGCGGTGACACCAGGATCGCCTCCCATAAGGATTTGGCCATGTGACATTCCCTGTGACAGATGTTCTATCTGCCTCCTGTAGGCCTAGAATTGTCACCTCTGGTTGGACCATATTCCAGGAGGCTTCCTCACATGGCATTCCACCTCCAACCACCTGACCTTACACCTCCGCCATCAATTGCTCGACATGTCAGTCGGCCAGTAATGGGGCTACAATACCCACAGTGCTTTGCACTCCATCATATGATTTAATCACAGCTTGTATCAGGCCAGGGCTGCATTGTATCTGGGCAAGTTGCACTTCTCTTTTTTGTGAGTCCTGTAAGAGATAGACTATGGAGGAATAGGTGACTTGGGACCTATGGTTCCCAAAGCTCTCCACTACTGGGGTTTTCCTCACCTCATGTCTCAGTCTGTTGTAGACTAATTGCCGGTGGGACTGGACATACCCAGGGATGGTGATGGTTGTGTTTCGGACATCGTCTACAAGGTATGATTCCGTGAGTATGACTATGTCAAGCTGTTGCTTGACTAGTCTGTGGGACAGCTCTTCCAATTTTGGCACAAGCTTCCAGATGTTAGTAAGGGCTGGGTTTGCCGTTGTTGTTTCTGGTACCTAGGTCGATGCCGGGTGGTCCGTCCAGTTTCATTCCTTTTCTTAGACTTTGTAGTGATTTGATACAACTGAGTGGCTTGCTAGGCCATTTCAGAGGGCATTTAAGAGTCAACCACATTGCTATGGGCCTAGAGTCACATGTAGGCCAGACCAGGTAAGGACAGCAGATTTCCTTCCGTAAGGGACATGAGTGAACCAGGTGGGTTTTTACAACATTTGAAAATGGCTTCATGATCACCACTAGACTAGCTTTTTTAAAATTCCAGATTTACGAATTGAATTCAAATTCCACCACCTGCTGTGGTGGAATTTGAACCCATGTCCCCAGAGCATTAACCTGGGGCTCTGGGTTACTAGTCTAGTGATGATAGAAGGTGAACTAGATGGACCTTGATCTATTTCCACCCAGCAATTCCTATGTTCCTTTGATTTTTCTCCCGGGTTGCTCGCAGCATGTTCAGGAGATTAAACTTACATTGCAGGAGTCTGCAAGACAATCCGGGAGGATTGGAAACCCTATGCATTGTAAAAGGATGTGGGGCTAGTGGGATAGCCTTACATCAGTAGTGGGGAAAATGCTAGAGTCTATTATAAAGGATGTGATAGCAGAACACCTGGAAAGCATAAACGGGATTGGACAAAATCAACATGGGTTTACGAAAGGGAAATCATGCTTAACAAATCTACTGGAGTTTTTTGAATATGTAACTAGTAGAATAGATAAGGGAGAACCTGTGGATGTGGTGTATTTGGATTTTCAGAAGGCTTTTGATAAGGTCCCACATTAGAGATTAGTGTGCAAAATTAAAGCACGTGGGATTGGGGGTAATATACTGGCATGGATTGAGAATTGGTTGACGGACAAGAAACAGAGAGTAGGAATAAACGGGTCTTTTTCCGGGTGGCAGACAGTGACTAGTGGGGTACCGCATAGATCAGTGCTTGGGCTCCAGCTATTCACAATATATATTAATGACTTGGGTGAGGGAACTAAATGTAACATTTCCAAGTTTGCAGACGACACAAAGCTGTGGGGTGGGGGGGTGGGTGGGAATGTGAGCTGTGACGAGATGCAAAGTGGCTCTAATGTGATTTGGACATGTTGGGTGAATGGGCAAATGCATGACAGATGCAGTATAACGTGGATAAATGTGAAGTTATCCACTTTGGTTGTAAAAACAAAGGCAGATTATTATCTGAATGGTGATAGATTGGGAAAGGGGGAGGTGCAATGAGACCTGGATGTCCTTGTACACCAGTTGCTGAAAGCAAGCGTTCAGGTGCAGCAAGCAGTTGGGAAGACGAATAGTATGTTGGCCTTCATTGCAAGAGGATTTGAGCACAGGAGCAAGGATGTCTTACTGCAGTTATACAGGGCCTTGGTGAGACCACATCTGGAGTATTGTGTGCAGTTTTGGTCTCCTTATCTGAGGAAGGATGTTCGTGCCATGGAGGGAGTGCAAAGAAGATTTACTAGGCTGATTCCTGGGATGGCAGGATTGACGTATGAGAAGAGATTGGGTTGACTAGGCCTATATTCACTAGAGTTTAGAAGAATGAGAGGGGATCTCATTGAAACCTATAAAATTCGAACGGGACGAGACAGGCTAGATGCAGGGATGATGTTCCCGATGGCTGGGGAGTCCAGAACCAGGGGTCACAGTCTCAGGATACGGGGTATGCCATTTAGAACCGAGATGAGGAGAAATTTCTTCACTCAGAGGGTGGTGAACCTGTGGAATTCTCCACCGCAGAAGGCAGTGAAGGCCAAGTCATATATTCAAGCAGGAGACAGATATATTTCTTAATGCTAAAGGGATCAAGGGATATGGGAAGAAAGTGCGAACAGGGTACTGAATTAGACCGTCAGCCATGATCTTTTTTGAATGGCCTACTCCTGCTGCTATTTTCTATGTTTCTATGGTGTCATTTATGAATTTCCTACGGCTTCCACCTCTTAAACCCTGTTCACACAAGATGCTTGCATGATACTACAACTGCAGTTTGCATTTATATAGCACCTTTAACTTAGTGAAACGTCCCAGGGTACTTCACAGGATCATTATCAAGCAAGAAATGACACCAAGACAAACATTACCTGGAAAGAGATAGCCAAAAGACTGGTTAAAGAGGTAGGTTTTAAGCAGCATCTTAGAGGAGAGCGAGGGAATTCCAGAGCTTAGGGCCGAGGCAGCTGAAGGAACGGTCGCTAAGAGTGGGGCGAAGGAAGATGTATCAGCTTTAGCCACATGCACTTATTTCAGTAGAAAACACCTTACGCACACGTTCCTCAGGGTAGCGTCCGAGGCCCAATCAACTTAAGCTGCTTCATCAATGACCTTCCTTCAATCATAAGGTCAGAAGTGGGGATGTTCGCTGATTGCACAATGTTCAGCGCCATTCACGAACTCCTCAGATACTGAAGCAGTCCGTGTAGAAATGCAGCAAGACCTGGACAATATCCAGGCTTGGGCTAAGTGGTGAGTAACATTCGTGTCACACTAGTGCCAGGCAATGACCATCTCCAACAAGAGAGAATCTAACCATCTCCCCTTGACATTCAATTGCATTACCATTGCTGAATCCCCCACTATCAATATCCTGAGGGAGACCATTGACCAGAAACTGAACTGGAGTAGCCATATAAATACAAGAGCAGGTCAGAGGCTAGGAATTCTGCAGCAGTTAACTCACCTCCCCAAAGCCTGTCCACTGTTTACAAGGCACAAGTCAGGAGTGTGTGATGGAATACTCTCCACTTGCCTGGATGGGTACCGCTCCAACAACATCCAAGAAGCTTGACACCATCCAGGACGAAGCAGCCCGCTTGATTGTCACCCCATCCACAAACATTCACTCCCTCCACCACCGACGCACAGTGGCAGCAGTGTGTACCATCTACAAGATGCACTGCAGCAACGCACCAAGGTTCCTTAGACAGCACCTTCTGAACCCGCGACCTCTACCACCTAGAAGGACAAAGGGCATCAAATGGTTGGGAACACCACCACCTGCAAGTTCCCCTCCAAGCCACACACCATCCTGACTTGGAACTATATCACCGTTCCTCCATCGTCGCTGGGTCAAAATCCTGGAACTCCCTTCCTAACAGCACTGTGGGTGTATCTACCTCACATGGACTGCAGCGGTTCAAGAAGGTAGTTCACCACCACCTTTTCAAGGGCAATTAGGGATGGGCAATAAAAGCTGGCCTAGCCAGCGATGCCCACATCCCCATGAATGAATTAAAAAAACACAATACAGGTAAATGTATTTCACATGTGTATATTTACTGAACCAGCTCCCACCATTCAGTAACCAAAGAAGTAAAGTACTCAGTGATCAAAAAACACCCACACTTTCTGCTTTGCATCTTAGCATTTTACCAACAAACACACAAGAAGGTTAAAGTTCATTTGCTTATGCTGTGCAGATGGGAGTATTAAGATCACAGGCCTAATGATAATGCCTATTACTCATTTTTATTTTAAAATGTAATTAGCCACATTTGGATTCCCAATTGGTCACTTGTGGCTGGTGGCTAATGTATTGGATAACACTGCCAGAGGGTATGTGTACATTACATCTGTAGTATCAAGTTAGCAACAGTGTAAATGTAGCCTGAGTCTCCAGTCGGGCTGACTGGTACTAGAATAAAGCAGAGGGAGACAATAAGGAGTCAGTTCCGATCTTCACACCCAGCTTACACTCTGTACAGTTAATTCCAGTCTCTTCACAATCCTGTTGGCTCCAGAAAACGAGGCAGTAATATTGAGAAAATGCAACCGGATTTGGACCTGCCCACTTACCTTTCTAATTTTCTGGGGGGGGTGGGGTCGGGCTGGGGTGTGGGTGGGGTTTCTAATCCTATCTGAAACAAATGGGATCCTCATGATTAGATATAAATTGGGGCCATGTGAGGTCATTACAGCACTGACACGATTTTCCGACAAAACGCCCCAATAATGCCACTCCCAGATGCCATCAATAAACCATTGGTGATCGAGGAACACAGGGTCTGAAGGGGAAAAGGGGCTCTGTCCTCTCCTAAACCGGTCAACCAGGATCAACAGCACAGAATCCCCAAATCTTTGGGACATTACTTAAATGTGGATTTTTCTGCAGAATTTCTTTGGCAGTTTGGTTAGGCATGTAGGAACATAGGAATTGCTAGATGATAAAGACTAAGATCCAAATAATTCACCTTCCACGTTCTTTCACCTTCCTGATACAATAATTGAGTTGTTGACTAATCAGAATCTAATCTGTGTCTATCAATTAGTCTACAACAGACCAGACATGGGGTTGAATTTTTGTCGGGACAATTTTCAGGTCGCAACCCCGATCATCGCACTAGTGGGCCTCCCAGTAGCTGTTTCCCAGAGCAAATCAATTATGAATAAAAACAGAAAATGCTGGAAATACTCAACTGATCAGGCAGCATCTGTGGAGAGAGAAACAGAGTTAACGTTTCAGGTTGATGACCTTTCATCAGAACCTGTCTTCAAACCAGTTAAGAGCCCATCTCCCTGACCAGGTAGGGAGAGGGGGTGGGATAATGTGGCCATCTTGTCAGAGGAAAAGATTGCTAATTAGGGACCACAGCATGTTGCAGACAAGCTCATTCAGACAAAGATATCTTAGGCTGCAGAACCCACAGGAATGAAGAGGAGACCTGGGAAGGCTGTCATCCCACCACCCCCCCCCCCCCCACCCCCCCTCCCCACAAGTCCCTCACTCTTCCCTGGAGATCCTACTGGGAGATCTGAGGGACTGCTTTGAGGTGAGCTTTCCCAAAAACCTGGAACTCCTTCCCGAACAGCATGCTAGGTGTACCTACACCAGTTGGACTGCAGTGGTTTAAGAAGGAGGCTTACCAGCACCTTCTCAAGGGCAATGAGGGATGGGTAACAAATGCTGGCCTTGCCAGTGATACTCACATCCCATGAAATAATTTTTAAAAAAGGACCAGAAGACAGGGATAATCTCTGCAATTAAGCAGACATGGGCGGAAATGGCTGAGCACTGAATTTCTATGCAACCGGGTCTTCCAGGGAGGGATTATGTGTGGACCTAGGTGGCATCTCTCTGTCGGCAGCTCATCATGCCATCAGGTAGGTCATCGATGCCATTTTCAGGAGGGCAGGGGACTACACCCACTTTGACACAGATGGGCCTGCACAGGCACAGAGGGCATTGGGTTCAGCCTCCATTGCTGGATTCTCACAGGTGCAGAGCATTTCGATTGCTCCCATGTGACCATCAAGGCACCCAGCAACCTGCCAGTGAGATCCAACAACAGGAAGGGCTTCCACTTCCTCAACGTCCAACTGGTCTGTGACCACAATAAGCTTCCTCCATGTGTGTGCTCACTTTCCTGGCAGCTGCCATGGCTCCTTCAACATCTGCCAGTTCAGGCTTCCTCGGTACTTTATTCCATCCCCCTAAGTGCATGGATGTATCCAACAGAAATCACTTGAAGAGATGCCTACTGACCCCTCTATGGGAGCCCCAGACAGAGGCACAGAGGCGAAACAACCAATGCCACCTAATCAGCAGGCCAACCATTGAGCAGGCCATCGGGTTTCTGAAGATGCAGTTCTGGTGCCTTGTCCCTTCAATACCCTCCTGCAAGGGTCTTGGTCATTGTGGTGGTCTGCTGTGCTCTCTCCAGAGAGGTGTGGACCTTGAGGACAGTGAGGTCCGGGAAGGAGACAGTTCACCGGAGAAGATGCAGGAGGTAAGGGGTGGCCTTCTCCTGCCACCCTCTGCGAAGAAGACCCCCTTTTCTCCCTCACAGCCTCCAGCATTAGATCCAGGTGACCATCGATGAAGCGAGGGTTTGCCCTGCCCCTAGTGCCAGGCCTCCAGTTCCCCTGTGACATGTCACTTCCCTCTGGTTCTGTGGAAGGCAGATCTCACCCTTAGGACAACCAGCAGCCTCAGTGATGGCTGCTGTGGAAGTCTACATGAGCCCACTCTTGATCTGAACCACTGCCATTTTCAATCCCACTGGCTCTAAGACAACAGGAAACCTGTCTCCATACCGATTAAGGGTTTACCCATTTGAAAATTACAATCTGAATCAGATTCCCACAGGAGGCAGGTTTCTGACCCAAAACCAGACCCGGTTCCTGTTTTCTGCCTCCATAATGAAAATCCAGCCCCTTGTCGCGCACCAGCAATACATAACTGCCTGCTCCACAGTGAAGTTGTTCTTGCATCATGAGGATGCAGATGTCAGCAGCGAGCTGCCATCAGAGCCTGAGCCTCATAAGTCACTGGAGCACGTGCTGTCGGGATCACTGGCCTTTAGACCCTCTGTTGGGAGTCTGGCCTCCTTCCGCCTACATATAGATGACCATCCCCTCTGCCCCTTCTGGCTGTGAAAAAGGCAGCTAATGCTGCTGTTGGTGCAGTTGGTGGAGCATATTGCAGGGGAAAGCCCCCTGCCCTAGACCCTCAGCAAAGGGGGATGGTGGAGCTGCATAAGCTGCTCCCATGCTGCTCTGAAGGCTGGCAGCAGGGAAGTGCACCTGAGGTTGGGTGAAGTGCTGGTCAGGTGAACTGCTTTCCAGGCAGTTGGTGCTCACCTGCCAAGCAGTGATAGCATTTTCTGGCAGAATCAGTGCTGTGAAAGACAGCCTCTCAGCCTGTCCACTTCTGTAGCTGAACAGCGCAACTTATCAAAGCCTTCACAGCTTCTCAGTTTCACTGAGGCAGTTCTTCCTGCTGTGCTTCCACCTTCTCCACCAACTCACCTCCACAAGCATGGGAAGATTCCCCCCCATGAGGTGAAGAAAGCCCCAGTGGTGGAGAGCTTTGGAACCATAGGTCCAAAATTACCTGTTTGGCTCCTGGTCAAGCAAAATCTTGATTTTAAAATTCTCATCCTTGTTTTCAAATCCCTCCATGTCCTCACCCCTCCCTATTTCTGTAATCTCCTCCAGCCCCACAACTCTTCAAGATGTCTGCGCTGCTCTAATTCTGGCCTCTTGTGTATCCCTGATTTTGATCGCTCCACCATTTGGTGGCCGTGCCTTCAACTGCCTGGGCCCTAAGCTCTGGAATCCCCTCTCTACATCTCTCTGGCTCTCCACCTCGCTTTCCTCCTTTAAGACACCCCTTAAATCCTACCTGTTTGACCAAGATTTTGGTCATCTGACCGAATATCTTCTTTTGTGGGCCAGGGTCAAACTTTGTTTTATAATGCTCCTGTAAAGCACTTTGGGATATTTTATTACATTAAGGGGCTATATAAATATAAGTTGTTGTTGCTCCTCCCAAGCAAGTTACACTCACCACACGTTAACCCAAAATGTTTTTTCTGAAATCAATCTATCCAATTTTCTTTTGAATGAATCAATACAATCTCTTCCACCGTCTCCTTTGTGAGCCTGTTCCATACATTGACCACTCGCTCACTGAAATATTGACCCTGATTTTATCTGGGAAACGGGTTGGGAGCAGGTAAGGGTGGTGGAGGAGGTTCCACTATTGCATGGGAAACCCGGCAGTATGTTCAGTGCATTTGTCAGTGGCTTTTTAATGCAACACTTCGTTATTATTTTACTTCCAGGTTTCCTGTCCAATTAGCGGCAGCAGGTGTGATTGGGACCCACATGATGCAATCTCAATTCCAGTATTTTAAGGGACAATGCAAAGATACAATTTGGAGATGTTGGAGTTTAAGAGAAGAGAAACCATAGCAAAATTACAGCACTGAAGGAGGCCATTCAGCCCATTGTGTCCATGCCAGCCGAAAAAACTAGCCGCCCAATCTAATTCCACCTTCCAGCACCTTGTCCATAGTTACAACACTTCAGGTGCATGTCCAGGTACCTTTTAAAAGAATTGAGGGTTTCTGCCTCCACCACCACTCTCTGGGATGAAAAAGTTTTTCCTGATGTCCTCTCTAATCCTCCTACCAATCACCTTAAATCTGTGCCCCTGGTAATTGACCTCTCTGCTCAGGGAAACAGGTCCTTCCTGTCTATCTAGGCCCCTCATAATTTTGTACACCTCAATTAAGTCACCCCTCAGCCTCCTCTATTCTAAGGAAAACAACCCTAGTCTATCCAATCTTTCCTCATAGCTGCAACCTTTGAGTCCTGGCAACATTCTTGTAAATCTCCTCTGTACTCTCTCCAGAGCAATTATGTCCTTTCTGTAATGTGGTGACCAGAACTGTACGCAATACTCCACCTGTGGCCGAACCAGAGTTTTATACAGTTCCAGCATTACATCCCTGCTTTTGTATTCTATACCTCGGGCAATAAAGGAAAGCATTCCATATACCTTCTTCACCACTTTATCTACCTGTCCTGCCACCTTTAGGGACCTGTGGACATGCACTCCAAGGTCTGTCACATCTTCTATCATTCTCAGTATCCTCCGTTTATTGTGTATTCCCTCACTTTATTTGCCCTCCCCAAGTGCATTACCTCACACTTCTCCGGATTGAATGCCATTTGCCACTTTTCCGCCACTCAACCAAACCATTGATATCATTCTGGAGTCTACAGCTATCCTCTTCACTATCAACTACACGGCCAATTTTTATATCATGAGCAAATTTCCCAATCATGCCTCCCATGTTTAAGTCCAAATCATTAATATATACCACAAACAACAAGGGACCCAACACTGAGCCCTGTGGAAAGCCACTGGAAACAGCTTTCCATTCACAAAAACATCCGCCGCCTACTACCCTTTGTTTCCTGTCACTGAGCCAATTTTGGATCCAACCTGCCACATTCCCCTGTATCCCATGGGCTTTCATTTTACTGACCTGTCAAATGCCTTACTAAGATTCATGAAGACCACATCCACTGCACTACCCTCATCAATCCTCCTTGTTACTTCCTCAAAGAATTCAATTAAGTTAGTAAGACATCCATACTGACTGTCCCTGATCTGTCCGTGACTTTCTAAGTGGCAGTTTATCCTGTCCCTCAGAATTGATTCTAATAATTTATCCGCCACCAAGGTCAAACTGACCAGCCTATAATTATTTGGCCTATCCCTTGCACCCTTTTTAAACAATGGTATAACGTTTGCAGACCTCCAATCCTCTGGCACCTCGCCCATATCCAGTGAGGATCTGAAGATGATCCTCAGCGCATCCGCTATTTCCTCCCCGGCTTCCTTTAACAACCTGGGATGCAATCCATCCAGCCCTGGTGATTTAACCACTTTCAAGGATGTCAGACCATCTTGTACTTCCTCTCTCATTATGCTAATTGTATCTAATATTTCACACTCCTCCTCTTTTACTACAATGTCTGCATCATCCTTCTCCTTTGTGAGGATGAGGAGGCAAAAAACTCATTAAGAACCCTCCCCACATCATCTGCATTCATATGTAAGCTCCCTTGTACATCTCTGATAGGCCCTACCCTTTCCTTAGTTATCCTCTTGCTCTTAATGTATTGATAAAACATCTTTGGGTTTTCCTTGATTTTACCTGCCAATATTTTTTCATGTCCTCTCTTTGCTTTTCTAATTTCCTTTTTTACTTCACCTCTGCACTTTCTATACTCCTGTAGGCTTTCTAAAGTATTAAGTTTTTTGTGATCATCATAAGCTTTCTTTTTCTGCTTCAACATACGCTGTAAGCCTCTAGATAACCAGGGGGCTCGAGATTTGGCCGTATCACCCTTTACCTTTGTGGGGACAAGCCTACACTGTGCCTGTAGAATCTTGCTTTTGAATGCCTCCCACTGGTTTGCCACTGATTTTCCTTCCCGTAGATGTATCCAGTCCACTTTCGCCAGATCACTTCTCAGTTTTGTAAAATTTGACTTCTTGCCAATTTAGAACTTTAACTCCTGTCTTATCTTTGTCCTTTTCCATTATTATGCTATCTCCAAAATGGTCACCCACTGCTACTTCATCTACTTGCCCAGCGTCTTACCGAAGACTAAATCTAGAATTGTGTCCCCTCTCGGGCTTGTTACATGCTGGCTAAAAAGGTTCTCTTGAATGCAGTTCAAAAATTTTGTGCCCTCTGTGCCCTTCACATTGTTTGTATTCCAGTTGATATTAGGGTAGTTGAAATCCCCAACTATTATTACCTTATAGTTTTTACACTCAAATTTGCCTATATATTTGTTCCTCTATCTCCCTCTCACTATTTGGGGGTCTATAGTACACTCCTAGTAGTGTGGCTGCCCCATTTTTATTTCTGATCTCCACCCATATGGCCTCATTTGATGATTCATTTAGCATACCATCCCTCCTCACAGCTGTTATTGATTCCTTAACCATTAATGCTACACCCCCTCCTTTTTTCCCCCCTCTCTATCCCGTCTGAAAACTCTATATCCAGGGATGTTGAGTTGCCATTCTTGCCCCACTTTAAGCCAAGTTTCTGTTATAGCAACAATATCGTGTTGCCATGTGTCTATGTGCCCTCAGCTCATCGGCTTTATTTACTATACTCCTTGCATTTAAATAAATACCTTTTAACACGGCCAAATTCCTGTGCTGCACACTTTTTAACCTTCGCTTCTTCTGTCTTTCCGAGCCACTGGCTAATTTTCTGCCTTTCGTTCCCTGGCCTGAAATTGTCCTATCTGAAACTGCGCTCAGGTTCCCAACCCAGAGATAGTGGATGCATTGGCTATAATCTTCCAAAATTCCCTAGATTCTGGAAAGGTTCTTGTATGAAGATCGTTTTGTGATTGCACCCCAGCTGCACATTGATGGAGTGTAAGCCCATTGCAGTTTACGAACACTCCTGGGTGATCTGTGGGTGCCCAGAGTGCCACGTTTTTGCATTTGATGGCACCCTGCACCTATGGGAAGACAGCCAGAGACACAAACTCAAGCACCTGCTCATTCTGACTGGCATCATCAGGCAAAGTTGATATAACTGCTGGCCCTGGCAAGCAAGTCATCAGTGACCTACCTATTGCACTAACTGGGAAATGCTGCTTATGTTTCCGACAGAGCCCTGGAAGGAGTCAGAGGCAAAACAGCTGAGGTCAGTGGTGACTTTGACAGCCACTGGTGAAGTGCAGCCACCAGGCCAAGCAAACTGCAAATGTCTAGCATCACCTGACACGACAATCTGAGTCTGCTGAGACTGTGCTGTTCCAACATGTTAAAGAAGCTGATTATCTGTGTATAGACCTTGTGTGGTGGGTATTGCGTCCTTGCGAGCTGCTGTCCTCTCTCCTGTGCAGCTACAGGTTTTGACCAGCGGGCTGTGGGTGCTGCTCATGGTGCTGTTGCTTGGCCCTCATCGGAGATCGAATCTAAGGCAGCATAAGTGGCACACATCCTGATCTGATAGATCGGAGCTCTGAAGTATTGAAGAGACTGCCAAGGTGTCTAAAGTAAACTTACAGCAGTACCCTTTCCCACCAGCTGGTAAAGAAAGCAGCTGGCAGTACTGAGTATGAGCACCATAGTTCCATAGTTCCCTGAGTTTGATTGACCCCCCCCCCCCCCGCCAATTGCTGCTGTGTTCTCATCTTGTTTTCATTGGCGAGTTTCAAGAAGTTTGGGAAACCCGCGGATTACATGTTAAATTGAAAAATCGGTGTTGTTACGACTGAGATGGGAGGACTGTGCTGTTTATTCTAGTCCCACTTCTCCACAGGCCACAACATATATTTAAAATGTCTCACTTACTGTTACGGTCAGTCATATGCTCTATTTTTCCCGGGATAAAACACACTAACCAGGTTTCTTTAATAGAGAACGACATTATCAGTTTATTATAAAACAAGTCTTAACCAGTAATGAAGTAAAGCATAAACACACAGATTGAAATATTAAAGTTCCCTTTTTTCCTTAACCCTTTACACTCACACACATACACCAGTTAACTGGAAAATAAAGGGATTTTTGTTTATAGACCTTATAGGCAAAAAAAAACACTTGGGCTGAATACTTGCTCATTCTTGAAGAAGCAGCAGATGAGGTATGTTGTGTTCCAAAACTGGTATACAGTCTGGCCTCAGAGTACACACAGACGAGTCACTGGGATCTTTTAGAACAGTTCTTTTCAGGCGGCATTGAGAATTAATTGAGCAGGCTTTTCTTCAAAGACAGAAGACGAGATGAGTTGACACACTGGACTTCTCAGGGTCTTTTAGAAAGGTGCTGGAAAGCTGATCTGGGTTGTGGTCTTCTCTCCTTAGAAGTTCTCTCCCTTTTTATACTGTTCAACCCCAACTTAAAACAGTGGTGGCACAGTGGCGCAGTGGTTAGCACCGCAGCCTCACAGCTCCAGCGACTCGGGTTCAATTCTGGGTACTGCCTGTGTGGAGTTTGCAAGTTCTCCCTGTGTCTGCGTGGGTTTCCTCCCACATACCAAAGACTTGCAGGTTGATAGGTAAATTGGCCATTAGCAATTGCCCCTAGTATAGCTAGGTTATAGGGACAGGTGGGGATGTGGTAAGAATATCGAATTAGTGTAGGATTAGTATAAATGGGTGGTTGATGGTCGGCACAGACTTGGTGGGCCGAAGGGCCTGTTTCAGTGCTGTATCTCTAAACTGAACTAAACTAAAAGCGAAACAAACAAGAAGTCAACCTTTTGACCTCCATCAATCTTGACCTGTCACTTCTTTGTAAACAACTTCTCCAGGTGTCCAAAGTTCTCTGTTGTTTATTGAGCTGGAAGTCAGATGGTTTCCCAGAAAGGCTTGATTTCCTCACAAGACCTCTCAGTGTCCCTTTTAAAAAACATTTCCAGGGACTGTTTTTCAAAGTCAAGTGGCCTTTACATGACCCCCTTTGAAAACCCCAAAGTAACATTTCTTCAATCTTTCAACAATGAATCCTCAAAAAATATATTAACAGAGCACTGAGGCACTTTTGTAATAATATTAATATCACACTAATTGAGGGAGTTGCATGCATGCAGTTTAACATGCTGGAATGAAACCCGGAAGTTGGTGGTTGGATGGTTTCCTAACGCGCTGTCAATTATATCGCCCTTAATCCCCCACCTGCTCCTAAACACATGTGCTGTTCTATATTAAAATTCCTAAAACTCCCCCCAATGTTTCCTCATTTTAGTTCTGAATTTACCTCTGCAAGCACAGGCTGTGTCCTCTGGTCCGACTGTCCTGGATACAGTGAAACAGTTCGTTATGCTGTACATTATCCAGTCCATTTAGAGTCCTATAAAGATCAATAATGTCATCTCTCAACCTTCTCTTTTCCAGTGAGAACATGCCCAATTTATACAATCACTCCTCATAATCCAATCCCTCCATTCCTTCAATCATTCTTGTTACTCTTTTCTGTGTCCTCTCAACAGCAATGAAAAGGCAGGGATTTCCTGCCTCCCATGAGTGCTGTTCACACTGGAGGCTGAGCCACATTATGCAAATTAAGGGGGAGCCCAGACAATGGTACGAATCTGCCTTTTGGCCTGACTGGGCATGGATCTCACTCCTTGCCCTGTCCAGCTCCCACCAGTTTTACAGATGGACATGTATTGTCAGTGTGATGTCTAAACCACTTGACACCAACACTCGACTTGCAGTATGAACGCTCACCATTGTTGCACATCGTAGAAAAGGTGCAGGATTTGAAAGTGAACTTAGAGCTCTGTCCTAACGGTTGCCTGGTCACCGGTACTATTGGCTCAAAGCTGACCAGCACAGGCCCTGAGATTGGGGCCAGATTCTCACTTTGCGTTACCTGTAAAACAAAGTACTTAAAATGATAAAGAATGAAAGATTTGCATTTATATAGCACCTGTCACAACCTTAAGATGTCCTAAAGAACTTTGCAGCCAATGAAGTACTTTTGAAGTATAGTCACTGTTGTAATGTAGGAAATCCTGAAGCCGATTTGCACACAGCAAGCTCCCACTACACACATCACCTACTTTTAGGTGTCGGTTGATGGATAAATATTGGCCAGGACATTGGGGAGGATTCCCCTGTTCTTTGAAAGTGCCTTGGGACCTACAACATTGCTGCACTCCCTCTGTGATGCCAGATTAGTTTGTGTGTTCAAGTCTCTAGGATCGGACTATGAACTAATGTCCTGCTGACTCTGGGTGCTACTGCACTGAGCCAAGACCGAAACAAAATAATAACTCCCATCACTTATTTGTTGTGTTGCCTCTGAATGTGTTCATTATCAGTACTATAATATTGGGCTGAGTTTTAAATTGAAGGCAGGAAGTGGGTCAATAACCTCATCCGGCTGCTAAGGTGAGGAGCTGAAGACCTTGGGGGAGAGCTGCCACATCTGAGGAGGAGGAGGAGCCTCAGAGGATCCACCGTTACATCATTTCCCGCCACCCTCCTCCAGCGCAGATACTCTCATGTTGGTGGGTTGTCACACACATTTAGATTTGGGCACACAAGCTGGTGAGCTCATCACAGATGCACCCATGCAGCTAACTGAGGCTATGACAGCCCAGGCCACTATGGGAGGTCAGGCCTATGCTGAGCCCCAGGCTGATGGCATGCCTCTGGTGATGGTGACAATATGGTAAATGCTGCAGCTGCAGAGAGAGGTCAGGCAACATCTGGCAGAGATGCCAAAGGCTCTGTGTACGCAAGCACAGACAATGGAGGAGTCCATTCAGGTCTTGGGTGCTGCACTGTCTCTGCCGGTGCGCATCTGGATTTTTCCATTGAGAGAGGCTCATGGAGAGCCAGATCCAGCAGACTAATCAGTGGTTACTGAAGATGCGTGTAGATCTGCACACAATAGCTTTGTCCCTGAGCTCCATGCAGTGGTGGCAAGGTGAGAGGGGGACAAGGCACATATAGTCTCCACCAGGACGACATCTCTCAGGTCAGCAGGGAGGTACAGGTGTGCCTTATAAGGAGGGAGGAGTGGCTGCCTTCCACATTTGGGTTTCCTCTCAGGGTGCTCCTGGTGTGGGCAGTAGCTCCAAAGTCCCTCTTTTACTGACACCAGTGCCTCCATCAAATCTGCCTACAGAGGTAGTCCCTGTACCTTTGCAGGAGGCTTTCAATGTGCCAGGGCCCTCCAGCTCTCAGGCAGTCAGGGGACAGCCACCAAGGTCATCCCAAGCCAGGGGGCAGCAAGCTCAGCAGCCTGCCTCCACCTCAGCTGACAGCACAGGGGGAGCACCACATAGGAGCACCTGGAAAAGCTTTAAAAAGTGCACCTAGGTGCACTTAGAGGGTCATTGATGAAGATGCAGTCGAAATGGGTGGTAGTGTGTTTGGTGTGACATGGAATAAAATAATGATGTTCACTCACCAGGTCTCCTTTCTGTTGTTGATGCCCTTTGGGAATTCATTTGAAACCTTCCTCCCAAGAGGCTGGAAGCGAGGCACCAAGCCCCAAGTGCTCAATGCTTCGGCCTTGCCACTGTGCAATGTGCACCTGGGTACTGCAGTATAGGAACATAGGAACAGGAGTAGGCCATTCAGCCTCTCGAGTCTGTCCCTCCATTCAATAAGATCATCGCTGATCCGTGGCCTAACTCCATATACCTGCCTTTGGCCCATATCCCTTAATATTTTTGCTTAACAAAAATCTATCTATCTCAGAGTTAAAATTAACAACTGTTCTAGCTTCAACTGCTGTTTGTGGGAGAGAGTTCCAAACCTCTACCACCCTTTGCGTGAAGAAGTGCTTCCTAACATCTCTCCCGAACGGTCTGGTCCTGATTTTTAGACTATGCCCCCTAGTTTTAGAATCTCCAACCAGTGGAAATAGTTTATCTTTATCTAGCCTGTCTTTTCCTGTTAATATCTTGAAGACTTCAATCAGATCACCCCTTAACCTTCTAAATTCTAGCGAAAACAGGCCTAATCAAGGTCAGAAGTGGGGATGTTCGCTGATGATTGCACAATGTTCAGCACCATTCGTGACTCCTCAGATACTGAAGCAGTCCGTGTAGAAATGCAGCAAGACCTGGACAATATCCAGGCTTGGGCTGATAAGTGGCAGGCAATGACCTCTCCAACAAGAGAGAATCTTAACCATCTCCCTTTGACATTCAACAGCATTACCATCGCTGAATCCCCCACTATCAACATCCTAGGGGCTACCATTGACCAGAAACTGAATTGGAGTAGCCATATAAATACTGTGGCAACAAGAGCAGGTCAGAGGCTAGGAATCCTGAGACGAGTAACTCACCTCCTGACTCCCCAAAGCCTGTCCACCATCTACAAGGCACAAGTCAGGAGTGTGATGGAATACTCTCCACTTGCCTGGATGGGTGCAGCTCCAACAACACTCAAGAAGCTCGACACCATCCAGGACAAAGCAGCCCACTTGATTGGCACCCCATCTACAAACATTCACTCCCTCCACCACCGACGCACAGTGGCAGCAGTGTGTACCATCTACAAGATGCACTGCAGCAACGCACCAAGGCTCCTGAGACAGCACCTTCCAAACCCGCGATCTCTACCAACTAGAAGGACAAGGGCAGCAAATGCATGGGAACACCACCACCTGCAAGTTCCCCTCCAAGTCACACACCATCCTGACTTGGAACTATATCGCCGTTCCTTCACTGTCGCTGGGTCAAAATCCTGGAACTCCCTTCCTAACAGCACTGTGGGTGTACCTACCCCAAATGGACTGCAGCGGTTCAAGAAGGCAGCTCACCACCACCTTCTCAAGGGCAATTAGGGATGGGCAATAAATGCTGGCCTAGCCAGCGACGCCCACATCCCTGAATGAATTAAAAAAAAAAAATTTGTGTAATCTCTCCTGGTAACTTAACCCCTGTAGTCCAGGTATCATTCTTGTAAACCTACGTTGCACTCCCTCCAAGGCCAATATATCCTTCCTAAGGTGTGGTGCCCACAGCTGCTCACAGTACTCCAAGTGGGGTCTAACCAGGGTTTTGTACAGCTGCAGCATAACCTCTATGTCTTTATACTCCAATCCTCTAGATATAAAGGCTAGCATTCCATGAGCCTTTTTGATTATTTTCTGCACTTGCTCGTGGCATTTTAAAGATCTATGCACCTGAACCCCCAAGTCTCTTTGGACATCCACTGTACTTAACCTCTTCCCATTTAGAAAGTACCCTGCTGTATCCTTTTTTGGTCCAAAATGGATAATCTCACACTTGCCCGCATTGAAATCAATCTGCCACAGTTTTGCCCATGCACCTAGTCTGTCAATATCTCTTTGCAATTTAATGCTATCATCTAGACTGCCTACAATGCCACCTAACTTTGTATCATCAGCAAATTTGGATATATGACTTACTATGCCATCATCCAAGTCGTTAATGAATAATGTGTGTAGAAGGAAGGAGGTGACAACAGGGCTGCTTAAAGGTCAGGCTTTATTGCTACGGTTTTAGAAAGTGGTTAGGCTCAAAGGACATCTCGTGCCTCCCTTGCGCTTATCTCATAGCGCCTTTCTTGCTGTACCTGGAGTCCTCCATCAGGCACTGCCTGGGCAGCATCCTGTTCTGCATCCTCTTCATTGGAGGAGGCCTCTCGCTGTACAATATCCTCACTGGTCAATGCCGCCCCCTCTGTAGCAGGTTGTGCAGTTCCCAGCAAACCGCCATGATATATCAACCCCTTGCTTGGGCATACTGAAAGGCTCCACCAGATCGATCTAGGCAACTGAATCTCATCTTGAGTAGACCAATGAGCTGATAGATGGTTGCTTGGGTTGACCCATGGCAGGTGTTGTACCTTTCCTCTGCAATCTTGCGTTGGTTCCTCACAGGCGTTAGAAGCCATGTCCTCAGTGGGTAGCCCTTGTCTCTAAGGATCCATCCCTGAAGGCGCATGGGCGCAAGGCAAACATCTGGCATCTGAGTCTGCCAGACTCAGAGGCATCGTGGCTACTTCCCAGGAATCGTGCACACACCTGTAAGATCCGTTTGCAGTGGTCATAGACCAGTTGCACGTTGAGGGAGTGGAAACTGTTAGAGAAACTTCCAAGCTTGTTTGTGAAGAAGACACTGAAACTAGGAAGCTTGGGTAGAGACTGTTTATTGCTTGTCACAGAGCTTACTTCTCCACTCCTAATTACACCCAGCCAGTGCTGGCTATTTATATATACACATTTGAGTACAATTAACTACTTAACACCCAACACCTGTTCACCCTATTACCATCAACTACCAGGTATTTAACATCCATTAACAGAACTTTAGACCTTAACAGAAGCCCTTCTGATTAATGAAGGCAGCAGGCTGGTCCATGGGAGCCTTGTTGGTCACATGCGTACGGCCAGTGACACCCTGCACTGGAGGAATCCTGCGATGATCCCAAATCCTCTCGCCCTCTCAGCTTGACTGTTTGGATTGGTGCAGAAGTGCGCATAGTCGCCCACCCTTCTGAGCAGTACATTGGTGACCTCCTTGATGCACTGATGCAGCGCAGACTGGGGAATTCCACACATGTCTCCAGTGGATCCCTGGAATGATCCGGTGGTGTAGAGGTTGAGTGCCACCAAGTCCCATGGAACTCAGCGCATCCTGCATCATGGCACACAGATCAGTGACGGCCTTCCTGGTGAGGCACAATCTTCAGAGATACAGCCTCTCGGACATCTGCAGGTAGTTGAACCACTGCTGGTAGACCCTCTGTGGAGGGTAGCTTCTTCTGCATGTAGGAGGCAGCTGGTGTGTTCCTCTGCATCCTCCTACAGCCTCCCGTGCCCGAGGCTGGCCCTCCTGTGTGTCCCCAGATGGCGGTTGTGCCCATGCCGGTTGATGCTGCTCCCTCCCTCTCTGCTGCTCCTCCTCCTGCTCAACAGAGCCTTGAAATCAGGGTGAATGAGGCCCATGAGAGGTTGCTTCTCCCTGAGTACAAGGCCTTCAAGCCAAACAGACCCTCCCCCTCCCCTTACTTGTGACCTCCGATGAGGTGGCACTGCCCCAATGGCAGCCTGGTATTGGCTCCCCTGCAGGGCTGGCACCTTGGTTCCCCAAACAGTGTTTCACAACTCCCCCTTTCCTCCAACCTTCCTCTCAAGTGACGCTGCCTCACTCAATGGCTTCCCAGTGAAGCCAACACTGAGCTCCCATCTCCGTGTCACCGCCTTTCACCAGGCGAGGCCCTTGAGGCCCCGTGGTTCCCATGCACCATCAGTTAAATTCAAAACAGAGAATAAAATTGCTGTGTGTTGTGATGATAAGTACCGTAATTGCCTTCCCGCCTCGTGGATGTGCGAAGTCTGCCCACCATGTCAGCCGCCAACAGTAAAATCTAGAAGGGATGTCTCGACGTTGGACCTCTGGTCCATGTCTTCCATCCCTTTTTTATGCCCATCCCCGATCTGTACCTGTCTCAAACAGTCCCTTAAAATTCAGCCCATTGTTTCTTAAAAGATATTTAAGAGCCCACACAGGCTTTCTCACATTTTTGCGCTAGTGAAAGCAGTGCTAATTAATGTGTTTCTCTTGCATCACAAAGAATGATGCACTAATAATATACAGGATGACACGTTAGAACATTCAGAAATTATTGTTTGTGTTAGACAGACAGTATGAAAAATATGGGCCCCATAGACCATGAATTCGACATGAACCAAAAGTATGTTGTGAATTCAATAGATCCCACAATTTTGGCACATACTGGACAATTAAAAGATATACTGGCAAAGATTTATGTAAACCACTACATATCTTAAATTGGTTTGGTCCAATTTATTTTGCTCAGCTTTCAGTTTAGCTGTTCTGCTGGATTGTGAAACAAAGAACTAACAATAGGGAACATTTGAATTCATAAGGACAACTTGCATTTATTGTAACCTAGAAAAATTCCCCGAAGCGCTATGTGGAGCCGAGCCAAAGGAGGGGCAACCAAAAACTAAGCCAAAGAGGTGGGTTTTAAGGAGGGTCTTGAAGGAGTGAGGGAATTCCAAAGTGTAGGGCCTAGACAGCTGAAGGCACGGCCAACAATGGTCGGGCGAAGAAAGAGGGGTTGCACAAGAGGTCAGAGGCAGAAGGATTGTCAGGCTGGAGAAGTTTACAGGGATAGGGAGAGATGGGGGTCATGAAAGGATTTCAACATAAAGATGAGAGTTTTAAATTGGAGGGCTTGGCCCTGGAGCAATGAACCCGTACAGGTTGGTGAGGGCAAAAGTGATGGGGATACGGGCAGCAGAGTTTTGGATGAGCTGAAGTTTATCGATCTTGCTAGGAGTGCCTTGGAATAGTTGAGTCTGGAGGAAATAAAGGCATGGATGCAGTTTACAGCAGCAGATAGGTTGAGGCAGGAGCAGAGACAGGCACCATTAAGGAGGTGGAACTAGGCGCCCTTTGTGATGGAGAGGATATGGAGTTGAGTGTTCAGCTTAAGGTCACATAGGGTTGAATTTAGAGATGTTTTAATTTCTAAGTGGTCATTGTGGCTCATTGGGTATCATTCTTCCTCTGAACTGAAAGGATATAAAGATGGAGAAAGATGTAAAACGAACTGTTGACTCGCTATCACCTGATTTACATTATCACATGAAGTCAAGATCTAGCACCATGTTAGTGGGTGACTGGAGAAACATATAGGCCAGACTGGGTGAGGTTGGCAGGTCTTAGTGAGCCACCTGGGTGTTTACAACAATCCAACAACTTCTGTGTCCTGGCCAATAGTCTCTCACTGCACTCTGCCCCAAGACTACTTCAAAATGTGAGTATTGAGGATCAATTTGCTGATGTCTTTGGAGTGGAGATTGAACCATGAGCTTCTGACTCAGAGGAGAGAAGAGGAAGGCGCACCTGTACTGGAGAGACGTGTTGCACCTGAATCAAGTCTGGACCAATGTTCTTGCTGAGAGATTAACTAGTACTGTGAGGAAGGGTTTCAACTAATTTGGCAGAGGGAGGGGAAGCAGAAAATACATAAAAGAGTAGTACTGAGATCAGAGGACTGTGAAATATAAACAGCAGTAAAATTAGAAATATCCCAAAAATTGCAGCGACCAGATTGAGGAAAATAGCAAATGCGACGATGGAGGTATTTAAATTGTATCTATGTCAATGTCCATGGTGTAACTAATAAGGTAAATTCCCATGTGAGATTATGACGTGGTTGCATTAACAGAGACATGGCTCAAAAAAGGCTTCATTGAAACATGCAAGATTCTGAAGGGACTGGATAGGGTAGCCACTGAGAGATTGTTTCCGCTGGTTGGGGAATCTAACACATGGGGCCAATCATTTAGGATTGAGATGAGGAGAAATTACTTCACTCAAAGGTTTGTGAATCTTTGTGATTCTCTACCCCAGAGGATTGTGGATGTTCCGTGGTTGAATACATTTAAGGCTGGAATAGACTGATTTTTGGTCTCTCAGGGAATCAAGGGATATGGGGAATGGGCAGGAAAGTGGAGTTTTTTTTTCAATTCATCCATGGGATGTGGGCGTCGCTGGCTAGGTCAGCATTTATTGCCCATCCCTAATTACCCTTAAAAAGGTGGTGGTGAGCTGTCTTCTTGAACCGCCGCAATCCGTGGGAGGTAGGTACACCCACAGTGCTGTTTGGAAGGGAGTTCCAGGATTTTGACCCAGCGACAGTGAAGGAACGGCAATATAGTTCCAAGTCTGGATGGTGTGTGACTTGGAGGGGAACTTGCAGGTGGTGGTGTTCCCATGCATTTGCTGCCCTTGTCCTTCTAGGTGGCAGAGGTCGCGGGTTTGGAAGGTGCTGTCTAAGGAGCCTTGGTGCGTTGCTGCAGTGCATCTTGTAGATGGTACACACTGCTGCCACTGTGCGTCGGTGGCGAAGGAGATAGATGAACAAATTTGTCAATAAATTTCAAATGTGTGCAACAAAAATATAATAGTGCTTTTAAGAGTCTTGATTACCCTAGTACAGACTGGGAAAAACATTCTGTTAAGGGTAGGGAAGGAGAGGAATTTGTGAAATGTGTACAGGAGAACTTTCTCAGTCAATATGTCTCCAGTCCAACAAGGAAGGAAGCAGTGTTGGATCTGGTTCTGGGAAATGAAATAGAACAAGTGGAGTGTGTTACAGTAGGAAGTCATCTAGCTAACAGCATAATTTTGTTTAAAATAATTATGAAAAGAGATCTGAATATATTGAAGGCAAAAATGCTTAACTGGGGAACAACCAATTTCAATAATCTAAAAAGGAACCTAACACAGGTAGATAGGAAAAGGGAATTGCAGGTGACATATATCAGAAAGCAAGAATAGAACTGGAGCCAATTTTTACACACTTTAATAAGCATTTATTTATAGAAACACACATTACTAACATGAACCTCCCAACCCAATAAACATAGTTTCAGTCTGTTCCTATTTACAGGAGCACAAGTGATCTCCAGTTATTCCCACCACCTGCATATAACTAAATATAATTATTCACAGATTCCCTTCTCTCTCTTTAAATAAAAAATAGAATTGATGGGCTGAATTTTTAGGGACCCCTGAAGGAGGGGGAGCCCCGAAAATACCGACGCTGGGGGCCAATCCCAACTACGTCAATAATCACCAGAGTGAGAGAACAGCGGGTCAGGAATCCCACTCTCCTCCCCATGGAGGTCAATTAAAGTTGTTAAGAAGCTCATTCAGAGCTTGTTGAAGGGGGAGGGTATAATATTTAAAGGGATGAACAGGGTTTAGAAGCTAAAATAAAAGCAAAATACTGCAGATGCTGGAAATCTGAAATAAAAACAAAGTGCTGGAAATACTCAGCACGTTAGGCAGCATCTGTGGAGAGAGAAGCAGAGTTAACATTTCAGGTCTGTAACTTTTCATTAGAAGATTTAGAAGCTGTCAGTTTCTGAACAGCTGAGGGAGGCGGGTACACAGTGTGGAGCCAATCATGGCTGCCCCAGGGCATCACCACACCCCATAAGAGGATCATTGGGGCAAAGGGGATCTTGGTGATGGCGTGTCATTGATGCTACACAGGTGGCAGGGAGAATGAGCTCTCAGCACCTGGGCTTTAACAAGGTTGGCACTCCTCTGGCATCACAGGAGCAGAAGTGCAAGGGGTGGCCACCTGTCCTAAAGGAGGGCTCCAACTGGCAATGAGGACACAACTGTCAGATTTTGGGCCCAGTTACGATGAGGGGTAACACCCTTCGCAGGAAAGGCAGAGCTGTGGGAATCAGGCGAGCTCAGGAGAGGAAAGAAGGGTAGGAAGGCAACAGAGGGCACCCAGTTAATTCTAGAGCTTTCCTTTATCTCAGCATTTGTTTCAATCCAGCAAGGTCAAACCGTAATCTTTTCTCACTCATACTTTTCATAAAGTGTACATTAGTCCACAATGAATGATTTTTATTTTATTTATTTTATTTAGAGATACAGCACTGAAACAGGCCCTTTGGCCCACCGAGTCTGTGCCGACCATCAACCACCCATTTATACTAATCCTACACTAATCCCATATTCCTACCACATCCCCACCTGTCCCTATATTTCCCTACCACCTACCTATACTAGGGGCACTTTATAATGGCCAATTTACCTATCAACCTGCAAGTCTTTGGCATGTGGGAGGAAACCGGAGCACCCGGAAGAAACCCACGCAGACACAGGGAGAACTTTGCAAACTCCACACAGGCAGTACCCAGAATTGAACCCGGGTCGCTGGAGCTGTAAGGCTGCAGTGCTAACCACTGCGCCACTGTGCCGCCCCATAACACTCAGTGGGTATACTATCTTCAGTATGTCAGTTGTACAGAATCACACTTAACATTTTTGACAAATAGACTCCCATATCCAGTGCTTCCACGTGAGCCAGTGTTTCAGCAGCCAAAGTACTTTTAACAACACTTTTTATTTTTTTAGCTTCCCAAGCTAAAGGTCATTTCGCATTTTCACCCACAAGAACTATTATGAAACCACCTGGATTCGAATAACCAATAGGATACACCATCAACATCCTGAGGGTTACATTGACCAGAAACTGAGCTGGACCAGTCATACAAATACTATGACTACAGGGGAAGGTCAGAAACTGAGCATTCTCCTGACTTCCCAAAGCCTGTCCACCATCTACAAGGCACATGTCAGAAGTGTGATGGAATACTCTCAACTTGCCTGGATACAGCTCCAACAACACTCACAAAGCCCAACATCATCCAAGTCAAAGCAGCCAGCTTGATTGGCGTCCCATCCACCACTGTAAACATTTGCTCCCTCCATCACCGATGCACAGTAGCAACAGTGTGTACAATCCACAAGATGCACTACAGCAACTTGTCAAGGCTTCTTTAACAGCACCTTCCAAACCTGTAACATCTACCGCCTTGAAGGACAAGGGCAGGAGACGTGGGGGAAAACCACCAGCTGCAAGTTCCCCTCCAAGCTACGCATCATCTTGACCTGGAACTATATCATCTTTCCTTCATTGTCGTTGAGTCAAAAACTGGAACTTCCTTCCTAACAAACCTGTGGGTGTACCTACACCACATGGACTGCAGCAGATCAAGAAGGCGGCTCACCACCATCTTCCCAAGGGCAATTAGGGATGGGCAACAAATGCTGGCCTTGCCAACGATGCTCACATCCCACGAAAGAATAAAAAAAATGATTAGCATGTGAAGCATTGCTAAAAATGACTCGTTTCATGTTCTTTGGGCCACCTAAGGAAGGGCGCTTAAGTACGCATTTCTCCAGATTTAATTTTATTAATGCTTTATTTGGCCTCAAAGTAGTCTCTCGACTTTAAGGCGTTTCATTCTAGTACTTAACTCCAACACATTAAAACTAGCATCTAGTCTAGTCTGAGTACCCTTGCAAGGAGGGTATTGGAGGGCACCACCTGACGGTCCAGGCACCAGAATCACATCTTCAGAAATCAGTGGCTGTCCTGCTAAGCAGGTGGTTTTGTGCCTGTGTCTAGGACTCCCGTATAGCGGTCAGTAGCCATACCTTCGAGGCATTTCTCTGTCTCCTAGGATCCTTGCACGCACTTTGAGCTTTGGAGTGAAGATCTGAGGCAACATAGCCGTGGATGAAGGAGTCATGGCAGCTGCCAGGAAAGTGAGCACACACATGGAGGAAGCTCTTGCTGTGGTCGCAGACCAGTTGAATATTGAGGGAGTGGAAGCCCTTCCTGTTGATGAATCTCTGTGACCAGTAACTGGGTCCCTTGATGGCCACATGGGTACAACTGATGATGCCCTGCACCTGGAAGAATTCAGGAATGGATACAAAACCCAATGCCCTCTGTTGCTGAGAGGCCGTGTCTTTCGTTAAATGAATGTGCTGTCCAGCTATGTTAGAGGGCATCAGTGACCAGAGAGATGCAGTGCATGCAGCCAATTTTGAGATGCTATTAAGCGCGCAGCTGATACTTGGAAGGAGCTAGAAGCGAAGAAGTTCAAGGCCACCGTGACTTTGACAGCCAGTGGCAAGGCATGGCAACCAGTGCTGCAAGGTGTGAGGTCTTCGGTGACGAGGACACAGAAGTCTCTGATCATCTGACTGGAGAGTCGCAGTCTTCTGCGCCACCAGTTCTCTGTCGTCCCAGGTAGCTCCATCTGTGGGTTTGGCCTCCATTGCCTTCCTTCTTTCTTCTCTTGTGCTCTCCTAATACCCGGGGTTCTGCTTTTCCTGTGAGTATGTTGCCCCTCACCGCAACTGGGCCCGAAATCTGAGAGCCGTGTCCCCATTGCCAGCTGGAGCCTTTCTTTAGGGCAGCCCCAATTGTCATTGGCAGCCATGTCCCCTTCTCTCTGCCCCCGCGATGTGCTGACCCTGTTCAAAGCCTGGGCACTGAGTGCCCACTCTCTCTGCCACCTCTGCAGCACCAAGGACATTCCCTTACCAAGTGCCCAGTCCCCCTAAGCCCCACTGACCTTCTTATGGGGCGGGGTGATACCATGGGGCTGCCATGATTGGCTCCGCACTCTTTACCCATCTGCCTTCAGCTGGTCAGTTTCTTAAGGTGCAGGTAACTTGTCCAACCATTTAAAAATTAGAACTTGAAACCCTTACAACCTCTTAATGAGCTTTTAAACTGTCTTAATTGGCCTCAATTTGGAAGTGAGCAGGATTCCTATCCTATCTTCCTTCTGCTCTGGTGATTAATGCTGGCGCTGGGATCAGGTCCTTGAAATTGACACGCTGCCCAGCGCCAGTATTTTCAGGGGCCCCCTGCCTCTGTTCCCGACTTCGGGGGCCCCAAAAATACAGCCGTTTATGTCTGTAGGAACTACTACTATGAGATCTCCCTCTTGCATGATCAGAGAGTCTTTCTCCAGTACGTGATCATTTTCTGACGCAAGTGGCACTTCTTGACTCACTATCAGCACTTGCACTGCATTTTCTTATTCCCCACTCTTTCACCCCATTCTGCCAGTGCAGGGACCTTGCTTCTTGGCCACCATCCTAAACATTCAGCCAATATTTTAGTTGCCGGAAGCTTTTCCTGCACGTCCCACAAATGTCACATTCCTCCAATCACTAGTCCCCTCTGGAATATATGTCACCTAAGTACCTACTCTTAAGTTATTGACCTTTGAATGTGATAGCTCTGTCACGTGTGTCCTGCTCACTCATTACCACCATCCAAGCCTTGATCTATCATATTTGTTCCTCAGGACCTTCATCACAAAATACATGAACATTTGAGGTACAAGGTACCTCATTTACGTCAATCAACTGCTCAGAGTCCGAGATTTTGTAATGAATTCTGATTAATCATGAGGAATGAACCTGAACTGTTTAATAAGTACTGTCTTACCATCACAACCTATTACCTTGCCAGGGACAGAAGAACCAGTGGATGTGGTGTATTTGGATTTTCAGAAGGCTTTTAATAAGGTCCCACACAGGTCAGTAAACAAAATTAGATTGCATGGGACTGGGGGTAATATACTAGTATGAACTGAGAATTGGTTAACAGACAGAAAGCAGAGAGTAGGAATAAACGGGTCATTCTCAGGATGGCAGGCTGTTACTAGTGGGGTACCCCAAGGATCAGTACGAGGGCCACAGCTGTTCACAATCTATATAAATGACTTTGATGTGGGGACCCAATGTAATATTTCAAAGTTTGCTGATGACACAAAATTAGGTGGGATTGTAAGTTGTGAGGAAGATGCAAGGAGGCTTCAAGCAGACTTGGACAGGCTAAGTGAATGGGCAAGACCAGGGCAGATGGAATATAATGTAAATATGAGTGAAGTTATCCACTTTGGTAGAAAAAATAGAAAGACAGAATATTTCCTAAATGTTGAGAGGTTGGGAAGTGTTGGTGTCCAAAGGGACCTGGGTGTCCTTGTTCATGAGTCACTAAAAGTTAGCGTGCAGATGCAGCAAGCAGTTAGGATGGCAAATGGTATGTTGGCCTTCATCGCAAGGAGATTTAAGTACAGAAGTAAAGATGTCTTGCTGCAATTGTATAGAGCCTTGGTGAAACCACAGCTGGTGTATTGTGTACAGTTTTGGTCTCCTTATCTAAAGAATGATATACTTGCCATAGAGGGAGTGCAACGGAGGTTCACTAGACTAATCGCTGGGATGGCGGGATTATTTTATGAGGCGAGATTGAGGAAACTGGGCCCGACTTCTCTAGAGTTTTGAAAAATGAGAGGTGATTACATTGAAACTTACAAAATTCTTGCAGGGTGTTACAGGGTAGATTTAGATAGGATGTTTCCCCTGGCTGGTGAGTCTAGAACCAGGGGACATAATCTCAGAAAAAAAGGGTAGGCCATTTAAGACTGAGATGAGGAGGAATTTCTTCACTCAGAGGTGGTGAATCTTTGGAATTCTCTACCCCAGAAGGCTGTGGAAGCTGAGCATGTTCAAGACAGAAATCGATAGATTTCTGGAGATAAATGACATCAAGGGATTGGAGATAGCACAGGAAAGTGGCCTTGAGGTAGATGATCAGCCATGATCTAATTGAATGGCCTACTCCTGTTCTTATGTTCCTATGTTCCTAGGACCTCCCTTTTATAATACACCAAACCTGAATTAAATTCTGTCTCATATGGTCTTTTGCGATGCCCCAATGCTCTCTGAATTTTTCCAAAAGCTTGGCCTTGATGAAAGCCCATCTCCCTGTATGTAAAGCATTCAAATGTGCAGAAAAATGGAACCAATTGTTGGGCCTTCTGGAGCAAGAGGACTATCGCACAGCACAGAAGGCAATTTCATTCATAAACTAACCATCCAGAGTGAATTTTTTGTATGAACCACCCATGCCAGGACGGTTGTCAACTTGCAGTCTGGTTGATCAGCTAAAATTTTATGCAGCATTTCATCGATCATCGCATGATTCTTTTCACAGAGATCATTGCTGAAAGGACTTTCAGCTGCGGTATTCATGACCGTAATGTTCATGTTTTCACACATGTCTCTGAACTCATCATTGGCAAATTCCCTTCCATTATCAGTCAGAAACTTTGCTGGTGTTCCAAGTCCACTCCCTATAAATTTCTCCATGATTTTGTCCATAATAATTCTTTTGTCCTGACAAAGTATTATTGTAGAAAGACTCAATCTGGTCACTGGATCTACAAAAAGTAGAATGAAAATATTTCTGTCTTTGTCCCATACCTTTAGATCCATGGCAACTATTTTGTTAAAGTTACATGACAATGGAAGGCTGACAAAGGGTGTGGTGGCATCCTCTGATACTTTTTACAGATTTCACACATTTCACTAATTTCTTCTATTAGCCTTGTACACTCTTCACAAATCACACCTGTCCCTTTTGGCAGGATTTTTAACCTTTGACAAGTAGGCTGAGCAGATTGTCCAGCTAACTTTAAGACAATTTGTTTTTTTTTCTCTATGATTCTTATCACCTGATGCTATTAATACTTGTCTAACACTCTGATGAGAAACATTGTGTTTTGTTAAGGGGGTGCAGTACTGTCCTGACTTGGTCAACTGCAGATTAACTGACTTCCCAAAAATAATTGCCTTATCGTGCTCCATGTCAAGTTTAGTTTGTGCCTTTTTCATAGAAGGTTTATTCAACAGCATAGGTATCTCACTAGAGACTACATCAGTTCTTATAAAATGGCTTACTTCAGCTATTCTACATGGAATTACTACTCTCTTTAGTGACTTCAATGTGTTGTCATCACCAAACCTAAAGCAAGTAGTACTTTTATATTCCTTAACATTGCATCGATCCTCACTACTTAATGAATCAAGATAACATTTTAACTAATTTGTTCCACATACTGAAGCTTTGGGTAGTTAACCACATAATGATACTTTGAGTCATACCTGAAACACCTATCAACTGTTCCTGGGGCATTCCTGGGATTCATTCACCTATTATTGCTGTTCCAATTTTATCTTCTGCTGTATTGTCAGATCTGCGAAAGGTGTTTTCATCCTCATTCTGGCTATCTTTAATCCTTCCATTGTATTGATGCGTGCATCCAATATCTGGACCAGTTCTCAATCCAGCAATGATTGAATCCTCTATTCTTTTTGTCACTGCGGAATGTCCCATTTGTGTCCCCGTGGAATGTTCCGTTCGTTCCATGAAGGCTGAAGGAGGTGACTGTTTCCCCAGGAATATTTTCAAGGCGTCAGACATCTGATCCAACAGGATCTCCCTCTCTGAGAACCAAACACCAGTTAGAACAAGTAGCCTGTCCATATTAGCCACCTTAGCACAATCCAGCAATTTAAATGCTAGGACTGATCCAGGGATCCCCAAATTGAATTTTGTCAATCTTTTGTGCAGTCTGTTAAAATCCATGATATCTCCTCTTCTTCTTAGGCAGTCCCTCGGGAATGAGAATGACTTTCTTCCAGTCTGGTATTGTGGGTCCTTAGGTGACTGAATAGTCCTGAATCCGCACACTCTGCCACAGGTGGGGCAGGTGGTGTTTGGTGAGGCAAGTGAATGGGATGGTCGAAATTCCGAACACTCCTTCTGCTGTTTGCACTTGGTTGCTGCCTGAACATGTCGACGTTGTTCAAACTGGCTGGCACCGTCGTGATGCTTCTTCTCCATTTTAAGCGGTCTCGGGCAAGAAAGTCCCACAAATCGGTGGAGATTTCACATTTTTTCAGGAAGGCTTTAAGGACGTCCTTGCAGTGTTTCCTCTGCCCTCCTGGTAGCCTCTTGCCGTGATGGAGCTCAAAGTACAAAGTTGTTTTGGGAGTCTTGTGTCAGGCATGCGGACGATGTGGCCCGCCCAGTGTAACTGGCTAGCCATGACCAGTGTCTCGATACTGGGGATGTTGGCCTGAGAGAGGACACTGATATTGGAGCCTGTTCTGCCACTGAATTTGCAGGATCTTGTGGAGGCAGCACTGGTGATATCTCTCCAGGGCTTTGAGACGTCTGCTGTACAGTGCCCATGTTTCCGACGCATTCGGGAGGGCAGGTAACACTGTGGCCCTGTAGACCATGAGCTTGTTGCCAGGTTTGAGGTGTTTGTCGTCAACCACTCTTTCCCTCAGATGACCACATTGTCCAGTGGTTTGCCATGGATCTTGATAGTCAGGGGGCGGGGGGGCAGTGTTACGCTACGGGAGCAGGCTGGTAGAGGACCTTTGTCATCCGGATGTTTAGTTTAAGGCCCATTCTTTCTTATGCCTCTGAATGCATCGATGGGGCATGAAGGTCGGCCTCTGAGTGTGCACATATGCAAGCATCGTCAACTCGATGACAGAGGTTGGAGTGATATATTAATGGAATGACCATTTTTTTCTGAACTCTATCAAAGTCTGACGATGCCACATAGGAGTTTAACAGATCATCTTTCTTGTAGATCTCATCCAAGAATTCTAGTTGAAGATCCAAATCTTCATCACCATCCAACTGATAGTCAGCCAGCTCACAAAATACTTTACAAAATACTGATTTTACTTCCTGTGGAAGCAACAATGGCAATGCCATACTTTGTTTCCACTTTGGTAGGGACGTTAGCCATGTCCACATATTCACTTAATTCTTCCAATAGTCATATAGTTCAGACTCTGAGAACATTGGAGGATAATCATATCCCGACACCTTAGGCTTGCTTCCTGCCATTTACCACAATGGCTATGAGAATTGTAGTTTATGTCTGAACTTTTTTTTCTTAGGTTCCAACCTTCACATTTAGGCAACCATTCTCTGCTGCCATGTTATAGTCCAGAAAGCCAGTTGATGAAGGATAGAACTGGAGCCAATCTTTACACACTTTTATAACCCTTTATTTACAGAGTTACACATTGCAAGCATACACCTCCTAACCCAAACAGCACAGTTTCAGCCTGTGCCTATTTATAGGGGCTCAAGTGAATCACCAGTTAATTCCCACTGCCTGCATACAATTAATATACAATTAACACCTCCCTTCTTCCTCCTCCTCCTCCTCCTCCTCCTCAGCTGCTGGCAAGGTCTGTGCCCTCATGACGAGATTGTGCAGCATGCAGCTGACCACACCGAATCGTGATACGCTTTTTGACGAGTGCTGCAGGGCTCCTTCAGAGTGGCCTAGGCAGTGGAAGTATGGTTTATGCATCCTGGTGGTTGGCTCGATCATATTTTGTGTGGCAGCATGGCTTTTGTTAATTGCATGCTTCCCATGTGTGTGTAGGCAGGTGGTTATTGGATAGCTCTTATCACCCAATAGTCACTCTCTGTTTTGTATTGCTGGTTCAAATGCACAGCGGACTGCTGTGAAATAAAGGCATCATGACCACAGCCAGGATATCGGATATTGACCTGCATAATGCCCTAATTATGGTGGCACACCAGCTGGACATTGAGGGAGAGAAATCCCTTCTAGTTGTGATATATCGCAGAATTTACATGCAACGCTCGCAAAGCGATGCATGTGCAGTCAATGACACCCTGCACCATGGCAAAACCCGCAATCCTGGCAAAGCCACGTGCTCGCTCCGTCTGCTTCTCTCTGGAAAGAGAAAATGAAATGTATTCAGCTCTCTTGGCATACAGTGCTTCAGTGACTTCCCTTACGCAACAGTGGACTGCTAACTGGGAGATGTTGCAGGTATCACCTGTTCCACCCTGGAAGGAGCCAGATACATAAAGGTTCATAGCAAGAGTCACCTTCACAGCCACTGTCAATGCCGTCCTCGTGCTGCTCTGATGCTGCAGTTTGAGCAGATTTTAGTGAGCAGAGACATGTAACACACTGTTCCTCACTGAGGTTGAGGTAAGAGAGGATGTCATTTGCATTAAAAACAAGAAATGCTGGAATCACTCAGCAGGTCTGGCAGCATCTGTGGAAAGAGAAGCAGAGTTCACGTTTCGGGTCAGTGACCCTTCATCGGAACATGCCTGACATAAGACTCACGAAGCAGATGTTCTACTTAGAACTTGGCCGTGGCAGGAGACTCCCAGGAAATGCTACAGAGATATCCTCAAAGCATCCCTGAAAAGATCAAACATCCCCTTCGACTCGTGGGAGTCCCTGGCTTATGACCATCCTAGATGGACAACGCTTATTCAGGAAAGCATCATACACCTCAAGGGACTTCATCAGGAACATGCAGAGGTGAAGTCGAGGCATTGGAGAGAGTGCACAAACCTCCAAACTACTCATAGAGTCATAGAGAGATACAGCACTGAAACAGGCCCTTCGGCCCACTGAGTCTGTGCCGACCAACAACCACCCAATTATACTCATCCTATGTTAATCCCATATTCCCTATCACATCCCCACCATTCTCCTATCACCTACCTACACTAGGGGCAATTTACAATGGCCAATTTACCTATCAACCTGCAAGTCTTTGGCTGTGGGAGGAAACCGGAGCATCCAGCAGGAACTCACACGGTCACAGGGAGAACTTGCAAACTCCGCACAGGCAGTACCCAGAACCGAACCCGGGTCGCTGGAGCTGTGAGGTTGCAGTGCTAACCACTGCGCCACTGTGCCACCCATCTGCCTGACCCTTCTAGCACCACCCGCCCCTCATGTGGCAGAGTCTGCAGAGCACGCATTAGACTTATCAGACATCTCAGAACCCATTGATTCAGAGCGGAAGCCAGTCATCCTCAATCCCGAGGGACTGCCTAAGAATTTAAGAGAATTGCTCAAATTGACAAATTTATTCGAGCTCTTTGAGGATGTAACAAGCAGGATGGATGAAGTAGATGTGGTGGATTTGGATTTCCAAAAGGCATTCGATAAGGTGCCACATAAAAGGTTACTGCACGAGATAAGAGCTTGGTGTTGGAGGTAATATATTAGCATGGATAGAAGATTGGCTCACTAACAGGAAGAAGAGTCAGGATAAATGGGGCATTTTCAGATTGGCAAACTGTAATTAGTGGAGTGCTAATTAGGGATCAGTGCTGCAGCCTCAACTATTTACGATCTATATTAAAGACTTGGATGAAGGGACAAAGAGTATTGTAGCCAAATTTGCAGATGATAGAAAGATAGGTAGGAAAGCAAGTTGTGAGGAGGACACCCCCAAAGTGTCTGCAAAGAGATATAGATAGGTTAAATGATTAGGCAAAAAATTGGCAGATGGAGTAAATTTGTGGGAAAATGTGAGGTGTCCACCTTGGTGGCAAGAATAGAAAGCAGAATATTATTTACATGGAGAGGGACTGCAGAATGCTGTGGTACATAGAGATCTGGGTGTCCTTGTACATGAATCCCAAAACGCTAGCATGCAGGTACAGCAAGTAATTAGGAAGGCAAATGGAATGTTGGCATTTATTGCAAGGGGGATAGAGTATAAAAGTAGGGAAGCTTTGCAACAACTATACAGGGCATTGTAAGACCGCACCTAGAGTACTGCGTACAGTTTTGGTTTCCTTGCTTAAGAAGGGATATACATGCATTGGAAACAGTTCAGAGAAGGTTCACTAGGCTGATTCCTGGGATGCAGGTGTTGTCTTATGAGGAAAGGTTGAGCAGATTGAGCCTATACTCATTGAAGAGTGAGAGGTGATCTTATTCAAACACATAAGATTCTGAGGGGGCTTGACAGGGTAGAAGCTGAGAGGATTTTTTTTCCCTTCGTGGGGGAATCTAGAACTAAGGGGGCAGAGTTTCAGAATTAGGGATCTCCCATTTAACTTGGAAATGAGGAGGAATTCTTTTCTCTGAGGGTCATTAATCTATGGAATTCTCTTCCCAAAGATGATCCTATTGAATGGTGGAGCAGGCTCGAGAGGCCGAATGGCCTACTCCTGTTCCTATTTCTTACATTCTTATGTTCTCCCTAAAGAACCTGAGTGGATATGGTCTCCTGCTGAAAACCCTTCTCCTCTCCTCCACCTCCCTCTTTGAACATGTCCTCCTCTGGATTGCTCCTGCTCATTATCCCTGTCATGCTGCAGGCCAAGAGGGATGGTAACTACAGAACCTATGACTGGGAGCAGGTCTGAGCAGAATCCTTGAAGTCAGAACCCAGGCCTTCAGCACATGCCACACAAATACACACAAATCCCTGTTTTTCAGACGAGAGGAAAGTACACAGTTCTCTTCCCCATGGGTTCATACTAGGATCACAGATCTTTTTAATATATATTCATGACCTGAACTTGGGCAGGGCAGTAAGTAACGAGGATGAAAGTAACAGACTTCAACCAACCATACACCACTATACTCTGCTTTCTGTCCCTTAGCGAATAGCCTATCCATGTAGCCACTATCCCTTTAATTGCATGGGCATTAATCCCACTAACAAATCTATTACTTTGTCAAATGCCTTTTGAAAGTCCATATACACAACATCAACTGCGGAAACAAAGGCTGGTGAAATGGGGAGAGACATGGCAGAGGAAATTTAATGCAAAGCAATGTGAAGTGATACATTTTGGCAGGAAGAATGAGTAAAGGCAATATGAACTAAATACTACAATTATAAAGGGGGTGCAGGAACAAAGCGACTTAGGGGTGTATGTACACAAATCTTTGAAGGTGGCCAGGCAAGTTAAGAAGGCTGTTTAAAAAAAGCATATGGGATCCTTGGCTTTATAAATAGAGGCATAGGGCGAAATCTTCTCACCTCAGTCCCTGCCAACTCTCTGAACAGTATGCCCGGCAGTTGCTCTTTAACAGAGAAAACCAATTGATATCCCACCTCTGAGCTCCCCAACCAATTAGAGAGGGTGGCCTGGATGATGTGTCCATTCTGTCAAAGGAAGGATTTCTAATTAAAGGGAACATGGCAACATGGCATGGGTTACAAGGGCGCACTAGCACTTGGATTTTTGAGGCTGTCCATCAATCCCCAACCCCACCCCACTCCCCCCCACCCACCTCCCGCCCGGGTCTCTCACTCTTACCTGGAGGTCCTGCGGCAGGATCTGAGGGACTGCAGTGAGGTGAGATCTCCCAAGGACAAGAGAAAGAAGACAACCTCTCCAATCAAGTAGGCTGAGTAATGCAGCAGCAGGAGGGTGCTCCCTCCAACCTGATGACAGTGCACCAAGAATATCCAAGACCTCAGGAGGGCATGACAGGTGAGTGATATAACACTATCAGGTGCCAAGCCCCACAGTCTGACTTGCCCAGCATTCTCCTCCTCACATCAAGACACCTTGCAGCTCCACCCATTCTTCTCACTCCAGTGACAGGCACAATGCCAGCCACTGGCAATGCGTGTCCACCTTTTTTTTTATTCATTCATGGGATGTGGGCATCGCTGGCTAGGCCAGCATTTATTGCCCATCCCTAATTGCCCTTGAGAAGGTGGTGGTGGGCTGCCTTCTTGAACCGCTGCAGTCCATGTGGGGTAGGTACACCCACAGTGCTGTTAGGAAGGGAGTTCCAGGATTTGGACCCAGCGACAGTGAAGGAATGGCGATGTAGTTCCAAGTCAGGATGGTGTGTGACTTGGAGGGGAACCTGCAGGTGATGGTGTTCCCATGCATTTGCTGCCCTTGTCCTTCTAGTTGGTAGAGGTCACGGGTTTGGAAGGTGCTGTCTAAGGAGCCTTGGTGCATTGCTGCAGTGGATCTTGGAGATGGTACACACTGCTGCCACTGTGCGTCTGTGGTGCAGGGAGTGAATGTTTGTAGATGGGGTGTCAATCAAGCGGGCTGTTTGTCCTGGATGGTGTCGAGCTTCTTGAATGTTGTTGGAGCTGCACCCATCCAGGCAAGTGGAGAGTATTCCATCACACTCCTGACTTGTGCCTTGTAGATGGTGGACAGGCTTTGGGGAGTCAGGAGGTGAGTTATTTGCCGCAGGATTCCTAGCCTCTGACCTGCTCTTGTAGCCACGGTATTTATATGGCTACTCCAGTTCAGTTTCTGGTCAATGGTAGCCCCTAGGATGTTGATAGTGATGGTTAGATTCTCTCTTGTTGGAGATGGTCATTGCCTGGCACTTGTGTGGCACGAATGTTACTTGCCACTTATCAGCCCAAGCCTGGATATTGTCCAGGTCTTGCAGCATTTCTACACGGACTGCTTCAGTATCTGAGGAGTCACGAATGGTGCTGAACATTGTGCAATCATCAGCGAACATCCCCACTTCTGACCTTATGATTGAAGGAAGGTCAATCTTGAAGCAGCTGAGGATGGTTGGGCCCAGGACACTACCCTGAGGAACTCTTGCAGTGATGTCCTGGAGCTCAAATGATTGACCTCCAACAACCACAACCATCTTCCTTTGCGCTAGGTATGACTCCAGCCAGTAGAGGGTTTTCCCCCTGAATTCCATAGACCTTAGTTTTGCTCGAGCTCCTTGATTCCATACTCGTTCAAATGCTGCCTTGATGTCAAGAGCAGTCACTCTCACCTCACCTCATGAGTTTAGCCCTTTTGTCTATGTTTGAACCAAGGCTGTAATGAGGTCAGGAGCTGAGTGGCCCTGGCGGAAGCCAAACTGAGCGTCACTGATCAGGTTATTGCTAAGCAAGTGTCGCTTGATGGCACTGTTGATGGCACCTTCCATCACGTTACTGATGATTGAGAGTAGGCTGATGGGGCGCTAATTGGCTGGGTTAGACTTGTCCTACTTTTTGTGTACAGGACATACCTGGGCAATTTTCCACATTGCAGGGTAGATGCCAGTGTTGTAGCTGTACTGGAACAGCTTGGCTAGGGGCGCGGCAAGTTCTGGAGCACAGGTCTTCAGTACTATTGCCGGAATATTACCAGGGCCCATAGCTTTTGCAGTATCCAGTGCCTTCAGTCGTTTCTTGAGATCATGCGGAGTGAATCGAATTGGCTGACGTCTGGCATTTGTGATGCTGGGGACTTCAGGAGGAGGCCGAGATGGATCATCAACTCGGCACTTCTGGCTGAAGATTGCTGCAAATGCTTCAGCCTTATCTTTCGCACTGATATGCCGGGCCATGAGGTTACAGATTGTGGGTGAGTGCAATTCTGCTGCTGCTGATGGCCCACAGCGCCTCATGGATGCCCAGTTTTGCATTGCTAGATCTGTTCGAAATCTATCCCATTTAGCACGGTGGTAGTGCCACACAACACGATGGAGGGTATCCTCAATGTGAAGGTGGGACTTCGTCTCCACAACGACTGTGCGGTGGTCACTCCTACCAATACTGTCATGGACAGATGCATCTGCGGCAGGCAGATTGGTGAGGACGAGGTCAAGTATGTTTTCCCCTCTTGTTGGTTCCCTCACCACCTGCCGCAGACCCAGTATAGCAGATATGTCTATTAGGACTCGGCCAGCTCGGTCAGTAGTGGTGCTACCGAGCCACCCTTGGTGATGGACATTGAAGTCCCCCACCCAGAGTACATTCTGTGCCCTCGCCACCCTCAGTTTCCTCCAAGTGCTGTTCAACATGGAGGAGTACTGACTCATCAGCTGAGGGAGGGCGGTAGGTGGTAATCAGCAGGAGGCTTCCTTGTCCATGTTTGATCTGATGCCATGAGACTTCATGGGGTCCAGAGTCGATGTTGAGGATTCCCATGGCAACTCCCTCCCTACTGTATACCACTGTGCCACCACCTCCACTAGAAAGGAGGTCTTGTTCCACAAGGCTGCAGATGTCAGCAGTGACCTGCCACAAGACCCTCAGCCTCCTGAGGCATTGGTGCTCAGACATATCGAGAGAGCTAATCCTTTGCCTGTAGACTCAGCAGCGGATGACTAAAAAGCTATCAAAGAGGGAGAAAATTGATTATGAAAGTAAATTGGCAAGAAATATAAAAACAAACAGCAAGAGCTTCTACGTGTGTATATAAAAAAAGAGAGTAGCTAAAGTGAGCCTGGGACCCTTGGAGGATGCAACTAGAGAATTGATAAAGGGGAAAAGGGAAATGACAGATCATTTCAACCAATATTTTGCATCGGTCTTCACAGTGGAGGACACTATAAACATCCCTCAGATATCAGATAAGCAAGGAGCTAATGGGAGGAAAGATCTTGTAACAGTCTCTATCACGAGGGACAAAGTATTTGACAAACAAACGGGACTAAAGGCAGACAAGTCGACAGGACCTGATGGCCTACATCCAAGGGTTTTAAAGGAAGTTTTAAAGGACTGCTGAGATAGTGGAGGCATTGGTCAAAATATTCCAGAACTCACTGGATTCCGGGAAGGTCCCAGTGGATTGGAAACCACTAATGTGACACCCCTGTTCAAGACAAAAAGCAGGAAACTGTTGGCCAGTCTGCCTAACATCGGTCATTGGGAAAATGCTAGAGTCCATTATTAAGGAAGAAATAGCAGGACATTTAGAAAAGCTTAATGCAATCAAACAAAGTCAACATGGTTTTGTGAAAGGGAAATCATATTTGACAAATTTGCTAGAGTTCTTTGAGGATATAACAAGCAGAGTTGATAATGGGGAACTGGTAGATGTAGTGTATTTAGATTTCCAGAAGGCATTTGATAAGGTGCCACATAAAAGATTATTGCACAAGATAGGAGCTCACGGTATTGGGGGTAATGTATTCGCATGGATTGGGGATTGGTTAACACACAGAAGACAGAGAGTCAGGATTAATGGATCTTTTTCAGGTTGGAAAGACGTAACTAGTGGAGTGCCACAAGAATCAGTCCTAGGGCCTTAATTATTTACTATCTATATTAATGACTTGGAGGAGGGAGCAGAGTGTAATATATCCAAATTTGCTGATGATAAAAAAAAGGTGGGAGGGCATGTTGTGATGAGGACATAAGGAATCTGCAAGGGGAGATAGATAGTTTGAGTAAGTGGGCAAAAACTTGGCAGATGGAATTCAATGTAGGAAAGTGTGAGGTCATGCACTTTGGTAGGAAGAATCAAAAGGCTGACTATTATTTAAATGGAGAGAGACTTCAAAAAAGTGCAGCACAAATGGATCTGGATGTTCTTGTGCATGAAACACAAAAAGTTAGCATGCAGGTGCAACAAGTAATTAACAAGGCAAATGGAATGTTGGCCTTTATTGCTAGGGGGTTGGAGTTTAAATATAGGGAAGTCTTGTTACAACTGTACAGGGTGTTGGTGAGGCCGCACCTGGAGTACTGTGTACAGTTTTGGTCCCCGTATTTAAGAAAGGATATACTGGCATTGGAAGCAGTTCAAAAGAGATTCACTAGGCTGATTCCTGGGATGAAGAGGTTGACTTATCAGGAAAGGCTAAACAGGCTAGGCCTTTATTCATTAGAGTTTAGAAGAATGAGGGGTGATCTTATTGAAACATACAATATTCTGAGGGGGCTTGATAGGGTAGATGTTGACAAGATGTTTCCACTAGTGGGGGAATCTTAAACTAGGGGACATAGTTACAGAATAAGGGGACACTTGTTTAAAACTGAGATGTGAAGGAATTTCTTCTCTCTGAGGGTAGTGAATGTCTGGAATTCTCTACCCTAGAGAGTTGTGGAGGCTACGTCACTGAAAGTATTTAAAGAGGAGGTTGATAGATTTTTGAAATATCGCAGAGTTGAGGTCTGGGGTAGATCAGCTATGATCTTGTTGAATAGCGGGGCAGGCTTGAAGGGCCAAATGGCCAACTCTTGCTCCTGTTTCTTATGTTCTCTGTGTTGGGGATCTCACCTCCTTACCTAAGGAAGGATATTGAGAAAGTGCAACAAAGGTTCACCAGACTGATCCCTGGGATGGAGGGATTGCCCTAAAAGAGAGATTGAGGAGACTGGGCTTGTATTCTCTGGAGTTTAGAAGAATGAGTGTTGATCTCATTGAAGCATACAAAATTCTTACAGGGCACGACAGGGTAGATGCAGGAAGGATGTTCCCCCTAGCTGGGGGGTCTAGTACCAGGGGATACAGTCTCAGAATAAGAAGTAAGCCATTTAGGACTAAGATGAGGATGAATTTCTTCACTCAGAGGGTGGTGAATCTTTGGAATTCTCTACCCCTGAGGGCTGTGGAGGCTCAGTCATCTAGTATGTTCAAGACAGAAATTGATAGATTCCTAGATATTAAAGATATCAAGGGATGGAGGATAATGTGGGAAAATGGAGTTGAGGTAGAAGTTCAGCCATAATCTAGTTGAATGGTGGAGCAGGCTTGGGGGGCCGATTGGCCCACCCCTGCTGCTATTTCCTATGTTCTTCAAGATGGATCAAGGTGTTCATCCCATCTGCCCTGTGGAGGGACATGCAGCTGACGAAAAGACAGCTGATGCTGTTGGTTTGGCCTGTGCTCGTCCTCAGCAGAGGTGGAAGGTGGAGCTGGATAAGCTGCTCCCATGCCGTGTTGCAGGCTGGCAGCAGGGATGTGCAGCTGAAGGTCAGTACAGTGCTAGGCAGGTGAAGTTATTTCCAAGCAGTTGCCAATCCCCTGTAAAGCAGTGAAAGTACTCTCTGAGAAAAGACGTGCTTTGAACAGCAGTCTCTCAACGGCTGTGGTTCGAGACTTTTTTTTAATTCATTCATGGGAGGTGTCGCTGACAAGGCCAGCATTTCTTCCCATCCCTAATTGCCCTTGAGAATGTGGTGGTGAGCTGCCTTCTTGAACCACTGCAGTCCATGTGAGGTAGGTACACTCATAGTGCTGTTAGGAAGGGAGTTTCAGGATTTTGACCCAGCGACAGTGAAGGAACGATGATATAGTTCCAAGTCAGGATGGTGTGTGACTAGGAGGGGAACTTGCAGGTGGTGGTGTTCCCATGCGTTTGTTGCCCTTGTACCTCTATGTGGAAGATGTCATAAGTTTGGAAGGTGCTGTCGAAGGAGGCTTGGCAAGTTGCTGTAGTGCATCTTATAAATGATACATACTGCAGCCATTGTGCGCTGGTGGTGGAGAGAGCGAATGTTTAAGGTGGTGGATGGGGTGCCGATCAAGCAGGCTGCTTTGTCCAGGATAGTGTTGAAATTCTTGAGTGTTGTTGGAGCTGCACTCAACCTGGCAAGTGGAGAGTATTCCATCAGAATCCTGACTTGTGCCTTGTAGATGGTGGACAGGCTTTGGGGAGTCAGGAGGTGACTCACTGCAGAATTTCCAGCCTCTGACCTGCTCCTGTAGCCACAGTATTTATATAACTGGTCCGGTTAAGTTTCTGTTCAATGGTAACTCCAGGATATTGATGGTGGGGGATTCAGCAATGATAATGCCATTGAATGTCAAGGGGAGATGGTTAGATTCTCTGTTGTTGGGGATAGTCATTTCCTGGCACTTGTGTGGCACAAATGTTACTTGCCATTGATCAAGCCTGAACGCTGTCCAGGTCTTGCTGTTGTGGACACGGACTGCTTCAGTATCTGAAGAGTTGCGAATGGTACTGAACACTGTGCAATCATCAGCAAACCTTATGATGGAGGGAAGGCCATTGATGAAGCAGCTGAAGATGGTTGGGCCTAGGACACTACCCTGAGGAACTCCTGCAGTGATGTCCTGGTGCCGAAATGATTGGCCTCCAACAACCACAACTGTCTTCCTTCATGCTAGGCATGTCTCCAACCAATGGAGTGTTTTCCTTCTGATTCCCATTGACTTTTATTTTGCTAGGGTTCCTTGATGCCACACTTGGTCAAATGCTGCCTTGATATTAAGGGCAGTCACTCTTGCCATACCATTTTAATTCATCTCTTTTGTTCATGTTTGGACCAAGGCTGTAATGAGGTCTGGAGCTGGGTGGCCCTGGTGGAGCCCAAACTGACCATTGGTGAGCAGTATTGCTAAGTGCTGCTTGATAGTACTGTCAATGACACCTTCCATCACTTTGCTGATGATTAAGAGTAGACTGATGGGACTGTAATTGACTGGATTATATTTGACCTGCTTTTTGTGAACAGGACATATTTGGGCTATTTTCCACATTTCTGGGTAGATGCCAGTGTTGTAGCTGTACTGGAACTTGGCTAGGGGTGTGGCTAGTTCTGGAGCACCAATCTTCAGTACTGCTGCCGGAATGTTGTCAGGGCCCATAGCTTTTGCTGTATCCAGTGCATTCAGTCATTTCTTGATATCACGTGGAGTGAATCAAACTGGCTGGAGACTGGCACCTGTGATGCTGAGATCCTCAGGAGAAGGCAGAGATGGATCATCCAGATGGCACTTTTGACTGAAAATGTTACAAAGGTTTCAGTCTTGTCTTTTGCATTGATGTGCTAGCCCCCCTATCATTGAGGATGGGGATGTTTGTGGATCCTCCTCTTAACGGTTAATTGTTTAATTGCCCACCACCATCCACAGCTGTTTCACTGAAGAAGGTCTTCCCACTGTTCACTCACCTCAGTCACCCTGACAAGTTGCTGACAGATCAGGAAACATGTCCCTTGTCTAGAAAATTCAGGACTCAGGTTAAAACAGATTTTAATTGCCTTCTTAACTACCTCAAACACTTCTAATTACTTACCTGACAGATCCAAGGCGGTTTCCCGTTCACCTTCCATCCCACTCTGGGAAAAGCCGGAAGTGGGCAGGATGATGTCAATTTCTTGGACTTTTCCAACCCAGATACAGCAGAACTCACCACCACTGGGCTGGGAAAATTCTACCCATAGAGTGGAAAAGCAAGGAAGTTATGGTAAACCTTTATAAAACACTGAGACAGCTGGAGTCTTGTGTTGAACTCTGGGCAGCAGACTTTAGGAAGGACGAGAGGGTGCAGAAAAGATTTACTGGAATGATACCAGGGATGAGGGACTTCAGTTGTGTGGAGACAGAGAAGGTTAATGGGAGATTTGATAGAGGTATTCAAAACAAACAGTTTTGATTGAGTAAATAAGGAGCAATTGTTTCCCGTTATAGAATAAACCATGAGAATAACAGTGCTCACCATTACTAATGTGTAAATCAGACAGCAACTTCTGACAACTGCAAGTGTGGTTAAATGTGTAAATCAGGAAACTGCTGTCTGAGATGGCTGCTCCTCCAGAAGCTGCATGAGAATAGTATCTCAGCATTAAAATATATTGAATGGCATGAAGTTGTTGTACTTAAAACTCACCAGAAAAAGTTAGGGTTTGTTCATTTCAGTGTAAGTATTCATTTCATGGTGTTGTAAGTCTTAATTACTGAAATTTAATTTTAACAAGTGTGGTGTGTCATTCCTTCAAATCTTAATTAAAACATTAAAAAAAAATTGTCCTGTCTCTTTTCTCTCTCTTAATCAAATGTTTCTTTCTCTCTCATTTCACTTTCGGCTTTCTGATTTGACATTGAATTCACTATTCTAATTGACACTTCCTGGTCCAGACTCTGTGCTGCTCAGTAATGGTTCTCAATCTGATTGCTTCTGGAAACAAACAGTTACTTACCCTGTTCATACAGGTTCCAGATGCTCTGTCGAGGGTTTTTGGCTTTTTGGCGAATTGACAGGAAATTCCAGTGTAAAAGTCCATAGAAAGTCTAAGAGAAATTGTGAGTGTAACAAAAAACTGACACCATTCATTGCTGCTGACTGCAATCAAACACACAGTATCTACAGCACAAAAACAGGCAGTTTGGCTCAACAGACCCAATGCCAGTGTTTATGCTCCACACAAGTCTCTTCCCACCATACTTTATCTCATCCTATCAATATATCCTTTTATTCTTTTCTCTCTCGTACTTATCTAGCTTCCCCTTAAATTCATCTATGCTGTTCTCCTCAACTATTCCCTGTCGAAGCGAGATCCACATTCTCACCACTCTCTGAGTAAAGAAACTTCTCCAGAATTCCTTATAGGATATATTAGTGACTATCTTATACTTATGATCCCTAGCTTTTGACTTTGCCACAAGTGGAAACATCTCCTCTATTTCTACCTCATTAGGATACCGATTGCTAAATAGTTTTGAACAGAGGTTGAGTGCTCAAATCTTCACCAGGTGCATGGTAACTGTGTGCAGTCCCAATTCATTCAAATGTGTGGTACATTCATTATTCACATTTTGATCACCATATAATCCAACTCACTGCAGTGCAATCATGTGCTTCAGAATCCATTACTGCAGTTCGCCACTTCATTCATCCACACGAATCAAGTACCTTTGATTGCTTAACATACCAAACTCTTCAAATCCTCCAAACCTTGTACAGGAAAAGAATACAAGCACATCTGAATTGCTAGCCAGAAATGGCAGCCTCTGCCCAATTAACATGCAGTATGGAATCACCAAAGCATACGTTTTTTTAATTAAACCTTGAGTCATTCCTTAGGCTCCAAATTAATAACTATTGTTCGATTGTTTTAATTGACCTGAGAGTTATATTCCTTTTGAGCAGACTGATGTTTTGCTGTTGGAGCAGAGCAGTGATGATTAAAGTCAAGGTTTCACGCCACTCGGGTCGTGACAAAGCCGATCAGCAAAAACCACATTGTGTGAAAAAAAAGAACCCCTTTCCAAGCACTTTTTGTCATTTCCTCCTCCGTTCTAAAGCCTAGCCTCAGTTGGCTGCTCTTGGCAAACTTTCTTTATCAATCATCAGTCCCTGTCAGCAGGTGAACACTTTCCCACTCAGCCTTGCAGCAACGTGTAAAAAGAGGCTCGGTAACTACACACAGGCTTATACTACAGACTCCAGAAGATTAAGAGCTTTAAGCTGCAGACTGATTAAAGCCCACCCTTGCCCAAAGAGGCAGCTCAAGCACATTTCTCACATAACTCAAGTGGCTTGACAACATACAATACCGAAGGAATTAGAAAGTTGGAAATATGTTAACTTCAACTAGGCTGCACAAATACAATCCATGGAATTGTGAAGTTTTATAACAACAACTTGCATTTATATAGCACCTTTAGTGCCGTAAAAATGTCCCAAGGTGCCTCACAGGAGTGTTATCAAATAAAACCTCACGCCGAGTCACGTAAGGAGATATTAGGGCAGGTGATCAAAAGTTTGATGAAAGAGGTAGGTTTTAAGGAATGACCTAAGGGAGGAGAGCAAGGCTTTGAGAGGGGAAGAGGTTTAGGGAGGGTATTCAGAGCTGAAGGCATGACTGCCTGTGGTCGAGCGATGAACATCAGTGATGCATTCGAGGCCAGAATTGGAGAAATGCAGCGAGCTTGGAGGGTTATAGGGCTGGAGGAGGTTACAGAGATGATTAACTCATCGACATTTTGTGTTAGCCACTACATTTTCCATAATGAACAGGGCAGCAGACAGGCAAGAAAGATCCTGTAAGATTTTTAATATATTACTGGTCTATCCTCTACAAAGTCAGTCAGGGAAATGCTCTCTTTTGCCTATCTCTCTGGTATTTGTGTTGTTTCTCGCTCTATCTCTACTGCCACTGACTGTCTTTTTCTCTACTATGCTGGTCGCTCTTCCTTTAGCTCTTCTTTCCCTTCTTTTCTTTCAGGTGGGAGGTGTTGAATGAAATGGGACATTGTGGTAGACAATGGAGACATCAATGGCATTCAGAGTCGGGGTTGCAGGGGAATTTTGTCTCTCTTTTGCTCCCTTGCAGCCCCTCCCTAATCACAGTGGAAGCAGCATGCAATAGACAGGGCTAAGCAATCCCACAACCAACAGATCAGATCTAACAAGAAATGCTGGAAATATTCAGCAGGTCTGGTAGCATCGGTGGAGAGAGAAGCAGAATTAACGTTTCAGGTCAGTGACCCTTCATCAGAACTGGCAAATATTAGAAATGTAACAGGTTTGAAGCAAATAAAGCGGGGGTGGGGCAAGAGATAACCAAAGAGAAGGTGTTGATAGGACAAGGTCACAGAGAATAACTGACCAGAAGGTCATGGAGCAAAGGCAAACGGTATGTTAGTGGTGTGGTGAAAGACAAAGCGTTAGTGCAGAGACAGTGTTAATTGACAGAAAAATGAACAGCCTGGCCTCAAGCACAAACATGAAAAAAAACAGTGGGTAGGCACAGTAGAAACAAACTAAACATACTAAAATAAAATAAACAAATAAAAAAAGAAAAAATAACTCAAAATAAAAAAGGGAGCCCGTCATGCTCTGAAATTATTGAACTCAATGTTCGGCAGGCTGCAGCGTGCCTAATCGGTGAATGAGATACTGTTCCTCGAGCATGCGTTAATGTTCACTGGATCACTGCGGCAATCCCAAGACTGAGATGTGGGAATGAGAGCAGGGGTGTGTGTTGAAATGGCCAGCAACCGGAGGCTCGGGGTTATGCTTTTGGACTGAGCGGAGGTGTTCCGCAAAGTGGACACTCAATCTGCATTTGGTCTCTCCAATGTAGAGGAGACCACATTGTGAGCAGCGAATACAGTATACTACATTGAAAAAAGTACAAGTAAATCACTGCTTCACCTGAAAGGAGAGTTTGGGGCCTTGGATAGTGCGGAGAGAGGAGGTAAATGGGTAGGTATTACACCTCCTATGATTGCATGGGATGGTGCCGTGGGAAGGCGACGAGGTGGTGGGGGTAATGGAGGAGTGGACCAGGGTGTTGAGGAGGGAATAATCCATGTTCCAAAAACCAAAACATGCGTATATACCTTTAACATGGAAAAACACCCCAAAGGGTTACAGAGATGTAATCAGAAAAATGGATGCCAAGCCAAAGAAGGAGAAAGCTTGGTTAAAGAGATGGATTTTAAGGGAGGGCTTGCAGGTATGAACTAGAGGATGGGGAATGAAAGGTGGGCAGGGTGAGGCATCCGCGGCTGTCAATTCACCTTCTAGAGAAGTGTGCCATGCAGCTTAGGCACGATGGATATGTGTACAACAGCACAATGGCTATGTTCAGCACTTCAAATAGTATCTTCCAGAGGGTGAGGCAGTTCCTAACTTAGGTTTATTCCATTGCTGATGTTGGCAAGGATTGTTGTAAATTTCAGGTGTATGCTTGCTTCTGGTGCCAGCAGGCATCTTCCATTGCAGCCAGCTACAATGAATGTGGGTGACTGGGTTGACTTGGTCAGTGATTGCCATACATTGATCCAGCATCTGTACTTTTACAGGTGGATGACCTTCAACCCCAAGTATTGCCACTCTTCTTTGGTGGGCCTCCTTCAGCATGGCCTCCAACACCACCTCATCAGGCCATTGCCTGAAGGGGTGATAGAGGCAGGAACCCTCACAACATTTAAGAAGTATTTAGATGAGCACTTGAAATGCCATAGCATACAAGGCTATGGGCCAAGTGCTGGAAAATGGGATTAGAATAGATAGGTGCTTAATGGCCAACACAGACACGATGGGCCGAAAGATCTGTTTCTGTGCTGTATAACTCTATGACTCTATATTGATCACATGTCTCTGCTGTGTGCTTGTGGACAATTAGCCTATTTTTGCAGTCTGCTCCACAACTTTCCCTTTTATGGTGAATCCAGTCCTTTAAGAGATTTTGCTTCATTGGATTTTGCCTCCACAAGAGCTCTGGTCAAGCTTTGCCAGTAAAGTAGAGAGAGGGACTCCCATCACGAAACTCAACACAGAACCCCTGCCCCCCTCCCCATCCCTAAACCTGCTGGTGCAAATGAGCCTATGCCATGGGTCAGAACAACCAAATTTTTGTCTGACATAGAAAAAGGAGCTGTGTAATACAGAAGGTTTGCCAGTTGGCATACAACACCTTGTTCCTGGCACCATAGGAGGGTAGGGCCAGACCTAATACAAGGAACACCATTGTAAACAGCAAAGGAACCCAGCATCAAAACTAACTTAAGCAGTTGCGTGTGTATACAGTGAGCTGGGAGATCGTGCTATAACAAAGACTGTAAACACCTCTGAGTTTATTAGAACGACAGGGAAGGTACGATTACAGTTACTAAAGGAAAAATGATCTTACTTTCATTTATATTGAATCTCACCCAGTCATTACATAAAGATTTGAAAACTGAGGTCTATAATGGTGGTTCTTGGTTATTATTTAGGAAAATGTACCAGGATAATGTGTGGTTTTTGATGCCAATAAAGGAGAGACAATTCACTGAGGAAAATTAATCTTTTGCCTAGATGAAGGCAGTTAACCCTTTAAATTATAAACAGCTCATTCCTAAAGCAAAGAAAGATTGAACTTATATAAGAACATTCAAAATTGATGGGCAGGAGTTGACAGGAGAGTGCTTAAGGTATGTTTGGACTTCCAGGACTTATGCAGTTCAAAAGCAGAAGGACCTGAGGATAAAGAAACAGCAGTATCATCAGACGCGAACATAATGCCAAGTGTTACCGAGGCAGAAGTTGAAAATGCATTGAATCAGTGAGTTAGATATAGTTCTTAAGGCTAATGGGATCAAGGGATACGGGGAGAAAGCGGGAACAGGTTACTGAGTTTGGATGATCAATCATGATCGTATTGCAGGCTCGAAGGGCTGAATGGCCTACTCCTGCTACTATTTTTCTATGTTTCTATGAAAAGAAATAGGGCCCGGGGAGGATGAACTAACAAGTGATATACTCAAGGAGGGAGGTAATGAGACAATTACACAGCTCACCATACTATATAATCAAATATTCAAGGAATGAAAGATACTAAGAAGTTGGAAAGAAGCAAAATTTATTCTTCTTCATAAAAAAGGAGATACGGCAGACATTGAGAATTACTGATCCATGAGTCTATTTTCTCATTTGTACAAAATTCTAACTAGAATTATACAAATAGGATAAAGACACCAACCAAGAGAACAGGCGGAGTTCAGGAAAGGATACCCTACAGCAGACCATCTACATACAGTGAACCAACTCATTCAGAAGGCAAACAAATATCAGTTGAACCTGTGAGTTGGATTTATTGACTATGCGAAGGCATTCAGTTCAATGGAATACAGAGATTTATTTATAGCTTTAAGGAAAACAGGAATAAATGAGGGAAATCTGAAGATCATAGGGCACATTTACACAGATGTAACAGCCAGAACACACACCGACAAAGGCATAACACAGTTGATAAATATTGAAAGAGGAATGAGACAAGGGGGTACAATCTCACCAAAAACATTCACCACAGTAATGGAAGATACATTCAAGAAGATACGCTATGAGGAGAGTGGATTAAATTTGGATGCAGAAAAACTCACAGACTTACTCTTTGCAGATGATATCCCACTAATTAATTCATCTGTTGAAGATTTTGAAGTACAACTAACTAACTTAAATAAATAGAGTAAAAATATTGGACTGAAAATGCACAAAGAAAAAACAAAGTATATGATGACCTTCAAGACAGAAGATGAAATGAGAAGCTTCTTTATGCTGTCTGATGGAACATAAAATGAGATGCGTGGTGTTCAGGTTGTTTGAAGATCTTGAAACAGGTTTATTAAACAGCTAACAACTGTATACACTACAGGGCTAACTATTACATGAGTTGCCTCTTGGTGCTACATCCTGGTACTTGGCTCATTAGCATACTAAGATCTTAAAATTACGTTACTCTTAAAGGCAATCACACAACATCCCCCTTCTTTCCAAAGATAAGCTTTGTATGCTAAAAGTAAAATACATAAAATTAGATAATATCAAAATTATTTGCACATGGCTAGAGATTATGAAATTTACAAGAATAGAGGCTCAAATGGCCGTAGGTCATCTTGGTGGTTTGACAACTCTTGCTCAGGGACTTTGCGTCTCATCTGCTGCTGTTCTTTGTGACGTTTCTCCCTCTCTGCATTCAGTTTCTGTTGCTCTGCCTTCAGCTTGCTAACATACTCTTTGCTTTTTCAAGATGACTGCTTTTGGAGCCTTTTCATTCTTGGAAAGTTCAGGTACCTCATCTCGAAGAGCTAATAGACAATGTTACAACTCATTCCTCCTCTGCCTCTTCAGGACATTGCGTGTCCTTTGCCTCTCCTCATCCTCTGCTTCCGAAGGCTTGGGGCTGAAGGTCGAGGGTTTGTTGGGGGAAGAGTACTTGGTCTCATGGAGATACATGTCCCTTCTGGCTCGTTGTGGTGCTGGCGGTTCTCTGGATAGCAGAAGTGAAGACGCGGCATAATTGTGCTGTTGTTGAGTTTCCAGACTGCACTGTTTGATGCTGGTCGGAGTCTGCGAGCGGGTTCCAGGTCTTGGAGATTTCTCCTTGGCAATGCTCTCGTGAACAGTTATGATGCTGAGGTCCTTACACACTGGTAATCCTGCCACTGCTGGTCTGCTCGTGTCTACTTGGTCGAACGTTTGTGGTTTCCATGACGTATCTGCATTGCATTGTTAATGTGCCACTGCGAGGGATGGGTGACCCACATTGTATGCAGATAACTTGGCAGTTTTCAGTTGTGTCGTCGATCTCCAACAACTCCAATTTATATCTACGAGGATTTGGACTGGTAGGATATTTGCACTAGCGCCGGTGTCAATCTTGACCTTGAGCGTATGTTTGCCAGCTTTCCTTGGGCACGTTCTATGACTATGACTATGTGATGTTGATGATGGTGAAAGCTTCCAGTTGTTGGATTTCATCAATGTGAACTGTAAGGTTGACAATGTGGAATACGTGCTTGTCTTCTGACTGAGACTTGCTCCCACCTGAGTCTTGTCTCAGGTCTGTTTTGCTGTGGACCTCATTTATCGTCTGCGTTTATGCCAGTCCCTGGCGCTTTCCTTGCTGCTGTTGCCATGTTGTCTGTTTGTTTGCGTCTGACCGTGACTTCTGGCTTCATCTTTAGAGCCAGAATTCCTGCATAGGCGATCCTGGTGTCCTTTTACACTGCACGCCTTGCACAGGACAACTTTGCTGTGAGTGGGACCGACCACATTTACCACGCAGATTGCTTGCTCTTTTCGACCTGCTTATGCTGCCAATACTGTTGGCTACACTTAGTGCTTGTAGGTGCTATTTTCCAGTTACAATGGCTTCGTATTTCCTGCCATCTTCCAGACGTATGTCAATGCTGTGACCTTTTTCCCAAAGAGGTCTTTCTGGAATGTTTCAATGGGTGTTGACATGATCACTAGTTCCATTATTCGGTTTGACAGCTCAGCTTCCGAGAAGTTGCATTTGTTGCCCTTACTTCAGAATCTGCTGATAAACTGGTCTATTGATTCCTGTGGCTGTTGCCTGCAGGACACCAATTCGAGGCAGTGAATTATAAAATTCATTTACAATCGGAGCTGATCGTCCAGCACTGTCCATATCTTAGCAGGATCTTTCTGGTCCTGTTCAGATAATCCAGAGGTGTTTATTCTGTGCAATCCCTCATTTCCAATTGCAATCATTATTTTTACAGCTTGCTTTCCTGGTTCTGTAATGACTTGGTCTATAAAGCATAATTGCATTCTTTGGTGGGACAGTTTGAACTTAGATAGGATATCCAAGGCTTTCCAGTTCATGCTGGGAAATAATTTGGTATCCATTTTTCTGCTGTTCTTTTTGCTGCAAATCTTGCTTTAAGAACTTGCTTTAAGACCTGGTTCTGTGACTACTGTATTGCCTTTAAGAGACTCTCTTGGCTAATTTGATTGGTAGCAGCAGCTTGACTGTTAATTCAGCTCCCAGCACTAAACCCACTCTGCTTACACAGCTGTGCAATAGGTATTTCAAGTGCTTTTTTTCTGCTATTTTGTTTCTATAGCCGTTCAGTAGGCAATTCTGCACGGTTGAGTAGTTTTGTGAGTTTTTTAAAACTCTGGTTGAGTAAATGAAGTCTGCAGCCTTGGAATGATTTAATGGGGTTTCTATGTATAGCTGTAGCTACGAGCTGCATCAATGGAGGATTCCTGCGCATTTTACTATCGTGCGCCTCCTGTAATAGCACGGACTTAATCAGCCTAAGAAAGGGATTGGATCTTCCCCATATTTTGTACTCTCCCAGGGAGCCCTTGAGAGAAAAAGAAATCAATCTTCTGAAGTCTTCAAGACTTCTCTTTTCTTAAAAACAGGGATTCCAGTACTGACGGCAGACTAATTCGCCCGAACACAGTGATTGATCTGCAACCTGTTGCTCAGAACTCTGTCTTCTGCAGCTGGAGGTGAAGTTTTTTCTTTACACTGTTTGGGCCAGTGTTTCTTTTTAACTTTCTCTCTTCTGGCTGTAGCTATTTTTAATGCTGTTTTCCTGTGGTCTTCAATTGGATTCTGTCTTCTCAGCACAGCTGCCACCATGAAATGAGAACCTTCTTTATGTTGTCTGATGCAACATAAAATGAGATGTGTGGAGATCAGGTTGTTTGAAGCTCTCAAACAGCTTTATTAAAGAACTAACAACTATATACATTATAGGGCTAACTCTTACTTGCCTCTTGGTGTTCCAGTAACAGAATCATACTGGCATGTAGTCACATGACTACATCCTGGTACTTGGTTCATTAGCATACTAAGATCTTAAAGCTACATTACTCTTAAAGGCAAATACACAACTGAAGATACCGTGCAAATTGAAGACCAAGAAATTGAAAAAGTGACTAAATACAAATATCAGGGCCAAACATAAAGGAGGGGGGATTGTACAAATGAAGAGATACTGAATAGGATTAGGGCAGGATGGAGTTGTTTCGGGAGATACACTGGCATTAAGAAGGAGGGTGTATGATCAGTTGATGTTACCGACCATGACGTATGGGGCAGAATTATGGACAACTACAAAATATATATAGAACAAAAACTGTGTACAGCTCAGAGAGCAATGGAAAGGCATTGAGTACAAGAGTTGGCAGGTCATGTTACAGTTGTATAGGACTTTGGTTCGGCCACATTTGGAATACTGCGTACAGTTCTGGTCGCCACATTATCAAAAGGATGCGGATGCTTTGGAAAGGGTGCAGAGGAGGTTCACCAGGATGTTGCCTGGTATGGAGGGCGCTAGCTATGAAGAGAGGTTGAGTAGATTAGGATTATTTTCATTAGAAAGACGGAGGTTGAGGGGGGACCTGATTGAGGTGTACAAAATCATGAGAGGTATAGACAGGGTGGATAGCAAGAAGCTTTTTCCCAGAGTGGGGGTTTCAATTACTAGAGGACACGAGTTCAAAGTGAAAGGGGAAAAGTTTAGGGGGGATATGCGTGGAAAGTTCTTTACGCAGAGGGTGGTGGGCACCTGGAACGCATTGCCAGCGGAGGTGGTAGATGCGGGCACGATGGAGTCTTTTAAGATGTATCTAGACAGATACATGAATGGGCAGGAAGAAAAGAGATACAGAAGCTTAGAAAATAGGCGACATGTTTAGAGAGAGGATCTGGATCGGCGCAGGCTTGGAGGGCCGAAGGGCCTGTTCCTGTGCTGTAATTATCTTTGTTCTTTGTTCTTTGTTCTTTGTTCAAATGTTACACATGTCCATTCACGATGAAATCATCTGTAATGAAATAAGCCAGAAAACTGGAGTTAAGGACATTATTCAGAAGATAAAAGAAGCCAAATGGAGATGGGCTGGGCATGTTGCCTCCTCCTGGTGCCAGGGTCAAAGAAGTCACTGAAAGGCTGCATAGCATCCTGAGTGGGGAGGGTGAACAGCCAGCAATTGTGGTCCACATCGGTACCAATGACACAGGTAGTGAGATGGATGTGGTCCTGCAGTCACAATTTAGGGAGCAAGGTAGGTAATTAGCAAGCAGAACCTCAGAAGTAGCAATCTCCGATTACTCCTGCTACCATGCGCAAGTGAGTATGGAAATAGGAGGATAAAGTAGATGAATGCATGGCTCGAAAGATGGTGCAGGAAAGAGGGTTTTAGATTCCTGGGACATTGGGACCAGCTCTGGGCGAGATGGAACCTCAGGACTAATTTCCTTGTGAGGTGATTTGCTAGTGCTATTGGGGAGGGTTTAAACTAAATTGGCAAGGGTGGGGGAGCCAAGAGATAATACTAGAGAGGAATACCAGGGTGCACAGAATACTGGGAGAGACAGATAGCACTAGAGTAGGAAATAGTAAGTGATTAGGTGCGTTAAGAGTAAGGGGGAAAGTAATAAAGTTTAAATTAGGGTTACTGTGCATGTATGTGAATGCACTGAGTGTGGTTAATAAGATTGGTGAGTTTGCAGGCGCAGATTGCCATGTGAAAATATGATGTTGTGGCTATAATAGAGAACTGGCTCAAAGAAGGACAGGACTGGGTATCAACAATTCCTGGATACAAGGTGTTCAGGAAAGATAGGAAATGAAGGAAAGGGTGAGTGGTGGCAGTTTTGACTAAGGAGATCATTGCAATGCTGGAGACAGAGGATGTCCCAGAGGGAAGGACATAATCTATTTGGCTAGAGATAAGGAACAAAAACAGTGCAATTACATTGCTCGATGTAGTTCATGGGCCACCAAAAAGTGGGAAAGATGTAGAGGAACAAATTTGCAAGGAAATTACAGAGATGTGCAAGAATTATTGAGTAGTTTTAATGGGGGGCTTTAATTATCTGCATATAGACTGGAATAGTAGTAGTGTAAAGGACAGAGAGGGGCAATAGTTCCTTGAGTGTGTTCAGGAGAATTTTCTACAACAATATATTTCCAGTCTGGCGAGAAAGGAGGCATTGCTAGAACTGGCTCTTGGGAATGAGATGGGCCCAGTGGATCAAGTGTGGGAACATTTAGGAGACATTGATCATTATTTCGTAAGGTTTAGGTAGGCTATGGAGAAGGACAAAGAACAATTCAGAGTAAGAATAATTAAGTGGGGGAAAGCCAACTTCAGTGGGGTAAGAATGGATCTGATCCAGATAAATTGGAATCAAAGGTTGGCAGGCAAAACAGTAACTGAATAATAGGCTGCCTTTATGTGATGGAATATAAGTATAATAGGCTTAATTAGGTAGCATTTGGAAATAGTGTATTATGCCTTTTAGAGTTAGGGATTGAATAAATGGTCAGTTTTCAAACCTTACTGGCATTCCCCTTTAAGAAGGTAGAGTTAAATATTTCAAGGTCCCTGTTAGAATAGAATTTTTGTTGCCAGGGAATTGGAAGATAAACACACACATTGAAATATCATGTGACCAAAGTAAGAGGTAGCAACAAACTTAATTGGTTTGTGCAGCCAGGTTGGTTCCGGAGGTTGCTTTAAAGTACCATAAAAAAGGCAATTATAGAAAATGGACTTACAGGACCAAGAGGTCAAGTAAACACAATGATAAACATTTTGACCAGATAAAAGCTCACAACTTCAAATTCCAGTAAAACATTGGTTTAGGGGTGTTGTATCCTCAAACAACACTTCTCATCCCATGCCTTACTGGGGGGATTTAAGGTAAAAGTTGACTTTAAATTTTGATGGATATTCTGAATATTCGAGGATAATTTTGCTGTAACATTAGCAAGGTTAAACTTTTGGATTCTATGTTGGAAATACGAATGTGTGTTGCATCTCTCAGTAATATTTGATATTGTGATATACTTATCCACTTAAGAAGTTTATTGCATGTTGAATTCTTTAATAAATCTATAAAAATTAATAAATCGCCTCATGTAGTATTCTGTATACAACTACAAGAACCCCCTCTCTGTGTCTCTTTAAGTGGAGAGATACTTATTGAAGAGAGTTTCCCAGACCCTTATAATATCTGGGATATTCATGACTTAGCCATAAATATTAAAAATAGGCTATCCGAAAGATAGTAATATTCTATGTTGGTTTTCTTTATTTGAGGGAAAGCTAGTACAATTCTTTGAACCCAAATAAGTGTCTGAGAATTTGTCTGGTTTGAACTTGATTAAAGGACATTTATAGGGATGTACTCCTGATTTGGTTTAGTCCCTATAAGGGGTTAAAGTCATAAATCACTTCATTTAAAGAAGTGATAGTTCGGGCACAGTCAAGATATATTCCCATGAAGGGGAAAGGTAGGGCAAACCAATCCAGAGCTCCCTGGATGACAAAAGAGATAGAGATTAAAATGAAGGAGAAAAAATGTGCTTATGACAGATGTCAGGTAACTAATACAACCGAGAACCAAGCTGAATCTAGAAGGTTCAGAGGGGAAGTGAAAAAGCACATAAGAGAAGCAAAGAGAGAGTATGAAAAGAGACTGGCAGCTAACATAAATAGTAATCCAAAAGCCTTCTATAGGCATATAAATAGTAAAAGGGTGGTAAAAGGTAGGGTGGGGTCAATTAGGGACTAAAACGGCAATTTAAGCATGGAAGCGGGGACATTGCTGAGGTATTAAATGAATACTTTACATCAGTCTTTACCAAGGAAGAAGATGCTATGCAGGTCATGGTGAAAGAGGAGTTAGTTCAGACACTTGAAGGGTTTAAAATTTATAAGGAGGAGCTATTGGATAGACACTGTCTATACTTAAAGCTGATAAGGCACCAGGAACATATGAGATACATCCAAGGATACTGAGGGAAGTGGGAGTGGAAAATGTGGAGGCACTGGCCATAATTTTCCAATCTTCCTTAGAGTCAGAGGTGGTGCCAGAGGACTGGAGAATTGCAAATGTAACATCCTTGTTCAAAAAAGGGTGTAAAGATGTCCAGCAACTACAGGCCAGTCAGTTTAACCTCAGTGGGGGGGAAGCTTCTAGAAACGATAATTCAGAACAAAACTAATAGTCACTTGCAGAAATGCAGGCTCATTAAGGAAAGCCAGCATGAAATTGTTAAGGGCAAATCATGTTTAACTAACTTGCTAAAGGTTTTTGATGAGGTAACAGAGAGTTGATGAGGGTAATGCTGTTGATGTGGTGTACACGAACCTTCAAAAGGCATTTGATAAAGTGCCACACAACAGACTTGTGAGCAAAGTTAGGGCTCATGGAATAAAAGGGACAGCAGTGACATGGATACAAAATTGGCTGAGTGACAGGAAACAGAGAGTAATACAAAGAACAAAGAACAGTACAGCACAGGAACAGGCCATTCAGCCCTCCGAGCCTGCGCCGATCTTGATGCCTGCCTAAACTAACACCTTCTGCACTTCCGGGGCCCATATCCCTCTATTCCCTTCCTATTCATGTATTTGTCAAGATGTCCCTTAAACGTCGCTATCGTATCTGCTTCCACCACCTCCCCTGGCAGCAAGTTCCAGGGACTCACCACCCTCTGTGTAAAAAACTTGCCTCGCACATCCCCTCTAAACTTTGTCCCTTGCACCTTAAACCTATGTCCCCTAGTAACTGACTCTTCCACCCTGGGAAAAAGCTTCTGACTCTCCACTCTGTCCATGCCGCTCATAACTTTGTAAACCTCTATCATGTCGCCCCTCCACCTCCGTCGTTCCAGTGAAAACAATCCGAGTTTTTCCTCATAGCTAATGCCCTCCAGACCAGGCAACATCCTGGTAAACCTCCTCTGTACCCTCTCCAAAGCCTCCACGTCCTTCTGGTAGTGTGGCGACCAGAGTTGCACGCAATATTCTAAGTGTGACCTAACTAAGGTTCTGTACAGCTGCAACATGACTTGCCAATTTTTATACTCTATGCCCCGACCGATGAAGGCAAGCATGCCGTATGCCTTCTTGACTACCTTATCCACCTGAGTTGCCACTTTCAGTGACCTGTGGACCTGTACGCCCAGATCTCTCTGCCTGTCAATACTCCTAAGGGTTCTGCCATTTACTGTATACCTCCCACCTGCATTAGACCTTCCAAAATGCATTACCTCACATTTGTCCGGATTAAACTCCATCTGCCATTTCTCCGCCCAAGTCTCCAACCGATCTATATCCTGCTGTATCCTCTGACAATCCTCATCATTATCCGCAACTCCACCAACCTTTGTGTCGTCCGCAAACTTACTAATCAGACCAGCTACATTTTCCTCCAAATCATTGATATATACTACAAACAGCAAAGGTCCCAGCACTGATCCCTGCGGAACACCACTAGTCACATCCCTCCATTCAGAAAAACACCCATCCACTGATACCCTCTGTCTTCTATGACCGAGTCAGTTCTGTAACCATCTTGCCAGCTCACCTCTGATCCCGTGTGACTTCACCTTTTGTACCAGTCTGCCATGCGGGACCTTGTCAAAGGCTTTACTAAAGTCCATATAGATAACATCCACTGCCCTTCCTTCATCAATCATCTTCGTCACTTCTTCAAAAAACTCAATCAAATTAGTAAGACACGACCTCCCCATCACAAAACCATGCTGTCTCTCGCTAATAAGTTTGTTTGTTTCCAAATGGGAGTAAATCCTGTCCCGAATAATCCTGTCTAATAGTTTCCCTACCACTGACGTAAGGCTCACCGGCCTATAATTTCCTGGATTATCCTTGCCACCCTTCTTAAACAAAGGAACAACATTGGCTATTCTCCAGTCCTCTGGGACCTCACCTGTAGCCAATGAGGATGCAAAGATTTCTGTCAAGGCCCCAGCAATTTCTTCCCTTGCCTCCCTCAGTATTCTGGGGTAGATCCCATCAGGCCCTGGGGACTTATCTACCTTAATGCTTTGCAAGACACCCAACACCACCTCCTTTTTGATAATGAGATGACTGAGACTATCTGCACTCCCTTCCCTAGGCTCATCATTCACCAAGTCCTTCTCTTTGGTGAATACTGATGCAAAGTACTCATTTAGCACCTCACCCATTTCCTCTGGCTCCACACATAGATGCCCATCTCTGTCCTTGAGTGGGCCAACCCTTTCCCTGGTTACCCTCTTGCTCTTTATATATGTATAAAAAGCCTTGGGATTCTCCTTAATCCTGTTTGCCAATGACTTTTCATGACCCCTTTTAGCCCTCATGACTCCTTGCTTAAGTTCCTTCCTACTGTCTTTATATTCCTCAAGTGCTTCGTCTGTTCCTAGCCTTCCAGCCCTTACAAATGCTTCCCTTTTCTTTTTGACGAGGCTCACAATATCCTGTGTTATCCAAGCTTCCCGAAACTTGCCAAACTTGTCTTTCTTCCTCACAGGAACATGCCGGTCCTGGATTCTAATCAGTTGACGTTTGAAAGACTCCCACATGTCAGATGTTGATTTCCCCTCAAACAGCCGCCCCCAATCTAAATTCTTCAGTTCCTGCCTAATATTGTTATAAATAGCCTTCCCCCAATTTAGCATCTTCACCCGCGGACGGCTCTTATCCTTATCCACAAGTACCTTAAAACTTATGGAATTTTGGTATTATAATCTGTGACCTTGTCCTATTAACACCTCTTTTGTTACCTCTTGCCTCACCCCTGCTTTACTTGCTTAAAACCTATTACATATCTAATATTTGCCAGTTCTGATGAAGGGTCACTGACCTGAAACATTAACTCTGCTTCTCTCTCCACAGATGCTGCCAGATCTGCTGAGTATTTCCAGCATTTATTTCAGATTTCCAGCATCTGTAGTGTTTTGCTTTTATATTTGTAATGGTCAATGGTTGTTTTTCAGACTGGAGGAAGGTGTATAGTGGAGTTCCCTAGGGGTCGATGTTAGGACCTCTACTTTTCCTGATATATATTAATGAACTAGATCTTGGGGTACAGGGCACAATTTCAAAATTTGCAGACGATACAAAGCAAAGTGGAAGTATTGAGAACTGTGAGGAGGATAGTGTAGAACTTCAAAAGGACATAGTTGGTGGAATGGGTGGACAAGTGGCAGATGAAATTCAATGTAGAGAAGTGTGAAGTGACTCATTTTGATGGAAAGAATGCGGAAAGACAATATAAAATAAAGGATACAATTCTAAAGTGGGTGCAGGAGTAGAGGGACCTTGGTGTATACGTGCATAAATCATTGAAGGTGGCAGGACAAGTTGAGAGTGGTTAATAAAGCATACAGCCTCCTGGGCTTTATCAATAGGGGCATAGAGTACAAAAGCAAGGAAGTTGTATTAAACTTGTATAAAACACTGGTTTGGCTTCAACTGGACTATTGTGTCCAGTTCTGGGCACCACACTTTAGGAAGGATGTGAAGGCATTAGAGAGGGTGCAGAAAACATTCACGAGAATGGTTCCAGGGATGAGGAACTTCAGTTGCATTGGAGAAGTTGGGACTGTTTTCCTTGGAGAAGAGATGATTGAGAGGAGATTTGATAGAGGTGTTCCAAATCATGAAGGGTCTGGACAGAGTACATAAGAATATAAGAACTCGGAGCAGGAGTAGGCAATTCAGCCCCTCAAGCCTGTTCCGCCATTCAATACGATCATGGCTGATCTCACCTTGGCCTCAACTCCACTTTCCTGCCCATTCTCCATAACCCTTCAACCCATTACTAATTAAAAATCTGTTTACCTCCTCCTTAAATTTACTCAATGTCCCGGCATCCACCACACTCTGGGGTAGTGAGTTCCACACTCTCACGACCCTTTGAGAGAAGTAATTTCTCCTCATCTCTGTTTTAAATCTGCTACCCCTTATCTTAAAAGTATGACCTCTCATTCTAGATTGCCCCACCAGGGGAAACATCCTCTCTACGTCTACTTTGTCAGTCCCCTTAATCATCATAGATACCTCAATTAGATCTGCTCTCATTCTTCTAAACTCTAGAGAGTAAAGGCCTAAACTGCTCAATCTCTCTTCATAAGACAAACCCCTCATCTCTGGAATCAATCTAGTGAACCTCCTCTGAACTGCCTCCAATGCAACTACATCCCTCCTCAAGTAAGGGGACCAAAACTGTACGCAATACTCCAGCTGCGGTCTCACTAATGCCTTGTACAGTTGCAGCAACACTTCCCTACTTTTATACTCTATTCCTTTCGCAATAAATGCCAAAATTCCATTTGCCTTCCTTATTACCTGCTGCACTTGCATACTAGTTTTCTGCGATTCATGCACGAGGGCACCCAGATCCCTCTGCACCAAAGCACTCTGAAGTTTCTCTCCATTTCGATAATAATTTGCCTTTCTATTCTTCCGACCAAAATGGATAATCTCACACTTATCCACGTTAAACTGCATCTGCCAAATTTTGGCCCATTCACCTAACCTATCCATATCCATTTGTAAATTTCTTATTTCTTTATTGCAACTTACTATCCCACCTATTTTAGTGTCATCTGCAAATTTGGCTATAGTACCTTCTATCCCTGCATCCAAGTCATTAATATAGATTGTAAATAGTTGGGGCCCGAGGACCGAACCCTGTGGCACCCCACTAGTTACATCTTGCCAACCAGAAAAGGACCCATTTATCCCAACTCTCTGTTTTCTGTTGGTTAGCCAATCCTCTATCCATGCTAATAAATTGCCCCTAACCCCATGTGATCTTATCTTGTGTATTAACCTTTTGTGCGGCACCTTATCAAATGCCTTCTGGAAGTCCAGATGTACTACATTTACAGGATCCACATTATCCACTTTACTTGTTACATCTTCGAAGAACTCTAGCAAATTAGTCAAACACGATTTATCCTTCATAAAACCATGCTGACTCTGATGGATTGCGTTTTGACTTTCTAAATGTCCTGTTATTATTTCCTTAATAATGGATTCTAACAATTTCCCAACGACAGATTTTAAACTAACTGGTCTATAGTTTCCTACTTTCTGCCTCCCTCCTTTTTTGAATAAGGGCATTATATTAGCATTTTTCTAATCCACTGGAACCTTTCCCACATCCAGGGAATTTTGGAATATTATAACCAATGGATCCACTATCTCTGCTGCCACTTCCTTTAAGACCCGAGGATGTAGGCCATCAGACCCCGGGGACTTGTCTGCCTTCAATCCCAATAGTTTGCCCAGTACTTTTTCCTTAATGATGATGATTGTTCTAAGTTCTTCTCTTTCTATAACCTCTGCATTACCTGTTACTATTGGGATGGTACTAGTGTCCCCCACCGTGAAAACTGAGGCAAAATACTGATTTAGTGTCTCCGCCATTTCTGTGTTCCTCACTATTAACTCCCCAGTCACATCCTCCAAGGGACCAACATTCACTTTAGCTACTCTCTTCCCTTTTATATACTAATAGAAGCTTTTGCTATCCGTTTTTATATTTTGCGCTAGTTTTCTTTCATAATTTATCTTTGCTCTTTGTATTACTTTTTTAGTAACCCTTTGTTGATCTTTAAAAGTTTCCCAATCTTCCAGCCTGCCAATGGCCTTTGCAATATGGTATGCCTTAGTTTTTGTCTTTATGTTATCCTTAACTTCCTTGCTTAGCCATGGATGTTTTTTCCCCCTCTTACAATCTTCCTCTCTGGAATGTATTTTAGTTGTGAGGAATTGAATATCTCCTTAAACATCTGCCACTGCTCCTACCTTTTAGTGGATCGGGAGAAACTGTTTTCAATGGTAGAAAGATCAAGAACCAGAAGGCACAGATTTAAGGTAATTGGCAAGAGAAGCAATGGCAACATGAGGAAAAACTTTTTCACACAGTGAGTGGTTCGGATCTGGAATGCACTGCCTGAGAGTGTGGTGGAGGCATTTTCAATCGAGGTATTCAAAAGGGAATTGGGTTTTTATCTGAAAAGGAAGAATGTGCAAGTCTACGGGGAGAAGGTGGGGAAGTGGCACTAGGTGAATTGCTCCTTCAGAGACCCTGCACAGACATAACAGCCAAATGGCCTCCTTCCGTGCTGTGACAATTCTATGATTCTATGACAAATGATAACAGGTGAACAAAAAGGCTAATGGAGTGGCAGCCAAGAACAGGAAAAAGAAGAAGCGGGAGACTGAGAAGGAGGTGGAGAGATGACATAATACCATACCTGGGAACCACATGGGTGAGAACCGCAAGGGATAGAGTTAAATAGAAAAGGCATGATGAGTGCTACATCCTAGAGCGGATGAATACAGCCTAACTGATGATGATGATGATCCATCAAGCCTGCCCCACTTTCAGAATGGTCAGAGCATTTAAACTAAACAGCACCTTTCACCACCTCAGGATGCACCAAAGTACCTTAAAGCCAATGAATTATTTTAACGTGTAGTCACTGTTGTAATGTGGGGTACACAACACCAATTTGTGCACTGTAAACTCCCATAAGCAACAGTGAAATAATGACCATATCACTCGTTTTTAGCCATGTTGGTTGAGGTATTAATATTGGACAGGACAGTGTAGAGAATTCTCCTGCAGCCCAAAATGCTTTGAAGATATAGATTTGATGCTGCTTTTATATATGTTCCCTTTCTTGAAAATATTTAGTGATTTTTTTTTAAGAAGCATAAAGCAAATGCTGCTATAAACTATTATAAACTAAAGAGACAATCATATGTGTGAAGAATGGGGTCAGCAGCCTTACCCCCATCCTCACACCCCTTCACACCAACAATACCACCCCCCACACTCCCCCCTCCCCAAGTCCTGGTAACACCAGCAATGCAGACAGCGCCATTTTAAAGGGGGCCTAGTGCTGTGTGTCCAAAGCACCTGTCTAATTGGGGTCTTATGCTGTGAGAAGGGCCCCGATTGCCATTTTCATTTAGAATTGGGGGTGTAAGTTTAGTGCTTTTCTTGGGTCCCAATTGCTTGCCTCATTTACACCCATTTTATGTTAGGATGTATACTGTTGTCACTTAACACTGGCAAAAATGGCATAAGAATGGGCCCATTTGTCAGTGAGACTTTTGGATTGCATCCACATAGGAAATTCCAGGTTGAAAATCAGGGTACTATGCTTGTCGTTCGTTGCATTCCAATTGCAATATTCAGGCACAAATGGGCAGAGCTCCAACAATTTAAAGTGGTTGCTCAGGTAAAGGCCCGGAGATTTTGTTCGTGAGAATTTTTGTTAGGCCAGGAGTAGCAGTCGTAGAGATCAGCTCTTCCACTCCACAGGCCCAACCTACTGGCTGGCTCAGCATGAAAGTTGTCAAGTTCGACCTTCCCAACATTGGAGAGCCCGTAGCTCAATGACAGCATTCAAGAATGGCTTGCGCCTGAGCATGACTCCAGCCTCTCCATGCCGTCTGTGGACAGAGGACAAATTTAACCCCCATTTATCACCACCCCCTTATTAATGTACGGATCCTTTATGCCCAATTTTGGCCACGAGTGACTTATGCTCATGAGTACGATGTGTCCAATCCACCTCAATATCTATTTCATCTATGGATAGTCAGAAGCTTTTTCCCAGGGTGGAAGAGTCAGTTACTAGGGGACATGGGTTTAAGGTGCGAGGGGCAAAGTTTAGAGGGGATGTGCGAGACAGGTTCTTTACACAGAGGGTGGTGAGTGCCTGGAACTTGCAGCCGGGGGAGGTGGTGGAAGCAGGTACGATAGCGACGTTTAAGAGGCATCTTGACAAATACATGAATAGGATGGGAATAGAAGGATACGGTCCCCGGAAGTGCAGAAGGTTTTAGTTTCGACAGGCATCAAGATCGGTGCAGGCTTGGAGGGCCGAATGGCCTGTTCCTGTGCTGTCCTATTCTTTGTTCTTTGATCCCTCCACCTGAATCTTTTTTTAAAGAGTTTTGTTTTCCTAAAAAGAGACATTATTTTGTTCATTTTTGTGCTCGTTAGGATAAACCGTGTTAGTGCCAGGGGATCGAATATATGACTGAACATTAGGCTGCACATTTGATTTGTGTCCTGATTGTGCATGTCTCAGGATGCAATTATGCAGGAAACTCTCATCATGTGTATTTAAGCAGCCATCAGCTAAACAGGCAGGTGTGCTGCTCGCCCAATTCCAGGCCAGTCTGAAAATTGGATCAGGAGGCCCTTGGGTGTCAATATGACCCTCTTCCATTCCCAATTTTCAACAGATGGACAGCAATTTTTCAGGCAATAAACAAATGGCCATTGAGAATGATTATACTGGCTGCTTTATAAACATGATTGGTAAACCACGTTTGTGCTTTGGAGATGGAAGTGAGCTTTCTTCAGCAATGTTTCTACCACTTTCTTGGCCATGGGCTTCTGATGCCTTCCAGCCTTGCGTTGGTTGGGAGTGCAGCCTAATTTTCACAGGGCTTTGTTCAAAGTGGCCGTGAAGGGGCCAAGCTTAGGCTCCATTTATAAAGGGGGGGGTCAGGGCGGAAATTAATCTCTGTTTAATGTCAAGACCCAGACCATGTTCCTGGCCTTTGTGGGCCTCATTTTCACCAGCTGGGAGGTCAGTATGAATCGTCTCAATCTGCCTATCAAGGAGATGGCTGGCCTGGAATTCCCCCTCCCTCCAGCCTCGCCCTGTTTGATGCAGGTGAACCTGTTTGAGGAGGGTGGAGAAGTCACTTTGATCAAAGCCCATGGAAATGAAGCCGTTAACTCCCACCCAATGTATGGCTGGAATGCATCAGAAGCCCCTGCAGAAATTCAGCAGGCACATTTTCAGTTTTGCTTCCTGTGTGAAACTATAGATCTGCAGTTGGAATTTGCATGGGGTGTTTATTCCGATCCCTGTAACTTCTGTTAACGATTGGGATAGCGGAGAAGCACTGGATCCAGCTGTTGACACCAGTTCTCCAGGTATCTCCGGTCTTCTGTCAAAGTTGCAGTGGGAATTCAGGAACCACCATGGAAATTCTACTCCCAATATTTAACTAAATGGGAAGAATGCTTACAATGACAGACTAGTAAAAGGATGTTTCTTTACATTTGTACACAGAACAAAAATATCTCCTCCCGTCTGTTTCATTTCAGCGCCCAATGATTGACAACAATTTGCATTGCTGTCAGTTGTCTGCCTTGGCTCAGTTGGTAGCACTTTCAGCTCTGAGCCGGATGATGATGGGTTCACATCTGTCATGAAGGCACTTCTATTATTCATATGTTTTGAGGACTCATGTTTAAAAGATTGTGAAAATTGGTTCATTTGAAAGACTGAGGAGATGCCTGGATTTGTTTTTTTTTTACAGTTACTGGAAGGACACTTTGGATTAAAAATTTTTTTTACTGAAAGAGACAATGAAGTGCTAAATAAACATAAGGAGCCTTGCTGGCTATTGGAGTTGTTTACAGAGAAGTCACATGTCTAGGTGTATGGTTGTCAGGAATTTTTGGCTTTCTGATTTGAACTGGGACTGTTTGGATGCTCAGTTAGTTGGCAGTGTAAGCTGGCTAAGAGAGAAGCCACCCAACGCATCTTTTTTCACCTGCTTTGAAAAATCTTCTAAGAATCCAGTATGATAGCTGAAACCACTGATGCAATAATTCTCCTGAAAAGCCTGCAAGACCACTCCTCGACATCTTCTGAACAGAACTGCTCCAGAAAGATCCCAGTGACAGCCGTCTATGTGTACCCAGACTCCAGACCAAAGGACATCTGGAACATTCCATATCTTATCCTTTTTCTTCAAGAGTTGACAATAACTTGGCCAAAGTATTTTTGTTAAAGTTGATCTCTGAAGAGTCAGTTTTTTTCATTTTTCTTTATTTTTTCTTTAACCTGTGTGTGTTAGGTTATTTTAGAAGGGTAGATATTTATACTTTCATATTTCAAACTGTGTTAATAAGCTTTGCATCTTTATTGAATAAGTTTTGTTTATAATAAATAAATAATTTTGTTGTTTATTGAAGAAACCTGGTTGGCGGATTTTTATTCTGAAACTCATACATATAAAGTATATAATTGGCCATATCGGTAACTGGGTAAAACATTTAAAAATATGCTGTGACCAGTGGAGTACTGGAACTGGAGAAAGACAGTGCATTCCTCCAACCTCAGTCATAACACATCCCACTCCAAGACTGAGTACAAAACCTAGGCTGATGTTTCAGTGCTGCACTGTTGGATGTGCTATCTGTCAGATGAGATGTTAAACTGAGGTTTCATCTGCCCTCGCAGGTGAATTTAAAAGTTCCCACAGTACTATTTTGAAGAAGAGCAGGGGTGTTCTCCCTGGTGTCCTGACCAATATTTATCCCTCATTATCACATGATTGTTTGTGGGAGCTTGCTGTGTGCAAATTGGCTGCCGTATTTCTTACATTACAACAGCGAATAGCATTGCCTGTGAAACACTTTGGGATGTTCTCAGGTTGTATTTCTTTTGTATTTATATAGTGCTTTCAATGTAACAATGGACATTGAACCAAAGATGGGTACATCTGCATAGTGGTTATGTTACTGGATTAATAATCCAGAGAGATTTCATTCAAATTCCACCATCACACCTGGGGAAATTAAATAAATTTGGAAAAAAAGCTAGTCTCAGTAATTGTGACCATGAAACTACTGATTGTTGTAAAAACACATCTGGCTCACTAATGCCCTTTAGGGAAGGAGATCTAGCGTCCTTACCAGATCTGACTTATAAATGACTCCAGACCCACAGCAATATGGTTGACTCTGAACTGCCCCCTTAGCAAACCACTCAGTTGTACCAAACCACTATAACAAAGTTTAATTAAAAATAAAAGCAGCCAGCCCACCCAGCATCGACATTGGCAATGGATTCAGATAAAACAAAGGCATACCTTGCCCAGTCAACTCTCCACAATCCTCCTCACTGACATCTGGGGACTTGCACCCAAAATTGGGAGAGCTATCCCACAGACTAGTCAAGCAACAGCCTGACATAATAATATTTACCGAATCCTACCTTTGAGTCAATATCGAAGACTCCTCCATCACCATCCCTAGGTATGTCCTTTCCCACCGGCAGGACAGACCCACCAGAGGTGGCACAGTGGTATACAATCAGGAGGGAGTGGCCCTGGGAGTCCTCAACATTGACACTGGAACCCATGAAGTCTCATGGCATCAGGTTAAGAAAATCTCCTGCAGATTACCACCTATTGTCTTCCCTCAGCTGAACACCATTTGGAAAAAGCACTGATGGTAGCAAGGGCACAGAGTGTACTCTGAGTGGGGACTTCAATGTCCATCATGAAGAGTGGCTTCGTAGCACCGCTACTGACCAAGCTGGCCCTGTCCTGAAGGCCATATCTGCCAGACTGTGTCTGCAGCAGGTGGTGAGAGAACAAACACAAGGGAAAAAACCTACTTGAACTCATCCTTACTAATCTACTTGTCGTAGATGCATCAGTCCATGACAGTACTGGTAGGAGTGACCTTGTAGAGATGAAGGCCCATCTTCACACTGAGACACCCTGCATTGTATTGTATGGCAGTACCACCATGCTAAATGGGACAGGTCAGATCAAGCAGCTCGAAACTGGGCATCCATGAGGCGCTGTGGGCCATCAGCAGCAGCAGAATTGGATTCCACCACAATATTTTGGTCCGGCATACCCCTCACTCTACCATTATTATCAAACCAGGTTTCAGTGAAGAGTGAAGGAGACCATGCCAGGAGCAGCGCCAGCTGCACCTAAAAATGAGGTGCCAACCTGTTGAAGCAACATGCATGCTAAACAGTGGAAGCAGCAAGCTATAGACAGATCTAAGCAATCCCACAACCAACGGATCAGATCAAAGTTCTGCAGTCCTGCCACATCCAGTCATGAATTGTGGCGGACAATTAAACAACTAACAGGAGGAAGCTCCATGAACATCCCCATCCTCAATAAGGACAGAACCCAGCACATCAGTGCAAAAGACATGGCTGCTGCATTTGCAACCATCTTGAGCCAGAAGTGTTGAGTGGATGATCCATCTCAGTCTCCTCCTTCAGCCAATCAATTCACTCCACGTGATGTCAGAAACGGCTGAGGGCTCTGGATTTTTAAAAATTCTTTTCATGGGATGTGAGTATCCCTGGCAAGGCCTGCATTTGTTGCCTATCCCTAATTGCCCTTGAGAAGGTGGTGGTGAGCCACATTATTGAACTGCTGCTGTCCATCTGGTGTAGGTGCACCCACAGCACCGTCAGGAAAAGAATTCCAGGTTTTTGGCCCAACAACAGTGAAGGAACGACGATATAGTTCCAAGTCAGGATGATGTGTGATACAACAAAGGCTATGGGCCCCGACAATCTACCAGCTATTATGCTGAAGACTTGTTCTCCAGAACTAGCACGTCCCTTGCCAAGCTGTTCCAATACAGCTACAACACTGGCATCTAAACATAGAACATAGAACAGTACAGCACAGCACAGGCCCTTCGGCCCACGATGTTGTGCCGAACCTTTAACCTACTCTAAGATCAAACTAACTACCTGCCCTTCATTCTACTATCATCCATGTACCTATCCAAGAGTCGCTTAAATGCCCCTAATGTATCTGCTTCTACTACCACTGCTGGCAGCGCATTCCACGCACCCACCACTCTCTGTGCAAAGAACCTACCTCTGACATCTCCCCAAAACCTTCCTCCAATCACCTTAAAATTATGCCCCCTGGTGATAGCCCTTCCCACCCTGGGAAAAAGTCTCTGACTATCCACTCTATCTATGCCTCTCATCATCTTGTACCCCTCTATCAAGTCACCTCTCATCCTTCTTCGCTCCGATGAGAAAAGCCCTAGCTCCCTCAACCTTTCTTCGTAAGACATGCCCTCCAGTCCAGGCAGCATCCTGGTAAATCTCCTCTGCACCCTCTCTAAAGCTTCCACATCCTTCCTATAATGAGGTGACCAGAACTGAACACAATATTCCAAGTGTGGTCTAACCAGGGCTTTATAGAGCTGCAGCATAACCTCGCGGCTCTTCAACTCAATCCCCCTGTTAATGAAAGCCAACACACCATACGCCTTCTTAACAACCCTATCAACTTGGGTGGCAACTTTGAGCGATCTATGGACATGGCCCCCAAGATCCCTCTGTTCCTCCACACTACCAAGAATCCTGTCTTTAAGCCTGTATTCCGCATTCAAATTCGACCTTCCAAAATGAATCACTTCACACTTTTCCAGGTTGAACTCCATCTGCCACTTCTCTGCCCAGCTCTGCATCCTGTCAATGTCCCGTTGCAACCTACAACAGCCTTCCACACTATCCACAACTCCAGCAACCTTTGTGTCATCGGCAAACTTGCTAACCCAGCCTTCCACTTCCTCATCCAAGTCACTTATAAAAATCACAAAGAGCAGAGGTCCCAGAACAGATCCTTGTGGAACACCACTGGTCACCGAGCTCCATGCTGAATACTTTCCATCTCCTACCACCCTCTGACTTCTATGGGCCAGCCAATTTTGTATCCAGACAGCCGACTTTCCCTGAATCCCATGCCTCCTTACTTTCTGAAAGAGCCTACCATGGGGAACCTTATCAAACGCCTTGCTAAAATCCATATGCACCACATCCACTGCTCTTCCTTCATCAATGTGTTTTGTCACATCTTCAAAGAATTCAATAAGGCTTGTGAGGCATGACCTGCCCCTTACAAAGCCATGCTGACTGTCTCTAATCAAACCATGCTTTTCCAGATAATCATAAATCCTGTCTCTCAGAATCCTCTCCAATAATTTGCCCACTACCGACGTAAGACTGACAGGTCTATAATTCCCAGGGTTATCCCTATTCCCTTTCCTGAACAAGGGAACAACATTTGCCACCATCCAATCATCCGGTACTACTCCAGTGGACAGTGAAGACGCAAAGATCATCGCCAAAGGCGCGGCAATCTCTTCCCTCGCTTCCCATAATATCCTTGGGTATATCCCGTCTAGCCCCGGGGACTGATCTGTCCTCATATCTTTCAACATTTCCAGCACATCCTCCCTCTTAACCTCAACCTGTTCAAGCATATCAGCCTGTTCCACGCTGTCCTCACAAACAACCAGGTCCCTCTCACTAGTGAATACTGAAGCAAAGTATTCATTTCGGACCTCCCCTACCTCCTCCGACTCCAGGCACAAGTTCCCTCCACCATCCCTGATCGGCCCTACCCTCACTCTGGCCATCCTCTTGTTCCTCACATAAGTGTAGAACGCCTTGGGATTTTCCTTAATCCTACTCGCCAAAATTTTTTCATGTCCCCTTCTAGCTCTCCTAAGTCCATTCTTCAGTTCCTTCCTGGCTACCTTGTAACCCTCTAGAGCCCTGTCTGATCCTTGCTTCCTCAACCTTAAGTAAGCTTCCTTCTTCCTCTTGACTAGCTGTTCCACATCTCTTGTCATCCAAGGTTCCTTCACCCTACCATCCCTTCCCTGCCTCATCGAGACAAACCTATCCAGCAGTCGCAGCAAGTGATTAGATTAGAGATACAGCACTGAAACAGGCCCTTCGGCCCACCGAGTCTGTGCCGACCATCAACCACCCATTTATACTAATCCTACACTAATCCCATATTCCTACCAAACATCCCCACCTGTCCCTATATTTCCCTACCACCTACCTATACTAGTGACAATTTATAATGGCCAATTTACCTACCAACCTGCAAGTCTTTTGGCTTGTGGGAGGAAACCGGAGCACCCGGAGAAAACCCACGCAGACACAGGGAGAACTTGCAAACTCCACACAGGCAGTACCCAGAATCGAACCCGGGTCCCTGGAGCTGTGAGGCTGCAGTGCTAACCACTGCGCCACTGTGCCGCCTAAACAACCTCCACATTTCTGTTGTGCATTTCCCTGAGACCATCTGTTCCCAATTTATGCTCCCCAGTTCCTGCCTAATAGCATTGTAATTCCCCCTCCCCCAATTAAATATTTTCCCATCCCGTCTGCTCCTGTCCCTCTCCATGACTATAGTGAAAGTCAGGGAGTTGTGATCACTATCACCGAAATGCTCTCCCACCGATAGATCTGCCACCTGGCCTGGTTCGTTGCCAAGCACCAAGTCCAACATAGTCTCCCCTCCAGTCGGCCTATCTACATATTGAGACAGGAAACCTTGCTGGACACACCTGATAAAAACTGCTCCATCCAAACTATTTGCACTAAGGAGGTTCCAATCAATATTAGGGAAGTTGAAGTCACCCATGACAACAACGCTGTTACTTCTGCACCTTTCCAAAATCTGCCTCCCAATCTGTTCCTCCATGTCTCTGTTGCTATTGGGGGGTCTGTAGAAAACTCCCAACAAAGTGACTGCTCCTTTCCTGTTTCTGACTTCCACCCATAATGATTCAGTAGACAAACCCTCCTCGACGACCTCCCTTTCTGCAGCTGTGATACTATCCCTGATTAGCAATGCCACTCCCCCACCTCTTTTACCTCCCTCCCTATTCCTTTTGAAATATCTAAACCCCGGAACATCCAACATCCATTCCTGCCCCTGTGATATCCACGTCTCCGTAATGGCCACAACATCGTAGCTCCAAGTACTGATCCATGTTCTAAGTTCATCACCCTTATTCCTGACACTTCTTGCGTTAAAATAGACACTTCAACCCAAAGCTGCAACTTTGCCCTGTCACCTGTCTAACCTTCCTCACAAACTCTCTGCACTCGGTATCTGCAGTTCAACAGCTTCCCCATCCACTGATCCGTAGCTCCGGTTCCCAACAAATTGGAAAATTGCCTAGGTGTGTCCTGTCCACAACAAGACAATGGCCAATTACTGCCCCATCAGCCTACTCTCAATAATCAGTAAAGTGATGGGAGTTGTCATTGACAGTGATGTCAACTGGCAGTTTCTCACCAATAACCTGCTCAATTATGCTCAGTTTGGGTTCTGCTAGAACCACTGAGCTCCAGATCTCATTACAGCCTTGGTCCAAGCACAGACAAAAGAGCCGAATTCAAGACGTGAAGTGATAATGACTGTCCTTGACAACAAGGCAGCATTTGACCAAGTGTGGCATCAAGGAGCCTGAGCAAAATCAAAGTCAGTGGGAATCAGGGTGAAAACTTTCCGCTTTTGGAGTCATACCTAGCACAAAGGAAGGTGGTTGTGGTTTTTGGAGGTCTATTATTTCAGCCCTAGGACATCACTGCAGGAGTTCCTCAGGGTAGTGTCCTAGGCCCATCCATCGTCAACTACTTCATCGAAAGGGCAGAAGTGGGGATGTTCGCTGGTGATTGCACAGTGTTTAGTACCATTCGCAACTCCTCAGATAATGAAGCAGTCCTTGCCCGCATGCAGCAAGACCTGGACAACATTCAGGCTTGGGCTGATAAGTGCCGAGTTACATTCGTGCCACACAGGTGCCAGATAATGATCATCTCAAACAAGGGAGATTCTAACCTTCTCCCCCTTGACATTCAATGGCATTACCATTGCTGGATATCCCACCATCAACATCCTGGGGGTTAACATTGACCAGAAACGTAACTGGACCAGCCACATAAATACTGTGGCTAAAACAGCAGGTCAGAGATTGGGTATTCTGTGGCAAATGACACACTTCTTGACTTCCCAAAGCCTGTCCACCATCTTCAAAGCGCAAGTCAGGAGTGTGATGGAATACTCTCCACTTGCTTGGATGAGTGCATCTTCAACAACACTCAAGAAGTTTGACATCATCCAGGTCAAAGCAGCCCGCTTGACTAGCACCCCATCCACCACCTTAAACATTCACTCCCTCCACCACTGGTGCACAGTGGCAGCAGTGTGAACTATTTACAAGATACACTGCAGAAACTTGCCAAGGCTCCTTGGATAGCACCTTCCAAACCTGCGACTTCTACCACCTGGAAGGACAAGGGCAGCAGGAACATGGGAATATCACTATTTGCATGTTCCCCTCCAAGTCACACACCACCCTGACTTGGAAATATATTGCCTTTCCTTTATTCACTGTCACTGGGTCAAAATCCTGAAACTTCCTCCCTAACAGCGCTATGAGTATGCCGACATCACATGGACTGCACCAGTTCATGAAGAGGCTCACCACCACCTTCTCAAGTGCAATTAGGGATTGCCAATGACGCTTACATCCTGTGAATGTCGTAAAAGAAGATGTATTTTAAAGAGGGACTTAAAGGAGTTAAGGGAAGTGGAGAGACAAAAGAGTTTAAAGAGTGAATTGCAGATCATGGAACCTTAGCAGCTTAAGACACTGGCACCGATGATGAGGTGAAGGGAGAGGGGATGCACAAGAGGTCAGAGTTGGAGGAACGGAGAGGTCAGGAGATATGAAAGACTGGAAGAGGTTACAGAGGTACAGAGAGGTGAGGCCACTGAGGCATTTAAACACAAGGATGATAAGTTTAAAACTGAGGCATTCTGAACTGGTAGCCCATGTAGATCAGCAAACACATGGGTACTGGGTGAACAGGACCTTGTGCAAGTTAGAGTTTTTGATGTTTATGGAGAGCAGTCTGTCAGCTGGCAGAGAGTTCATGTCAGGTGGTTGTGAGCTAGGGCTGGATATCATCAGCACACATGTGGAACTTGACATCATGGGCTGAATGTTCGCCACAGAGGTGGGAAACAGGAGTCGATTATTTTTGGGTCAGGAACCCACCTTTGCTCAGAAACTGATTAAAGTCCCAATTTTCACGAGGGTGAGCCCTTAATTGATATGGAGATGGGTTCCCTGTCCTATTAGAGGCAGTGGGAACGGGAATGGAGGCAGGTCAGATAAGTGCAGGACTGATTTAGACTCCCCATGGCAGCCATCACTGAGGTTGCTGGTTGAGAGAAATCTGCTGATTGTGCCAAAGCCTTCCATAGCACCAGAGGAAAGCAAGATGTCACAGGAGAGCCGTAGGCCTGGCACCCAGGGTAGGGTTGCCCCTCACTTCATCAATGCCAACCTGGATCTAATTCATGTTGGAGGCCGTGAGGGAGAGGAGGGAGGTCCTCTTCCTGGAGGGTGGCAGGAGGAGGCTACCAGGCCCCCAGAGCACTGAGTGGGTCTCTGGTGAGTGTTATTTTGTCTCTGTCTACTGTGTTCCTCACTTTGCACTGCATAAATGATAACAATAACACTTTAAGCCACATGTCTGCGGCTCCTTTCATTGCTGCTGTGACAGAAAAAGTTGTATGAGATGGTAAAAGAGATAACGGGATCCTCCACAGTGTGGGCAAAGCTTCTGGGCAGATGTGCTTTCTTCATTGGCGGTAAGTGATTAGATGCTCCAGGCTGTGTCTTCCATGCATGTGTTAGCGGAGATATCTCAGCCTCCCTTCCATGCCATGTCCCTCAGCCTGGGTCGGAGGGGCTGAACTGAAATATTCCTGGATCAAGAGATCCCTGACATTCATGGCATCCTTATGAACCCTTCATGCCCCGAGCAGTGCCCATCCATCTCTTTGTGCAGCCGAGGCACCTCTCTGTTCAGCATCATCTCCCTCTGCCTCCAATTCCTCCTCCTCTCTCACCTACCCCTGCTTCTCTTCCGATGAGCTGTCTCCTTCAAGAGCCTCACTGTCCTCAAGGTCCACACCTCTCTGGAGGGCTTTGTTATGGAGAGAACAGACCACCACAATGACTGAGACCCATGCAGGAGGGTATTGGAGGACACCACACGACCAGTCCAGGCACCAGAAGTACATCTTTACTGGAAGCCCGATGGCTTGCTCAATGGTTGCCCAAGTGAGCAGGTGGCATTGGTTGTATCACCTCTGTGCCTCTGTCTGGGGCTGTTGTAGAGGGGTGAGTAGCCATGTCTTCAAGGGATATTCTTGGTTCCCGAGGATCCATCCAGACACTTCGGGGGTTGGAGTGAAGATCTGAAGTAGCATGGACTGGCAAAGGATGAAGGTGTTATCGCAGGGGAGACGGTGGTGTAGTGGTATGTCACTAATGCTAGTAATTCAGTGGCCCAGGCCTAATGCCCGAGAGACACAGGTTCAAATCCCGCCATGGCCGCTGGTGGAATTTAAGTTCAATTAATTAAAAATCTGGAATTGAAAACTAGTCTCAGTAACGATGCCATGAAACTATCATTGATTGTTGTAAAAACCCATCTGGTTCACTAATGCCCTTTAGGGAAGGAAATCTCCTGTCCTTATCTGGTCTGGCCTACATGTGATTCCAGACCCACAGCAATGTGGTTGACTCTTAACTGCCCTCTGAAATGGCCTAGAAATCCACTCAGTTCAAGGACAATTAGGGATGGGCAACAAATGCTGGCCTTGCCAGCGACACCCACATCCCATGACAGAATAAAAAAAAGCAAAAGAAAATGAGCATATACCTGGAGGAAGGTCTTGTTGTGGTCACAGACCAGTTGGACATTGAGGGAGTGGAAGCCCTTCCGGTTGATGAATCGAATTGGCTAGTCACTGGGTGCCTTGATGGCCACATGGGTGAAATTGATGATGCCCTGCACCCGGGGGAATCCAGTGATTTCAGCGAAACCCCATGCCTTCTGTTCCTGTGAGGCCACATCTGTCGTGAAGTGAATGTACAGTCCAGGTCCAGCAAAGAGAACATCAGTGACCTGCGAGATGCAGTGGTGTGCTGTCATTTGCAAGCTGCCATTAAGGTCCACAGCTGATCCTTGGAAGGAGCCAGAAGCAAAGAAGTTCAAGGCCACAGTGACTGACAGATACTCTTAGGGCATGGCGACCAGTGCTGAAAAGTGCAAGGTCTTCGGTGATGAGGGCAGAGATGTCTGTGACCTTCTGCCTAGAGAGTTGCAGTCTCCTACGGCACTGGGTCCCAGTCATCTGCATGTAGCTCCATCTTGGGCGATAGATCTTGTGATGAGGGTATGGCCTATGTTGCCATCTTGCTCCTCTTTCCTGCGCCCTCCTGCTGCTCAGGGTTCTGCCCTTCCTGGGGAGGGTGTTGCCTCTCAGTGCCAATGGGTCCAAAATGTGACAGTTGGCCCCCACTGCCAGCTGCAGCCTTCCTTTTGGACAGGTGGCTGCCCTGTTGTGATTAGCAGCCTTGCCCCCTGCTCCTCTGCTCCTGCGATGCTACGGGCATGACTACCCCATTCTGTGCCCGAGCACTGACTGCCCACTCTCCCCAATACCAAGGGCACCTCCTTTCCAGGTACCCCTTTGCCCCGCTGATGCTCTTATTGGGCTGGTGTAATCCCTGGGGCAGCCATGACTGGGTCCCCACTCTGTATCTGCTGCCCTTCAGCTGGCCAGCAACAGAGAGCGTATGAAACTTGTGCACCTCCTTCAGAATTCAAACCTGCTCCTCTAACAAGCTCTTAATGAGCTGTTTAAGTACTTTTAAGTAGCTTCAATGGGGGTGTGGACAGAATCGCAGGGCCTGCCCTTCTCCAGGCCTTGCTAACATTGCTGCTGCCTCGAACGTTGTCTCGAAACTGACAAGTTGGCCAGCACCGGTATATTTGGGTCTCTCCCAACCTCTGTTCCCAACCTTGGCGGCGGGGGGCCCAAAATTAAGCCCTATGTCAGTGGATAGTGTCACCCAGGGACAGCATCAATGAACAATCACTGTCCTTTTACTTTAATTAACCTGTTTGGCAATTAGATTAAGATATAAAGTAGTTGTTTAAACTTGCAACCTTTCCTGCTCATTCATTTAGTTTAAACTTGCAACCTTTCCTGCTCATTCATTTATTCTAAGCCCTCCTGTGGCACTTGGCTCACTGTTAAACCTTCAGGACGTTTGCTTCTGATAATATCTCGAGTCAGTCAGAGTGTTTTGGTAAATAGTTTGAGGCACTGATGGATTAGTTAGCACCTGCTATTTATCTTCAGTCACTCTGGGAAATTAACTTGAACAATCTTTCCATTGTATGTGCTTCTTCAAGTTACCTTGTGACTAATGCTGTAATGTGATATTGCCAAGACTGACACCTGTAATAGTGCATGTTTCATACAGATTTCCAAGAAGAGCCAATATGTAAAACCAGAACACTCATTGTTGTTAATGGAAGGTGGATAAATAATCAAATCCCTCAGCTAATGATATCTAGTCAGTGTAAACACAACACTATCATAACATGTAGATCACGATAACAATCAGCCCTAACTCAGTGGGTAGCACTCTCATCTCTCAGACAGAACTTGAGCCCATAATCCAGGGTTACACTGCCAGTACCAGCACTGATGGAGTGCTGCAGTGTCGGAGGTGCCATCTTTTGGATGGGATGTTAAACCGAGGTCCTGTCTGTCCTGTCGGCTGGAAGTTAAAGATTCCATGGCACTATTTGAAGGAGACCATAGGAGTTCTCCTCACTGTCCTGGCCAATATAAATCTTTCAACCAAACCCAACTGATTCATCATTTATCTCACTGTTTGTGTGACCTTGCTGTGTGTAAATTGGCTGTTTGTTTGCCTACATAACACTTCAGAAATACTTCATTGTGTATAAAGCGCACTGGGACATACTGACGTTGTGAAAGGCATTAATCTAAATCCAAGATCTTTCCTTTATGATGTGGTAAATCTGAACAAATTCTGAGCAATTTCTTCTTAAGTAATGATTTTAATCCACTCTATCCACCCAGAGTATAATAATCTCTTCATGTTATATAACTTTCATCATATCTCAAGTGTGGAGATTGAATCTTTGGTAAAGTGCCAGCGGGCCAACATCCAGCCTGGATTTATATACATCCAGAAAGGATTGAGCATGTGAAGAGCAAATTGGCTTCTTTTTGCTAGTTCTAATTCACAAATCAGTAATGTAATTAAAGTAATTCAAATTAGCTTTATTTCATACAGAATATAAAAGCAAAATACTGCAGATGCTGGAAATCTGGAAAAAAACAAAAAGTGCTGGAAATACTCAGCAGGTCTGGCAGCATCTGTGGAGAGAGAAGCAGAGTTAACGTTTCAGATCAGTGACCCTTCATCAACTGTATTTCATGTTGATGTTGTAAAACTGACTTTATCTTTACCTGAAATCTTAATCCTGTGCACTCTTCATTTGCCTGTTTTTAAAAGGGAAACTAATTCCAGAGGGAGTACATCTTCTCCATTACATGGTGGAAAGAGATAGATTCCTTAAAATTTGGTTTGACCATGAAAAAAAGTCAACTTTGATGGTAACACAGGTTGTGTGGCCAATCACATCGAGGAAGGGGCAAAGATTGGAGGTTTCTGGTGGTAGATGATTGGGTTTTGCTGTAAGGAAGCTCAACATGAATGAAGAGCCATGCTGAATCATTTCATGACTCAGACATCATTTGGCCTCCATGAAATGGAAGATACCTCACAGGCACAAATGAGTGAATTAGTCACCATGGTGGAAGGGGTCTAAGTAAAGTTGTAGATTCAGTCACCCCATTGTATGAAGCAAGAGTTTGCTTGTTCTCTCGGCTGAGACAGAGCAGCAAACATCTGCATTGGCATCTGCAAGGGAATACCTCAGGACCATAGGTAGTCAACAAAGCTGGATCGTTCCTTCATCTCCTGGATTGCTTTTAATTGCCTCAGGGAATTGGAGTGAAATTTTCCAAATATTTTTGTTCACTTATTGGCACTGGGATTTTTTTTTCTCTATCTTTGTCTTTCCTAGAAGACTATATTGCTGCAGGGAGTGGAGAAGAGGGAGAATTGGGTGGGTTGGAATGATCTAGTCACGGTGCTCCAGGCATCGTGTGTGTGGCAGGCTTGATGTGCCAGTTGCTTGTTTCCTGCTTGATATTTTTGTATGTTCATATGGAAATCAATTGGCGATGATGATGATGTTGTTGACATTGAGGATGGTAATGATAATGATGATGATGGTGAACAGTCAGAGGAAGCACTGGCTGTCCAGAGCACAAGAAGGGTGGAGTTGGAGAGTCAATAGACAATTCCTGGAGCAGGAAGCACATAACTTAGAGCCCAGAACTTTCAATAAATAAAGGTTAACTGACCAAAATAACGACACTTAACACCTGATTATTTTCCCTCACATACACAGTAACAAAATCCTTCACTATCCAAGACTTCTGCCAAATTCTTTCACAAAATAGAAGACTCCATCTGCCCTGAAATTTACAGAAGTTAGAGGCAAACATGGAAATGACTTCACAAATCTATGATTTCAAGCTAACTTTTCTTTAAACAAAACATTCACCAGGAGGTGCCAGAAAACTCAATTTTCCCTTTCTACACTTACTTAACACCGTGTTATGGCCAAATGGTGAGGGGTGCGAGTGGTTCCCACTGTTCAACTCCCAACTGACCGCAATAAGTGTTTTTGCTACTAGGCCTTTGTGTTTTATTTGTCAAATAAACAGACAGCGACAGGTTTTCTTGTAGGTTTAAAACCAAAGATTAACTATTTATTGAGCAATATTCATTCCCATAATGGTCGCATCTGCACCCATGAGCGTATTCACTCGTGCACGCACACACACACACTACAAGAAATAGAGAAGGGGTAAGTAGTTTGAAGTGAGATAGGTTTTCAGGGTTGAATCTACTCGGAGGTCAATTTCTCTTTTAAAGTTATAGGCCTGTGTCTTGTAGATTTCTCTGGTAGCTGGGACATCAATCTAGTGGTGGGGCAACACTTTCAGTTCTCTGCTGCACAAGTTGAAGTGTAGAACTCACAGCAGGGCACCTTCTTTGGCTTTTGCTGGATTTCTCTCAGCTCTTAGCTGGACAGGCTTTCATGATATTTAACCTGCTTCTCTGTCGCTCTCTGTCTTTGGAGAGCTACTTTTTAAGGTCAAACTCTCTCACATCTTGCCTCTGTTGGGAGACTAGAGCCCCCTCCCTATAGTGACCGACAATGGCCTAGGATGTGGCTACTTCACACCTTCTTTGTTTCAGAAGAACCCATTCAATTCAAAAATGTCTCTTGGTGAGTTCAGGATGGGTGTATTTGACACCTCTTAACTTGGAGTGTATCTTTTTGTCCTTAACAGACAGTAAGGCAGTTTGATTATATGGATTTGACCTTCAACAGCACATTGTCCACTTTTTAAAAGAAAATTTAACTTTTAGATCTCTTCAATTTGAGTTCTGTATTTTCAATCACTGCATTTCACCTGAGCATGACAATCGTGATTTCCCTTTATGCCAGCTAGCTTACTTGTCCTAGCCCGTAGGCTCCAACTCTTAACAGGTGGTCCCTGACTGTAATGAGGTTGAATGGTGAGTGGCTGGAACCTTAGTCCAGAGATTTGACCACACAATCCAGGTTGACACTTCACCGCAGTACTGAGGGAGAGCTGCACTGCCAGAGGTGCCATCTTTCGGTTAAGATGTTAAACTGAGGTCCTGTCTGCACTCCCGGATGGATGTAAAATAAGACTATTTCGAAGAAGAGCAGGAGAGTTCTCCTCAGTGTCCTGGCTAATATTTATCCCTTAACTCACATGATTAAAACTGATTATCTTGTCATTATTGCTTTGCATTTATGGGACCTTACTATGTGCAAATTGACTGCTGTGTTTCCAACATAATAGCAGTGTCTACACTTTAAAAATAAGTAATTGGCTGTAAAGCGCTTTGGGACATCCTGAGGTTGTGAAAGGCGCTATATGAAAGCAAGTTCTTTCTTTCTTTATTTGAAGAGACTCTTATGGTACCTGCTATCCCAAAGGTCTGGCTTCCTGCATCTTTTCTCCTGCAGTGGCAAGGGGGCAGGTCCATGGCTGGAGCTCTCCCATGTGAAGATATTGGAGAGGGTCTTAGATCGCAGAGTCATTGCTACTCTCCGGAAAGACAGTGACAACTGTGCCCACTCCTTGCAGCTCTCCAGTGCTAGGCACAGGCTCAGAAGTGCCACAGGTTGATGTCATTACAGACGGAATAGTCCCAGTTAGCCTTTTGGAAGCCTTTGATATTGCCCTGTCGAACGCATCAATGACTATCTCTCTGAAAGCCACCAATGTCCATAGAATCTGTTCCTGAAGTCTTGATGCTGGAGCAACCTCTGTCTCCAGGGTGAGAATCCTCCTGCAATTCATTGTAGATGTGGGTATCAAACTACGACATACCCGTCAGTGCAAACATCTGCATGGAAACCATCTCCACTGCCTCCACATGATATTGTTGCTCCCTACTGATGGTTCTTTAGAAGACTAGGCTGCCATATACAGGGTTCCCTAGGTTCTTCAGCTCAGGGTGTTGTGTTTCCTCTCCCTCTGCGAAGGAACAAACCACTCCCTCTACCATTCCCAGCTCCTCATTTTAGCTAATTTTCAGTGCTTTATCCAATGACAACTTGCCTGACTCACTCAGTAATTCCACACGAACAGGAGTCTCTGTGCTGATGTATGTGATATGCCAGGTCAGAACTGGTGAGGAAGTGACTGGAATGACAGACCCGGGAGTGTCAGCAGCTCATTCTCTGAAGATGCCCTGGTGGCCATGAGGGTAGTCGGCCTCATCCTTCTGTGAAATGAAGAGCTTGTTTACCCGTGCACACAGCAATCTTTCCTCTTGAAGATCTGAGTGTGAGGACATGGTGAAACTTTGATAAAGTTGAGAGAAGTTCTGACAAGCTTTAGTTTGCCTTCACCAACCTTTTGCTGCCAGCTCACCTGCCACCCTCTCCTACAGGCTGTTCTGGGCACCTGTCCACAGGTTCCTGGTCTTCCTGAAACTCGCCTATGAGAATGCAGCTGCAATTGAGGGGGCTGAATCAACCTCATGGAAATACTGCAATAAATGCTCAGTACTCACAACTGCTTTCTTAGCTGCCAGTACTTTTTCTGAGATGTTATTTTCTCAAATTTGGAGGTTTGCTCTGTTACATCATGATGGGTGTCAGTTTAGTTGCTTTTGATTGCATAAGGATGAGGATGACTGGCAGTGATGGATGAATAGATTGGAATGTAAGGAAGTGCATAGTCAGAGAGGGATGGGTGTGCATGCAAGATAGGTGGGTGTAAGGAGTGATGTGACAGAGCAGTCTTAAGAATGAGGAGTTGAGGCGAATGTGCAACTCACCTTTCCTGACCTGGCTAGGTCATTAAAGTGCTTCCTGCACTGAATCCATGAGCATGGCACAATGCTTCTGGTGCTGACCTCCTCTCCAACCTTCGACCTTGCCTTCTTGATGTCAGCAGCATGTTTATTCCTCCCGTTCTTTCTCTCTCTTTCCAATTTCTCACTTCACTGACACCAACAACACATGAAGGGAGACTTTATTAAAGTGGGGCACAGATTTTCTCATCTTGATTTCATGCTGAGAGTTCTTTCTCTGTTGCTTCCAACTCCAAGCTCCTCCAAATTGCATCTTTGGATTGGCCCTTTAAATTCTGGAGTTGAGATCATGCCATGCAGGTCTTCATCACATCCGCTGCCACTGACTGGACGGGAAATTTGGATATAAAATGAGGTGGTTGAGTTAAAAAGGCACAGATGGACACGCTGAACATACTTCCTGGATTCCCACACAATATCGGCCCTCTCCCACCCTGTCTCGAAGTTAATATTGGGGCCACAGAGTCTAGACCAGGGAGTACAAAACAGGAAATTAACATTCAATGGCATTATGATTGCTGAATCCCCCAGTATCAACATCCTGGGGGTTACCATTGACCAGAAACTGAAATGGAGTAGCCATTTAAATACCGTGGCTGCAAGAGCAGGTCAGAGGCTAGGAATCCTGCGGCAAGTAACTCACCTCCTGACTCCCCAAAGCCTGTCCACCATCTACAAGACACAAGTCAGGAGTGTGATGGAATACTCTCCACTTGCCTGGATGGGTGCAGCTCCAACAACACTCATGAAGCTCGACACCATCCAGGACAAAGCAGCCTGTTTGATTGGCAACCTGTCCACAAACATTCACTTCTTCCACCACCAACACACAGTGGCAGCAGTGTGTACCATCTACAAGATGCACTGCAGCAATGCACCAAGGCTAAGCTGACATTCCAGTGCAAAATTGAGAGAGCTGCCTTTCAGATGGAATGTTAAACCGAGGCCCCGTCTGCCCTCTCTAGAAGATGTAAATGATCATGTGGCACGATTTCTAAGAAGAGCAGGGGAGTTGTCCTGGTCATTATTTATCCCTCAGCTGACACCTAAAACAGATTGTCTGGTCATTATCAGAGTGCTGTTTGTGGGATCTTGCTTTGTGTAAATTAGCCTTTGTGTTTCATACATTACAACAGTGACTACACAATAAAAGTACATCATTGGCTGTAAAGTACCTTGAGGCTGTGAAAGGTTCTATAGAAATGTAAGACTTTATTCTTTTGAAGACTAGCAGTAGCACTTGTGACTGGAAAAGTGACCTGAGAAAGTGGCTGGTCAGCGCTCGTTGAGTGTTTGGAAAGGTTGCCCTTTGCATTACTGAGCCCCTCTTGAACCAGGAACTGAGACAGAAAGAGTATAAGAAGTCATGAGAGGCGAGTGAAGGTCCTATTAGAAATTAACAATGCCTGCGAGGTGATTGAACAGCTTCCTGTACTGTGTGCCAGTTCTTGGGAAAGTGGAGGTTGTGCTTACTATTTCTGCCACTCCCTTCTCCAGACAGCCTGTACCATCCACTTACGGATCTTCCTGCCCTCAGTGCCCATGCGATGGTCCCGGAACAGCAGAAACACAGACTTTCCTTATGGGGCTCAGAGGAGCCATTTTGGGTTACTGGTGTGGATCAATTTCAGCTGCTTTATTTCTGATTTTGCCAACTCAGCACAGTCACTGATAATAACATCCATAAAGGTTGGCACCTCAACACTGAAAGACTCACAATACACTAAAACTACGGCGCCATAAACTCTGATTACTTGTCTCACAACCCAGCACCTATTGGTTGCAAAATGAGAATTGGCAGATAACTGAGGCCCTACTCTACAGTATTTAAAATATCTGTACTCAGTATTTTGCTTTTACTTTACAACAACAACTACTTGTATTTATATACCACCTTTAATAAGTTCCAAGGTGCTTCACAGGTGCATTATCAAACAAAAGTTGACACTGAGCCGAAGATGGAGCTGGGTCAAAGAGATAGGTTTTAAGAAGCGTCTTAATGGAGGAGAGAGAGAGAGACAGAGAGATTAAGGGAGGGAATGTCAGAGCTTAGGACCTAGACTTTAGAATGGGTAATTGAAAACACAGATAATCACTGTTCCACTGTATGACAAAGCAATTCAGCCATATTTACTGCTTTCAACCAATATCTGAACAGACAAAATAGGATTTTAAGAAAACATTTTTCACCAATGTTTTTTTTTTACTAATTCCCACTGATCCTCTGAGCCAGGTTCTGCTCTCCCTAGTCTCCTGGCCCAATCCAGATGCTCTCTGGCCTCAACATTAGTCTTGACTCCTGGTGGTCTTCAGACCAGGCCTCAGCCTTTGCTACAACAACACAAAAGCAAAGCACTGCAGATGCTGGAAATCTGAAATTACAACAGAAAATGCTGGAAATACTCAGCAGGTCGGGCAGTATCAGGCTGATGAAAGATCACCAACCTGAAATGTTAACTCTGTTTCTCTCTCCAAAGATACTGTCTGACCTGCTGAGTATTTCCAGCATTTTCTGCTTTTATCTCAACTTTTGCTGGTCTCCTAACTTGGCCTGACCCGGTACAAAAAGTTTCATGAATAGTGAAGAAGGCAGACATTGAGAGCATGGATTGTCATGGTTTCTCTTTACTTTGGTACTCAGAAGACCAACACTGTGGGTTGCAGAGCTGTCCTGATGTAAAATAGGAACAGAAGACCAAAGATGTTCTCATTTCTGGAAAAGAATTACGATCAGACTGAGAGAAAATACATTTTCATTAATGCTCCTACAGGCACAACTTGAAGCCTTGACCAAGGAAACTAACTCCATAAAGGCCTAAAGCTAAAGATAAGACACAAAACTTGGAGAAGTGGCAAACAGTGAGGATAATATGAACTGCCTGCAATAGGATATAGATAGGTTAGCAGAATGGGCACTCAGGTGGCAGAGGGTATTTAATACAGACAAGTGTGAGGTGATGCATTTTAGCAGAAGGAATAGGGTGAGGCAATATAGACAATGGTGCAGTTCTAAAGAATGTGCAGGAACAGAGGAACAAAGAACAAAGAACAAAGAAAATTACAGCACAGGAACAGGCCCTTCGGCCCTCCAAGCCTGCGCCGATCCAGATCCTCTATCTAAACATGTCGCCTATTTTCTAAGGGTCTGTATCTCTTTGCTTCCTGCCCATTCATGTATCTGTCTAGATACGTCTTAAAAGATGCTACCGTGCCTGCGTCTACCACCTTCGCTGGCAACGCGTTCCAGGCACCCACCACCCTCTGCGTAAAGAACTTTCCATGCATATCCCCCCTAAACTTTTCCCCTCTCACTTTGAACTCGTGACCCCTAGTAATTGAATCCCCCACTCTGGGAAAAAGCTTCTTGCTATCCACCCTGTCTATACCTCTCATGATTTTGTACACCTCAATCAGGTCCCCCCTCAACCTCAGTCTTTCCAATGAAAATAATCCTAATCTGCTCAACCTCTCTTCATAGCTAGCGCCCTCCATACCAGGCAACATCCTGGTGAACCTCCTCTGCACCCTCTCCAAAGCATCTACGTCCTTTTGGTAATGTGGCGACCAGAACTGCACGCAGTATTCCAAATGTGGCCGAACCAAAGTCTTATACAACTGTAACATGACCTGCCAACCCTTGTACTCAATACCCCGTCCGATGAAGGAAAGCATGCCGTATGCCTTCTTGACCACTCTATTGACCTGCGTTGCCACCTTCAGGGAACAATGGACCTGAACACCCAAGTCTCTCTGTACATCAATTTTCCCCAGCACTTTTCCATTTACTGTATAATTCACTCTTGAATTGGATCTTCCAAAATGCATCACCTCGCATTTGCCCTGATTGAACTCCATCTGCCATTTTTCTGCCCAACTCTCCAATCTATTTATATTCTGCTGTATTCTCTGACAGTCCCCTTCACTATCTGCTACTCCACCAATCTTAGTGTCGTCTGCAAACTTGCTAATCAGACCACCTATACTTTCCTCCAAATCATTTATGTATATCACAAACAACAGTGGTCCCAGCACGGATCCCTGTGGAACACCACTGGTCACATGTCTCCATTTTGAGAAACTCCCTTCCACTGCTACTCTCTGTCTCCTGTTGCCCAGCCAGTTCTTTATCCATCCAGCTAGTACACCCTGGACCCCATGCGACTTCATTTTCTCCATCAGCCTACCATGGGGAACCTTATCAAACGCCTTACTGAAGTCCATGTATATGACATCTACAGCCCTTCCCTCATCAATCAACTTTGTCACTTCCTCAAAGAATTCTATTAAGTTGGTAAGACATGACCGTCCCTGCACAAAACCATGTTGCCTATCACTGATAAGCCCATTTTCTTCCAAATGGGAATAGATCCTATCCCTCAGTATCTTCTCCAGCAGCTTCCCTACCACTGACGTCAGACTCACCGGTCTATAATTACCTGGATTTTCCCTGCTACCCTTCTTAAACAAGGGGACAACATTAGCAATTCTCCAGTCCTCCGGGACCTCACCCGTGTTTAAGGATGCTGCAAAGATGTCTGTTAAGGCCCCAGCTATTTCCTCTCTTGCTTCCCTCAGTAACTTGGGATAGATCCCATCCGGACCTGGGGACTTGTCCACCTTAATGCCTTTTAGAATACCCAACACTTCCTTCCTCCTTATGCCGACTTGACCTAGAGTAATCAAACATCTGTCCCTAACCTCAACATCCGTCATGTCCCTCTCCTCGGTGAATACCGATGCAAAGTACTCATTTAGAATCTCACCCATTTTCTCTGACTCCATGCATAACTTTCCTCCTTTGTCCTTGAGTGGGCCAATCCTTTCTCTAGTTACCCTCTTGCTCCTTATATATGAATAAAAGGCTTTGGGATTTTCCTTAACCCTGTTTGCTAAAGATATTTCATGACCCCTTTTAGCCCTCTTAATTCCTCGTTTCAGATCGGTCCTACATTCCCGATATTCTTTCAAAGCTTCGTCTTTCTTCAGCCTCCTAGACCTTATGTATGCTTCCTTTTTCCTCTTAGCTAGTCTCACAATTTCACCTGTCATCCATGGTTCCCTAATCTTGCCATTTCTATCCCTCATTTTCACAGGAACATGTCTCTCCTGCACGCCAATCAACCTCTGATTAGATTAGATTAGATTAGAGATACAGCACTGAAACAGGCCCTTTGGCCCACCGAGTCTGTGCCGAACATCAGCCACCCATTTATACTAATCCTACACTAATCCCATATTCCTACCAAACATCCCCACCTGTTCCTATATTTCCCTACCACCTACCTATACTAGTGACAATTTATAAAGGCCAATTTACCTATCAACCTGCAAGTCTTTTGGCTTGTGGGAGGAAACCGGAGCACCTGGAGAAAACCCACGCAGACACAGGGAGAACTTGCAAACTCCACACAGGCAGTACCAGGAATCGAACCCGGGTCCCTGGAGCTGTGAGGCTGCGGTGCTAACCACTGCGCCACTGTGCCGCCCTAAAAGCCTCCCACATATCAAATGTGGATTTACCTTCAAACAGCTGCTCCCAATCTACATTCCCCAGCTCCTGCCGAATTTTGGTATAGTTGGCCTTCCCCCAATTTAGCACTCTTCCTTTGGGACCACTCTCGTCTTTGTCCATGAGTATTCTAAAACTTACGGAATTGTGATCATTATTCCCAAAGTAGTCCCCTACTGAAACTTCAACCACCTGGCCGGGCTCATTCCCCAACACCAGGTCCAGTATGGCCCCTTCCCGAGTTGGACTATTTACATACTGCTCTAGAAAACCCTCCTGGATGCTCCTTACAAATTCTGCTCCATCTGGACCTCTAACACTAAGTGAATCCCAGTCAATGTTGGGAAAATTAAAATCTCCTATCACCACCACCCTGTTGCTCCTACATCTTTCCATAATCTGTTTACATATTTGTACCTCTATCTCACGCTCGCTGTTGGGAGGCCTGTAGTACAGCCCCAACATTGTTACCGCACCCTTCCTATTTCTGAGTTCTGCCCATATTGCCTCACTGCTCGAGTCCTCCATAGTGCCCTCCTTCAGCACAGCTGTGATATCCTCTTTGACCAGTACTGCAACTCCTCCACCCCTTTTACCTCCCTCTCTATCCCGCCGGAAGCATCGATATCCTGGGATATTTAGTTGCCAATCATGCCCTTCCCTCAACCAAGTCTCAGTAATAGCAATAACATCATACTCCCAGGTACTAATCCAGGCCCTAAGTTCATCTGCCTTACCTACTACACTTCTTGCATTAAAACAAATGCACCTCAGACCACCAGTCCCTTTGCGTTCATCATCTGCTCCCTGTCTACTCTTTTCCTTAGTCACGCTGACTTCATTATCTAGTTCCTTACAGGCTTTAGTTACTACCTCCTTACTGTCCACTGACCTCCTCATTTGGTTCCCCTCCCCCTGCCACATTCGTTTAAACCCTCCCCAACAGCGTTAGCAAAAGCACCCCCAAGGACATTGGTTCCAGTCTGGCCCAGGTGTAGACCGTCCAATTTGTAATAGTCCCACCTCCCCCAGAACCGGTCCCAATGTCCCAAAAATCTGAACCCCTCCCTCCTGCACCATCTCTCAAGCCACGCATTCATCCTGACTGTTCTTTCATTTCTACTCTGACTATCACGTGGCACTGGTAGCAATCCTGAGATTACTACCTCTGAGGTCCTACTTTTTAACTTGGCTCCTAACTCCCTAAACTCTGCTTGTAGGACCTCATCCCGTTTTTTACCTATATCATTGGTGCCTATGTGCACAACAACAACTGGCTGTTCACCCTCCCCTTTCAGAATGTTCTGCAGCCGATCCGAGACATCCCTGACCCGTGCACCTGGGAGGCAACATACCATTCGGGAGTCTCGTTTTCGACCACAGAACCGCCTATCAACTCCCCTTACAATCGAATCCCCGATAACTATAGCCCTTCCACTCTTTTTCCCGCCCTTCCGAACAGCAGAGCCAGCCACGGTGCCATGAACCTGGCTACTGCTGCCTTCCCCTGGTGAGCCATCTCCCTCAACAGTATCCAAAACGGTATACCTGTTTTGGAGGGAGATGAACCTGGGGGTACATCTTTAAATCGGGACATATTGAGAGAATGGGTAACAAAACATATGGGATCTTGGTCTTCATAAATAGAGGCATTGAGTACAAAAACAGAGACGTTATGCTGAACCTTTCTAAAGCTCTGGTTAGGCCCCAACTGGAGTATTGCATCCAGTTCTGGTCATCACACTATAGGAAGGATGTGAGGGTCCTTGAGAGGATGCAGAGGAGATTTACCAGAATGGTTCCAGGGATGAGGGATTTTAGTTACAAGGTTAGTTTGGAAAAGCTGGGGTTGTTCTCTCTGGAGCAAAGGAGATTGAGGGGAGATTTGATAGAGATGTACAAGATTATGACCAGCTTCGAGAAGTTAAACAAGGAAAAGCTGTTCCCATTAACTAATTGGTACAAGGACTATGGGACACAAATTGAAGGTTTTGAATAAGAGATGCAGGGGGGATGTGAGGAAGAACTTTTTCATGCAGCGGGTGGTAATGACCTGGAACTCATAGCCCGCGAGGTTGGTGGAAGTGGAGACAATCAATGATTTCAAAAGGAAATTGGATAGGCACTTGAAGGAAATAAACTAGCAGGGCTATGGGGATCGAGTCGGGGAGTGGGACTGACTGGATTGCTCCATGGAGAATCAGCCTGGATTTAATGGGCTGAATGGCCTCCTTCTGTGCTGTAAATGATTCTATGACCTGCATTTATACAGCACTGTTCACGATCTCAGATGTCATGAGAATTATAAGTAATGTACATCACAAAAACAGGCCATCAGGTCTAGACCAGTGTTTATGTTACACAAGCCTCTTCACACCTTACTTCACCTAACCCTATCAACATCTTTTACAACCAATTGAAATATTTGAAATGGAGATACTATTGTAATGTAGGAAACATGGCAGCCAATTTGTACACAGCAAGGTCTCAGGTGACCACATGAACTGCCTGCTCTTCTTCAAGAGAGTGTTGTGGGATCATGTAACATCCACTTAGATTATGGGGCTTCATTCGCTGGAGTGGGGCTTGAACCCACAACCTCCTTTCCTCAAGGGCGTGTTACCAGCTGAGCCACACCTGACACCTCCTAATTTATAAAACAATGAAGATATTGTTGTCATTGTAGAAGCGAAAGCCTTAAGCTGAGAATTATACAAGTTTCTCAAAGATTTCCAAGCAACTCCATGCTGTTCAACAGCTGCTCCATCATCAACGGCACTGTGACAGAACCATAAAGTGTAGGCTTCCTACTTTACACAAAGAAGGGGAATCTTTTTTGAACTTATACAGCTTGTAAAGAGTTGAAAATAGACGCAACGATGTGAAATAAGCAGACATTTGGGTGGGGGGGGGGGTAATTTTATGCTCTCCTCCTTGGTGGGTTTGCAGGCGGCGAGAGCATATAATCAGGCGGGATGGTTGTCAGGGGTGACCTCGCCACCTGCCTGCCTCCACCAAAATTAAGTCCGGGGCGGGAAGGCCCGTGAACGGCCTTCATGCCCCGCTGCCAATTGAGGCCCTTAACTGGGCAATTAATGCCTAATTAAGAGCCTCATTCCACCATTGCTGCAATTAGCCGTGCAGCGGGTGGCCCTGTCACTGCACGGAAAGCATGGCAGGAAAAACCATGCGGGCTGCTTGCAGCTCCAGGGGAGGGGCCCCTCATTAAAAGGCACTTAATACCTGAACGAGGGACCTGGCATCTGGAAAGTGGGGCGGGGAGCCCACGGAGAGCCATTCCCCCCCCCCCACTGCCCTTGCTACCAACCCCCCCACACCACCTCCCCCGCAACCCCCACCCCGTGAGACCCCTCCTGCCCTGACCTATCTGTTACCTGGGTCCAGCGTGAAGTAGTAATGTGACGTTCTGCATTTGTAGAGTCAATTTCAAAGATTTAAAGCTGACTGCTGTCTTATGTCACTTAAAGGTTGTTTGAAGAGATTTAAAATAAGCAAATGTTACTTAAAGTTGGATTATAAAACTTTGAGTTAACAAAACTAAGAGCATAAATGAAGCATATTGGTAATGTTGCTTTAAGAATCTTTTGAACTTGTAACAATCTGTTTAGTTAATTGATCGGTGGTCAACATGCTTTACTTATAGAAAGGACAGGTTAAAACAGTGTAGTGCAGTGAGGACAGAATGCAGGAAAGTTCCCATTTTAAATGATACAGTGTCCTTATTTTATTATTATAATGAATAAATTGCTGGTTTTAAACTAATGATTAGATCTGTAAACAGGCTTTTGCATGCAGTGAAGTTTTGTTGCTTTAAGAAACTCTTAATGCAAGTATTATCTAGAATTGCATGTTGTATGTACAATCAGAAAGTTCTATTGTAATGTAGTCCTGCCTGACAATGGAGGGAATAGTTCAAAAAAACATTGAGAATGGTGAAGAGACCTAAAACTAGTATAGTACAGAAACACGATGAGAAGCGGGATAGTAATACTGAGAGTGTTATTACAGCATGACCAGTTTACATAGGCAATTTCTATTATAAATGTGCACATAGGGATTTATGATGAGACAAATTGCCGGGGACCACATGAAAAGATATCCAGCGGGGATTATTAATTGATGTACAGCCGTCTAAGCCATAAATTCTGGAATTCCTTCCCTAAACCTTTGCGCTTCACTCTCCTCTGTTAAGACGCCATTTAAAATCTTCCTCCTTTAGGTGACCTGTCCTAATGTCTCCTACTTTGGCTCAGTGTCAAATTCTCAGTGTCACTCCTGTGAAGTGCCTTGGGCCATATTACTACATTAAAGATGCTATATAAATGCAACTCACTGTTGTTCTGGGTTGTGAGTTTGAACGTGTCTTTCTCATTATCTTCTCAGAGTTTCTATTGGTGTGAAATGGGTCTTTGAGAGCAATGCAGAAGGAGATGATAGGAAATCAGTAGATCATCTTACACCCTTTTGATTTCCTATTCATACGAGGTGTAAAACGGGATGATGATTTGCTATCTCCTGCTTTGTAAGACTGCCAAAGAACCGTTTCACCCCCTAAGTTTGAAAGAACAGTTCAGATCCGAGATGAATTTATTAGTGTTACGATCCTGCTTTCCACCGTTGTCCTGTTTCCGCACAATGTGAGGTTTAGGTCTCTTCATCATTCTCTGTGTTTTGTGAACCATCCCCCCCCCCCCCCCCCCCATTGACAGGCTGCACTATATTACAGTAGAGCTTTATGAGGGTACAGCACGTAATTCTAGACAATACTTGCATTAAGAATTTCTTAAAGCAACGTAACTTCACTGCATGTAGAAGCTTGTTTATAGATCTAATCATCAGTTTAAAACTAACAATTCATTCAGTCATAATTAACCAACGTCATGTTTAGACCTTTAGAAATCTTTTGCCTGAGTAATTTCATATGGCGCAGTGTGTATCGGAAAAACTAGCAGGCGTTTTGATCTTGAAATATTCTCACGATCAATCATTCTTAATGACCCCGATAGACAAGGAGGAACAGCTTGAAAAGCTGCTTTAATTTGGCATGGTTTTAGCAATGTAGGTGCAGTTATATTGTCAGGTTCTTTTTTCTAATAAACTTAATTACAAACCATTCTTAGTGACTAAATATAGATAAATAATGTTAATTGGCAAAAATCCAATCCTGCTTTTTCTTAGTCTGAAATAGACACAAGCTATTTCATTGTGCAGGATAACCACTGAGATGTCAGAAGATTTTTAATCAGTTCTGCACAGGATAATGGGACTGTTCTCATTGGAAAACCAGAAGTTATGGGGTGATTTGATAGAAGTGTTCAAAATTATAAAGGGATGTGACTGGGCTGATAGAAACAGTGGTTTCAAGTGGTTGAGGGGTCTAAAAGAAAGGGTTATAGAGTCATAGAATCATTTACAGTGTAGAAGGAGGCCATTGAGCCCATCAAGTCCATGCAGAGCAATCCAGTCGGTCCCATTCTCTGACTCAATCCCCTGGCCCCGCAAGTTTATTTCCTTCAAGTGCCCATCCAATTTCCTTTTGAAATCATTGATTGGCTCCACTTCCACCACTCTTGTGGACACTGAGTTCCAGGTCAATACAATTCGCTACGTAAAAAAGTTCTTGCTCACGTTCCCCCTGCTTCTCTTGCCCAAAACTTTCAATTTGTGTCCCCTAGTCCTTGTACCATCAGTTAATGGGAACAGTGTTTCCTTCTCTAACTTATCTAAGCCTGTCATAATCTTGTACACCTCTATCAAATCTCCCTTCAATATCTTTTGCTCCAGAGAGAATAACTCCAGCTTTTCCAACCTAACCATCCCTGGAACCATTTTTGTAAATCTCCTCTGCACCATCTCAAGGACCCTCACATCCTTTCAGAAGTGTGGTGACCAGAACTGGATGCAGCACTCCAGTTGAGGCCTAACCAGAGCTTTATAAAGGTTCAGCATAACTTTCCTGCTTTTGTACTCAATGCCTCTATTTATGAAGACCAAGATCCCATATGTTTTGCTAACCACCCTCTCGATATGTCCTGCCACCTTCAAAGATTGATGCACATCTACCCCCAGGTTCCTCTGTTCCTGCGCACTCTTTAGAACTGCCTCACCTTATCACTTCTGCCAAAATGCATCACCTCAGATTTGTCGGTATCAAATTCTATCTGCCACTTGTCTGCCCATTCTGCTAGCCTACCTATATCCTGTTGTAGGCGGTTTGCGTCATCCTCACTGTTTGCCACTCCTCCAAGTTTAGTATCAACGGCAAATTCTGAAATTCTACTCTGTATTCCAAGATCCAAGTCACTTATATATAGGAAAAAAACAGTGGTCCCAGCACTGACCCTTGGGGAACACCACTGTCTACCATCCTCCAGTCTGAAAAACAATCATTTACCATGACTCGTTGTTTTCTGTCCTTAAGCCAATTTTTATCCAATTGGACACTGATTCTCCTATTCCATGAGCCTCAATTTTGTTAACCAGCCTTTTATAAGTGGTACCTTATCAAACGCTTTCTTAAAATCCACGTAGACAACATCCTCCACATTCCCTTCATCAATCTTCTCTGTTACTTCATCAAAAAATTCAATTACATTAGATAAGCATGATCTGCCTTTTACAAATCTGTGTTGGCTATCCTTAATTAACTCAAAGCTCTCCAAGTGCTTGTTGATTTTTTTCCCTGATTGTTGTTTCTAAAACCTTACCCACCACTGATGTTAAACTAACAGGCCTGTCGTTGCTAGGTCTGTCCTTATACACTTTTTTGAATAAGGGTGTCACATTTGCCACTCTCCAATCCTCTGGCAACTCCCCCATATCTAGGTAAGATTGGAAGATTATGGCAAGTCCTTCAGCTATCTCCACCCCCACTTTATTTAGCAACCTGAGATTGAAGCCACCTGGAACAGGTGACTTATCTACCCTAAGCATACCAGCCTTTCCAGTCCATCCCCACTCTCAATTTTTACCCTGTCCATTGCCTCTACTCTCTCTCTGCTCCTACCGATATTGTGTCAGCATCCTCTTCCTTAGTAATTAAAAAGTAATTAATTATTCTAGCTTTGCCCTGTGTCTCTAAACATAGATTAAACTCTTTGTCCCTAATAGGCCTCACTCCACTTTTACTACATGCCAGTGGAAGATTTTTGGGTTCCCTTTTATGTTGACTGCCATACTATTCTCATATTCTCTCGTTGACAGTCTTATTTTCCTCATCACCTCCCCTCTCAACTTATTGTATTTGGCCTTGTTCTCACTCAAAAAATTCATCTGACATGCATCATACCCTCTTTTTTTGTTTCATCATAATCTCTATCTCCCTCGTCATCCAAAGACTTGCATTTATAAAGTGCCTTTCACAACTTCAGGATGTCCCAAATCGCTTTACAGTCAATGAAGTATTTTGTGAAGTGTAGTCACTGTTGTAAGGTAGGAAATTTGTGAATAACAAGATTTCATGGCAATGTAATAATGACCAGTTAATCTGTTTTTGTGACGTTGATTGAGGGATAAATATTGGCCAGGACATTGGAGAGAACTCCCCTGTACTTCTTCAAAATGGTGCCATGGAATCTTTTGCGTCCACCTGAAAGAGCAGACGGGGTCTTGTATTAATATCTCATCCAAGAGACGGCACCTCTAACAGTGCCTCAACCCCTCAGTACTGCACTGAAATGTCAGCCTAGATTTTTGTGTTGAAGTCTCTGGAATGGGACTAGCCTGAGGGAACATAGATACAATATTAAATATAAGATAGTTAAGTCAGAATGCAGGAGAATGTTTCTTACACAGGGTAGTGAGGCTGTTGAATGCACTAGTCGAGTTAGTGATTGAAGCACTGTTGTCTATATTTAAGAATATGTGCGTTATTGAGCTGAAGGAAAGGGGGATAAAGGGAGATGGGGAAAAATGGGCACATGGGATTAGGATATTGCTTGTGTGGAGGATAAACACCAACTAGGACTGCTTGGGTCAAATGTCCTGTTTCTGTTTTGTAATTTCTATGTAATTCTTTGTAAAGATGGAGACAGCAGTGCAGCAACTTCACTTTGATATTGTGGAGTGACATCACTGTGACAGTGTGGAGTGACATCATTGTGACAGTGTGGAGTGGCATCACTGTGAGAGTGTGGAATGACATCATTGTGACAGTGTGGAGTGACATCATTGTGACAGTGTGGAGTGACATCATTGTGAGAGTGTGGAATGACATCATTGTGACAGTGTGGAGTGGCATCACTGTGAGAGTGTGGAATGACATCATTGTGACAGTGTGGAGTGACATCATTGTGACAGTGTGGAGTGGCATCACTGTGAGAGTGTGGAATGACATCATTGTGACAGTGTGGAATGACATCATTGTGACAGTGTGGAGTGGCATCATTGTGATAGTGTGGAGTGGCATCACTGTGAGAGTGTGGAATGACATCATTGTGACAGTGTGGAATGACATCATTGTGACAGTGTGGAGTGGCATCATTGTGATAGTGTGGAATGACATCATTGTGACAGTGTGGAGTGCCATCACTGTGAGAGTGTGGAATGACATCATTGTGACAGTATGGAATGACATCATTGTGACAGTGTGGAGTGGCATCATTGTGATAGTGTGGAATGACATCATTGTGACAGTGTGGAGTGCCATCACTGTGACAGTGCGAAGTGACATCACTGTGACAGTGCGGAGTGACATCACTGTGGCAATGTGGAGTAACTTCATTGTGACAGTGTGGCGTGACATCACTATGGCCAGTGTGGAGTGACATCATTGTGAGAGTGGGGAGTGACATCTTTGTGACATCACTATGAGAATGTGGTGACATCACTGTGAGAGTGTGGAGTAACATCATTGTGACAGTATGGAGTGACATCATTGTGACATGCAGAGTGACATCATTGTGACATCATTGTGAGCGTGTGGAGTGACATCATTGTGACATGTGGAGTGACATCATTGTGAGAATGTGGAATGACATCACTGTGACATGCAGAGTATCGTCAATGTGACATCACTGTGATAGTGTGGAGTGACATCATTGTGACAGTGCGGAGTGACATCATTGTGATAGTGTGGAGTGACATCACTGTGATAGTGTGGAGTGACATCATTGTGACAGTGTGGAGTGGCATCACTGTGAGAGTGTGGAGTGACATCATTGTGACAGTGTGGAGTGCCATCACTGTGACAGTGCGAAGTGACATTATGATCCAGCAACAGTGAAGGAAAGGCCATATATTTCCAAGTCAGGATGGTGAGTGACTTGGAGGGGAACTTGCAGGTGGTGGTGTTCCCATTGTGTTTTCTGTCCTTGTCCTGCTAGGTGGAATAGGTTGTGGGTTTGGAAGGTGCTGTTGAAGGAAACCTGGTGAGTTGCTGCAGTGCATCTTGTAGATGGTACACACTGCTGCCACTGTGCGTTGGTGGTGGAGGGAGTGAATGTTTGTAGATGGGGTGCCAATCAAGTGGACTGCTTTGTGCTGGATGGCGTCGAGTTTCCTGAGTGCTGTTGGAGCCCCACTCATCCAGGCAAGTGGAGAGTATTCCATCACACTCCTGACTTGTGCCTTGTAGATAGTGGACAGGCTTTGGGGAGTCAGGAGGGAGTTACTTTCTGCAGGATTCCCAGCCTCTGACCTGCTCTTGCAGCCACAGTATTTATGTGGCTGCTTCAGTTCAGTTTCTGTTTCTGGTCAATGGTAACCCCCAGGATATTGATAGTGGGGATTCAGCGATGGTAATGCCATTGAATATCAAAGGGAGATGGTTAGATTCTCTCTTGTTGGAGATCGTCATTGCCTGACACTTGTGTGACATGAACATTACTTTCCACATATCAGCCCAAGCCTGGAATATTATCCAGATCTTGATGCATATGGACATGGACTGCTTCAGTGTTGGAGGAGTCATGAATGGTGCCGAACATCATACAATCATCAGCAAACATCCCCACTTCTAGCCTTATGATGGAGGGAAGGTCATTGATGAAGCATCTGAGGATGGTTGGACCTAGGACACTACCCTGAGAAACTCCTGCAGTGATGTCCTGGGACTGCGATCATTGACCTCCAGTAGCCACAACCATCTTCCTTTGTGCTAGGTATGACTCCAACCAGTGGAGTTTTCCCGCTGATTCCCGTTGACTTCAGTTTTGCTAGTTATGCCATACTCAGTCAAATGCTGCCATGATGTCAAGGGGAATAACACTCATCTTACCTCTTGAATTCAGCTCTATCATCCATGTTTGAACCAAGGCTGTTTGAGGTCAGGAGCCAAGTGGCCCTGGCGGAACCCAAACTGAGCATCCGTGAGCAGCTTGATAACACTGTCGACAACCCCTTCCATCACTTTGCTGATGATCAAGAGTAGACTGAAGGGGTGGTAATTGGCCGGGTTGGATTTGTCCTGCTTTTTAAGGACAGGACATATCTGGGCAATTTTCCACATTGTCAGGTAGATGCCAATGTTGTAGCTGTACTGGAACAGCTTGGCTAGGGGTGCAGCTAGTTCGGCAGCACAAGTACGACAGCCAGGATATTGTCAGGACCCATAGCCTTTGCAATATCCAGTGTCAAAGAGAAATTTGGCCAAAGAGAACACTGCCAGCCATAGAAAAGTAACAGGTCTGAGGACTGCACCTGTAATATTTTACCTATTTGAACTAAAAGTTTCTTATCACAACATTCATATATGGCAGGCTATACGTGGCTTAATCATGCCTTGCTTACAAGCACTCTGCATTACCATAGGATACACAGTCAGTCTATCAGCTACAGTCAAACCATTGGGATGGGTGAATTTGCTCATCATTCCTTCCCAAGGTCTAGTGCCAGGCTGTTCTGTTCTGTCTGTCGTAGTCCGTACTATGATAAAATTACAGGTCTTTGTTCTTCTTTATAAAGCCCATCTCTCTCTCTCTCTGTCTTGCTAATGCTTTGGTCGAGAGGAACCTTTCTGACCGAGCATTCCTTACCTATGTCTCCTTCCAATTCAGCAAGGTGCTCCAAAGTACTTCTCAAGGGGGCACCAGGCAAGTGGACAGGCAGGTTAGGGAAAATGACCAAAGCATGCATCCTTTATTGTTGCTGGTCAGAATGCTGCTGTTCCCTACCCAGCAGCACCATGGGAGTTGCTTCACCACACGGACTGCAACTGCTCATGAAGAAGACCCACCACAACCTTCTCAGGGGCAACTTGGGATGGGCAATAAATGCCGGCCTTTCCAACTGGCCCCATAATCCATAAATGCATTTTTTTAAAGTCACAGAGGTGGATTTTCAGGAGGCTTTTGAATATGGGACAAGGTGCAGCAAGATGAAAGCATTTTGGAAGTGTGGCGGGCAGTGATAGTCAAGGATTATGTCATCATCACGGGGGTGACTGCAGACCAGTTGCAGAAGAACGGAGGCTGTACATGAGGACATTGGAGGTTGCAGATGTCAACCAGAACAAGGCTATGGATGGATTTGTAAATGAAGGCAAAGATATTGAAATCGATAATCTGAAGCCTGGTGAGAGCGAACTAATGGGTGAGCAAGACTTGGCACAGGATAGAATGTGAACATGAAGATCTGGATTAGTTGGAGTTGGGATATGAAGCCAGCTGGGAGAGCCTGAAGCCTATTCGAGACCAAGGTTTTAGGGTGATAGAGAGGGAGGTAATATTTAATTTCCCACCCGGGCTCAGTCCTGTGCCTTGCAGTGGAAAACGTGTTGCTGGTTTTAGCATGGCTTACAGCAGATTCTATAACATCACTAAAGGGAATAATCAGCCTGGTGCAGTGTTAGCAGCATGTAACAGTGTGTGATAGAATCAAATCATAAATAATTGGGCTATGAGTTTGATACAGTGAAATCTGAGGGGAAGGTGCAGGCAGCATAAACCCAGAGAATAAACCACCTATCCCTTTCCAAAAAAAACTCGCATTGTATATATATCATAAATAATAAATGCCTTTTTATGATCTCAGGACATTCCAAGTGCTTTACAGCCAATAAAGTACTTTTGAATTGTAGTCACTGTTACAATGTAGGAAACACAGCAGCCAGTAGGCACACAGCAAGGTCCCACAAACAGTAATGGGATAATAACCAGTTAATCTGTTTTTGTGATGTTGATTGAGAGATAAATATTGGCCAGGATAGAATGACCTGCTCATCAAAATAGTGCCATGGGATCTTTTATGTCCACCTGAGAGGGTTGAAGGGGCTTGGATTAATATTTAATCTAAAAGATAACACCTCTGACAGTGCAGCACTCCCTCTGTACTGCACTGAAGTGCCATTCTGGATTATGGACTCTGGAGTGAGCTTCAACCCTTGATCTTCAGACTCAGAGGTGAAAGAGGGACCACTGAGCTACAGCTGACACCAGCAAATATAGTGACAGTTTTCATGAGTTATATTTCTTGCATCTATTTTTGTGTCTAAATATTTAAGAATGTTCTCACACACCTTAGTGAAATCTAAACGACAGATTTACAAGGAGACAGCATTTGAACTGCTCTGCTGGAGAAACTTTCCCTGCTTACACTTGTAAACAGGATTTCACTGAACTTCCACTGTGGCTATGGTGCCAGAGCAGGAGATGCTCCAAGGAAACCTCACTGCCTGAGAGTGCACATTGGAAGTTCTGCCAGAAAATTGTGGGGAACATGCAACCAAATTTCACTCTGGCAGGCATCGATCCAGCCAGGAGTGTGAATGGGAACATCAAGATCCGTAATGTTGGAACATTATCATAGAATGGTGACAGCACAAAAAGAGGCCATTCAACCTGTCATGTCCATGCTGGCTCTCTGAAAGAGCAACTCAGCTCGTCCCACTCCCCTGCCCTTCCCCCATAGCACTACAAATCTATTCTCTTCAGGTGCTTATTCAATTCCATTTTGAAAGCCACAATTGAATTTGCCTCCACTACACTCTCAGGTAATGCATTCCAGATGCTGACCACTCGCTGCGTAAAAAGGTTTTTCCTTGTGTCGCTGTTGCTTCTTTTGCAATCACCTTATTTCAATGTCATCTGCTTCCTGACACTCCAGCCAATGGGAACAGTTTCTCTTTATCTATTCATGATTTTGAACACCTATATCAAATCTCCTCTCAACCTTCTCTTCTTTAAGGAGAAGAACCGCAGCTCTTCTAATCTCTCCATGTAAATGAAGTCTCTCATCCCTTGAACCATTCCTGTAAATCTTTTCTGCACCCTCTCTAAAGCCTTCACACCGTTCCTAAAGTGTGGTACCCAGAGTTGGACACAATACTCCAGATGAGTCCAAACCAGAGTTTTATAAAAGTTCATTATAACTTCCATGTTTTTGTACTCTATGCCTCTCATTTTCAAGCCCAGAATTCCATATGCCATCTTAACCACTTTCTGAACCTGCCCTGTCACCTTTAACACTTTGTGTACATATACCCCTAGGTCTCTCTGTTCCTGCACCCCCTTTAAAACTGTGCCCTTTATTTTGTACACCCAAGTCTAGATCATTAATATATATCATGAAAAGCAGGGGTACTAATGCTAACCCCTGGGGGACGCCATTGTATACCTTCCTCCAGTCTGAAAAACAACCGTTCACCATTATTCTTTGTTTTCTGTCACTCAGTCAACTTTGTATCCATGTTGCCAGTTTCCCTTTTATTCCATGGGCTTCAGCTTTGCTGGCAAGCTTGTTATGTGGCACCTTATCAAATGCCTTTTGGAAGTCCATGTACACCACATCAACCACATTACCTTCATCAACCTGTTTCCTCATCAAAAAACTCAATGAAGTTAGGTAAACACTATTTACATTTAACAAATCGTGCTAGCTTTCCTTAAGTCATCCACACTTGTTCAAGTGACTATTAATTTTGTTCCAGAATATAAAGCTTTCCCACCACCTGACAGGCCTGCAGTTGCTGAGTTTATCCTTATATCCTTTTTGACAAACATTTGTAATGCTCCAGTCCTCTGGCATCACCCTCTATACTGAGGATTAGGAGGAGGAATATTAATGTGCCGAGTCCCTGACGAATTGATGGCTTTATATAATAACTCCTACAGACCAGAAAGGTGCCAGGCATGTTTCCCCTGTCTGTATTGGATTCATTTCCCCTGGCATGGTGCCAGAGGAGTTGCAGTTGGCATCAATTTCCTGCATTAGAAAGGGGACAATCAGCCAGAGACGCTCACTCTTCACTGTCGTGCAGTGACTCCTTTAATATTCGTTCTCAGATTTTAGGTGTTTCTGGCAAGGCCAGCATTTATTGCCCATCCCTAGTTTCCTTGAGAAAATGAGCCTTCTTCTTGAACCGCTGGCCTTGGGTTTGTTACAACTGAGACTTGATAGGTCACTTGACAGAGCAATTAAGAGTCAACCATTGGTGTCATATACAAATCTGACTAGGCAAACATCATACCTTATAGAGCATTAGTGATCCAGTTGGGTTTATATGGCATGGCTACTGATATCAGCTTCTAATTTCCATTTTTTTAAATTAACAAACTAGGAATTGAACTGACATTCTCTGGATCATTATTCCAGTGACATAATCATTAAATTACTGCTGAAAGTGACTGTTTGGATGGTGGGGTGAAGACAAGTCTTTGGTTTGACTGTAATGTTGAGTGTCCTGCTGAGGGCAATCAGGGCATCTACAGGATGATACTTCAGTAAAGGGAGACAATCAGTGAGAGAAAGAAAGAACATGCATTTTTCATGGCTTTCACATCCTCATGGCATCCCAAAGTGTTTTACTTTACCAACCTTGTCCCCTTTGTTGTTTTATAGGCAAACACAGCAGTCAAACTGCACATAGCAAGATCCCACAAACCGTACTTAGATTACATTAAATTACATAGAATTACAGCACAGAAACAGGCCATTCAGTTAAACAGGTCTATGCCAGTGTTTATGATCCACACAAGCCTCCTCCCACCTTCTACATCATTTCACCCCATCAGCAGAACCTTCTTTTCCTTTTTCCCTTGTCTTTATTTAGCTTGTCCTTAAATTTATTGATGCTATTCACCCCCAACCACTCCCTATGGTAGCGAGTTCCACATTCTCACCATTCTCTGAATAAAGAGGTCTCTCCTGAATTCTTTATTGAATTTATTAGTGACTGTCTTATATTTATGACTCCTGGTTTTGTGCTCCCACACAGTTGGAAACATCTTTTCTGCATCGACCCTATCAAACTCTTCCATAATTTTAAAGACTTCTATTAGCTCATCCCAACCTTTCCTTTCTAGAGAAAAAAGCCCAGCATGTACAATCTTTCCTGATCGTATAACCTCTCAGTTCTGGTAGCATCCTTGTAAATCTTTTTTGAACCTTCTCCTGTGCCTATATATCCTTTCTATAATATGCAGACTAGAATTGCGCATGGTACTCTATGTGTGGTCTAACCAAGTTTTAATCACGTTTAACAATTTATCTGCTTTCAGTTCAAATGTGCAGAGACTGCAGGGGTGTAACACCTGAAGAACAATGGGTTTCACCCTCCCAGACTTTCATATCATAAACAAGGAGTCAGTGGTTCTGAAAGTGAATGGCTGTTTTTTTTTATTCATTCAGGGATGTGGGCGTCACTGGCCAGGCCAGCATTTATTGCCCATCCCTAATTGCCCTTGAGAAGGTGGTGGTGAGCTGCCTTCTTAAACTGTTGCAGTCCATTTGGGGTAAGTATACCCACAGTGCTGTTAGGAAGGGAGTTCCAGGATTTTGACCCAGCAACAGTGAAGGAACGGTGATATAGTTCCAAGTCAGGATGGTGTGTGACTTGGAGGGGAACTTGCAGGTGGTGGTGTTCCCATGTATTTGCTGCCCTTGTCCTTCTAGTTGGTAGAGGTCGCGGGTTTGGAAGGTGCTGTCTGAGGAGCCTTGGTGCATTGCTGCAGTGCATCTTGTAGATGGTACACGCTGCTGCCACTGTGCGTCGGTGGTGGAGGGAGTGAATGTTTGTAGATGGGGTGCCAATCAAGCGGGCTGCTTTGTCCTGGATGGTGTCGAGCTTCTTGGATGTTGTTGGAGCTGCACCCATCCAGGCAAGTGGAGAGTATACCATCACACTCCTGACTTGTGCCTTGCAGATGGTGGACAGGCTTTGGGGAGTCAGGAGGTGAGTTACTCGCCTCAGGATTCCTAGCCTCTGACCTGCTCTTGTCGCCACGGTATTTATATGGCTACTCCAGTTCAGTTTCTGGTCAATGGTAGCCCCTAGGATGTTGATAGTGGGGGATTCAGCGATGGTAATGCTGTTGAATGTCAAGGGGAGATGGTTAGATTCTCTCTTGTTGGAGATGGTCATTGCCTGGCACTTGTGTGGTGCGAATGTTACTTGCCACTTATCAGCCCAAGCCTGGATATTGTCCAGGTCTTGCTGCATTTCTATACGGACTGCTTCAGTATCTGAGGAGTCACGAATGGTGCTGAACATTGCGCAATCATCAGCGAACATCCGCACTTCTGACCTTATGATTGAAGGAAGGTCATTGATGAAGCAGCTGAAGATGGTTGGGCCTAGGACACTACCCTGAGGAACTCCTGCAGTGATGTCCTGGAGCTCAGATGATTGACCTCCAACAACCACAACCATCTTCCTTTGTGCTAGGTATGACTCCGGCCAGTGGAGGGTTTTCCCCCTGATTCCCATTGACCTCAGTTTTGCTAGGGCTCCTTGATGCCATACTCGGTTAAATGCTGCCTTGATGTCAAGGGCAGTCACTCTCACCTCACCTCTTGAGTTCAGCTCTTTTGTTCATGTTTGAACCAAGGCTGTAATGAGGTCAGGAGCTAATTAGCCCTGGCGGAATGCAAACTGAACGTCACTGAGCAGGTTATTGCTAAGCAAGTGCCGCTTGATGGCACTGTTGCTAACACTTGGAAACAATGGAAAGCCTAGGTGGCCCTGCTGTAACCAGACTTGTGGAATTTGCTTATTGGAAAAGGGCAATTGGCCATTGACTTCTGATTCCGGATAAATTCAAAAGATTTTGAGAAGGCAAGCAGACTGTAAAGAAAGCCAGCATTGGCAGCCTCTGAGAGAGGGAACACCTGCTCTCAGAAGACTGATGCAGCGCAAGACATGAACCTGTTTTGAAAGTTGAAGTTTGCAGAGAAGTAAAAGACCAACAGGATCACCAGAGATCGCCTTATTCACGGAAGCCCAGGTCGAAAGTGTTCGGAAGAAGTGAGCAAAGAAGACATTGACTTTGAGAAAGATCTGGGAGATCAAACCCATTGCAACTGGGAGGAGCTTGTGACTTTAAGCTGCAAAGATTTTGCCATCAAGGAGGACTGTGTAATGTGTAAATGTGATGTGAGTTTTTCAAGTGTTTTAATAAGTGATGAAAATACTCTTCTCTCCAATTTGGGCTATCTGTTACCTAAAAAGTACTATTTAGTTAATGGGTATTTCTTTTAGTTTAGTTGTTACAATAAAAGTCTTAAAACATGAAATCTTGTGTAATTTAAATTGGTCTGGGGAGTTTAATCTTAATCTTAATTTTAAAGTTAATGGTCTCACTGAGGTCAGAACAAATTGGGGGCTCGGGTACAGGATACAAATTCAGAGGCTGTAAAATAGATCCATTGGAAATTGCTAATTTACCTAATCGGTAAAGTTATGTTGAACTTGTATAAGACACTAGTTTGGCCTCAGCTGGAGTATTGTGTCCAGTTCTGGGCACCGCACTTTGGAAAGACATGAGGGTATGGGAGAGAGCACAGAAGAGATTCACAAGAATGGTTCCAGGGTTGAGGAATTTCAGTTATGAAGATAGATTGGATAAGTTAGGTCTGTTTTCCACAGAGAGGAGAAGGCTGAGAGATGATTTGATAGAGGTATTCAAAATCATGAGGGGTTTGGACAGAGTGGATGGAGAGAAACTGTTTCCACCGGGAAAGGATCGAGAATGAGAGGGCACAGGTTTCAAGTATTTGGGAAGAGAAGCAAAAGTGACATGAGGAAAAACTTTTTCATGCAGTGAGTGGTTAAGGTCTGGAATGCGTTGCCTGAGAATATATTGGAGGCAGGTTCAACTGAAGCATTCAAAAGGGAATTAGAGAGTTATATGAAAAGGAAGAATGTGCAGAGTTATGGGGAGAAAGCAGAGGATTGGAACTGAGGAAATTTCTCTTTTGGAGAGCCAGTGCAGACATGATAGGCCGAATGGCCTCCTTCTGCACTGTAATGATTCTGTGAAATTCTATCCCTCTAGATATAAATACCAGTGCTTTGTTTGCATATTTTATGACCTTGACAACCTGCATTGCTATCTTTAATGATCATGTGTCTGTGCCCCGAGCTCCCTTTGATCTTCTACCCCATTTAGACTCTTAGGGGGGAATCTGAACTTGGAATTTGGATTTGGAAGTGAGAAGCTGTTAATAGGAGGAAGTTAACAGTGTTTTGGGAAGCTGGCAGAAATGCATTGACATCCCCCTTTAACTTCGGCCTGTTCAACTGTGCGCAGGAAACTCCCATGGGAGCGGTGGGTTGCCCATCATGATATGGAAAAGGTCACAAAGAGCTGCTTTAGCTGTGAATTTCAACTTTAACTGTGTGTGTATTGGTTTCCCAGGTTTTGTGGAACTCGCCAGTGAGATCAAGGCAAGAGGACAGTGGGAATTTGAGGGGGTTGAGCAAATGCCAGGCAAAAATCCTTTAAGTACTGAGAACACACACCTGCTTCCTTGCAAAAGTGAAGAAACCTTCCAAACCCATGACTTCTACCCCCTAGAAGGACAAAGGCAGCAGATGCATGGGAACACCATCACCTGCAAGCTCTCCTCCAAGTCACACACCATCCCGGCTTGGAACTGGGTTAAGATCCTGGAACTCTCTCCCTAGTGGCATTGTGGGTGTACCTAGCCCACATGGACTGCAGTGGTTAAAGTAGGCAGCTCACCACCACCTTCTCAAGGGCAATTAGATATGGATAATAAATGCTGGCCTTGCCAGCAACGCTTATATCCCATGAGCAAATAAAAAAAGGCTTTGGCTCCCTAGACTTGTTCTGAGTGTGTGTTTGTAATGCTTTGAAAGTGATTTCCAATACTTTGGGGGTCCTTTCTACTACTTTGGTGTTTGTGCAGCTGATCTACACTACCCAGTTGTCAACCTTCAGTTCAGAATGGGAGCCAACAGCAGCAGCAACTATCTTCTCCTCAACCACCTGCCACTCCACAGGACAGAGGGGGTTAACACAGAGCTCCAGCGCACAGGACACGACATTCCCAACACAGGGTCTACGGGCAGGGGATCAGCTTTCTGGACATGTCCGAGCACCAGTGCCTCAGGAGGCTCAGGCCTTCGCAGCAGGTTGTTGCTGACACCTGTAGTTTCTTGGCAGATGACCTGCTGCCAAGAGGACCAGGTGGACATACATTGCCAGTGGTTGTCAAAGTCACCACCGCCCTAAAATTCTTTGCCTTGGGTTCACAAGAACACAAGAAATAAGAGCAGAAGTAGACCATATGGCTCATCGAGTCTGCTCCGACATTCAGTATGATCATGGCTGAACTTGAGCTTCAATTCCACTTTCCTGCCTGCTCCCCATATCCCTAGATTCGCTGTGAGACCAGAAATCTACCTATCCCAGCCTTAAATGTATGCAACGATGGAGCAACCCTCTGGGGTAGAGAATTCCAAAGATACATAACTCTTTGAGTGTACTAATTTCCCCTCATCTCAGTCCTGAATGATTGGCTCCTTATCCTGAGACTGTTCCCCTGCGTTCGAGATTCCCCGACCAGCAGAAACAATCCCTCAGCTTCTATCCAATCAAGCCCTTTCAGAATCTTGTATGTCTCAATTAGATCGCCTCTCATTCTTCTAAACTCCAAAGAATATAGGCCCAATTTACTCAACCTCTCATCACAGGGACCAATTTAGTAAATCTTCGCTGCACCACTTCCAGTGAAAATATATTCTTTCTTAAATGTGGAGACCAAAACTGCACACTGTATTCCAGGTGTGGTCTCACCAAAACCCTGTACAATTTTAGTAAGACTTCTTTATTCCTGTACTCCAAACCCCTTGCAATAAAGGCCAACATGCCATTTGCCGTCCGAATAGCCTGCTGCACCTGCATGTTATCTTTGTGAATTCTTTGTACGAGTACCCCCAAGTTTCTTTTTATTTAGAGATACAGCACTGAAACAGGCCCTTCGGCCCACCAGGTCTGTGCCAACCATCAACCACCCATTTATATTAATCCTACATTAATCCCATTACCCTCTCACATCCCCTACCTATACTAGGGGTAATTTATAATGGCCAATTTAACCTATCAACGCTCAAATCTTTGGTTGTGGGATGAAACCAGAGCACCCGGCGAAAACACACACAGTCATAGGGATAACTTGCAAACTCCACACAGGCAGTACCCAGAATCGAACCCAGGTTGCTGGAGCTGTGAGGCTGCAGTGCTAACCACTGCGCCACTGTGCCGCCCTTTCTAAGCATCAACATTTACCAGTTTCACACCTTTTGAAAATCCTTTCCAAGGATCAGCAGGAAATATTTGCAGAATCTCGCAATTGACTGCACATAAATGCATAAAGCAGTCCGAAAATTACAAAGCATTCTTGTCGCAGACACCAGCTGCTCATCTTTTACTCTTGTCCTAACATTCAAAGCTGAAAGGAAGATGGTTGTGGTTGTTGGAGGTCAATCATCTGAGCTCCAGGACATCACTGCAGGAGTTCCTCAGGGTAGTGTCCTAGGCCCAACCATCTTCAGCTGCTTCATCAGTGACCTTCCTTCAATCATAAGGTCAGAAGTGGGGATGTTCGCTGATGATTGCACAATGTTCAGCACCATACGTGACTCCTCAGATACTGAAGCAGTCCGTGTAGTAATGCAGCAAGACCTGGACAATATCTAGGCTTGGGCTGATAAGTGGCAAGTAACATTTGCGCCACACAAGTGCCAGGCAATGACCATCTCCAACAAGAGAGAATTTAACCATCTCCCCTTGACATTCAACGGCATTACCATCGCTGAATCCCCCACTATCAACATCCTAGGGGCTGACCAGAAACTGAACTGGAGTAGCCATATAAATACCGTGGCTACAAGAGCAGGTCAGAGGCTAGGAATCCTGAGGCGAGTAACTCATCTCCTGACTCCCCAAAGCCTGTCCACCATCTACAAGGCACAAGTCAGGAGTGTGATGGAATACTCTCCACTTGCCTGGATGGGTGCAGCTGCAACAACATTCAAGAAGCTCGACACCATCCAGGACAAAGCAGCCCGCTTGATTGGCGCCCCATCTACAAACATTCACTCCCTCCACCACGGACGCACGGTGGCAGCAGTGTGTACCATCTACAAGATGCACTGCAGCAACGCACCAAGGTTCCTTAGACAGCACCTTCCAAACCCACGACCTCTACCAACTAGAAGGACAAGGGCAGCAAATACATGGGAACATCACCACCTGCAAGTTCCCCTCCAAGTCACACACCATCCTGACTTGGAACTATATCGCCATTCCTTCACTGTCGCTGGGTCAAAATCCTGGAACTCCCTTCCTAACTGCACTGTGGATATACCTACCCCAAATGGACTGCAGCGGTTCAAGAAGGCAGCTCACCACCACCTTCTCAGGGGAATTAGGGATGCAATAAATGCTGGCCTGGCCAGTGATGCCCACATCCCATGAATGAATTAAAAAAAAAAATTATTACAAGGCAGAAGGTTACTTACTGGCAAAGGCAAAATGGACAAGACGTGAAAATGGAGCAAACAAATAGTTTTAATCATATAGAAAAATTAAACCGAAACTTAACAATCTAACGTTGTGTTAAACACCCATGTGCATACCTTTATACAACTACAAATCTTCTCCCTTCCTTTTTCTACTACTGCTATGTTGTGCAATCCCAATGGCTTCAGCAGAGGTAGAGGCAGGCTGCTCAGATCTCTGCTGTGACTGTTGAGATGCTCTTGGTGGACATCCTTTGTATTTTGGAGGCTGTGGGGACCCTGCCAAAGACTGCTCCATTGTATCTGAGCAGGGGCAGACTCAGCCAATGGACAGGAGGCAGCATGTGGGGCTCTGTCTGAGGTGGGAGTAATGGGAGAGAAGTGCAAGTGATTTGAGCAGACTCCCCACTTCCATGTCCCCTTTCTCCATCTTCCCTCTCATGGCCCTCCTGCAAATTCCCTGCTAGCAATGAGCTGGGGACCACTTTGCTGTAAATCAGTGAGGTGCTGAACAGCCAAGATGCAGCTTTCATCAATCCTGTATAAGGTGGCATTCTGAGTGTCCAGGCTATTGGTGAGGGCCAGAATACACTCAGTAGACTGCCGTGTCTGATTCTCTATGCAGGTGGTTACTCTTTCCACAGACATAGACATCAGCACAAAGGCCTGAGACATCATGGCACTCACACTAGAGATGGACTCCTCCGATCTCTCTCTAGTCATTCGCAGTGCCGCTGGAAATGCTAACAGACCTTCACACGTTTTCTGCTGCTTCTTCAGAATAGTCCTCTTCATTGATGACCCCCAAGACTCAGCATCTGGATCTAGCTCAGCTGAAATTGGAGGGGCTTGAGCCCTCCAACACTGACTCTCCACTGCTGTCCCTGTCTCCAGCACCTGCACCTGGTCACTTGTGAAGTGTGAGACACCATGTGCCAACCCAATTACCTGTCTTGCCGGTTCCACTGAAGCGTGTATATCTGCACTGGTGGAAGGTCTGCATGAGTGCTGTGATGGTGTATCCTCAGAGTGAGTGACCTTCTCTGCGGGCTCTTGGTCTTCCTCCTGCACTACCTCCTGTGGATGCTTGAAGGGCCTGTGGGAGATGAATGGCATGAATTAGAACTGTCATGGTAAGAAGGTGTAAAGTCATCATTATGCACATCATCATATTTCACTGGCTGCTGACATCAAGTCAACACAAGTGAGTGTTGTATGCCATGTGGCTGTCTGATATTTAATTCTGTCACCAGGTGGGTGGGCAACCCCCATCTCTCCATCACCAATGACCAGGCCACCGAGACTCTGCTTATCTCCAGCACCTCCTCCTTTGCAGCTGTCAGTATGGAGATGGCTGGAGGGCCACCTCCAGTTCTCTGCCTCTCCCTGGTGTTCTGCAGTCTCTTCTCCTGCAAGGAGGAAAAGAAGAGGGCCTGGATTTTATGCTGGCGACAGATTTTATGCTGTCCGGGAAAAGCGACACCGAGATCCTCACACCGCCACTTCTCATGAAGGACTGCCGAATCTAGTGCCAATCAGGCACTTAAGTGGACAATAGCAGGCCTTCCATGGGATCAAGGACCCTGTCACCGGAAGTCCTGCAATTGGAGAGCTGCCAGCCAATCAGAGGCTTGGACAAATCCCATCTGGCCAATTACTGCCCCATCAGTCTATTCTCGATCATCAGCACTGTGATGGATGGCATGGCCAACAGTGCTATCAAGCGGCACTTACACAGCATTAACTGCTAACCAATGCTTAGTTTTGGTTCCATCAGTGCCACTTGGCTCTAGACCTTTTTACAGCCTTGGTCCAAGCATGGACGAAATGGCTGAATTCAAAAGGTGAGGTGAGAGCTGCTGCCCTTCACATAAAGGCAGAATTTGACTGAGTGTGACATCAAGGAGCCCTGGCAAAATTGAGGTTAACAGGGGATAACTCTCCACAGTTTGGAATCATACCTAGCACAAAGGAAGATGGTTGTGGTTGTTGGAGGTCAATCATCTCAATCCCAGGATATCACTTCAGGAGTTCCTCAGGGTAGTGTCCTTGGCCCAACCATCTTCAGCTGCTTCATCAATGACCTTCCCTTCAACATAAGGTCAGATGTGGGGAGGTTCGCTGATGATCGCACAATGTTCAGGACCATTTGCAATCCTCAGATACTGAAACAGTCCGTGTCCATATGCAGGAAGACGTGGACAACTTTCAGGCTTGGGTTGATAAGTGGCCAGTAACATTCTCACCACACAAGTGCTCCGGGTGCTCTGGTTTCCTCCCACAAGCCAAAAGACTTGCAGGTTGGTAGGTAAATTGGCCATTATAAATTGCCCCAAGTATAGGTAGGTGGTAGGGAAATATAGGGACAGGTGGGGATGTGGTAGGTATATGGGATTAGTGTAGGATTAGTATAAATGGGTGATTGATGGTCGGCACAGACTCGGTGGGCCGAAGGGCCTGTTTCAGTGCTGTATCTCTAAAAAAAATACTTAAAAAAACAAGTGCCAGACTATTACCATCTCAAACAAGAGAGAATCTAACCATCTCCCTTTAACATTCAATGGCATTATGATCGCTGAATCCCCCAATATCAACATCCTGGGGGTCAATATTGAGCAGAAACTGAACTGGACCAGCCACATAAATACTGTGGCTACAAGAGCAGGTCAGAGGCTGGGAATTCTGCCATAAGTAACTCACCTCCTGACTCCCCAATGCCTGCCCACCATCTACAAGGCTCAAGTCAGAAGTGTGATGGAATACTCTCCACTTGCCTGAATGAGTGCAGCTCCAACAACACTCACGAAACTCGACACCATCCAGGGCAGCCCGCTTGCTTGGCACCCTATCCACCACCTTACATAATATCTCCATCGACCACCGGAGGGCACATAGTGGCAGCAGTGTGTAACATATACAAGTTGCACTGCAGCAACTTGCCAAGCCTCCTTCGACAGCACCTTCCAAACCCATGATGGAAGAACAAGGGCAGCAGATGCATGGGAACACCACCACCTGCAAGTCCCCCTCCAAGCCACACACCACCCTGACTTGGAATTATATCGCCGTTCCTTCACTACGACTGGGTCAAAAACCTGGAACTCCCTCCCTAAAAGATGGACCGCAACAATTCCAGAAGGCCACCACCCTCTTAAGGGCAATTAGGGATGGGCAACAAATGCCGGCCTTGCCAGCAATGCTCACATCCCATGAAAGAAATTAGAAAAAAATTGGTTGAGAAACCCGCAAGTTAGATGCAAATGCAGTGGCTGGGTTAAAAAGCCACTGACAAATGTACTGCTGAAACTTTTGGGTTCCCCACATACTACTGGGCTCCCCTACTGCCAGTACATTTGAAAAGTTCCAAGGATCTGTGGCCTCCTTATTTCTCCTGCCAAAATGCACCATTTTACACTTACCTATACTGAAATTATTTACCATTTACATGCCCATTCTGCAAGTTGTTAATTTCTTCTTCTATTTTGTCACAGTCTTCCTCAGCATTAATTATGCCTTCCAATTTGGTATCCCTCGAAAATTTGAAATTGTACTCTGATTCCCAAGATAAATGGTTAACCTATTTTCAACTATGTTGGTTGAGGGGTAAACGGCGGCAAGGATACTGGAAGAATTCTTTGCTCTTTAAAGACAATGCCATTTGGGCAAGTAGATAGGGCCTTGGTTTGATGTCTGTTTGAAAAGGCAGCACCTCCTCAGTTGATATGCTAGCCGAAGTTCTGGAGTGGGTCTTGAACCCATTACCTTCTGGCTTCGAGGTAAGAGGGCTACCTCCGAGAACATAAAGTTAGAAGCAAAATAAAACGTGGAGTATTACGGAGTGTCTCAGGGCAGTACCAAACGCTGTCAACTGTTGGCTTCATTCACTGATATGAATCGTCTTCAACTGACCCTTATGAATAAACCTGACATCAGCAACATTAAACACGTTGAGTTTCACTGGAAGAGCGTAGCAGGTGAAGGACAGAGAAGTCAGAGTGGGACAAATTGAAGAGATGAGAGGAGGATGTGTGGTACTAATGAGGAGTTTTGAAGTGTTAATTCCATCGAAGGAAGCTTTATAGTTGAGATCAACATTGATGAAAGCCACTTGATTCAATGGCCTTTGGGCAGTTGGGATGACATTGGATGACCTACGCATGATTTATGCAAGTTCCTTTTGTTACCCCAAAGAACCTAATTCAAAGAAGAGTGCAGATGTTCTCAGTTTCAGTAACAAAAGCCCTATTCATACATCGTATTGAAATCTAAAATAAAATATAATTCACACTCAAAAATACATCTACATCAGTGAAACCTCTTTTCCTTTTGAACACTAATTTCTATATACAAAAGGCACACAAAGGATCAAAGGCACCAAGTAGAGCTAAAATGGGTACTGGTAGTGTAAGTGAATAGTAATGAGATCATTTTTACATTTTTCATCTGCTAATAGCGGACTTACACAATGTATGTAATTCTATCGCTGTGCTGAGTAAAGGATAGATTACAACACGTTGCTAACAATTCATATCCTACAGGGGTCAAAGGTCAAGAAAATGTTGCTGCTGTAAAGTTAGACATGTTAAAGTAAGATAGGACTCCTGTTTAGCCTTACCATGCACTTTACAAAATGGATATTTAATTCTGCTCATCACTGTGTCTCTATGATGATCACTGACTAACATAAGTTTATTCTGCCTGGGGTGTTGAGTGTTTCCTGTTAATCCCTGTTAAGTGTGACTTGTCCAATAAGGTTTAGGATGGACAGAGAAAATTGGAAGCAATCAGGTCAGAACATGAGCATAATGCATTCATACCTTTTACCAAGGAAGTCAAAAGTCATAGTGAAAGAGGAGGAAGTTGAGATACTGGATGGGCTAAAAATTGATAAAAGAGGAGGTACTAGATAGGCTGACTGTACTTAAAGTTGATAAGTCACCAGGGCTGGTGGGAGGCATCCAAAGATGCTGAGGGAAGTAAGGGTGGAAATTGTGAAAGTACTGGCCATAATCTTCCAATCCTCCATAGATATGGAGGTACTGCCAGGGAACTGGAGAATTGGAAATATTGCACCTTTGTTCAAAAAATAGTTTTAGTTTTTGAGATACAGCACTGAAACAGGCCCTTCGGCCCACCGAGTCTGTGCCGACCATCAACCACCCATTTATACTAATCCTACACTAATCCCATATTCCTACCACATCCCCACCTATATATTTCCCTACCACCTACCTATACTAGGGGCAATTTATAATGGCCAATTAACCTATCAACCTGCAAGTCTTTGGCATGTGGGAGGAAACCAGAGCACCCAGAGGAAACCCACGCAGACACAGGGAGAACTTGCAAACTCCGCACAGGCAGTACCCGGAATTGAACCCGGGTCCCTGGAGCTGTGAGGCTGCGGTGCTAACCACTGCGCCACTGTGCCGCCGCAAGGATAGTGTAAGGATAAATCCAGCAACTACAGACCTGTCAGTTTAACCTTGATGATGGAAAAGCTTTTAGAAATAAGAATCCAGGACAAAACTAACAGTCACAAGTATGGATTACTTAAGGAAAGCCAGCACTGATTTGTTAAAGGCAAATCATGTTTAACTAACCTCATTGAGTTTTTTGATCATGTGCAGAGAGAGTTGATGAGTGTAATGCAGCTGATGTGGTATACATGAACTTCTAAAAGGCATTTGATAAAGTGCCACATAATAAACTTGTAGGCAAAGTTGAAGCCCATGGAATAAAAGGGACCATGGCAGCATGGACACAATGTTGGTTGAGTGTCAAGAAACAGAATAGTGGTGAACGTTTTTTTTTGGACTGAAGGAAGGTATACAGTGGGGTTCCCCAGGGGTCGGTATTAGGACCGTTGCTTTTCTTGATATATGTTAATGAGCTAGACTTGGGTGTGTAGTATAAGTGTCTGAAAGGGTTAATTTTGAGAGAGAATAAAGAATACCCCCTACCATGATAAAATAAGAAATCATGTGAGAGAGACTCGGGAGCAGATATAGCATGACTTTTGGAGGAGTCACACAGGTTAGTGTGGAGTGTAAATAGTGAGACTATAATAAAGATTAATGTTTAACAACGACAGACTAATAATCTCTCTGCCTAGATTAAATGAGGTGGCAGCTTACCGAACCAACATATAATATGGTGACAGCGGTGGGATCCTACACCCAGAAGAAAAATTTGAAGCAACTAGCTGAAAAGGTGTGACCTGGAAAAAAGTGACGATCTTGAGAAGAGGCTGAGAGAAGCTTCATAGAACGGAAGCGTGGTTGCCTGCAAATTAATTCCATCGATCGAGTGAGTTGCAGTGCTAATGGTCGAGGAATCGCATGAAAAGCCTTAGAAGGGCTTAAAGTAATTTTCTGAAGGCACCAGGTTAGAGAAAGAAAGGGGGAAAATGCAATCCTTCAGTCAGGCTGAACACAAGGGCGAAGAGCAGGAAACCCCTGAAAAGCATGTGAACTGCTGAAAAGCGCGGGAAACCCCCTAACACAGCAGGGACACTTCATTAAGGCAGCCAAGCCTGAAAAAGAAAAACAAATAAACTGAAGTTCTCAAAGAAAGGGGCAAATCTAAGAGCAGTCTATTAAAACAGCAGAGAACTCTCAAACAGCTGTGTCAACTCCATTAAGGCAAGCTGAATAAAAAAACAAAGTCAAGTTCTCACGCAAAGAGGAAAACCCTAAAACACCCAAGTTAAAAAGAGCAGGGGACAGTCGAGAGCACCTGCATCACTCCATTAAAGCAAGCTAGCTTAAAAAAGAGTTTCTTAAAGGGGAACACACGAAAAAAAATCTATAAAATAAAGCAACATGGAAAAAAATTGCAAATGCCAGTGAGTTTCCAAAGTCAAGAGGGACCCAATCACATTCAAAACTGGGTATTATGGAGAAAAAGGTTTCTCAGATACAGTATTGTATCTAAGACAGCCGGTCTTAATGAGGCATCTGCCAAATTTGACTTGCGGAGTAATAAGGTTTTAGAAAGAGCAAGGTTCAGCAAAAGGTTCCAGAAACTGTACGAAACGGTCGATGCTTTTATCACTGACCTTTACAGACTAGATGAAGGATGTGAGTATGGAGATCTTAAAGCAGAATTGTTTAGATATTGTATTGTTGTGGATATTGCTGATGAATTCCTATCAGCTTTATTGTAGTCTAAAGAAGATCTCACCCTGGATAAAGCTATTCAGCTGGTGAGGCAAGCTGAGGTCTGAAAGAACAACAGAGCAATCCTGCAAGGTGAAGAAAGACCTTGGTTCAGGAAACCTCCAGCAACTGTTCAGTTCCTTCACCAGAGGACTGAAAAAGAGGAACCAGGAAAAATGATACACTGGGAGGGAAGCAAAAGACACCATTAAACTCTGCCGGTGATCTGGCGCCAAAAGTACCCACAGGCGCGTGCAATGTTCTGCCTATAGAGCAGAATGCTTTTGTTGTAGAAAAATAGGGCATTTCAGTAAAATGTGCCAAAATAAAATCTCGACCACCTCAAGCTGTACAGAAAAAGCATGTAGGAATACAGTGGTTAATGAAGTTAAACAACCTCCTGCAGCAGAGCAATCGAAACATTTTCTTAGTGAGATCAGTGATCCAAATGAAGCATTTTGGTCTGCACACATATGTGTCAACAGACATATCACTAATTTCAAACTGGACACCAAAGCAAGGGTAATGGTCTTATCAGACAAAGAGCCCTGGCTTTCCACACACTTTCTGCAACCAATGGAAACTCAGTTACATGCTCCAGGAGGGGTTGAACTTGAAGTAAAGGGGAAGTTACAGGCAACACTTTAGTACAAGAGAAAGCAAATATTAGAAACACTGTATGTCCTAAGAAATCAGGAATTCTCATTCTTAGGTAGAAGAGCTTGCATTGACCTTCATCCTATAGAGAAAGTAGAAGTTAAACAACAAGAATCCAGGAGTTGCTTTCAAGAGGAATTCCCGAAATTGTTCACAGATTGAGGGAGACTAAGCCGGGACAGAGGGAGAACCACCCCCCTCCACACCCCGCCCCGCCGACCCTGACCCCGACCTGAGCAATGCAGAGAGTCTGCACTCCACCAGAGAGCCCACCCAACTGAGAGAGAGCCTGCACAACACAGCACAGCCCACTATGCCATTCAAAGACTACCAGAGCGAGAAAGAGAAATGCAGCAAGTTCCTGCAGGAGTTCTACATGATGGAGAACTCTGGAAGAAGCAAGTCAAACAAATTCATCAGGCGCAGAAGCAAGATGAAGAATGCATCTATGTCTGCCAGTGTTGGGGAGGCGGTGGTATAGTGGTATTGTCACTGGACTAGTAACCCAGAGACCCAGGATATTGCTCTGGGGACATGGGTTCGAATCCCACCACAGCAGATGGTGGAATTGGAATTAAAAAGCAAGCCTAATGATGGCCATGAAACCATTGTCAATTGTTGTAAAAACAGATCTGGTTCACTAATGTCCTTTAGGGAAGGAAATCTGCTGTCGTTACCTGGTCTGGCCTACATATGACTCCAGACCCACAGCAATGTCCACAGCAATGTGGTTGACTCTTAAATGCTCTCTGAAATGGCGTAGCAAGCCACTCAGTTGTATCTAACCACTATGAAGTCAATAAAAAGAATGAAACCGGATGGACCACCCGGCATCGACCTAGGGCACCAGAAACGACAACAGCAAACCCAGCCCTGTCGACCCTGCAAAGTCATCCTTACTAACATCTGGGGGCTTGTGCCAAAGTTGGGAGAGCTGTCCCACAGACTAGTCAAGCAACAGCCTGACATAGTCATACTCACAGAATCAAACCTTACAGACAATGTTCCAGACACTGCCATCTCCATCCCCGGATATGTCCTGTCCAACCGGCAGGACAGACCCAGCAGAGGTGGCAGCACAGTGGTATACAGTTGGGAGGGAGTTGCCCTTGGAGTCCTCAACATCGACTCCGGACCCCATGAGATATCATGGCATCAGGTCAAACATGGGCAAGGAAACGTCCTGCTGATTACCACCTACCACCCTCCCTCAGCTGATGAGTCGGTACTCCTCCATGCTGAACACCACTTGGAGGAAGCACTGAGGGTGGCAAGTGCACAGAATGTACTCCGTGTGGGGGACTTCAATGTCCATCACCAAGAGTGGCTCGGTAAGCATCACTACTGACCCAGTTGGCCGAGTCCTAAAGGACATAGCTGCTAGACTGGGTATGCAGCAGGTGGTGAGAGAACCAACAAGAGGGTAAAACATACTTGACCTTGTCCTCACCAATTTGCCTGCCGCAGATGCATCTGTCCATGACAGTATTGGTAGGAGTGACCACCGCACAGTCCTTGTGGAGACGACATCTCGCGTTCACATTGAGGATACCCTCCAGCGTGATGTGTGGCACTATCACCGTGCTAAATGGGATAGATTTCAAACAGATCTAGCAATGCAAAACTGGGCATCTATGAGGTGCTGTGGGCCATCAGCAGCAGCAGAATTGTACTCAACCACAATCTGTAACCTCATGGCCCAGAATATTCCCCACTCTACCGTTACCATCAAGTCAGGAGACCAATCCTGGTTCAATGAAGAGTGCAGGAGGGCATGCCAGGAGCAGCACCAGGCATACCTCAAAATGAGGTGTCAACCTGGTGAAGCTGCAACACAGGACTATCTGCGTGCCAAACTGCGTAAGCAGCATGCAATAGACAGAGCTACGCGATCCCATAACCAACGGATTAGATCTAAGCTCTGCAGTCCTGCCACATCCAGCCGTGAATGGTGGTGGACAATTAAACAACTAACTGGAGGAGGTGGCTCCACAATCCTCAATGATGGGAGAGCCCAGCACATCAGTGTGAAAGATAAGGCTGAAGCATTTGCAACAATCATCAGCCAGAAATGCCAAGTTGATGATCCATCTCGGCCTCCTCCTGAAGTCCCCAGCATCACGAATGCCAGATTTCAGCCAGTTCGATTCACCCCGCGTGATATCAAGAAATGACTGAAGGCACTGGATACTGCAAAGGCTATGGGCCCTGACAATATTCCAGCAATAGTACTGAAGATCTGTGCTCCAGAACTTGCCGCGCCCCTAGCCAAGCTATTCCAGTACAGCTACAACACTGGCATCTACCCGTTATGTGGAAAATTGCCCAGGTATGTCCCATACGCAAAAAGCAGGACAAGTCCAACCCGGCCTATTACCACCCCTTCAGCCTACTCTCAATCATCAGTAAAGTGATGGAAGGTGTCATCGACAGTGCTATCCAGCGACACTTGTTTAGCAATAACCTGCTCAGTGACACTCAGTTTGGGTTCCGCCAGGGCCACTCAGCTCATTACAGCCTTGGTTCAAACATGGACTGAAGAACTGAATTCAAGAGGTGAGGTGAGAGTGACTGCACTTGGTATCAAGGCAGCATTTGACTGATTATGGCATCAAGGAACCCTAGCAAAACTGAAGTCAATGGGAATCAGGGGGAAAATGGGTTGGAGATTTACCTAGCACAAAGGAAGATGGTTGTGGATGTTGGAGGTCAATCATCTCAGCTCCAGGACATCACTGCAGGAGTTCCTCAGGGTAGTGTCCCAGGCCCAACCATCTTCAGCTGCTTCATCAATGACCTTCCTTCAATCATAAGGTCAGAAGTGGGAATGTTTGCTGATGATTGCACAATGTTCAGCACCATTCACAACTCCTCAGATACTGAAGTAGTCCGTGTCGAAATGCAACAAGACCTGGACAATATCCAGGCTTGGGCTGATAAGTGGCAAGTAACATTCGCGCCACACAAGTGCCAGGCAATGACCATCTCCAACAAGAGAGAATCCAACCATCTCCCCTTGACATTCAATGACATTGTGATTGCTGAATCCCCCACTATCAACATTACAAGGGTTACCATTAACCGGAAACTGAACTGGAGTAGCCATATCAATACCATGGGTACAAGAGCAGGTCAGAGGCTAGGAATCCTGTGGCAAATAACTCACCTCCTGTCTCCCCAAAACCTGTCCACCATCTACAAGGCACAAGTCAGGAGTGTGATGGAATACTCTCCACTTGCCTGGATGGGTGCAGCTCCAACAACACTCAAGAAGGTCGACACCATCCAGGACAAAGCAGCCCACTTGATTGGCACCACATCTACAAACATTCACTCCCTCCACCACCGACGCACAGTGACAGCAGTATGTACCATCTACAAGATGCACTGCAGCAACGCACCAAGGCTCCTTCAACAGCAGCTTCCAAACCCATGACCTCTACCACCTAGAAGGACAAGGGCAGCAAATGCACGGGAACACTACCATCTGCACGTTCCCCTCCAAGTCACACACCATCCAGATGTGGAACTGTATCGCCGTTCCTTCACTGTCACTTGGTCAAAATCCTGGAACTCCCTTACTCACAGCACTGTGGATGTACCTACCTCCCAAAGACTGCAGCAGTACAAGAAGGCAGCTCACCACCACCTTCCCAAGGGCAATTAGGGATGGGCAATAATTGCTGGTGTAGCCAGCGATGCCCACATCCCATGAATAATTAAAAAAATATTGCGAGCAACGTTCGCCACAACATAGTCCCAAGGGTAAGAAGATGAAAATCTTCTTCGAATGCAGAAGACACTTTACCATAGTGGATAATTTGCTGGTATATGATGAGAGACTGATGATTCCAAAGTCACTTAGAGTAGAGATCTTGGATAAAATACACCAGGGTCGTATGGGCATAACTAAATGTAGAGCACGGGGTCAGGCGTCCATGGCCAAGAATCTCGAAGGATATCGAAGAAATGATTTTGAGTTGTGATGTATGTGCAGTTCACAGACAGGATCAGAGAGAACCCCTAATTTTGACCCAATTCCCAACTAGACCGTGGGAATGCTTGGCGATGGACCTATTCTTTTTTGATGGAAGATCCTATCTAATTATAGTTGATCACTTCTCAAGATGGATCGAGGTTAAACGGATGTGCACAACAACAACTGAAGCAATCATCAGAGTTTTACAAGAGGTTTCCGCAACACATGGTATACCTGATCAGACAGTATTGTCAAGAACACACGATGTGCCAAACGAGGGATTATTAATTCATTGGTTGGAAACTTACATTAAACTTTTAATGGAAAAAATCCTGCAGTTAACTTTTAAAAAACCAGCAGCCAAAATGGCCACCGCAATTTGCATCTGAAACACCTTTGAACATTCCAAAGACCCATCCGAAGACAGAGGTCTGGGCAGTATGGACACAGAAAAATGGCTTGCTCTAAGTGATTGAATTACCTAAGATTGCTTTATTACCACAGTATTCAAGGCAATCCTAACACCTTGGGCTGAAATTTTCCACCTCACCGTCGATCTTGGCAGTGAGCTTCAAAACCCGCAAGACGTACGCATGAGGTTTACTCCGTGGAGCTGCCGCAATATTTAGCGTGGTGGCTCATGTAAATGCAGAGGGCAGATGGCACCCTGCCCCCCCGCCCCCGATGAAGTGGAGGGGGCAGGCGCTGCATCCCTGGCAATGGCGTCTGGTGCCACTGCGGAGGCACCGGAGCCATTTTAAAAGGGCTTCAAGCACTTCAACCTCATTTAAATGTTTTAAGTTGTATCCATTTTAAAATTAAAGTTACAAATTTACTAAAAGATTCAAGCCCCTCTCCCACCCCTGCAATGACTAAACTAAATTTATTAATTGCCCGCTCCCCCCGAAGAGAAGCTTACCTTGCGATCCCGACCACTTCCCCCTGAACTTTATTAACTTTCACCTTCAATCCCTTCCCACCATCCCCTCCTCCAATCACAATAGTTTTCCCCGCTTACCCAACCCCCGCCATGAAAACATACCTGCTCCGCCCTCCCAGCCAGTGTACCACCTCAGATCTCCAAATAGAGATCTGAAAGCGCAGGAGTCCCGGCAACCAGCTGGAATATGGTAGTGGAAATGCTGGCGCGACAAGATAAGTATTCATTCTTAAATTTACATCTATTAACATATTTTAATTATATTCCCGTCGCCGAGTGGCAGGTGGTGGGGGGGTGGGGTGGGGGGTGGGGTGGGGGGGACGTGCCATGAGGCCTTGTTGCTAAAGGCCTGCTCAGGTCGTGAAAAAGAACCCGACTCGAACCCAACCGAACCACAGCGGACCGGAGCCCAACCCAGCCTGAGTCCCTCCGATTTTGCCCCGAGCCCGACCCGACCCGACCCAACCCTGAACCGAGCCCGACCCAACCATCCCTTTACTTACCTCCATGACACCGAACCTGCAAGAAACTGCAGCGCGTGCGTGATGACGTCATAGTGACGTCACTCGCTCACTGCGCTGACTCAGTTTTGTCCCGGACTCTCAGCTCAGGTAAGTTTTATAATTTCAATATTTACCAGCAGAGCACTTGCCATGTGTGTGTCCAGCCCAACCCAGACCTAGCCCGACCTGGACTCGGCCCGATCCGACCCGAACCCATAAACCGGACCTGGAAGAGGGGCCCGACCCAACCCGAAGCCAACACGTTGTCGGGTCCTGTCAGGTTTGGGTCGGGTAGCAGGCCTTTACTTGTCGCCACCGGTAATATGGGGCGAGGCCTTCCTGGTGTCGAGGTATTTTCCGGCCCCACGCCCGCCACGACCCCCGACATCGGGGGCTGGGTAAAATTCATCCCCTTGACTTTGAAAGAGCAAACCCCTTCCAAGTGTAAATATTGTCATCCTGCGGAGTGGAGAGACAGTTCCGAACCTTGAATATCATTGCAAGGTTCCAGTGAATGCATGGAGGCTGTCATATGACCGTCTGTCCATCTCCGTGAAAGCCAAAAGTTTCCTTGAACAAAGACAGAGGGACAGTAATTCAGATTATGCAGCAGCGGGAAGGCTGTATGCCTTTCTCTCTCTCTCTCTCCTCTCCAGATAACACAGGTTTGAGCCCCCTTTGCGACTGTGGACCCTCCAAACCTACAGATTGATACAGACAGAGACCAGGGGAAGAGACCCACCTACAAGTCTGCCTTAAGCAAGCGGGCCAGCCACAACGTGCACTTTGACCAACGAAGGATGCCAGCACGTAACAAGCCCAACTAGAGGGGGTGCAATTCTAGATTTAGTCTTTGGAAATGAAGCTGGGCAAGTAGATGCAGTAGCAGTGACCATTTTGGAGATAGCAACCATTATAGTTTTAGCATAATAATGGAAAAGGACAAAAATAAAACAGGAGTAAAAGTTCTAAATTGGGGGAAGGCAACTTTTACGAAACTGAGAAGTGATCTGGCAAAAGTAGACTGGATACAGCTTCTTGAAGGAAAATCAGTGGGAGGCATTCAAAAGAGAAATTCTACAGGCACGGTGTAGGCATGTCCTCACAAAGATAAAGGGTGTCACTGCCAAATCTAGAGCCTCCTGGTTATCTAGAAGCTTACAGGGTCAGATAAAGCAGAAAAAGAAAGCTTATGACAATCACAAAAAACTTAATACTTTAGAAAGCCCAGAGGAGAATAGAAAGTGCAGGGGTCATGTAAAAAAGGAAAATAGAAAAACAAAGAGAGGACATGAAAAATTATTGGCAGGTAAAATCAAGGAAAACCCAAAGATGTTTTTATCAGTACATTAAGAGCAAGAGGATAACTAAGGAAAGGGTAGGGCCTATCAGAGATGTACATGGGAACTTACACGTGGATGCAGATGTGGGCAGGGTTCTTAATGAATTGTCTCTGTCTTCACAAAGGAGAGGGATCATACAGTTTTTTAAATAAAATAGGAGTGTGAAATATTAGATACAATTAGCATTATGAGACAGGAAGTACTAGAGGGTCTGACATCCTTGAAAGTGGATAAATCGCCAGGGCCGGATGGATTGAATCCCAGGTTGTTAAAGGAAGCCAAGGAGGAAATAGCAGATGTGCTGAGGATCATTTTCAAATCCTCACTGGATATGAACAAGATGCCAGAGGATTGGAGGTCTGCGTACTTCATACTATTGTTTAAAAAGGGTGCGAGGGATAGGCTAAATAATTATAAGCCTGTCAGTCTGCCCTTGGTGGTGAGTAAATTATTAGAATCAATTCTGAGGGACAGGATAAACTGCCACTTAGAAAGGCATGGATTAATCAGGGATAGTCAGCACGGATTTGTTAATGGAAGGTCATGTCTTACTAACTTGATTGAGTTTTTTGAGAAAGTAACAAGGAACATTGATGAGGGTAGTGCAGTGGATGTAGTCTACAAGGATTTTAGTAAGGCATTTGACAAGGTCCCACATGGCAGACTGGTCAGAAAAATGAAAGCCCATGGGATACAGGCGAATGTGGCAGGATGGATCCAGAATTGGCTCAGTAACAGGAAACAAAGGGTAGTAGTTGACAGATGTTTTTGTTAATGGAAAGCGGTTTCCAGTGGCGTTCCACATTCTCAATGCTGGGATCTTTGCTGTTTGTGGTATATATTAATGATTTGGGCTTAAATGTGGGAGGCATGATTGGGAAATTTTCTGATGACACAAAAATTGGCCGTGCAGTTGATAGTGAAGAGCACAGCTGTAGACTCCAGAATGATATCAATGGTTTGGTTGAGTGGGTGGAGAGGTGGCAAATGGAATTCAATCCAGAGAAGTGTGAGGTAATGCATTTGGGGAGGGCAAACAAAGCGAGGGAATACACAGTAATCGGGAGGATATTGAGAGCGGTAGAAGAAGTGAGAGACCTTTTTTTTTAGAGATACAGCACTGAAACAGGCCCTTCAGCCCACCGAGTCTGTGCCGACCAACAACCATCCATTTATACTAACCCTACAGTAATCCCATATTCCCTATCACCTACCTACACTAGGGGCAATTTACAACGGCCAATTTACCTATCACCTGCAAGTCTTTTGGCTGTGGGAGGAAACCGGAGCACCCGGGGAAAACCCACGCAGACACAGGCAGTACCCAGAATCGAACCTGGGTCCCTGGAGCTGTGAGGCTGCGGTGCTAACCACTGCGCCACTGTGCCGCCCCAGTTACTTCACGCACTATGCGGAAAAATGTAGATTTGTTCATCTAACAAGTTCTCCTAGGGATCCACAATCTAAAAGAGAAGCTGAGGGAACAGCCAGAACTATTAAAACAATGTTATTAAAACAATCAAGATTTCCAGTTAACATTTCTGGCCTACAGAACTACTCCATTATTATGTGGATGAGCACCTTCCAAACTCTTAATGGGAAGGAAACTCTGAACGCAACTTCCAATTCTCCAAAAAAATTCCAGGGTTACAAAGCAAGGATTATCAGAGAGTGGAAGACAAAGAAAAGTCTCATTGAAAGAAACAAGCCCATAATTATAACAGGAGATACCCCGTACCAGAAACCTACCGAAATTGTCAGAAAGGCAAAAGGTATGGGTACGGGACCAAAATAGAGGAGTAATTCTCCAGAAAGAGGAGAATGAACAGCGACCTTATTTAATAAGAACTCCAGAAGGTACTGTAAGAATAAATAGAAGGAATCTTATTCCTTTACATCAAAGACATCAATCGGTCAGACATTTAGATGAATCAGATATTGAACCGGAAATTCAGAAAGCACCGAATACTACAAACATCAGTGAAGGCTGTTCAAGTCAAGACACAGGAGATCAGAGAAGGATTACCAATCTTCCACATCCGATGGCAACAAGATCAGGGAGAGTTGTGAAGCCTCCTGACAGATTGAATCTATGATGTCAGAGACTGAGGGGGAGATGGGGTAGTATGTAAATAAAAAGTACGTAAGAATGTACGTAAATATATATTTGGATAAAGACTTGGGGGGAGGGAGATATGTTATAAGGATCCAAAAGGGTTAATCTTGAGCGAGTGTAAAGAATACCTCCTACCATAATGATGTAAGAGATCATGTGAAAGAGACTCGAGAACAGATACAGCATGGCTTTTGGAGGAGTCACACAGGTCAGTGTGGCGTGTAAATAGTAATACTATAATAAAGATTAATGCTTAACTACCACAGACTAAGAATCTCTCTGGCTAGATTAAATAAGGTTGGAAGCATACCAAACCAAAATACAACAGGGTGTACAGGGCACGATTTCAAAATTTGCAGATGACAAAAAACAGGATCCTGTGTTTTATAAAGAGAGGCATAGAGTACAAAAGCAAGGAAGTTATAGTGAAATTTTATAAAACATTGGCTCAACTTCAATTGGAGTATTGTGTCCAATTCTGGGCACCACACTTTAGGAAGGATATGAAGGCTTTAGAGTGAGTGAAGAAAAGATTTACGAGAATGGTTCCAGAGATGAGGGACTTCAGTTACATGGATAGATTGGAGAAGCCAGGATTGTTCTCCTTAGAGAAGAGAAGGTTAGGAGGTGATTTGATAGAGGTGTTAAAAATCATGAGAGGTCTAGACAGAGTAGATAGAGAGAAACTGTTCCCATTGGCAGAAGGCTCAAGAACCAGAGGACACCGATTTAAGGTAATTGGCAAAAGAACCAACAATGACATGAGCAAAAGCTTTTATATGCAGTGAGTGGTTAGGAACTGCAATACACACCCTGAGAGTGTGGTGGAGGCAGATTCAATTGTGGCTTTCAAAAGGGAATTGGATAAGCACCTGAAGAGAGAAGATTTGCACAACTACGGAAAAAGGGCGAGGGAGCGGGACTAGCTGAGTTGCTTTTGCAGAGGGTCGTTACTGACACGACAAGCCAAATGTCCTCCTTCTGTGCATTAACCATTCTAATGTCATCTAGTAGCTCACTTTAGCTATGCTGTGATACTTCCTTCTTCAGTAGATAAATCTTTTGAACAGAGCTGAGGTGACCAAACTAAGGTGATGGACCTAACCAAATGAAACACCCAGAACCTAGACACAGTGATCATGTCACCCTCATGGTTTTGATTGAAATTTGGTGGCCTAGATCAAAGGCTCAAAGTTCAAAATCTGTGGGTGGAAGCTGACCAGAGTTGAGCAATAGTGTGGAAAGAAACACTCTGGAATTTAGTAGTACAGAACTTGAGTATTGCTGAAAATACAGACATGTCGTCAAAGCTTTTTGTCTTACACTCACCAGGACAATCGCAAGAATAACCAATGTAAGGGAAAACAACAACTTATACTGCATGAGAAGAGAGTGCTGATTGGTTGGCAAGTGAACTCTGATTGGTAGAGGCATTGCCATGGCGAATATACCAGTTTATGGTGACTGACAGCAATACTCTGGAATTCTGCTGGATTACATTTGAGGGTCACAAATTTTCCCTTGGGAGATAAAATGGGAGAGAGTGAAGAGTGAGATAGGAATATTATGATGGTGGGTGATAGGAGAAAGTCACGATGCACTTCATATTTCATGTTTGCACTTGCTGCTGTTCAATATTCAGTCCGTTAACACCTTTTCTGTACAAATGCTTTGTTTTTCAACACACCATTAACATATTGTTTGCCTTTGCTCCATGACCTTTTGGTCAGCTATGTGGCCTGGTCCAATCTACACCTTCTCCTTTGTTATCTCTTGCCCCACCCCCACCTCACTTGCTTATAACCTGTGACATTTTTAATATTTCTCAGTTCCGAAGAAGGGTCACTGACCCGAAACGTTAACTCTGCTTCTCTTTCCACAGATGCTGCCAGACCTGCTGAGTGGTTCCAGCATTTCTTGTTTTTATTTCAGATTTCCAGCATCCGCAGTATTTTGCTTTTATATTATTTACCGGATTCTCCCTATTCATAGTCACTGGGTGTACTGTGACGCTTCTAGTTCTCACATTCTAGCTCAGAGTGTGGATAGATTTACTTGACACATACAGCTTTAGTAAGCAAAATAGCGGTTTCATGAATGCTTTTGATCTATTATACCCGATTTAAGTATTTTTAAGCCCTTCCATCACCATTTAAAATCCAGATCATGTTAATGAAAATTTATTAATAAGATCTGAGACCTCTGTCTCAGCAAATGCAGCTGCAGCTATGGACTTGAGGTTTATGAGTCATGGAGTTATACACCACAGAAACAGGCCCTTCGGCCCATCGTGTCTGTGCCGGCCATCAAGCACCTAACTATTCTAATCCCATTTTCCAGCACTTGGCCCATAGACTTGTATGCTATAGCATTTCAAGTGCTCATCTAAATACTTCTTAAATGTTGAGGGTTCCTGCCTCTACCATCTCTTCAGGCAGTGCATTCCAGATTCCAACCACCCTCTGGGTGAAAAAATGTTTCCTCAAATCCCCTCTAGACCTCCTGCACCTTACCTTAAGTCTATGCCACAACAAAAACAAGAAATGCTGGATTCACTCAGCAGGTCTGGCAGCATCTGTGGAAAGAGAAGCAGAGTTAACGTTTCGGGTCAGTGACCCTTCTTCGGAAGAAGGGTCACTGACCCGAAACGTTAACTCTGCTTCTCTTTCCACAGATGCTGCCAGACCTGCTGAGTGAATCCAGCATTTCTTGTTTTTGTTTCAGATTTCCAGCATCCGCAGTATTTTGCTTTTACTTAAGTCTATGCCCCCTGGTTACTGAGGGAAAAAGTTTCTTTCTATCTAACCTATCAATGCCCCTCATAATTTTGTATACATCAATCATATCTCCCCTCAGCCTTCTCTGCTCTAAGGAAAACAACCCTAGCTTTTTCAGTCTCTCTTCATAGCTGAAATGCTCCAGCCCAGGCAACATCCTGGTGAATCTCCTCTGCACCCTCTCCAGTGCAATCACATCCTTCCTATAGTGTGGTGCCCAGAACTATACACAGTACTCCAGCTGTGGCCTAACTAGTATTTATACAGTTCCATCATAACCTCCCTGCTCTTATATTCTATGCCTCGACTAATAAAGGCAAGTATCCCATATGCCTTCCTAACCACCTTATCTACCTGTGCTTCTGCCTTCAGTGATCTATAAACAAGTACTCCAAGGTCCCTCTGACCTCTGTACTTCCTAGGGTCCTACCACTCATTGGATATTCCCTTGCCTTGTTAGTCCTCCCAAAATGCATCACCTCACACCTCTCAGGATTAAATTCCATTTGCCACAGCTCCGCCCATCTTACCAGCCCAGCTATATCGTCCTGTAATCTTAGGCTTTCCTCCTCACCAATTTTCGTGTCATCCGCGAGCTTATTGATCATACCTCCTATATTTACGTCTAAATCATTAATGTACACTACAAACAGCGAGGGTCCCAGCACTGATCCCTGCGGTACAGCACTGGTCACAGGCTTCCACTCGCAAAAACAACCCTCGGCCATTACCCTTGGCTTCCTGCCTCTAAGCCAATTTTGGATCCAAATTGCCAAATTGCCCTGGATCCCATGGGCTCTAACCTTTTTGACCAATCTCTCATGCGGGACCTTATCAAAAACCTTACTGAAGTCCATGTAGACTACATCAACTGCTTTACCCTCAGCTACACATCTCGTCACTGCCTCGAAAAATTCAATCCAGTTAGTTAGACACGATCTCCCCCGACAAAGCCATGCTGACTATCCCTGATTAATCCCTACCTCTCCAAGTGGAGATTAATCCTGTCCGTCAGAATTATTTCCAGTAGTTTCCCAACCACTGATGTTAGACTATAATAAAAACAAGAAATGCTGGAAATACTCAGCAGGTCTGGCAGCATCTGTGCAGAGAGAAACAGAGTTAACGTTTCAGGTCAGTGACCCTTCATCTTTACTTTACTTGCTTAAAATCTTTACATTTCTTTTATCTGCCAGTTCTGAAGAAAATTTGTGTCAGAGCCCCTGCAATCTCCTCTCTTGCCTCACATAACAGCCTGGGATACATCTCATCTGGGCCTGGGGATTTATCCACTTTTAAGCCCGCTAAAATAGCTAATACTTCCTCCCTTTCAATGCTAATATGTTCAAGTATATCACAATCCCCCTCCCTGATCTCTACACCTACATCGTCCTTCTCCATAGTGAACACAGATGAAAAGTAATCATTTAAAACCTCACCTATGTCCTCCGGCTCCACACACAGATTGCCACTTTGGTCCCTAATGGGCCTTACTCTTTCCCAGGTTATCCTCTTGCCATTAATATACTTATAAAATGCCTTAGGATTTTCCTTTACCTTGCCCGCCAGTGTTTTTTTATGTCCCCTCTTCGCTCTCCTAATTACTTTTTTAAGTACCCCCCTACACTTTCTATATTCCTCTAGTGCCTCCACTGTTTTCAGCGCTCCGAATCTGCCATAGCCTCCTTTTTCCTGATCCAATCCTCTATATCCCTTGACATCCAGGGTTCCCTGGACTTGTTGGTCCTACCCTTCACCTTAACGGGTACATGTTGGCTCGGTACTCTCACTATTTCCTCTTTGAATGACTCCCACTGATCTGATGTCGACGTTCCTACAAGTAGCTGCTCCCAGTCCGCTTTAGCCAGATCCTGTTTTATCATCTTAAAATCAGCCTTCCCCCAATTCAGTACCTTTATTTCCAGTCCATCTTTGTCCTTTTCCATAACTACCTTAAATCTTACAGAGTTATGGTCACTATCCCCGAAATGTTCCCCCACTGACACTTCTACCACTTGTCTGGCTTCATTCCCTAAGATTAGGTCCAGTAATGCCCCTTCTCTTGTAGGACTTTCTACGTACTGGCTCAAAAAGCTCTCCTGAATGATGTATTAAACATTCCAACTTTCTGACATCTTCAGAAGACCTGCAGACTTTCAAACTTCCTATTTCTCATTCTCAGTGGAAACAGATTGAGACAGTGCCAAAAAAGGCATCAAAATTAGACCATCGTAAAAATGGAACTATCCTTCTAATCTAGTGTTCTAATGAGTAGTATAACTAGGGAAGCAGAGAGGGCTTTAAACAAAATAAAGGGGGAATGGGTCATGTAGGGGAAGATTGAGTAAATTAAAGAGAAATGACAAGGCAATTGATCAAGGTAGCAATAAAGGTAATGATAATCAGAGTATGGCAGGAAGGGGCAGTGATTGCAAACTTAAGAGTATGCCAGTAGGTAGAGCCAGAATTTACAAAAGCACTGAAAAAAAAACTGAACTAAAGGCTCTGCATCTGAATGTCGGCAGCATTCGCAATAAAACAGATGAATTGTCAGCTCAAATAGAAATTCATATGTAAGACCTGATAGCCATTACAGAGATGTGGCTACAAAGAAGGCAAAGCTGGAACCTGAATATCCAAGGGTACGTGGCATTCAGGAAGAACAGGAAGCCGGGAAAAGATGGTGGGGTAGCTCTGTTAATTAAAGAGGGCATACTTACTGTAGTAAGAGATGACCTTAGTTCGAAAGATCAAGACGTAGAATCAGATTGGGTGGAACTAAGAAACAGCAAGGGACAGAAAATATCGGTGGGAGTTGTTAATTGGCCACCAAACAGCAGTGGTAATGTAAATCACAGTATAAATCAGAGAATTTATAATGGGGAATAAGGAAATGGCAGAGAAACTAAACAAATGTTTTGTATCTGGCTTCATAGAGGAAAATACTGAAAACCTCCAAGAAATAATGGAGGATAAAGGGACTAGCGTAAACGAGGAACTGCAAGACATTGATATTCGTCAAAAGATAGTACTAGAGAAATTAATGGGACTTAAAATAAATAAATCCCCTCAACCTGATGATCTACATCCCAGAATGTTGAAAGAGGTGGCTGTAGAGATAGTAGATGCATTCATGGTCATCTTTCAAAATTCTACAGACTCTGGAATGGTTCCTGCAGATTGGACAGTGGCAAATGTAACTCCACAATTTAAGAAAGAAGGGAGAGAGGAAACAGAGAACTACAGAGCTGTTAGCCTGACATCAGTCGTAAGGAAAATGTTAGAATCGATAATAAAGAATGTGATAACTGAACACTTAGAAAATACTGGTAGGATTGGGCAGAGTCAACATGGATTTATGAAAGGGAAATCATGTTTAACAAACCTGTTGGAGTTTTTTGAGGATGTAACTAGCAGAATAGATAAGGGGAGCCGGTGGATGTGGTATATTTAGATTTTCAGAAAGCTTTTGATAAGGTCCCATGCAAAAGGTTAATAAACAAAATTAGAGCACATGGGATTGGAGGGAATATACTGGCATGGAGTGAGAACTGGTTAACGGACAGAAAACAGAGAGTAGGAGCAAATGGGTCATTTTCAGGTTGGCAGGCTGTGACTAGTGAGGTACCGCAAGGATCAGTTCTTGGCCCCCAGCTATTCACAATCTATATCAATGATTTGGATGTGGGGGTTAAATGTAATATTTCCAAGTTTGCAGATGACACACAATATAACACAATACAAAATAACAAAATAACGACGCAACATAGCACAAGATACCACAACACATAAAACATAACAAAACTCAGTATGGAACAATACAACACAACACAATATGACACCGCACAGCACAAAATAGCATCACACAACTCAATATAACACAATCCAACATGGTATTGCACAATATTGCGCTGTTTTGTGTTGTGTTATATTGTGTTGTTGTGTTATATTGTGTTGTGTTGTGTTGTGTTATATGATGTATTGTGTTGTGTTGTATTTTATTGTGTTATATTGTGTTGTATTATATTGTGCTGTGTTGTGTAATGTTATATTGTGTTGTGATATATGATGTATTGTGTTGTATTATATTTTATTGTGTTATATGGTGTTGTATTATGCTATGTTGTGCTGTTTTGTGTTGTATTGTGTTATGTTATGCTGTGTTATTTCGTGCTGTGTTATATTGTGCTGTGTTATGTTATATTGTTTTGTGTTCTGCTATTTTCTGCTATGTTGTGTTATATTGTGCTGTGTTGTATTGAGTTATATTGTGTTGTGTTATATGATGTCTGGTGTTAGGTTGTGTTGTGTTACATTGTGTTGTGCTATATTGTGCTGTGTTGTGTTATGTTGTGTTGTGTTAAATGATGTCTTGTCTTGTGTTATGTTGTGTTGTGTTATATTGTGTTGTGTTCTGCTATTTTCTGCTATGTTGTGTTATATTGTGCTGTGTTGTGTTATGTTGTGTTGTGGTGTGTTATGTTATGTTGTGTCGTGTTGTATTATGCTGTGCTGTGATGTTTTATATCATATTGTTTTATATTGTGCTGTGTTGTGTTCTATTATATTATGTTGTCTTATATTGTACTGTTTTGTATTATATTGTGCTATGTTGTATTGTATTATATTGTGTTGTGTTACAGTGATCTGGAGTTTGTAGTCAGCGGTAATGCAAGGGCGCTCACCTCTGTCCTCAAAGTAAGCCTCACTGAGAGATCTAGCGATCTCTCTGGCGAGAATTTCACCTCTATCGCTGTGCGGTGTTACTGCAACTGATTGCAGCATTCTTTACTCAGCATACCCAGCATGGAACTGGAGTGAGATCATCAAGTTGTCCAAGCAGCCAATCACATTACTGGATTTTCACAGACACCCAAGCAAGAAACTAAAAGCAGTGAAATAAAATCACTCGTAAAAGATTTTACAGAGAGTAAATTAAAGATTATGGCATACACATGGGTTGAAGGCAGAAGCTAAAATATTCTAACAGCGACGTGGAATGGGCAAATTGAAATTCTCGCTAATTTCAATGATTGCTGGTTCTGGAGTGGGCCACAGTGCAGCCTGTAGCAGAGCACTGAGTAACAGACTGCCACTTCAGGGTTTCTGTGCTAATCTGCACATGCACTACATCCTGAGGTTATAGCCAGTTTCAGAGGGATAATGATGGTGAACACTGACAGGTCATTGTCAGTGCCCCCGCCCTCTGCAAAATCTGGGCCATTGTGTTATGTTGTGCTATATTGTGTCGTGTTGTACTGTGTTGTGTTGTGTCTTTTGTGATCTCTTTCATTATATTATGTTATCCTGTGTTGTAGCATGTAATATTCTATTGTGTTGTGTTACATTGTTTTGTTTTATATTGTGCTGTGTTGTGTTGGGTGTTTTGTTATATTGCGTTGTGTATAACACAACACAATACAATACAACACAACATAAAACAACACAACACAATATAAAACTACACAACACAACACAATGTAACACAATGCAACACAGCACAACATAACATAACACAACATACTACAATATAACACAACACGCACAAGCGCACAAATACCCACACATACTGCACACAAGCATGAGCCAACACACACTCACACATCCCCAAACATGAATGCACACACACACGCACACACCCACATGCATGTACATACTCACACCATACACACATGCACATACATGCTGCATGCACACATACACCAACACACGCACATCCACACATGCATGCGCACATGCACCCCCCCAAAAACACACACCCACGTGCACGTATGTGCACACACCCGCACACACAGCTAAAATGGCTGCTTACAGCTCAAAAGGACATACCAGTGAACCCATGGACAGAGCCTTCAAGCTCTGTAAATCTTCAGTCTGACATCTGCTGTTCTATCAGCCATGTTTCCACAACTTCCTGAGCCAATTCCCAGCTCCCCACTGGCTGTGGAATGTGCTGATTTCACCCATCTTCACCCTCACTGACAGCCATGACATTTGCTCATGAAAAATGGCAATGGGATTTTATTACCAAAGGGATTCATTGCTTGTTTTTCACATACAATTTTATGAAGATAAATTCCAGGAAATGAAAAATAATACAAGCAAATGTCTGAAAGAAGCAAATCTTTGCTGATTCGCTTATTATACTACAGACACTGCTGTGAGAAAATGGCAATGAGATAATCTCATATCATTCAAACTGGCCACTTCATACCAGTATGTCGTACTGGGGCCATGGGTTCACACCATTCTGTAGCAATGGGCTTTCAGCTTTATATCAGTCTGGAGTAATGAGTTCCCAGGTGTATATCCGTCTGTAGTAATGGGGTCCCAGGTTTATATCAATCTGTAGCAATGGGGTCCCAGGTATATATCAGGCTGTAGTAATGGGGTTCCAGGTTTATATCGGTTTGCAGTAATGGGGTCCCAGGTTTATATCTGTCTGCAGTAATGGGGTCCCACGTTTATATCTGTCTGCAGTAATGGGGTCCCAGGTTTATATCAGCCTGTAGTAATGGGGTCCCAGGTTTATATCAGTCTGTAGTAATGAGGTCCCAGGTTTATATCAGTCAGTGGTAATGAGGTCCCAGGTTTATATCAATCTGTGGTAATGGGGTCCCAGATTTATATCAGTCTGCAGTAATGAGATCCCAGGTTTATATCAGTCTGTAGTAATGAGGTCCCAGGTTTATATCAGTCTGTGGTAATGAGGTTCCAGGTTTATATCACTCTGTAGTAATGGGGGCCCAGGTTAATATCAATCTGCAGTAATGGGGTCCCAGGTTTATATCAATCTGCAGTAATGGGGGCCCAGGTTAATATCAATCTGTAGTAATGGGGTCCCAGGTTTATATCAATCTGCATTAATGGTGGCCCAGGTTTATATCCATCTGTAGTAATGGGGTCTCAGGTTTATATCAATCGGTAGAAATGGGGTCTCAGGTTTATATCAATCTGTAGTAATGGGGTCCCAGGTTTATATCAATGTGTAGTAATGGGGTCCCAGGTTTATAACAGTCTGCAGTAATGGGGTCTCAGGTTTATATCAGTCTGTAGTAATGAGGTCCCTGGTTTATATCAATCTGTAGGAATGGGGTCCCATGTTTATAACAATCTGTAGTAATGGGGTCTCAGGTCTATATCAGTCTGGAGTAATGGGGTCTCAGGTTCATATCAGTCCATAGCAATGGGGTCCCAGGTTTATGTCAGTCTGTAGTAATGGGGTCTCATGTTTACATCAGTCTGTAGTAATGGGGTCTCATGTTTACATCAATCTGTAGTAAGGGGGTCCCAGGTTTATAATAATCTGTAGTAATGAGGTCTCAGGGTTATGTAAGTCTGTCGTAATGGGATCCCAGGTTTATATCAATCTGTAGTCATGAGGTCCCAAATTTATAACAATCTGTAGTAATGGGGTTCCAGGTCAATATCAATTCTGCAGTAATGGGGTATTAGGTTTATATCAATCTGTAGTATTGGGGTCTCAGGTTTATATCAATCTGTAGTAATGGAGTCCCAGGTTTATATCAGTCTGTAGTAATGGGGTCTCTGGTTTATATCAGTCTGTAGTAATGGGGTCCCAAGTTTATAACAGTCTGTAGTAATGGGCTCCCAGGTTTATATCAATCTGGAGTAATGGGGCCTCAGGTTTATATCAGTCTGTAGTAATGGGCTCCCAAGTTTATAACAATCTGTAGTAATGGGGTCTCGGGTTTATATCAGTCTGTGGTAATGAGGTACCAGGTTTATATCAGTCTATAGTAATGACGTCCCAGGTTTATACCAGTCTGTAGTAATGGGCTCCCAGGTTTATATCAATCTGTAGTAATGGGGCCTCAGGTTTATATCAGTCTGTAGTAATGGGCTCCCAAGTTTATAACAATCTGTAGTAATGGGGTCTCGGGTTTATATCAATCTGCAGTAATGGGGTGACAGGTTTATTTCACTCTGTAGTAATGGGGTCCAAGGTTTATATCAGTCTGCAGTAATGGGGTCTCAGTTTTATATCAGTCTGTACTAATGGGGTCTCAGGTTCTTTCTCAGTCAGTAGTCATGGAATCCCAGGCTTATATCAGCAGTTAGTACTGGGGTCCCAGGTTTACATCAGTCTGTAGTAATGGGGTCCCAGTTTTATATCAGTCCGTATTAATGGGGTCTCAGGTTTATATCAATCTTCAGTAATGTGGTGACAGGTTTATTTCACTCTGCAGTAATGGGGTCCAAGGTTTATATCAATCTGTAGCAATGGGTACCAGGTTTATATCAATCTGTAATAATGGGGTACCAGGTTTATATCAATCTGGAGTAATGGGGTCCCAGTTTTATATCAGTCCCTATTAATGGGGTCCCAGATTTATATCAGTCAGTGGTAATGAGGTCCCAGGTTTATATCAATCTGTGGTAATGGGGTCCCAGATTTATATCAGTCTGTAGTAATGAGGTCCCAGGTTTATATCAGTCTGTAGTAATGATGTTCCAGGTTCATATCAGTCTGTGGTAATGAGGTCCCAGGTTTATATCAGTCAGTGGTAATGAGGTCCCAGGTTTATATCAATCTGTGGTAATGGGGTCCCAGATTTATATCAGTCTGTAGTAATGAGGTCCCAGGTTTATATCAGTCTGTAGTAATGATGTTCCAGGTTCATATCAGTCTGTGGTAATGAGGTCCCAGGTTTATATCAGTCAGTGGTAATGAGGTCCCAGGTTTATATCAATCTGTGGTAATGGGGTCCCAGATTTATATCAGTCTGTAGTAATGAGGTCCCAGGTTTATATCAGTCTGTGGTAATGAGGTTCCAGGTTTATATCACTCTGTAGTAATGGGGGCCCAGGTTAATATCAATCTGCAGTAATGGGGTCCCAGGTTTATATCAATCTGCAGTAATGGGGGCCCAGGTTAATATCAATCTGTAGTAATGGGGTCCCAGGTTTATATCAATCTGCATTAATGGTGGCCCAGGTTTATATCCATCTGTAGTAATGGGGTCTCAGGTTTATATCAATCGGTAGAAATGGGGTCTCAGGTTTATATCAATCTGTAGTAATGGGGTCCCAGGTTAATAACAATCTGTAGTAATGGGGTCCCAGGTTAATAACAATCTGTAGTAATGGGGTACCAGGTTTATAACAGTCTGTAGTAATGGGGTCTCAGGTTAATAACAATCTGTAGTAATGGGGTCCCAGGTTAATAACAATCTGTAGTAATGGGGTCCCAGGTTTATAACAGTCTGCAGTAATGGGGTCTCAGGTTTATATCAGTCTGTAGTAATGGGGTCCCAGGTTTATAACAGTCTGTAGTAATGGGGTCTCAGGTTAATAACAATCTGTAGTAATGGGGTCCCAGGTTAATAACAATCTGTAGTAATGGGGTCCCAGGTTTATAACAGTCTGTAGTAATGGGGTCCCAGGTTTATATCAATGTGTAGTAATGGGGTCCCAGGTTAATAACAATCTGTAGTAATGGGGTCCCAGGTTAATAACAATCTGTAGTAATGGGGTCCCAGGTTAATAACAATCTGTAGTAATGGGGTCCCAGGTTTATAACAGTCTGTAGTAATGGGGTCTCAGGTTTATAACAGTCTGTAGTAGTGAGGTCCCTGGTTTATATCAATCTGTAGGAATGGGGTCCCATGTTTATAACAATCTGTAGTAATGGGGTCTCAGGTCTATATCAGTCTGGAGTAATGGGGTCTCAGGTTCATATCAGTCCATAGCAATGGGGTCCCAGGTTTATGTCAGTCTGTAGTAATGGGGTCTCATGTTTACATCAGTCTGTAGTCATGGGGTCTCATGTTTACATCAATCTGTAGTAAGGGGGTCCCAGGTTTATAATAATCTGTAGTAATGAGGTCTCAGGGTTATGTCAGTCTGTCGTAATGGGATCCCAGGTTTATATCAATCTGTAGTCATGAGGTCCCAAATTTATAACAATCTGTAGTAATGGGGTTCCAGGTTAATATCAATTCTGTAGTAATGGGGTATTAGGTTTATATCAATCTGTAGTATTGGGGTCTCAGGTTTATATCAATCTGCAGTAAGGTGGTCCCAGGTTTATAATAATCTGTAGTAATGAGGTCTCAGGGTTATATCAGTCTGTCGTAATAGGATCCCAGGTTTATAACAGTCTGTAGTCATGAGGTCCCAAGTTTATAACAATCTGTAGTAATGGGGTTCCAGGTTAATATCAATTCTGTAGTAATGGGGTCTCAGGTTTATATCAATCTGCAGTAAGGTGGTCCCAGGTTTATAATAATCTGTAGTAATGAGGTCTCAGGGTTATATCAGTCTGTCGTAATAGGATCCCAGGTTTATAACAGTCTGTAGTCATGAGGTCCCAAGTTTATAACAATCTGTAGTAATGGGGTTCCAGGTTAATAACAATCTGTAGTAATGGGGTCCCAGGTTTATAACAGTCTGTAGTAATGGGGTCTCAGGTTTATAACAGTCTGTAGTAGTGAGGTCCCTGGTTTATATCAATCTGTAGGAATGGGGTCCCATGTTTATAACAATCTGTAGTAATGGGGTCTCAGGTCTATATCAGTCTGGAGTAATGGGGTCTCAGGTTCATATCAGTCCATAGCAATGGGGTCCCAGGTTTATGTCAGTCTGTAGTAATGGGGTCTCATGTTTACATCAGTCTGTAGTAATGGGGTCTCATGTTTACATCAATCTGTAGTAAGGGGGTCCCAGGTTTATAATAATCTGTAGTAATGAGGTCTCAGGGTTATGTCAGTCTGTCGTAATGGGATCCCAGGTTTATATCAATCTGTAGTCATGAGGTCCCAAATTTATAACAATCTGTAGTAATGGGGTTCCAGGTTAATATCAATTCTGTAGTAATGGGGTATTAGGTTTATATCAATCTGTAGTATTGGGGTCTCAGGTTTATATCAATCTGCAGTAAGGTGGTCCCAGGTTTATAATAATCTGTAGTAATGAGGTCTCAGGGTTATATCAGTCTGTCGTAATAGGATCCCAGGTTTATAACAGTCTGTAGTCATGAGGTCCCAAGTTTATAACAATCTGTAGTAATGGGGTTCCAGGTTAATATCAATTCTGTAGTAATGGGGTCTCAGGTTTATATCAATCTGTAGTAATGGAGTCCCAGGTTTATATCAGTCTGTAGTAATGGGGTCTCTGGTTTATATCAGTCTGTAGTAATGGGGTCCCAAGTTTATAACAGTCTGTAGTAATGGGCTCCCAGGTTTATATCAGTCTGTAGGAATGGGCTCCCAAGTTTATAACAATCTGCAGTAATGGGGTCTCGGGTTTATATCAGTCTGTGGTAATGAGGTACCAGGTTTATATCAGTCTATAGTAATGACGTCCCAGGTTTATACCAGTCTGTAGTAATGGGCTCCCAGGTTTATATCAATCTGTAGTAATGGGGCCTCAGGTTTATATCAGTCTGTAGTAATGGGCTCCCAAGTTTATAACAATCTGTAGTAATGGGGTCTCGGGTTTATATCAATCTGCAGTAATGGGGTGACAGGTTTATTTCACTCTGTAGTAATGGGGTCCAAGGTTTATATCAGTCTGTAGTAATGGGGTCTCAGTTTTATATCAGTCTGTACTAATGGGGTCTCAGGTTCTTTCTCAGTCAGTAGTCATGGAATCCCAGGCTTATATCAGCAGTTAGTACTGGGGTCCCAGGTTTACATCAGTCTGTAGTAATGGGGTCCCAGTTTTATATCAGTCCGTATTAATGGGGTCTCAGGTTTATATCAAACTTCAGTAATGTGGTGACAGGTTTATTTCACTCTGCAGTAATGGGGTCCAAGGTTTATATCAATCTGTAGTAATGGGTACCAGGTTTATATCAATCTGTAATAATGGGGTACCAGGTTTATATCAATCTGGAGTAATGGGGTCCCAGTTTTATATCAGTCCCTATTAATGGGGTCCCAGATTTATATCAGTCTGTAGTAATGATGTTCCAGGTTCATATCAGTCTGTGGTAATGAGGTACCAGGTTTATATCAGTCTTTGGTAATGACGTCCCAGGTTTATACCAGTCTGTAGTAATGGGCTCCCAGGTTTATATCAATCTGTAGTAATGGGGCCTCAGGTTTATATCAGTCTGTAGTAATGGGCTCCCATGTTTATATCAATCTGTCGTAATGGGGTCCCAGGTTTATATCAGTCTGTAGTAATGGGGTCCCAGGTTTATATCAATCTGTAGTAATGGGGTCTCAGGTTTACATCAGTCTGTAGTAAGGTGGTCCCAGGTTTATATCAGTCTGATGTAATGGGGTCCCAGGTTTATATCTGTCTGCAGCAATGGCGTTCCACGTTTATATCTGTCTGCAGTAATGGGGTCCCAGGTTTATATCAGTCTGCAGTAATGAGATCCCAGGTTTATATCAGTCTGTAGTAATGAGGTCCCAGGTTTATATCAATCTGTGGTAATGGGGTCCCAGATTTATATCAGTCTGCAGTAATGGGGTCCCAGGTGAATAACAATCTGTAGTAATGGGGTCCCAGGTTTATAACAGTCTGCAGTAATGGGGTCTCAGGTTTATATCAGTCTTTAGTAATGTGGTCCCTGGTTTATATCAATCTGTAGGAATGGGGTCCCATGTTTATAACAATCTGTAGTAATGGGGTCTCAGGTCTATATCAGTCTGGAGTAATGGGGTCTCAGGTTCATATCAGTCCGTAGCATTGGGGTCCCAGGTTTATGTCAGTCTGTAGTAATGGGGTCTCATGTTTACATCAGTCTGTAGTAATGGGGTCTCATGTTTACATCAATCTGTAGTAAGGGGGTCCCAGGTTTATAATAATCTGTAGTAATGAGGTCTCAGGGTTATATCAGTCTGTCGTAATGGGATCCCAGGTTTATATCAATCTGTAGTCATGAGGTTCCAAATTTATAACAATCTGTAGTAATGGGGTTCCAGGTTAATATCAATTCTGTAGTAATGGGGTCTTAGGTTTATATCAATCTGTAGTAATGGGGTCTCTGGTTTATATCAGTCTGTGGTAATGGGGTCCCAAGTTTATAACAATCTGTAGTAATGGGGTCTCGGGTTTATATCAATCTGCAGTAATGGGGTGACAGGTTTATTTCACTCTGTAGTAATGGGGTCCAAGGTTTATATCAGTCTGTAGTAATGGGGTCTCAGTTTTATATCAGTCTGTACTAATGGGGTCTCAGGTTCTTTCTCAGTCAGTAGTCATGGAATCCCAGGCTTATATCAGCAGTTAGTACTGGGGTCCCAGGTTTACATCAGTCTGTAGTAATGGGGTCCCAGTTTTATATCAGTCCGTATTAATGGGGTCTCAGGTTCTTTCTCAGTCAGTAGTCATGGAATCCCAGGCTTATATCAGCAGTTAGTACTGGGGTCCCAGGTTTACATCAGTCTGTAGTAATGGGGTCCCAGTTTTATATCAGTCCGTATTAATGGGGTCTCGGGTTTATATCAATCTTCAGTAATGCGGTGACAGGTTTATTTCACTCTGCAGTAATGGGGTCCAAGGTTTATATCAATCTGTAGTAATGGGGTACCAGGTTTATATCAATCTGGAGTAATGGGGTCCCAGTTTTATATCAGTCCCTATTAATGGGGTCCCAGATTTATATCAGTCTGTAGTAATGATGTTCCAGGTTCATATCAGTCTGTGGTAATGAGGTACCAGGTTTATACCAGTCTGTAGTAATAAGGTCCCAGGTTTATATCTGTCTGTAGTAATGGGGTCACAGGTTTATATCAGTCTGCAGTAATAAGGTCCCAGGTTTATATCAATCTGTAGTAATGAGGCCCCAGGTTTATATCAGTCTGTAGTAATGGGCTCCCAGGTTTATATCAATCTGTAGTAATGGGGCCTCAGGTTTATATCAGTCTGTAGTAATGGGCTCCCAGGTTTATATCAATCTGTAGTAATGGGGTCTCAGGTTTATATCAGTCTGTAGTAATGGGTTCCCAGGTTTATATCAATCTGTAGTAATGGGGTCTCAGGTTTACATCAGTCTGTAGTAAGGTGGTCCCAGGTTTATATCAGTCTGCACTAATGGTGTCCCAAGTTAATATCAATCTGTAGTAATGGGGCCTGAGTTTATATCAGTCTGCAGTAATGGGGTCCCAGGTTGAATTCAGTCTGTAGTAATGGGGTCCAAGGTTTATATCAGTCTGCAGTAATGGGGTCTCAGGTTTATATCAGTCTGCAGTAATGGGGTCTCAGGTTTATATCTATCTGTAGTAATGGAGTCTCAGGTTTATATCAGTCTGCAGTAATGGGGTCTCAGGTTTATAGCTATCTGTAGTAATGGAGTCTCAGGTTTATATCAGTCTGGAGTAATGGGGTCCCAGGTTTACATCAGTCTGCAGTAATGGGGTCCCAGGTTTATATCACTCTGTAGTAATGGGGTCCCAGGTTTATATTAATCTGCAGTAATGGGGTCTCAGGTTTATATCAGTCTGCAGTAATGGGGTCTCAGGTTTATATCTAGCTGTAGTAATGGAGTCTCAGGTTTATATCAGTCTGTAGTAATGGGGTCTCAGGTTTATATCAGTCTGTACTAATATGGACCCAGGTTTATATCAATGTGTAGTAATGGGGTACCAGGTTTATTTCAATCTGTAGTAATGGGGTCTCAGGTTTATATCAGTCTGTAGTAATGGGGTCCCAGGTTTATCTCACTCTGTAGTAATGGGGTCCCAGGTTTATATCAATCTGCAGTAATGGGGTCTCAGGTTTATATCAGTCTGCAGTAATGGGGTCCCAGGTTTATATCACTCTGCAGTCATGGGGTCCCAGGTTTATATCACTCTGTAGTAATGGTGTCCCAGGTTAATATCAATCTGTAGTAATGGGGCCTGAGTTTATATCAGTCTGTAGTAACGGGGTCTCAGGTTTCTTTCAGTCTGTAGTAATGAGGCCCAGGTTTATATCAATCTGCAGTAATGGGGTCTCAGGTTTATATCAGTCTGTAGTAATGGGGTCTCAGGTTCTTTCTCAGTCAGTAGTCATGGAATCCCAGGCTTATATCAGCAGTTAGTACTGGGGTCCCAGGTTTACATCAGTCTGCAGTAATGGGGTCTCAGGTTTATATCAGTCTGTCGTCATGGTGTCCCAGGTTAATATCAATCTGTAGTAATGGGGCCTGAGTTTATATCAATCTGTACTAATGGAGTCTCAGGTTTACATCAATCTGTAGTAATGGGGTCTCAGTTTTATATCAGTCTGTACTAATGGGGTCTCAGGTTCTTTCTCAGTCAGTAGTCATGGAATCCCAGGCTTATATCAGCAGTTAGTACTGGGGTCCCAGGTTTACATCAGTCTGTAGTAATGGGGTCCCAGTTTTATATCAGTCCGTATTAATGGGGTCTCGGGTTTATATCAATCTTCAGTAATGCGGTGACAGGTTTATTTCACTCTGCAGTAATGGGGTCCAAGGTTTATATCAATTTGTAGTAATGGGGTACCAGGTTTATATCAATCTGTAATAATGGGGTACCAGGTTTATATCAATCTGGAGTAATGGGGTCCCAGTTTTATATCAGTCCCTATTAATGGGGTCCCAGATTTATATCAGTCTGTAGTAATGATGTTCCAGGTTCATATCAGTCTGTGGTAATGAGGTACCAGGTTTATATCAGTCTTTGGTAATGGGCTCCCAGGTTTATATCAATCTGTAGTAATGGGGCCTCAGGTTTATATCAGTCTGTAGTAATGGGCTCCCAGGTTTATATCAATCTGTAGTAATGGGCTCCCAGGTTTATATCAATCTGTAGTAATGGGGCCTCAGGTTTATATCAGTCTGTAGTAATGGGCTCCCATGTTTATATCAATCTGTCGTAATGGGGTCCCAGGTTTATATCAGTCTGTAGTAATGGGGCCTCAGGTTTATATCAGTCTGTAGTAATGGGCTCCCAGGTTTATATCAATCTGTAGTAATGGGGCCTCAGGTTTATATCAGTCTGTAGTAATGGGCTCCCATGTTTATATCAATCTGTCGTAATGGGGTCCCAGGTTTATATCAGTCTGTAGTAATGGGGTCCCAGGTTTATATCAATCTGTAGTAATGGGGCCTCAGGTTTATATCAGTCTGTAGTAATGGGCTCCCATGTTTATATCAATCTGTAGTAATGGGGCCTCAGGTTTATATCAGTCTGTAGTAATGGGCTCCCAGGTTTATATCAATCTGTAGTAATGGGGCCTCAGGTTTATATCAGTCTGTAGTAATGGGCTCCCATGTTTATATCAATCTGTCGTAATGGGGTCCCAGGTTTATATCAGTCTGTAGTAATGGGGTCCCAGGTTTATATCAATCTGTAGTAATGGGGTCTCAGGTTTACATCAGTCTGTAGTAAGGTGGTCCCAGGTTTATATCAGTCTGATGTAATGGGGTCCCAGGTTTATATCTGTCTGCAGCAATGGCGTTCCACGTTTATATCTGTCTGCAGTAATGGGGTCCCAGGTTTATATCAGTCTGCAGTAATGAGATCCCAGGTTTATATCAATCTGTGGTAATGGGGTCCCAGATTTATATCAGTCTGCAGTAATGGGGTCCCAGGTGAATAACAATCTGTAGTAATGGGGTCCCAGGTTTATAACAGTCTGGAGTAATGGGGTCTCAGGTTCATATCAGTCCGTAGCATTGGGGTCCCAGGTTTATGTCAGTCTGTAGTAATGGGGTCTCATGTTTACATCAGTCTGTAGTAATGGGGTCTCATGTTTACATCAATCTGTAGTAAGGGGGTCCCAGGTTTATAATAATCTGTAGTAATGAGGTCTCAGGGTTATATCAGTCTGTCGTAATGGGATCCCAGGTTTATATCAATCTGTAGTCATGAGGTTCCAAATTTATAACAATCTGTAGTAATGGGGTTCCAGGTTAATATCAATTCTGTAGTAATGGGGTTTCTGGTTTATATCAGTCTGTGGTAACGGGGTCCCAAGTTTATAACAATCTGTAGTAATGGGGTCTCGGGTTTATATCAATCTGCAGTAATGGGATGACAGGTTTATTTCACTCTGTAGTAATGGGGTCCAAGGTTTATATCAGTCTGTAGTAATGGGGTCTCAGTTTTATATCAGTCTGTACTAATGGGGTCTCAGGTTCTTTCTCAGTCAGTAGTCATGGAATCCCAGGCTTACATCAGCAGTTAGTACTGGGGTCCCAGGTTTACATCAGTCTGTAGTAATGGGGTCTCAGTTTTATATCAGTCTGTACTAATGGGGTCTCAGGTTCTTTCTCAGTCAGTAGTCATGGAATCCCAGGCTTACATCAGCAGTTAGTACTGGGGTCCCAGGTTTACATCAGTCTGTAGTAATGGGGTCCCAGTTTTATATCAGTCCGTATTAATGGGGTCTCAGGTTTATATCAATCTTTAGTAATGCGGTGACAGGTTTATTTCACTCTGCAGTAATGGGGTCCAAGGTTTATATCAATCTGTAGTAATGGAGTACCAGGTTTATATCAATCTGTAGTAATGGGGTACCAGGTTTATATCAATCTGGAGTAATGGGGTCCCAGTTTTATATCAGTCCCTATTAATGGGGTCCCAGATTTATATCAGTCTGTAGTAATGATGTTCCAGGTTCATATCAGTCTGTGGTAATGAGGTACCAGGTTTATACCAGTCTATAGTAATGGGCTCCCAGGTTTATACCAGTCTGTAGTAATGGGCTCCCAGGTTTATATCAATCTGTAGTAATGGGGCCTCAGGTTTATATCAGTCTGTAGTAATGGGCTCCCAGGTTTATATCAATCTGTCGTAATGGGGTCCCAGGTTTATATCTGTCTGTAGTAATGGGGTCCCAGGTTTATATCTGTCTGTAGTAATGGGGTCACAGGTTTATATCAGTCTGCAGTAATAAGGTCCCAGGTTTATATCAATCTGTAGTAATGAGGCCCCAGGTTTATATCAGTCTGTAGTAATGGGCTCCCAGGTTTATATCAATCTGTAGTAATGGGGCCTCAGGTTTATATCAGTCTGTAGTAATGGGCTCCCAGGTTTATATCAATCTGTAGTAATGGGGTCTCAGGTTTATATCAGTCTGTAGTAATGGGTTCCCAGGTTTATATCAATCTGTAGTAATGGGGTCTCAGGTTTACATCAGTCTGTAGTAAGGTGGTCCCAGGTTTATATCAGTCTGCACTAATGGTGTCCCAAGTTAATATCAATCTGTAGTAATGGGGCCTGAGTTTATATCAGTCTGTAGTAATGGGGTCCCAGGTTTATATCAGTCTGCAGTAATGGGGTCTCAGGTTTATATCAGTCTGCAGTAATGGGGTCTCAGGTTTATATCTATCTGTAGTAATGGAGTCTCAGGTTTATATCAGTCTGCAGTAATGGGGTCTCAGGTTTATAGCTATCTGTAGTAATGGAGTCTCAGGTTTATATCAGTCTGGAGTAATGGGGTCCCAGGTTTACATCAGTCTGCAGTAATGGGGTCCCAGGTTTATATCACTCTGTAGTAATGGGGTCCCAGGTTTATATTAATCTGCAGTAATGGGGTCTCAGGTTTATATCAGTCTGCAGTAATGGGGTCTCAGGTTTATATCAGTCTGAGGTAATGGGGTCTCAGGTTTATATCAGTCTGTACTAATATGGACCCAGGTTTATATCACTGTGTAGTAATGGGGTACCAGGTTTATTTCAATCTGTAGTAATGGGGTCTCAGGTTTATATCAGTCTGCAGTAATGGGGTCTCAGGTTTATATCAGTCTGTAGTAATGGGGTCCCAGGTTTATCTCACTCTGTAGTAATGGGGTCCCAGGTTTATATCAATCTGCAGTAATGGGGTCTCAGGTTTATATCAGTCTGCAGTAATGGGGTCCCAGGTTTATATCACTCTGCAGTCATGGGGTCCCAGGTTTATATCACTCTGTAGTAATGGTGTCCCAGGTTAATATCAATCTGTAGTAATGGGGCCTGAGTTTATATCAGTCTGTAGTAACGGGGTCTCAGGTTTCTTTCAGTCTGTAGTAATGAGGCCCAGGTTTATATCAATCTGCAGTAATGGGGTCTCAGGTTTATATCAGTCTGTCGTAATGGTGTCCCAGGTTAATATCAATCTGTAGTAATGGGGCCTGAGTTTATATCAGTCTGTACTAATGGAGTCTCAGGTTTACATCAATCTGTAGTAATGGGGTCTCAGTTTTATATCAGTCTGTACTAATGGGGTCTCAGGTTCTTTCTCAGTCAGTAGTCATGGAATCCCAGGCTTATATCAGCAGTTAGTACTGGGGTCCCAGGTTTACATCAGTCTGTAGTAATGGGGTCCCAGTTTTATATCAGTCCGTATTAATGGGGTCTCAGGTTTATATCAATCTTCAGTAATGGGGTCCAAGGTTTATATCAATTTGTAGTAATGGGGTACCAGGTTTATATCAATCTGGAGTAATGGGGTCCCAGTTTTATATCAGTCCCTATTAATGGGGTCCCAGATTTATATCAGTCTGTAGTAATGATGTTCCAGGTTCATATCAGTCTGTGGTAATGACGTCCCAGATTTATACCAGTCTGTAGTAATGGGCTCCCAGGTTTATATCAATCTGTAGTGATGGGGCCTCAGGTTTACATCAGTCTGCAGTAATGGACTCCCAGGTTTATATCAATCTGTTTTAATGGGGTCCCAGGTTTATATCTGTCTGTAGTAATGGGGTCCCAGGTTTATATCAATCTGTAGTAATGGGGACTCAGGTTTATATCAGTCTGTAGTAATGGGCTCCCAGGTTTATATCAATCTGTAGTAATGGGGTCTCAGGTTTATATCAGTCTGTAGTAATGGGCTCCCAGGTTTATATCAATCTGTAGTAATGGGGTCTCAGGTTTACATCAGTCTGTAGTAAGGTGGTCCCAGGTTTATATCAGTCTGAAGTAATGGGGTCCCAGGTTTATATTAGCCTGTAGTAATGATTTACCAGGTCTATATCTGTCTGCAGTAATGGGGTCCCAGGTTTATATCTGTCTGCAGCAATGGCGTTCCACGTTTATATCTGTCTGCAGTAATGGGGTCCCAGGTTTATATCAGTCTGTAGTAATGAGGTCCCAGGTTTATATCAATCTGTGGTAATGGGGTCCCAGATTTATATCAGTCTGCAGTAATGAGATCCCAGGTTTATATCAGTCTGTGGTAATGAGGTTCCAGGTTTATATCAATCTGTAGTAATGGGGTCTCAGGTTTATATCAATCGGTAGAAATGGGGTCTCAGGTTTATATCAATGTGTAGTAATGGGGTCCCAGGTTTATATCAATCTGTGGTAATGGGGTCCCAGATTTATATCAGTCTGCAGTAATGGGGTCCCAGGTGAATAACAATCTGTAGTAATGGGGTCCCAGGTTTATAACAGTCTGCAGTAATGGGGTCTCAGGTCTATATCAGTCTGGAGTAATGGGGTCTCAGGTTCATATCAGTCCGTAGCATTGGGGTCCCAGGTTTATGTCAGTCTGTAGTAATGGGGTCTCATGTTTACATCAGTCTGTAGTAATGGGGTCTCATGTTTACATCAATCTGCAGTAAGGGGGTCCCAGGTTTATAATAATCTGTAGTAATGAGGTCTCAGGGTTATATCAGTCTGTCGTAATGGGATCCCAGGTTTATATCAATCTGTAGTCATGAGGTCCCAAATTTATAACAATCTGTAGTAATGGGGTTCCAGGTTAATATCAATTCTGTAGTAATGGGGTCTTCGGTTTATATCAATCTGTTGTAATGTGGTCTCAGGTTTATATCAATCTGTAGTATTCGGGTCTCAGGTTTATATCAATCTGCAGTAATGGAGTCCCAGGTTTATATCAGTCTGTAGTAATGGGGTCTCTGGTTTATATCAGTCTGTGGTAATGGGGTCCCAAGTTTATAACAATCTGTAGTAATGGGGTCTCGGGTTTATATCAATCTGCAGTAATGGGATGACAGGTTTATTTCACTCTGTAGTAATGGGGTCCAAGGTTTATATCAGTCTGTAGTAATGGGGTCTCAGTTTTATATCAGTCTGTACTAATGGGGGCTCAGGTTCTTTCTCAGTCAGTCGTCATGGAATCCCAGGCTGACATCAGCAGTTAGTACTGGGGTCCCAGGTTTACATCAGTCTGTAGTAATGGGGTCCCAGTTTTATATCAGTCCGTATTAATGGGGTCTCAGGTTTATATCAATCTTCAGTAATGCGGTGACAGGTTTATTTCACTCTGCAGTAATGAGGTCCAAGGTTTATATCAATCTGTAGTGATGGAGTACCAGGTTTATATCAATCTGTAGTAATGGGGTACCAGGTTTATATCAATCTGGAGTAATGGGGTCCCAGTTTTATATCAGTCCCTATTAATGGGGTCCCAGATTTATATCAGTCTGTAGTAATGATGTTCCAGGTTCATATCAGTCTGTGGCAATGAGGTACCAGGTTTATACCAGTCTATAGTAATGACGTCCCAGGTTTATATCAGTCTGTAGTAATGGGCTCCCAGGTTTATATCAATCTGTCGTAATGGGGTCCCAGGTTTATATCTGTCTGTAGTAATGGGGTCCCAGGTTTATATCTGTCTGTAGTAATGGGGTCACAGGTTTATATCAGTCTGCAGTAATAAGGTCCCAGGTTTATATCAATCTGTAGTAATGAGGCCCCAGGTTTATATCAGTCTGTAGTAATGGGCTCCCAGGTTTATATCAATCTGTAGAAATGGGGCCTCAGGTTTATATCAGTCTGTAGTAATGGGCTCCCAGGTTTATATCAATCTGTAGTAATGGGGTATCAGGTTTATATCAGTCTGTAGCAATGGGTTCCCAGGTTTATATCAATCTGTAGTAATGGGGTCTCAGGTTTACATCAGTCTGTAGGAAGGTGGTCCCAGGTTTATATCAGTCTGCACTAATGGTGTCCCAAGTTAATATCAATCTGTAGTAATGGGGCCTGAGTTTATATCAGTCTGTAGTAATGGGTTCCCAGGTTGAATTCAGTCGGTAGTAATGGGGTCCCAGGTTTATATCAGTCTGCAGTAATGGGGTCTCAGGTTTATATCAGTCTGCAGTAATGGGGTCTCAGGTTTATATCTATCTGTAGTAATGGAGTCTCAGGTTTATATCAGTCTGCAGTAATGGGGTCTCAGGTTTATAGCTATCTGTAGTAATGGAGTCTCAGGTTTATATCAGTCTGTAGTAATGGGGTCCCAGGATTATATCAGTCTGCAGTAATGGGTTCCCAGGTTTATATCACTCTGTAGTAATGGGGTCCCAGGTTTATATTAATCTGTAGTAATGGGGTCTCAGGTTTATATCAGTCTGCAGTAATGGGGTCTCAGGTTTATATCTAGCTGTAGTAATGGAGTCTCAGGTTTATATCAGTCTGTAGTAATGGGGTCTCAGGTTTATATCAGTCTGTACTAATATGGACCCAGGTTTATATCACTGTGTAGTAATGGGGTACCAGGTTTATTTCAATCTGCAGTAATGGGGTCTCAGGTTTATATCAGTCTGTAGTAATGGGGTCCCAGGTTCATATCACTCTGTAGTAATGGGGTCCCAGGCTTATATCAATCTGCAGTAATGGGGTCTCAGGTTTATATCAGTCTGCAGTAATGGGGTCCCAGGTTTATATCACACTGCAGTAATGGGGTCCCAGGTTTATATCACTCTGTAGTAATGGAGTCCCAGGTTAATATCAATCTGTAGTAATGGGGTCTGAGTTTATATCAGTCTGTAGTAATGGGGTCTCAGGTTTCTTTCAGTCTGTAGTAATGGGGTCCCAGGTTTATATCACTCTGCAGTAATGGGGTCCCAGGTTTATATCACTCTGTAGTAATGGTGTCCCAGGTTTATATCAATCTGCAGTAATGGGGTCTCAGGTTTATATCAGTCTGCAGTAATGGGGTCTCAGGTTTATATCAGTCTGTCGTAATGGTGTCCCAGGTTAATATCAATCTGTAGTAATGGGGCCTGAGTTTATATCAGTCTGTACTAATGGAGTCTCAGGTTTACATCAATCTGTAGTAATGGGGTCTCAGTTTTATATCAGTCTGTACTAATGGGGTCTCAGGTTCTTTCTCAGTCAGTAGTCATGGAATCCCAGGCTTATATCAGCAGTTAGTACTGGGGTCCCAGGTTTACATCAGTCTGTAGTAATGGGGTCCCAGTTTTATATCAGTCCGTATTAATGGGGTCTCAGGTTTATATCAATCTTCAGTAATGCGGTGACAGGTTTATTTCACTCTGCAGTAATGGAGTACCAGGTTTATATCAATCTGTAATAATGGGGTACCAGGTTTATATCAATCTGGAGTAATGGGGTCCCAGTTTTATATCAGTCCCTATTAATGGGGTCCCAGATTTATATCAGTCTGTAGTAATGATGTTCCAGGTTCATATCAGTCTGTGGTATTGACGTCCCAGGTTTATACCAGTCTGTAGTCATGGGCTCCCAGGTTTATATCAATCTGTAGTAATGGGGCCTCAGGTTTATATCAGTCTGTAGTAATGGGCTCCCAGGTTTATATCAATCTGTCGTAATGGGGTCCCAGGTTTATATCTGTCTGTAGTAATGGGGTCCCAGGTTTATATCAATCTGTAGTAATGGGGCCTCAGGTTTATATCAGTCTGTAGTAATGGGCTCCCAGGTTTATATCAGTCTGTAGTAATGGAGTCTCAGGTTTATATCAGTCTGTAGTAATGGGCTCCCAGGTTTATATCAATCTGTAGTAATGGGGTCTCAGGTTTACATCAGTCTGTAGTAAGGTGGTCCCAGGTTTATATCAGTCTGAAGTAATGGGGTCCCAGGTTTATATTAGCCTGTCGTAATGATTTACCAGGTCTATATCTGTCTGCAGTAATGGGGTCCCAGGTTTATATTAGCCTGTAGTAATGATTTACCAGGTTTATATCTGTCTGCAGCAATGGCGTTCCACGTTTATATCTGTCTGCAGTAATGGGGTCCCAGGTTTATATCAGTCTGTAGTAATGAGGTCCCAGGTTTATATCAATCTGTGGTAATGGGGTCCCAGATTTATATCAGTCTGCAGTAATGAGATCCCAGGTTTATATCAGTCTGTAGTAATGAGGTCCCAGGTTTATATCAGTCTGTGGTAATGAGGTTCCAGGTTTATATCAATCTGTAGTAATGGGGTCTCAGGTTTATATCAATCGGTAGAAATGGGGTCTCAGGTATATCAATGTGTAGTAATGGGGTCCCAGGTTTATATCAATGTGTAGTAATGGGTTCCCAGGTTTATAACAGTCTGCAGTAATGAGGTCCCTGGTTTATATCAATCTGTAGGAATGGGGTCCCATGTTTATAACAATCTGTAGTAATGGGGTCTCAGGTCTATATCAGTCTGGAGTAATGGGGTCTCAGGTTCATATCAGTCCGTAGCATTGGGGTCCCTGGTTTATGTCAGTCTGTAGTAATGGGGTCTCATGTTTACATCAGTCTGTAGTAATGGGGTCTCATGTTTACATCAATCTGTAGTAAGGGGGTCCCAGGTTTATAATAATCTGTCGTAATGAGGTCTCAGGGTTATATCAGTCTGTCGTAATGGGATCCCGGGTTTATATCAATCTGTAGTCATGAGGTCCCAAATTTATAACAATCTGTAGTAATGGGGTTCCAGGTTAATATCAATTCTGTAGTAATGGGGTCTTAGGTTTATATCAATCTGTTGTAATGTGGTCTCAGGTTTATATCAGTCTGTAGTATTCTGGTCTCAGGTTTATATCAATCTGTAGTAATGGGGCCTCAGGTTTATATCAGTCTGTAGTAATGGGCTCCCAGGTTTATATCAATCTGTAGTAATGGGGTCTCAGGTTTATATCAGTCTGGAGTAATGGGCTCCCAGGTTTATATCAATCTGTAGTAATGGGGTCTCAGGTTTACATCAGTCTGTAGTAAGGTGGTCCCAGGTTTATATCAGTCTGCACTCATGGTGTCCCAAGTTAATATCAATCTGTAGTAATGGGGCCTGAGTTTATATCAGTCTGTAGTAATGGGGTCCCAGGTTGAATTCAGTCTGTAGTAATGGGGCCCAGGTTGATATCAATCTGCAGTAATGGGTTCTCAGGTTTATATCAGTCTGTAGTAATGGTGTCTCAGGTTGATATGAATCTGCAATAATGGGGTCTCAGGTTTATATCAGTCTGGAGTAATGGGGTCCCAGGTTTATATCAGTCTGCAGTAATGGGGTCCCAGGTTTACATCAGTCTGCAGTAATGGGGTCCCAGGTTTATATCACTCTGTATTAATGGGGTCCCAGGTTTATATCGGTCTGCAGTAATGGGGTCTCAGGTTTATATCAGTCTGCAGTAATGGGGTCTCAGGTTTATATCTATCTGTAGTAATGGAGTCTCAGGTTTATATCAGTCTGCAGTAATGGGGTCTCAGGTTTATAGCTATCTGTAGTAATGGAGTCTCAGGTTTATATCAGTCTGTAGTAATGGGGTCCCAGGTTTATATCAGTCTGTAGTAATGGGGTCTCTCGTTTATATCAGTCTGTGGTAATGGGGTCCCAAGTTTATAACAATCTGTAGTAATGGGGTCTCGGGTTTATATCAATCTGCAGTAATGGGATGACAGGTTTATTTCACTCTGTAGTAATGGGGTCCAAGGTTTATATCATTCTGTAGTCATGGGTTCCCAGGTTTATATCACTCTGTAGTAATGGGGTCCCAGGTTTATATTAATCTGCAGAGATTGGGGTCTCAGGTTTATATCAGTCTGCAGTAATGGGGTCTCAGGTTTATATCTAGCTGTAGTAATGGATTCTCAGGTTTATATCAGTCTGTAGTAATGGGGTCTCAGGTTTATATCAGTCTGTACTAATATGGACCCAGGTTTATATCACTGTGTAGTAATGGGGTACCAGGTTTATTTCAATCTTTAGTAATGGGGTCTCAGGTTTATATCAGTCTGCAGTAATGGGGTCTCAGGTTTATATCAGTCTGCAGTAATGGGGTCCCTGGTTTATATCACTGTGTAGTAATGGGGTCCCAGGTTTCTATCAATCTGCAGTAATGGGGTCTCAGGTTTATATCAGTCTGCAGTAATGGGGTCCCAGGTTTATATCACTCTGCAGTAATGGGGTCCCAGGTTTATATCACTCTGTAGTAATGGTGTCCCAGGTTAATATCAATCTGTAGTAATGGGGCCTGAGTTTATATCAATCTGCAGTAATGGGGTCTCAGGTTTATATCAGTCTGCAGTAATGGGGTCTCAGGTTTATATCAGTCTGTCGTAATGGTGTCCCAGGTTAATATCAATCTGTAGTAATGGGGCCCGAGTTTATATCAGTCTGTACTAATGGAGTCTCAGGTTTACATCAATCTGTAGTAATGGAGTCTCATATTTATATCAGGCAGTAGGAATGAGGTCCCAGGTTTATATCTGTCTGTTGTAATGGGGTCCCAGGTTTATATCAGTCTGCAGTAATGGGGTCCCAGATTTATATCAGTCTGTAGTAATGAGGTCCCAGATTTATATCAGTCTGTAGTAATGAGGTCCCAGATTTATATCAGTCTGTAGTAATGAGGTCCCAGATTTATATCAGTCTGCAGTAATGGGGTCCCAGATTTATATCAGTCTGCAGTAATGGGGTCTCAGGTTTATATCAATCTGTAGTAATGGGGTCTCAGGTTTACATCAGTCTGTAGTAATGGGCTCCCAGGTTTATATCAGACTGTAGTAATGGGCTCCCAGGTTTATATCAGTCTGTAGTAAGGTGGTCCCAGGTTCATATCAGTCTGCACTAATGGTGTCCCAAGTTCATATCAATCTGTAGTAATGGGGCCTGAGTTTATATCAGTCTGTAGTAATGGGGTCCCAGGTTGAATTCAGTCTGTAGTAATGGGGCCCAGGTTGATATCAATCTGCAGTAATGGGGTCTCAGGTTTATATCAGTCTGTCGTAATGGTGTCCCAGGTTAATATCAATCTGTAGTAATGGGGCCTGAGTTTATATCAGTCTGTACTAATGGAGTCTCAGGTTCACATCAGTCTGTAGTAAGGTGGTCCCAGGTTTATATCAATCTGCAGTAATGGGGTCTCAGGTTTATATCAGTCTGCAGTAATGGAGTCTCAGGTTTATATCAGTCAGTAGTAATGGGGTCCCAGGTTTATATCAGTCTGCAGTAATGGGGTCCCAGGTTTACATCAGTCTGCAGTAATGGGGTCTCAGGTTTATATCACTCTGTAGTAATGGGGTCCCAGGTTTATATCAGTCTGCAGTAATGGGGTCTCAGGTTTATATCAGTCTGCAGTAATGGGGTCCCAGGTTTATATCACTCTGTAGTAATGGGGTCCCAGGTTTATATCAATCTGCAGTAATGGGGTCTCAGGTTTATATCAGTCTGCAGTAATGGAGTCTCAGGTTTAGATCAGTCAGTAGTAATGGGGTCCCAGGTTTATATCAGTCTGCAGTAATGGGGTCCCAGGTTTACATCAGTCTGCAGTAATGGGGTCTCAGGTTTATATCACTCTGTAGTAATGGGGTCCCAGGTTTATATCAGTCTGCAGTAATGGGGTCTCAGGTTTATATCAGTCTGCAGTAATGGGGTCCCAGGTTTATATCACTCTGTAGTAATGGGGTCCCAGGTTTATATCAATCTGCAGTAATGGGGTCTCAGGTTTATATCAGTCTGCAGTAATGGAGTCTCAGGTTTATATCACTCTGTAGTAATGGGGTCCCAGGTTTATAGCTATCTGTAGTAATGGAGTCTCAGGTTTATATCAGTCTGCAGTAATGGGGTCCCAGGTTTATATCAGTCTGCAGTAATGGGGTCCCAGGTTTATAGCTATCTGTAGTAATGGAGTCTCAGGTTTATATCAGTCTGCAGTAATGGGGTCCCAGGTTTATAGCTATCTGTAGTAATGGGGTCCCAGGTTTATATCAGTCTGCAGTAATGGGGTCCCAGGTTTATATCTATCTGTAGTAATGGAGTCTCAGGTTTATATCAGTCTGCAGTAATGGGGTCCCAGGTTTATAGCTATCTGTAGTAATGGGGTCCCAGGTTTACATCAGTCTGCAGTAATGGGGTCCCAGGTTTATATCACTCTGTAGTAATGGGGTCCCAGGTTTATATTAATCTGCAGTAATGGGGTCTCAGGTTTATATCAGTCTGCAGTAATGGGGTCTCAGGTTTATATCTAGCTGTAGTAATGGAGTCTCAGGTTTATATCAGTCTGTAGTAATGGGGTCTCAGGTTTATATCAGTCTGTACTAATATGGACCCAGGTTTATATCACTGTGCAGTAATGGGGTACCAGGTTTATTTCAATCTGTAGTAATGGGGTCTCAGGTTTATATCAGTCTGCAGTAATGGGGTCTCAGGTTTATATCAGTCTGCAGTGATGGGGTCCCAGGTTTATATCACTCTGCAGTAATGGGGTCCCAGGTTTATATCACTCTGTAGTAATGGTGTCCCAGGTTAATATCAATCTGTAGTAATGGGGTCTGAGTTTATATCAGTCTGTAGTAATGGGGTCTCAGGTTTCTTTCAGTCTGTAGTCATGAGGCCCATGTTTATATCAATCTGCAGTAATGGGGTCTCAGGTTTATATCAGTCTGCAGTAATGGGGTCTCAGGTTTATATCAGTCTGTCGTAATGGTGTCCCAGGTTAATATCAATCTGTAGTAATGGGGCCTGAGTTTATATCAGTCTGTACTGATGGAGTCTCAGGTTTACATCAATCTGTAGTAATGGGGTCTCAGTTTTATATCAGTCTGTACTAATGGGGTCTCAGGTTCTTTCTCAGTCAGTAGTCATGGAATCCCAGGCTTATATCAGCAGTTAGTACTGGGGTTCCAGGTTTACATCAGTCTGTAGTAATGGGGTCCCAGTTTTATATCAGTCCGTATTAATGGGGTCTCGGGTTTATATCAATCTTCAGTAATGCGGTGACAGGTTTATTTCACTCTGCAGTAATGGGGTCCAAGGTTTATATCAATTTATAGTAATGGGTACCAGGTTTATATCAATCTGTAATAATGGGGTACCAGGTTTATATCAATCTGGAGTAATGGGGTCCCAGTTTTATATCAGTCCCTATTAATGGGGTCCCAGATTTATATCAGTCTGTGGTAATGACTTCCCGGTTTATACCAGTCGGTAGTAATGGGCTCCCAGGTTTATATCAATCTGTAGTAATGGGGCCTCAGGTTTTTATCAATCTGTCGTAATGGGGTCCCAGGTTTATATCTGTCTGTAGTAATGGGGTCCCAGGTTTATATCAATCTGTAGTAATGGGGCCTCAGGTTTATATCAGTCTGTAGTAATGGGCTCCCAGGTTTATATCAATCTGTAGTAATGGGGTCTCAGGTTTATATCAGTCTGTAGTAATGGGCTCCCAGGTTTATATCAATCTGTAGTAATGGGGTCCCAGGTTTATATTAGCCTTGAGTAATGATTTACCAGGTCTATATCTGTCTGCAGTAATGGGGTCCCAGGTTTATATCTGTCTGCAGCAATGGCGTTCCACGTTTATATCAGTCTGTAGTAATGGGGTCCCAGGTTTATATCAGTCTGTAGTAATGAGATCCCAGGTTTATATCAGTCTGTAGTAATGAGATCCCAGGTTTATATCAGTCTGTAGTAATGAGGTCCCAGGTTTATATCAGTCTGTGGTAATGAGGTTCCAGGTTTATATCAATCTGTAGTAATGGGGTCTCAGGTTTATATCAATCAGTAGAAATGGGGTCTCAGGTTTATATCAATGTGTAGTAATGGGGTCCCAGGTTTATATCAATGTGTAGTAATGGGGTCCCAGGTGAATAACAATCTGTAGTAATGGGGTCCCAGGTTTATAACAGTCTGCAGTAATGAGGTCCCTGGTTTATATCAATCTGTAGGAATGGGGTCCCATGTTTATAACAATCTGTAGTAATGGGGTCTCAGGTCTATATCAGTCTGGAGTAATGGGGTCTCAGGTTCATATCAGTCCGTAGCATTGGGGTCCCTGGTTTATGTCAGTCTGTAGTAATGGGGTCTCATGTTTACATCAGTCTGTAGTAATGGGGTCTCATGTTTACATCAATCTGTAGTAAGGGGGTCCCAGGTTTATAATAATCTGTCGTAATGAGGTCTCAGGGTTATATCAGTCTGTCGTAATGGGATCCCAGGTTTATATCAATCTGTAGTCATGAGGTCCCAAATTTATAACAATCCGTAGTAATGGGGTTCCAGGTTAATATCAATTCTGTAGTAATGGGGTCTTAGGTTTATATCAATCTGTTGTAATGTGGTCTCAGGTTTATATCAGTCTGTAGTATTCTGGTCTCAGGTTTATATCAATCTGTAGTAATGGAGTCCCAGGTTTATATCAGTCTGTAGTAATGGGGTCTCTGGTTTATATCAGTCTGTGGTAATGGGGTCCCAAGTTTATAACAATCTGTAGTAATGGGGTCTCGGGTTTATATCAATCTGCAGTAATGGGATGACAGGTTTATTTCACTCTGTAGTAATGGGGTCCAAGGTTTATATCAGTCTGTAGTAATGGGGTCTCAGTTTTATATCAGTCTGTACTAATGGGGTCTCAGGTTCTTTCTCAGTCAGTAGTCATGGAATCCCAGGCTTATATCAGCAGTTAGTACTGGGGTCCCAGGTTTACATCAGTCTGTCGTAATGGGGTCCCAGTTTTATATCAGTCCGTATTAATGGGGTCCAAGGTTTATATCAATCTGTAGTCATGGAGTACCAGGTTTATATCAATCTGTAGTAATGGGGTACCGGGTTTATATCAATCTGGAGTAATGGGGTCCCAGTTTTATATCAGTCCCTATTAATGGGGTCCCAGATTTATCTCAGCCTGTAGTAATGATGTTCCAGGTTCATATCAGTCTGTGGTAATGAGGTACCAGGTTTATACCAGTCTATAGTAATGACGTCCCAGGTTAATACCAGTCTGTAGTAATGGGCTCCCAGGTTTATATCAATCTGTAGTAATGGGGCCTCTGGTTTATATCAGTCTGTAGTAATGGGCTCCCAGGTTTATATCAATCTGTCGTAATGGGGTCCAGGTTTATAACTGTCTGTAGTAATGGGGTCCCAGGTTTATATCTGTCTGTAGTAATGGGGTCACAGGTTTATATCAGTCTGCAGTAATAAGGTCCCAGGTTTATATCAATCTGTAGTAATGAGGCCCCAGGTTTATATCAGTCTGTAGTAATGGTCTCCCAGGTTTATATCAATCTGTAGTAATGGGGCCTCAGGTTTATATCAGTCTGTAGTAATGGGCTCCCAGGTTTATATCAATCTGTAGTAATGGGGTCTCAGGTTTATATCAGTCTGGAGTAATGGGCTCCCAGGTTTATATCAATCTGTAGTAATGGGGTCTCAGGTTTACATCAGTCTGCAGTAAGGTGGTCCCAGGTTTATATCAGTCTGCACTAATGGTGTCCCAAGTTAATATCAATCTGTAGTAATGGGGCCTGAGTTTATATCAGTCTGTAGTAATGGGGTCCCAGGTTGAATTCAGTCTGTAGTAATGGGGCCCAGGTTGATATCAATCTGCAGTAATGGGGTCTCAGGTTTATGTCAGTCTGCAGTAATGAGGTCCCAGGTTTATATCAGTCTGTAGTAATGGGATCCCAGGTTTATATCGGTC